>NW_024870707.1:6130000-7625833 GCF_019054845.1 Dipodomys spectabilis
AGCATCCCGATGCAGAAAGCTTTCACAGCGCTGCCATTCAGTCCAGACCAACGCCAGGGACACACCTCCCACGGGAGACCAGCGCTGGTGCTGACCGAGAGCCTGGACCCCTCCTCTCAGTTGAGAAGGAACACCATACTTGAAGAAGGGAAAGACGCCAGAACCCTTCCTCATCTACCCCCACCCCTGCTTCCAGAAGAAGGCCCCTGGGACCAACACTGGTTGGCAGTAGCACTCTGTATCCTCCTAGCTGTGGAAAACCCTGATCTGCTAAGAGACAGCAGGGACAATGTCCACGCACCTGATAGAGCTCTACCCGGAGGTCTCAGCCCAGATCCCCCCTCTACCCCACCCCAACCAGGGGCCAGGCGCTCACCAATCCACTGAACATGAGTCAGCCCAGGACCAAGAGTGCAACAGTCCGAGGCCACAGCCCCTCACCTCGGGGGAAGTAGATGCTAGTCCTGACCAAGAAGGTTCCAATCCGGGATTCCAGTAAGGACAATCTCCCACGCCATCTTGTGGGAGCCCATTGCCTCCGAGGCCCACACACTTGGGTGGGGTCGGCCTCCCCTTAAAGCATGGTGGGACTCTGTGCCCCCATCCCAGGGCTCAAATGAGACCCAGGCGCTGGAACACTGCTCCTGGCCCCTCTGGAAATAGATGCTAGTCCAGGACTCATGCCAGAATGAGATCCTCCTTATTACTAGTAGAATTGGCCTACCGCAGTCACAGAACAAGGCCAAGACTGCTGTGTGCCACATTATCTAAATCTAGACCAGAACTCCAGAAAGCCCGCTCACCACAGAGCCCTAACAACTGACCCAGACCCATTACACTGTCTGCACCACCCAGAGTTAAGATTGCCAGATGCAAAGTCCAACAGAGATCTATCCAGTGAGCCACACTTCACCACCACACTTCACCAAAACCTGAATGGCCTTGACAAGCCCTGAGCTCAAATGCATAAATCACAACTGAAGATTATAAGATTCATGAACAATCAAGACAACAAACCAAATCCAAAAGCCGACAACAATCCAGGGAAGGATCTAAAGGAGAATGAAGAAGAGATGGAGGACGAAAGAACCATCAAAGAAATGGTAACAAAACTGTCTGTCAAAATAAAAGGGGATAGCCAAAAACAAATAGAAGAATGCAAGGAGGAAATGAGAAAGAATACATAGGTTTCCCCAAAAGATATGGAGAGAAAAACACATTTCATTAAAAGATGAAATTAAGGTCATGAGAACTGACCTCAAAAAAGAACTTGGAAGCTAAAAGTTCAATTTCTCTATTTCAAATCACAGTGGAAAGCCTAAACAATAGAATAAATGAAATTGGAAATAGAGTATCAGGAGTTGAGGCTAAAAACAGGAATAGAACAAAAAAGCAAAGTCATGGAATAAACAATGAGAACATAGCAAAGGGAAATCCAAGTACTTACAGACTCAATCAAAAGATCAAATTTATGCATACTTGGGATGGATGAGGGGGAAGAATTCAATACTAAAGACATTGCAAACCTATTCAATAAACTAATAACAAAAAACTTCCCCAATCGCAACAGGTAAAATCTACAAACTTCCAGTTCCACTCACTATTACACTAAATGTTACTAGTTTAGAACTAAATTAGTTCTAAATGTAAATGACAGAAGAGTTGTAATTTGTTCAAATGTTTTGTTGAAGAATTGTTCTGTGAATTCATCAGCCACATATATATTAGACACACACTGTACGTTAGGCATGATTTTTAACTCTTCAGAGAATCTATTGGGAATAAAAGAGAGAGGATTCCTTGAAATATTATTGGGTGAGGATGCAACCACTCGAAAAGAAAATCAAAATAAACTAAGTTCACATCACCAAAAGTGTGAAGAATGACTTGGGACTGACCTTAGGTGTGGTAGTTAATCATCGAGTCTGATAATGCAACATTGGACAGAAAGAAATCGAGTATGTCAAAATTGTGTAGGGTAGCAGGTGAGATATTTCAGGCAAAGGTGATCCGAGAGTCATAGGAAGATAGGAAGAATGTCAAGTAACATAAGTAACATTGCAGAAGAGGTAATATACAGGTGCAAGGAAAAGAGAGAAAGAGGGGATAGAAGAGAGGAAGGAGGAGTATACATAATCAAGTGAGAGTGTATGGATGCATGCAGGGAAAATGTCATGGGGAAACCATTTACTACATGCAAGTAATATACACCAATTAAAGTGTTGCACGAAAGCATTGTTGTGGACCAAGATTTGTACATCACACAAGCATACCATACTGAACGTCAACATGGAAGTCCTAATACTAAAGTTCCAGTTCATTAAACTGAAAATGAATTGTCCTCTGACCTTTGGAGGAGGCAGAGGAGTAAGTATTTTCTAGCTTTCTGAAACAGCTCAGTTCCAATGACATCATAAAGAAACTGCCTCTACTTTCATCTTTACAAAAAGCAATGTGAATAAACTGGTGTTAGTAAATCAGTTCCTTTCTGTTAACTGCTCTATATTTCTCTTCCTACCTTATCAGAAAAGTAACTATGATGTCTCGGGCAAGCAGAAAAGGTCAAAAGCTATGTTCATATGACCAGATAAATGATGTTAAGCGAAATGAACCCTAAGATAAGGACACAAGTGGTTTTTTTTCTTTCTTGCTATTGTTCCTAATGTATTTATAATGTACCATGTAATTTTTTTGTTTCTTTGTATGTTCCTCCCCCACAGTATAACCCCTGTTTTCACTGTATTTGGTGTCGGTGCCCTGCATCTTGTATATACACTTCTCTAGCATGGGGAAGGGAAGGGAAAAAACAAAATGCTTAAATAGAGATACAGGTTGACCCATTGTAACAATGAGAGGTACAAGACACTATGTTGAAAAAGGAACTTCACAATTTAGGCAGGGAGGGGGGAGTGTAGTTGTGGAGGTGGGAGGGAAAGAAGGGTAGGGAAAAAACGAAGAGGTAACAATACTTGATAGGAAATGTACTCATTACCTTGCTCATGTAACTGTAACCACTCTGTACAGTATTTTTACAATAAAAAACGTATTTTTTTTAAAAAGAAATGACAAATCTGCTTTTTTTGTTTTTGCTTTCATTAGTCATTCTGTATCTATAAGACCAACTTCAATGTTTACTCTATCATAAATTTATTCTGCTTTATAGAATAAGTAGTTGTCTAATTCTAGAATCATGAATAAAAATCAATTAAAACTGAGCACTAGATTACATGCCTGTAATCCTTAGAGGATGATATCTGGTTTGTAACCAGCCTTGGCAGAAAAGTCTATGAGACTCTAGCTCTAAAATAACCAGCAAATAGGCAGGCTAAAGGCATAGTTCAAGTGATAGCGTTCCAGCCAATCAAGCCGAGGAAGTATGAGCCCTTTAGTTCAAACACTGATAGCTCACACACACACAAAGCCTGTCAACAAAACTGACCATTTTGTTTTTAACTAGAAAACCAGGATTGTGGATAAGAATGTGCAAGAGAAGAAGTAAGTTCTAAAGGTAGGTGGAGTCTGGTTTGACAAGAAATGTACTCATTATCTTACTTATGTAACTGTAACCCCTTTGTACATCAGTTTTACAATAAAGTTTTAAAATAGAGAATAAAGAATAAAAAGAGAAGTTCAGAAGCATTTCAAGGTGAGATGGAATGAACTACATTTTTTAAGCAGGAGAAGAATATAATTTAAGTTAAAAGTTAAAGTTTGCTCAGACTGCTTTGTGGAAAATAGATCATAGGGAGGTTAAGAGAGACGGCAGGTTAAATGATAGCCCCTCAACAAGACACACGTGTGCAAATGTTCTTGTTTAGAAAAAAGGGTCTGCATAAAACTGGGAAAAGTAAAGGAAGGAGTGACATTGTCCAAAAGAGAAACACACAGATTGCCTGAATTGTGAAATGGTACCCTGTATGTATGACACCTTACTAATGACATTAAAATATATGTGTGTGAATATATATATATATATATATATATATATATATATATATATGGGTCAGTTGTGGTGCTTGAACTCAGGGCCTGGAGCTGTCCGTGAGGTTTTTTGGTGCTCGAGGCTAGCTCTCTACCACTTGAACCACAGCTCCACATCTAGTTTTTGAGTGGTTAGTTGGAGATAAGAGTCTTAAGGGGATTTTCTGCCTGGACTGGTTTCAGACTTTGATCCTTAGCTCTCAGCTTCCTGAGTAGCTAGGACGATAGACATGAACCACTAGCACCCAGTTTAAAATTGTATTTTAAAAGAAGGGTCTGCATATGCAATAATCCTTAAGGAGCTCAATGTAAAATTGTTTTGGTTATCTTGTGAATCTTAAGAGCCAGGTATTTAGAGGGGATACAAGTGAATGATGCCGCAAAGGAGGCACCAGAAGTGGGAAGAGGGAAGAAAGATTCCTCTCTCTAGGCTTCAGAGGCAAAATGGTTCTTCTGCTCTCTTGATTCCAGATTTCTAGATTCCAAAACTAATTAAATGATTGAAAACAACATTATAATTGTATCAGCTCTTTCCTAATACAGGAGGCAACATCATTATTGAGAAGTGTGATTAGGACAGATTGGATATTATATGTACATTGACTTTGGTTTGGAATGCTTGAGTGAGACGTTTTCCCCAACCAACAGCCAAGGAGCCAATTTCATTACTGTGTCAAATCTCATGTACAGAATGCATTGTGTATGCTTGACTTTGCCACAAGATTCTCTATCACCTTATCCAGACTGGACTGGGAACCTAGATGAAGAAAATGAGGAAATAAATGAGATACCCTTGCTCATTTTAACACTTTTGGAAAGCTCCCCAATGGAGATAGAAGTGCATGCACACAATTATCTAAACTTGTATTTAGTCATGATAACTACTACATTACTACATTTTGGAAAAATTTGGATAATAACATCTTTCCTGTATATATCAAATTACACTTATGACTGTCAGTGGAAATAAAGTTTAGACATAGTAACTTATTAGACATTAAAATTCATTAGACTCTGTATGCAGCTGCTGGCCATTACAGCCATATCTTCAGCTCCAGAAGCACTCTATTCCAGTTGTGAATATTTCAACTAGCTGATGTTGGAATTTTTAGCTATCAGAAGCCTCTGTGAACTCTGGATAGTGCTACTAACCCTGAACCTATTCTCACTGGAGGGGAGGGAAGGACTTTCTCTGGTGATCCACTAGAAGGTCAGTGATTGTTGGAAAGAACATTCTATTTGCATGGTCTTCTGTGATTGATGCAGACAACTTGGGTTAGCATGTTGCACTGTGATATTGCATTATCAGGCCCAGAAGGTTGCTCCTCCTGAATGGAATTTTGTGCCTACTTTTGATCTTTATCAGTAGTAGAGTAGGCTGAGCGGGCAATAGGAGGAGAAGATAGTGAAAAGTGAAGCAACTCCAACCTGGTGGAATTTAGCCACAACTATGACAAGTAGCAGTTGAGAAAGCAGCTGAAGAATTCCAGAGAGTGACTTGGGCAGAAACAAAAGGAAGCAGAGATGGCAGAGACAAGCAAAGATGGTGGAAGCAGAGAAAGCCAAAGACCGCAAAGAGCTGAGGCGAAAGAAAGCCAGAAGGCTGTAAAGAACCAGGGAAGAGAAACTTGGCCCTGGGTACTGGAAGAGCTCCAGGGAAGCCACGCCAAGAAAGAAATGATTCAAGAGATCTAACACTAGCCACTGTCAAGGTCTAAGTGTTTAGATATTCTGGGCCTGACACCTGTAGCACGTGCTGCTATATAGCTGGCAATGGAAGCAACTGAAGACTGCGTAGGAGCTCTAACACTCGTGAATGCCCTGCTGCTGCGGCTGTCCATACTGCTCTTCACTGCCGCTGGAAGCTGAGAATTTATCATAGCACCAAGTGCCAAGGTCATCATAATTGAAGGCTAGAGTGATAAACCTCCAAACTAAGTTCCTAGACGCATTAATCTCTGGTTTCTAAAGCCAGAACAGCAGGCCTCCTACCTCTCAGGGATTTGAACTGTGAGCTTAGGCTTACCAGTGAAGTTCCTAGGATCTTAGCATGCTCTGTTAATCTCCCCTGGTTCCTATCTGGTAAGCAAAAAGACTGTGACAATCTGATTGGTAATACTTTGAGATGCTTTGCAGACATGATGGATAAAATCAAGGTAGCAATTTCCATGATATGTCTCATTTAACCTATAAGGACTCAGTGTTAGAGGACTACCATAATCATTTTTATGATACTGACAGCCAGGAATATTATTTGTCCTAGATCGTACAGCTAGTAACAGGCCCAACAAGGTTGCCTTTTATGAGGTCTGACTCCAGAGGATACATTCCTGTTTGCTAAAAGGCTCCTTTGTAAATTTAACAGAGATGGGATGGATGAGCATTGCTTTCCTATGTACTTCAGTAGATTATTTACATGTCAGAGGATAAATCATGAGTCCTTGGCTTCTAAGAAATTGTATCCCAATTTGCTTTGTAAATCTTACACAGTGAAAACAGTTCACTACGGTGAAGGCAGTTGCCAAGACAACAAATGGACAGCAGCTGGCTGAGTAGAGCTGAGAACAAAACCATGTGGAGGTCTAAGGCTTAGCAGAAAAGGTGAGTGACTGACAAAGGACCCAGAAGATCCCTACCTGCCCCCCACGCATCCAAGTTCTCTTACTTTGAATCTGCAAATGTTGTTTCCAGTTAATGACTTCTGGTAGGCCAAGGAATTCCTGGCATTTCTTAAGATCCTGGGTGAAGATTAGGTATGTATTAGTGTAATGGTCCAAGTCATCTGACATTTCCTGTTTGGGTTAAGAAAGAGAAGCAACTAAAATGTTTGCTGATGCTAATAGCTATACTAGTCTTCAGTATCCCATTGTATTATTATATTTTAAGATATGAAAAATAATAGTATTTTCTGCTGGCTTTTTATTTAACCTTTTCATAAAAGTTATTTACATTGTAAAGTCAAACACTTCTTTATTCAGTTCAAAATGTAAAAATATCCCGAGAAAAACCTATCCCTAATTCAGCTGCTGCGTTTAAATGTCAGAAACAAACCCATTTAAAATCATTATTCTGTACTTCCAAAAAAAAAAAAAAAACCCATACAAGTAAAAAACATCAAATATCAACTGTAAAGCAAAAACCTCGGCCAAATCAATGTTCTCCTCTGGCCTCTGAGTGGTTTGTGATTAAAATCCATAGGGAAGAGGACTCGAGTATGCATTGCAGATAATGAAATCAAAGAAAAAGCTGAGGAAGTAGCCATTTCTTTACATAAAATTATAGAGCATGAACTATACTTGCGGTTAAATGAACTATAATTCTATCAAGAAAATGAACTTATTGATACATACACATACATATGCTCTTACTATAGCAAAATTTCAGGATCTTTAATTGGCATGGCCTTTACTGGTTGCTTCTAATTCTCATAAACTAAATATAAGAAATTACACTCCCTCCTCACCCCATCCCCCCAAAAAAGAAGTTTGATATTCAGCATCATCAAATCCTGGCTGAGGAGAACAATGTTAAAACAACAAAGCTGGGAGCTGGTGGCTCACGCCTGCAATCCTAGCTACTCAGGAGGCTGAGATCTGAGGATACAGGTTTAAAGCCAGCCCAGGCAGGAAAGTCCGTGAGACTCTTATCTCCAATAAACCACTAGAAAACCGGAAGTGGAGCAGTGGCCCAAGTGGTAGAATGCTAGCCTTGAGCTAAAAAGCTGAGGGACAGCATTCAGGCCCAGAATTCAAGCCTCATGACCGACAAAAAATTAAAAAATAAAATAAAATGAATGTGAAATGTTCCCCATATACTTTTAATCAAGTTTCTCTGTGCAGTACTGGCATGTCATGTTTATGCTTCTGCTCCTGCACATTTCAAACCACGCTGTAATTTATCTGTAGATTTCTCTGCATTCTTCTTCCCACCCTGAGAAAATGGAGGACAGGGTCTTGTTGGCATCATGATGCTTCATGTATGTTTCCCTGGGATCTACCATGATGCCAGGCACATAGCAGACACATAGCAGACTTGAACAGAGAGGAATATTTATTCATTCCACCTTTGGCAACTGACCTGATCCTGAGGACGAATAACCACTGTGCTAAAATCAGGCCACTTGTCCACCAGGGCCTTGAGCTTGAATGGATTTCCTTGTTTCATATGGAAGAGGGTACCATAAACCTGTAACATTTCAATAAAACGGGAGGGTCAGCACCCAGCAGAGATGGAAAAGCGCTTTGAATTTGACCATGGTTAGGGTCACATCTATGAAATGATGGTCCTAAACAATCCTTAATCCTAACATTTTGTCTTTGAAAAGTATTAACTCTCGGTTGAAATAATGGAGAAAAATGACATCTGGAGGCTGGTAGGGTAGTAGATGCCTGTAACCCCAACACTCAGGAAACTGAGGCAGAAGGATCACCACACCAGCTTTGGCCCTGTCCTCAAAAGTCTTGTGTTTCCTGGGTTTTGTTTTTTTAGTGGAGTAAAAAAGTACAGCCTAAAAACCACTTGACATTGACATAGACTAGATAACCTACTTTCATAAAAACTTTCATAATTCAAAGGCTCATGGGTTAAAGCCTAGGGTGTCAGCTGGTGGCACTATTTGGAAGCAGCTCTGGAAACTTTTGGGGGTGAGTCTTCCCTGGAAGAAAGAGTTTACTGGGGGGAGGCCCTCATCCTTGGCCCCTCCCTGTATTCCTCTTGATGTGTCCTGACCATCAAAGCATGGAGTGTCCCGAGTGTCCCTGTCCCATGTTCCTGCTGCCCTGATATCGTGCATATGTGCCAGGTTACCATGGACTGATCCTGATGGAAGTATGAGCCAATGTAAGTCTCTTTCCGTAAGATGTTTCTGCCAGTTATTTGGTCCCAACAAGAAGAAAGTTTACAGAATGTTAACCACCTGTACACTTACTCTGTCCTCATTACAAGACTGGAAATTTATGGTCTCTTAAACACTAATTATTGCCTATCTCTTTAGTATTCTTTTTGTTGGACTGTTATACTTTGCATTCAATGTTACCTACATTTCTTAAAAAAAAAAAAAAGAAGCAGATCATTTAGAAACTAGGTTTTTTTTTCAGTCCTGGAATCAAACAAAAACAAAAACACCACATCTTGAAATATGCAAACTAAAAGAAATACTGTACTAAGAGGGATATCTTTTTAATCAGTCCTGGGGCTTGACCTCAGTGAGCGCTGTCCCGGGGATTTTTTGCTTAAGGCTAGCTTTCTACTATTTGATCCTCACTTCTGCTTTTTGAAGATAAGAGTCCCAGGGATTTTCCTGCCCCAACTGGCTTCAAATTTCAATCCTCAGATCTCAGCTTCCTGAGTAGCTAGAATTTTGGCAACCATTACAGTGCCCAGTGTAAGAGTGAATTTTATAGTATTAAGTACCCACATTGAAAAAAAAGAGAGAGAACTTGATAATTTAATAATGTATTTCAAGGTTTTAGGGGAAAAACAGTAGCCTAACTGAAAATGAATAGGAGTAGGAATATAAAAATGATCAGAGAAAACTGAATAAATAAAAATAGAGGCAATAAAAGAATAATACAAAGGATAAAGAGAACTAAAAGGTGGCCCTCTGAAAAAAAATGGAACAAGAAAAGTAAATAAGAAAGAAAAGATAAATGAAAAGATAGTAAAAAAATACAAAACTATTTTTGTAGTGAACTACTGAATAATATATAATCATTTTCAGGTCTGCCTTTTATATAACACACAATCTCTTATGAGCTTTTGGTGAAATACGAGTGGATTGCTTACATGTTTTGAGCAGTTCCATGGCACAGATACCTGGTACAACTGTTTAAAAATTAGCTTGTAATTAAATATCCATTTGAAGGGAAATCTGGGAGAAATCCAATGTCATTGTGAAACTTTCTTTGAAAGCAAAGAATGCCATGCACTGATGAGTCAGCAAGACTTTTCCATTTCTTAATACCAGGCAAATGTCATTGCTAAGGTATGTTTTCTTTGGGGAGACATGAACATACGGTGCTTCTGTTCAAATAAGTGATGTGGACAAAATGAGATGAAGCCTGAGTAAGTTCCCAACAAAGCATAGGTGCTCAGTAAAAGACATTTCCTTTCGCTCCGCTGGCATAGGAAGACACAGAGGCCTTTGTTTCCACCCTCACCTTGATGGATTCAGGGATGTGCTTTCTCAAGGAGTTCTCCAGCATCTGCAGCTTCTGGGAACTCTGCAAGTGGAACATCTTGGCAGGCACCTTAATGTGATGACAAAGGCGAAAGCGTGGGAAGGGACTCATCATAGTCTGTTTGGATTGACATAACCCAATACCAGGAATGGATGTAGGACAAGCAACAGGCACTTATTTATCGCAGTTCTGGAGACTGAGAAATCCAAGATCAACAGACCTTTAAGATGACTGCTGTGAAGTTTTTGGATATCAGACAGTTTATGGTTATCAGTTTTTGTGACAGGTCAGTTGATGGAGCTTCATTTGGTGGCATCATGCCTTTCTGGGTTTTTAGAGATCTTTATGGGTTTGCACTGGTGTCTGTGCATTGGAGGAGAAGGGGAAAAGTGATTTTGAGGCCAACCTTGTGAATGACTATAATATCTGCAAATCATATAAGGTGAGACCAACCATGAGTGAGCATGCACACACACATACACACAGGAGAAAAAAAGCTTTTTAAAGAAGAAAACACACATACATACACATAGCAAAAAATACAAGCTATAAGGAAACATGATGCCAGAATGATAAGAGTCTTTTGAAAGTGAAGAATCTGCACAAATAGGAGGCTGCTACATGGTCAATGGGCCAAGTGCATTGTGGATTTTGGATATTTTAGACCCAGTTCCTGGAAATGTATCCATGGAAAACAGTTCCATGAACATAAAATTTATAACAAAAACTTTATATCTGCTTCAAAAATGTGATTGTATAATTATGAAGTAACTCTCTCAACTATAAGGAATTTTTTTACCTAGTATGATACATATACATGTAAAAGAGCATTGAAATAACAGAAGAAAATTAAACAGTACATCGTTTGACTAGATAATAGAAATCATTGTTTCCACAAGTATGGAAAATGGAAGGACATAGAAACATCAGGTTAGAAGGAGAAAAAACTACCTACAATTTATGAAGTACCAGATTATAGCATTGTTGATAAAAATCACTTAAGCTTTTCCAGGCAATCTAATAGAACAACAAATCTAATGTATATTATTATTCCTATTTTTCTATATAATTTGTCTTGTTAGAATAAGATATTTCACTTTCCCAGGTAACAATTAGCCAGCCTTTCTTTGAGTATCTCCTCAAGGAGCAGAGAGAACGTTATTTGCATGTCATCTGCACTGAATAAATATTACCCAGGTCAGCATTCTTCTTTGCACATGTTATCACCTCTCAAGCACCGGACAACTTCCCAAATCTCCCTCTACTGCTTAGCTGTTTAGAATAGAAACCTGACTCAGTCCTTCCAAGATCTCTCCCAGGAGGCATACCGATGGTACAAGTATGTTTTCAGTTCAATAAACTCCCCTTCCCAGAGCCTAAGTCTCCATTGCAAAGCTCAGCACTTTCTGTCTAAAACCAACATGTTATTTTTTCCTACCTTGCTGAGTGAGAGAAAGGATAGAGTCACAAAACAGTGTTTCCACCTACAAGACAGGACTTGTCCTTTCCTGGAACTGTCCACAGCCGTTCCAAGGAGAAAATCACAAACCAGAAACTGCACGAAGACGTAATTGTCTCTTTAGTCAGATATATAGAACTAGGATTGTTCTAATGAGAGATATCTGTAAATTTTTTACAGATATTCCTAAGTGCAAGGTATTTATGTAGACCTTGCTCTTCTAAACTACAAAACAACAAAACAAAACAAAAAAATCTGCTGGCTAGTGTTGGATTCGTTGGCACCTGTACCTTCCCCAAGGGCATGTGGTTTAAGGAGCAGAGTATGCACATTTGGGAAGCTGCTTGCACACTCTTAGTCCTTCTTTCCAGACCATCAGTTTGTTCTGGCTTCTATCTGCAGAAGAACAGCAGACTGAGAACAGGAAAGGAGATGTTGTTGTGTAGGGAATACATCTTCCTTCCTTCCTTCCTTCCTTCCTTCCTTCCTTCCTTCCTTCCTTCCGTCCTTCCTAGTTACCTGTTGTAGGAGCAAGATGGAAACCAGAGGCACTGAGTAAAATTCATTTCTGTAAATCTATATATAATATGTAAATATATAATATATTACAAGAATTTCATATATAAACCTATATATTTTATAATGTAATTAATATATTATTATATATTAATAATATAATATATAATGTAATATAGTTTATAATGTAATATTAAAATATATATAACAACACAATTAACATTATATAATATAATGATAAATAATATTACATAAACTAATTAATATAATACAATAATTAATATGTTATCAATATTATGTAACATATTGTTATATAACATGTTATAAATTTATTATATACATTTATAAATTTATATAAAATTATAATATAATTATATTATGTATTATATATCATATAAATATAATACATTACATATAATTAATCTATATTATAATATGTGATATAATTTAAAATATCAATATAACACTGTTATATAACCTTGTATATTAATGATAATATATAATACTATATAATAAATATAATACTTCATACATATATATAGAGAGAGAGAAAGAGAGAGAGAGCAAAGTGATTACTACATAGAAGGTTTCCACCCCATTTCTACCATGCATTCTTTCCCTTATTTCCGTGCGCCTAGTTTAAATGGCCCAATGGCACGGGCTGACCAGGAGCTGGTCATCCACCTGCCTCAGTTGTCTGAGTACAGGCATACAGATGTGCACCACCATTCGAGGCTCACGCCACTCTCATACTAGCCCAGGACACTGCAGCTGAGAGTCGGCGACTGCGCCCTGCTTGATAGCATAGCATCCTCTATTTATAGGGGGAGACAGGGTTTCGTCTCAGAGGGCTGTCATGCACCCTCAGCCAAAGAATGCACTTTCTTCTCTGCAGTGGATGAGTTAATGGAAAAGTATTTTCTGTCTCCATTCTTGATATTTTTTTTAATACCAAGAAGGAATTGTGCCTGTCAGGACTTTGAATATTTCAATTCTTTTTTGGGGTTTTACATATTATTTAGTAATCTCATGATGGGTAGAAGAATAAGAACCCAATTGTGATCACATAGAGTGGCCAAACACAATGTTCTGGAAAGTTTTTTTTTTCCTTCTAGATTTAGCTTTGTCTCTACAACTGTTGTAAGCCAAGTACAATATGTTTCTGTAAATAAAGCTTTTTTTTAAATAATCACATCATCTATTTATATATTGTCTATACTGACTTTTCACACGGCTGGTTTGACCCACCAGCCTAAAACATTTACGCCTTTGATCTTCCCCCCAAAAAATCACTTTCTAACTATGCAATTAGTGAGCAGGGAGAAACTGGGAGACAGTGAAGGAAAGGGTGACATTGTCCAAAAAGAAATGTCCTCATTACCTGACTTAGGATATGGTCATCCTTCTATAAAACACCTTAATAATAACAATAAAATTATATTAAAAAAATAAAAAACAAAATTAAGAAGAGTGAGGGAAGGGAGAATAGAAGGGATTGGTGAGAACGTTGAAAGGGATGGCGTTGATAAAGATATATCGTATTTGTAAACTTTGTTAAATGGCAAGTCCTTTGGACAGCTACTTAAAGACAGTTTAAAAAAATCATTTTCTTAATTCTGCCCTAAAATTTACCTCCTGTAGCTCAAACCATCTTGTGGATTCATCTCAGACAAAGAACACAGAAACATCCCCTCCAGCACAGAAGGCAGAACTCCTATGGGAGGTGGGCACAGTTCCCGGTTTCAACAGAGCCTCTGTGACATAAAAAGCTGATCTGGGCAACAGATGGAAGTCATGGCAGTCCCTCTATCTGGGACCCCTCCCTCTCACTCCTTCACACACTAACCTACAAGAGTCTCAGTCATCACCTGGAGGAAAGCCCATGGGTCTGTCGGAGGCTAGGTTGACTTTTACTCCTCTTTAGATGGTGATGGTTTCAGAGACCTTTGGTGTGAAACCATGAACGTTTGGATGTGGTTGCCTTATCATAGATTCCCACAGGTGAAATAAGGGAGGGAAAATACCACACACAAGACCAATCCATTATTCTAAAACTGTGAAAGTCAAAAACTATAAATGTGTTGCATGTGACTATTCAGATTGAAGAGCTGTGTTTTATGTTATCCAATGGGTTAGACAAAGATAGATGGCCAACAGGAGTCCCTCAGAGAGAGCCGATACACCCAGACAGCCAGGCAGACTAGCCTTCAGCTGTCGATCCTTTCAAATGCTCTTAAAAGACACACAGCCTTCTGAAGAATCAGAGATGCTCCCCTGGAATTACCTAAATAGAATCCCCACAGTATTAACCTGGCCACTGAGGAACTTTACTCTTCTATATCATAAGAGGCAAGGGAGTCCTTAGGGTGAGGCTAAATTCCCTGATGCTACAAGTTTTCAGGTAAAACTTTCAGGAAAAAACTTTCATTTTTTCCATGAAAGATTTTACTGGGTCATGGGAATATTTATATATACAAGGACATTTTTTTTCTTTTGTTAAATATGTGTACTGTGTTTCAATTCAGTTTGCAAGTCCAATGTTATTTTATTATAAGTGACTGGGAAAAAATATTGTTAGGGTAAGTTTCAGATGACATATCTTTAGAAGCCCTCTTCTCTAGGCTACAGCTGTGGGATCTTCTATTGTTTTATGGACAATGACAAAAGACTTCTAGTGTTGGGCTTCTGAGATTTGATTGGTAGTACTACTGCAAAGAAAATACCTGTTATTCATTGGCAGAGTGCTAGAATGGCTGAACTTGAATGGGTTATGCGATCAGGTTAATGAATAAGATTTTATAACAAGCGAACTAAGATGTTATTGAAAAGATGTGACAAAAGTATTGTTCAGCCAACTCCATGAATTTCTATCAAACCTTCCTAAAGAGGTTCACTAACTAGAATTACCATGAAAAATAATAATAATCTTACTAGTCTCAACTGAACAGATAGCCATTCTAGTACTGAAGAGCTGATTTTTTTTAATACAGAATACACTCACAATTCAAAGTACCACCTGCATTTTAAAAGTCACCTTAAAATTTGTATTTCAGTTTTGAATTTCAGTAATATAAGTTTTTGGTACTTAGTATATATTGAGAATGGTATATTTTTGTAGCAAACCCATTTGGTGCATAATAACAGTTATTTCAGTACATGAGTTCATGTATCTATGGCTCTCTTGAAGGACTCTTGGGTTCTTCCTAATTTTATGTGATTGTGAATGAAGTTGGATTTTTTCTTCTTTTTTAAAAAAACTTTATTTTTTTATTGTAAAGATACTGCACCAGAGGGGTTACCGTTACATGAGTAAGGTAATGAGTACATTTCCTATTGAGCATTGTTACCCCTCCTTTGTTTTTCCCCTACCATCTTTTCCCTCCCCATCACCCCAACTCCTCCCTCCCACGGAAGTTGTAAAGTTCATTTTCAACATAATGTCTTATACATCTCATTGTTACAATGGGTCAACCTGTATCCTTATTTCAGCATTTTGTTATTTTCCTTCCCCTTCCCAAATTAGAATATATATATATATATATATATATTATATATGATGCAGGGCACCGGAATCAAATACAGTGAACACAGGGGTTATACCATGGGGGAAGAACATACAAAAGAAACAAAAAAAATCACATAGTACATTATAAGTACATTTTAAAACAACAGAAAGAAAGACAAAACCTCTTGTGTCCCTATCTTGGGGTTCATTTCACTTAACATCATCTTATATTGTCATATGTACATAGCTTTTGAACTTTTTTGCTTGTCCTAGACATATACTAGTTATTGCAAATAAGGGAAACCATAGTACCTATGTTTCTTTTGGGCCTAGCTTACTTCACTTAATATAATTTTTATAAGTGTTTCTATTTCCTAACAAATGGGACAATGTCATTCTTTCTGATAGAGACATGGAATTCCAGTGTGTGTGTGTGTGTGTGTGTGTGTGTGTGTGTGTGTGTGTATACCACATTTTCTTGATCCATTCATCTATGAAGGGCATCTGGGTTGGTTCCATATCTTAGCTATGGTGAATAATGCTGTGATAAACATAGTTGTGCTGGCAGCTTTAGGATGGCCTTGTTTGTGATTGGGTAAATCCCAGAAGTGGGATTGCTGGGTCATAGGGGAGCTCTATGTGGAGTCTTTTGAGGAACTTCCATACTGCTTTCTAAATGGCTGAACAAGTTTATACTCCCACCAACAATGCAGTAGGGTTCCTTTTTGGCCACATTCCCTCCAGCATCTGTTGTTATTAGATTTCTTGATTATAGCCATTCTAACTGGGGTGAGGTAGAATCTCAATGTTGTTTTGACTTGCATTTCTTTTGTGGCTAGAGAAGTTGAGCATTTCTTCATGTGTCTATTGGCCATGACGCTGTTTTTATCATAAATTCACAAAGATATGAATCTTTGTGTGGCCAAACATGAATCTTCTTTGTCTCATAAAGTATGAGTTCAACAGTTAACCCCCAATGATAAATGAAAAGAAAATTGGTATGTAACAATTGTTGGTCAATTATCTTGTCATGTTTTAGCATGAGATGAATCAGAATGAAATACCTTGTTAACCACTGCTGCCAAGAAAAGGCTGAATGCACAGAAAAATGTTCTTTGTTGGAGGACATAGTGCCATCCTGCCCTTCATGAATGGTTAACTAAACTGTTCAGTTTCACTGGTTAGCTAAACTGTTCAACTTCACTGGTTCTCAGGGCAAAGATTCTCTTACCAAATTCAAATTCAGTTGAACTTTAACACACAATCAACCTGAATCAGAGCTGGAATATAGAGAAATCCACTGTATCATAAAGAAGGAAAGGTAGATACTTCCCTACTTTTACTTTTCCTGTCCACTTCTCAGGTGTCATTTGATATTATGGTCTGAAAACTCTCCTTACTGAAATAGCCTGTCCATTCCCTATGCAAGAGTTCCTTCTTCCATCTTTCCATAATCTTTTATTTTTATTTTTTATTTTTTTATTTTTTTTTGCTGGTTATGGGACCTGAATTTTAGGCCTGGGCGCTGTCCCTGGGCTCTTCAGCTCAAGGTGAGCACTCTACCACTTGAGCCACAACACCACTTCCGGCTTTTTCTGCTTATGTGGTGCTGAAAAATTGAACCCAGGGCCTCATGTATGCAAGGCAAGCACTCTACCTCTGAGCCACCTTCCCAGCCCTCCATAATCTTTTAAATAAAGCTCCCCCCTTTCCAAATCAAGAGTGGTTTCATCATTAAAAACTATTTTGAAGCTAGGCATACCTATGGCTCATGTTTGTAGTGCTAGCTACTCAGGAGGCTGAGATCTGAGGATCACAGTTTGAACCCGGCCAGGGCAGGAAAGTCGGAAAGTCTATGAGACTCTTATCTCCAATTAACTACCAAGAGAACTGAAAGTGGGTCTGTGGTTCAAGTGGTAGAGTGCTAACCTTGAGTAAAACAGTTCAGGGACAAGTACAAGCCCTCAGTTCAAGCCCAAGACAGAATGTATGTAGATATACACACATATGTGTGTTTATATATGTATGTATGTATGTATATATATATATATATATACATATATATATATATATATGTATGTATGTATGTATATACTGCTCCACACCAAATTTCCAGTTCTTTAATGCCTAGGGAACTAAACCTCAGCCACTATTTTGGGAGTTGATGAGAATTAGGTGGGATTTTCTCTCTAATTCCGTAGCTTCATTGCAGCTTTTGGGTCAAACATAATGGGACACGTTTTAAACACAGGTCTCAACCTTCCTTCATTCCAGAACAATCCAGACATGTTGATGAGGAGTGCTTCACGACACAAGCATCTGAACTTTACAGAGCCTGAGCCTTCTGAAGCGATATGGCAGAGTCCATGAGGCCTTCTACCCTGTACTCTGCCCCTCAGAACTGTCTACCCTGTACTCTGCCCCTCAGAACTGTCTACCCTTCTCTCTGGGTCTGGGTGCTCTCATTTTCTACTCTCCACATGCCCACCCTGAATTCTCCCAATCTACACTGCTCAGCATGTGCTGGTATGATCAAGCCCCAAACTTGACTGCTGTGAAGCTTCAAGGGATTAGGAGATTCGGCCTTTCGAAGCAACATACAAGATCCTTTTCCCTGGTGTGGGAGCTAGGAAGGAACTAGTATAGTCAGTTTGTCTTTTCTTTTTCCTAGTTAACTGTCCTTGCTATGTCATGTAAATTCTGTTTCATCTAATATCCCCAATAATTTATGTATTTAGCATGCTGACTAAGCAGAAGATCGAGCAGAGGCTCCTCTTAAAGACTTAATGAGGACAGAACACCTGCTGGTCTCTAAAGAAGCCATAATGGCCAGATACTATTAGCTCTTTATCCCTAGCAAAATTAGAAGACGTTTCCCTACCCCTGGGCTAGGTGCTCCAGGGAAGCAATTAGGCACATTTTGTAGTAGATGAAGGAATGTGGTAGAGATCCTAGAAGGACAGGATCTAGGCCAGATTCAAGTGTTTAGGTACCATCTTAACCATTGCTGCTAAGGGAAATCCAGCAGCTGTCTAAAAGCAGGGATCACGAGGTTCCATTTACACGGCTAAACCCATCCCAAACAGCATCCACTCCTTTGCTAATGATTCCATTTATTTCACTCCTCCAGTGACACACCCAGGCATAATGCCTTGTGTCTAAAGACAGCATCACAGAGGAGAACACACCCACTGGTTCCAGTGACAGGGCATGAGGATATGGTGTAGAGCATCGCTCATTTTTTGCATAGCTTTGTTTTTCCTGTCTGTGTGAGAATAACCCGGGAAGCCGAGTTTGTTCATAGTCTGCACCTGTGAATAGACAGCATAGGAGACCAGACCCTGGGCCCGATACTCAGTCAGAGTGCCTCCCATTCGTATCTCTCCAGTCTGGTCCATTAATGTCCAGGATACAGGGGTTCCCTCAGGTCCCAAGACACAGGAGCTCGGGAAGCTCCGTAAACATCGCGCGATGAACTTCTGGCTCTTCTCATTGCCGCCATAAGACCAAAATTTATCCACCATGGCAGCATGAGTCTCATCCAAGGAGGAGAGTTTAAACATGTCTTGATTGCTATGGAAAGAAAGAAAGCAAAATATAGGAGCAGAAGGGTGTGTATTTTTTCTTACCTCTATTAGCTTGAATGAGAAGAATAGGGTACCCAGCAAATGTTCAGTCCTGGAGTATGGAGGAGCAGATGATGATAAAGGAACGTAAAGCTGTGGATGAAGTAAGTGAACAGGAATAAATATGGCTGATGTCAAGACAGAGTGGTTTGTTTCTGATGAGAAGGAAGGTGGGAAAGGCTTTTAAGTAGACAGGAGCATGGTCTGAACTTTATCCTTTAAAAAATAAATGCCAGTCCTGAAGCTTGAACTCAAAACCTCACACTCTCATCTGGCTTTTTCCTCTCAAGGCTGGTGCTCCACCACTTGAGCTATTTTGGCCTTGGTTAACTGGAATTAAGAGTTTTATAGACTTTTATGCCCAGGCTGGCTTCAAAATGCAATCCTCAGATCTCAGCCTTCTGACTAGCTAAGGGTGTAGGTGTGAACTATCAGAGCTCTAGCTCTGAGTTATACTTTTTAAAAAGATTATTCTAAGCTGGGCACCGGTGGCTCATGCCTATAATCCTAACTACTCAGGAAGCTGAGATCTGATGGTTCAGAGCCTTCCTGGGCAGGAAAGTCCACAAGACTCGTATCTCCACTAAACTACGCAGGAAAAGCTAGAAGTGGCACTGTGGCTCAAGTGGTAGAGCATACTAGCCTTGAGTACAAAGAGACGCAGGGACAGAACCAAGGCCCTGAGTTCAAGCCCCAGGAATGGTCTTTCTCTCTCTCTCTTTCTCTCTCTATGTGTGTATTGTGTATGTGTATGTATGTATGTATAATTAATTCCAATTGCTTTATATTCTTGTTAAAAAGCCAGATTGAAATTCGGTAGTGGGAGTTCAGTGAGGAGGGGTGAGTAGTACTGAATGGATTTCATCACACTCACATGGCCTTTGGCTTGCCACCAGTGGGTGGTAAATTCTTTGTGTCCATCAGAGAAGGAATCAGTTTGTTGACTGTCTCCGACGTCATATATAGAAGGTTATTTGAATAGGTGACTTTGAAAGATTTAATGGTTGCAAAGTTTTGTATCACTTCATCCAGGCTGGACTGCGTACCTAGATGGATTTATAAGGCAATGCATTATGAGTTCATAAGGAGACACATAAGGGTTTAAATACAGTCCAGGGAGGAGCTTTCAATGGAGGAGAAAGTGTCATTAGATTTAAGTGAGAAAACCTTATCGTCACATAGTTGAGGTTTATATAATTTTCCTGTCATGCATAAATTTAAACACACACACACACACACACACACACACACACACACACACACACACCAGCTGGGCACCAGTGGCTCAAGCCTATAATACTAGCTACTCGTGAGGCAGAGATCTGAGGATCACAGTTCAATACCAGCCCAGGCGGGAAAGTCTGTGAGACTCTTATCTCCAATTAACCATCAAAAAACCAGAAGTGGTGCTAGGGCTCAAATGGTAAACTGCTCATCTTGAGCTGAAGAGCTCAGGGACAGTGCTCAGGCCCAGAGTTCAAGCCCCATGACTAACCAAAAACCAAAACAAGCAAGAAAATTACATCAAAAAAACATCATTCAGAGTCATGTTTTTAGTGGCCATTCAAAGGCTAGCACTGAGTTTTCTGGACTACACAATCGTGTCATTTTGAACATCAAAGACGATGTATTATAAAAAAAAAAATAGTAGCGAGTATCTACCGAGCCCAATTCTCTGTGTGATAGATTGTTGCAGTAATGAGTCACAATGTAGCCATATTCCATATAGCTACTCCCTGGATACATCTTTGCATTCCATCTGACCTGGGCTGTGTGACTTGCATTCACCAGTGCCAAGAGTAATCACAATGCAGGGAGAGCCTTAAAAGTGTTGTCCCTTGGAACTTTGCCCGTTTTTCCCTTTGGTAATCTTGAGACCTGCATTACAAACATGGACCTAAGCTAGCATGCTGGAGACACAGGTCATCATCATGTTTTCATCACTGCCAACAACTAGCCTTGACTGACAGTCTGGACCACCATTCAGATGTGTGACTGAGGCCACCACAAAGCAATCAGGGTTGAGTCCATCAACTGCCTGCGTATATCCTGAGTTACCAGCCGAGAAACTGCCTATGGAGTCCAATGGATTGATACAGTTAATGATGATGTGTGCTATGCAAGAGTTACTAACTGGAACCTCCCATTAGCAGACACTAAACTCTTCCTCCTCACATCATTTAATTTGTCACTTGACTTTGCTTTTTAGGCATTGTGCTAATGACATTATGACCCTTGATTTTTACACAGGTCACCTCGATAAAGTTGTATATGGAGATGGTGTCTTAGAGAGCATGCTTGTAATCTTGACAATGAGTATGATCTGGGAGGTGATCTGGGACACAATGAGCTGTCATTCTTACTCCGGAATGGGAGGACAGTGGAGAATCACTCTTCTAGCACTCAATCATCCTATGGATTCTGGATATAGTTGAAAAGCAGGCCATAAACTCTTGGCAATGGGGCCAGGTGCCGGGGGCTCACGCCTGTAATCCTAGCTACTCAGGAGGCTGAGATCTGAGGATCATGGTTCAAAGCCAGTCCAGGCAGGAAAGTCCATGAGACTCTTATCTCCAATAAACCATTCGAAAACTGGAAGTAGAGCTGTGGCTCAAGAGGTAGAGCACTAGCCTTGAGCTGAAGAGGGCAGGGACAGCGCCCAGGCCCAGAGTTCAAGCCCCACGACCGACCAAAAAAAGAAAAAAGAAACTCTTGGCAATGGGAATTTTTGTGCCTCTGTATGAAACCCATTCTGTGCAGTATTTGAAGATTCTACAGGCACACACACACACACACACACACTTTGTAGACAGAGATGAAGCTGAAACTGAACATGGACTGCGAGTTATGGATCCAGAGCTTAGCAGAAAGAAATAACGCAGAGAGGCCACCAGGCTACATCAAGTGAGCTAGTATGCATCTTGTTCCCCCTTACTTTGAATCTGAAAGTGCTGTCTCCAATTGATGACGTCTGGAGAGTCCAGGAATTCCTGACAGTTTTGAGGGTGCTTGGAGTAGATCTGGTAAGTATTGGTGTAGTGATCATGGTCATCTGTCATCGCCTGCAATCATTTGGAAAGGGAGTATAAAACGCCTTCCTTTTAATTTTTGATTGTATCGCTATATGGTTGGACATTGTACATCATGTAACAAAAATACTGGGACTTCCATTGGTGGAGTAGAATTCTTTTGGAGTCATAAATCATGAGCTGAGAGATCTGAGCATCCAACAAGATTATGTACTATGCATATATTACATAAGCATTGCAAATCAAAGTCACAGCTATATGTTAATCATCCTCAATGTGAAGAAAAGTAGCTGAGGAAGGAAAATTTCTGTTGCACGTAAAAAAAGTTTATAATTCAAATGCTTGAAGAACACATGAACTATGTTCACGATGGTATTAAATTTGATACATATAACTGAATTAAAATCTGTAGCTATGTATAATAAAAACCAAAGATGAAAACCAATTAGAAAAGCTTTCTTTGAAAACTGTGTGAATTATTCTTGGAAGAAAGGAAACAAAATATTCAAAGGATACATTCAATGTATTAAATTCCAGATAAAATTATTTTGACAAAAGAAGTAGAAACAAATAGTGCCATCACTAAGATAGAAATGTAATTCTTTTTGAAGATCATTGTGAAATGCTGCACAAAAATATAATCCCAAGACAGCAGTGTATTTTCTTGGTCAAGATCATTTATGAAAGATCCAATCATTTTATTTCAGTACAAGTTTGACTATGAATGTGAATTTACTTAATCTGTTCTTCAGTGTGGTGATTTTTCAGTGTCTTGAATTCATATTAGTTATAATACCATATTTGTATTTTTATGTTCTACTCGTTTTTATTTCATACCTTTTTAAAGTTTGTAATTGACTTTTTTCAAGCCATAGGCAAAATTGGAAGTATTCATCATCTACACATTTTAAAATATAGTGCTGCATTTTTTAACAGTGGGAATGTGTTTTGAGAAATGAGTAAAGTGATTTGCCACATCACACAATATCACATGTTGTGTTTATACAAAATCAAATGGATCCCATGTCACTAGGTAATATGTTCTGATGGGACCAGTGGATGTGGCCCATCATTGACTGAGAAGTCATTATGCAACTCAAAGCTGTTTGTGTACATTGTGGAATATATAAGTCTAGCTCTAAGTAGTTTATACTTTTCTGCACAGTTATGAATTTTCTGAAGAGAATATTTTATATCCACACCATATTTTCCAAGAACAAAACACCTCTTAACTAGCGTCACCACGCTATACTGCGTGTGTCTTAATCCTGTGATTCTTAATTAACTGTAATTTTTTTCCTTGTTGGTTGTGGGGCTTGAACTCAGGGATAGGGCGCTGTCCCTGTGTTTTTCGCTTAAGGCTAGTAGCAGTGCCATTTCCGGCTTTCTGGTGGTTAATTGGAGATGAGTCTCACAGACTCTTACCCTGGTTGGCTTAGAACTATGATCCTCACATCTCAGTCTCCTGAGTAGCTAAGATTACAGACACAAGCCACCAGGGCTGTAACTGTAATTTTGTATCCTAACATTATTCTAGTCTTCTACAAATGCTCCAACCTCTGATAACTACCATATTCTCTCTGCTTCTGTGAGATCTCAGTGAGTACCAATGCCCTTTAATGCCATTAACACACACTAAAATTAAAGCTAAATGAATGGTAAATCAGCTGTCTTCGGAGGCAGTGTGAAGAGGAAGGGCCAATGGAAAGGGTGAAGGAAGGTGAATGTGTTTGAAATACTTTCTTGGCATATGTGAAAACAGAACAATGAAACCTGTTGAAATCATTTTAGAAAGGAGAGAGAAGGTAGAGGGGTGGGTTTGATCTGGACATAGACATGCGTGTCACAATGAAATTAGCTCTTGTACAACTAATGTGTACCAGTTTGTTATCAATCCTCAAAAACAAGATCATGGCGTTTTATCTGTGAATAATTGTATTAACTACATAGCTTCATCAATTTTAAGTCTTTCTCCTTTGTTGCGTTTGGAAATTCCAGCCTTGTAGCTCAGCCCTTTGTTGCAGCCTCTCTCCCTGCCCTGTGTTCTTTTTGCTCTTTCCAGGATCTCCCATTTGAAGGTACACATCCCCCTGCCGGTCTCACAAAAATAACTTTACCTGAGAGATAAAGCTTGGATGGAATCTCTACCAAGAAAGCCTGGGACATTATCCTGATACCTCTACCTCTAGCTTTCTACTGTTTAATCCTCTTTTCGTTGGACTAATGTTTTCTACCTTGTACAGATCCATTCCTTCCTACATCAAGTTGGCATTCATCTGTCTTTTCCTCTAGGATGTAGGGAGACAGGACCTTTTTGCCACTATTGTGATTCATGTTTGTGTCCACAAGTTTTGCCATCTCACCAGACATGTGGTAGGCTCATAGCACACATGAACACAGAAACATACATGTTCCACAATTGGCACTTACCTGCTCCTGAGGGCGGATGACCACTGTATTAAAATCAGGCCATTTGTCTACAAGGGCCTTTAGCTTGAATGGGTCTCCATGGTTTATGTGGAAGACAGTACCATACACCTGCCGGACCACAAGGAAAGGGACAAGGTAAGTTTATGCAGAAGGAATGTCAAAGTGTGCTGTTCAATGAGAAGAAATGTTTCTATGAAATTGCTGCATTTTGTGATAGAAAAGAGCTATCTTGATTATCTAAATCCAGCAATCTCCATGTACTATTTTCCTTTTTCAACCTGAATTTGATGGGCTCTTTCTCCATCAAATGTGACTCATAATGCAAGGAGTAAAGACTCCAATAAAATCAATCTTACTTTATTGTAGGATTTAATATTGTTTCCAGTCCTTTTCTTTCTAAGCTTTCTCCTATTCATACCCAGAGGCATACAACTAACTTTAAAAAAAATCAAATTCCCGAGATATGTTATTTTCCCCATTTTATAGAATATGTGGTATAGAGTAATACAAATCCAGGAATGGTTTTCTTTTAAATACACATACCACCCAGAGAGTTATACCTAGATTTCACCAGTATGGGCATGCCCTTTTTTTTATTGTTGATGAAAAATAAGAGCAAGAATTTGAATCTACTTAGAGTGTTTCTTGCCTAGTTGAGGATATAAGCATTTGTGTTATTTATTGTACTCAACCCAAAGATTTCCAAACAATTGCAATGAGGTTAAGAAACATACTAACAGCCTGCTTCCCACAGCAGCCCAATACATATTAAGGTTGGAGCAATTGGGCAATTGCAGTAAAAACAGAAAGCAAGCTAAAGTCAAGGGCACTAGTATGATGGTTAACCTCTCACCTGGCAAGTGGTCCATTGGAATAAACACATTAAATGATAATATGTACCCTCAATTGATTTTGAAGAAAATCTCTGGGCAAAGTTCAAGGCTATTAAGGACTTGAAAGAGAACAAGGGAAGGATTTCTTTGGTGATCACCCAGACCAAAAAAAAAAAAAAAAGCAGGTGATTATATCATTCCTCTACACCTCATTACTGGTGGGATATTTATCAAATAACTCCGCATCCTTCTCATTCTTTTTCCTTTCCTGGGGCTTGAACGCTGGGCCTGGGCACTGTCCCTGGGCTTCTGGTGCTCAAGGCTAACACCCTGCCACTTGAATCACTGTACCACTTCCTACTTTTTGGAAGTTCATTGGAGAGAGGAGTCTCATGGACTTTCCTGCTTGGGCTGGCTTTGAACCATGATCCCTAGATCTCAGCCTCCTCATAGCTAGGATTATGGGGGTGAACCACTGGCGCCTAACAGCATCCATTATGTGGTTTTTTTTTTTAATCAATGACAAGGACTTCATACCAAATATTAAGTAGAGATTTCTGCAAATTCAAGGGGAGTAACTATGGGACGGTTCTTGACATCAATGTGAATCTTTTTCACAGCAAGTTTCCCTGAGGTTCCCTCAGCATTTTGTTCTTGTCACCTTCAAGGACTCGGGAAGGCTCTTCACCAGAGCTTTCTCCAGCATCTGCAACATCTGGGCACCTTGCAACAACAACATGGTGGAAGAAAATGCCTTTGCCTAGAGATGACCAAGGAACATCCAGGAATGAGAAGAGCTGGAGCGAATTCAGTGACCAAAGTGGCAAGTGCTGTATTATGGGCCAAGTCCTTCTTTACTGGGTCTTCCTGGACATCCTCATCGACTCTGAAGAAAGACAAGATGGGGCAGAGGGAGCAGAAAGCACAAAGATCTCTTTCTACATTTCTCACAGCCCATGTTTACCCTTGAAGGAATTCCAGCCGGTTAGTTTTCACTTCAGATTCACCTGTCTACTTTAAAGACATGTGTCTCCTGAATGTTAGTTGGTGTGGGTGATTATCCTGGCTCCTTTAGGAACAAGCTGTGTAACCCTGGGAACACTGCTTAGCCTGTCTGTGCTTTGTTTTCATCAAAGGTAAATGGGTGATGTTGGTATAATTTGTGGAGGGGAAGGCGAAAAACAAATCTTTTAAATAGGGATACAGGTGGACTCATTGCAACAATGAGATGTACAAGTCGTTATGTTGGAAACGAACTTTACAACTTTGGTGCGGGGGGAGGGGGGGGAGGATGGGAAGGGATGGGAAAGGGAAACAAAGGAGGAGGCTACAATGCTTGATAAGAAATGTACTCATTATCTTGTCCATGTAATTGTAACCCCTCTGTACAGTATTTTCACAATATAAAAAAAATAAACATCAAAAAAGGTAAATGGGATAATAGCACTGACTTCATAGAATTTTCATGAACAATACATGGAGGGCCTACATACAAGATGCTCAGGATGGGCTGGGAAGGTGGCTCAGTGGTAGAGCGCTTGCCTTGCATGCATGAGGCCCTGGGTTTGATTCCCCAGCACCACATAAGCAAAAAGAAAAAAGCTGGAAGTGGCGCTGTGGCTCAAGTGGTAGAGCGCTAGCCTTGAGCTGAAGAGCTGAGGGACAGCGCCCAGGCCCAGAGTTCAGGCCCTACAACCGGACCCCCCCCCCAAAAAAAAAGATGCTCAGTGAAACTTTAGCTATATAGAAAGCACTGTTCCACTACTATGATTACTCTCCTCCTCCTGTTCCTTCTTCTTTTCCTCACTTGGGTTAAAATGCTTTATTGTTTAGATGAGCCTTGTTTTTGCTCTTTCGGTACTGAGGAGTAACCCCAACCTTGTACTGTCTAGATAAGCACTCTATCACTTGAGCTACATTTTCAAGATAGATTATCAATGACTTTGTCCAGTCTGGCCTCAACTTGGAATCCTCTTACTTCTGCATTTTGGGTTACTCAGATTACAGGTATGCACCACCATGCCCATTTTCTGCAATGTCTTCACGTTAGGACATTTGAACATATTCTAAACATAGATAAAGGCCCTTCCTTAAAATTATTGCTAAATCATATTGAAAGCTGCTGCTTTTGTCCTGCCACTAAGGTTGGCTTCATTTTTCAACCCAACATCATCTCTCAGCCTCATTTTTGGATCTGTGATACATATTGTAGAAATTAGTAGGGAATAGGCAAACAATGCTTTCAGTTATTTTAGGTGAGGATAGGGCTTTGCACTCATGCCTGGGCCGGCCTAGACTAAGATCCTAAGCGCTGGGATCTTGTCATAGTTGGGCTGACAGGATGAAGCACAATGCTGGGTGGTTGTTTGAAATGAGGGTCTCACCAACTTGTTGCCTGTGTTGGCTTTGAACTATGATCTTCCTGTCCTCTACCTCCTGAATAGCAAGGATTATAGAAATAAGTCACTCTACCAGCCTTAACTTTGCTGACCCTTGCTCTTTTCTTCTTGTATAACAAAATTCTAGTATCTAGAAATAAGAAGAGATCATGTAAAATATAACCACTAGTAGGGCAATGCAACCTTTAACACATTCATGTCAAACACATAGGCATAGTACATAGTACGTATGGACATTTGATAAAGCACTAGAGATGGGAAACATGGGACCTAAAATGCAACATATACAGTCTAAGTACAATTCAAAAGAGAACATAGGTAAACAAAAATATGATGAAGCTGGAATTACAGGTTAAAAAGTTACATCATAAAATGAGCTTGTATGATGTAAATGAACAATTAATCTGGTCTGTTTTCTGTTACGTCTTCTCTGACTTTGAGCTTAACTATCTTCTCACCAGTCATGCAAAGAAATAAAACAATGCATACCATATGATGTAACCAGAAAATTTAATTATAATATTTACAGCATCTCTACATAGCCGTTTCTCCATTTTCCCACTTGTTCCCAGAAAGTCTCAATCCTTCCTCATTTATATACTAGTTCAGGCCCAGACATACATTTCTTAAATTATATTTGCTCTTTTCCCTGTGCCCACACATCCTAACGATAAATAACTAAATGTGAATATTCTGAGTTGAGTCCTTTGCCAGTCCTGGGGCTTGAACTCAGGGCCTGGGTGCTTTGGACTTAAGGCTAACGCTCTACCTCTTGAGCCACAGCTCAACTTCTGACTTTTTGTGGCTAATTGGAGAGAAAAGTCTCAGACTTTTCTGCCCCGTGCTGGCTTTAAACAGCAATCCTCAAATCTTAGCCTCCAGAGTAGCTGGGATTATACCAGCTCCTGGCTCAATGACTATCTTTTATTCTTTAAAAAAAAAAAATGCTAGGATGTTTCTTTCAAGTATACCACATGATTTTAAATGAGCATAAAAGTGAGTTCCCAAAGTGAAACCAATCAATACCGGTTTCATGTATTTGTTTGCGTGGGGATATTTGGGTTTGCTTACTTGTTTTTGTCAGAACAGCCAAAATCTGTTCACTTAGCGTGAATCCTACACACAAAACAATTTCAATGCCTGGGTCTCTCGCGTCATCCATTTGACCCTCAGTCCTGTCTATGACCCACACGTCTGCTGCTTTACGACATCACCTGAAAAGCTGCAGCCACACCAGTCTCCAAGGACGTCCCTGGGATCCCACGTCTAGGAAAAGAGATTCCCTTCCAGTGAGATCAGTTCAGCACCCACCGGAGAATGAGGAGAATGAGGAGTCGTGGTGTACGTCCTCCCGGGTCTCTGAGCTGAGGCTTGCAATCCGGACTTTGCACGGAGCAGGAAGGATGTCTGGAGATCAGCTCCAATGGCAGCGAGTCAAGCTCCTATTGCAGGAGTCGGCTCTACAAAGCCAGGACGCTGCCACGGGCCCTTTGAATTTCTCTCCCAAACACTGCCCTGCTCTTTGTCCCCACAGTGCAAACCAAAGCTGTATGAAACCAGCATCTGGACACTGCAAAGCGGATCAGGTTGAACTGGCCCTGTCGGCTCCCTCCCCTTCCTGTTCTCAAGTGTCTCAGCGGCAGTGTTTGTTGATTGGAATGAGGTCTGATTTGCATGGTTCCCTACTGACTCTTGATTGGAATGAGGTCTGATTTGCATGGTCCCCTACTGACTCTTGATTGGAATGAGGTCTGATTTGCATGGTCCCCTACTGACTCTTTTACGAATAGACAAAAGAGGAAAGTATTTGCTTGGAGCTACTGATGCTGTTAAGATCTTTTGTTGTTGTTGTTGTTATTGTTATTAATTATTGTATTATCTTTTTTTGTTGGCTGTGGGGCTTGAACTCCGCGCATGGGCACTGAGGTCCCTGAACCTTTTTGTGTTCAAGGCTAGCACTCTATCCCTTGAGCCACAGCACCACTTTTGGTTTTTGAGTGGTTTGTTGGAGATTAAGAGTCTCATAGGGACTTTTCTGCCTGGGTTGGCTTTGAACCTCAGATCTCAGCCTCCCGAGTAGCTAGGTTGATAGGCATGAGCCACTGGCGCCGGCTAATTATTTTATTATCTTTAAGTAGTAGCTGTACAGAAGGGTTTCGGTTCAACATGGCAGTTTGTGAACTCAATGCCTCTTCCTCAGTGTCAACCCTTTCTTCATTCTCCCCCATCTCTTCCAACCTAGCCCTTCCCCTCAACTTTCCTAGCTCCATTTTCACCTATATATTTAATAGGATGACTGCATTCTCACCTCTTTTTTTTCTTCATTTATCTACTCCTCCCCCCCATTCCCCTTGACCTTATCCAGCTTTCCTGATATCCATTTTGTTAGGCTGTAGGTGGTCAAAGGAGTTACACACTTGAAATTCTTCCCTGCACATATCATACTTACTTAATACATTTGTGTACATATGCCTGTGGCCCTCTATATGCTTACTTACATGTTTGTAAATTAGATCTAACTTCCACATCAAAGAAACACACGTCTTCTGTCTCTCTGGGCCTGGGTGACTTCACTTAACATCTTTTTTTTTTTTTTCAGATCCATCTATTTTTTTGCAAATGGTGAAATGCCATTCTTCTTCATAGATGAGTAAAACTCTGTTGTATATATGTACCACATTTTCTTGATCCATTCGTCTACTATAGGGCATCTAGGATATTTCTATATGGTGCTTATGGTGAATAGTATAGCAATGATCATGGTTGTACAAGTAACTTTATTGCATCCTAATCTGACATTTGGATAAATGCGTAAAGGGGTATCACTGGACCGTACGGTAGGTCTTCAATGTTTGTTTTAAGGAATCTCCAAACTGATTTCCATAGTGAGCACACCAGCTCACATTCCCATCAAAAGGGTTCCTTTTCCTCCATATCCATACCAGTATATATTTTTTCTATTTTTTTTTAATTATAATAATATTTATTCGAAAGAGATGGAGTTTTAAATTAGATTGACAAAAAAGTCAGGAAACAATATATTCAGTTTTGCTCATGAATTGAAAAAGCAATTTATTTCTGATAGCTAAATTAATATTCAATTTTGTATACATTGCTGTGTGCATACTGAAATGCATGCACATATACATACATAAATAGCTGAAATCATAATATATATGGAATATCTTATTGTATCTGTTCATCTACCACTATATCTTCACATTATAACCAGATGGTTTTCTCATTCTTTGTATTCTTGATGGTGGCCATTCTTACTGGGGTGAGATGGAATCTCAGTGTTGTTTTCATTTCCATTTCCTTTATGGCCAGGGATGTTAAGTGAAGATCCTTCTTTCTTTTAGAATAAGCTAGTTCCTCTCTCCTGCTAACTTGGAAAATTCAGTTAGCAATAATTCAGTGAGAAGACCTGTTCATCTCACTTTTATAAAGAAAGAAACTGAGGTTAGTGTGGTGAAGTTAGAAGTACTTAAGTCCTGAGCATGTTCATTCTTCAATTTTTTTAATTATAAAATTCTTCAGTTTTGTTATACAGAGGAAGATTTCATTGTTCAATTTCCACATGTTTACAATATGTTCCCAACAACCTCACCTCCCCATGAATTCCTTAGGTTTAGATCTTCTGTTTCATTTGTCATATGTTTTTGTGCCAGGACCATGCTGCTTTTATAACTATGGCTCTGTAGTATAATTGGACATCTAGAATTGAGAGAGAACAAACATTGATCGTTTTTTCTAAGGTTACTTAGGCTATTCAGCACTTTTTGTGCTTCCACTTGAATGTTAGGGTCGGTTTTTTTCTTTTTGTGAAGGGCACTTTGACGAATATTGAATTAAAATTTGTCATAGGAAAACTCTTGGAGATCTAAGCCTAGGCAGGTGTTCTATTAATAGGATTTTACTCATTCAGGACCTAAGAACAGGAACTGAACGTAGGAATGCATCAAATTAAAAAAAACAAAAAAACTTCCATCCATCAAAGGAAACAATGAGCAGAATGAGGCGAGGGCACAGAGTAGAGATGGGCTATTTGCTGGATAAGAGATTAATATTAAAAACAGAAAGCTAAAAAGATATGCACCAAAAGCACAAATAATCCAGGTAATAAGTGAGCAACAGGAGTTAACCAGTCCTCCGAAGGAATACAAATGGCCGATAAACAACATAATATTCAACATCCTGAGCCATAAAGTTATGTGGAGCCAAACTACACTAAGATTCCATCTCATTTTAGTTAGTGCAGTTAGTATCAAGAAAACAAAAAACATGGGGCTGGGAAGTTGGCTCAGTGGTAGAGCGCTTGCCTTGCATGCCAGAGGCCCTGGGTTCGATTCCTCAGCACCACATAAGCAAAAATAAAAGATAAAAAAATAAAAAAAAAAGAAAACAAAAAACACTATTATTGGGGAGGATTCAGACCCTCAAACGCTGCTGGTAGGAAAGCAAACTAGTGAAACTGCTAGGAAATCAGTATGAAGTTCATCAAAAAGCTAAATAGTATAACCCTATTATACTATTCTTGGGTACCTATCAAGTATAAATCAATATACAGGTGGGACACATGCACACTTATATTAATTAAAATGTAGAAAGAAAGATAGTGAAATGGGGAGGGGGAAGACTCAAAATATGGCCAACAGGAAGACTGAAAGTGTTCAATGTCATTAAAATCAGGAAAATGCAAATCAAAACCACATTGAGATATTCATTACAACCAACATTTGACTCACAAATGAAGAGACAACAAGTGTTTACAAAAGTGGTGAAAGGAAACTCGTGTACGCTGTTGGTAGAAACGTAGATTGATAGACTCATTGTAAAAAATTTGCTTAGGGAATTATAGAGAAATTTAAAATAAGATTACTACATAACTCAATTCCCTTTTGTCCTTTTACACACAAGAGGTAAAATGATCACTTCACCAAGATCATTGCTGCTGGTCTCACTCATCCATAGTAACTAGAATATGTCTAGAATATTCTTAGGAGAGGCCAACAATAGCGCAATGTATACGTATATGCCTATGACCATATAAAATGATGCTGATTGATGCGTATTGAAATGAACTCCAAGAAATGGAAACAAGGTTTTTTTATTGTACTATTTGCAGTTATTTCTTTTTTTCTTTCGTTTTTTCCATTTGGTTTATTCCCTGATGTCACTGCTTTTCATTTCTGTGCCCTTTGTCTTGAATACAAGTTTCTCTGATTGGGGGAAGGGAATCACAGAGCCAGTGGGACAAAGCGTGCACCAATGCAACAGTGATACTCACTAGACACTCTGCTGGAAATGAACTAGACAACTTTGGGAGACCAGGGTCTCTGTAGGGGAAAAAGCAGGAGAAAATGGCGGGGGGGGAGGTGCCTCTAGCCTTACTGAAACAACCAAAGTGTCTGTTGACAGACAAATAGATGAAGAAACTATGGCTTGGTATATATATGCATTGGGGTATTATTCAAACCTAAAAGGAACAAGATCCTGCCAGCCTTGGCACAACACCTGTTGTGCTAAGTGAACTAAACCACACACACACACACACACACACACACACACACACACATTGTACCAGTTCACATATGTGGGATCTAAAATAATTTTAAAACAGTAGACAGCAGGGAAGGGAGGGGTGTGTGATCAGAGGATCTGACACAGTAGGATGAACAGTGGAATTAACATATCCAGGGATGAACTGGACCAGAACTGTACTGCATGTAAGATCCATGCTGAATGAGATCTAAGCAGGTCTTCTTGCACAAACAGAACAAGCAGGCAAGAGTGTCAGATAATGTGTCTGTTCATTTGCTTTACAATAATCAATCTGTATGTACTCCCAAGCAGCTCTTTGGGAGACATTCGGTAAGATTTACTTTAAAAATAATAAAACTCACGGGGGTTGTGCCCAGCTAATATCACATGGCATGCAATATTTATTTACATATGCAATATCTAGCATGATTATTAAACAGCCCACCTAATTCAGCCTGATTGTTCAGAGCCAGCTTCATAGGGGTTCACAGATCCACTGATTCAAATCACACGGCTTGGGGAGAAGAAGGTTCAGAGTTTTTCAATTTTGTTGGATCTGCCTGTCTTCTTATATGCAGGGAAGCTAAGTGTTTCCACGGACAGACTCTGGACATAAAGGACAGGAGCTGAGACCTTGGGCCCAGTACTTGGGCACAGTGCCACCCATTCAGATCTCTCCAGTCTGGTCCATCAGGGCCCAGGACACAGGAGTGCCCTCAGGTCCAACAACACAGGTAGAAGGGAAGGTCTGGATACAGCGCTTGATGAATCTCTGGCTTCTCAGCCCAGAACTGAAACACCAAGGCCGCATGGCTAACATCCAGTAACTCAAGTTTAAACAGCTCTTGGTTACTATTGAGAAAAATTGGGGGGGAGGGGTAACAGTCCAAAACACAAGGTACACTGTGAAGCATTCCATTTATCCCACCCCCCCCCTCAACTTCTATTGAGAGATAAGTAGGAACAGAAGTCATGGTACAGTACTCTCTACATTCAGGTGAGATGCATAAGTATGCGCTATTAGATGATGTCTCTCTGCTTCCATTTCTTCTTGCACAAGTTGGAATATATGAATGGTACTTTGGTCAAGACAGAAATGAATGTTAAAGAATGACTCTGTTGGGGCTGGGAAGGTGGCTCAGTGGTAGAGCGCTTGTCTTGCATGCATGAGGCCCTGGGTTCGATTCCTCAGCACCACATAAGCAAAAAGAAAAAAGCCAGAAGTGGCGCTGTGGCTTAAGTGGTAGAGCGCTAGCCTTGAGCTGAAGAGCTGAGGGACAGCACCCAGGCCCAAAGATCAGGCCCCACAACCGAACCAAAAAAAAAAAAAAAAACGAATGACTCTGTTACAAGTACAGAAGATTGTAGAGATATTCCACAAAGCCAGTACTGTTCTTTTTCACATTGCTGTGACCCTCCACATAAATGAGACAGGTTCTGTCATGCTCACTGAATACATGAGAAAACTTAGTAAACAGAAAATAAATAAATGTCCCAAAGCACTGACTAGCAAGCAGTAAATCCAGATTGTAGAATCACGGAGTGGGAAGTGCTGGTATGCAGGGTTTTTGGACACTTGTTGAAGACATGGGAAAGTTGATATGATATCAATGGTATGAAGAGCTGATGAGATGTGAAGATCCTTAAAGCACATAAATGGCTGTCAGGAAGGATTCTAAAAAGAGCTGAGGATATAGAACTAGAGAACCTGAACTCAAACCCCAGTTCTATCCTTCAATGACTGCATGGTGTTCAAACCACTCCACCCTCAGAATATGTTTTCCCTAAGGAAACAGAAGAAACATTTCCTACCTTGATTATCTCAAGGTGAATTAAAGGGATTGTGAATTCAGGAGAGTTTCAGCAGGAGATGCTCTCTGGGCTCCAAGGCACTTCACACTGGGAATATAAAGCTGTTCAGTACACATTAACACACAGAAGGCCAGGGGGGACTGAGCCTCTGCAGATCAAATTCCAGTAATGTTTCCAGCTCTACTCAGTATGACGCTAAAAATGGATGAAGGAAAATATGCAATTTGCTTAACTGATCTTTTTTTTGGAAAATATTTTCTCTGTGAAGCAGACTCATGAAATATGTGTTTCTTTTTTTAAAATATTTATTGTAAGGATGATGTATAAAGGGGTTATAATTATGTAAGGTAATGAGTACATTTCTTACCAAACATTGTTACCCCTTCCCTGTCTTTCTCCCACTTTCCCTCCTACTACTCCCTTGGCTCTCCTCCCCAAAAGGAGTAAAGTTCATTTCCAACATAGTATCTTGTGAGTATTGCTGTTGTATTGCTATTGTACTCTTTGTCTCACCATTTTGTTATTCTCCTTCCTTTCCCCAGATCAGATAAACATACATACAAGACACAGGGTACCAAAATAAAAAACAATGACAACAGGGGATAAACCAAATGGAAAAAAAAAAAATGAAGGGGAGATAAAAACAAAATAACTTCACACTGTATCTTTAAAAAATAAAAATAAAAATAAAACCTCTAAACCTCTTAATTTCATGTCTTGGAGCTCATTTCAGTTAGCATCATTTTATATGGCCATATGTACATAGCTATTGAACTATTGAATAAGGATACATTAGAGGTCGAAACTTTCTAAATAAAGATCCAGAAGCCCAACAACTCAAAGAAAGGCTGGATAAATAGGACCGCATTAAACTGCAGACAGCCAGAAAGATAAATAGCCCACAGATTGGGAGACAATCTTCACTAGTTATACAACAGACAAGTGCCTCATATCAAAAACATACCTAGAGCACACAAAATTAAACCTCCCAATAACAAATCCTCAAACAACCACCCCATTAATAAGTGGGCTAAAGAATTAAAAAGAGACTTCTCTGGAGAAGAAATAAGAATAATCAATAAACACATGAAGAAATGTTCAACATCTCTGACCATAAAAGAAATGCAAATCAAAACCACATTGGGATTCCACCTCATCCCAGTTAGAATGGCCATTAACAAGAAAACAAATAATAATAGATACTGGCAGGAATGTGGCCAAAAGGGAACACTATACACTGTTGGTGGAATGTAAACTGGTTCAACCACTCTAGAAGGCAGTATGGAGGTTCCTCAAAAGACTAAACATAGAACTCTCCTATGATCCCGCAATCCCACTCCTGGACATTTACCCAAATGATCACAAGCAAGGCCGCACTAAAGTTACCAGCACAACTATGTTCATTGCAGCATTATGTACCATACTTTAAATATGGAACCAACCTAGATGCCCCTCAGTAGATGAATGGATCAAGAAAATGTGGTATATATACACAATGGAATTCTATGCTTCCATCAGAAAGGATGGCATTGTCCCCATTCATAAGGAAATGGAAAGACTTGGAAAAAATCATTAAGTGAGGAAAGCCAGACCCAAAGAAACATTGGCTCCATGACTTCCCTCATTTGAAATTCTTCTGCTTGTTGGGGACCCTGAGATAATAGAAAGAGGATACCAACTATTAAGTACTTTAAAGTTAGCAAGAAGACTCCAAAAAAAAACAAACAAACAGGTAGATGCATATCAAAATAAGCCACTTTGGGTGCAATGAAGAAAATTAAAGTTAGGTTTTATAACAAAGAAATCAATCGTGGCTGGTTTTAGCACTCTGAAAAGAACTGTCAAAGGATAGGAAATTGGAGAGAGTATGAGTGGCAAAATAAAAGGGTAAACAGGTGGAGACCAGAAGAAAGGACATTTTAGGCAAGCATAGAGCAAATCTAGTCACAGAAAGGCGCGTGTGCATGTGTGAGAACCAGATAGCAGGAAGGCCAAGCTGCAGGTAGGAGAGAGCAAGAGGCAGAAAACAAGCGATCCTAGCTACTCAGGAGGCTGAGATCAGAGGATCACAGTTCAAAGCCAGCCTGAGCAGGAAAGTCATTTCCAAGTAACCACCAGAAATGTGGAAGTAAAACTGTGGTTCAAATGCTACAATGCCAGCCTTGAGAAAAAAGAAAAAAGCCAAGCAAGAGTGTGAGGCCTTGAGTTCAAGCCCTGATACATGTTTGCGTGCGCGTGCGCGCGCACACACACACACACACACACACACACAATCAAGATGAAGCCGCAGAGGTGATGGATTCTCACCTCGTGGGGACCATAAAAGAGTATGGATTCCATCCAAGGTGAGATGAAAACCATGGGTGGCTTTTAAGCAGATGAATGACATAATCCACACTACATACTGCAAGGATCAGTATGTAACATAACTACATACTACAAGGATCAGTATGTTACAAAAGTATGATGTAACATAATCCATGTTACATACTAAAAGATGAACATTGGGTAGGGAGGCGAGCATGAGCTCAAGGAGGGAGTCAGAACCACTTCCTGTGGCTTTAGGAGAGAGCTATCTTTAAACTCACATGGCCTTGGGTCTGCCTGAGTTACCACATGAAGTCTAAGTGGTCACCAGGAATGGCAGCAGCCGCTGTGCCGTCTTAGGCATCATGTAGAGAAGGCGTTGTGTTTTCTTCACCCTGGACAAATTAGCAGCTGCAAGATATTGTGTCACTTCCTCCAGGCTGGACTGTGAACCTAGATTAGAGTGGAGAAGGAAGCATATAGAAAAATATAAGAAGTGGCCAGGTGCCAGTAGCTAATGTGTATAATCCTAGCTACTCAACAGGTTGAAATCTGAGACTCAAGGTTTCAAAGCCAAGCCAACCAAGAAAGTCCATGAGGCTCTTACCTCCAATGAACTACCTCCAAAAAGTGGGAAGTGTAATGGTGGCTGAAGTGGTAGAGCACTAGCCTTGACCAAAAACTCAGTGGCCCAATGCAAGTATGCATAAATGAACATCAGATCATCTTACCTTTAGTGTTGTCACCAATGGTACAGCTGTGGACAAAGACATGTTCCTCTTACGTAAAATAGAATACTGAAAACCTACCATATGCCTGTGAAGCCCAAGGAGAAATGGCATTTAAATAATGGTTGACCTTGTGTGTGCACATGATTATATACCCCCCACTTCATACTTGCACTAACCCTCTTTTATGTGTGTTTTTTCAAATTATCTGCCCTTATTTGAAAAACACTGAGCACTAGATAAATTGAGTGACTTGCCCAAAACTCACAAAGCAAGAAGCTGAGGAAGAATGTCCCCCTCAGGAGTCTGACTACAGTGTGCATGCTCAGAACTATAGCCAGTGTTCATCCCTGGTGACCTACAAGGTGTTTGGGGGCACAGTAAAATGTGACTCTAATTCCAGGAATGGAAGCCCAGAGGACAAACTTTGGTTCCACACCCAGCTATTTCAAGACATTCTGAACTTGTGATCAGAATACACCACGGCTCCTCAGCCAACAAGAAATTACCTTCCCCCACAGTTCCTTTGAACAACCCCATAGTCTGTAGCATTGGCAATCTACTCCATTGATGGAAAGAAACCAAAACCAAAGTCTAGGAAATCAAAGGACAATCAAATGCAAGGAAGCATTGAAATCCTTTGGTATAAGCAATTTGAGTTGTTCTGTGTTGTCTAAGCAAGAGGAAATGATCATTAGATTGAAATTAGATTAGATTAGATTGAGAAGTTTGCTAGTTTGGTAGAAGGAAGGCCATCATTTGGAAAATGACCATACAGATGTAAACAAACCACAGGCAGACTCCACACACCTCCCTACCCTTACTTTGAATCTGCAAATGTTGTTCCCAGTTGATGACATCTGATGCACTAAGGAACTTGTAACAGCTCTTGGGCTCCTTGGAGTAGATTTGGTAGGTGTTGGTGAAATTATCATGGTCATCTCTCATCTGTTGGATGGGTGACATGGAAAACATCAAATTGCTTATACCAAGGAATTTCAGTATTTCCTTGCATCTTATCATTCTGCTGTGGTACCAACTTAAATATGCATATTTTTCACATCTTATCTCTACTCCTGAACTGTGTTCATCATGAAGTCAAGTTGACTTGGCTTTGTTATACTCACAATTTTCCTGAACAACCCGCTCAATTCCCTCACCACCAACTCAACAATAATACTAGGAAAAATTAGCATGTTTTTGTTTGTGCTACTGGGACTTGAACTTGGGGACTGGGTGTTGTCCTTTAGCTTTTTTGCTCAAGGCTGGTGTCCTACTACGTGGCCTATACATCCATTCTGACTTTTTGGTGGTTAATTGGTTATAAGACTCCTACAAACTTTCCCTGTCCAGCTGGCTTTGAAATTGTTCTCTATAGATCCCTCTTTATCTACAGATATAGGTTGCTTCATCATCTCAAACACAAATTGATTTTTGGATGCAGTCATGAGAATACCATACATATAATATCTGTGTAAATATATGATATGTGTGTATTACATGACAGATATACATATATTGCAAATACACATTTATATAATATATACACTTATAATCTATAGCATACATATAATATACATCCATATCCATGTGTATACGTATCTACAGATATAGAGATCTATAGATAGGTAGATAGTATTTTTCTCTAGGAGAAAAAAAACATCATTTTAGAGTTGGAGTATTCAGAATTTGTTTTACCTCTCATGAATACATATTTCCATATGTATTCACAAAAATAGTGATTGTCTACTCATTTGCCATTTAAAAGTACTATATGTTTACATTTTTGCCAATATTGTATACCAAATAATATTTAAGATTAACCTTTACCTATTTTGCATGCACAAAATTTCACTTTGCATGTGTATTTTTTTTGTCAGTGGTGGGACCTGGTACTGTCCCTCAGCTCTTCAGCTCAAGGCTAATACAAACACAGGGTCGAATTCATTCTACACCAGACCACTGACCTGCTCCTGAGGACGAACAACCACAGTATTGTAATCAGGCCTCTTGTCCACCAGGGCCTTTAACTTGAATGGGTTTCCCTGGTTCATGAGGAAGATGGTACTATACACCTGTAATGTTGCAACACAGTGGGAGATCAACACACAACACAGGAACAGGAAAGTGCCTGGTTCTTTCTTATTTTTTTCTTTACCAGAAAGAGGCTTACTTCTGTGAGAATCATGGTATGTTACTGAGGGGACATTTAGCTCCAGTTTTAGGTTGTTTTCTAATCCTCAGCACAAACAGATTTTTGGATGAAGTCATGAGAATACTATATGGCATATATACATATATTGCAAATATATATTTATATAACATACATATGTATAACATATGTAATATACACATATATTGTATCCATATAATATATACATGTCCATATGTATACATGTACATGTCAATATGCTATATATCATGTATGTGTATACATGCATATAGCTAAATATCCAGATAAATAAAATAATCACTCTTATAGTGCAGAATTTATTTTTATGCCCTTCCATTTTCTTCCATATATTGACATACACAATAAGATTACCTAATAAACACTAGCTTAAAATCTATTTTTCAGCATAAACTATATGTGAACCTATTTCTGCACCAATTAATACAAACCTATGTAATCAGGCCTCAGGTCTGATTTTTTTTGGGGGGGGTCCGGTTGTGGGGCCTGAACTCGGCATGGGCACTGTCCCTCAGCTTTTCAGCTCAAGGCTACCACTTTACCACTTGAGCCACAGCGCCACTTCCGGCTTTTTTTCTTTTTGCTTATGTGTTGCTGGGGAATCGAACCCAGGGCCTCATGCATGCAAGGCAAGCGCTCTACCACTGAGCCATCTTCCCAGCCCCTCAGGTCTGATTTTTTTTTTCTTTGTTTAAATTTTTGGTGCTGAGGTCTAGTCTCAGGCCTTTGTACTTTGCTAGGCAAGCACTCTTCCCCTGAACTAAATCCCCAAGCCCTGCAGAATATTTATTATATTATATAGTATATATATTGTAATACATAATATATAATTTAATTTATTACCTCTTATTTCAGATTACTTCAATATCCTTTAATTCTTCAAGGACCATTTTTGCTTATGTTATTAAAAATATACCTACAGGGCTAGGAAGGTGGCTCAGTGGTAGGGTGCTGGCCTTGCATGCAGGAGGCCCTGGGTTCAATTCCTCAGCACCACATAACATAGAAAAAGCCAGAAGTGGTGCTGTGGCTCTAGTGGTAGAGCACAAGCCTTCAGCTGAAGAGCTGAGGGACAGTGCCCAGGCCCACGACCAGCATAAAAAGAAAAAAAATTACATATACATATATATATATATGTATATCTATGCCTACAATAACAAATTCAAGGATCACTTCTGTGTCAAAGCCATCTGACTCCTAAAAAAAATGTCCTTTTGTCATGTATATAAATTACTTTCTGTAAAAGTTACCTCCTATTGGGCTGGCAAGGTGGCTCAGTGGTAGTAGAGTGCATACATGAGGCCCTGGATTCGATTCCTCAGCACCACATAAGTAGAAAAAGCCCAAAGTGGCCCTATGGCTCACGTGGTAGAGCGCTAACCTTGAGTTGAATCGCTGAGGGACAATATCCAGGCCCAGAGTTCACGACAGACAAAACAAAAACAAAAAAACTTATCTCCTACTTATCTCATAAGGACAGAACGCGCAAGACAGAAATCACACAGTGCCTGTGCAGTAACTTTATGGAGCACCAGTGCCCCTAAGAGGAACAGTGAGACTCTGAAGATGCGCTCCTCCTAACTGGAAAGGGGCTGTAGTCAGGGGGCTGAGAAGGCGCAGCAGTGTACACCAGGGTGCTCCTCAGAACCCACGTACAGTTGGAAACACAGCACCTCAGTTCACGCCTGGATGTCCACAATCAAGGATCAATGAAATTCAACACACATTTTGATGATCACAGACTAAACCTAATGTAAAGATACTGTATCTTCCTTCCTGAAGTGTTTATGTGAAAGACTATGGTAAAATAAGAACTTTGACCTTACTAAATTTATAAGACCTTCGCAAATGTTTCATCATCAATGGAAGCTCCATGTATTTGGGGGTAAATGTGATTACTTTATTCGAACATTTGAATTTGGACCAGTGATGTTCATAAGTACTTCAAGAAGGCAAACATGAGTGCAAATCCCTCTTCCTTTCTTTGCTTATGGCAGCCATAGAGTATGCATGCAAGAGAAACCAGAATTCACTCTTGAGACAGCCTCTCCTTCAGGCTGGACTAGACACATATTTCTCTACCTGAAACTTTCATGAGTATGAGGGTAGATAGGTCTAGCCAAAATATTGACTTTAGGATCTTACTTGTTTTACATGCAAAAATTTTAAAGAAGCACAGTTGTTGAACTTGTACAATGTGGCCCAGGAAAGAGTGAATTTGTTGAGTTAGAGAAATGCAATTCTGGACTCTGCCTTCTAAACAGCTGAGCTATGAATCTGCAGTCAGATGTATCAGGGACTTGGTATGACACAAAGTGTCTATGGCTTAGTCCACAAACAATGTGTTGGAGTGCCAGCAAAAGTCAACCCAAGGGAAGAATGTGCTATTCCCGGTCCACTTGACATCAGCATAATAACTAAACACATCAACCTCACATTGCTGCAACAGTCCAGAAATATGAGGTCTTAACAACAAATGTAAATTAACAGGGGCTCAGACCTAAAGTTTGGAGGGTACTTTATGAGGAGTGTTATTGCAAAATGGTATAGAATCTTACTTTTACATAGAGATTAAATTTGAATTAAACAGGTAAGTAATTTCTGCTGTTTTGCATATTGATCTCAAATCCTGCCATCTTGGTCAGCTTACTTGCATTTTAAATATTAGTGTGTAGAATCCTGAGGATTATATACCTTAGACAATTTATGAATAGACTGCTGTATTTCTTTCCAATCACAATATATATATACATATACATATATATATTCCTAATACTTCTTTTCCTTGATTTTTATATTGGCTAGAACCAGTGTCATGAGGTATAAAGAGAATGAGGGAAGACAGTTCACCTGGCAGTCTATTCTGAAGGAAATGATCAATCTTTCACTATTTAATGATATTAACTGTGCATTTTGCCCACATGCTTTGTTGAGGGTTGACTGTAAGATTCCCTTTTGTGTCCTAGCTTTCTGACAGTTTTGTAATCATGAAGAATATTAAATTTTACCTGCTGCTTTTTCTGTCCTGATCAAGAAATGATCAAATGTGTTTTTTTTCCTTCATTACTTTGTTCATAGGGTGACTCATACTGTTTGAATTTTGAACATTGATGCTTCCTTGAATTCTCCAGATAAATACCTAGTAGTTATGATGTGTTATTCTTTTTACATATTACTATATCTGACTTGATACTTTTAAAAATTATTTTTGCATTTGTGTTTGTTAATACGAAGATGGATTCTAGATAGATATAAGTTCGATGATTGAGATATTGTCTCTCTCTATCTCTGTCTCTGTCTCTCTCTGTCTCTCTCTGTCTGTCTCTCTGTCTCTCTCTCTGTCTCTGTGTCTCTGTCTCTCTCTGTCTCTGTCTCTCTGTCTCTGTCTCTGTCTCTGTCTCTCTCTCTCTCTCTCTCTCTCCTCCCCTTTGGCCCCTCTCCTTTTCTTGTGATATGGGGACTAAAGGTATGTATCACCATGCCAGCTTGTAGTTTTCTCATTAAAGTTATTCCTAGTTTAGTTTTCAGGGTAATTCTGGCTGTATAAAATGGACTTGTCAGTGTTGACTCCTCTGTTCTTTCCTGAAAGTGTTTGTGTAGAACTTGGATTATTTCTTTCTTACGTGTGCTGAAGAAATTTGCCAATGAAGCCATTTGGATATGGAATTTTCTTTGGTAGAATATTTTCATTTGTAGTTGTAGGGCAATTAAAGTTGTCTATTTTTCTTCAGATGACCTTTGGTAATTTGTGCATTTCCCAGAATACATTGTGAAATCTATGACTATGGTGTTGATAGGAGTATATCCTTATTGTATCTCTAATATTAATCTGTTGCATATACTGTAATACCCTCTATTTCATTCTTGATATTGGTATGGGGCATCTTTGTCTTCTCTGTTTCTTCATCAGGGTTGATTACAACCATTATCAACAACCATTATTGAACTCTTTCAAAGAAACAAATGTTGAGTGCCTAGTTTTCGTTCTTGTTTCTCTCTATTCAAAATTCCTGGATTTCTTCTAGTCTCCTTGCTAAAATTTACACATCTTTTCCTAGTTTTAAACAAAGAAACTAAAATTTCTTTCTTTCTTTTCTTTTCCGGACAGTAGCAGGGCTTGAACTGGGGGCCTGAGCCCTTTCCCTGAACTCTTTTGCTCAAGAACATTGCTCTACCACTTTGAGCCACAGTGCCACTCTGGCTTTTTCTGAATAGCACACTGGAGATCAGCATCTCATGGACTTTATTTCCGGGACTGGGTTTGAACTGTCATCCTCAGGTCTCAGCCTCCTGAGTAGATAGGATTATGGGTGGGAGAAACTGATACCTGCTTAAAATCGCTTATTTAAAATATTTTTCTCTCTCACTTATTTTTGTGCTTGTCTTGGGTCTTGAATTTAGGAACTAGGTGCTATCCCTGCATTTGGTTTTTTGGATTTTGGTTTTTTGGTGTTGTTTAAGGCTTCCACTCACTCTACCCCTTGAGCCACAGCTCCTCTTCTGGCATTTTGGTGGTTAATGGGAGAGAAGAGTCTCACAGACTTTGCTGCCCAGGCTGGTTTCAAACCATGATCCTCAGATCTCAGCTTCCTGAGTAACTAGGATTACACGCAGGAGCCACCCGTACCCAGCAACCTTTTTTTCATATACGCAATTAATGCTATCTATTTCTCAATTATCAATTTCATCTCACACATTAAAATATTATATTTTCTTTTTCACTAAACTGACATATTCTAACATTCTTTGTGACTTTGAAGCTTATTTAGCTGTGGTTGGAAATATTTGCAAACATTCTAGTTAGTTTGGTGAATATTGTATGACTATTTGAATATAAAACATATTCTGTTACTGGTGAGGAGATTTTGTTTTAAATATCAATTTGAGTTGGTTCCTATGTTGTTTAAATCTTCCATGTGCTACATGTTTTCAACTTTGCTATAGGAGTGTTGAAGCTTTTAATAATTCTTGTGGGCTTATCTAATTTCTTCCTTTCAGTTAATTCACCACTAGTCTCATGTATTTTGAGCCCCTGTTGTCTTTTGGGAAAATTAACATCTTTAGCTAATAACTATCTAATTATATGTAACTATTTATATGATACAAAGATATTATATTTGACAATATTCTACTTTCCTTACGATATGTTATTATGAAATAAAGCTTCCAAAGATAATACTACTAGACTATTCTAAAAGAAATTACTTACCCCAAATTACACATAATCATTGAAGAATCGACAAACATTCCTTACTACTAGGACCAAGGAAGAGTCATGCGGCCAACCTCTTAACCAGACATGTGACTATTTAGGAAAACAAATTAAACATTCGTGTATTCATTTTTGCTAACTTTGCAACTCTGGAAACTCTCCTGTGTTCTATCATATAATTCTAGGAAGAATATAAGGAGTGGCTTTCAGTCATGATGCAGCAAAGATCCTACTAGATTCAAGGAATAGCTTTGCCAGTCACCATCAATACAGTTTTGCTCAAGCAATACAAACAAGCCCCCATTTCTTCTTCAATTACATGGGTGCAACACATCTGCCTTCCACTGGGCTGATGTCAACTAAGCCAGAATCAACAAGATGAGGGCCCGGCACAGAAGAGCTGTCAGCAGATCTTCTTGCTCATTCACTGCTGTTTTGTGGCCAGCAGATAGATCATCAATCCTTTGTCCTTGAGAATGACCTTACCTTCAAGGACTCAGGGAGGCTCTTCCTTAGGGATTTCTCTAGCATCTGCAGTGCCTGTGGGCCTTGCAAAGGGAACATCTTGGCAAGTATATCAGCCTAAAGAGAGGGTCAGGAAACATAACAGAGTGAGTATAGCTGGAGGACTTAACAGGCAGATAGGCATTAATGGCTAGAACTCTATTCCTGTTGTTTCATTCAGTTTCCATTCTCTAATTTCAAGAAATAATAGGCCTCATAGAATAGAGATGCCACTTTCTGGAATTAGCTTTACTATTATTTAATTTTTTAACATTATAGAAATATTTGTTTCCATTCTTATCACACCCAGCATTCCAACAAGTCACCCTAATCTAGTCTCTAAAGAATGTGTGACCTGGGCTGGGAAGGTGGTTCAGTGGTAGAGTGCTTGCCTTGCATGTATAAGGCCCTGGGTTCAATTCCTCAGCACCACATAAGCTGGAAGTGGCACTGTGGCTCAAGTGGTAGAGCACTAGCCTTGAGCTGAAGAGCTGAGGGACAGCTCCCAGGCCAGGAGTTCAGCCCCACAACCGAAAAAAAAAAAAAATGAGTGACTATCTTTTCTGATTAAGTTTCTATGCATGTAAAGCCTGACTCTGATATGTAGACACTGTATAATATTGAGCAAGTTACTTAACTCCACATTGGCTGGATTTCTTTATCTATATCAGCATTTTCGAAGAGTATAACTGAAGTTAGACACCAGTAGCTCATGCCTGTAATCTTAGCTACTCAGGAGGCTGAGATCTGAAGATCATAGTCTGAAGCCAGCCTGGGAAGGAAAGTCCATGAGACTCTCATCTCCAATTAACCACCAGAAAGCCAGAAGTGGAGCCATGGCTCAATTGGTAAAGTGCAAGCCTTGAGCAAAATAAAAGGCAAATGACAGAGCACAGAACCTTAGTTCAAGTCACAAGGACTAGCACAAAATAAAAATCATTATTTTTGTTTTTATTTCCAAGTCATTTGTGAATTCTACCTATTCACTTTAATCCCAGTTCTCAATTGTTCTCCAGCTTTGTTCCATCCCTAAACACAGGAGTGCATTATTAAATCATTTAAACATTTCTACCCACAGTGTCAAATTGGAATTATTACAAGAATAAAATCATAAAGTGCTGAGTACAATGGCAAATAAAGGGCTGTGCTGGCAAATGATGATATCAAGTGTTCTGTCTAAGCCTGGTGAGATTTCACAAAAGAGGGCTTTTGCCACTCAGCTTTGAGCTCCTAGGATCTTAAAGGACATAGCACAGGAGCCATTGGACAGGACAGGATGATAGAAAATTGACTCTTTTCTGTTCTTTGATTACCCGTGTGTCTTTTTGTTAGGAATGATGAAGAAAGGTCAGCTGGTTAGATTCACAGGTAGTTAGGCATAAACCTGGATCTTTCAAAGTCCTGTTTGTCAGGGCAAAGTCTCAGTTGTCCAAAGTCATTTATCTTCTACTTTCCTGACAGTTTGTTGACATGATTTAAGGTTTGAGGTGTGTGTGTGTGTGTGTGTGTGTGTGTGTGTGTGTGTGTGTGTGTGTGTGTGTATGAGAGAGAGAGAGAGTATGAACATAATTAATCTGTGATAGAAAACATACCAATTGGCTCCATCTCTGCTCACTTTAACTTCCAACTCTATTCACAGAGTTCAGGGCTCTCTTCCTATTTGTTTCATCTTTGAGAACACTCATCCATAGAATGTGCAAACACAATCTATACTTGAACAAATAGTGCTGGTCTTACTTTATTTCTGCTGCTTCCAAAGAGCTTGTGCTAGTTTTAGGGGCATGCTGCTTTCATATACGGGGAAATGCTTGGACTTAGGAATTGTCTGCATGTGTCCTGCGTGCCTTGAGTGTTGGTCAATCATGGGGTTCTTACTTCTCTCAAGCTTTGAAGTTCCAAGCGTGATTGATTCACACATCAAATTGTGTAAACTTCTGACAGTTGAGTGTGAGATGAAGCCTCTCCCCCTCATTCTCCTCTGATCCAAGGAGAAAGCGCTGTAACTTTCACAAGTTAGCAAAGTAATCCTCACTGAGCAGGAAGTTGTTTCTGAATGTATACAGGGGGTTGTAGGCTGGGGCCAGGTAGAATTCACATAGTTTTTGTGAACAATATTTTATGCAGTACTGGAGATTTTAATCCAGGGCATTGCACATGCTAAGCAAGTACTCTACCACTGAGCTACATCTCCAACCCCTTGTCAATAACATTTCAACTGCAAAGGTTGGGTCTAGTCATTTTACTTGTTGTTAGTCTCCACACAAGACCACAGAACACATCCTAAACATAATACCTGCTTTCCCACCTCTGACTTCTCTCCGTCTTATTTACTCTCAAACCTTGGTTTTAATCCTTTGTCGACATCTTACTAAAATGCCATTTTTTTAGCCATTTTTTTTATTGTAAAGCTACTATACAGAGGGTTACAGTTACATGAGTGAGGTAATGAGTACACTTCCTATTGAACATGGTTACCTCCTCCATTGTTTTTCCCCTACCATCCCTTCCCTCCCTACCTTCCCCGAGGTTCTTTTTTTTTTTTTTTGATTGTGATTAAGTGATTACATAATCCCGATTTTCACAGTATTGTGGACTAATGATGCTCAGTTAAAGTCACAAGTTCATTCTAACCTTCCTGGAGCAAATTGTCTATCACAGTCTATAACATATAACGGTGTTCACATGTTATACACCATACATGTGACCAGCAGCATGGGGATATTTAGTAGTGGTTCGACCAGATGAGCAGAAGTTCTTTGTTTCTTAAGTCCTGTTAATTTTGTCGTATCACCTAACATTTTGGATTTAACATCCACCTATCAGGGAGACCATGTACCGTTTGTCTCTTTGCTCTTGGCTTATCTCGCTCAACATGATTCCTTCTAGCTCCATCCATTTCCCTGCAAATGCCACTAAAATGCCATTTTTTAATCTGACTGACTCCTCCTATGGGAACTCCACCCATGCAGAATTAATTGTGATCTTTTCTGTAATCTCTAGACTTCTATTAGAAACCTGGAACCAAAGGATGATCATTCCTCTTGTAAGCTTACAAATTCCTCTGGTTAGGGCCTTAAATTTTCCTTTCTTTCCCAATGCTTATCACATTTTCTGGCCCATCGTAAGAACTCCACAAATGTCTTTTTAATGATTATATACATCCAGGATGTAATCATTATATCAAGGATTTGGACTAACGTAAGCAGTTATTTAGTCATGTCATCTGCACAGCACAAAGAGTCATAGATCCACAAGGAACTATGATCTGAATGCCTGTGTCTTCCCTCAGTTCCTGTGCTAAAATCCTAACTCCTGAGAAGGTGATACAATGAAGGAGATTGAAGGAGCGGTATGTGAGGACATACCTTGGAGAGTACAAGAAGACACCATCTATCCATTTCTCACTATCGCCAGACACCCACCCTGCTAGCCCTTTGACCTTTGATTTCCCAGCCTCCAGAACTGTCAGAGATGCATTTCTGTTGTTTACAAACCAGCCCTTTTGTGATGCTGGGTGTGGCAGCCCCTAAAGAGTAAGTATCACTCCAAGTCCATCTATTAAAGGACATGAGAATATTTACTAGAATAAAAGCACCTGACTAGGATAGAGACACCCGTTTCAAACCTCCAAAAGTCTCATGCCAATTGAAGTGTCACGTTTCTGAAGTCTCCTAAAAGCATTTCCAAAACAATATTACATTAAAAATAAGAAGGAAAGTAGAGTTGGAGGTAGAATAACAAAGGTATAACAGCGTACATTCAGCACAATCTTAGGCTCATGTCTGCACACACTGAAACATAAACATTTTTTGGTCAACTAGTGCTGTTGACCAAAAAACTGTGACAAGCTAAGGGAGCCAACACATTTTGGTGGGTTGCCAGCATCCGACATGAGCAAAATCCTAGAGGGAAAAAAAAAACCAACAACAACACTTTAAATCCTAAGAAAGAGCTATACCAGTGATTGAAATTTATCCAGAGTGGGAAAATAAAGAAAAAATATCTCTAGAAACAATTACACAAAAATAATTATTGTGCCCATTTATTGATATCACATATGTAGAGATTTAAGAAGTACTAGAAAGAAAAACCAAAAATGATAGTCATCATGGATGAGTTTTTTTTTTAGATTCATACTTCTTTTTGGACATGTCATTTCCTTTGGTCTTTTGACAGAATTTATTTGGTTCTATTGAAACTTTAAAGAGAGCGCTTGATTTTCCTAGATATCAGGAAACGAAGGAAAAAGCTATCTGCCGTAGGATGCTGGCAGAGGATTTCTTAAGACAGAACATCTGACATCAAGGGCTGGGAAGGTGGCTCAGTGGCAGAGCGCTTGCCTTGCATGCATGAGGCCCTGGGTTCGATTCCTCAGCACCACATAAGCAAAAAGAAAAAAAAGCCGGAAGTGGTGCTGTGGCTCAAGTGGTAGAGCTCTAGCCTTGAGCTGAAGAGCTGAGGGACAGTGCCCAGGCCCAGAGTTTAGGCCCCACGACCTGACCAAAAAAAAAAAAAAAAAAAAAAAAGACCATCTGACATCAAATAAATGTCACTGGAACTAGAATTCCCTGCCTGGGTGTTCTTACATTTTCTGTCACTCAGGTACCAACAGCAAGCTCCCAAATCTCATCATACTTAATTAGTAATTCAAAATAAAACTTGATTTCTCCAGTTCAACAACAAATTTCTCATGGGAACTCATAGCTGCTCTGTGTAGAGTAGGTGCCTGATACAAGTTTTTCAAAAAGGAAGAACTTCCTCTTCCCCTGGCAAAATTCTTAGCACCAACAAGTTCAGAAATTCTTACCTACATCGAAAAAGGAATTATTTTGATTCTTCCTAAGTCCAGAGGATGACAAAGAGATGACAGGTCCAGAGCATCTAGTCTTTATTCTCACCTGAGAAGCCAGTCTCCTAATTCAGACTCTGCAGACAAAAGGCAGAAGAATGTTCCAGAAGATGAGCTACACCCTAGCAGTAGGCTGGTATATAAAGGTACTCTTTGATCTGTGGTGTTCTGGAAACCTGTTACATTCAAGTCTTCAATTACGCATTAAACTGTGCCAAATTCCAACAAGGTCCCCTATGCAATTATAACTTTAACCAGTTAACGGGCAACCTGGACAACATGCTGAGACTCAATGCTGCACTGCTTTCTGTTGTCAAAGACCCCACCGTTACTCAACTCTGAAGTGTGAAAGCAGATGACCAAGAGTTAGCTGGGAGGGGGGTGGATCTCTATAACCAACACCCCTTTTCCTCCCTCTCCTCCCTCAAGTGGCTGCAGCAGAAGCAAGAGCTGGTGGTTTTTCCTATCTGATGTTCAGCATGGGATTTCTTTCTCCCACCATTTGTAAATTACTGATTTAGAAAGACTAAGATCCTATCCTTTTCTTTGACTGAATTTAGTGATGTCAAAGCTGAAGGAATAGGAAGCAAATCACATACCTAGACACACCATAAGGAAACTACTGGGAAAAAATATATATAAAGAGAAACGCTTAAAGCAATGTGAGGAAGCATGCGCATTGCATGGGGGAATCACAGTACAAACAATGGCTGACACCCAGAAGATACATCATATGGTCCAGAAAACAAAAGAAACAGCATCTTGAAATGCTAAAGGGTAAATAAGCCTCAACATTAAAGCGCATACAATTTTTTTAAATTTTTGTCCTGTACTGTTGCTTAAACTCAGGGCTTTATGTTCTCGCGTGGACTTTTGGCTCAAGACTGGCGCTCTACCACTTGAACCACACCTCTACTTTTGGCTTCTGGCTGGTTAATTGGAGATAAGAGTCTCTTTGTGCAGGCTGGCTTTGAACTGAGATCCTCACATCTCAGCCTCCTGACCACAAACAAAATTCCTTTTGTCTTCCATTAGTAAATGCTATCCATCAGCACAATCCCATGAAGTGAACATTAACATTTACAGACACTAGTCTGAGAAACACTAACTCAGGAGCCTGGAGGAGGTGATATGCTAATTAAACCACTGTCTCACCTGAATTCAAGTTAGTTGGATTCTACTAGTTTTTCTAACAGTTTGATCATAGTCATTTCTCTGAACCCAGCTTCATTACCTAGAGAGTGAAGCATTTTTATTCCCTTTTCCACAAGATCATAGACAGTCTGAATAATATTGCATTGTTATCAAAGACCGAGTAGCCTAGTGCTGGTGGTTCACACCTATAATCCTAGCTATGCAGGAGGCTGAGATTTGAGGATCACAATTCAAAGCCAGACAATGCAGGAAAGCCACTGAGACTCTTATCTCTAGTTAACCACCAGAAAGCCAGACCTGGAGCTATGGCTCAAGTGGTAGGGCACTAGCCTGGAGCAAAGGATAGGGCTAAGGCCCTGAGTTGAAGTTCCAGGACAGTCTCTCACACACACACACACATTTACACACACATGAGGTCTTAGTATGCATTGCACAATTGTACACATTGCCATCTTTATTGGCTTAGGTCATACAAAGGAGTGAAGTGATTGACCTGAAATGCTAAACCTAGGCTTATTTTGTCCCAAACACTTTGAGATTTCAAAGTCAACAATTGTGCCTCCACAATAAACAGATACTTTATGTATGTTTATACTTGAGATTTTATATATAATATATACAATATATAAATTATATAATTTACACATATTTATAGACAATTCTAATATATAGTAATATATTAAATACATATTAGAGCCCACATATGTGAGCTCATACAACATTTGTGTGCTTGTATATGTGTGTCTGGTTTATTTCACTTAGCACAACAGCTGTAGGGCTACAATATCTAATAATATGTATTACATATATAATATAACATATAATAGATATCATTATAATATATAACTATATATAGCTATGTATACACCTATGAGTAGCTATAATATCTAGTATATTATGTATATTATATAAAATAATATATATTAAAATATGTAATTACACATAACTATAATATGATTTTATACGTTACATATAATTATTATACCTATAATGAAAGTGAGTAACCACACCTGGCCCAAATACAGTCTTTTTTTTTTCTTTGCCAGTCCTGGGGTTTGAACTCAGGGCCCGGGCACTGTCCCTGAGCTTCATTTTGCTCAAGGCTGGCACTCTACCACTTGAGCCACAGGGCCACTTCTGGCTTTTATTGTTTATTTGGTACTGAGTGATCAAATCCCAGGCTTCATGCATGCTAGGCAAGCACTCGACCACTAAGTCACCTTCCCAGCTCCCCAAAACTTCATTCTTTAGAACCACTATTCAGAGAACGGAGTACAGCGTTAAGAACCCCTCTTGAGTCACACAAAATGGAGTGTCATCTACCAATGGAGTGTCACGTGTGACACCACGCAGTCTGTCTCTCTCAGGGACCAAGGTCCTGCAGGCCTAGCTTCAGTTGACCAAACTTTTACTTTCCCCCATGAATGCATGAAGAAACTAGTTGGAAAAAAATAAGGTAACTAACTGCTCCAAGGTCTGACGCTAATGAGAAAATGACGTTTAGCTATGAGGGATTCCAATCGGTTAACCAGCAACCTGACAGGGTAATGTAAGGATTGATACACCTTCTGCTCTGTCTGGTGACGCAGCACATGGCAGAGGCTGGCGGAGCACACGCCCTCCCATCACGAGCACCGTGATGACACAGGGGCAGCCTTCAGGCCCAGCCCGAGCAAGGCATGCCCTTGGCCACTGGAGAAAAGGCTGGCATGGGTTTGTAGGGAGGAGGACTCTGCATCTCACACTTCACTCTTGGTCTGGCAAATCTGTGAACTCTTCAGGGGTGGATGTTGTTGCTGTTCATGATATATCCAGAAACTCAATTCTGGACCACGAGATAAATAATCTCCATACTCAAATGTAGGTTTCTTAGAATGGTCTCCTTACATCCCAGAGAGAGCAACAACTTTTGCAAGACTCTTCTTTAGTTGAGAGCACCATTTGAGTATGTTTGTGTCAGAGTCAACTCCAAAGTGTCAGTGGCTCTCCCTATGAATGGAGTCAGACTAGAATGTCTGAGTGAATCAATTCAACAGTGATACTCACTATACACTATGTTGGAAATGAACTTTACAACTTTGGATAGAGGGGTCTGCAGGGGGGAAAAGCAGGAGAAAATGAAAAAAAAAGATATCTCTAGCCATATTGAAACAACCAAAGTGTCTGTTAACAAATAGATGAAGAAACCACGGCTTGGTAAGTGCATGCATTGGGGTATTATTCAACTCTAAAGAAGAAACAAGATCCTGCCTGACAGGTGTTATGCTAAGTGAAACCACACACACACACACACACACACACACACACACTGTATGAGCACACATATGTGGGGTCTAAAATAATTTTGAAACAGTAGACAGCAGGTTTGGAAGGGATGTGTGATTAGACTATCAGAGCATCTGACGTGGTAGGATGAACAGTGGCATGCAGAAGCACTACTCAGAGAACCAGGCAGACACACAGTCACCTACAGAGAATGGAGTTTTTCATGTCAGCAAGGGGCTTAGGATACAGAGTAGCAGCCTATCCGGAGAAGGAGGTATCTATTATGGTCAAGGGGCTAAAGGGGAGGATTCTGCTGGAAGCAGGGGGGTGCACAGCTGGATGCAGAAGTAGCCCATAGCTAGGGCAAGCAGGTCAGGAGCTGTGGTCAGGCCTGCACAAACAGCATTCTACTCATGTAGCTGGAGGCTAGAGATACCTGTGGTTTTGGGAAAGAGGAGGGGGTAGCAATTATGGCCCGGTAGCAATTATGGCCTCCCAATTGTAGGGAAAGGGCAAAGGATTTTAGGTGGAGGCAGTCAAACAAAAATGGGGGAGGACAGGGTAACTAGATGAACATATCCAGAGATGCACTGGATTTGAATTGCACTGCACGTAAGATCCATGCTGAATGAGATTTCAGCAGATCTTCTTGCACAAACAGAATAATCGAGCAAGTGTGTCAGCTAATGGGTCTTTTCATTTGTTTTACAATAATCAATCTGTATGTACCCCTAAGCCACTTTTTTGGAGACATTCAATACACACAGTAAGAGTTAGTTAAAAGTAAGACTCACAAGGATCACATCCAACTACTATCTTGTGGTAGGCAATATTTATTTAGATAAGCCATATTTAGCATGGTTATTAAACAGTTCAAAGAGCTGCCAAGGAACACACTTAAAAAAACACCTACTTAAGAAATAGGACACAGGGCTGGGAAGGTGGCTCAGTGGTAGAGCACTTGCCTTGCATGCATGAGGCCCTAGGTTCGATTCCTCAGCACCACATAAGCAAAAAGAAAAAAGCCAGAAGTGGCGCTGTGGCTCAAGTGGTAGAGCGCTAGCCTTGAGCTGAAGAACTGAGGGACAGCGTCCAGGCCCAGAGTTCAGGCCCCACAACTGGACCAAAAAAAAGAAATAAGACACACACAAAAAATAAAAAAACGAAATAGGACACACTTGGCCTCTACATTAAGAAAGAAGAGAAAGGAAAAACTTATGCCATTTACAAAATATACCACTTCTTGGCAAAACTGGGAAGAGCTGACAATGGGCGATAATTCACATGTGAAACAGGAGCTCGTGAAGAAGCGTTCAGGTAGATGCTACAGAATCCAAAGGGACACTGAAAGCCAGGCGTTGGTGGCTCACACCAGCAAGCCTAGCTTCTCAGGAGGCTGAGATCTTAAGGATGATAGTTTGATGCTAGCTCAGGCAGGAGAAGTCCAGAAGACTCTTATCTCCAAAAAACACTAAAAAGCCAGAAAGGGGAGCTGTGCTCACAGGGTAGAGTGCCAATCTTGAGCACAAAAATCCTCAGGGACAGCCCCAGGACTGGCACCAAAAAAAATTTTTTTCAATAAGTGTAGGAAACTGAACAAGGAAGTGCTAAGTACATAGAGTTCTGGCAATGCCAGTCTGCTGGATGTGAGGTAATGTGAATCAGAGCCCATGGCTGTCCTGTTAGCCATCTGTTCTACTTCCTTAAAACTCAGCCATGAGTGAGATACTACTCACTACAGTTTGGTCTCTCTTTGTCCACTTCTCTGAGACACCAGTCACCTCACAGCCCACCTCACTCAGCCTTGAGTGTTTAGAGCCGCAGTTCCACTGATTGCAATCAATCATAGCGGCTCACAGTTCCACTGATTCCAATCACACGGCACGGGGAGATGCTGCAGAGTTTCACACATTTTCTGCACAATTTTGTTGGAACTGGATGTATTGTTATACACAGGGAAGCCAAGTGTTTCCAGAGCCCACCCCTGGATATAAAGGACATAGGAGCTGAGGCCTTGGGCCCGGTACTTGGGCACAGTGCCACCCATTCGGATCTCTCCAGTCTGGTCCATCAGGGCCCAGGACACAGGAGTGCCCTCAGGTCCAACAACGCAGGTAGACGGGAAGGTCTGGATACAGCGCTTGATGAATCTCTGGCTCCTCTCATTGCCACCAAAAGCCCAGAATTGATCCACCAAGGCCGCATGGCTAACATCCAGTAACGCAAGTTTAAACAGCTCTTGGTTACTATGGAGAAAAATTGGGGGAAACAGTCCAAAATATTAGGTACATTGTGAAGCATTCCCATTTATCCTGCCCCCCCCCAATTCTATTGAGAGGTAAGTAAGAACAGAAGTCATGGTACAGTACTCTCTACATTCAGGTGAGATTCATAAGTATGTGCTATTGGATGATGTCTCTCTGCTTCCATTTCTTCTTGCACAAGTTGGAATATATGAATGGTACTTTGATCAAGACAGAAATGAATGTTAAAGAATGACTCTGTTACAAGTACAGAAGATTGTAGAGATATTCCACAAAGTCAGTACTGTTCTTTTTCGCATTGTTGTGACCCTCCACATCAATGAGACAGGTTCTGTCTTGCTCACTGAATATATGAGAAAACTTAGTAAACAGAAAATAAATAAATGTCCCAAAGTGCTCACTAGCAAGCAGTAAGTCCAGATTGTAGAATCACGGACTGGGAAGTACTGGTATGCAGGGTCTTTGGATACTTGTGAAGACATGGGAAAGTTGATATGATATCAATGGTATGAAGAGCTGATGAGATGTGAAGATCCTTGAAGCACATAAATGGCTGTCAGGAAGGATTCTAAAAAGAGCTGAGGATATAGAACTAGAGCACCTGAACTCAAACCCCAGTTCTATCCTTCAAGGACCTCATGGTGTACAAACCACTCCATCCGCAGAATATGTTTTCCCTAAGGAAACAGAAGAAACGTCTCCTACCCTGATTATCTCCAGGTGAATTAAAGGGATTGTGAATTCAAGAGAGTCTCAGCAAGAGATGCTCTTGGGCTCCAAGGCACTTCACATTGTGAACATAAAGCTGTTCAGTACACATTAACACACAGAAGGCCAGGGGACTGAGCCTCTGCAGCTCAAATTCCAGTAATGATTCCAGCTCTACTCAGTGTGACGCTAAAAATGGATGAAGAGAAATACGCAGTTTGCTTAACTGATCTTTTTTGGAAAGTGTTTCCTCTGTGCAATGTGTGTTTCTAAAGAGCCTACTACATGCCAGGCATGCTTCTGGTTATTGGGGACCCCTCAGGAGATAATGGAAAGAGGATCCCTACTATTAAATACTTTAAAGTTAGCAAGAAGACTCCAAAAAAATCCCAAACAAACAGGTAGATGCATACTAAAATAACCACTTTGGGTGCAGTGAAGAAAATTAAAATTAGGTTTTATAACAAAGAATTCAATTGTGGCTGTTTTTAGCACTCTGCAAAGAACCGTCAGAGGATAGGAAATTGGAGAGTATGAGTGGCAAAACAAAAGGGCAAACAGGTGGAGACCAGAAGAAAGGGCATTTTAGGCAAGCATAGAGCAAATCTAGTCACAGAAAGGCGTGTGCATGTGTGAGAGCCAGGGAACAGGAAGGCCAAGCTGCAGGCAGGAGAGAGCAAGAGGCAGAAACAAGCGATCCTAGCTACTCAGGAGGCTGAGATCAGAGGATCACAGTCCAAAGCCAGCCTGAGCAGGAAAGTCTATAAGACTCATTTCCAAGTAACCACCAGATATATGGAAGTAAAACTGTGGTTCAAATGCTACAATGCCAGCCTTGAGCAAGCAAAAAGAAACCCAAGCAAGAGTGTGAGGCCTTGATTTCAAGCCCCAATTCATGCTTGTGTGTTTGCGCACACGTGCATGCGCGCACACGATCACGATGAAGCCGCAGAGGTGATGGGTTCTCATCTCATGGAGATCATAAAAGAGTACGGATTTCATCCAAGGTGAGATGAAAAACCATGGGTGGCTTCTAAGCAGATGAACTACATAATCCACACTACATACTGCAAGGATCAGCCTGGAAAATGATGTGATCCACGTTACATACTAAAAGATGAACACTGGGTAGGGAGGCGAGCATGAGCTCAAGGAGGGAGTCAGAACCACTTCCCGTGGCTTTAGGAGAGAGCTATCTTTAAACTCACATGGCCTTGGGTCTGCCTGAGTTACCACATGAAGTCTTAGTGGTCACCAGGAATGGCAGCAGCCGCTGTGCTGTCTTAGGCATCATGTAGAGAAGGCGTTGTGTTTTCTTCACCCTGGACAAGTTAGCAGCTGCAAGGCTTTGTATCACTTCCTCCAGGCTGGACTGTGAACCTAGAATAGAGTGGGGAAGGAAGCACATTAGAAAAATATAAGTGGCCAAGTCCACTAGCTCATGCCTATAATCCTAGCTACTCAAGAGCTTGAATATGAGACTCGAGGTTCAAACCAAGCCAACCAAGAAAGTCCATGAGGTCCTACTTCCTATGAACTACCCCCCAAAAGTGGGAAGTGGAATGGTGGCTCAAAAACTTGACCAAAAACTCAGTGGCCCAATGCAAGTATGCATAAATGAACATCAGATCATCCTACCTCTAGTGTTGTCACCAATGGTACAGCTGTGGACAAAGACATGTTCCTCTTATGTAAAATAGAATACTGAAAATCCACCATATGTCTGTGAAGCCCAAGGAGAAATGGCATTTAAATAATGGTTGACCTTGTGTGTGCACATGATTATATACCCCCCACTTCATACTTGCACTAACCCTCTGTTTTATGTGTGTTTTTTCAAATTATCTGCCCTTATTGGAAAAACACTGAGCACTAGATAAATTGAGTGACTTGCCCAAAACTCACAAAGCAAGAAGCTGAGGAAGAATGTCCCCCTCAAGAGTCTGACTATAGTGGGCATGCTCAGAACTATAGCCAGTGTTCATCCCTGGTGACCTACAAGGTGTTTGGGGGCACAGTAAGATGTGACTCTAATTCCAGGAATGGAAGCCCAGAGGACAAACTTTGGTTCCACACCCAGCTATCTCAAGACATTCTGAACTTGTGATCAGAATACACCATGGCTCCTCAGCCAATAAGAAATTACCTTCCCCCACAGTTCCTTTGCAATCTAGTCCACTGAAAAGATGGAAAGAAACCAAAACCACAGTGTAATAAATCAAAGGATAGTAAATATTGATGTTCCCACACAAAACAAGATTTAAACCAAATAATAGACCCATGTTAAGAAATGAAATGGAGATCTTCCAGCCCAGGATCAGATGAATTCACAGATGAATCCACAGATAGAATTCACCAGATGAATTAATTCTATAAGGCCTTCAAAGGAACTCCAATACCCCTCAAACTCCTCAATGAAATTGGAAGCGAAAGTTCACTACCAAACTCATTCTATGAAGCCAGCATAACCAAGAGGAAATGATCATTAGATTAAGATTCTGAAGTTTGCTAGTTTGGTAGAAGGAAGGCCATCATGGAAAATGACCAAACAGATGTAAACAAACCACAGGCAGACTCCACACACCTCCCTCCCCTTACTTTGAATCTGCAAATGTTGTTTCCAGTTGATGACATCTGATGTACCAAGGAACTCATGACAACTCTTGGGCTCCTTGGAGTAGATTTGGTAGGTGTTGGTGAAATTATCAAGGTCGTCTCTCATCTCCTGTTGGATGGGTGACATGGAAAACATCAAATTGCTTATACCAAGGATTTTCAGTATTTCCTTGCATATTATCATTCTGCTGTGGTACTAACTTAAATATGCATATTTTTCACATCTTATCTCCACTCCTGAATTGTGTTCACTGTGAAGTCAAGTTGACTTGGCTTTGTTATACTCAAATTTTCCTGAACAACCTACTCGATTCCCTCACCACCAACTCAACAATAATACTATGAAAAATTAGCATGTTTTTGTTTGTGCTACTAGGACTTGAACTTGGGGGATTGGGTGTTGTCTTTTAACTTTTTTGCTCAAGGCTGGAGCCCTACTACTTGACTTATACCTCCATTTCTGACTTTTTGGTGTTTAATTGGTTACAAGACTCTCACAAACTTTTCCTGCCAGATGGCTTTGATCTTGTTATCTGTCTGTCTGTCTATCTATAGATTTCTTTCTATCTACAGATACAAGTTGTTTTATCATCCCAAAAACAAATTGATTTTGGATGAAGTCAGGAAAATATCATATATATATATATATATATATATATATATATATATATATATATATATATATGATACATGTGTATATTGCATATTAAATATATATATTGCAAATATACATTTTATAATATGTACATTTAAAATATATATTATATACACATATATGGCATGCATATAATATACATCCATTTGTATATACGTACATGTTTACAGATATAGATAACTATAGATATATAGTTACATAGATAGACAGATAGATACACAGATAGATACTGTTGTTTTCTAGGATTTACCCACCACCATTTTTACCTCTAATGGTTTATATTTCCATATGTATTCATAATAATAGTGATTGTCTATTCACTTGTGCTTTAAAAATACTGTACATTTACATTTCATTTGCCAATATTGTATACCAAATAATGTTTAGAACTAACCTTTATGTATTTTGAATGTACTTTATATTTTTAATGTGTATGAAACATATTTTTATTTGTGCTGCATTCACTTTGAATGTTATTCAGAAGTCTAATAATAACAACACACACTCAAGTGTACCTATTGTAATTTTTTCTCTATTTCTCTAACACTCTTCATATTTGCCTATATGCAATTGCAGGCCTTATTTCCTCTACTTGGAATGTGTCTCTTGCTCTTTGCAGCCTCTCAGACCTACTGAACATCAAAATCAATTTGAGTGACATGTCTACTTGGACAGCTCTCCCATCATCTATCCCATACCCTCTGAGATTCTAATTTTAGTCATCTCTCAGCTAGTGTCCCTTTCTGTATCTTCAAGAATAATCATCAATGTCAATTGCCTTCCTCTTTTTTTGGTGGTTCTGAGATTTGAACTCAGATCCTCATGCTTGCCAAGGAAGCACTCTATCACTTGAGCCATGCACCCAGCCAAAAACAACTTCATAAAACAAAAGCCAATATTTTGCATGCTTTGGCACATGTGCACATCACGTTGGAACCCAGCCGCTCACTTTGTTTTCCTGCAGGACAGGTGCATGTCAGCATAGCTGGTCTTCAGCTCTGTTTCCCTGAAGTCTGGCATATGTCCAGGTTCATGGTACACAAACAGCAAATACAAACACAGGGTCAAATTCATTCCACACCTCACCACTGACCTGCTCCTGAGGACGAACAACCACGGTATTGTAATCAGGCCACTTGTCCACCAGGGCCTTTAACTTGAATGGGTTTCCCTGGTTCATGAGGAAGATGGTACTATACACCTGTAACGTTGCAACACAGTGGGAGATCAACACACAACACAGGAACAGAAAAGTGCCTGGTTCTTTCTTATTTATTTTTTTTCTTTACCAGAAGGAGGCTTGCTTCTGTGAGAATCATGATGAGTTACTGATGGGGTATTTAGCTCCACTTTCAGGTTGTTTTCTAGTCCTCAGCACAAATAGAGTTTCTGATGAAGTCATGAGAATACCATATATATATATATATATATATATATATATATATATATATCCCTACATATATAATATATATGTGCATGCATACATTGCATATGTACGTACATATTATAAATACACATTTATATAACATACATAATATATAATATACACATATATAGTATGCATGTAACATATATACATGCCCATGTATGTATATATCATATCTGTGTATACATGTATATAGCTAAATATCCAGGTAACTAAAATAATCACTCACTCTTATAGTACAGAATTAACTTTCATGCCTTCTCATTTGCTTCTGTGTATTGACATATACAATAAAGTCACCTAGTAAACACTAGTTTAAAATCTATTTTTCTTTTTCAACATAATGACTTGTACATCTCATTGTTGCAATGGGTCCACCAGTATCCCTAGTTAAACGATTTGTTTTTTTTTTCCCTTCCCCTCCACAAATTATACCAACATCAAATACAGTGAAAGCATGGGTGATACTGTGGAGGAGGGACATACAAAGCAACATAGATATCATCTTATAAATATGTTAGAAACAATTGCATGAAAAGAAAACAAAAACAAAAAAAATTGAATACTTAACAACTTTGGTGGGGGTTGGGGGGAGGACCGGGTGGGTGGAGGGGAGGAGTATGGGAAGGGATGGGAAGGGGAAACAAAGAGGAGGCAACAATGCTTTATAAGAAATGTTCTCGTTATCTTGCCCATGTAGTTGTAACTCCGCTGTACGGTATTCTCACAATAAAAAAAATCTACTTTTCAAAATAAACTGTATGTAGGCCTATTTCCACACCAACAAACACAAACCTATGTAATCAGGCTTCAGGATTGGGGTGTGTGTGTGTGTGTGTGTGTGTGTGTGTGTGTGTGTGTGTGTGTGTGTGTGTGTGTGTGTGTGTGTGTGTGGCCCTTGTCTTTGCTAGGCAAGCAGTCTTCCACTGAACTAAATTCTCAACCCTGAATAATATTTATTATATTCTTTAAAACCTATAATTTAATTTCCTTACTTCTCACTTCAGATTATTTCAATATCCTTAGATATTTTACTTTAATTCTTCAAGGAACATTTTTCCTTCGTTTAAAAAAAAAAAAACATGTCTACAATGACAAATTCTAGGATCATTTCTGTCTCAAAGCCACCTGACTCCTAAAATAATTTCCTGTTATCATATATCTAAATTGCTGTCTGTAAAAGTCATTTCTCACCTATCTGATAAGGACAGAAAGCACACTTCCAAAATCACACAGTAGGCAACCTGTGTAACTTTATCCAGCAGCATCTCTTCAAACTCCAGTGACCCTAAGAGAAACAGGAAACAATGAGCCCCTCCTAGCTGGAGAGGGTCTCTTGGTTATGGGGTGGAGTATTCTTTCCTGTTTCTCTCTCTTCAAAATTCCTGGATTTCTTTTATTCTCCTTGCTAAAATTTATGCATCTTTTCCTAGTTTAAAATAAAGAAACTAAAATTTCTTTTCCTTCTTTTTGCCCTCTCGGTGGTAGGGCTTGAACTCAGGGCCTGGCCCTTTCCCTCAGCTCTTTTTTTTTAATAAGTTTTTTTTATTATAAATATACTTTACAGAGGGGTTACAGTTACAACAAGCATTGTTGCCTCCTCCTTTGTTTTTCCCCTACCATCCCTTCCCTCCCACCTCCATAACTACCCACACACACACACATAGCTGTCCCTCAGCTCTTTTGCTCAAGGCTAGTGCTCTACCACTATGAGCCACAGCACCACCTCTGGCTTTTTTCTGAATAGTTTATTGGATCAAAGTCTCACGGACTTTCCTTCCTAGACTGGCTTTGAACTGTGATCCTCAGGTCTCAGTCTCCTGAGTAGATAGGATTACAAACATAGGACATTGACATCTGGCTAAAATCGCTTATTAAAATTATTTTCTCTCTCACTTTCTTGTACCTGTCCTGGGGCTTGAACTCCAGACCTACCTGCTGTCCCTGTGCTTTTTTTTCCTCAAGGCTAGCCCTTTAACCTCTTGAGCCACAGCTCCTCTTCTGCTTTTTGGTGGTTAATTGGAGAGAAGAGTCTCACAAACTTTGCTGCCTAAGCTGGCTTCAAACCATGATCCTCAGATCTCAGCCTCCTGAGTAACTAGCATTATAAACAGGAGCTATGAGCACAAAGCAAACTTTTATTCACATAAGCAGTTAATGATATATTCCCTATTTATCCATTTCACTTCACAAATCTAGATATGTTAAATATTCTTTTTCATTAAGCTGATATATTCTAACTTTATGACTTTGAAGCATGGTTTATTTCACTGTAGTTGGTAATGTTTACAAAAATTCAAATTAGTCTATCTTGGTCAAAATGTACAAACATTTGAATATAATATGTATTCTATTATTAGTGAGATGATTATATTTTAAATGTCAATTTGTTTGACTTGGCTCCTATATTGCTTAAGTCTTCTGTATGTTACATGTTTTCAACTATTCTATAAGAGTGTTGAAGCTTCTAATAACCCTTGTGGGCTTATCTATTTTTTCCCTTTCACTTAATTCATCTCTAGTCTCATGTATTTTAAGCCTTTGTTGTTATGAGGATAAAGTACAGCAGTCTTTAAGTCTTTGGGGTAAATTAATATCTTTATCTAATAAATACTCATCTGTCTACTTAATACGATACAAAGGCATTATATTTGGCAATATTCTACCTTCCTTAGAATATGAAATAAAACTTCCAAAGATAATACTACTAGACTATTCTAAAAGAAATTACTTACCCCAAATTACACATAATCATTGAAGAATCAACAAACATTCCTTACTACTAGGACCAAGGAAGAGTCACGCAGCCCACCTCTTAACCAGACATGTGACTATTTAGGAAAACAAACATTCATATATTCATTTTAGTTAACTTTGCAACTCCGGAAAACTTCCTGTGTTCTATCACATAATTCTAGGAAGAATATAAGGAGTGGCTTTCAGTCATGATGCAGCAAAGATCCTACTAGATTCAAGGAATAGCTTTGCCAGTCACCATCAATACAGTTTTGCTCAAGCAATACAAACAAGCCCCCATTTCTTCTTCAATTACATGGGTGCAACACATCTGCCTTCCACTGGGCTGATGTCAACTAAGCCAGAATCAACAAAATGAGGGCCCGGCACAGAAGAGCCGTCAGCAGATCTTCTTGCTCATTCACTGCTGTTTTGTGGCCAGCAGATAGATCATCAATCCTTTGTCCTTGAGAATGACCTTACCTTCAAGGACTCAGGGAGGCTCTTCCTTAGGGATTTCTCTAGCATCTGCAGTGCCTGTGGGCCTTGCAAAGGGAACATCTTGGCAAGTATCTCAGCCTAAAGAGAGGGTCAGGAAACATAACAGAGTGAGTAGAGCTGGAGGACTTAACAGGCAGATAGGCATTAATGGCTAGAGTTCTATTCCTGTTGTTTCATTCAGTTTCCATTCTCTATTTTCAAGAAATAATAGGCCTAGTGGAATTGAGATGCCACTCTCTGGAATTAGCTTTACTATCATTTAATTTTTTTAATTTTAGGAATATTTGTTTCTATCGTTATCACACCCAGCATTCCAACAAGTCACCCTAATCTAGTCTCTAAAGAATGCCTGACTATCCTTCCTGATTAAGTTTCTACATGTGTGAAGCCTGACTCTGATATGAAGAAGCTGTATAATATTGAGCAAGTTACTTAACTCCACATTGGCTGTATTTCTTCACCTATATCAGCAGTTTCAAAGAGTATAACTGAAGCTAGATGCCAGTAGCTCATGCCTGTAATCTTAGCTACTCAGGAGGCTGAGATCTGAAGATCATAGTTTGAAGCCAGCCTGAGAAGGAAAGTCCATGAGACTATCATCTCCAATTAACCACCAGAAGGCTAGAAGTGGAGCTGTGGCTCAATTGGTAATGTTCAAGCCTTGAGCAAAATAAAAAGCAAATGACAGAGCACAGAACCTTAGTTCAAGTCCCAAGGACTAGCGCGAAATAAAATCATTATTCTTGTTTTTATTTCCAAGTCATGTGTGAATTGTACCTATTCACTTTAATCCCAGTTCGCAATTGTTCACAAACTTTATTTCATCCCTAAACATAGGAGTGCATTACTAAATCATATAAACATCTCTACATTTCTACCCACTGTGTCAAATTGGAATTATTACAAGAATAAAATCATAAAGTGCTGAGTAAAATGGCAAATAAAGGGCTGTGCCTGGAAAATGACCAAGCCTAAGCTTGGTGAGATTTCACAAAAAAAAGGGCTATTGCCCCTAAGCGTTGAGCTACTGGGATCTTAAAGGAGATAGCACAGGAACCATTGGACAGGACAAGGTGATGGAAAATCAACTCTTCTCTATGCTCTTTGAGTGCCCTGTGTGTCTTTTTGTTAGGAATGATGAAGAAAGGTCAGCTGGTTAGACTCACAATGTAGTTAGGCTTAAACTTAGAGCTTGCAAAACCCTGTTTGTCAGGGCAAAGTTTCAGTAGTCCAAAGTCATTTGTTTTTCCACTACCTTCTACTTTCCTGCCAGTTTATTGACATGATTTCTGGTTTGGCATGTGTGTGTGTGTGTGTGTGTGTGTGTGTGTGTGTGTGTGTGTGTGTGTGTGTGTGTTAGGAAACTAACACCATTTGGCTCCATCTCTGCTCACTTTAACTCCCAAAATCTCTGTTCACTGAGCTCAGGGCTTTCTTCCCTTTTGCTTCATTTTTAAAAACACTCATCCTTGGAATGAGCAAAGCAAATCTATACTTGTACAAATAGTGCTGGTATTATTTATTTCTGTTGCCTCCAATTAATTACCAAAAAGCCTGTGCTACTTTTGGGCGTGTGTTGCTTTCACATATGGGGAAATGCTTGGACTTAGGAATTGTCTGCATGTGTTTTCCTTAACTTGAGTGTTGTCATTGGTCAGTAATGGGATTCTTACTTCTCCTTGAACTCTCTCATGCTTTAAAGTTCCCAGCATAATTGCTTCACACATCAAGTTGTGTGAACTTCGGACTGATAAGTGTTCAAAGAAGCCCCTCCCCTGGTTCTCTTCTATCTAAGGAGACAGATATGCAACTTTCACAAATTAGCAAAGCCATCCTCACTGAGAAGGAAGTTGCTTCTTTACTGTATGCAGTGGGCTGTAGGCTAGAGCCTGATAAAATTCACATTGTTTTTGTGAGCAGTGTTTTACGCAGTACTGGAGATCTTTACCCAGGACATTGCACATGCTAAACAAGTATTCTATATCTCCAATCCCTTGTCAGTAACATTTCAACTGCAAATATTAACACAATACCTGTTTTCCCACCTCTGACTTCTCTTCATTTTATTTAATCTCTACTTCCATACTACCTTCCAAACCTTGGTTTTAATCTTTCACGATGTCCTAATTGAATACCACTTGTTGTCCGGTTGACTCCTCCCATGAGAACTCCACTCACGCAGAACTAATTGTGCTCTTTTCTGTAATCTCTAGACTTTTATTAGAAACCTTGGACCAAAGGATGATCGTTCCTCTTGTAAGCTTACAAATTGCTCTGGTTAGGACATACACCAAGGATTTGGACTAAATAAGCAGTTATTTAGTCATGTCATCTGCACAGTACAAAGAGTCATATATTCATGTGTTCCCGGCATTCATGTGGTCTAAATGCCTGTGACTTCCCTCAGTTCCTGTGCTAAAATGCTAACTCCTGAGAAGGTGATACAATGAAGGAGATTGAAGGAGCGGTATGTGAGGACATACCTTGGAGAGTATAAGAAGACACCATCTATCTATTTCTGAGTTAAAAAACTCACTATTGCCAGGGGCCGGTGGCTCACACCTGTAATCCTGGCTACTGAGGAGGCTGAGATCTGAGGATCACCGTTCAAAGCCAGCCTGGGCAGAAAAGTCTGTGAGACTCTTATCTCCAATAAACCACTAGAAAACCGGACGTGGTGCTGTGGCTCAAGTGGTAGAGCGCTCGCCTTGAGCTGAAGGATGCAGGGATAGCGCTCAAGCCCAGAGTTCAAGCCCATGACCGAAAACAACAACAAATAAACAAACAAAAAACCCTCACTATTGCCAGATATATATCCTGCTAGCCCTTTGATCTTTGATTTCCCAGCCCCTAGAACTATCATAGATGTATTTCTGTTGTTTACAAACCAGCCCTTTTGTGATGCTGGGTTGTGGCAGCCCCTAAAGAGTATTATCACTCCAAGTCCATCTATTAAAGGACATGAGAATATTTACTAGAATAGAAGCACCTGCCCTGTTTCAACCTCCAAAAGTCTCATGTCAGTTGAAATGTAACATTTCTAGAGAGTATTTTGACATGTCAAAATGCCTTTCCAAAACAACATTACATTAAAAATAAGAAGCAAGTTAGAGTTTGAGGTGAGAATAATGAAGTTGTAATATTGTCCAGTCCACTCAGCACAAACTTCTGCTCATGTCCACACACACTGAAACATAAACAGTTTTGGTCAACTAGTGCTGTTGACTAAAAACTGAGACAAGCTAAGGGAGCCAGCACATCTTGGTGGGTTGCCAGTGTTCAAAATGAGCAAAGTCTTAGGGAAAAACAGCAGCAACTATACTTTAAATCCTTTGAAAGAGCTATTCTAGTTCCTGGAATGTATTCAGAGTGGGAAAATAAAGAAAAATATCTCTAGGAACAATTACACAAGGTATAAGTTATTTTGTGCACATTTATAGATATTACCTACATAGAACTAAAACAGAATCAGAAAGAAATACTTAAAACGATAGTGTCATTATGGATGAGTATTTTGAAATTCATGCTCAGTGGGTTTTTTTTTTCATATCCTCAGTACATGGGTCGGTTGATAGAATTTACTTAGTTCTATTGAAACTTTAAGGAGAGCACTTGAGTCCGTGTTGAACTTCCTTCACTTACAACAGTACAGACCCCAGTGATGGTGGGCGGCTGTATAGTACGTCAGCTAATGTTGGTCAGGAGACATTGGTTTTGAAATGTTTGATTAGCTCAGCTCCCAAACAGTGCTATTTCTGTTTAGCAGTACCAAGGCATGTTGTAAAATCAACAAAGAATAAAGGATAGCTTTGTATTTTTGTCACTGACTAAATTGCACTGGAAATATTTATGAAACAGATCCTTAAAACCGTTTTATAAAGCATACAAAAAATGATTGTGAAGGGTCTTTTTTTTCATGATGATAGTAAATCAAAGTTCATTGCACATTAATATTTTGTATATCATTTCACAAAAAAAGTTGGTTGCAAAAAAAAAAAAAGTTGGTTGCAAATGCTGAAATAAGAATACAGGCTTACCTATTGTAACAATGAGATATACAAGACACTATGTTGAAAATGAACTTTACAACTTTGGTGGGGAGAAGGAGAAGTTGGGGAGGCGGGAAGGGATGGTAGGGGAAAAACAAAGGAGGAGATAACAATGCTCGATAGGAAATGTACTCATTACCTTACTCATGTAACTATAACCCCTCTGTACACTATTTTTACAATAAAAAATATATTTAAAAAGTTTGTTGTACATTTTGCAACCTGTCTGTTCACTTAGGAGGAAGATTTTGATGTAAAAAAAATTAAATTTTTCTGTAGGAAAATAGGTGCAATAATCAAGGTTTCGATGTTCTGAATTTCTGTCTTAGGGGGTTTATCTTACTATGTTTAAACTTAACATTTCCTGTACTAACATTTGGAGGCCACATACCTTAACTAAAATAAAATTACACATGTGTAAAACAAAACAAAGAGAGCACTTGATTGTCCTAGATATCAGGAAGCGAAGGTAAAAGCTGACTGCCGTACGATGCTGGCAGAAGATTCCATAAGACAGATCATCTGACATCAAATAAATGTCGCTGGAACCAGAATTCTCTGCCTGGGTGCTCTTACATTTTCTGTCACTCAGCTACTGACAGCAAGCTCCCAAATCCCATCATACTTAGTAATTCAAAATAAAACTTGCTTTCTCCACTACAACAACCAATTTCTCATGGGAACTCATAGCTGCTCTGTGTAGAGTAGCTGCCTGATGTAATGCAAAGTTTTCAAAAAGGAAGAACTTCCTTTGCCCTTGGCGTAACTCCTAGCACGAACAAATTCAGAAATTCCTAACTACAGCTAAAGGAATTATTTTGATTCTTCCTAAATCCATAAGGAGACAAAGAGATGACAGGTCCCAGAGGATCTTGTCTTTAGTCTCACCTGAGAAGCCGTCTCCTAATTCAGTCTCTACAGAGGTATCTAAAGACAAGAAGCGGAAGAATGTTCCAGAAAATGAGCTATCCCCTTGCAGTAGGCTGGTTCTGAAAGGTGAACTTACCTATGTAACTTTGATCTGTGTTGCTCTGGAAACCTGTTTTGTTCGAGTCCTCATCCATGCATCAAACTGTGCCAGTTTCCAACAGGGCCCCGTATTCAAGGAGACCTGTAATGTTGAGCAGTTGGCAGGGGCCTGTCAGAGCCTTCTGAGGCTCATTGCATAAGTCCTGGTCTGCTTTCAGTTGCCATAGACCCCACCCTTGCTCAACACCTCTGAAGTGTGAAAGCAGATGACCAAGAGTTAGCTGGGAGGGGGGTGGATCTCCATAACCAACACCCCTTTTCCTCCCTCTCCTCCCTCAAGTGGCTGCAGCAGAAGCAAGAGCTGGTGATGTTTCCTATCTGATGTTCAGCACGGGATTTCTTTCTCCCACCATTTGTAAACTACTGATTTAGAAAGACTAAGATCCTATCATTTTCTTCGATTGAATTTAGTGATGTCTAAGCTGAAGGAATAGGAAGCAAATCACACACTTAGACACACCATAAGGAAACTATTGAAAAAAGCAAATATAAAGAGAAACGTTTAAAGCAATGTGAGGAAGCACGGCGCATTGCATGGGGAAATCACAGTACAAACAATGGCTGACACCCAGAAGATACATCATATGGTCCAGAAAACAAAAGAAACAGCATCTTGAAATGCTAAAGGGTAAATAGCCACAGATTCAAGAGCATATCAAACCAAATGTCTTCTTTTTTATTTTTGTGCCATACTTGTGCTTAAACTCGGGGCCTTATGTTCTCGCGTGGACTTTTGGCTCAAGACTGGTGCTCTACCACTTGAACCACACCTCTACTTTTGGCTTCTGGCTGGTTAATTGGAGATAAGAGTCTCTCTGTGCAGGCTGGCTTTGAACTGAGATCCTCACATCTCAGCCTCCTGACCACAAACAAAATTCTTTTTGTCTTCCATTAGTAAATGTTATTCTTCAGCACAATCTCATGAAGTGAACATTAATATTTACAGACACTAGTCTGAGAAACACTAACTCAGGAGCCTGGAGGAGGTGATATGCTAATTAAACCACTGTCTCACCTGAATTCAAGTTAGTTGGATTCTACTAGTCTTACTACCAGTTTGATCATAGGCATTTCTCTGAACCCAGCTTCATTACCTAGAGAGTGAAGCATTTTTATTCCCTTTTCCGCAAGATCATAGAAAGTCTGAATAATAATGCATTGTTATCAAAGACCAAGTAGCCACGTGCTGGTGGCTCATGCCTATAATCCTAGCTATGTAGGAGGCTGAGATTTAAGGATCACAATTCAAAGCCAGACTGTGCAGGAAAGCCACTGATATTCTTTTTTTTTTGGGGGGGGGGGGGTCCGGTCGTGGGGCCTGAACTCTGGGCTGGTCGCTGTCCCTCAGCTCTTCAGCTCAAGGCTAGCACTCTACCACTTGAGCCACAGCACCACCTCTGGCTTTTTCTTTTTGCTTATGTGGTGCTGAGGAATTGAACCCAGGGCCTCAGGCATGCAAGGCAAGCACTCTACCACTGAGCCACTTTCCCAGCCCCAAGACTCTTATCTCTAGTTAACCACCAGAAAGCCAGACCTGGAGCTGTGGTTCAAGTGGCAGGGCACTAGCCTGGAGCAAAGGATAGGGCTAAGGCCCTGAGCTCAAGTTCCAGGACCCTCTCTCTCTCTCTCTCTCTCACACACACACACACACACACACACACACACACACAAAGATTTAGTATGCAATACATAAATGTACACATTGCTATCTTTACTGGCTTAGGTCATACAAAAAGTAAGGAGATTGAGCTGAAATGCTAAACCTAGGTTTATTTTGCCCCAAACCCTCTGAGATTTCAGAATCAACAATTGTACCTCCACAGTAACTGATATTACATAAATATACATATTTCTATGTATATAGATATATGTATATATACATATGAGATTTTATCATTGAGATTTTATATGTATCATGTATAGATATATAATTGAGATTATATCTAACTCATATATAATATGGATAATTGGGATTTTCTATATGACTATATAATGTGTGTGTGTGTGTGTGTACAACCTGGCCCAAATCTTTCTTTATAATAACTGTATTCACAGAATACAGTTAAGAACCGCTCTTGATTCACAGACAACGTCTGTTCACAGATTGCGCTGTGTGCTCGCCCAACGGAGTGTCATATATGAACCGAACACAGTCTATGTCACTTATGCTGCTAGTTTCCCAGGGACCAAGGTCCTGCAGCCCTAACTTCAGTTGATCAAATTTTTATTTTCCCCCATAAATGCATGAAGAAACTGTGGTTGGAAAAAAAATAAGGTAATTAACTGCTTCAAGTTCTGAAGTTATTAAGAAAATGACGTTTAGCTATGAGGGATTCCAATTGGTTAACCAGCAACCTGACGCTGTCAGGTGACGCAGCACATGACAGGGGCTGGGGGAGCACACACCCTCTCATCACGAGCACCGTGATGACACAGGGGCAGCCTTCAGGCCCAGCCCGGGCAAGGCCACTGGAGAAAAGGCTAGCATGGGTTTGTACAGTGCAGAGAGGCCTCTGCATCTCACGCTTCACTCTTGGTCTGGCAGATCTGTGAACTCTTCAGGGGTGGATGTTGTTGCTGTTCATGATACATTCAGAAACCCAATTCTGGACCACAAGGTAAATAACATCCATACTCAAATGTAGGTTTCTTAGAATGGTCTCCTTACAACCCAGAGACAGCAACAACTTTTGCAAGACTCTTCTTTTAGTTGAGAGCATCATTTGAGTACTTTTGTGTCAGAGTCAACTCCAAAGTGTCAGTGGCTCTCCGGTGAATGGTTGGATGGAGTCAGACTAGAGTGTTTGAGTGTTCCACTTACGTGTGTGTGTGTGTGTGTGTGTGTGTGTGTGTGTGTGTATACCAGTTCCAAGGCTTGAACTCAGGACCTGGGCACTGTCCAGCTTTTGTGCTCCAGGCTAGTGCTCTACCACTTTGAACCACAGTGCCATTTCTGGCTTTTTGATAGTTAGTTGGAGATGACCCTCTCACAGACTCTTCTGCTCTACCTGGCTTTAAATTGCGATCCTCAGAGCTCAGTCTCCTGAACAACTAGGATTACAAGTGTACACACACACTCAGCATACTTACTTTTTGTTCTCTAAAGCAAATCCAGGCCCCTAATCCAGGACACTCCCAACAATAACCCGAAGCAAGAAGATGGAAAATAGAAAGATAAACACTGAGTCATGGCAGAGGCTGTGTGTACTTGAATTTTACCTTTTCTATCTGCGAGGGTGGGCCATGAACATTACCATTCCCTACTGAAAGTCAGAAAGAAAAGAAAACATCTAGAATAGTTAGCAGCCGAGACATCAAAAAGAGTAATGCTGGCTTTATCACCATGATGCCTTTTCCAAGACTGTTAGGAATAGAGAGAAAACATCAGTAATCCTAGACCTGAGACTAAAAGAATGTCCAAACTGCCAACCTAATTAACAAATAAAGAGATTCTCCAACGGTGTCAAATTCATTTGAGACTAAACATTATAGTGGGTGTATGCAGACCATAATAAATTACGTGTATATTCAAGGAGAGGGAGACCAGGAAGAGAGTTTTGAAAGATAAAATGAAGAAGTACAGAAGTTCTTTTGAAACAATTGCCCTTGGCTAGAAGGCTCAATAACAAAGTTGATGTGAGGCCAAGACCAGCCAGACAGTTGAAGAAAAGTACTTTCTGAGTGAGATTGTGGCTCTAAAAGAAACTTTTGTGAGAGTTCACGTTATCAGGAGTACGTGCAAGGAAACCGTTCCTTTCACGCCTCCCAGATCTACTTATTTGCTTTTGTTCTTAGGGCTTGGCTCAAATGAGTCCAATTTGATTCTGACACCTTTCTCAGAAGTAAGAAAGGGGATTTCAGGACGTGTTGGACAAGGTTCTCACCCTCGCTCCTTCCCTTTTGCCTTGTGACCCGGCACTTGCTGTGCTCAGCTTTCAGAACGCCTTCCTGCCCCTCTTAAAACTTGCATTTCAGAGCAGGGAGACAGAAACTAAGCAATAAAAAAACCCCACAGAATCATACTTCTTACACAGTGATGAGTTACAATACACAAAAGTAAAAGAGAATAAAAGGATTTTTTTTTAAAAAGAGAGAGGGAGAATGGAGATACTTTTCTAAGAAGGGGTCAGAGAGGCCACTCTGTAAACCTGACTTTTGAAAACTGAAGAATGAAGGGAGAGAGCCTAGTTCATACCAGAGGGTAGAAAGTTCTAGAATGAGGAAGTATTTCAGGAACTACTTCAGAACAAAGAAATTATTCCATCGTCCATTTGCACTCACTTTCACCTAAATAAATAATAGAAACTGAGTGTGCCTAACAACCTGTTAGCATACTAATTATAGCACACATAAATATAGCCAGATGCTCAGTGTCTTAACACATACGGGTGAAGCTAGGATTACATTTCCTGTCATCCTAGCTACTTGGGAGGCTGAGATCTGAGGATCAAGGTTCAAAGTCAGACTAGGCAGTACAAACCCAAGAGACTCTCCCGTCCCACTCACCAGCAAAATGCCGGAAGTCAGGCTGTGGCTCAAGTGGGTGATGCCAGAGGGCACTTCCTGTGGCGACTACAGGAAGGCTTTCTCTCACCCTGTTCCTCTCTTTGCGTCTTCTTTCACCCAGCAGTTTCCTAGGGTCCATGCCATGCAATATTTACCTGTTGGTGAAATGAAAAGTACAGGGCCGGTATTCCCCCCCCACCCCCACCCCAGCTATCCACAAAACTTGCAGGACTCAAGAGTTGCTGGAGAGGCAAATTCGTAGAGACACCGGTGAGTGGGGTCTGAGCTAGCCCAAATGAAGACTAGTTGACAAGACAATTGCAGGGGTTTTGCAGTCTGGAGCTAACAGGTGTGCCCTGGGGACGCGCCAGCAAATCTACCCAGCCTCGAAGCCTTCCTGCAGCGCCAAGCACGCAGAGTCCTGAAAAGGACGCCGTGCTCTTTGCTGCCCTTGCTTAAGGACTGGGTTGCTCCGGGCTTTCCTGGCTGTCAATCTTTACCTGCCTGGCCTTTGCCCCCCAAGCGCGCTATCTTTTTCCAAGGAAGCCCGTGCCTCCGGCGCCATCTGCAGGCAACGCGCGGGACTACACCCATCGCCCCAGAGCGCATCTGCAGCGAGCGTTCCCGGGCAGGAGCCGCGAGCAGGCGGGTCCGCGGAGTCTCACTCTCCCCGGCCTCGCTTCTCCCCGGCCGCGGAAAGGCAGCAGGTGCAGCGCCTGGCGCCCCAAGGATTTCCCCGCAGCTCGAGTGCAGAATCAGAGCCTGCGGAAAAGCCTGGAAGCCCCGGATGTCTCCTGCTCCCGGGCCGGGGGCCGGGGGACACACCCGTGGGTGGAGAAGGCACAAGGGGAAAGTGATTGCTCAAGGTGCATCCAGACACGGAAGCCGGCTGTGGACAGATACTGCGAGCACTGGGGCCAGGTCGCCAGGTAAATGGGGTGTGGAGTTTGCACTCCTCGCCCTGGGGTCGGGCCTTTGATCTGAGGTGGAGCCCGTTTCATCCTAGCCGGTGGCTCTTCTCCTTAACTGGCCCCGCCCCCGCTGCCAAAATTGTCCAATGAGGATCGGAAGCCTGCAGTACCTCTTCGTCCATTGGCCAGACGAGGTGTCCATTCCCGGGAGTTCTGGAGTGAGGGCTTGCATTCTTGTTTTTCTAACTTATTATCTTGAAGTACTTGTGCAAAGGGGTTTCAGTTCCTCGTGTCAGTTTGGTGGCGCAATGCATCTTGATCGACGTCACCCCTTCTATCATTCTTCCCCATCTCTCCCAACCCCATCCATCCCCTTAAGTTATGGGGCTCCATTCTTCTCAAGTGTACCTTCACATGCGTACTACTGTCATCTGCCACCCCCTTGTCCTCACCCACCCCTGACCACACAAGTGCCAGCTCCCTGGGATTCATTTTATTTAAACGGTAAGCTAGTTCATTGGAATTCGCCCTCCGCCGCACCAGGCGCGTGTACCATGTTTCACTTAATACATTTCTGCGCGTGCGCGTTGTGACCCTCTGTATACACGTGCAGGCTTGCGTTTGCAGGCAGTAAACACTCCCAGAGGGAGAGTAGTGCGCTCTGCAGGTAGCAGTCACCCACGCCATTGGGGCAACCTTGCAGTTCAGGTCTTTCCGGTTTGAGGATGCACCTGTTGTTTTAAGAGGGCCAGACGATTGGCCAGAGTACCAGGCCTGAATTCCACCACCCGTAGTCAGAGTACCAGGCCTAAATTCCACAACCCGTAGTCAAGGAAATTGGTGACCAGGGAGCTGAGTCGCTGCACATTGTGCCTCACGCGCTTCAAAGATCCAAGAGCTTTGCACAAAATTGTCCAGGAGATAGTTGCTCCTACCACTGCAAGGACCATTTATGGGCCGGGAAGGGAGCATCTTAAAAGTTTAGCTTGCAGGCTGAGAGGGATGGTTCATGCCTGCAATCCCAGCTACATAAAAGTAGAATCTCAGTTCAAGGCCAGCCTGGGCAAAGAGGTATTGAGACTCCTGTCTGAACAACAACAAAAAGGTAGATAGGGAGGTGGGTTCCTGCCATTTCTGCTACAGAGGAGGTGTAGGTAACAGACCTGTTTGAGCAAAATAACTAAATCGAAAAGGGCTAGGGGCATGGGCTCAAGTGGTAGAGCACCTTAAGGCTCTTAATTCAACCCCTCAGTACCAAGGGAAGAAGAGGAAGATGGAGAAAGAGAGAGAGAATTTCTGTGGGTAGCTCTTCGTATTCTGTAGCCTGAGAGCTCTGCCACCAGGGTGGCCGTTCTAACTGACCTGTGGTTCCTTCAAGGAAGAATCCTATGAAGCAGAGTTTGCCCTGGCGGCCAGCCATGCGTGCTGACCTGGGGGTCTCTTCAAGCAGCTGTTGCCCATCAATGACAGGATGCCTTCATTTCATACACTGGAAACCAGTGTTTCGTATATTTGGCCCGTTTGGTTTGGTTTGGTTTTCAGACTAGACATCCGCAGCTTTCCTCGGTGCAATTTTTCCTTTACCCACTAGCCCTTTTCCTTTCCTTCCTTTTCCCTCTTCCTTTCCTTCTTTCTCTCAGGCTAATTACATTTGTAATGTTGCTTGCTTTTCCCCTTTAATGGGCCTATTAACTTGGTTGAAATTCCTGAGATGTGTTTAGCACATTTAAGAAGGAAGAGGTTTAAACTGACATTTCATTTCAAGTATATTATTAAAAACAACCAGTCTGTGCTAACCCTCTGGAGCCTTCGGTTTTGGAAAACCTTGCACTTTACAGTAACGGGGCACCATGAGTAAAGAAACAGGGAAAAGGAAAAAAGATTTTCTGCAAAGCAGCTCCACCCTTAATGACTTTGGGCCCCAGACAAATTCTTCTAATTATCTATGTTATGTACTACTTTTGTCTTCAACATGGATTTGTGTTTATTTATCTTGATAAGTTTATAAGTTTGTAATAAAAATAATAATAAAAGAACTATATTTTGTTTTAATAAATAAACATAAATGGGAAAGAAGGATGCTCATTTAATGATATTTGATGAGAATGAAAAACCAAGTCATAAACTTGAGAATATATAAATGATTTGCATCTAGAATATATATATATACTCATTTTATGTCTTCAACATAGTGAATAACAAAAAAGTAGTTCAATAGAAAAATGAGCAAGAGGTGTGGACACGAAGAATATAAAAAAGGATCAGACTCCACCGATAATTAGGAAAGAATTGTGTGAGTCATCAGAAATACCTCACACATAAGACTGACTAATATTAAAGTTGGCCAATATCAAATTTATGTATTTATTTATTTTTGTGCTAGTACCAGGGCTTGAACTCAGAGCCTTATGCTTTCATTTGGCTTTGTTGCTCAAAGATGGGGCTCTACTACTGAGTTCATTTTGAGGGGATTTTGTTTGTTTGTTGCAGGTTAGCTTGGAAATAGAGTATCACAGACTTTTCTACCATGCTGGTTTTGAACCTCGACCCTCGATCCCATCTTCTTGAGTAGCTAGGATTATAGATGTGAGCCACAAATGCCTGGTTACTATCAAATCTTTTTTTCTTTTTTCAAATAAGATCATTGTTGGAAGAGGTGTTACTCCATATTTACACTACAGAATTCCAAGTGTGACTAGAAAATTAATCACCATTCATTCCCAGGTCTCAGCTGACCGGTGTGAATAATGCATTTGCCTGGATTGGATTAATATCAAGTCTTAATGAAGATCTTTTCCCAGTGGTAGAAGTTGTGTAAGATTGTGTACGATACTTTGGCAATAGCTAATAAAACTGAGTGCCAATTCATCCTGAGGTTAAACAATTCTTGAGTAATACTCTAGTGCTTCTTTTATTTTTCTTTTTTTTTTTAAACTCTAGGACTTCTGTATCAAAAGCTCATACAGATAGCAGAACTTTACTACCATCTTTAGTACAACTGAAATGGGCACAATCAGTTCATTTTTTCAGTGGTTTCTGTTCAATCATGAAAGTAAAGGTAAGACCCACTACCATCAACATCAAATAGTTATGAAGCAAATCACCACAGAACCTTCAGCAGGATGAATTTATAGAAAGTTAGAACCAGACAAAATGAAACCACGTGCTACCTGTGCTTTTACTGTATGCGAGGATATCCTTAAAGAAAGGTAAGGCACTGAGATTGATGGCTTAAGCCTGTCATCCTTGCTGCCTTGGAAGCAAAGATTTGAGAATGAAGTTCATATATATATATATATAGAGAGAGAGAGAGAGAGAGAGAGAGATTGTTTATGTAAAGATATATTGTGTATATAGATATAAGTTTATAATAAAAGAACTATGTTTATTTTATTTTAATAAATATAAAAGGGGGAAGAACAATCCTCATTTAATAATACCTGATGAGAATGAAAAATCAAGCCATAAACTTGAGAATATACAAATGATTTGCATCTAAACTATATATAATATATATACTAATTTTTATGTCTTCAAAATGATCAATAAGAAAAACATAGTTCAATAGAAAAATGAGCAAGAGATATGAACAAGAAGACTACATAAATATATATATATATATACATATGTATCTCTCTATATATATAGATAGATAGATATGTTTGAGAGACTTCATCTCCAATGGCTGGATGTGGTAAGCAGCACTCATACAAGCTCAAGGAGGGTCCAGTGACCGGGCACAATGTACACGCCTACCATTCCAGAGACCAGGGGAAACACAAGAAGGAGGATCCAAACAAGTCTAGCCTGGCCATCAATCAAGAGCTTTCCTTGAAAATCAGCAATTCAGAGGAGTGGCTCAAGTAGTAGAAGAGCTGCCTAGCAAGTGAAAGACTCTGAGTTCAAACCCCAGTACCACCCTTTTCTCACTTCCCTACCTCCTTCCCCCAAAGAAATAGAAAACAAGAAAAGAAATCTGAGATAATAGTAATTGTAAAGCAAGTAGTAATTGTCCATGTGCATGAGGAAGGGTCCTAAGAGGAGCATATACATACAGCAGGTGTCTAATGATTACAGTATGCTCGCTCTTAAGCTGGGAAGAAGATAAATATTTTATTATTATATAAAATATAGGATATAGTTTACCCAAAGAAGTTTCTCTTCCAGAGGTTTGGACGTATATAAACACATATACACACTCACATCCATACACACACTTACACACACACACCTACACATACACATACACACATGCATGCTTAGAATACATGGTATTCTAATTATCTTCATGCTCTCCATTGTTCAGGCTTCTGACAAATGGGCTGCTATTTCCTTCATAAATGTGGAGATGACATTTGTATCCTTATGGAACCTGTGATCTGAACCAGAAAACGTCATTAAGTGAAGACAAAAATGAGAGATTTTTGTGATTGAAAAGTAATAAACAACAAATCAGTATTTCATGGAAATGGTGGCCCTAATCAAAGTCCATTTATGCATATATATATATATGTACATTAATTTGAAATAAAACTGATAAAGTAATATATGCTCATAAATAAAAGATTGGTTTTGAAAAAAGAAGTCATTGCTTCAAAAACATTGGATTGAATCCATATTCTATTAGAAAAAAAGAAATTGCACAAAAATGTGCCAAAAATTTTGGAGGCTGCTTATTTAAAGTATAGTATAAAGATTTTTTTTCTCTTAGGAGAGAAACACAAAGGCACAATGCCTATGTGTCTCTTTATATTTATATAAAATTATATATATACATATAGATATCAAAATGAACTTCAAGATATTGAAACGAGATCTCTCCTTTTTTAATTGTTATTTCTTGATGATTCTGTCTTTTCTCTATGTATGGTGTATTCATGTATATATCTTGGGGAGAAAGGCACAGAACTCAAGTGAAAAACTGCAGCAGTGGAATGCACTGGGCACTCATGAAAGTGAAGTGTACAACTCGTAGGTGGAGACAGGAGGGAGGGGCTGGGGAAAAGCAAAGCAACAGAAGACACTGTATGGAAGGAAATGAATTAATTACATGATTCATGTTATTGTAATCCCCCTATACATCATTTTTGTAGTAACAGTAAAGTAAACTAGTTAAAAAATATATCTGATAGGCTTGGAAGGTGGCTCAGTGGTAAAATGCTTGCCATGCATGTATGAAGCCCTGAGTTCGATTCCTCAGCACTACAGAAAAAAGTGGTGCTGTGGCTCAAGCGGTAGAGCTCTAGCCTTAAGCTGAAGAGCTGAGGGACAGCACCTACGCCCAGAGTTCAGGCCGCACAACTGACCAAAAAAATTGATTAATTTTTATTCCAATTTCTTTTTGTTGTTCTTGTTGGTTATGGGGCTTAAACTCTGGGCCTGGGCGCTGTCCCTCAACTCTTCAGATCAAGGTGAGCGCTCTACCACTTGAGCCACAGCACCACTAAAAAAATTAGTTAATTTTTAAAAATATATCTGAAACCATCTGAAGTCTCATTTAAAATATCCAGGTCACTTAACACAGGTTTCAAAGCCCTCACCATTCTGAATGCCTGGGTGTGTGTATTCGCAATTGGCATAATGATTCTTGTAGCTTGAATTGAAATCCTTTGATAATATTAATCTGTTTCCTTCCAAGCCTCTATTGCCAACAGTGGCAGAAAATTGTAGTTTTTCCTGCCTTTCTTCTAGAAGTCACTAGCTGGCAAGTATGAAGAATGACTCAATCAGCCTCTACTCTTTCTTCAGTTCAGTCTTGATGGTGCAAAAACTAAGTATCTCAGAGCTGGGAAGGTGACTCAGTGGTAGAGTGCTTGCCTCACATGCATAAGGTCCTGGGGTTGATTCCTCAGCACCACATAAACAGAAGAAAGAAAAAAAAATAAAAGCTGGAAGTGGTGCTGTGGCTCCTAGGGTGCTAACCTTGAGCTGAAGAGCTGAGAGACAGCTCCCAGGCTCAGAGTTCAGCCCCACAACCGACAAAAAAAAAAAAAAAAACCTAAGTATCTCAAACTCATCAGCAACTTATTTCTAATTTCTAGACATACACCAAATTATTCCAAGTAGATGTGTTTGAGAGGCATTTGTGATGGCCACTGTTGCTGAAGCAGCTTCCTGATTCCTTGAATCATAGCTGAGAAGAATCAAGTTCATGATGTCTGTGACTTCCTGACGTGTTGTCTTCTGAACCCACTGCTCTTAGCATTCTCCGTCTTTGTACATGAACCCCAGCTTGAGTAGACTCTCCTTCACCATTAGCAATTAGCTGGACTGTCCAAATATGTGATAGTATTTCAGTTACATAAATGTAACTCATATATTTGTTTTTGAAACTCCAGATCTTTATGTTTATTTCAACCATACAGGAACACTGCTGAATTTCAATAGAAAGAAAAGAAAGAAAGAAGAAAAGAGGGAAGGGAGGAAGGAAGAAATAAAAAAGGGAAGGAAGGAAGGAAGAAATAAAAGAAAATGAAAGTGTTTTTCCTACATAAGAGAACAAACATATAATCTCTTGTCCTGGAAATTCCCTGGCGGCCTTCTCTTCTTCTTCTTCTTCTTCTTCTTCTTCTTCTTCTTCTTCTTCTTCTTCTTCTTCCTCTTCTTCTTCCTCTTCTTCTTCCTCCTCCTCCTCCTCCTCCTCCTCCTCCTCCTCCTCCTCCTCCTCCTCCTCCTCCTCCTCCTCCTCCTCCTCCTCCTCCTCCTCCTCCTCCTCCTCCTCCTCCTCCTCCTTCTTCCTCCTCCTCCTCCCTTTCTTCCTCCCTTCCTTCCTCCCTTCCTTCCTTCCTCCTTCTCCTCCTCCTCCTTCTTCTCCTTCTCCTTCTTCCTCCTCCTCTTCCTCCTCCTTTTCCTCCCCTTCTCTTTCTTCTCCTTCTCTTCCTCCTCCTCTTCCTCCTCCTCCTCCTCTTTCCCTTCCTGTTTTTCATTTGACACTGCAGTTTGTCTAACTCAAATCCAAAATGATGCCATTCCAACATGCAGATTTTCTATGCTTCAAGTTTTTGTTTCCTGTCCCCCGTCTCCGTGAACCCTTTCAGTCTATCTCAATTCGGACGAACAAAACTCAAATACTCAGTCTCTTTACAATAAAAAATGTACATTTAAAAAAAAAGGTTATCCTGTGGAACGGACGGGGAGCCGTTTTGGTTTTTTTGTTGTGTTTTGTTTTTTTGAGATCCATTTCTGCAGTTCACACTTTCTTCTTTTTTTAACCAGGATTCCCCCCTTCCCACCCCGCAACCTTGGCACACCCCCAGGCCCATTTGTAAAATCCGATTTCTGCCCGGGAGCAGGAAAGGAGGACTTAGAGGCGTGCTTCCGACTCACGTGTCGAGACACGGGCCGGAGACTCCCGGGTGTTAAGCACTTCCCGCCGTCTTTCAAGCCCTGCCCAGACCCACCCGCCCTGCTGTTTCTGGGAAACCGAGACTCAAGACTCAGGGCATTCGCCGCGAGAGCAGCCGGGTGTGAAGCAGCGGTCCTGGGTTTCACGCTGGTCACCATTTAGAGGGGGACAGGTGGGAGCCGCTCCCCGCTTCGGATCTGGCCTTCAGCCCCCTCCTCTTTCTTCCAGCCCCAGCAAGTTGTATTCTGCAGAGACAAGGGGACCCCAGGATCTCCAGGGTCCCCAGAAGCAGAAGATTCCTGGAGGGACTCCTCGCTTCCAGCAGCAGGTGCCACCACAGCAGGATCTGGGGGAGACACCCCGTCCTTAGGTGAGTTTCCTCTTGGATTCCCGCAGGGAAGGTTCTGGGCCCACAGCACCCCCCCCGGGGGGTGGGGGGGACCCTGGGTTTCTTCGGATCTGTTCAAGGAGGGGAGGGAGGATGCGCAGACGTCCCAGTCTGACAAGCCCAACCTTAGAACTTTATGGAAAATGTTTGCTCACTTGGACTTCCCTGTGTGTAAGTTGCTCGTGCGTGCAAGTGGTCTGGAACAGCTTTTCCCGAGTGTGCTTCTCCCCCCGCAAGATAAACTCACATGAGGAACATGGCTACTGGCTCTGGTTTTCAGATGCCTGCGGCCATTTGGGGAAATGAAACCCGTCCACCCGCCCACCACTGCCGGCTCCTGGCTTCCTCTGCCAGCCTGCCTGCCTGCCCGCTGGGCCCGTCCAACACAAGTTATTCCACGAATCTCTTCTAGGGACTACGAAGTCGCAAACAAAAATTGTTAGTATAAAGCAATTCTACAAAGGGACTTCATTGAGAAATTTACAACATGCTTAAAATGTACATTGATCAAGTTCATTCCTTCTGCTACTTCTCTCTACTGTCTCTCTGTCTCTGTCTTTGTGTGTGTGTCTCTTTGACTGTCTCTCTGTCTCTCTCTGACTGTCTCTCTGTAAGGCTAGCTCTCTACCACTCCAGCAAAATTCGCACTTCCGGCCTTAATGTTGGTTAATTACAGATGGGTCTCATAGACTTTCCTGCCCAGGCTGGTTACAAACCGCAATCTTCAGATCTCAGGTTCTTGAGTAGCTAAGATTGCAGTCTCGAGAGAGCCACTGGTGCCTAGCTGTTACAGTCATAAACAGTTTTAATGGGTTTCACGGTGCTGTTTTCATACTTATGGATAATGTATTTCTATATATTCACCCCTGCTCACTTTCCCCTCTTCCCCTCTCCAAACAGTTCTCTTTTTATATGTCCTATTATTATTTTTGGTGTCAGTCTTGGGTCTTGAACTTAGAGCTTGGGCACTGTCCCCTAATCTTTTTTTGCTCAAGGCTAGTGCTCTACCATATGAGCCACAGCTCCACTTCTGGCTTTTTGATAGTTAGTTGGAAATAGGTAAGTCTCATGAACTTTCCTACCCTGGCTTTCAAACTGCTCTCCCCAGATCTCAGCTTCCTGAATAGCTAGGATTACAGGCATGAGCCACTGACCCCTGGCTTCATATTGTTATTTTTAGATGTCTATCTTTGTTGTTATGGAGTAACTGCCTCAAAGATCCAACTGCTATTAAAGAGAAAGCATCAAAGAACAGGTTACAACCTAAGACTTTGTGAGCCCTTGCTTCAAAATCCAAATTCTGATTTTGTTTTTGTGTCTGTGTAAAAGTTCACAGGGAACTTTGTTTCCCAGTCTGTTTCTCTGGATGGAGCTGGGGTCTATGAAATTCAAGTTTTGTTTTATACTAGTAGGGTCATCTGATGATTTTCTCTGTAGGGTAGGAGGGTAGGAGGGTTTGGAGAGAAAAGGCAGACCGGTTTGGAAGTGGCTATCTAGTCAGCAATATGAAATTCTTAGTCTCCCTTCCATCTGGTCTAATCTAACACAAACGAACTCATTGGTTACATTCATGGATTGGCTCTTGTTTACCTGCCTGAGATGATTATACAAGTGCTCTCTGATTGGTCAGGCTCTGAAGGCCTCCTCCAATAGGAGCTGACCTGCGCTGGGCACTAGATTTGAATATAGATGCTTGCTAAAACACCAGGAATATAGTGGGGTTGGAGAGAGTACAGGGTGTAGATTGGGGTGCAGTTGCCCTGGAGCCTGATCTGGAGGCCTGAGCCAGAAGTACTACCCTCCTGGAGGACCACAAGCATCCCAGCGTGCTTCAGCCTGTGCTTCTTGTCTAACTGTGGCACTAGGGAAAGAGAGGGGGTAGACTGGAGAGAAGCTCAGAGCAGCCATAATCAGCCCAACATTGAAGAGACTGTTTTAGCTAGAGAGAAAGTAAAAATAGCAAGAGCCAGAAAGTGCTAGAAAGAACAAGAGCCAGCTAGCAGGAGACCTAGAGAAAGCAGGAAATGGCAGGATGTCAGGGTAGAGAGGGAAACCTGTTGGTAAAGAAGGCCAGAGGCTAGAGACCTAGAAGTAAGAGTGGGGCAGAGAGGGGCAAGAGGGTAAGAAGAGAGAGGGTAGATGACAAAAGAGAGGAGGGAGAGAAATCCCAGGGGATCTGTCTGGTGGGGTGGAGAGGCAACCTAGGTTAGGTTGTATTGTTTTCTTCCTTTACTGCAAGAAGTAAAATGAAACCTTGAGTTCAGTAGAACCTTGACTTCTCCAACTTTAAAACGGCTTGGACTTTACAAGGCACCAGTGGCTCACTCCTGTCATCCTAGTTTACTCAGAAGGCTGAGATCTGAGGATCGTAGTTTGAAGCCAGCCCAGGCAGGAAAGTCGGTGGTGGGGTTTGAATCTTGGGCCTGGGCACCATCCCTGAACTCTTCAGCTCAAGGCTAGTGCTCTGCCACTTTGAGCTACAGTACCACTTCCTGTGAGACTCTTATCTCCAGTTAATCACAGAAGAAGCCAGAAGTGGTGCTGTAGCTTAAAGAGTGCTAGTCCTGAGATAAAAGGAGCTTAGGGACAACACCCAAGCCCAAAGTTCAAGGGCCAGGATTGGCCAAAAAAAGGGGAGGGGGCAGGGAGGTTGGACTAGGATAGCTAAAAAACACTTCGCATATTGATGATATAACTTGGTTCAGTCTGGATTCTGGAAAGAAAAGCGGTGGCTGATAATAGGGTGATTGCTCAGGTACAAGCCAGTGAACTGCAAGGTTTCTGTTTCTTTCTGCAGCTTTATTTGTGTTTTGGTGTGTGTAAGTTCATCACTTTGAGTCCTTTTTCAAACTTCAAAAGTGAGTCCACAGCAACAGACACAGGAAACCCCTAAATCTTCTTCCTTGTCCAGCAATAGACAGAGATCTTATAGCACAGCCCAGTTCCTCAGTTATCTATTTTGGTTCTTCCAGATTCTCTGCTGTCTAAAAAAGTCTTCCCATGGTTAACAGTACATAATGCTAATGTAAGAGTAGCAATATTTCCCGAGGTACCTATGTCACACCAGTATTTACATGTTTTCATCTCCTCAGCAGAAGAGATTGGTTCTAACCCTGCTACCTTCTGAGAATAAAGAAGAGGGGGAAAAGTACTTAATCAGAAATTACAAGATCATACAGCTAGCAGGTGCTTCATAGTTGTACACATGGTATACACATGGCCTTATCAATACTAGTGTTAGCTAGGCACAAGTGGCTCACCCCTGTAATGCTAGCTACTCAGAAGGTTGAGATCTGAGGGTCATGGTTTTCAGTTAGCCAAGTCAGGAAGGTCTGTAAGACTCCAGTTAACAACCAAAAAGCTGGAAGTGATCCTTAAATTGTAGAGTGCCAGCCTTGAGGGGAAAAGACAGAGTCTAGGCCCTGTAGCCAGTGAAGAAAGGAAGAAGGAAGGGAGGAGGGAGGAAGGAAGGAAGGAAGGAAGGAAAAAAGGAAGGGAGGGAGGAAGGAAGGAAGGAAAGAAGGAAGGAAGGAAGGAAGGAAGGAAAGGAAACCACTGACAGTGCATCTTCAAGCTTGCTTTCTCATTTAAAACCATCGCCTCTTTTCACAAACAGGAAACTGAGATTCCAAGAGAACAAGTAGCTCTCCTTAGTAGTGTTCTGCCAATGAGAAGGGCAGCGTTGTGAGCATAAGCACAGTCCAGATGACGTCCACCTGACCAGAAGTACAGGGAATAGTTGATCAACAGAGAGAAGAATCAACTTTTGAGATCAAAAACTTTTGATCTGAGCAAACCAAAACATTTTCCAGAACATAAAAGGGCCTTAAAAGGTATAATTATCAGAAGGGTGAGATCTAAGGATCAAGATTCAAAGCTAATCCAGATAAGAAAGTCTATGAGACTCTTGATCTTCAGTTAATCAGCAAAAAGCTGGAAGTGGAGCTGTGGCTCTAGTGATAGAGCACCTGCTCTGAGTGGGAAAGCTAAGCAAGAGCCAGAGGCCCTGAGTTCAAACTCCACTGGACCTAAAAATCACTTGTGAGATGTAACCAACTTTCTAAAGTGGTGATGGGAATTAGCAGTTAAGATTTTTATTTTGGTAAAGTCTTAGCATGATACCTGAAAATAGTGTTCTGTAATTCTGTTGTGAAGGTGATGGTACTTGGATAAACTCTCTGTCTAGGAAGAGAAGTGTAGAGCTAAAGAGAAAAAGTAGGGTATGGGGAGCTTAAATAAATGTATCATCTTTTTCTCTGTATGATTAATGACAGTTGTGACAATGTTGCTGTAACTTGGACTTTTTTGACATTAACCTTTCAGTTGAACCATCTGTTTCCTCTTGGAGTCATCATGAGCAGTAAGAAACGCAAGTCACAGAAAATCACATTTGATGCAAGGAATAATATGAAGATCAAACATTACTTTTCTCAGGTATGTCAGTAATACCAGAGCAGACTTTACCATCTTTCTGTCCTGATTGCACAGTTCTTCCTACCAAGGAAGTTGTCTCGTGGTGTATTAGGAAGCATCCATAAATTAAATTTATTCTCATCTACTTTATTTTGTTTTGGTGAATGCAAGTGGGGAAGGGAATTTTAATACAAAATTTGCTCATATCAAAGCAGCCTTTAACACAAAAGTAATCTGAAAATTTCCATCACCATCCTCAGCAACTTTTAATAGCATTCACTTCAAGAAATGTCCTTACTGGACTATTGAATCAAGAAATGTTTTGAAGAATGTCCTATATAGTAGTTAATGATATTAGAGATTAATCATTGATAATGAAAATTATGCCACCACCGGTTTTACTACTAGATTAGCTAGTTAAGTTATTCACAATCTGTTGTGCTAGTATACTAAATAAAATATGTATGAACTTTTCCAGTTATGTGAAATATCAGATATTTTACTATGTGTTTTATCCACTTTCAGTCTTGTAAGATGGGCATTATTGGAACCAAAGAATACAGAATAAAATGAAATTCTCAACCAAAAAAGCAGCCTTTAATAATAGGGGGAAAAAATGTTTGCAATGCTTTCTAAACCACAGTATAAATATCAAGTGCAATAATCTTACGTTTGTCAGAAAAATGCACCAATGTATAGTATGAAAAACTAACTTGACTGAGGTGAAGAGCGCTTATCTTATAATTTGGGAATCTCACATTAAACATGGGTCTAAGACTCTTAACAGGTTTTTAAATATTGGTTCTGCATTTCCTATAGAAATTCTGCAAACAGCACAGTAAAGGTGCCTTACGCCTATAACCCTAACTACTCAGAAGGCTGAGATTGAGGATCACAGTGTGAAGCCAGCCCAGGCAGGAAAGTCCATGAGACGCTTATCTCCAATAATAAACTACTCAGAAAAAGCTAGAAGTGGTGCTGTGGCTCAAGTGCTAGAGCACTAGTCTTGAGTAAAAGAAGTTGAGCACCAGGTGATGAGTTCAAGCCCCAAGACTGGCACCAAAAAAAAAAGGGGAAAACAAAAGACTAGGGTTGTATTCCAGAGTTTAAAAAACTATCAACTATTTCTTTTTAGATACCCAAAGAGGAACAGAATAGTCCCAGTACTTCTCAAATGAAAGTAGAATCTAGAAAAAGACCAAGTGATATAACTAACACCATTGAGCAAACATCCCATCTGCCTAAGAGCAAGCCACAAGACCTGACCGCCACCCCAAAAAAGAAAATTGAAATTACCTTGGATGTAAACATCAGGAAACACAAAAGCATGAAATACACACTTATCCACGATGAGAAGGAGAGCTTATACAAGGGACTTGTCACTCTTGACGCAGTCAAAACAGAGATAGATGCTCGGCCAGGCCAGGAAATGCTGGTCCGTGGTACAAAAGGAATCGAAGGGTACCTAAACCTTGGAATGCCCCTCCACTGTTTTCCTGAAAAGAACCACGTAGAAATTACATTTTTTAAAAGTAGTAATGAACAGAAAGAATATAAACAGATGTCTGGCCGGCATGACCACGCCTCTACTGAGTGTGTGAAATTTTACATTCATGCAATTGGGACGAGGGTAAAAAAGATTGTTCGGTGTAGAAAGATTCACAATGAAAGAAGAAAACTCTGTGTCTTTGGTTTCAAAGGAGAAACCATCAAAGACACTCTGTGCAAAGATGGCAGATTTTGTGCCCTTATAGAGAAGGAGAGCTGGAGACTCATCGGTGACCTGGATTCCATCATCGAAAGCACCCAGCCCGTGGATGAGCTGGAGGGCCAGCTCTTTCAGGTTGAGGTTGAAAGACAGGCAAAGCGGAAAGCAACAGCACCTGCTCCGAATCTGGAGCCGGAGGAGAAGGTGCTTAAAGAGTATATCGTGGACGAGTACCCCAGTCTGAGAAGCGAAAGTAAAAAAATCAGAGAATACATCAAGGAAAAAGCAGAACAAAGAAAGAAGGGAAAGAAGACATCACTGTTTACACTGCATAGGAGAAACTTTGGAAAACTGACCAAAAACTCGACTCTGGTGAAAGTCCACAAATTTCTTTCCCAGCTAGGTGACTCTGTTGGGTTCCTACTGTGGGATAATAATGGAAATACGGGTTGTGCCACCTGCTTTGTGTTTTCGGGACCGTTCATTCTCACTTGTCGGCATGTCATAAATGACATTGTGGGGAAAGGGATAGAGCCAAGTCAGTGGGCAGACATAATCGGTCAGTGTGTCAAGGTGATCTTTAGTTATGAAGAGAGTCTAGTAAAAGAAGAGAACTGCTTTTTCCTTGAACCTTGGTTTCAGATATCAGATGGAACTCTTGACTATGCTGTGCTGAAACTGAAGGCAGATGGCCAGCCAGTGCCCCTGGGGCTACGAGATAAAATTGCCCCTTTACCACTCAATGGGTTGATGTACATCATTGGCCATCCACAGGGAGAGAGCAAGAGGACCGATGCTTGTGCAGTGATCCCTCAGAGTGAACGAGAACAAAAATACAAGGAAAATATTCAGGCAGGAGAAGCAGTAGGCTGCAACTTTCCCCCACACTTTGTTCACATGCACACGCAAAACAGTTTCCAGAAGATAGCTCACAACCCTGATGTGTTGACTTATGACACTACTTTTTATTGGGGATCTTCTGGCTCCCCCGTGTTTGATTCCCAAGGTTCCCTAGTGGCCATGCACACAGCTGGCATCACCTGTGAGTACCAGCATGGGATTCTCAATATCATTGAGTTTGGCTCTTCCATGGAATCCATCCTCTCTGATATGAAGCAGAAAGATGAGGCATGGTACAATGAAGTGTGCGTCCAGCCACAGGATGTGGAAATGTTAAGTCAAGACTATTGACTGCTGAGATGTCATTTAGCTTGCAGGGAATTGTCCATGGGGATGTTAATACATAGGCTGTGAGGATGGTTTTCTAGCTTCCAAACAGGCCATAACCCATAGCATTGATGTTTATAGAACAAGCATATTGGGTATCAGGCATTTTTTTTCTAAGTCCATGAAGGAACTGATCTAAAGAACTTTAGGTGGTAGACTATTATACATGTATTCAATCATTTATAACTAGCAGTATGGGCTCCTGGATATACTTAAACTTTGGTGACAATTCACTATTGCTTTGTTTTACTGCTCAAATTGTTCTCATTTTGGCCAGGGTGATTGCTTTTTTTATTTTTTTGGCTGGTTCTGGGCTTAAACTCAGGGCCTAGGTGCTGTCCCTGAACTCTCTCAGCTCAAGGCACACTCCTCTACCACTTGAGCCACATTTACACCTTTTTTTTCTTTTTTTTGGTGGCTAATTGGAGATAAGACTCTCACAGATTTTCCTTCCAGGCTGGTTTTGAACCATAATCTTCTAATCTCAGCCTCTTGAGTAATTAGGCTTATAGCACGTGGCTACATTTTTTTTTTTTTTTTTTGGTTGGTCATGGGGCTTGAACTCGGCCTGGGCACTGTCCCTGAACTCTTCAGCTCAAGGCTAGCGTTATACCACTTGAGCCACAGCACCACTTCCAGCTTTTTTCTGTTTATATGGTGCTGAGGAATCAAACCCAGGGCCTCATGCATGGGAGGCAAGCGCTCTACCACTGAGCCACCTTCCCAGCCCCACCCCTTTTTTAAATACTAGTGATTACTTTTAGTGCAATATATTCTGACAATATGCTTTCTTTATTTTTTATAAGGTGCTTTAAGCTTTTATTGTATGTTTCCTATGCTACAATCAACTCTCCCTTCAGGATCTCTAAGAAACTAAGATCTGGACACTCGATGTGTTTGTTGCTGTTAGGATATTATCTCCTTCAGTCTTCTCAGCTGATAGAGGACACAATGTCTCAAAGAATTATATGGCCTTTGCATCCGTTGTGCAGATAAGTTCAGTTTCTCTTAGCAGGGACAAGACTCAGTCACCCTAGATAGTTTCCACATGTGTACTTTTTTCCAGTTCCTCAAAGCAGTCCACGCAGATAGCTGCCTCGTATAACGTCTCTCTGGTGGCCATCTCTCTGTGGACAGCTACCTGCAGCCTGCATGACCGAAGATTCCTTCACCACACAGAGTGAGATCCCAGTATCCAACTTCAGTCATGGTGCAATCTCTCAGAAGTCTGTCTCTTTACTTTAAACTTAACCAATGAGAATGTTCCAGGAAATGTCTGGATAGCTCTGTGGGCATTAATAAAACTATTAATCCAGAGCACACATTTCCCTTTTCCTCTCTATGCCTGACCTCTGTGTGGGCCTGGCCTCCAGATACATCTGTATCTCCACCTCCAAGCTGGTTATGGAGTTAGGGGTCTTGCAGGCTAAAGTGTGCATTCTACCACTGAGCTTCAATCTCTAGCCCTTAAGATTTTTAAACAGTAGGTAATCTATATGTCTCCTACTCAATGGATGGGTGCTCCAAAAGAAAAATAGAGCAAAGAATTACATGCACATTAGAGGAATTTTTTTCTTTTTTCTTTTCTTTTGTGCCAGTCCTGGGGCTGGAACTCAGGGCCTGGGTGCTATCCCTGAGCCTCTTTGTGCTCAAGGATCTACCCCGTGGGCCACAGTGACACTTCTGGCTTTTTCTGAATAGTTTATTGGAGATAAGAGTCTCATGGATTTTCCTGCCTGGGCTGGCTTTGAACTGCAATCCTCAGATCTCAGCCTCCTGAGTAGCTAGGATGACAGGTGTGAGCCACTGGTGCCCAGCACGTCAGAGGAATTTTAACCTGCGCCTGGATGGGAATCAACCTTTCATCAGCTACGATACAGTGCTTGTGTGCAGTTTATTTTAGCAAATCCATCCTTACCATGTATTCACCATTACAATATCATACGAAGTAGTTTTGCTGCCCTCACAAATTCCCAGTGCCTCGCCTGTTTGCTCTCTTGAACATCATCGGCTTGTTTCATCGCTTGTATAATTTTACCTCTCCCAAACCATACAATCAAAGTCATGTATGTAGTCACATCGTATAGAGACTGATGAATAATTAAAGTTTCTGTGGCTGGTAGCTCATTTAGGGTTTGCTTAGTTAAAATCATAATCTTGCATAGTATGGATGTCTGTCTTCCAATTTGCTTCTTCACTCAAGTTTGAAATATCTCTAGTTGCTTGATTTGGGTAACCTATGAATAAAAAATAATTTGAAACATATGTGTACTGTTTTCTGTATAATCTTCAGGTCTTAACTGCATCTGGTGGATAACCAGAAGCATGCTTGTTGTTTCCTATGGCGACACAATGTCTCCCTTCATACGAATCTTCCAAGCTGACTTCCAGGGTCTCTGTACCCTCTTCCCTTCCACCCACCCCACCCACCAAGAATTGCAATTGTTAGGGGTTTGGGAGGAGGGGTCTCTAATATTAGGGATATTAATATTGTTGGAATGCCTATCATTCTTCAAGGGACTGCAAGATTTATGAATGAAATTGGGACTCTCTAGAACAATCTAGGATAAGTACACAGAGTTACCAGCCTGAATTCAGTCAGAAAAACAGAGCTACTGTACATATAACAAGAACTAGGAACACGAGGACAATGAGACAGGCAGAAGAAAAGATCTATAAGTGTAACCAGACAACATCAACCAAAAGCTCTGAAAGGAAGAAGGTTTGATCTACGTGAACATGTCTGAGATCTCCTGTCTTGCTGCCATGGGGTTTCTGGGTACATTTATGGAGAGATTACAAAATGGCCACATCAGACCCAACATACAAGTGAGAGCTTGGGGAAACACTGCAAAGTTCTCTCTGTCTGCCTCAGTCTTCCAAGAAATTACAGCTTCACTCAGGCCACTGGATTTCTACCTTCAAGTTTCTTGTGCATTTTCCTTTTTCTTTTTTCTTTCTTTTTTTTTGTTTTTTTTGTTGGTTGGTCATGGGGCTTGAACTCAGAGCCTAGGCACTGTCCCTGAGCTTTTTCACTCAAGGCTAGCACTCTATCACTTTGAGCGACAGCTCCACTTCTGGGTTTTGAGTGGCTAACTGGAGATAAGAGTCCCACAGGGGGAAGGTGGCTCAGTGGTAGAGTGCTTGCCTTGCATGCATGAGACCCTGGGTTCGATTCCTCAGCAACACATAAGCAAAAAGAAAAAAAAAGCCGGAAGTGGTGCTGTGGCTCAAGTGGTAGAGCGCTAGCCTTGAGCTGAAGAGCTGAGGGACAGCGCCCAGGCCCAGAGTTCAGGCCCACGACCGGACCCCCCCCCCCAAAAAAAAGAGTCCCACAGGGACTTTTTTGCCATCTTATGAATTTTTTCTCTCTGGCAAATGCTAACACAGAATATTCAGGAATTCTGGAAAAATAGTTCTCAGTATTGGTGCTACTTAACAACATATAACTAGCCTGCACATACATATAATACACATATAACACATATCACACACACACACACATATATGTGTATGTATGTATATACTCATAAAACAAGATTAAGTATCATCTGATAAAAATACCATGACTAGAGGCTAACAGAAATTAAACCCTACTACGAATAATGAGATTTCACTATATAGTAATCACAGACTTAAATACATATATGACTTTACTTTTGCAAAATAATTTCTTTTTTGGTTTTAGGTACTATGACTTGAACTCAGGTCCTTGTGTTCTCAGTGTGCTTGTTCACACCTGGTGCTCTACCACTTAAGCCATATCTGCAATCCCTTAGTTTTCTAGTTAGTTGGAGATGGAGTATCATGAACCTTTCTGTCCAAGCTAGCTTCAAACCATGATCCTCCATGTCTCAGCTATTTGAGTATCTGGGATTACAGACATCCTGGGGCTTGAACTCTGGGCCTGGGTGCTGTCCCTGAGCTTGTTTGGCTCAAGGCTACTGCTCTACCACTTGAGCCACAGAGCCACTTTGCCACTTCCAGCTTTTTCTTAGTAGTTTATTGGAGATAAGAGTCTCAGGGACTTCCTTGCCAGGGCTGGCTTCAACCTAGGATCCTTCAACTTAGGATCTTAGGCTCCTAAGTACCTAGGGTTACAGGCATGAGCCACTGGCACCAGGCTACTACATATTTTTGACATACTATCTCAACACCTACTAGGTAGACAAGACAGATGTCCTTGTGCCAGTTTTCTGGGCAAGAAGGAAAAATAACTGAGTTATTGCCCAAATTTCTAGCACCTGGGGCTTAAATCGTGAATTATAGTTTGGTGTTTTTTCTACTAATGAAGCTGGTTCATCAAACAAGACACTGTTGTATCCATTGTCCCACCCCTGGCTCTCTTAAGAAGTGTTGCTATTACTTCAGAGTATAGCAAATACCTTGTTAGGATTGTCTTTTGTCCTAGCAACTGAAGATAAGTTACTTAAAAATCCAGTATTTATCATCATTTAATCCTCTTCATTTCCAAGTTATAGCTATATTCCTAATCCACAATTACATGCTTCTCCAGATTCCTATTTGAAATGGAAAAATAGGATGAAAGAAGATCAATTATACTGAATGGCACATATACTGCGCAGATAAGTCCTGGATTTGAATGTATAGAAACAACCGCATTTGAACGAGGCCATTACCTAGTGCAACATCGCCACCTATGGGTCACAGTCACCAAGCACATGCCCTCTAAACAAAGGTAGCTATCAACCATGTTGAGCTTTTTTGCCCGACCCTAAGGAAGACTTTTCCCATCTGGGATTCCCTCCTTTCTGACTTACCAGAAAGGTGTGAAAGTAGTAAAAATCTCAAACGATATGGTTAAGATCTCATCCAGTAGAGTCTTGAAGTTTACAAGAGAAATAGCCGTTGCCTTTCTGGAGGAAATTTTTGTTCCTTCTATCATCTGAATTTTGTTAATGGAACACACCAGAAGCCCTGTATGACCCTGGCCCATACATGTCAGATAATGAGAGATAAGCTTTATGGGTCCTCAAGAATCCCTCTCCAAGGTAAAAGGTAGATTGTTACACCTTGCCTACCCCAGTAGGAAGAAGGAAGCACACCTCTTGGTTCTGAAGTGAGCATATTCCAGCATATTCCAGGGCAGGCACATGGCTGCACCATTTTGCAGGTGCACACACTGACTGTCAGCTTTGAATGGGACCTAAATTTAGGAAAGGGTTTTTTTTTGTTGGGTTTTGGTTTGGTTTCTTTTTGTTGTTAGTCGGGAGGCTTGAACTTGGGGCCTGGGCACTGTCCCTGAGCTTTTTTTACTCAAGGCTAGTGCTCTACCACTTTAAGCCACAGCACCACTTCTGGTTTTCTGGTGATTAATTGGAGATAAGAGTGTCGCAGACTTCCTGCCCAGGCTGGTTTGGAATGGCCAACCTTACATCTCAGCCTCCTGAGTAGCTAGGATAACAGGCATGGGCCACCAGAGTCTTGTGATACTATCTTTGGGATTCTACCTCGTGGTGTGCTGCTTGGTCTTGGTAGGGGTCTTCTAACCATGATCACCTAACTATGGCACACACACAACTGGCAACTATGGGGTAAGATTCACGCTGACACGGAAGAATCTCTGGAACATTAGATAACATAGAAAAGAGGAACAAAGGTTGCAAACAAAATGAATACTGCTAATCAGCTGACCTGAGGGTAGAAAGACTATCTTGGATCAGTGGGATGGCCCCAGTCTTTAAAATTGAGGGAGTCCAGTGCCAGTGGCTCACACCCTGTAATCCTCGCTACTCAGGAAGTTCAGATCACAGTTTGAAGCCAGACCAGGCAGGAAAGTCTGTGAGACATCTCCAATAAACTATTTTAAAAAATCCAGAAGTGGTGCTGTGGCTCAAAGTGATACAGAGCTAGTCTTGATCCAAAAAAAAAAAAAAAAAGCTCAAGGACAGCACCCAGGCCCTGAGTTCAAGCCCCAGGACTAGCACAAGAGACAGACAGAGGAGAAAGTCAGATTCAGAGGGAGATGTGACTAAGGAAGAAAGACACAGAGATGAATATTGCTGCCTTTGAAGACAAGAGGAAGAAGCCATAAGTCAGAGAATGCAGGTGGCCTCTCAAAGCTACAAATGAGAAACACACTTTTCTTCTGGAGTCTCCAGCCATCATATCTTTTGATTTTTAGCCCAGTCAGACTCACATTCAGAGTTTAAGCTGATGGTGTATACCCCCAAACTCTCACCATCATATTAAATAAACAGGAGTTTAGACCAGAGAATAGTATCAAAGAGAGAGGGGATGATATGCCATGATTTTAAAAAAGGACAGGCAATCAAGAGGACAGAGAGATTTCTAAATGTGCAAGCACAAGCAGCAAAGAAATCAACTACAAGAAATTAAACCTGAAATAACTAAACTAATCATAATAAAAGCCAAATTGACAATTATAGTTGGAGAATTCAACATCTCTTTTTTAGTCACTTGGAGGATGGTTTTACAGAAAATAAGCCTGAGTATAAAGAACCAAACAATATCATAAATTGACAGGATCTGAGAGCATTTTTACTTGGCAATAGAATACACTTTCCTGTCAAGCACCTGGAGAAAGAAAGGTCATATTCAGGGTCATAAGACAAATCCCAGTAAGTTTTTAGAAGTTTTAAGTGTTGGCTCAGCAGACTCAATAAATCAAATTAGAAATTCATGACAAAGATAACAGGATAATCTCTAAACATTTGGCAACTAAACAATACTTTTCTAAATAATGCATGGTTCCAAGGATGCTTCAAAGGAAATGTTAAACATACATCAAATGGGATAAAAGGTATAAATGAAATGTGCCAAAATGTGAGGGGAAAACCTAGGTCAGGGTCAAAAGGGAAATGGATTATTTTAAGTGCTTAAAATAGAAATGCTTCTCCAATCCATAACCTAAGCTGCCACCTCAAAAGCCTAAATAGAAGAGCAAACCAGGTAGGTGAAGGAAGGAAATCGTAAAGTAAGAGGTGTAAAAGAAAAGGGGGAGGACAGAGAGAGAGGGAGACAGAGAGACAGAAAGAAACTTGGAGAAAGAGATGACAAGTTACCAATACTGATATGATGAATAAAATGATCATATGACTTTAGACACTGAAGACATCCAAAGTGTAATAACAGAATTCTTGAACAACTCTACACACCTAAACTCAACAGCTAATAGATCACTTTCTATGCTAAGTAGATCAATTTCTTAAAAATGAAAACTACAACAACTCAATAAGTGTGCAATCATTACTTGAGTAGTGCCATTACTATTAAAGGAAATTTAATTTGGAACTTAAAAGTCTCTGGGGAGAAATCTCATGCCTAGATGGCTTTACTGGAACTTTTTTGAATTTTTTAAAAAGGAATTAATACTAGTTCTAGAGAACATGCTGGAATATTTCAAATTCATAGCGTGAAACTAGTATTACCTGGATATCAAAATTATACACTCACAGAATGGGGAGGGGGGAAGAATGCTATGTCACTGAGATTTTTTGTTCATTGGTGTTCATTGGAAATAAAGAGTCTCATGGACTCCTCGTGCTGTCTTTAAACCACCATCCTCAATTCTCAGCCTCCCCAGTAGCTAAGATTACAAGCATTAGCCACCAGTGTCCGGTCCATATTTTCTTTTAAAGATTTTGTATTAGCATACATTAGTTGTGGAAGGCAAGGTTTCATTGTGACATGTTTTAGTACATGGAGACAATGTATCCCTGATATCAGACATTTTAATGCTGCCGCAATACTCTGGCTTGTTTAGCACAGCAGATACAAGAAGACCAGTTGCAGAATCCGGCTGGACATAGATAGATAAATGTCTGTTTCTGCCTCCCATTCATCTTAACAGCTGTCACTTCAACATCTGTTAGGCATTCTCTTATCTGGTCGTGGCTTGCAGCACCTGGACATTCCTGGGTTATCTAGTCTGGTTTTTCTTCCTGTCTTCCAAAACATAAAAACATCATATGATACTATGGAAAAAAATAATTGTGTCAAAAAGATTGGTAATCTCACTCCCCAGCACATAATTTATTTTCATTTTCCATATCCTGTCTTAAATCTTGACAAAATGGATTCATTGTTTCATGTGATTTCAGACTCGGAGGAACAAAGTGTGTGCTCTGACAAGATTAATGTAATTCTTTTGTTTTGCGGACAAAGGATTGAACTACGTAGCTCAGGCTGGCCTCAAACACACAATTCACCTGCCCTGGGCCTCTCAAGCACTGGGATTTCAGGTATGTTCTACCATACCAGTCAGGAACATACAATTCCAACTTGGATCTTCCTTTCAGTCAGAACCCATTGAGATTATTTTCCACCTTGACTACTGGTGATCAGAATAGCCAAGTCTGCTTCTGTTGGTCCTAGTGTTTCACCTACCCCTTTAAAAAAAAATACTACAGAATTGATCGAGTTAGCCCCTGTCTTGTGGACTCTTAAAACAGGCCAGAAAACCCGCGACGGCTCTCTACGCAGACCCTATCTCCCCATCATTGGCCACGTTGCGGCATCCTGCTGCTGGGTGCCCTTCGCAGAGGTGGTTCAGTGGGTACCCAGGCGGCGGCCAGTGGTGCGCACGCCACGCCTAGGACCAGCAGGGGGCGGAGGAGTTCCGGGGTCTCGCCAGCCGGCGCCAAGGGGCGTGGCTTCTGCATCCAGACGGACAGCTAAGGATGCGGCCGGCCGAGGATGAGGTAATCCCAGGCCGAGCGAGGGGGGCGTGAGGGCGCGCGCGTGTGCGCGCACGCGCGTGCCGGAGTGTGCACGCGTGCCTGTGCGAGCTGCAGACCTGGGCTGCAGTGTCTGCGTGGCGCGTTTAAAAAGAAGAAGGAATCCGATTTTTAAATATATTTGTATTTGGAACGAGGCTGCCCCGTGGCTGCGGTCCGAGCACGGGGGAAGCCTGGGGGGGTGCGGGGGTGGGGGTCGCGCGCGGGTTTGCCTGGCGCCCTGCCGGGCAGCGGCGGCAGCGGCGGCGGCGGCGGCTCCGGGCGGGGACTGCGCGGCGTCCCCACCGGGAGGGGGCGCTCTCCCCGCGGCGGCGGCGGAGGGGCGGGCGGGGAGGGGCGGGAGCCGGGGCGGGGCGCCCGGAGCGGCGCGTGCCGTTCGCCGCGCGCCTCGCGCAGCGCGCTGCCTCTCGCCCGGCCGCTGGTTTGCAAAGCCCGAGGCGCAACTGGTGCGCGGGTTCGGTCCTCGCCCGGCGGCGGCGGCGGCGGCGGCGGCCGGCCGGGAGGCTTTGCCGGGCGGGGCCCTGTTTGCACGGAGCCGGGCATTTGCATGAAGCGACTCGAACCCCCGGAGCAGCGGCAGCAGCGGCGGCGGAGCCCGGCGGCGGCGGCGGCGGCGGCGCGCGGTCCGAGCCCGGCAGTCCGGGTCTTCGGGCCGCGGTGGATGCGCGGCTGGGGCGGAGCCCATGGGCCGCGGCTGAGGCTGCCGGGGGCGTCGGGGCTCGGGGCGGGGGGCGCGGTCGAGGCCCCGAGGCGGCGGCGCCGGAGGAAGCGGAGGAGATCGGGGGCTCGGGGCCCGGGCGGCGCAGCCCCGGGCTCGCCATGCTCCTGGCCTCGGCCGTGGTGGTCTGGGAATGGCTGAACGAGCACGGCCGCTGGCGGCCCTACAGCCCCGCCGTGAGCCACCACATCGAGGCGGTGGTCCGCGCCGGGCCCCGCGCGGGGGGCAGCGTGGTGCTGGGCCAGGTGGACGGCCGCCTGGCGCCCTACATCATCGACCTGCAGTCCATGAACCAGTTCCGGCAAGACACGGGTGAGTCGCCCGCCGCCCGCGTCCTGCGCCCCGGCCGCCGGCCGCTCCGTGCGCTTCGATCACGGGATGGGGCGGGGGGGGGGGGGGCGCTGATGGATCGCCCTGAGACACACAGCACACACACACACACACCCGCCGAACCAGCACCTGCTAGTGGTGATCGGGGCCCGGAAGGGGGCTCCCTTCCCCTTCACGCCCCCTTTCCAGCCCTGGCTGGCTAGAGTCTTCCCTGGCTCTCCACCCTGGGCTGTTCCCACCTGCTTGGCCTCGGGCATCCCGGGGCCTCCACCCACGGGGCCTCCTCCTCGGCCTCCTTCGTGCCTCTGGCCCCCTGTGATGGTGCGCGCGAGGAAAGCCTCGGTGTGTGAAGAACGGGGAGGGGGGCTGGCAGCCGCTGAAGGAATTCCACACCCCCCCCTTCCCCGAGTGTAGCCGGGGTCAGGCCCCAGCACGGGGTACGTCATGGAAGGAGAGAATGGAGTCCGGGGATTCCGAAGAGGAGTGTGACATTTCTCCAGTGCCTCGGCTCGGCCTCCTCCAAGCTCTCCGAGAAGCAACAGGCCAGGACCGGGGGAGGGGGAGGAACGGGGCTTTGGAATGCCTGGCAAGGAAGCCATTCCCTTTGTCCCCGGAGAAAGGGGGGGGGGGCGGGGGAGGCTCGTAAGGAGTAACTATCCCCTAGCCTACCGAGCCATCCTCCGGACTCCCATAGCACTAAACTCCCTTTCTTTCCCAGAGAATTAATGAGCTGCCAGCCATGAAGGCCACCCCCCCCAACACACACCCCACTCTCCTCCACCCCAACCCTCCACTCCCCAGCCGGCCTTCTCCCCCAGATCAGGTGCAGGAAGGGTGGAGGAGGGCCACAGGCAGGCACCAAGGCGACCTCTTCATGATTTGGTCCAGTCTATCCTGGTATAATTGAGATGATAGGGACCAGTCTCCTGTCTTCCAGTCATTGCTTCAGTGGCGAGGTGGAGGGTGTTTCTGGGATTCTGGCAGTGCTTTTCTAAGTGTGTAAACCACCACCACCACCACCCCATCCTGGAGAGACAGGTGTGGCAGGGAGGGAGGGGAGCCTATGACCAGGGGAGGAGGAGGACCTTGTGGCTCCAGGAACAGCTGCCGGAGCTGGACTTCTCAGCCCTCACATCCTGTGTGCTAATTAGGATTGTCATGGGAAAGAGGCATCTCCTCCCTCTTGTCCCTGCCTTTAGTCAGAACTCCCAAACAATCTTCGTGCCAGGGACACTAGTGGATTGAGAAAGAAAGAAGGGGGGGAAGCTTTCTGGGGGAAGAGATTCCAGAAGTTTTAGCATCTGGCGAGCTTCAACACTGGTGGAGAAGGAAGGGAGGTGGAGCGGGGAAAGACTGGGAGGAGGAGAGAATATGGAGGAATGTGGGGTGGTTGAGAAAGAGGATTGATTATGTGTGTGGCTGAGAGGGAGGAGAAGGTGCATTGTGTAACTTGGGTAGAGGTTGTGGAGGTGAGGGGTGTCAGGGTCAGAGAGGCAGCTGAGAGGCCTGGGAGTAGGGCCAGGGAGACCACCTGATAGGAAATTCCAGTCCTGACCAAAATTTAAAAAAAAAAACAAAACAGCAAATGTTAGCCTTTCTATGTCAGTGGCAAGGTGGAGGGCTGTTTCTGGAATTCTGGCTGTATCTAGATCTCTGTAGCATGTGGTAGAAGCTCCAACCCCAGTGATACACAGGTCCCAGGCCCACGCCCCCAAGCTCACTGCTTGAAAGAGCAGAGATGTAATGTGTGTTTGAGGGAAGTCTGCTGGGCCAGGAACTGGAAGCTGTCACGATCTAGAGGAAACTTCCATACAGGTGAAAGTTATTGAGAAACCTGCTACAAAGGACCCAAGCAATTTCCCTCAGACTTCTATCCCTTCTTCCCTAAAGGCAGATTGACTACTGCCTAGTGATTCACAGAAGCCGGGACTCCTTGAATTTAGATATATGGGGAGAATTAGCCCTGCATGGGGTTTTTGGGGGGAGAGGGGAGGTATTAGTGAATGATTGAAATCTAAGGCCTCACACAAGTTGGACAAGCCTGTTCTGTGATTAGATTATTGAAGCCCTGCTTCACCTCCACATGCAATTTGATTTCTGAGACAAGGTCTTGCTATATAGAGCCTAGTCCTCCTACCTCAGCCTCCAAAGTGCTGACATTACAGGCATGCACCACTCTGTCCAGCCAAGAACCTTTTAAAGATAGGCCCATAGTGTGTGTTTCCTAGCCACACTGCTGTGGTGTCGTTTTTTTCATTTCTACAGCATATACAGAAGGCTAACAATCTTCCTGTCTCCTCTCTACCAGGCTGTGTGTTGGATGCTGTAGCCACTGGGCTGAATTCCCAGGAATGCTGGGTCTGTCTAGGAGCTTGTCAAAGTAGCTTCGAAATCTATGGGTATCTGGGGTCTTGAGTGCCCTCCTCCTCTCCTTTCCCCACCAATACACACAGTTCCTCTCACTATAGCTCATTGATCAGACGGTGACAGGGTAGGAACTTTAAGCCACCAGCTCCCAGGCAACCTCAGTCAGGCCGTGGTAATGTTTAATTAAATTACCCACCGTCCCCAAGCCACACTTTAAAGCTGGGAACCCGAAACATCCCCATGAACAAAGAGCTGGAAGTTCCCTGCCTAGAGGCAAGTCCTCTTTCTTTGACATGGCCGCTTTGTCCTTTTAGAAGTTGCCCGGGTCTCCCTGCTCTGTGAGTCTTCAGTCTCTCCCATCTCTGGGCTCTTGACTTCTTCAAGCCTGTTACCAGGGAGACAGTTGAAAGGTTGCAGACACCCATCTGCCTGCCTCTGTTTGCCCTGGGTACTTGTCCTCCTCCAGATCTGGTGAAAGAAGGGGGGGGGGGGCGGGGGCGTTTCTGAGTTCATTTGCATTAGATACTGGTCCAGAAGAAAAGAAGAGATGAGTGAGTTCCTCTCCACTGGAAGTCATTTATCGGAACCAGACTGCCTTTATCTCTTGTTTGGCAGTGACTAGAGAACTTTACTTCTTTGCTTGAGCATCATCATGTCCTCTGTATGTTCCAATAGCCCTGATCAGAGACATCTCTCCATGGGCCAGGGGCAGGAGGAGGAAGACGCAAGCTGGGAGGCAGGACTCACTGTTTACCATGGATCGTGAGCCTGTCCCCTGCCTGCCCACATCTTCCCTCTCTCTGTAGATTGTCCTCCTTTCCTTTTTCCTTTCCCTCCCACATGCAGATCAGCAGGTGGAATGAGCCTGGCTTCTGCACCAGTGATGACGCTAAAGGGGACTGGCATGGTGCAAGGGCGGATTCTTTCCAGCTCAAGAGTTTTTCAGTGTGAGCTTTGTGTCTTTCCGTCTTTAATGTAGCGAGAGGTCAAATGTATGGAGTGGGTTTGGCGACAGAATTCAATAGAAGCTGATTGTATGGGGCTTTCATGATAGGCCCTTCTTCACCAGGGCAAGGAGAGACAGACATTACGATGACCCCAAGGTAGCTACAATGTGGCTGGTGGTCCGTGGGTCTGCATTGTGCCAAGCATATTGCTCCCACTGTCTTGTTCAGTCCTCACAGCATCTCTGTAAAGACTTGAGATTCCCATTCTATGGGGAAAAGTGGGAACTTGCCCAAGGGCTTCACTTGCTCTGTCCATGGCATAGCTAGGATTCTGAACTGAGCGTCCTTTTACTATACTCCGTCCTCCCGTGATCAGTATTGGCCATCTGCCTTATCAAGCTGTTGACCCCTGGGACATAGCAATGCTAGAATATCCAAGCCTTTGCCCTCATGGGGACATGAGAGTAAGAGTCAGGTGGTCACTGGTAGGAGAGGCTGTGGATTTTTGGAACGCCATGTATGCTCGCCTAGCAGCGAATCTCTTGTGCAGGTGGAAGTTGAGGTGGCATGTCTTAGAGACCTCAGGTCATGGCCTGGCAGGCGATGATTGACTTCTGCTTCCTCAAAGCCAAAACAACTTGGGTGTTTGGGGATGTTGGCATCTGGGTGGCTGGGGAAAATGGATTTTCTTTCTCTTTTCTTTCTCCTTAGTTTGGGATCACTCTTGATTCCTATCCTATGAGAAGCCTTCTCCCTGGATCGCCACACTGTACGACAAGATGGAATGTCTTCAGATTGGCTAGTTTAATAGGGCACTGACATTCCAAATAGGGAAGTAGCCACTGAGTGAAATCCTACCATCCTTCTTGTCCAAGTCTTTGTTTCTGAGGTTTGCTGTTTTGTTTTGTTTTTTTCCTGACTCTAATTACATTCTAGGGCTGAACCAAGCACAGCAGTGTTCCCTTACCCAAAGCAGCTTTTCTTGTTAATGGCAATGCCAATTTCCCCATGTTTCCTGGGCCTCGGGATTCTTTGGCTTATTCTATCATTCAGAACCTCATTGAGCGACTAACATGTAAAAGACAGGCACATTGTGGTCTGATGCTTGAAATGAGAAAAAAAATCATATTCCCACCACAGGCCACAGGAGACACTGAGGCCTAGCTCTGAAGGGCATTGCTGGGCTGGCCTCCTGGGGATTAGGAAAGTGTGGTTCTGGAAAGGCATGTGGAAAGCATTCGGCTATCCAAGGTCAGGTCCCCTGTGCAGGGTCTCTCCAGTCCTTCACCTCTTTCTTATCCCCCCTACCCATCAGTCCTTCTACCCCCTCCTCATGTGAAACTAATGAACACAACAGCTTTGGTCTTGTCAGTTCCATTTACAAATCTTCACTGATTCCTCATCCCCTCAGAATTAAATCCATCACAGCTTAACATCCCAGACCCTCTATACCCTGCCTGTCACGTGCCTTATTGGGTCTATCTTCTGTGCTTTATGTATTCCCAGATCTCTTTGACACCCTCTCCATCCCCATCTCCATGATGTCTCTTCTGCTGGAATACCATCCTCTTCCACGTTTGCCTGTTGAAGTTCTCTTTATCATTCAAGCCTTGTGTTCTTTGTCACCCACTTCTTCAAATATTCAACAAATCGTCATTACTTCTTCTATTCAGTCAGGTATCTGTGTGTGTGTCTGTGTCTGTGTAATATAGCGTAGTGTAGTATACTGAAGCTTAAATTCAGTGCCTGGGTACTGTCCCATCACTTCCATGCTTCTACTTCTAGCTGTTTTATTGGTTAATTGGAGATAAGAATCTCAGGGACTTTCCTGCCTGGTCTGGCTTTGAACCGTGATCCTCAGATCTTATCCTCCTGAGTAGATACATTGACAGGTGTGAGCCACCAGCGCCCAGCATCAATAAATACATAATGAACTCCTTAGACATACCAAACATATGGGACAAAGTGGGGAACAAGCATTTGGGGGCCCGTTCTCATGGAGTTGGGGTTCTAAGAGGGAGACAAGTATCCATTCAGCTTGTTGCACAAATAAAGGAATAATTGCATGGAGAGATAATGCCATACAAAAATTAGGAGCAAGAATTTGACCTGATTCGGACATCCCAGAGAGACACCATATTAATCAAAAGGATGGGGTTGTGAGGTGGGGATAATGAATTGGCCTTATGAAGAGTCCCAGAATCAGAGAAGCAAGGAAATGGCCAGTGTGAAGAAAATGTGGGCAGTATATGTATGTTACAATATGAGGGAGGGGTGAAATGCAGAAATTGTAGCAGGAGAAGATTTGGGTCCTGACCTAAGAAGAAATTATGGAAGGAGTTAAGCAGGGAAGGGATGTGGCTCCTGCCACCATGTATTTCATTTCACTGACATCTGCCCATGGCATATTTTGCATCATAAATAGTTACACACACACACACATGCCTTCCAACACCATTTTAGATCATATATTATTCGAGGAATGCTTGACTCTTGGCATTCTGCACAGCAACTAATGGGTGCTCAGCAAGATGTGGTCAGTGAATACATAGCATAGGCATTGGAGTCTACACAGCACAGTTGCTGGAGTTCTGGAATGCAAAGCACTCCACAGCTGTACCCTTGCCCTACTCACACCACCCATGGAAGGGGCTCAGAAGCCTGGAAGCAGCAGGCAGTGGTTCCAGAGCTGCACCTCCAACTTCCTGAAGGTGGAGCCTGAGCTAGAGGACACTTCCAAGAAATGCACAGCAGCAAATGACGTAGGATCTGAAGGATAGGTTAAAAATGGCAAAAGGTTGCACTTGGGTGGAAGGAAACGGGTAAGTAGTGGAGGAGGGTGTCAGGGAACCATGAGAGAAGGCCTGAGTACAAAAAGGACCTCTGACAGGAGAAGAGGAAGATATATTGGAAAGGAATGTCATAGAACCAGGGGATCATTGCCAAAATTCAGGGCAATTCTCAGAAATGTCTAAGATTGAGAACACTGTTGTCAAAAAAAAAGTGTGTGTGTGTGTGTGTGTGTGCACGCACGCGGGTGCATGCATGTGCATGTGTGTATGCACGTACATGTGCCAGAACTGGAGCTTGAACCCAGATCCTCACACTTTGGCTCTGCCTTTTTGTTCAAGGCTGGTGCTCAACCACTTGAGCCACACCTCTACTTCCCTTTATGCGCATTTGTGAGATTTGGCCAAGTATATTTCTCTGTGCTACTCCAGATAGAAGATAAAATGATGCCATGTCAACTCCTCTAAAATTACTGTGTTATCTGTAACAGACTCTCTCAGTAATAAAGATGGTATAGCTATGAGCTATATGGGAACACTCGTTTCCTCTCTCTGGGTCCCTGTCTCTCTGTTCCTCTCTTACTGCATCCTATAAGCTTTTCCTGTCACATCTTTATCCTGCTTAGACACAGTACAAAAACAAAGCTACAATCATAATCACCGCTTCTTGTTCTGTGCGCCTGACAGGTGCTATTTTTGCTATTTAATATTCGCTTCTTTCTTTGGCCTTCAACTTCACCTGTTGAGGCTTCATCCCAGGGCCAGAAGTGATGGACCTCTCATGGACCCAGCCCATACTCTTTGTTCCCCCAGCAAGGAAGGAAAGGGAGGCTAACTAGGGAATTGCTCCTCCCCTCTCTTCCTCCATACCTCCAGACCCCTCCAACAGAGGCCCTGGTGCTGAATAGGGGATTGTTCTGCTTCTTGCTTGTGCCTCTGAATGTTGATGTTTTGGGTCATTAAGGGGCTTGGAGATGGGGTGGAGGGTGGGTTATGACCCTGGCAAAGGCCTGAATAGCCATTGTTCCTTTTCTTTCCCCCCTTGAATGGGATCCTGTCCCAGTCTTGGTGTCTCCCTCTGGGTTGGGGGAAGGGGGGGCGGGTCAGAGGCCAGTGAAGGGAGCCTTTTCCCACCGGCCTGGATAGATGGAGCTTAAGCTGACAGATGCAGGAATGCCTGCATCGCCAGAGCCCTCCCCAGCCCTCTCACTCTGTCCTGAGCCAGACCTCCTTTGCCTTGATGTCGATGCCAGCAAATGAGCCCTGGTGGGCAATGTGCTGGCTTCCGATATGGGGGTGGAGAGTGGAGAAATGGGTGATAGTTCCCTTAGGAGCTTCGTTCTCTTCTGATGCTGCTAATTCGTCTCTGCTGTACCAATACCCTGTAATAACCCTGGCTCCTCTTCCCAGTCCTACGGGGAGACCGTGTTTCTGAGTGTTGGAGCTTTGGGGATGAAAGATCTTAGACAGTTATAAAATTATCCTCAAGACCATTGAGAAAGGTGACTGTCATTGACGGAAGATAGAATGGAGGGAATCTGTGAGTCTTCTCCTAAGCTGATTTCCTTTCTTCTCACGGTGATGCGTCTGGTTTGGGAATTTCTATTTTTATTGTCTCTCTAAAGAGTCGCTGCCAACCACAAAGAGCTGCTTGGTGGGCACTGCCTCTGGTCAGCTCTCCAGAATGGGAAGCAAAGTTAGACCCCTTTCCTCTGGCTCCCCACAGCCCTGTGTTTCCCCCCACAGCCCAGCCCTTTGGCCCTGGGTATTCAGAAGGGATATTTATGAACATCTACTATGCATGGGGGCGGGAGGGGTCTTTCCACGCCATCATGTAAACTCCAGGGCTTGCACATGAATCCAGGTAACTGGCATGTACAGATACATGCTTGAAGAATGAATAAGGGGTCACCTGTGTTTTTTGGTTTTTTTTTTTTTTTCTCAAAAGCCCTAATAGGAAGGACTTATTCTCTGTTTTTCTCACGGGAGACGGGTGGACGGAGGGGTACTGTCATTAGCTAGTAGGGAAATCCATTTGGTATGCTCCCAGCTCCAAGGTAAGAAGTGCTTCTCACCCAGCCAACACGGTGGTCTCCTTCCCAGACTTCTTGCCCTGAATAGCTCGACGGGTTCTTTCAAGGCAGGAATGAGTCTCATTGCGAGGCTGGAACCTCTGTAGGTGGGCAGGAAGATATTCAGCACGGAGCAGGCCTCCTTAGACGTTGGTCTCTTCGTGCAACACGGTTCCCCGTGGTTCCAGGCTGACCGCTCCTCTGTCCACCTCTCAGGAACCCTGCGTCCTGTCCGCCGCAACTACTATGACCCATCTTCGGCCCCGGGGAAGGGCGTGGTGTGGGAATGGGAAAACGACAACGGCTCCTGGACGCCCTACGACATGGAAGTGGGCATCACCATCCAGCACGCCTACGAGAGGCAGCACCCCTGGATCGACCTCACCTCCATCGGCTTCAGCTATGTCATCGACTTCAGCACCATGGGCCAGATCAACCGGCAGACCCAGCGCCAGCGCCGGGTGCGGCGCCGGCTCGACCTCATCTACCCGATGGTCACCGGGACCCTGCCCAAGGCGCAGTCCTGGCCGGCCAACCCGGCCTCGGCCGCCTCGCCCCCGGCTCCACCCTGCTCCTGTCCACAGTGTGTGCTGGTGATGAGTGTCAAGGCGGCCGTGGTCAACGGGGGAGCCCTGCAGCCCCCCCTAAGCCGCAAGAACGGGGCTCCCTCCGCCACGGCCAAGCTGCCTCCGCCCCCCGGCCCGGGAGTCAAGCCACCGGATGCCACGGGCACCCTTCGAGCCCCGCCCAAGGCCCCCGCGTCGCAGGCGACCCGGCGACAGGTGTCCAGCGCAGCACCAGCCGGGGCAGCCGCGGGAGCTGCGGCCGCCGCCCCTGCAGCCAGCAGCAAGACGGGACGGGTAGCCCTGGCCACCTTGAATCGGACCAACCTTCAACGACTGGCCATCGCGCAGTCCCGAGTGCTGATCGCCTCCGGGTAGGTGCTCCCAGTGCTGATCGCCTCCGGGAAGGTGCTCCCCTGGCCGCCTCCGAGCGCTCCCTCTCTCCAGGGACAACCTCGGGCTGACCCTGGGGGTCACAGAGCGCAGAAGGAGCTACTGCCAGGATGTGGGGTCCTGGTCTCCCGGGGCTGAGCTCCTGGCCACGTTGGGGAGCAAACGTGGAGTGGGAGCTGGAGGGTTTCACAGCTCAGCCCCCGCCCCAGACCCCGGGTCTCATTGAGATTCTTGTGTTCACCGTGTGATCCAGGGCAAGATCCGTCACCTCCTAGAACCCCAACCTCCCCACTTGTGAAAGCTGGTCATGGCACCCTTGGTAGAACCCAGGGAGGGGTCAGGAAATTCCTACCCAGGAAGTCAGGACCAGCAGCTTGAATGCTCTCTTCCCACCCCGTGCCGCTTCAAGGGTTTTTGTCATTCCATCCGATCCTTACTGGATGTAGGCATCCAGTAATGTAGGCATTGTTAGCTCGCTTTATAGAGGAAGAAAGTTAGGGTGCACTCCCTCAGGGGCGCACAGCTCATCATCCATCGGCAAGACTGGGATTCAGACTTTAGCAAGTGTGACACCATATTCTGATTCAGCAGTGCTTCTCTACCAAGTGTGGACCAGTGTCGAGATCCGGTGAGCAGGTAGTGCAATGAGGTCTAGGTTCTTTGCATGCATGAACTCAAGCTATTCCAGGGCTATGATGAGGCTGGAGATTCGATTAATGTGTATGAGATACATATACATATGTGTGTGTGTACACATATATATACATATGTGTGCATACCTATATGTATACATGGGTGTATGTATAATATATGATTATATATTTTATAATTATGTGTGTGTATACACACACACGTAGTCCTAGGGCTTGAACTCAGGGCCTGGGGACTGTCCCTTAGCTTTTATGCTCAAGACTAGCACTCTACCCTTTGAGCCACAGTTCTCCTTCAGCTCCCTTTGGTGGTCAATTGAAGATAAGAGTCTCAGACATTCCTGCCTAGACTGGCTTCAAACCACAGTCTTCAGATCTCAGACTTCTATAAGAAGCTAGGATTACCTGTGAGTCACCTGGGTCTGGCTAGCTTTCTCTTGTTCTTGGTCTTCCTGACGTGATCTCAACCAAGTCCGTTCTTTGCTGGCAGCAGCTCCTGGCTTCTTTCCTAAAACTCACCCATCTTCCTTAACTCTGAATGGGGCCTGGGTCTGCCTTCTGGCCATGCACTCAAGTAGTTAGGATGGTTTAAGAGTTGAGTTCTGGAGTCTGGTCTTCCCCTGGGCTGCCCTGAGGAGATATCATTGATATTCAGCTGGCACTCTGCAGAGAGGCTGAGCACTGGGGAAGGAAAGGAGGAAGATCCATTGCAGAGTAGGAGGAAGATTAGGGTGGGAGCAGGAGCCTCTGTGCCTGCCTTTCCACTGGGATCAGCCAAGCTCCATTGTTGTTGTGTGTCATATCTGTCTCCTCAGATTTGCCTTTCCCACCCAAGGTATTACTGTGGAAGGAGTGTTCACCCTTGACCGCATACCTCTCCTTTGCTCTGAAGCAAGCATCAGACACAGGCACTTAACTCACAATTGTCCTTTCTATCAAGGGCCACACAGCATGCATGTTACAGAACCAAGGACAGAATCCAGATTTGATTCCCTGGTTCACTGTCTCCGCTGAAGCCTCATGGAATGTGAGAACATTCTTAATTACCAGACTGCTAATCAGATGAGCTGATAGAAGTATTTGGAGAGAAATGGACACCCAAACCATGCCACCGTGTAGTTTCTTTGAACAACCCTGCAGCAGCATCCTGGGAACTCTCAGGGAGTTCCAGGGTGATCACTGGCATGCAGGGGAAGTTCAATCCCTGACTGCCTGAGCTTGAATCCAAGCTCCTTGTGGTGCCACTTAGAGCAAGTTTTGCCTTCAGTGCTCTCATTTACAGGAGAGTGTAATAACCTTCCTTCGAGGGTGGTCACGGATTCAATGAGACATTCAGTGCATAGACTTAGCACAATGCACGACACATAATAATAGTTGGGTGTTCGCTGTTGTCATGGTTAGTATGGTGATTAACAGGTATCTATTGAATATACATTCTAGTTATTAAATCAACTCAAAGCTGAGCAGGTCTGACACACCACTTCATTTCTGACACCCTTGACAAATGCGATCATGGAGGGAGACACCCCCAGATCACTTTGAATTTCAATGAGGGAGTCCACCACGCTTTATCTGTTCTTTGGTTCCCTCTTCCTGCCAATAGAATGGCTGGAGAACAGAGTGGAGGTCAGGACAGTTGCAATTTCAAAAGAGCAATAGAAAGCCCTTGTTTCTTTCCTCTCTATTTTTCCTGACAGGGGAGCCCCTCTCCCCCCCACCCCCCAGTCTAACCCTCTTATCTTCCAGCACTTTCCTTTTCACCTCTCCCACTTCCCTCACCCCCTTTACCATCCTCTCTTCCAGCCTTTCTTGGCATTTAATTAGCGTGTTTCTTCCTTTGTCTGGCTTTGCCATCGACCTTCTGTCGTTCAGCCTCTCCCTCCTCCTCTTTCTGTCCATGACCTCTTCAAGCAAGTTTCCCACGGAAAAATAAGTAAGACCGGGAGGGTGGGATGAAGAGAGGGACTTGGGGGACTGAGGAGGGGGGGGGGGGGCGGGGACACAAAAGTTTCTGTGAATTATTCAGACCCAGGCAGGAGATTTCTAAAGAGGTGGAGGGCTGTGCACTGGAGTGTGGCCATCGCCCCCCTGGCCCTCTCCCTGAGTCCAGTTTCTCCATCTCCAGCTAGGCCTTGCTTGCCTTAGAGACCAGACCCTTGTCCTGCCAAGGAGTTCCTGGGTTGGTGCATAACTCAGACAAGGATAGCCTGGCACCATGATGCCTGCAGGGATCTTCTCTCGCCCTCTGCCCTTTTTCTTACTACCTTGCCAGCCCTTCTCTTTTCGCAGTTCTCTGTTTCATCAGTGGAAGTTAACGCTTAGACCAACCATTCACTGAGAACAGACCAACCAAGCAGGATGAGGAGGAATCTTCTGATTAGCTAACAAATGGATAGGCCAGAGGACTTGGGCTGAATAGAGTTGTCTGGATTCAAGAAACAAGCCCTGTCATTGGGCTGCTGTTTTCTAGGAGGACTCGGGCTTGTATAGCTGGGATCCCAATAGGGGATGATGGATCAGTGAGAGGGATGGTACTTCAGGGTTTATTTACACAACCAGGAAACGTGGGGGAGGGATGGTCCGGTGTTATCAACGGGGCAGTTAGTTCTGTGCCTAGTACTCCACTCTGCGTCTTACACTTGATACTTCTATCCTCAAGACTCTGGAGAAAAACAAACAACAGAAAAAAAATCACCTAGTATATTAAAGCAGGAAATGGTTGAGTGGAAACCAATGTAGTCCTCTGACACTGGAGAAACAGAAGTATAAACAGTCACTGAAATTTGTGTAGGGTCCAGCTGTTTACAAAATATCTGGCCTAAATCCTCACCAAAGACCCCTCCAGGGAGCAGACTTTCAGGGTAATCTGTTTATAGCTGGAGTAACTCTGCTCCTGGAAGGCAGAGAGGCTGGGCAACTCTCCCAAAGGCACAAAGCAAGACAGGGCTGAGCTGGGTTCAGATATTCCCAGAAGTTTACAGCTCCTTCCATTACACTCTTCTGTGTCCCCTGTAGGGACCAACACCTCTCTTGTCAGATAAGTTGATCCCACAGGTCCTCTGTGTTTCTTGCATGTCTGAGGTCCCAGGAAGGCCTTCCCTTCCCTCTCTCCAGAATTTTCCCCACACCCCCACAGTTCTTGGGCTGCTTTGGGGACGAGTATTTCCTGGTTGGCCGAATTGGGTGTGGAAACCTGCCAGTCCAGTTTGTGGGAACAAAGGTGGCTTTTGTCACCCAGATCACAGCTATTTATCAGTTGGACTGGAGGCCTTGAGGTGGGAGAGAGAGAAAAAAGGCAGGTGAAATACCGGTCGATATATACTGCCCCCTGGTGGGGAGCCAAGAAACTGGCTCCAGAAGGCCAGATCCTCCCTTCCAGCCTCCCCAGATAGAGGTAGAGGAAATTGTGGCTCAGATAAGTTGCTTGACTGCACCAGGAGCTGTCGGTAGGGTTGAGAATCAAATCTGATTTTCTTTATTATTTGCATGTACTTGACCCAAAGGAGGGCAGGCCTAAGAGTGCAGAATTGAGTCCATTCCGCTTTCTTTCTTTTTTTTTTTCCTGATGGGTCTTGTTTTAAATGCAACGTCTCTTCCTGCACATCTCAGTTTTGATTTATCCAGGGGACAGTTTCAGGAGGAAAGTAGCTTTTGATGGCCTTTAAAGACTAGGGACAAGGGACTTTGGCAGGCTAAGAATAGCTGAAAAAGTTCCCAATTGGGAATGTGGGAGACAGATAGACTCCACTGCTCAGCCAGAAAGTCCCATTGCAGCCCTGTCCTTGCGTGGCAGCGGGTTAATTCGTCATACTCTGAGCTGCTGTAGGAAGGATAGGGTGTTTTCAGAGTGATGTAAACAGTGAATAGGCGTTGTGACTCTGGAGCCAGATTTTGTGACTTCAGTCTTCAGCTGTGTGACCTTGATCACCTCCTTGACTATAAAAATGGGGTTAATAGTAATACCTTAGGCATAGGCCGTTGGGTGGACTACATGGGTTTAAGTGTTTTGAGTTGTGAGGCTTGTTCATGGTTGTGTGTGTTAGTGGTTATAGCCCATCAATGAAGGTATAGGTTTGCCACTGCATCACTCAGATAATCCAGCATAGTGTCCAACACAAAGTCAGCATCAATAAGTACTTCTGAAATGGGCAAAGAGCTCCTTTCCTCCCTCCCATTTCCCAGCCTCACTCTACCCCTAGAACAGTTCTCGCTTCTCAGGCTAGCTGGCTCCTGGAGACATCTGTGACCAGATCCACTAGCCTCTCCATACCAGCTGTGGGAGGCTGGGTGGCAGATGGGATGGCGCAAGCCCCAGCCCCATGAGTGCCATATTTTCCCAGTTAACGCTGTGGGCGGCCCGGCCTTTCCCAGGCAGCTGTGCGGGCGCCTCTCCAGCCTGGCTAGAGTTCCTGGGGAGAGGACACAGAGAGGAGGAGCCTGGGCCTCTATTTATATGTGTCAGAGGCAAGGAGAAGTGACAGCTGTTCCAGCAGTGGTTTCCAAATGCAGCGGGGGATTAACAACATCTGCACCCTCTCGAGAGCAGAGTCCTGTGCTCCACTAGGGAGGATTCTGACCTCTATTGTAAAACACCTCTTAGGTTAGGTGCTGTTGGCTCACGCCTGTAATCCTAGCTACTCAGGAGCCTGATAGCTGAGGATTTGGGTTCAAAGCCAATCCAGGCAGAAAGTCCATGAGACTCTTATCTCCAATTAACCAGCAAAACGCCGGAAGTGGAGCTGTGGCTCAAGTGGCAGCATGCCAGTCTTGAGTGAATAAACTAAAGCACAGCTTCTAGGACTTGAGATCAAGCCCCAGTACTCACACACACACACACACACACACACACACACGCCTCTTTATTTATTTTTACCTTTTAAAATTGTTATTATAAAGGTGATGTGCAGAGGGGTGACAGTTACATAAGTCAGGTAATGAGTACATTTCTTTTTGGACAACGTCACCCCCTTCCCTCGCTCTCTCCTAGTTTTTCCCTCCCGTCCTCACCTATAAGTTGTATAGTTCCATTTTCAACACAGTGTCTGGTAAGTACCACAGCTGCAGCTGCCTCCTGTTCAAATAAGGATTGAATGCCTGCTAGTTCTAGGCTCTGAACAAAACATTAGTATTTGCCTTTTAGACTTTGAATTCTAGAAGAGGAGATAAACAGCAGCAACTTATTTTAAAAGACCATAACTTCCATGAAACATAATAATGACTGAGCGCTGGATAGAGTGAAGGCTTGGGAATCCAGGGTGAGGTGAAGGGGTGGTGATAGTGTGAATAAGATGCTGTCAGGGACCTCACTGGTAGATGAGGTCTGAGCCTTATCTCCTCTCAGTTAGAGGGAGCAGCATGGGCAGGAGCTGAGGCAGTTGGGTGCCTGCCACGCAGACACAGTGACAGCCAAGTAAGAGGTGAGTGGCCACAGGGACATGATGGGGTAAGGAAATTAGGGTGAGGGATGTTTCACGGATGGCACAGAGCTGTAGAGATCTTGCTAGGACTTTGACCCCAAGTGAACTCGATAGGAAGTGACAGTCTGATTTGGCTTTTGAGGAGGTCGCCTCCCACTGCTTTGTGAAGAGCGCACTGTGGTTCAGGAAGTTCTGACTTCACGTGTCATTAACCGTAACGCGTCTCCTCCTTCCACAGAGTTCCTACTGTCCCAGTAAAAAACTTAAATGGATCCAGTCCTGTCAACCCTGCCCTGGCAGGTAAGAGCTCTGCTTACAGGAATGAAGCAAGCAGTGGGCAGGTATAAATGGGAGAGAAGATGAATGCAAAGCGAAGAGGCAATTTCAGGATTTGTTGCAGGAAGAGTTTTTGGGGGGGGGGGGGGGGGGAAGGGTTGTTAGAGCTGAGCGTGCTGTTTTAAGATGAGCACGTAGAGAAGCCATGCCTGGGGAGGACTCTGGTGGAAAGGAGGAGAAGCAGTGAGTGGAGAGGGAGGGATCTGCGGAGTGTGGCGAGCTGGTTCTCTCATCCATCCTAAACCAGGCCCCACCCCTTCCAGGAATCACTGGGATCCTCATGAGCGCCGCTGGATTGCCTGTGTGTCTCACCAGACCACCGAAGCTGGTCCTCCACCCGCCCCCTGTCAGCAAGAGCGAAATCAAATCCATCCCCGGAGTTTCTAACACAAGCCGCAAGACCACCAAAAAGCAAGCTAAGAAAGGTACCGGCTTCTTCTTCCTCTGAGGGGAATCAAGCCAAGAGGCAGAGACTTGGGCTTCCAACCCTGGCTCTGCCTCCCACCATTTAGGCAATAAAGTTCTGCATCTGCGCAGTGGGCTTCGCCAGTAGATTGTGATGGTTAGGCCCCGAGTGGACTGTGTAAGGAGGAGATAGAACCACCTTGGAAAATACAACTATGTAGCACAACAACACAGAGACATATTAAGGATAGTGCAGAGAAAGAGATGGCATGTTCAAAGAGAAAGATCACATTGACTTCAGCACCAAAACACTGGCTTCATATCCCGACTTTATCCCTTGCTAGTTAGGTGGCTACATAGAACCTGCACATATTCTAGCAGCCATCGGGCTATTACTCCCACCTTCTAGAACCACAGGGTTTTCTCTCCTTAGCTTTATGGTTGCTCTTTTATTTGTTGCTAGAACTGGTTACAAAATGATGTTCTCATCCCTTCAAATCCTCACTTTGCAGCCTTTTTTTTTTTTTTTTTTTTTTGTCAGTCGTGGGGCTTGAACTCTGGTCCTGGGCGCTGTCCCTCAGCTCTTCAGCTCAAGGCGAGCGCTCTACCACTTGAGCTACAGCGCCACTTCCAGTTTTCTGGTGGTTTATTGGAGATAGGAGTCTCACAGTCTCTCCTGCCCGGGCTGGCTTTGAACCGCGATCCTGAGATCTCAGCCTCCTGAGTAGCTAGGATTACAGGCGTGAGCCACCAGTGCCCGGCTTAGCCTTTTTTTTTTTTTGGTGAAGTTTAAGTCAGGTCATGAAAATGTTAAACTTAGCCCAGGACCTGGCTAGTGTAATAAACTTTCAATTAACTGCAGTTCCATTCTTAAAAGAGAAACAGGACAGTGGGTGGGAAGTGCCCGCATCTCAGCCTTTCGAAGGGTCTGTCGCATGAGCCACTTCCTCAAACCCTTGCCCTACTTTTCTAGTCTGTTAAAATTTCACTTCTTAAGTGAGTCCAATTGCCTTGCTCATAGTCCGACAGGAAGTGTCAGGATTTTACACTTTCCCACTCTTCCTGATATTATTAATAGCACATGCCACCCTTATCTGGCAAAGTGCTTTAAGGGCTGTACATTTATGAGCTCATTAGTTGTCAAAGCCCAACCTGGAGTTAGATGCTCTCCATCTTCCTGGTTTTACAGATAAGAAAAGGGAAGCTCAGGGAAGTTAAGAGAGTGAGTCAAGGTGGCACTGATCTCTTTTCCTCTGTGACTCCCGGAGTGCTGGTGTGACCCCATTTTCTGCCTTCAGACAGGCCTCCGTCCTAAGGCTCCAGCCCCTGAAGAATTCCCCAGATCCTTGTAGCCTGTCAGGATGCAGCTGCTGGATTCCATCTGCTGGACAGTGGCAGCTTTTTCCAAAAGCCAGAAGCACTGGCCTGAGGTCCTAACTTTCTGACTACCCAGAAAGATAACCTTCCACTACCTGTATTTTCATTCAAATTCTTAAAGCCAGTTGCTGAATGAATTGTTCCCACTTCTGCTTTGAACTTGGTTCTAACTCTCCTCTCTAGCACACAGAGGATGAGAAAGCTAGTTGATTCCTTCAGTCTACTTTGATGACCCAATCATTCTCCTGTGCTGCAGGTAAAACCCCAGAGGAAGTACTGAAGAAGTATCTGCAGAAGGTCCGGCATCCACCAGAGGAGGTGAGTGCAGGAGGGTGAGGCAGGGCGGGCCTTCATCACCCATGAGCATGCCCCCATCAGTTTTCTACAATGTAGAGTGGGAGCAACTTCCTGGACAAGCTGAAACCCAGGCTCCAAGACTAACAGTGAAGAACAGCACTATGTCAAGGCACAGAAACTCACTTTAAAATAGTCAATTCAGACTGGTGGTTCTTAGCCCAAATAATTTTTCTCCTTGGCCATGTCTGGAGATACTTGTGGTTATAGCAGTTGTTGAGGACTGTGGTTGTGATGTACACTGAGGAGGACTGTGGTTGTGATGGATGCTGAGGAGGACTGTGGATGTGATGGTTGCTGAGGAGGACTGTGGATGTGATGGATGTTGAGGAGGACTGTGGTTGTGATGGATGTTGAGGAGGACTGTGGTTGTGATGGATGTTGAGGAGGACTGTGGATGTGATGGATGCTGAGGAGGACTGTGGATGTGATGGATGCTGAGGAGGACTGTGGTTGTGATGGTTGAGGAGGACTGTGGTTGTGATGGATGTTGAGGAGGACTGTGGTTGTGATGGATGTTGAGGAGGACTGTGGTTGTGATGGATGTTGAGGAGGACTGTGGTTGTGATGGATGCTGAGGAGGACTGTGGATGTGATGGATGCTGAGGAGGACTGTGGTTGTGATGGATGCTGAGGAGGACTGTGGTTGTGATGGTTGAGGAGGACTGTGGTTGTGATGGTTGAGGAGGACTGTGGTTGTGATGGATGCTGAGGAGGACTGTGGTTGTGATGGATGTTGAGGAGGACTGTGGTTGTGATGGATGTTGAGGAGGACTTGGTTGTGATGGTTGAGGAGGACTGTGGATGTGATGGATGCTGAGGAGGACTGTGGATGTGATGGATGCTGAGGAGGACTGTGGATGTGATGGATGCTGAGGAGGACTGTGGTTGTGATGGTTGAGGAGGACTGTGACTGTGATGGATGTTGAGGAGGACTGTGGTTGTGATGGTTGAGGAGGACTGTGGTTGTGGTGGATGCTGAGGACTGTGGTTGTGATGGATGCTGAGGAGGACTGTGGATGTGATGGTTGTTGAGGAGGACTGTGGATGTGATGGATGCTGAGGAGGACTGTGGATGTGATGGATGCTGAGGAGGACTGTGGTTGTGATGGTTGAGGAGGACTGTGGTTGTGATGGATGTTGAGGAGGACTGTGGTTGTGATGGATGTTGAGGAGGACTGTGGATGTGATGGATGCTGAGGAGGACTGTGGATGTGATGGATGCTGAGGAGGACTGTGGTTGTGATGGATGCTGAGGAGGACTGTGGTTGTGATGGATGCTGAGGAGGACTGTGGATGTGATGGATGCTGAGGAGGACTGTGGTGGTGATGGATGTTGAGGAGGACTGTGGTTGTGATGGATGCTGAGGAGGACTGTGGTTGTGATGGTTGAGGAGGACTGTGGTTGTGATGGATGTTGAGGAGGACTGTGGTTGTGATGGATGTTGAGGAGGACTGTGGTTGTGATGGATATTGAGGAGGACTGTGGTTGTGATGGATGTTGAGGAGGACTGTGGTTGTGATGGTTGAGGAGGACTGTGGTTGTGATGGATGTTGAGGAGGACTGTGGTTGTGATGGTTGAGGAGGACTGTGGTTGTGATGGATGTTGAGGAGGACTGTGGTTGTGATGGATGCTGAGGAGGACTGTGGATGTGATGGTTGTTGAGGAGGACTGTGGATGTGATGGATGCTGAGGAGGACTGTGGTTGTGGTGGATGCTGAAGAGGACTGTGGATGTGATGGTTGTTGAGGAGAACTGTGGATGTGATGGATGCTGAGGATTGTGGGTGTGATGGTTGTTGAGGAGGACTGTGGTTGTGATGGATGCTGAGGAGGACTGTGGTTGTGACGGATGCTGAGGAGGACTGCGGTTGTGATGGATGTTGAGGAGGACTGTGGATGTGATGGATGCTGAGGAGGACTGTGGTTGTGGTGGATGCTGAAGAGGACTGTGGATGTGATGGTTGTTGAGGAGGACTGTGGATGTGATGGATGCTGAGGATTGTGGGTGTGATGGTTGTTGAGGAGGACTGTGGTTGTGATGGATGCTGAGGAGGACTGTGGTTGTGACGGATGCTGAGGAGGACTGCGGTTGTGATGGATGTTGAGGACTGTGGTTGTGATGGATGCTGAGGAGGACTGTGGTTGTGATGGATGTTGAGGAGGACTGTGGATGTGATGGATGTTGAGGAGGACTGTGGTTGTGATGGATGCTGAGGAGGACTGTGGATGTGATGGATGTTGAGGAGGACTGTGGATGTGATGGATGCTGAGGAGGACTGTGGATGTGATGGTTGAGGAGGACTGTGGTTGTGATGGTTGAGGAGGACTGTGGTTGTGATGGTTGAGGAGGACTGTGGTTGTGATGGATGTTGAGGAGGACTGTGGATGTGATGGATGTTGAGGAGGACTGTGGTTGTGATGGATGCTGAGGAGGACTGTGGATGTGATGGATGTTGAGGAGGACTGTGGATGTGATGGATGCTGAGGAGGACTGTGGATGTGATGGTTGAGGAGGACTGTGGTTGTGATGGTTGAGGAGGACTGTGGTTGTGATGGTTGAGGAGGACTGTGGTTGTGATGGATGCTGAGGACTGTGGATGTGATGGATGCTGAGGAGGACTGCGGTTGTGATGGATGCTGAGGAGGACTGTGGATGTGATGGATGCTGAGGAGGACTGTGGATGTGATGGATGTTGAGGAGGACTGTGGATGTGATGGATGCTGAGGAGGACTGTGGTTGTGGTGGATGCTGAAGAGGACTGTGGATGTGATGGTTGTTGAGGAGAACTGTGGATGTGATGGATGCTGAGGATTGTGGGTGTGATGGTTGTTGAGGAGGACTGTGGTTGTGATGGATGCTGAGGAGGACTGTGGTTGTGACGGATGCTGAGGAGGACTGCGGTTGTGATGGATGTTGAGGAGGACTGTGGATGTGATGGATGCTGAGGACTGTGGTTGTGATGGATGTTGAGGAGGACTGTGGATGTGATGGATGCTGAGGAGGACTGTGGTTGTGGTGGATGCTGAAGAGGACTGTGGATGTGATGGTTGTTGAGGAGAACTGTGGATGTGATGGATGCTGAGGAGGACTGTGGTTGTGATGGTTGAGGAGGACTGTGGTTGTGATGGTTGAGGAGGACTGTGGTTGTGATGGATGCTGAGGAGGACTGTGGATGTGATGGATGCTGAGGAGGACTGTGGTTGTGATGGTTGAGGAGGACTGTGGATGTGATGGATGCTGAGGAGGACTGTGGTTGTGATGGATGCTGAGGAGGACTGTGGTTGTGATGGTTGTTGAGGAGGACTGTGGTTGTGATGGTTGAGGAGGACTGTGGTTGTGATGGTTGAGGAGGACTGTGGATGTGATGGATGCTGAGGACTGTGGTTGTGATGGATGCTGAGGAGGACTGTGGTTGTGACGGATGCTGAGGAGGACTGCGGTTGTGATGGATGTTGAGGACTGTGGTTGTGATGGATGCTGAGGAGGACTGTGGTTGTGATGGATGTTGAGGAGGACTGTGGTTGTGATGGATGTTGAGGAGGACTGTGGATGTGATGGATGTTGAGGAGGACTGTGGTTGTGATGGATGCTGAGGAGGACTGTGGATGTGATGGATGTTGAGGAGGACTGTGGATGTGATGGATGCTGAGGAGGACTGTGGTTGTGATGGATGCTGAGGAGGACTGTGGTTGTGATGGTTGAGGAGGACTGTGGATGTGATGGTTGAGGAGGACTGTGGTTGTGATGGTTGAGGAGGACTGTGGTTGTGATGGATGCTGAGGAGGACTGTGGTTGTGATGGTTGAGGAGGACTGTGGTTGTGATGGTTGAGGAGGACTGTGGTTGTGATGGTTGAGGAGGACTGTGGTTGTGATGGATGCTGAGGAGGACTGTGGTTGTGATGGATGCTGAGGAGGACTGTGGTTGTGATGGTTGAGGAGGACTGTGGATGTGATGGTTGAGGAGGACTGTGGTTGTGATGGTTGAGGAGGACTGTGGTTGTGATGGATGCTGAGGACTGTGGATGTGATGGATGCTGAGGAGGACTGTGGTTGTGATGGATGCTGAGGAGGACTGTGGATGTGATGGATGCTGAGGAGGACTGTGGATGTGATGGATGCTGAGGAGGACTGTGGTTGTGATGGATGCTGAGGAGGACTGTGGTTGTGATGGTTGAGGAGGACTGTGGTTGTGATGGTTGAGGAGGACTGTGGTTGTGATGGATGCTGAGGAGGACTGTGGTTGTGATGGTTGAGGAGGACTGTGGTTGTGATGGTTGAGGAGGACTGTGGTTGTGATGGTTGTTCAGGAGGACTGTGGTTGTGATGTACACTGAGGACTGTGGTTGTGATGGTTGTTCAGGAGGATTATTGTGATGTTTGAGGAGGACTGTGGTTGTGATGGTTGTTGAGGAGGACTGTGGATGTGATGGTTGTTGAGGAGGCCTGTGGTTGTAATGGTTGTTGAGAAGGACTGTGTTTGTACTCTGAGGAAGACTGTGGTTGTGATGGACGCTGAGGAGAACTGTGATTATGATGGATGTTAAGAAGAACACACCTGGCATCTAATAGACAGAGACCAGGGTTACTGCTAAATACTGCACAGTGCCTAGGTCAGCGCCTACCACAAAGAATTACCCTACTGAGAACGTCAAAATGCTGAAATTGGAAAAGCTGTTGTCAGTTTACTCAAATAGCAGTCTGTTCAGTACATTTGGAATATAATTCTTTCATAGACATTAGCCTTAAGCAAAACTTGCTAGTGCACCTTATCAACAAGCCATTGAGCTGTAACACCTCTGCACTACTAATAAACTGTTCAACAAAGTGAATACCAGGAAACTGAATCATGTTTGTGGAGGGAGAAGGGGAAGAGGTCAAAAGAAGACAGACAAATGGAAGGGTAGGCATACACGGTGTACATTCAGTGTGCATATGTGAGAATGGATCCACATAAACTGAGGGTATGGATGAGGTTGGAAAAGCGGGGATAGAACCATGGAAAGGAAGACTGATCAAGATGCATTGTACTCATAAAATGATTTGTTGAATTAAAACCCCTTTGTACGTCTGCTTAAAGAATAACAACAATAATAAAAAGAAGTCGTTGGAGGGCACCAAAGAAGGACAGACTGGGTGTGGTGGCTCATGCCTGTAATCTCAGCACCCAGGAGGCAGAGGATTGCAGTTTGAGGCCAGCCCAGGGTGCCCCGCCCCATCTTAACAAATAAACCAGACAGTGTGCCAATCTATGCTAGCAAGCCATGGATAGGAGGATCTCAGCCATCCCCCAGCAAAAATGTGAGACCCTATCTAAAACCTAACTAGGGCATGGTTCAGGTAGAAGAGTGCCTACCTGAAAAGCACAGCCCTGATTTTAAACCCAATACCACAAGAAAAGAAGGAAAAGAAACAGGGACAATACTTCATCGTCACCAAGAAGCGTGTAATATAGCTGATGGGCCCAAGTCAACACATTCCACAATCAGGAATTATTTCAGCAATTTCCCGATTTTGTAAAGTAAGAAACATTCCTAAAAGCACACCCACTCTGAGTTACTGGGCTATCTGGAAACCACTCATCTGACCGCTACAATCCTGAGGGAACCACCATTTGCTGGCCACCCAGGCTGAGCGAGGGCTGACAGCCTCTCTGTTCTCTTTGCTCTGCCCCAGGACTGCACCATCTGCATGGAGCGCCTCACAGCCCCCTCAGGTTACAAGGGCCCACAGCCAACCATCAAGCCTGACCTGGTGGGCAAGCTGTCCCGATGTGGACATGTCTACCATATCTACTGCCTGGTGGCCATGTACAATAACGGGAACAAGGTTAGTGCCGCTCAGTGAGGCCTGCTGGCCCCAAAGCTGGTCTGTGAAGGATCAAGAGCGTGGAGTCCCTCCTCGTTCCTACCCTGGGGTGATCTGGGGAGTCTCACAGACAATACAGAACGGCACGGCTGAGCAGGGGCTATTATCCCCCAAATCGCAGTGTTAAGGAAACCTGCCTTCTCTGGGTCAGCTTCCCCAATCTGTACATTGGGTATGCTGGTCTGAGCGGAGGTGAACGTCTCATCCATGGGGATTCTGAGGAGAGTACCCCGGTCTTACAGCCTATGGCTGGGTAAAGTGGGTCCCCATCCAAGAAGAAGGTATTCTCTTATCACAGCGCTGGGCCCAGGGTGTGTGTTCACGCTGGTGTGAAAGGGTTCACGTGGCCTTTCTCCGGGCTAGCAATCTAATGGTGTTACATTCTAATTCGTTTTCCTCTGGTAGCTTCAAAAGTACTTCTTTCTTTGTGCTTGCTTGCTTGTTTGCTTTTCTTCTGTCATACTGGAGCTTGAACTCAGGCTCTAGGCGCTGTCTCTTAACTTTTTTTTTTTTTTGCTCAAGGATGGCATTCTACTGCTTGAGCCACAGCTCCACTTTTGGCCTTTTGCTAGTTAATTGGACTTTCCTGCTTTGCGCTGGCTTTGAATCTGAATTCTCAGATCAGAGCTTCCTAACTAATTAGGATAATAGGCATAAGCCAACAGCACCCAGCCTTAAAACACTCCTGATTGGCCTTCCAAAGGCATTAAAGACTTGTGAATGTCTACCTGTCTACCCGGTAATCTCTCGGCCCTCAGCGCTCCCCTTTCCCCCTTGGAGGATGGGAGAGCTGTTTGTCTCCACGAGTTGACACTGATCCCCATTCAGCTCTCAGAGAGACTTCCTAGGTGATGATTTTTCTCTTATGATGTCTGCCTGTTTCTGCATTATTGATTTAGGTTCTTTCCTATGCCTAGTGTAACCTTCACTGCCATTTCCATGAATTCGAATCCTACTGATTTCTCTAGGCCAAGCTTATTTCACATCCAAGTCTACAATTTTTCTTATATCCCTCTCAACTTTCTACTTATCCAAGAAAATATCTGTCTTTAATTGAAGGGCTGTTCTTAAGATCTCTTGCTAGTGGGGGGGGGGGGGGGGGGAGGGGGGGGAGGGAGGGCAGGGAGGAGTTGGAGTTGAGCAGAAGTAAAAGAGGAAGCAGACCGCACTAGGCTTCTGAGTTAGGAGCTAAATGATGTTGGGCCAGACTATTTGGATCCATCAGAGTACATTTTCCATCTGTGAAGTGGAGATAAAAAAAAATAATACCAGCTGATAAAGCTGGTATTATTATTATTATTATTATTATTATTATTATTATTCAAAATGAAATCTCTTTGTACTATGGCTGTATTTTCCCCTTTCATCTTTATGAACCCTTTAGGATTGATGTTCCCAAAGGTCCCACCTTGGGATCTTTTTTAAATTATTATTAATTTTCATTTTACAAAGCAGTTTATGAATATAATCCCCCTTGATCAATTTCACCCCATCAACATCCTCACCCATCCCTCCCAACCTACCTTTTCCCTCACTTGTCTTAATTGTATAGGTTATACATTGAATTCTTTTTTTTTCCCCTGTCAGTCATGGGGCTTGAAGTCCAGGCTTGAACTCTTGTCCCTGAGCTCTTTTGCTCAAGGCTAATGCTCTACCATTTTGAGCCACAGCCCCACGTCCAGTTTTCTGGTGATTAATTGGAGATAAGAGTCCTCACAGACTCTCCTGCTTAGGGTGGCTTCGAACTTCGGGCTTCAGATCTCAGCCTCCTGAGTAGCTAGGATTACAGGTATGAGCCACTGGCGCCCGGCTCTCCATTGAATTCTTGGCTGAATTCTGTTCTTCTCTCCATTCGTCTACCCTTCTCCCCTTGACCCCATGCCACTTTTTTCAAATACGTGTTTCCTGGTATTTATTTCATGGAACTTTGACTTTGCAACATTGGACTCTTTCTCAAGTTCCTAGGGATGGAGGGTAAAAGTCTGGATCCTGTGCTCAGCCCCGGACTGATGGCTTTTGTTGGAACCTCTGGTGTTCAGAGGTTATTTTGGATTTAGAGGAAGTTCCTGAGCTCATTCATTCCATTTTGGATGACTGAATTCAAGAATGCCTAAGTAACTGGTTGCATTTGTGTCTGTAACGCTTCAGAAATGTTTCCTAAGGCATTCTCTTTTGTTCTCCTTTGCCCTCAGACTTTGAAGTGCATGTCTTGATGTTATCAAACAGACTCAGAGAGAATGGAGGGACTCCACCAGAGGTCATGAAGAGAGTTAAGGCCACCACAGAGAATGGAATGCTGTTTTCAGAGGGAGAGAGAGTAGTTGCCCTGAATAGGAGCCATTCCTCTAAATGAATGAAAATGTCCTCAAAAATAGCTCTACCGAGGAGCTCTGTCTTCCTGAAGAGAAGCGGGTAGCAGTGAGGGCTTGGCTCCTAGCTTTCTACTGAAGTTGCTCTAAGCCTTCTCCGGCTCTGCCCCCACACTGCTTTTTGTTTGTTTGTTTGTTTGTTTCTGTTTTTATGAGTCTGGGAATCGGATTTGCTGTCCAGATCCTGCCCCGATTCTCCCCTCTCACCAGGTGACACCAGGTCCTGCTGTGAAAACCATGACGCTTCACATCACTACCTCCAGAATATGTTAGTCACTTTTCATTGCTATGACAAAATACCTGATAAAAATAGCTTAAAAGAGGAAAGATTTATTTTAGCTCACAGTTTCGGAGACTTTAGTCTTTTTTCAAGAAGGAGAGGAAGAGGGAGAGGGAAAGAGAAAGAACAGGAGAGAGAGAGAAAGAGAGGGGCTGTGGACAAGATAGACCCTTCCAAGGCACACTGCCAGTAACCTGCCTCCTTCAACAATCCCTGCCTCCTACATCTCCACAACTTTCCAATAATACCATCAAATTATGACTCTATCCGTAGTTATGTCCACTGATGAGGTCAAAGCCCTCATCTCCAATCACTTCCCTACAGCCCATCAACTGCCATCCAATCCTTTACCGCACAAGCTCCTGGATGACATTCCAGACTGAAACCATGGCAACCCCTTGGGCCACTAACAGAGTTGCTGGGGGGGGGGGGGGGGAAAGGGGGGGTTGGGCAGAGCAGATCCACTGGAGTTCTAGCTCTGGCTGGCCGCAAGCCCTTTCATCTTACTGTGCCTGAAGTCTCTTCTCTATAAAACAGGCTTGTAATTCCTTCCTAGTTCCTATCAGAAGATGAGGCCTAAATAAGAGAACATGAAAACTGTAGCACAAGATTTGAAATACTGCAGTTATTCCCTCTAGCTATTTATCATCACCCACACTTGTAAGCCAGTTTATAACTTTTCAAGGATTATTTTTCTAGAATCGTCTTCAGTTATTCCAGTACAGTGCCCAATTTATCTTTCTGAAGGAGTAACTTCCAAACCTGTGTAGGCATTTTGTCCTTCCATAGAAATCATCAAATACTGAGAAATGCCGCCGCTGCTAGACACCCATGGATTATCTCATTTAATTCTTCCACAACCCAAGGACACAGATACTATTATTATCCTTGTTCTGCAAGGAAACTGAAAAATAAAAGAGCTAAGGAGTATATCCAAGGTCACGCAGCAGGTTAGAATGACAGAACTGAGAAATCCAGGAAGCTTGACTTTAAATGTTATATTCCAAACTCCTCTCCCATCTGTTTCAGTGGACCTGGTGTGGGGTCAGACATCTTTATTTTTAGAAAACTCCCTAGATAATCACGGCTCCCAGATACTTGCTGTCTGTTCCTCTCATTTTGGGAGTTAAATCGTGATTCCTGAAGCAGGCTCTCTGTCCTGCTTAGCTGATCTCCTCATTGGGAACATCTCTCTTACGTCCCATAGCTTGAATTGTGGGTTATTTGTGCATTTTTTTCCTGTTACTTTGGAAAAGGCAGAAACGGGCCTAACTGTCTGGACAGGGTTTGGGTGTATTCTTCAGAGGGGTGCATATCATCCTTCTGCCCTTGATCATTGTGAGCTGGATGAGAGGTGATCGCTAAAGCCCTTCTCCAATCTTTCTGTTTTGGGTTTGCCTCCTTAGGATGGTAGTCTGCAGTGTCCAACCTGTAAGACCATTTATGGGGTGAAGACAGGCACCCAGCCTCCCGGGAAGATGGAGTACCACCTCATCCCGCACTCTTTGCCTGGCCACCCAGACTGCAAAACCATCCGGATTATCTACAGCATCCCCCCTGGCATTCAGGTGAGATGGCCACAAGGCTTGGCTTGGATTGTTTGCAGGTAACATGTTATGCCATGAAAAGTCTCCTTCCTACTCTTGTCTGCCTTCTGCGGGGCCCAGCTCCCCGCACTCACCCAACATACATACATACACACTATTGTTCTTATTTTCTTACGTTTCCTTCCAGGATTCTTTGTGCACAGGCAGCAGAGATTGCATCCACCCCTCCCATTTTTACACAAAGAGTGGCATTTTTGGTGCATTGTTTTACACCCTGCATTTTTCAATGAACAATGTAGTCTATAGCTTCCCCCATGTCCGTATAGAAAGAGCTTCCTCATTCTTTCTTAGGCCTGCGTAATAAACCGTTGTATAAATAACTCAATTCCCTCCCATTTGACATTCATATGTATTTTTCTAATCTTTTGTTATAATAAATAGTGCTGTAATGAATAGCCTTGCACCCACACAAGTCTATCGGTAGAGATGTTTTTAGAAGTGGAATTTTTTTTTTTTGGTTGGTTGTAGGGCTTGAACTCTGGGCCTGGGTGCTGTCCCTGAGCTCCTCAGCTCAAGACTAGCACTGTACCACTTGAGCCACAGCACCACTTCCAGAAGTGGAATTCTTTTTTTTAATTATATTTTTATTATCTTTAAGTAGTTGTACAAAGAAATTACCATTCAACAAATCTGTTTAAGGATACAGTGCATCTTGATCGATGTCGCCCCTTTCCTTAGAAGTGGAATTCTTGGCTGAGCAGTTATTTACAGTTTGACTTTGACAGTTACACAAGGCTTTGCTTTTTGGATTTGGAAAGACAGTCCTAGGGAACAAATCTGAATAATCTTCCTTCCTACAAGTAAATGCAACCAAGTCCCTCTCTTCACACAGTGAAGCTTTTTCTAAAGTTCTGAATATTCTAGGATGCGGACTGGATTCATTTCTTCAGCCTATATCTATTAGTTTGGCCTCTTTTACTCCCTCTTACTTGAATTCTACGAGTTTTGTCTTTTACCTAACAAATACTTGAGGGTGAATTGTGGTGTAGGCATATTCCTGGTACTGAACACCGTACAAACCACACAGGGCTTGATCTCTGAAAGCTGAATTCTAGGGAAGCTGGGAGGTCATAAAGTCAACAAATAAACAAGGTAGTTCCAAAGAGTGGTGTGATGAGGAAATAAAACAGGAAGGTATGATAACCCATAAAACAATTGAGAAACACACGATTGCTCGTTGTGGGGAGCAATCAACTGGGAAGGAGAAAAAGATAAATAACTTCACCAACTAACCTAGACCAAAAAAAAAAAAAGGAAGAAAGCAGATGTGCTGCAGATGCCCGGATGAGAGGGAGTGTAAACAAAGGGAAACACAAGGCCTTCCATGTCCAGTGAACCTGAGTTTCCATTCCTGACTGAGTCATCGTACGCTGGAGACTTGGACAGCTGCCTGCTCATGCTGAGCTGGGTCTGTTCACATGTACAGCTGGGAACAGAAGGAGTGGGGTGGGGTGGGAGAGACCATCGTTGTATGCATCTTGGAGTGCTGGACACAGTCTGAAGAGGCGTGGTACTTGGTTGCCTTCATTGTTTGAGGGCTTAGGTGCACCTGTCTGGAAGGGAAAAAGAGACATGGTGTGGAGAGCTCTGAAAGATGTGAAGAAATGGAAAGGATTTTTAGTTGGAAGATTAGAAAGTGGAGATGGGGAAAGGCAATGAGGAAACATTCGAGGCTCGAGGCTTGCTAAGGGGGTAGAGGGACGGAAGTATGATGGGAATGTAGGTGACTAGCAGTGATTGAAAGGGGCTGTAGTCAGGTCACAGGAGGCCTTGAGCACTGGCAGGCATTGAGGAAACCCTTGAAGAGCAGGTGTATGAGTAGGATTATGAAAGGTCACGTGATCAGGAGTAGGCTTTAGGAGAATTGGCCTGACAAAGCCCTGAGAAGGGAAAAGACAGATAAGGAGACCAGGGGAGCAGTCTAGGCCTCCAGTCAGTGGGTTGAGTGTGTTTGGTTAAGTGGAACACTCCTGAACAACCAATTGACTGACCTGGTTTCCATTAGGCTGTGCATTGTAGGAAGCAAAAACATCAGACTCTGATCTAAGATTCAATCCCCAAGACCTACAACTAGTTAACAGCAATCAAGATGGATGAAAATAGGAAAACTGGCAGAAAGAGAATGAAAGTAGACTGTATTGATTGACAAGCACAAAGGTCTGGGTGGGATATTCATTGAGGAGAGGTAACCTTTCAGGCCTCCAAGGCAAATGATCAGAGATCCTCCCCTGGGGTGTGGAGGGGATGTCTGCTGCCTCTGCAGAGCCCTGACTCCTTGAGGAATGCCTGTATTGGGGGGAATGTGTGTCTCGATGCAGACTTAACTGCTGAGAAGCAGTAGCTAGACGCTCAGTTCTGTGTCCCTCAGAACTCTGAGGGTCACGCGAATTTGAGCTTCTGAGAGGCTTTGAGACTTTCGAGCACTGCTTCCCCTGCAGAGAACAAGTCCCTAGAGCAAAAGCTCTGGGCTGCACCGAGACAGAGTCGTGACCGCTCTACCTGGCCACCTGCCCAGAATACACAGCCTGGCTGGGTCAGTGCCAGGCAGAGTTTTGAGTTGGACACATTACCACAACCACCCCCCGACAGGAGAGAAGCAGTTGGAGCCGTGGCCCAACTGAGTGCCCTCACGGAGGTGGTTTGACCAGCAGCAGCCCTGTCTAAGGTGATGCTGGACGATCTGCTGCGGTTCCTCAGGACTGGGAAATCATCACTGTCAGAGCCCGCAGCTCCAAGAAGACATCCCTTCTTTCAGCTTACAGGGACCTTTCTGCTCTCTGAGAACCACACCACACCCCCCCTCTGCCCCTTGCATTTACCCTCTTCATTCAGCTGGTCAAATTATAAGCGATCTTGAGCTGTAGGATTCAAATCCAAACCATACTTTAAAAAAATTAACTTTGGAGCCGGGCGCTGGTGGCTCACGCCTGTAATCCTAGCTACTCAGGAGACTGAGATCTGAGGATCGCGGTTCAAAGCCAGCCCAGGCAGGAGAGACCATGAGACTCCTATCTCCAATAAACCACCAGAAAACCGGAAGTGGCGCTGTAGCTCAAGTGGTAGAGCGCTCGCCTTGAGCTGAAGAGCTGAGAGACAGCGCCCAGGCCCAGAGTTCAAGCCCCACGACCGACAAAAAAAAAAAAAAAAAAAAAAAATTAACTTTGGGCCGTTTTGCACAAGAAAGAATGAAAATACTGTGTGCTCTAAGTTTTGTCATCCACTTGTTCAGCCCGAATGCATTTACTGATCACCTGTGGGACGGTTTGTGTCAGAATTTATGCCTGACATTAGTGACATTGTAGTGGTTGTATCTGCAAGGGTTTTTGAAAACGCATTTTTATCTCTGCAGAGTATGCTCAGAATTGACAGACAAATGTTTGTGCTGGTGACAAATACATACGTGGTGGCTGAAAATCTATGGCTTTCATGAGGTGCTAAAGGGGATCAGTGAAGTCATGGTGGTCCCTAATTAGGAAATCTGGTATCTTGGTGTGTTATGTGTTGCTATAACAGAATACCTGAGGTTGGGCAATTTATCTTAAATAAAGAAAACTCTTTATTCAATGGGAGGAGGATAGGCAAAAGAGAGGGAAGGTGGGCGAATGTGATCATAATCCTCAATGTATGTACATGAAAATAAACAAGAAAACTTGACTAAGATGGGTATGGGAGAGGGGAAGAATGATGGAGGAGGGGACTTTGATCAAGGTGCATTGTCTACATAAATGGATAGGTGAAAAATGAAACCCCCTTGTACAATGTTTTGCAGATAATCTTTTTTAATGTATGAAGGTTTAGGTGGCAATGGCTCTGAAGGCTAGAAAGCTCAAGATCCACAGATATTTCTGGTAGCATTTGGCCAGGACCTCTGGCAGCTTCAACTCATGGCAGAGAACAAAAGAAAGCAGCCCGGCCTTATAGCAAGACACTTTCCCAGTAACCAGTAATCTAGTCTCTTGAGAGCAAGGTGGAAACTCCTGTTAGAAAGGCATCAATCCCTCTGGACAAGCTTGCTAGCCCTTATAGGCCCCATGTATCTAGCTCCAGTGGCAGCTTCATGCCAACAAGAGTTTCAGAAGGGACAAACCATACCCCACACCACAGCACCTGGATCCCAGCTCCGTTCTGCGTCCATTTCTTTCCCAGTCAGTGACTTGAGACTACTTGTTTAATAGGGTATTAAATGATGACAGGTGAAATGTTGCTAACAGATTTTTTTAGTCCTGAATTACACAATCCATGTTGACCACACGCAGACAAATAAAAATCCGTGAGGACAAAGGAGGAGACACACAGGAATGAATTGTTGTAGAATATTCCAGTGGTGCAACTCATAGCTCAGAGACACTTTGTGATTCTGAGTAGTTCAGAGGTGAGAAGCGGAGAATGTGACTTAGGAAATGGAAGCTTCAGTTTCAGCAAAGCTGTGAAGATTGTGGAAGCCATGGGACTTCTCTGGGCTTTAGTTTTTCCTTATTTAGAAAACAGTAAATGATGTTAGTGGCAATGGTGATATTTTAAAAAAAAGAAAAACAACTTTGTTTTCAAGCTTTTCCTGTGCACCTGGGCACCAAAACCACTTAAAATTCACGTCCCACTGAGGGAGTATGTCAAGTATGTCAAAGAGATGAGAAACAGAAACCCAGCTAATCTAACTAGGTCATGCATTTCTCCTCCAATCCCAACTCTAAGGATGTATGCATGTGTAGGAAATAACCAGTTCTCTTACTTTTGGGGTCTCTGTCTAGATTCTTGTCACAGTTTTTATTATCATCATTATTTGAATTAGCTCCAGTTTGTACTTCCTCTTAGCAGATACCTCAATTGATAGATATATTTTTTTTTTGTCAGCCATTGAGTTTGAACTCAGGGCTGAGTGCTGTCCCTTGTTCTTTTTTTTTTTTTGCTCAAGGCTAGCACTGTACCACGCTGAGACACAGCTCCACTTTCCGGTGTTTAGGTGGTTAATTGGAGATAAAAGTGTCATGGACTTTCCTTCCCCAGGCTGCCTTTGAACCAACATTCTCAGATCGCAGCCTCCTGAGTCAAATATATATTCTTAACATACTGTTTGTTTTCTTTCTGCTTTCAGGGTCCAGAACACCCGAATCCTGGAAAGAGTTTCAGTGCCCGTGGTTTCCCAAGACACTGCTATCTTCCAGACAGTGAGAAAGGGAGAAAAGTAAGAGCAGATGTTTCAGTATGTAGAAATGGGGGGTTTCATCTTTGGTTGGTATCTGAAGTTTCGCTTCCTGTAATGCACAGACCAGAGAGTCCCAGGCCTCTTTTAAGTCTAAATACACCTGGTAACAAGGTCATATCCAAGTCATGTGATCTTAACATGTGAGTCAAGGTCATATCTATCCCATAGGTAGGGTGGATATAATGAGAATGTTTTTGCAAGTGGGTGATCTATTTTAGGATCCCTTGTCTAGAGCCTTGCTGCTTAAAGGATCCTACTAGAAACATAGCATAACCCTTAGGAGCTTAATAGAAATTCAGAACTAGAACCCACCCCATCTTAACAAGATCCCTAGCTCATCATGTTTTATATGGAATTGTGAGGAGTAATGCTCTGGGGCGACCAACTTAATTAGTAGGAGATTATTTTATTTTTATGTACTTTCGTACTCTTGGACTCATTCCAAAAACAGCAGAGGGAGTAATCATCGGGTGTCTGGATTCCTAGTAATTCATAATCAGGCTTCAGTGAACTCTAATTAGAATAGAACTCCTAATTAGGTTCTACGAGCTCTAATTAGAGTAAAAATTTCCATATTTGTCTTTCTGTGGATCAGGACCCAGAAAAAGCAAAAAACAAAAACTACTGGTTTCTCAGCGTCTCTTCTGCTCTCAAGAGGGGAAAGAACCAGTGTGGTTTAATCCGTTTTGCTCTCCAAATTTCAGCAGCTGACTACAACCAATGTTTAGTTTCCATGTACTTTGCATGTCAGTGGTGATATTGTGGCTGTGGATTGTTACAACAAAATACCCCAGGCTGGCTGACTGATAAACAACAGAAATTTATTTCTCACAGTTCTGGAGTCTGAGAAGTTCGAGATCAAGACAGTGGCTGATTTGGTATCTGGCAAGGGTCCACTTCCTGTTCATAGACAAAGCCTTCTTTTTATGACCTCCCGTGGAGCACAGGGTCTCTCCCAGCTGTCTTTTATAAGAGCACTAATCCCATTCATCGAGATTTATTCCCATGACCTAATCGCTGTGGATAGTTCCCACCTCCTAATATTGTCTGTCATCTTGAGAGAAGAATTTCAACGTAGTCCATGTTCTTCCTGTGGAAAGGGGATAGGCAACCAAGACAGAATCCAAGGGGTCGTGTGTCATCCCATTTAGACTTCTAGAAGCTTCTTACATTCCTTCACCTTTCATAGGCCCCATAAAGTCATGGACAGGTTAGGAAGGGTTGAGTAGGTGAAATGTCAACAGGGAGACATTTAGGTCTCATGACAAGAGGTAGGGGTATGTTCCCTGCTTCTCTGATAGTCTAGAACCACAAGAGAATCACCCACACAGTGAAGATGTGCCAACAAAATGTCCTCAGAGGGGCTGGGAAGGTGGCTCAGTGGTAGAGTGATTGCCTTGCATTCCTGAGGCCCTGGGTTCAATTCCTCAGCACCACATAAGCAGAAAAAAGCCCGAAGTGGTGCTGTGGCTCAAGTGGTAGGGTACTAGCCTTGAGCTGAAGAACTGAGAGACAGTGCCCAGGCTCAGAGTTCAGTCTCCACGGCCGACAAAAAAAAAAAAATCAATGTCCTGAGATAAGCAGTCAGGACTAGGCCTCGGGCATCTCTCTTTGAAGAGTCATTTTTCTGTGCCAAAACTGTAGATCAGAATCCCGGCTCTATAGCTTACTATAATGCTTGAATTGTGTTTTCAAGGCTTCTTCTTCTTCCTTCCTCTTTATTTAATGGATTTATTTATTTATTGCCTATCCTAAAGCTTGAATTCTGGGCCTGCACACTCTCTCTGAGCTCCTCTTGTTCAAGGCGAACACTCTACCATTTGAGCCATAGCACCATTTCTGGCTTTTTCTGTGATTTAATTGAAGATAAGAGTCTCACGGTCTTTCCTGCCCAGGCTGGCTTAGAACTGTGATCCTCAGATCTCAGCCTCCTGAGTAGCTAGGATTACAGGCATAAGCCACTGGCTCCCAGCTAGCCTTCTTCTTTAGATTAATTATATTTTCCAAATATGCAGGCGTGAACTAGGCCTTGACATAATCTTATACTGGCAGTCTGACCTGCTGCGTGCATCTGGCTCATTCCTCCATGGATTGCTTTCTAAACAATTTGACTTCTTTTATAATTCTTCCTTCTTACCTACTTAATTCTTCATCATTCCCTTGCTACCAGATCAGTCACCCCAAAGTATGGTTTCTAATGAGAAATGAAATTTGAAAGTAACACACAACGGAGCCGGGCACCAGTGGCTCACACCTATAATTTTAGCTACTCAGGAGGCTAAAATCTGAGGACCATGATTTGAAGACAGCCTTGGGCAAGAAAGTCCAGGAGACTTTTATCTCCAAGTAATGCTAAAAAGCCAGAAGTGTAGCAATGATTCAAATGGTAGAGCATTAGTAGCTTTGAATGAAAAGCTAAGGAATAATGCCCAAGCCTTGAGTTCAAGGCCAAGTCCTGGCACACACAGACAAATAAGAAACAATAAATCATGGTTTTGATGATTCACCCTTTGTTCTTCCCAAAGTAACAATCTTCTCCATTTGACTTAGAATGCCTACCACAGTGTGGATTTGAACTTGCCTCTCTCACTAATGTTCTCTAGTGAAATTCTCGTCGTCCTTGGCTTGCTGTAGTGGACCCTAACTTTGGCTTTGCTGCAGACTGAGGGATGCAACCACATGTGGGCTTTAGAGCTGGGTCAGCTCGAGCTCCAGACCTTGTTCCGCTATGTACTGTCTGTTGAAACTGGTAGAAAGTTTCGTGTTTTTAGACTAACCTGTACATAGCGGTGAGAATTTCTCTCTGTGTGGACAGAACCACTGTAGGAACTAAGTGAAAGTAGCATTTGTAAAATGCAGTGTGATGTCAGCTCTTGTAAATACCCATGCCTTGGGTGTATGTTGACATATCCTTTCCTCTTGATTTACCGTAGATCCTCCCCATTCAGAGAGAGACTCAGCGTCTCTCTCTAAATCTATACTGACCTTTCTCTGAGCTGTGTAGTCAAGCAGAGCCTGGAGGTCAAACTCTTAACTCCCATCCCACGAGCTCCCACCCACCACCTATAAGCTATAAGAGTAAGACATCATTTTTGTTTGTTTGTCTTCTGGGCTTCTATTTTCCATTGTCAGAAAGGCGGGGGGGATCATGAGAGCATGTTCTCATCAATCTCTGTAACCACCACATCTCATCCAATCTCCGTAACCACCACATGACTAAATGCCTTGCATTTAGTAAGTAACCACTTGGGAAATGTTATCTCATATTTTTTAATTTAGTATTATTATTCTACTACCACTCTGCTTTTACAGCCACCAGTCAATAGCATGTTCACAATAGTTTCATTTTGAACCAAAGGAATTTTTATCAGCTGCCTTCTTCACGCTGGATATTATTCTGACCAAGACTTGGAATAGAGCATTAGAGATAAATGTTTCTCACACAAGATTTGGTAGGATTTAGCAAAATAGAAAATTTTGCGAGCCTGGTTACCTTTCTGGGCCTCAATTTCTCCACTTGTGAAATTGGGGCAGTAGTAGTAGTACCAGCCATGTACCTTCTCCAAGTGTGCGTGTGAGGACCAGTGAGGAAATAAATATAAATTATATATATATATATAAAGTAGACCCAAAGAGTTCAAAGTGCTTAACACTGTCACTAGAGATGTACTGTACGTCAAACTTTAGCCATTAGTAAATGAGTTCTATTTTGACATAGTGGTGGTGAAGGGTAGAGATTCCATTTATCAGATCGTAAGCACCTTTAATTCCTGCATACTGCACTTTAAAATGTATATTTTGCCGAATGCTGGTGACTCATCTTTGTAATCCCAGCTACTCAGGAGGCTGAGATATAAGGATCATGGTTCGAAGCCAGCCCAGGCAGGAAATTCCGTGAGACTCTTATGTCCAATTAACCACTCAAAAAACTGGAAGCGGTGCTGTGGCTCAAAGTAGTGCAACACTAGCCTTGAACCAAAAAGCTCAGGGACAGCACATAGGCCCTTAGTTCAAGCCCCATGACTGACCAAAATAATAATACTATAATAATAATACTACTAATAATAAAATATCTCATGTTTGTAGCTTATACTTTGAAGTACTGTAATCCATAAACTGGTATGAAAATGCTTTCCATGTAGTCTTCATAACTTTTGGGGCAGATTATATGATCACTATTTTCTAAATGTGGGAATTAAAGAGATGCTTGAGGGGCTGGGAAAGTGGCTCCGTGGTAGAGTGCTTGCCTTGCATGCATGAGGCCCTGGGTTCAATTCCTCAGCACCACATAAGCAGAAAAAGCTGGAAGTGGTGCTGTGGCTCAAAGTGGTAGAGCGCTAGCCTTGAGCTGAAGAGCTGAGAGACAACACCCAGGCCCAGAGTTCAGGCCTCATGACCAGCAAAAAAAAACAAACAAACAGACAAACAATAAAGAGACGCTTGAATTTCCACAAACTCCCCCCATTATTCATTCGTAGAGCTGAGACTCACACTTTTACTCCAAGTTCTAATCTTTCTCCCACTGGATTGCTTCCCACACGGGTGATTGAGGAAGGCGTAGGGGACCCTTGGGACAGCTCTGCTGTCCCAGAGATAAGTGTCTGACCCACCGTGAACACCTGCCTTTGTTTCCCTATCTTCGTCCTGCTAGGTTCTGAAGCTGCTGCTTGTGGCCTGGGACCGCCGCCTCATCTTTGCTATCGGGACCTCCAGTACCACGGGCGAGTCAGACACCGTCATTTGGAACGAAGTGCACCACAAGACAGAGTTTGGCTCTAACCTCACTGGCCACGGCTACCCAGATGCCAATTACTTGGATAACGTGCTGGCTGAATTGGCTGCCCAGGGCATCTCAGAGGACAGCGCTTCCCAGGACAAGGACTGAGGCTGGAAGGGTTTTGATAACCACCAGGTCCATGGGGGACTGCAGAACAGCAAGCAGGGAGAGTTGAGGTAGAAGTTGCTACCATGCCTTCCTGACTCCCTCATCTCCCCTCTTGCCCCGTCTCCATCCTTCATCCCCCCCCAGCCTCAGGGGGGTACACCCAGATGGACAAAGGTGATGTCATTCATAAACTTCATCCAACATACAGGGGACGTGGGTTGAAGATCATCCTTAGTCTGGTCCCGTGGAGTGTTCTGGTGCTGGGTAGGCAAGGACTCTCCCCCTCCCTCCTCCAAGTAGGGGGTCATGGCCAGCACATTTCAGGGTATGGACGGTACATGGGCTTGCCATACCTTGACCTTGTGAGGCAGAAGTTCTTTGCCCCAGGAAGCTTCTTGCTGTTTCCGCTCTGCTTTGAAAGCGGAATTTCCACCTCTCTCTCTTTCTTGTGAGACAGGGAGGTGCCACTGTGCCAGGCTGGAGGAAGGGCGAAGGGGAAGGCCCCGCCAAACGGCTGCCACGTCAGAAGTCAAATGCCTTGGTGTAGAGTGGGAAAGCATTTCCTGCTGAGTGGGTCAGAAAGACAGCCTTTCTTTCCTTGAGCTCTTCTCCTAAGTCCTCAGCTTCTCCAGGCCCTTCCGTCCTCCTCCTCCTCCTCCTCACACCCTTGACCTGGTCCAAAGAGGTGTCTGGTTCTCTTGGGTGGATGGAAAGATTCTGGGATGGCATCCCAGAATGCTCTTTCAACCCTTCTCTGATAGAACCAGAACCTGCTGCAGTCTGTTGAGCATCTGCCCTGTCCAAAGGGAGAAGAGCCCATGCCTCCTTCCCAGCTCATCCCAGACCAGCTCAAAGATGCCATGAGTTTCATGAAGTCACTGTGAGAGTAGCCCACACGAGGCTCTGTACTGTTTGTGCATGTGCATATGTGCGTGCGTGCGTGTGTGCATGTGTGTGTGTGTGTGCGTGTGTGTGTGTGCGTGTGTGTGTCACAGGGCCACGCTGTCCCTCAACTCTGTTTCACAAGATGCCAAACCCCAGTTCCGATGGGGATCAAGTAGTCAGGGTCCAGTCCCGTGATTTTTCCTTACCGTGCCTGACTAGCTCATAATGAACTTGCGTCTGGATGGAGTCAGAACAGTACTTGGAGAGATACGATGAGGTGAGAGCTGGGTTCTCCTCCTCTGCCCTCTCCCCTGTTGCTTTTCAAGGCTGGATCAGAGCCAGCCTGCATCCAGTGTCTGTTTCTGTGAGGATTTCAGTCTATCTTCATGCAACTGTCCTAGGTCCAGCCCAGAAATGGTTCTAGATTCCCCGTCCTGCCAACCCCATCGATTACAGATTGACCCAGAGCATGGCAGCAAAGCCTCTTTAGCCCATTCCTAAGCAGGGATGGGACCACATATGGTCTTATCCAACCTGCATCTGGGCTGTGTCCCAGATGCTGTCCATCTCCTCAGAACAGCCTCTTACCTTTGGCTCCCAATAAAGAATGGATTGGGAGTCAAGGAGGAAAGAGGGAGAAATGAAGAAGGGAAACCCAGTTCAGGAAATCCAATTTCATCTTGAAAAGTAGGGGTTTTGTTTTGGTTTTTTTGAACTGTTTGGAGGGAAGTTCCTCTGGATACTAATTTGAATTTATATACCTCACGTTTTGGAGGTTTGTCATATAAATATATATATTCATATATATTTCATAAGATTTGGAAGGTTTTTAATGCTTGGAAAAGTAGAAACAAAGGAACCTTCAACAATGGTACTTAAGACAAAGGCTACGCTTTTGTGAGCGCCAGCTCTGTAGCTGCCTGCCATGGGGCCATTTTGCTATTGGTGTGGCCAGTGGATTCAGCTGAATGCCATGTAGCTCCCGGGACTTGCTGGTGCTGAATTCTCCTTCATGCTCTGAATGGCTACAGGGGCGTTGATTTGTTCCATCAGAAGGAGTTGTGATAGGAGGAATGCTTCCTGTCCTCTTAGCTCCAGTCTCTCCATTCAGTGAGATGCTGATTTGCCTCACCAGCAGACCAGGAGACTGGTCCTGAGTTCACTGCACCTCCAGCTACGTTCCTGCCACAGCTAGGAAGGAAGCAGCAGAACTGTCCCCTTCCATCCCTTGGACAGCCTCACGATAGGATTAGCGTCATCTCCTCCGGCATCCACGCCAAGTACTTGCTAGGCTTATTGGCCACTGGGATGAAGGCCTGTGGGTAGGAACATGCAATGGGAAGCGGAGGGAAAAGACATGAAGAAACTCTTTGGTAGCCGGGAATAGACAGTAGAGAGACGCTTCATCGGGCAGAAGGTGTTAAGTGGGAAGGAGACAGACAAGGACAGGAAGAAGGGGACCCCAGAGGGGGTCTTAAGGAGTCAATGTGCCTGTGGCAATACTCAGCCTTCACACCTACAAGCCTTTCCCCCCTAGGACTGTGATAGGTCCCCGCCCTACTTCTCTTTCTGTCTGGGGATGCTCAGGAGGAGCTACCTCACGCTCCTGCTGCTCTGCTTTGGGCTTGCTTCACAGGAAGGATCTTGGATCTCCTGTCTAACAACTGTGCCAGGTATCACAAGAGGGGCATAGCCTTCCCCTGGTACTAGCCTAGAAAAGTACAGCCTCCATTTCGGGGAGAACCCTGCCCGTAGAACCCCGGGGCACCCACTACGTGGATACAAGGCATTTCCCACTAGAGGCCCTGCTGTGCTCTCCTGGCCTAAGCAGGGGACTCCCGTGCTTTTCCTTTCGTGGTCTTGGCACCAGCAGCCTAGTTCTCCCTTCCTGAGTCTCTAGGGTCAACACCTGGGATTGCAGAGACACACTCGGTCAGACACGCATCCCTTAAAAGGTTATAGGATATATACATGTTTGCCTGTGCCTTTGTGTTTTCATTCCCCTCCCCTTTTTTTTTGTAAAACTTTGGACTTCTCTGTGCTTTCATACTTGGTCAAAAGTACTTGTCCTGGTTACTGCACTGTTTGGTGCATGGGAGAAGACCCATGGGGCGAAAGTGAGGACCCCTACCCCTTTTCCTGGTCTGTGGTCTCTGGCGCCTGAGTGGGGGCTTCTGGGAGAGGGCAGTTACATGTCCACCTGTATGTAGTGTGTTCTGTTTGTAAACTGCTGTGTTTTGAAGTTGTTTTGGGGTTGTTTTCTTTTTTTTGGTGTTGCTCTGTGAGAGGACATCGCCACCTGGTGCTCATGAGGTGTATGTGCAGAACAATAAATGGCAAATGAACAACCGCAAACTGCTTTTGGTAGATGAGTGACTTACACCTTAGAAGTTTTGTTTGTTTCCCTTTGACTCTGTAAGCAACCACAACCCTTCCACCAGATAAGGGGGGAGTCTTTTTTCTTTCATTCTTTTTTTGTTTCTACACTTTATTAATATATATGACCTGATTGGATTCTCTCTTCTCCCCATCTCCCCCCACTACCCCACCCTCCAAAGAAACTGACCACATGGTACATGTTCACTTCTTAAAGAACCTGTCCCCCTGAATAAAATATGATGCTTTTTTGGCCAGTTTTAGGGCTAGTATTCAGGGCCTGCGCATTGTCCCTGAGCTTCTTTTGTTCAAGGCTAGCACTCTACCACTTGGGCCACAGTGCCCCTTTGGGCTTTTTCTGTGTATGTGGTTCTGAGGAACCCAGGGCTTCATGCACACTAGGCAAGCACTCTACCACTGAGCCACATTCCCAGCCCTGGTGTATGTTTTAAGCATTTACAGGTGATGGTTTTTCAAAAACATGTTCGGTATTAGTCATAACAAGAAGAACACAAAGAGAATGCAAAGGTAGAACCACTTGACACCCATATCTGTAGTCCTGAGAGTGTGGTTTTCTTGGAGGCCAGGACTGGTCTTTTCCCAGCCACCAGCCCATGATGATCAGTGGGATCGCAGGCCTGTGGGGTCTGACTTGGTCAAGCATTTGATGGATATGAACTGAAGATGCCCAAGTTCTGATTTCATACGGATAAGCATTGAGACATGGTTCGTTGATGGAAGATTTTAATACATATTTACACATCGTTTTGTTAGTAGGCTTGTAGGGTTATACAGAACTCTTTTTGTTTCAATGGGCAGTTAGTTTGCTAAAAGCCTGAGAATCTTTGGCTCTATTTTAACTTTCTGACAGTCATTGTCAAAGAACTCATAGAGCAAAGTCAGTCCGTGTTTGCAGAAATATAGTTAATTCAGAACCCACAAAGGTTTAGAACATGCTGAAGAGGCAGGGTTAAGGTATAAAAATTACAGAATCAAATCTCAGCTAGACAGTAGGGAGTACCAGGCTCAAATTCAATTTGCTTTTCCATATCTCAGTGGGAAATGCATGAATCCCACAACTTGAGTACTCGAAACTCGTTAGATGGGTCTACTGTCAACACAAGCCCTTGGTTGGGAATGTTAACAAGGCAAAAACAAATTACCCTACCCAGAAGGTAACACTTAAGGCACTGAATTTGATGGATAAATACAGTATGGTTTTGTATTTTTTGGGGGGGGGAGGGGGTGTCCGGTCGTGGGGCCTGAACGCTGGTCCTGGGCGCTGTCCCTCAGCTCTTCAGCTCAAGGCTAGCACTCTACCACTTGAGCCACAGCGCCACTTCTGGCTTTTTTCTTTTTGTTTATGTGGTTCTGAGGAATCGAACCCAGGGCCTCATGCATGCAAGGCCAGCGCTCTACCACTGAGCTACCTTCCCAACCCTACAGTGTGTTTTAGAAATGTGATGGAGAGATACTGATAACATGGCGGCACTCACAATGAGATAAGACTGATATTAAAAATTTTGCAAAGCCACAAATACTGCCAGGTGACAGTCCCCAGCAAAGTCAGCCTGGAAACAGAAGTGATTGCCTCCAGTGGTCTATGGCTAAAGACACAGATTTTATTACATCAGCCCCCTTTATGAGTTAAAAAAAAATATTTCTTGGAGAGGACTTGAGGGACATAGTCAAGAATCTGAAGAGTGGTCTGATCTAAGTAAGTCCTTATGATGGGCCAGCTGGAAAAAGTAGAATTAGTACATATTTTTTTCCTTTGAGATGCCGTTAAGATAATCCAGGGAGATGACACAACTCATTAATGGGGAGCCTTTGAAGCTAAAAAGGCAGGACTTCCTGTGTCTTTGTAGGACTCTGTCCGCCTTTGGAAGCATGAAATCCAAGCTGCTTTCAAAACACAAAATACAGGGATGGCAGTGATTAAAGCAGAACCTCTTAAAAAAATCACAAATTGGAAACCACTAGAGATGCAAGAGTAAATAAAATGCAAGCCAGGCGCTGATGGCTCCACACCAGTAATCCTAGCTACTCAGGAGCCTGAGATCTGATAGCCAGCCCAGGCAGCAAAGTCCATGAGACTCTTTATCTCCAATAAACTACTCCGAAAAAGCCAGAAGTGGTACTCTGGCTCAAGTGGTAGAGTGCTACCCTTGAGCACAAAAAGATTCATGGGGCAGTGCCTAGGCCCTGAGTTCAAGTCCCAAGACTAGCCAAAAATAAAAAGTAAATGCAGTTTACAAATCCAGAGGTCTGCATTTCTCCCTCTCTTTACACGCATGCATTCCGGCGGAGACAATTAGGTAATAAACCAGAGAACAGATAACCGCATTTCTGGGTTAGCCCCTAGGATGGCCTTTGGATGAACAAATCACAATTGTTCTCTCCCAGCCCCACCCTTGCCCACAGAACCCTTTGCATTTCTAGCCCCAGCCACACCCCCACCTCCCCAGGTAAGGAAGTCACCCAGTGGTACCTGCTTTTTGTTGGCCTTGTCACTCCAATACTTGGGAAGGTGACAGTCGAAAGAGCAGTAATGAAGGTCATGCTTGAAAGACAGACAGGGGTCTGACAAGCCCAGAAAGGGCTTTCCCCCTGCCCTACCCCAATCTGGAGAGATTTAAGCTGGACCTTGCCCTTGCTCTTGGTTGTGACTATCTCCAGAGGTGGCAAAACCCTGCCTTTCCTCCTCCTCCTCCTCGATTGCCTGGTATCCTTTCTTCTTATACTTCCGGATGCCGTAGAGGACCAAAGCAATCGCAGCTGCCAGGCCGATGGTGACTGCTAATGTGACTCCAGCCACTGCCCCTCTAGACAGGCCACTTCCGTCGCCGTAGACGACGGTCATTGCTCTCCGCAACTCCAGCGGCTCCCCCAGCCTCCACTGGTGGGTCTGGGAGTCTTTAATCCAGGATTTGGACCCCTCGGTGTTGGTCACTATGACTGTGTTGGTGGCAGCCTGGCTCATAAGAGGCGGCCGAGTGTAAGGCGGGAGCCTGGCAGGGGGCAAAAGGCCACTGGTAAAGACTCCGGCCTTGACGCAGTAGGAGATTTGGCAGCCATCGCTGATGAGGGCCAGGTGCTGGCTGAAACCCCCAGGACATTTCTGCAATGAGGGTACACCGAGGTCCCTGGACATAGCCGAATTCACCAAGGGGTTGCCCACAGCACAGCTGAAGAAGCCACCAAAGGGAACTGAGAACTTATATCCCAGCTCGTAGTCCTGAGAGGCACACACCTTGAGACTCTCAAACAGGCTCAGTGGGATGTAGCCAGCCGGGCACGACTGGGCATTCGTCAAGGGGTTCATGCTCTTGCTACTGAAAAGACCCCCAAAGAGAAGTCCAGAGTTTTCAGATACCTGCCCATGCGCCGCACACCAGAAAGCCCTAAATTCAGCCTTCGCCACTCGGAACACATCCTCACACACCGTCTTACAGAAGATGTAGAGGGTGCATTTCCGTCGACAGTCGAGGTGATTGTAACCCTCCTCGTGGATCTGGGACAGGAGATGGACCGCGTGGTAGCCGGAGGGACAGGAGAAGTTGCCCGTGAGTGGATTCTTCTGCTCCAGGTTCTGACAGAGAGCCACCTCGCTCCCCGAGAGTTGGGTGCATTCCTGATACACCCCACCAAACGAGAAGTTGGTCATCTTCCCCTCGCAGGAGCCATCATCTGTATTGGCCTGGAAATTGAAGTTGGGGGAATTGACATCGGTACAGCCAGGGTAGGTATTAAAGGCATAATAGCGTCTCACGGCACTTTCTACCGTCTTGGACAGCTTCTTCACCAAGGGACCAGGCAAGGCAGGCAGCTTGTCCGGCTTGATGAAGAAATACAGAGGCAGGCCAGCGCGGTCCACCGCCACCAAGTGGTTGGTGATGCCCTGCTGCCAGGCTTGGAGGGTGATCCCGGGGTAAAATGGTACCCCTCCGATGCTCTGCACCCTGGAGTGGGTGCGGTTCGCCAGATAGCCTTTGGTCAAGGCATTCTGGGAAGTGTAGTTGTCCTCCAGTTTGGAGTTCACGATGTTCAGGAAGGTGATTCCCGCAGCCGCCGTGATGGCCGCGTGGCTGCTCTGGCCTTCCTGGAGGAAGGTGGTCCTGAGGTGATCTTCCTGAACAAGAGCAGCTCCGGCGTGCACGCTGGTGATGACGTGGGTGCCGTAGTTGAGGACCAGGAGTTCAGCCAGGTAGGTGGCCATCCTGGTCTGGTTGTTCTCCAGCCGGTCACAGATGTCCATGAGCTCCTTCTTAAACTCCCAGCTGAGCTCTGAGGTGGGGTTGATCTTGGCGGTGTAGACCAGGTTTCTGACTTGCACTCGGGTGGTGATGGCTTGCTCTTTCACTTGAAGGGTCTTCATCCTCTGGAACTCAGCAGAGAACTTGCCGTTGACCTTGGAGAACAGGGAGAGCTCAGCGTTGATGGACGATGCGGTGCTGCTCTGGTAATTCATCCAGGATTCCAGGATTTCAGAATTCATCTCCAAGTCGCTCTGTTTCTGTGGAATGGTGTAGACAGCGTCGGGGATAATGTACTGTCCATCCTCTGTGGTCTTGCAGTGGGTGTAGGTCAACTCCAACACCCGTCCCATGTCCACATTCCGCAGATTATCCCAGCCCCCTCCGGGCAGGACCTCCAGGACCGGTAGTTTCAAGGCATTCTTGCAAGTTTGAAATCCGGTCTGATCAGTCTCTCCCAGAGACGGGTCTGATCTCACACAGGTAGCTACAGCCCAGAAAAGGACAGCTTCCCTCCAGCCTCCCATGACTCAGACAAGCTGGCCTCACACTAGCCCTGAGCAATGGCCAGTGGATGGTGCAACCTGAAAAATGGCAAAGAAAGCTGCTGTTCAAAACAGAAATTTCAACAGTCCTCCCAAAGCCACCAGTTAGTTCCTCTTTAGGCTGGATCTACTTCTCAAATGGGGAAATGAGAGTTGGTAGGAATATTACGGTCTACTGGAACTTTGAATAAAAATTACACTGTATTAAGATAGGCCAAAAAAAAAAAAAACCTCTAAATCCCTGAAAGGTCACTTACCCTGTGTTCTGTTCCCCTCTCTCACACACCAACACACACTGGCTAATCTACAGGCGATCTGCTTTGTTCTCCTAACTCAATATTACTCCCTTGGCTTGGCCTAATGACTATCCTTCCCCCAGGGGATCGTTCCAAAATTGTTCAGCCTGGTCCCCTGCCCAGAATCTTAATCTAAATATAAAATTCCACTTCCCTAACCCTAGATTATTTAGGCACCTGAATTGCTAGAAGCACAGAAACTGGGGCACGGGACTTAAACAATAGGTTCCCAGACTGCACCACAAACTCACCAAACTCTTTGAACCCTCAGCTACCCGTGACGCTACCCCCCACCCTTAGAACAGTGTAGCTCCCAGTGACCCTGCCCCCTAATTATTACCCTACTTCCACCCCTCCACCCCTGCCCCCAGCATACCATGCCTCCAGTCTCCTGACTCTCCTCTGGTCACCATGGGGTCCCTCTCCCACTCTCCAGTAAAGTTGCTCCGGTCCATGGAGCTCCTACTCTGCTCTTTCTTTATTCTAATACCCTTGTGATTCCATTTGCTAACAATGAGCACCCAGAAAAAGTATGATCTCCTACCTCACCGCGTTCTTCCCCAGAATTTGGTTGGGCTTTGCATTCAATCTCTAGGACTCAGTTTTGAAACTCTCTCCTGCCTGTTCTCTCCTGGAGCTCCACAGTCAGTTTCTTTTTCCTAGAAATGCAAATGCTAGTTGCTACATCATCCTTTTCTGAGGTGCCCCGCCTCCAAGAAATCCAGACTAGCTGTGGGACAAGGCCCAACCCTTAGATTTCCCATTGGCCTTGGGCCGGAGGTTGTTTCCACCCAAGAATGGGAGTGAAAACCTTGGATGCACTCCTTGTGAAAGCTCATTGTTTTAGGGCCTCATGGCCCTGACTTTGGATATGGCTTTATCTGGGGGCAGACTTTAAAGGACAGGAAGTGGAGTCTGCTTGCCATCTACAGGAAAACCTTAGTCTTCCTTGCATAAAGCATTCAGAGTGCACATGAGAGGGCCCCACACTACTGCCATTTCCTTTCAGATAGAAATGTTCAAACCGCCCCTCCCCCAAAAAGAAAAAGAGCAAGAAATGTTCAACCAAAAACAAAAGTCGCATGATAATCTATTTTTTGAATTATACAGATTTTCAAAGTACCCACTGGCCACAGAATACATGTGTGTCTGCACACACACATTTATCTTCTCCATACATGTGGTCAGCAGTAAGTATCTTTGTAGCTATACCTTTCATTTTTCATCTCTTTGTGAAGTACATGCAATCTGTATAGGTGCATAAAATGAAGTATGATTCTCCATTACTCAGTTATTTTATATGAGTCACGATTCATTTGTTACGCCCTTACGAGAACATAACTTCATAAATTGCCTTTTGTGTGAAAGCTGGTGCCAGGTTTCTTTGACCTTATAAATTAGAATGATATTTCCAGACTCAAGGACCAAGGACCAGGATGAACTAAAACCTAGCCCCATTAATTGTTTGGGATTATTCGCACATAGAACAATTAGCAGTAGCTGATGGGAATCTGCTTTGCTAAGTATTACTCTCATGGCTTGGTCCACTGAATACCAGCCCAGTCCCCATCCCTGAATCTTAATCTGAATATGAGAGTCCCTTCCTCCCCCACAGGCACCTGAAAGAGGAGCCTGGAGCCAGCCCTGTGCCACAAACTAGCAAAACTCTTTGAACTTTCTGTTCCCTGTGACCCTGCTCCCTAATTATTACTCTACTTCCACCCGTCCACCACCACCCCCCTACCCCTAGCAGGCCAGGCCTCCCAGGTCTCCTGACTCTCCTAGGTCACCATGAGAGTCCCTCTCCTACTCTCCAGTAAAGTTGCTCTGGTCCATTGAGTTCCTTTTCTGCTCTTTCTTTATTCTAATGCCCTTGTGACTCCGTTTGCTAACAAAGAGCACCCAGAAGAAGTATGATCCCCTACCTCACCGCATTCTGCGTTCTCCACCAGAAGGCTTAGGTTGGACTTTGCATTCAATCTTTAGGACTCGGTGTTTTGAAACTCTGCTCTCTCCTAGAGTTCCAAAGTCAGTTTCTTTTTGCAAATACTAGTTGCAACACCCTCCTCTTTTAAGATGCCCCGCCTCTAACAAATCCAGACTAGCTGTGGGACAAGGCCCAACCGTAAGGTTTCCCATGGGCCTCAGGCTAATGGAAGGAGGCCACAGAATTCAGAGCAGTTAAAGATTTCAATTGTACGCTATGGCTCCCAGAATCAAACTTCAAACCAGACATAAGGCTGCAGTGGGGGAAAAAAATGCCATGTTTCTGTTCACAGATTGGTACTATCATCTGTCTATATCTTGAAAACAAGATTTCAGAAATGAAGTATTTTGTACTGTTACTAATGTTGTGCGAGATTTTCAAAGAGTAAGTCTGGTTCTGAGCTTCACGGATTGAGTTTCACTACTCTTTTAAAACCCTGATTGTCTTCTATAAACCCAGAAATGCTATATTATCGGTCTACACAGGCCACAGTTATTATGCTTCAAGGAAGTGAGTTCTACTGGTCTTTCATGAGGGATTAATTTATGAATTAATACCCAGTCTATCAACTCCTGTAGAAAATGTTCTGAGTAATCATTTCTTTCTTTCTTTCCTCTTTCTATTGTAATAGTGATGTACAAAGGAGTTATACTTATGTGAGGAAATTAGTACATTTCTTTTGAGCACTGTCATCCCTCCTCTCATTTTCTCCCTCCCAATACAAGTTGTACAGTTCACTTTCAACAACATAGCGTCTCCCAAGTATCCCTGCTGCGTTAGGTCACCCGTGGTCCCTGTAAGGAAACGCCCACCTCGCAGACCTAATCTCCACCCTCGATGGCAGCGCCTGCGCAGTAGATAGGCACCACCCACTTCCGGCCCCCAACGCTATAAAGGGGGCCTCCAAGGAGGCAAACTGAGCCATTTTCTCCCTTCCCTCATGACAACTTGGCCTTGTCCCTGCTGCTGACCATAAATCCTTTCTACTTCTATCCGTGTGGTCTTTTGGGTTACTCTCTGCTGGGTTACATTTTTCCTTTCAGTCCCACCATTCTTGGTGTGCTATAATCTTCCTCATTTTATCACAGACAAAATTGAAGACAGCTAAAAGAACCAACAACACTGAAATGATAAACTATTTTAAAATCAACAATTATTTCAAATGATTTGGATAACAAGAAATTCTTGTGAAGCACAGAGGCTTATACTTGTAGTATCAGCTACTGAGAGGCAGAGATTGGGAAGATTGAAGATAAAGGCCAAGATAGGCCAAAAACAAACAAACAAAAAAGCCCAAGAGACCCCAGCCCAATCAATAAAATCCTGGATGTGGTGGTATGCACCTGTCTTCCCAACTATTTGGGATTTAGGAGATGGTGACACAGGCCAACCCAAGAATAAATTCAAGAGAGAAGGTATTTGAAAAATAAAGCAGAAAGAGCTGGGGGTGTAGCTCAGGTGGTAGAGCACCTGCCTGACAAGTACAAAGTCCTGAGCTCAAACTCCCAACAGTACCAAGGGAAAAAAATAATTCTTAAGTCATAATGTGAAGGATATTCACTTAGCATTACCTCAACTATGCACAAATAGAGATAAAGATAATATATAGAGATAGAGATAAAGAGAGGGAGATATGGGGGGATCTTTATACTACTCATAGTTTTATTTGTTCATATGTGGGTTTGTTTTTTTTTTTTTGCTTTTTCTTTGTCTTTGTCTTGAACTTGACCTGAGCCCTGTCTGTCCCTGAGCTCTTCAGCTCAAGGCTAGCGCTCTATCACTTGAGCCACAGCACCACTTCCAGTTTTCCAGCAGTTAAGTGGAGATAAGAGTCTCATGGACTTTCTTGTCCAGACTGTCTTTGAACCTCGATCCTCGGATCTCAGCCTCCTGAGTAGCTAGGATTACAGGCGTGAGCCACTGGCGCCTGGTTTCATATGTTTTATTGAGTTATTTTTATTTTCTCCCCTCTTATCTTTCTGTATTTTTTGAGTGAGCAATGAATATGTCCTGCCCATTTGATAAATTTTTACTAAGAACCTACTAATAATTTCAAAGAGCAATGAGTACCACCTTTATACTCAGAATGTGTGTGTATAAAGAAATTAAAAGCCATTTCTAGCATTTTCATATGTCTGAAATGTTCAAAGCCTATAGCTTCTGAGAATCCTGTGCTAAAGGAAGTTGTTTTTGTGGTTCATGGGTAATAATGAAAAGAGAAAAGTCCAAAGGATGGGAATCTGGGACTCAAAGCAAATTTGCATGTCAAGGATAGAAAATGATTCTCATAATGGACAGGTGTCAGGAAATGGAGGCAGCTAACTTGTCTAGTGTGTATCACCCACACCTTTCCTTTTATGGTTTTTGGTTTGGTTTGGTTTGGTTTTGGTTTTGGTTTTTTGCCAGTCCTGGGGATTGAACTCAGGGCCTGAGCACTGTCCCTGAGCTTCTTTTTGCTCTAGGCTAGCATAGCATTCTACCACTTGAGCCACAGTACCACTTCTAGCTTTTTCTGTTTATATGGTACTGAGAAATCAAAGCCAGGGCTTCATGCATGCTAGCCAAGCACTCTGCTAAGCCACATTCCTAGCCCATTTTATTCCTTTCACAGACAATTTCTTCTGCCATTTCTTACTGAAATAGATTCACAATTGTGTAAACTCTCCAGATGGCCACAATCTGCGAGTAAAGGCCTGTGGTTTACCAGTGGCTCATGCCTTTAATCCTAGCTACTCAGGAAGCTGAGATCTGAGGCTTGCAGTTTGATGCCAGCCTGGGCAGAAAGGTCTGTGAGACTCTTATCTCCAATAAACTACTCAGAAAAAGCCAGAAGTGAAAAAGAAAAAGAAAAAGAAAAAGCCAGAAGTGGTGCTGTGGCCCAGGCCCTGAGTTTGAAGTGGAGAGGATCTAACTGGCGCCATCTTGGCCATGTGATGGATGGGGAATTGGGTTTAACTGGCCCCATGTTGTCTTCACGGTGGTAAAAGAGGAAGTCCCATTTCCCAGGTGATGGGCATACCTGAATTCCAAGAGGCAGGGACAGGGACTTGATGATAGGTTACTGAACCTACAGGCCTGTGCCTTGAACTTGGAAGACTTTGGAGTTTCCTGTGACCCTGCCCCCTGACCTGTCCCTATTTTAGGGTCAGACCAGCTTGAATGCCATTAGACCAGGCCTCCTGTTCCTGTGTCTCCTGGCTTTCCTCTAGTCACCATGGTGTCCCACTTCAGCCCTCCATTGGGGTGGATCTGGGTTGTTGGTAATGTTTTTCTGCTGTTCCTTTCCTGCTCTGATGGCTCAGTTTTCTAACAGGGCTGCAGATCTTTGTGGCAGGAGGCTGCCTGTAGATGCCAGCTTTCTCATAAAGACTCCCAATTCGACCTCTCAAAATGTGGCTTTTCTGTATTTTGTCGACTGGATTGATCTGACAACAACTTCAAGCCCCAGGACTGGCACAAAAAAGACAACAACAACAACAAACAAACAAACAAAAAGACCACTGAATTTTGACGTCTAGCAGAAAGAAGCAACTGTTCCACCGTTGCTATGCATGCCTCTGTGGTTCCCAAATGCTACTTTACTTCCTCCATCTAGAAGCAAGAGGGAAGTCCCCATCAGCTTTCTTTCTCGGTCTGAACATGTGCAGAACTTCTGATACCATCTCACGTGGAACTGAGCGATGATTCAGATCTGAAGTTCACTTCTGTGTGGGCGGCGAGCTGGTACAGGTGCTTCCCACTTCTGCAAATTCACCTGCAGTCTGAGATCGCTTCATTTGCCAGGACCATTCATTCCTCTCCTGACTTTCAACAGAAATCAAGAAAACCAGGCTGACCACTGGTGGGCAAAGCATTGCTACATGGATGAGAGAGCTATGGCTTTCATAGATTCCGGAATCTGCTTTGTTCTGGAAAGGCTAAGAGGTGTCCGTGGAGAAAGTGATGATATTTTCCCTTTTGAACCTTGAATTCCTAACCTGAGGTTTTGAGAGTTGCTTTGTCAGCTCCTTCCCCTCAGAAGCAGTTCTTCCCACCAGAATTGTTTGCCTACTGACCACAAAAAATAAGAACACAGCGGTTTCATGATTCCCTTTTAATCTGGAGGGCAAAACCTAAAGACCATGAGAAATTCTACATATTACCATTAAATGTCCACAGCTTGGCAACCAGAACTATCTGATTGCTATTCGTTGTTTTAACTCTTCCTCCAACTTTCCTCCATCTCATTTCTCCTTACTAATGATTCCTTTTCTCTTTTTCCCCCACTTTTTGCTTTCCATTGACAAACTTAGATTTGGGAAACAGAAGCTGGTGCTTAAAGGGATACTTCCACCATATTCAAGGAGACCCTGTTATGACTAAAGGCAATGTCAATGACCGCGCCACTATTGCATGTCAAGACATGCTAACCATCTATTGCTAACCAAGCTATTGTTATCCATCACATCACTGATTCCCACTCAATGCTATGCTGCAACTTCATTCCCACACAGTTGTCCAGGACATTTCAATGGAAACTTGTTTCATTGGTCCATTAAATAAATACTGACTGAGCATCTCTTATATGTCAAACATCCTTGTTGGTGCCAGTTTTGAAGACGCCATTATTGTCCAATTGAATGCTCTTTTGAAAGTCAAGCACACAGTAAGCTCTTACAACAACCTCTCTCTTTTCATCTAACTTCTAAGACTTGAGCATTTAAGGCCAATCTCCTTCGCTGCCTTCCCTCTGCCCCCCAACTCTCTTAAGACTTTTTGATGACATCAGCGTAATATGACAAGTGCTTCTCCTTCAGCTGAAGGAGAACTTAACATGGAGAACCGTTGTGCCCAATGGCCTCATTTCTCAGTCTTCACATTGTGACTTCCTCTTTGAGGGATTTGACCAAAAGAAATGTTTAACCAGCGTGTCTGGGTTCACTGTTGACAGATTTCATATGTCTAAACTGGTTTCACTGTTGTGTAATACAACCAAAGAAACCCCAAAACCCCACAGTGTCATATAAAATCTTTCTTCTACCACTGGATCTTCAGATAGACTCTCGGCTGAAGCAAAGTCAGTTATCAATTTTCACTTGGAATTATGATGAATAAGTTAAAATAAAAACCACATGAGCTCTTCCATCTCAAGTCCTCATGGACTTGAGGTCTCTATTTCTTTCATAATCTAAACAATGAGATTAAGAATCTGCATTGATTAAGATGCATTTTGTATTCATAAACCTCTTTTGTAAATGGCAACTCCTTTGTACAATTACTTAAAGATTTAAAAAAAAAAAGAATCTGGACTGGGTTGTAGGCCTATTTGGTCCTCAGATTTTGTCCTGATTCTCATAGTCATACAAATTGCTCAGTTGCTAGATTAACAATTATGGATATGAAACAGAGGTTTCAGATTGAAAGCAATGTCCTGGTTCCATATTTAACTCTGGAAAAGCTCTCTCTTTCACTTCTCCAACTATGAAATAAACAATAGCGATTTCCTCCACTATGTAGAAGCAGTTGCCATGTACAGATGAAATTGCTAAGAGGATTGACTGTCAGCATCCTTGGAAAGCTCAATATGGCATAGGCAGATACTCAAGTCTATATCAGCTCTCTGCTTTGCTGAGCTGGCGGTGCAATTCCCAGACTGATGCTGTAGCTCATCCTTTGAAGATGGGAATAGGAAATGGCCATGTTAGAACATCTCATGAATTTTATGTGGGAAGCCATATTGAATCAGAAGGAAAACTTGTATAGTTTCTATTTACATTCTAAACCATGGCATGCATCTCCTGAGAAAAGCCATGTGGTTGTCATGCTGGCTAGGTTCACGACACAGGTTAAATGGGAAGCCATTGCTTTCATTATTGAAGAATTCACTGCTTTAGAATGGAGTGGACAGACTTCTTAAATCTCTCTCTTTCTCTCTCTCTCTCTCTCTCTCTCTCTCTCTCTCTCTCTCTCACACACACACACACACACACATACACACACACACACACACACCCTGCCCCAGGAAAGAGGCTGTACTTTCTTGTGGTCTTCATCTACCATCACCCTATTCAAGCCCAACCAGAGTGAAGTCACAAGATCTAACAAACACAGGACAACAAATTCAATTCCAATATCACATAATGAAAAAGAATACAAACATGTCCCATGCAACATTTAGAGACTACTTATAATAAAAAATGTACTCATCATTTACCAAAACAAATTCAAATGTAGTAAGCATGCTGTATTTTAACCTGGAAATCCTAAACCTGAATGAATGGCCTCAAAGTATGACTCTGGTGTCTCCCACCTGTTCCGTACTCCGTAAAGCATCAAGCCACTGCATGTGACATCTCTTTTTCCAGTAGCTGGTCAGTAGCTGCACACACCAGAAGTGCAGAAGATCATGGCAGTGAACATGAACAAATTAGAGACAAGATACAAGTGGAATTCATATTTCATCTCTCTCCCGTGCACTGTTCTGAGGCCTGATGGTTTCAGGCACTCTGCTTGCAGATACTTACATGATTAAGCAATTGCCTGCAGTTTTGTACCGAGCTGTAATGAGCTCAGTAATACTCCTCTTTAGGTTCGCTTCATCCTCTTCCATGCTCCTTTCACTTTTTTATATTCACTGGTCTGGAATTGTCCCTCCTAACAAAATCATAACATAGAGCACTCGCTAATAATACAATGGCCCTTTTGTGTGCTCCAGCAGCATTCCTTTCATTTATGGTGCTGTGTGCTAATCCACTTTTTCTTCGACTCATTTAGTTCGTTAAGTATTGCACAATGCTTGGCATATGGCAAATATTCAGCCAATATTGGCCTAGAATAAGTGAGTAAAGAGGTTAAGACACCAGACAAATCTGACAAAATGTCAGACTCACTTCCCTGGAAAAGCCAACGGTGATTGGTTAGAAATTCAAGCTCAGACAACATTATTGTACAACTTCCATTTCAATTTACTTTGAGTCTTGTGAGCACATATGCTGAACCTTGTTGGTCCTATTTGTATTTCTTATAGGAGAAGAGTTTGCTTTTCTGGTCTGAAATTACATTCTTGGTGTGCACTGGGAATGGTGCAAACTCAGTGTCTGATGTAATCAATAAATGACAAAAGCACAAAGATATTTCTCCTTTGACCTTATTGATATCTGGTCTGGCCCTCCAGGCCCTGGCCCTACTGGATTGAACCTACAACCATGTCCACACTCACCTCACCTCATTCCTTGTCTTTAATGTTGGGAGTCCAAGCCTCATCTTTCCCTCACTCCCTAATTCTTTTCAAAGGTTTACAGTCAGTGTAACTTAACAACGGGGATCTTAGAAATGCATCATTCGGTCATGTGTGAGCATGAAAAAATAAAATGGGCGGGTTTTTTTCTGCTATTGTAGATGAAGATGATATTGTCTGTTTTTGCTTTCTGGGGTTTTTCTCTTTGGTCTTATTTGTTCATTTATCTGTCTTTGGCACAGTTCAGGGGGCACAGAAATGGAGGAGCAAAGGGTGAACAGGGGCAGCAGTGCTACTCACTAGACACTATGTTGAAAATGAACTAAACAGCTTGTGGATAGGGATAGGAGGGAAAAACTGGGAGAGAGCGAAGGAAGGAGTGACATTTTCCCAAAAAGAAATGTACTCATTACCTGACTTGTGAAATGGTAACCACTCTGTACATCAGCTTCATGATAACAAAAATATTTTAAGTACTTATACAAACCTAGATGGTATAATGTTATATACCTACAGAGACTTCAATCAATTTTTATTTTGTTTCCAGGTCAATCATTCAACATGACTTTTTTTTCTATGCTGTTCTGAGACTCGAACTCAGGGTCGGGGCAATGTCCCTGAGCTGTGTTACTTAAGATTAGTGCTCTACCACTTGAGCCACAGTTCTACATCTGGCTTTTGTTGTTGTTGTTGTAGCTGCTGCTGTTATTTTTGATTAATTGGAGATAAGAGTCTCAAAGACTTTCCTGCCCAAACTGGCTTCAATCTACCATACTCAGGTCTCAGTCTCCTGGGTATCTAGAATTACAAGTGTGAGTCACCAGTGCCTGGCTTCAGCATGACCTCGTATTGGCAAGGTTATGTGTTGTATGGGCATGATGAACGAAAACAACATGAGATTAAAATGGATGCAACAGATTACATAATGAAGTGACCCAGCCAACACAGGCTGTATGAGACCGTTGCCAGTGAAACATTGCCTCCTGCCCCACAGTAAACTTCTATTTTTAACAAATAAGAATCAGTTCTAAAATAATGACTCAACATGTAGTTTACAAAATACATATTTAATTTTGTTTTAAAAGCCAAATCAGAACCAGGTTCCTTGCCCCCGATTTTTTTTTTTCTTGGTCCTGTTTAAGACTTTCTGTTTTGTATTTCTTCTAGTCTCTTGAATCTAGCTTTTGTTTCTACCTTGAAAAAATTAGGGCATTGTGGGGCATGAAAAACACAGAACTAGTTAAGAAACCTGGAGATTTAGTTTCTATTCCTCAGTTGTTACCACTAACCTATTGGCAACGTAGCAAATTGCTTCCTCCTCTCTGAGTTTCCTTTCTAACATCTGCCTGCCTCATGATTCATGATTCTGCAATCCAGTTACACTAATCTGGTTTGGCTAAAAGCTATGGCTATGACATTGTTTTTAAAAGTTTTAGGAATGTTCTGTTGTAGGTCATGGCATGCATATCTCCTGTTACTTGCATCTGCTGATACTTCTCTCTGGTGATGGGTTTTTCCCTTGTGTGGTTTTGGACTGGTAAGTCTTAAGTTCGTTTTCCACCAGGGTTATTTGCTGTAAGGCTGCTTTGTTTTGACTTGTGGCATTGTCTCTCCAAAATGGTTTTAGCTTTGCTTCTGCTGAGGTCAGATGCACTTAGCCTATGAGTGAATTTCTTGGCTTGAATCAATTTGAACGAAAGACCCACACCAATCTCCCCATCAATGCAAAGAGATCTGTTAAAAAAAAAAATGCCAGGCACTGGTGGCTCATGCCTGTAATCCTAACTACTCAGGAGGCTGAGATCTGAGGATTGCAGTTCAAAGCCAGCCTGAGCAGGAAAAGTCTGTGAGACTCTTATCTTCAATTAACCATCAGACAACCAGAAGTGGTGCTGTAGGTCAAATGGTAGAGCACTAACTGAGCTGAAGAGTTCAGGGGCAGTGCCAGGACCAGAGTTCAAGCCCCACAACCGACCAAAACAAAAAAAAAAAAAAAAGAAGAAGAAAAAAACAGAGATCTGTTTTTAATTAAATATTTTTCTTGTTATTATAAAGGTGATATACAGAGGGATTACCGTTTCATAAGTCAGGTAATGAGTACATTTCTTCACTCCCAGTTTTTTTGTTCCTCCCAGTTCCACCCATAAGTTGTAAAGTTTATTTTCAGCATAGTGTCTACTGAATCCCATTGCTTCATTTGTTCACCCTGACAAAAGTCTTTTTCTTATCAGGATATTTTCAAAATCTCCTTGAACACAGGATATAGGACAGTGGCTTACACCTCTTTCCACATCCCTAAATACACAGGTACCTACCATTAGCTCTACAGCTAGTTCAGAAAGCCCCTGAGCCACAAGCCTCAGGCCCTACTTACTGCCCTGATTTTGAGTTCTCTCTTTCTGGCACTCAAACCTTTTCCTGTCTTGTTTGAAGCTTGAGTCATTGTGTTTGAACAAATATGTCTGTTCCTGAGTACATGTTAGAGTTTCCCAGGTTCACTCAATTAGCTCAGTTCTCTTTAATATAATTACTTTGTTATGGCTAACATTTTCATAAATAGAAGAGGTGGGTATACACATGTACTGTAGTATCAGTCCTTAGAGGAATAAACTTTCCTGATGTCTCTGAGGGAGAGAGAGTATAAAATTACATGTATACTCAATTCTGAAGGTCCTTCTCCAGCAATCACAACTTTCCCTTCATAGAGAGAGCCTGAGCAGCACATGAAACCTGTCTTTTCTATACCCTATGGCCCCCAGGAATGAGCTGGTCTGCTATTCTCACCATCTGATCAGCACAGAACTTTTCCTGAGAAAAGAAAGACGGATAGAGACAGCTGGCTAGTGAGAGGAAGAAGGAGAGAGGAGAAAAGGCTGCCAGATCGTCCCACACACGTTTGCCTTTATGGTGGGTGTGATGATACGAGTGGAATCTCTGGACAGAAGCATGCTGGGTTAGGACACGTGAGAGAACACAGCCAGCACTCCGTTTCAATCCTAGCGTTGCCTCCCTTGCAAATTGCTCCCTTTCTCTGGCTTTTAATTTTCTCATACACTAAAATTAGAGGACTGGGTTGTGTTTGTGGGCTACACACATTACTTCAGCGACGGGAGCTTTGCTTTCAAATTCAAGCTTACCCAGAACTCATACCCAAACCTAAAAGAGGGGTTGCCTTTGCTGAACAGCAGGCAGAATCCAAGCCCAGCTTCTATAATTTCCTCCTCACCCCTCAGAAGGCTCTGTGTGTGTGTGTGTGTGTGTGTGTGTGTGTGTGTGTGTGTGAGTGGTGTGTGTGTGTGTGTGTGAGTGGTGTGTGTGTGTGTGTGTGTGTGTGTGAGTGGTGTGTGTGTGTGTGTGAGAGTGGTGTGTGTGTGTGTGTGTGTGTGTGTGTGTGTGTGTGTGTGTGTGTGTGATCTCTAGGACACAGTTTGACAACTGACAGTTCAAAACTGCCAGTTCATATATTCTCTTATTTTTCCCCATTATAATTTTCATGATAAGGAAATTCTCCCTAAGCTGTAATATCCATGGTCAGAGCTGAAGAAGCAGGATTTTCCTGAAAACAGGAAGTTAGAGCTGTCAAACTGGTTTTTGGACCACATGCATGTCTTCCATGCCTTTTACCTCCTTTGAAACAAATTGTCAGCAAGCCACAGCCTGCTGGGCTGGGGAATTCTTGCAATGAGCGGAGAGACAGCAAATTACTTTACTAGTTAGAACTTTGATTCTTAATTTGTAAATGGAAGTGGATGGCAAGTCACTAGAAAGTTGCTTCTAGTTCTGAAAATGTTATCAGATATGGTCAAATTAACAGTTTACTCCCTCCAAAATTTATTGAATAAATATTCTGTAAGGCATCTCTGGAATTGCCATGGAAATTACAGTCTAAAAGGAAGACAGACATTAACAAGAGTCAGTAGGTTAAAGGGACATACCCAGTAACCAAGGGAAACTCAACTTAGCCCAGGTCCTCTAAGACAGAGGGAGAAATAAAGATAGAAAAGGCAGAGGTGGACAGAAAGACAAAGACAGAGATAGAGACAGAGAGATTAAGAGAGACAAAGGTAGAAGTATACAGAGACAGGAAAAACAGAGCCCTAGAAATGGTAAAGACAGAGACACAATTGAGAGAAAGAAAGAGACACAGAGATAGAGACAGGCAGAAATAGAGTCTGGGAGGTAAAGGAGCAGTTGCTGGGGAAGAGATGCAGGATGACTCTAGATTGCTATGTTCCCACAGTGCCTGTGGTCTGGAAAGAAGCTAGGGATAGAGGTCTGCGATTAATCAGACCTCATTTCTAACCTATGACCAGGACTGAGTACTTCCTCCTGAGGACCAGAATACAGAACAGAGAGCTCAGGGCAATCAAACTGCGTGTACTATTTCTCTTTTTAAAATATTGGGAGAAAATGAGGGAGGGGGTAACACTTTTCAAAAATAAAGGCACTCATTACCTTACTTACATAACTGTCACCCCTCTGTACACCACCTTTACAATAAAATTTAAATTTAAAAAAAATAATAAAGAAATTCGGGGGTAGGGGCAGATGGGAAGGGATGGGAAGGGGAAACAAAGGAGGAGGCAACAATGCTTGGTAAGAAATGTACTCATTATCTTGCCCATGTAATTGTAACTCCTCTGTATGGTATTTTCACAATAAAAATAAAATTAAAAAATAAAAAAGTAATAATAAAGAAATGAAATTAAAGATTTTTTCCATGATGCCCCTTGGGAGGGATTGGGGTAGCCTTGTCTCTCTGTGTGTTTATTCTCTTTCATTACAGCAACAGATGACCACAAATTCAGTGCCCTTCCCCCCAAAGCCCACAGATTTGCTCTCCTAGGGTGCTAGTGGGTAGAGATTGACCATTCTTCCTTCTGGAGGCTTCTGAGGGAGTCTAGTCCCTTACCATTTTTAGCTCTGAGAGAGCAGGAGTGTAATTTACGGAGGCCCCTTTGGACATTAATCAGTGTCTTGCTCCATCACCACATCTCTGACTGCCAGCTCTTTACATCACAGGGGAGCACAGGGTCCGGTCCTGGAGATGGACGTCTTTCAGCCTTCCTCCATCATCACTGACACCTGAGGTTCAAATGTTCCAAGCGTGTGTCCTGCAGTGCTTTCAGAAGGGTGGTGATGGGATTTCTCGTGATCCCTTCCTTACAGGCAGCAGTGGCCATACTTGACAGTGAGAATAAACGTGAGCCGTTTCCTAAAGGACTCTCTAAGAACTACCAACTCGGTTCTCACCGCCCATTGCTCATCCGGCGTGTTGTTTCGCTATATAAAATTTTATGAGACAATTAAGAAATCTGCAATGAGCAGGTCTATTCTCTGGTGATAGTAGGGGGGAAAATGGTCTCTGGAGTGAGAGAATCCAGGGATGATCTTGGGGTGAAATGAACATATACCTGATGAACCAAAAAGCTCTATGCCCTCTCTCGACCTGCCTCCCAGAGTTGTGATGGGAGAACCATGTCCTTAAAAATATTTTTAAATTATCTTTAAGTGCCAAGTCATTGCCATTCCACAAAGCAATTTATGAATACAATGTGTCTTGATCCATGTTACCCTTTTCAACATTCTCAGCCAACCTTCCCAAGCCACCCCTTCCTTCACGTAAAAAAATGTGTAGGGTACTTATTGAATTTTTCACTGCATCACCCCTCCTCTCTTCATTTGTTACCCCCTCCAACTCACTTCACCCCTTTTAAATACCCATTTTCTGGAATTTATTTAGTTGAATCATGACTTTGCCTTTCTAAGGAATTACAGTTTGAGTTCTCCCCCAAATCCACTGTATTTCAATTAATACATTTATGTACACTTGCATACTACCCAAGTTACTTATATATTTATAAACCAATTCTAGCTTCCACACATGAGAAAAAGTGTACAACCTCTGTCTATCTGGGCTAGACTTACTTCACTTAACAATTTTTTCCCCAGGAGCTTCCATTTCTTAGTAAATGATGTGTTATCTTCTTTTTCTAAAGGATGAATAAAATTCCACTGTGTATATGTACCAAAAAAGAAAAAAGAAAGAAATCTACAGTGAGCATGTGTATGCTAATACAAAAATGGCTTCAAGAAATCACATGGATCCAAACAAAGCAAGATATAAAATGGAGCGTGCATTGTGAAATCATTGGTGTAAATTCTGTGCTGAGCTATGGGAAGCAGTACTCTAGATGCTTAGTCAGTACTTAGGTCACTGCTAATAGGAACAACAGGTAAATTGTTTATTTAAAAATATGAATTTTTATGAACATGTTATTGGTTAAATATGCTCATAGGTATACATGACAAGTAGTAATACAAAACTCAATTGATGACATTGTACAGGAGGTTGTAGAGTAATTCACTGAATTTTAGGTGATTTGAAAATTATTTAATGATTACTAGAGCTTTTCATACAACTAGCAGATGGTTTGTCTTCAGATCATGCTATTCAGTTGCCATCATTTTTCAATTGGCATATAGTAATTGTAGATATCTATGGAGCACAGTTGATAGTCTAATACATGTATATGTATATGTATTTCATGGGAGAATATTATTCTATTATGTGTGTACACCTTCAACCATTCACCCAACAATGGACCCTTTGGTCGGTTCTGTATCTTGGCTATTGTAGACAGGGCGGCAACATACATGGGAGTGTCGGGTTTCAATTCCTTTGCATGCATGACCAGCAAAGAAGTTGCTCTATCATAAGATAGATCTATGTTTAGATTTTCGGTAATCTCTATACTTTTTTTCTCTAGTGGCTATAGAAAAAAAGTGGACTTAAATGTCAGCATGTAACAATCACTATGTCTTATAGAGTGCAGAAAGAGGCTTAAATTGACAGATGTCGTTAAAGGAGACTTCTTAATCTATGGTGTTTGAGTCTTTTTTATGGTATCAGTTCTGGAGCTTGAACTCAGAGCCTGGATGCTGTCTCCTGAGCTTTTTTGCTCAAGACTAGAGCTCTACCACTTGAGCCATGGCTCCACTTTTGGCTTTTTGGTGGTTAATTGGAGATAAGGGTCTGCTGACTTTCCTGCTAAGGCTGACTTCAAACCACAATCCTCAGATCTCAGCCTCTTGAGTGGTTAGGATGACAGGCATGAGCTGCCAGCAGCTGGCTTTGAAATTCAACTTGTTAAAACTGCTCTACACAAAGCCTGGAATATCATAAGTATCAATAAGTGTTCCCTGCCTTCCTCTGACACCAAATGTCCATATTACCTATCAGGTGAACTTGCGCTTTATTCATTCACCGATTAAACAAATGCTTATTAAGCTCTGTTCTCTGCTTCAGGTAAAAAAAGAGGAGTGTGGACAAAGACGTTAACTCAGGAAGAAAGTGTGTAAACAAGAAAGCTCAAGTCTTGGATATGCTGCTAGATGGAGTAAAGGGTTCTACAGGAACATGTCGCTGCAACACTTCAGCTAGCCTGGATAGAAGAAGGCTTCAGAAAAGCATCGCTTGTCTGCAGCACAGACCCGCCCCTGTACATCCTGGCCAGGAACCTCTGTGGTGACTGAAACTCTCAAACAACATGGATTGCAAGATGATTTATGGTCGGCTGTCATCATTCTCCACACTTTTATGCACATGTTTATTCAAGCCACAGGACTTCAGACATGTTGGCCCTTTGCTCAAGAAGTATCTTTTAAAATAGAAACAATGGCAATTTATCTTCCACATTCAATTCCACTGCAAACTAAATGGCTTCATTATTCTGTCTCCAACTGTATCGTTCTGAGAGAATGTATGGACACGGAGAAGGGAACTCAAAATCATAGGAAAGCCTGAGGTCAAAATGCAGGGGACCAATAGGATGTAAGCCCTAAAATCATAAAGTACGAGTCAACTTAGGACGAGAATGACTCAAATAGCCATACAAGGCCAAGAGCGAGAAACTTGACCAAGAGGAAGCAAATATGAAATCAGAACTTCCAGGGGCAAATTTCTCTTCCTTGACCCCATTCCTAAACTAAGTGGTCACATCTTGTCACTTGGTGGATTTTCCTCATGAAAACTGTCTTTGTTGCTTAAAAGCCTTAGTCTCTCTTGCTCTCATTTCTGCTTTTCGATAGCTGTGACATGCTTTGAACCCCTCTGGGTTCAGCTCTTAATGTCAGATCCCAATAGAATGGATGATCCCACAGATGTGGCTCTTGGGCCTTTTCCAATACAGTTTACAGATACCATGTTGTGCTTCTGCCTCTGAGTAACCATTGCTGAATTCATCTGAGTGGGGACTATAAGGACTCTAATCCAGACCAAGCATTCTTAGTCACTAACAACACTTGGCAATGTAGGAATCCAAGGCAATGGTCACAGAAATGGTGTCCCAGGTAGGAAGTGGACTGGAAAGAGCTGTGCTGAATCCTAAATGGTTCTTCAATGAGTAAGGTGGTTCCAGGACCATGTTTCACATGACCTTAACACGTGGTAACTTGGACCCAGTACCCAGTGCACTACTACTAAGGAGTACTGTGAATAAGCGTTATTTACTTTCCAATGCAGTGGCTGGGAATGTGGCTCAATGGTAGAGTGCTTACCCAGCAAGTATGAAGCCCTGGGTTCGATTCATCAGCACCATGTATACAGAAAAAGCCAGAAGTAGTGCTGTGGCTCACATGTTAGAGTGCTAGCCTTGAGCAAAAAGAAGCTCAGGGACAGTGCCCAGGCCCTGAGTTCAAGCCCCAGGACTGGCAAAACAGCAACAAAAACAAAAACAAAAAACAATCAGTTCAGGCCAAGAAAAGCAAAATAAAGAAAGTAAATCCCAGGTAAGCCTAATGAAAATGTGGTCTAGGGAATCCTATTTGAAATAACTTCTTCAATTTATTACTCAGATTATCCAAGCCCCTTATTATATACATTGAAGAAAATGGTAAGGTTTTGAGTTTTCTTTTTAATTTAAGGGACTATAAGACACAGAGAAGACACCGTTTCTTGTTTTCCTTGAGTTTTTTCAGCGCATCTTGGATATCCTTGTTTCTCAAACTGTAGATGATGGGGTTCAGCATGGGAATCACAGCTCCGTAGAACAGGGACACGACCTTATCTTTGTCTCTTGAATAGCCAGGACCTGAATGGAGGTAGGAGAAGAGACCAGAGCCGTAGAAGAGAATCACTGTGCTAAGATGAGAGACACACGTGTTGAAAGCCTTCATCCGTCCATGGGTGGAATGTATCTTCATGACAGCCATGATGATGTAGGCATAGGAAACCAAGACCACAAGAGCCGATGTCCCCCCAACTGCACATACAACGAGGAAGTTTACCACTTGGCTGAGGAAGGGACTGGAACAAGACAAGTCCAGTAAAGATGGCAGGTCACAGAAAAAGTGGTGAAGGATTCGTGGCCCGCAGAAATGGAGCTGGAATATGGAGGTGGTTTGGACCAAGCCGGTGAGGAAACCTCCTGCGCAGGCTGCTGTGGCCAGCTCCAGACAGATGGTGGGAGACATGAGTGTTGGGTAGAGTAATGGGTTAGAGATGGCAGCATAGCGGTCGTAAGCCATGGCTGCCAGGAGACAGCACTCGGTGCCTCCCATCCCAATGAAGAAGAAGCACTGAGCAGCACAGCCCACGAAGGAGATGGCCTTCTGCTTCCGGAAGAAGTCACAGAGCATCTTCGGGGCTATAGAGGAGGTGTAAATGATGTCCACCAAGGACAAGTTACCAAGGAAGAAGTACATGGGGGTGTGGAGGTGCGAGTCTATCCTGATGAGGGCCATGAGACTCAGGTTTCCTGCCAGAGTCACCAGGTAGATTCCCAGAAACAACAGGAAGAGGACGACTCGGAGCCGTGGGTAAGCTGAAAATCCCAAAAGGATGAAATTGCTCAACATGCTGATGTTCATGCTCATGGCTGTGTGTCTACTCTCTGTCGTCTTCAGAGCCCAGGATGGAGATTCCTGGAGCAATGAAAATCCAGGAGAAGAAATCATTTTTTTCCCTCTTACCATGGAACTGCCAAACCCCACAATCAGAAGACATAACATGAAACAAATGTCCTCTCTCTGGTGAAGATTTCTCCTCTCCAGGGTGAAATGAGTCTTTCCTAGCGGTCACTGTCACCCTAATCTGATGCATTTGTTTGTGCAGCAGTACAGAAACAAAAGACTGTTGGCCTTTTTTTATTATGAAAATACTGTACAGGGGAGTTACAATTACATGGGCAAGATAATGAGTACATTTCTTATCCAGATTGTCACCTTCATTATCAATATCTCCATATTACTGAAGGAATTTATTAATGCATCTCAGACTAAATATCTCTTTCAATTATTCCAAATATGGCAACTACACTGTTAGCCATTCATATTTAGATTCTATTGTTTACTTCAAAACTCAAAATGCCTGGAAGGGAAATGTGGCATTTATTTGCCTCATAGTTTGTTATAACCAGATTTCATTAATTAGTCAAAGTATTCTCTCTCTCTCCCTCTTCCTTTCTCTTCTCTCTCTCTTTCCTTCTCTCTTTCTCTCCCTCCCTCCTTCCTTCCTTTCTTCCTCTCTTCCTCTGTAACAATGGAATAAAACACACAATGCTGGGGAAAACTAGAATTCACACCAAGTGTGAAATGTAGGCTATCTTCCTACAGAAATATTATCCATTGATTAGACATCTTGCACCGTGCATTTGATAGAACAGGATAGTGATGAAAATTAATAACTTATCTAGTTTCTAACACTCAACATAAGTTTATAGTACCCCAAAGAGTTAGCTATTAGCACTGCACAAAAGTGCTGTAAGAGAAACGCTTACAGGGGCTGGGAGGGTGGCTCAGTGGTAGAGCGCTTGCCTTGCATGCAAGAGGCCCTGGGTTAGATTCCTCAGCACCACATAAACAGACAAAAAAAAAAAAGCTGGAAGTGGCGCTGTGGCTCAAGTGGTAGAGCACTAGCCTTGAGCTGAAGAGCTGAGGGACAGCGCCCAGGCCCAGAGTTCAGGCCCCACGACCAACAAAAAAAGAAAAAGAGAAACGCTTACATATTCCACACTGCCTGGGAGCATTGCCATAGCAAGTGGTATTTCCAAAAAGGTTGGTTTGAGAAGGATTGCAAAGATGAGTAAGGGTTGATCAGGATGGAAATTCACTGTGTGAGAGGCCTGAGAAGTAGTCAGTTAACAAATCTCGATATAACTCAGAGATAATGCACTTGCAAAACACAGCATATGTTGTTTTTAGTGTACTGTGTGAATATTTTTTGTTTCTTTTGTTATGTTCTTCCCCCATGGTATAACTCCTGTTCACTGTATTTGGTTCTGGTGTCCTGCATCTTGTATATACATTTTTCTAATTGGGGGAGGGAAAAGGAAATAACAAAATGCTGAAATAAGGATACAGGATGACCCATTGTAACAATGAGATGTACAAGACACTATGTTGAAAAAGAACTTTACAACTTTCGGTGGGGGGAGGGGGAGAGAGGAGTTATGGAGGTGGGGAGGGAAGGGATGTTGGGGAAAAACAAAGGAGGGGGTAATAATGCTCTATAGGGAATGTACTCATTACCTTACTCATGTAACTGTAACCCCTCTGTACAGAATCTTTACAATAAAAAATATATTTTTAAAAAAACGAGTAATAGGGGCTGGGAAGATAGCTCAGTGGTAGAGCGCTTGCCTTGCATGCTTGAGGCCCTGGGTTTGATTCCTCAGCACCACATAAGCAAAAAGAAAAAAGCCAGAAGTGGCTCTGTGGCTCAAGTGGTAGAGCGCTAGCCTTGAGCTGAAGAGCTGTGGGACAGTGCCCAGGCCCAGAGTTCAGGCCCCACGACCGGACCCCCCCCCAAAAAAACAAATAAACAAATAAATTTTTTAATAAAAAAAAAAAAAAAAAAAACGAGTAATAATGGGTCAATCAAGGACTGAGTTCAGTGGGTCTTATAAAAGCAATGAAAATAGGGAATAAAAAACACAGTAGTGTTGAAAGAATATGAAAAAAAAAATACCAGCGTGATCACAGCACATGGAGAGACCAGGATTAGAAGATACAGAAAATGAGGTTTGGAAATCAGTGAAGGGTAGATAATTTGAGAGATCTTTGGAAGCAAACTGACAAAGATGATTGTTGGTTACACACACACTCACACACACACATGCATATAACTGTATAAAGTCTATACCACTACATACATACATATTCATGTTTAATTTCAACCTTCTTTCCACTAGTGGACTTATGTCCTTTTCATGCTGCTCTGATTTTTTAATAGTATTTATGATCTTAATAACATGGCTATTATCAACATATTAGTTGATAATATATTGATCCACTAGATCATAAACCTAACAGAGACTGGTATTTTGATATACTGATATTTTGATATACCTTCTTTCCTTTTCTTCCTTCCTTCCTTCCCTCCCTCCATATCTCCCTTCCATCCCTTGGTGGTGTTTTTTGTGAGACAGGGACTCACCTGCCACCTCACAATCCGCCTGCCTTAAACTCCAAAGTGCTCAGTTTGTAGGCATGTGCCTCTATGCACAGAGGCCCTTTGTTTGTGTACATTACAATGATCAAAGTAGAGTGTTAACAAAATTGTCATGATTCTTTTCTATTCCATCATCAAGAGGTCACAACTTCTACTTTATAATATGTTTAGAATGTAGTAAACAGTAACTACCAATTATTTATATAAATTCTACATAAGCGGTCTTCTTAGGTTGACTTAGGTTTCTTCAGATGGAGCAAAAATATAGAAACAAATTGTGTGAGACACTCTCTACCTCATAATAGTAATTACACACACACACACACACACACACACACACGTTCATGATATGAGAACCATCATCACTTTTTTACAGTTTTTTGAGTTTATATAGTATCTTTACATCCACCCTCTTTTTATGGTCATATAGGCTGTAGTCCTGAAGTGGTAATTCAGTAGCTATGTGGCCTTTCATAAGCGGATATATGATTCTTAAGTCTCTTTTTGTGATTTCCTTAAACTGTATAATGGAGGCAATGGTAGAATGACTCCAGGGTGCTTTACCAGGATGTGAACCGAGGGCTTATTCTTCCAATCCAGAATAGGCTTCCCATTGCCCTGCTACCTAGTCAAGGTGCATAAGCTTGTACATAATGCAAATGGCCATATCGCCACCTGCCCTTCACATACAGCATTGCCAATCTTCATAGCAACATTTGGCTTATTCTATAGCCGCATGCTTGGTATTCATTTTTGTCTGTTTACTTCTTCTCTGACTCCTTCATTGTAAGCTCTGGAAAGGCATTCTGACCCCAGTACTTTGCACAATGAATGATGGCACATCGCAGACATTAGACAATACTCAAAATCGCTCCATTTTTTAAAAAATCGCTCTATTTAAAAAAAATCGCTCCATTTTACAATCCAAGAGCACCTCTGATAGACAAGCAGCATACTGAAATTATGAAAAAAAATTAGGCAGTTCCTAAGTGACTGAGCCAGAGTTTAAACTTCCAAGACCTCGAGTCAAGAGCCCATCCTCTTCCCTAATGGCTATAAAATAATTTGGCCATGACTCTGGACAATTGATAAAAGCCTATATTATAGGCATAATTGCCACACGATCATTCTCCCTTCCCAGCTGACTGGACAAGACTCGCTCCACAGAACTCAAACGCTGAGAGTGATTATACGAAGTTTTCTTGCTCTTGCCTTGGTGGCACTACTTCCACAAGAGTTAAGCTAGACACCATGGCAAAAACTAGTGACGCTCTCCTGCAGTGATTCTCGAGCAGGTGGTGCGTTTGTCATGCATATGATTTGTAGTTGGGGCCCAGATGATTTTGGAGAGTTTGAAGCAAATATAAAAAGCTGACATAAAGAGCTGGGAAGGTGGCTCAGTGGCAGAGTGCTTGCCTTACATGCATGAGGGCCTGGGTTCGATTCCTCAGCACCACATAAGCAGAAAAAAGCCAGAAATGGCGCTGTGGCTCAAGTGGTAGAGTGCTAGCCTTGAGCTGAAGAGCTGAGGGACAGCGCCCAGGCCCAGAGTTCAGGCCCCACGACTGACAAAAAAAAAAGCTGACATAAAGAATGTGTTGCCTACAGTGGTCCTTTTTTATCCCTATCTATCTATCTATTTGGCTATGGATAGCCAAATGATTATTGAAAGGTTATTAAGTAATGACTACATAACCATTATAAACCTGTGCTAATCCCAAGATGACTGATTTTAAGTACTGTGTGAAGGTTCAAAAAAATTTCTGAGAACATGCATACGATTGTAAAATAATGGAATATTTAGAAACCAGCTATCCCAGACTTGCCTATTAGAGATAATCGAACTAAAAATCCAACGAGATGAAGGGAATGTCCATATAGTTCGTCAGAATTAGAAAACAAAACTTCTCTATATATCTTTAGAAGGTTTTCTTTTCACCACACCTTATTCTAAAAGCTAAATAAAGAGGATCCACGGACATTAGATCATTTTTATTGCAGACTCGCTCTGACGATCACACATCAATTGCTCACAATAGCATAAAAAGCATTGGCTTGAAAATTTAAAAAAAAAAATTAACTCGGCCGGCACCAGTAGCTCACACCTGTAATCAATCCTAACTAGTCAGGAGGCTGAGATCTGAGGATACTAGTTCAAGCCAGGCCAAGCAGAATAGTATGTGAGACTCTTGTCTCCAAGAAACCACCAGAAAGCCAGAAGTGGGGGTATGGCTTAAGTAGTGGAGCACTAGCCTTGAGCAAAAAGCTCAGGGACAGCACCCAGAGCCTGAGTTCAAGCCCCAGGACCAGCGCACATATATACACACACCAAAAAATGTTGACTCGAGTCCTGTTTCTCCTCCATGATCTTTGGAAATATGTTTGCTTCTATGAATCATAATGTTCTCATTCTCTGCAGATACAACAAACTGATAGCTTAGGTCAGTGCTTTCTACTTCATTTCTCTCCCAAGCTATATCTATTTATAAATCACTTTTTAAAAGTTCAAAGAAACAAGTGTCTCTCCAAATTCTAGAATACAAAATAGGTAAAGCCCAGCTCCTCTCCTTAAGGTCTAAGCATTTTGCCTGCTCTCCCTTTCCTATTAATACTTTTTTACTTTCCTATCCAGAATTTCTAAGGTTCACTAGTACCCAATCGAAGGAAGGGACAAGAGTAGACTCACCTCTAACACCATACACTCAAAGATTCAGGAAAATGGCTAGGATCATATACTTGAAGAAGTAACAAAGTCAACCTCTGCTAACACCTTGATCGAAGAAAGAAAGCAATGTTTGAACGTGGTTATGTGAAATTCGCCACTAAGGAAACGACTTTGTGGGGGTTTTCAGGGAAAGGCAGATCTCCCCAGGGCAGGATCGGGTCTCTGTAGACTGTGGAGTAGGTGAGCACCAGTGGGCAGCTTAGCTGGCTGTTTGGGCTCAGGAGTAAAGATGATGCCAGCGTTGATTGGGTATTGTCCTTATCATTGGCCCTGCTTCCATTATACTCCTTCCTTATCATCCAGTCCTGGTTCCAAATATGCTATCCATGGAGTCATTAAAACCCAAGGCTCATTTTTGGCTCTGAAACATAGAATGATTTCAGACAACAGCAGTTACTTTTGTAAAGCAATATCTTACAAAGTCCTTCTGAGTAACCCCAAGGATTAGAACTAGGATGATATTAGAAGAGAGGTTAAGGAAACAATACTACTCTTATACTTTGTGGATATTAGTCCCTGGAATTGTTCTTTGTAGGTATCATTCAAAGCACTAAAATAAGAAGAGATGTAGATGTATTTCATCATATTATAGAGACTGAATTGTTGAACCAACTTTATTTACTGCTAGTGTTAAGAACAACTTTTTTTTTTAAAGTTTTGATGTTTCCCTTCTTTCTCAGTCTTCAGTCAACTAAACTAGATGGCATTCAGCTAAGAAAAAGAAAAAAGAACAATAGTACCACCCAAAAATTAGTCTGGATCCTACAGAGAGTCATAATGGTACATATGTAAATAGACAATATTCTTGAGAGAGACAAGGTTTTATTAGAGTTAAAAGAGAATCTGAATTAGTTGACCTTAGGCGCTCCTTAAAATCTTGAGATTCTGAATCTGTGAAATGAAGAAAAACAAAGGCAAACATGGGTGGTGATGTGCTTTTTTTGGTCTTGTTTTCATAGTACTGGGATTTGAACTCAAGCCCTCATGCTTGCGAGGTAGACACTTTTCATAAAGAGAGAAATGTGTTGCCTGCATAAATATGTATGAGTTATATACCTCACCCTTTTTGCTTTAGTTATTTGGAGGGTAAGTTCTTGCATTTTACCCTGGCTAGCGTGGACTGCGATCCTCCTATACATGCTTCCTAAGTCACTGGAATGATAAGCATGTAACACCACACCCAGCTATTATTGGATAAAAAGGGACTCCCTAACTTTGTGCCTGGGATGGCTATGGACCTCCCCACCTCTGCTCAGAAAGGTGATGAACCTCCACATGCAGTCAGATGCTAAGGTTTTTGACTGTGTGGATTTGAAGCAGGATAGACTAAGGACAAATGAGATACGGTAAGCTTACCAAATACAGGAGATATTCATTAGTCTACTTCCCTTGAGATTAAGGGATCAAAGTCATTTAGGGGAAAATGAGGCAGGGTAAGTTGAAGAAACTGAGGGCCTGGTGAAGGAAACTCAGAAACATGGTATTCAGAAATATAGAAGGGCTATCTTTGCTTCCAAGAGAGACGACAAGATGCATTCCTGAGTGTAATTGTGGGGGTGGGAGGGAAGGGATGGTAGGGGAAAAACAAAGGAGGAGGCAACAATGCTTGATAAGAAATGTACTCATGGGCTGGGAAGGTGGCTCAGTGGTAGAGCGCTTGCCTTGCATGCCTGAGACCCTGGGTTCAATTCCTCAGCACCACATAAGCAAAAAGAAAAAAAGCCGGAAGTGGCGCTGTGGCTCAAGTGGTAGAGTGCTAGCCTTGAGCTGAAGAGCTGAGGGACAGCGCCCAGGCCCAGAGTTCAGGCCCCACAACCGGACCCCCCCCCCAAAACAAAAAAAACAAAGAAATGTACTCATTACCTTGCTCTTGTAACTGTAACCCCTCTGTACAGTATTTTCACAATAAAACTGTATAAAAAATGATGCATTCCTTCCTGAGAGATGCATTTCCCACCAGACAAATTAGCATTTGTCTGGAAGGATTTATACCCCCCTGAGAGAAATGCTCCCCCAAAATTTAAGCAACCTCTTACCCAAAATGCAGACAACAGGATACCTTCCTTATCTCAAGGATCTGGAAACAATGCACAAAACATTCAGAAACTCAGAGAGTTACACCAGGAGTGGTTAGACAAAGATAAAACATCTATCTTTGCATACCTTTGACGTCAGACCCCCCCTGCCTTCACCATATAAATACCCCTAAAAGCCAAGGAGCTGTGTCTCTCTGTCTCTCCTCCAGAATCCCATACTCTGTTAGAGTGTGCCCTTTTCTTTCTGCTGGTCTGTTTGTCTGCTTTTGTTCTGCTTGTCTGCTTGCTTGCTTACTTGCTCACTTAATAAGTCTCTGCCAAGTTTTCTTGCAATTGAAGTCAAGGACTCTAAGTGAAGAGTCTCTACTTTGGAAGGGAAGCTTCACTAACCTTCACCTGTACTCTGTGTCCTCACAGAGTATTCCCCTAAGGAATGCATAACTAAATGCATTTTTTGGATGAAAGAGCTAGAATTTTGTGGAGTAGTTTGCCAAAGGCTCACCTAGAGATCTGAGATCAAAGCTGGAGTTTGAACTAAATCTCCCCAGCATCAAAAGCCTACATTCCATCTGTACTCTCTTGTACTCATAAAGACAGGACAAATGGATGGCGTTGGGAGTCAGGAACAGTTATTAATCCTCACCACATGTTTCAAAAGATCCATGCACACAAATTTTTAAAGGAAAAAATAATCTTTTAGTGTTTGACTAGGTTCAGATTTCCCTAACGTATGTCTTTTGTCTTTAGCTTACCAAACATCCAATTTGAACAGATTGGAAGTGTATTTGTTTGAGGCTTTTTTTTTTTTTTTTTGGTCTGACCTGGGGGCTTGAACTCAGGGCCTGGGTACTGTCCCTGTTCAAAGCTAGTGCTCTACCACTTGAGCCACAGCGCCACCTCCTGGAAGTGCATTTGTATGGCTTGCGAGGCACATTTGAGGATAGAGGAAGAGGACACTGTGTTAGCCCACAGGACAACGTGGTTTCTTTCAAAGATTTCTGAGAGATGAAGTTCCCCCACCCTGTTTATGTTGGCTGCTCTTCAGCTCGCATGGAGAAGGGAAAAATCTGCTGCAATTTCCCTTCTCCACCCACAACCCCACTCACTTCTCCACCACCAGGCCAGAAATCTCCTACCATGAAGCCAAACAAAGCATATACCCCCTTCTCAATTTGACAGCTCTTGGCTTTAGGCAGACATTCTTGGGAAGCTTTTCTAAGACTTGATGTTAGAGATAAAGATCATCTACGATCAATGCAGTAGTTTGTAGGCAATTAAATCTTTTTTTTTCCAGGAAATAAACTCACCAAACCCAAACCAAACTGGTGGCTTCTTTCTCCTTATTACAGAATGAAATGTACATACAAACATGGGATTCTATGAGACTATGGTGTTTTACAATCCCTGGCTCATTCAGAAAGGCTTCTCTTTGCTTGGCGTTTGAGACATTGTTCATAGAATACACAGAGCCCCTTCTCACGTGGTCTCCAAACCCAATCTTCTGTAGGGATAGGCAATGTAAGCCTGATTATTCATGGTACGCCATGATTGCTTCACTGATCTTTCTGCCTTTGGATCCTCTCCAACTCCTTCATTCCTCCTCAGCCTGCAAATGGCTCTCCCTAAAACCTAGATCTCACTTCCTTCTTTATTCAAGAACGTTTATTATAGTTTGTTGTTTGTTGGTGGCATGATAACACTGAAATTCCTAATCTTGATCTTCAAAACCCGTCTCACCCAGTGATGCTGGAGGAAGTAAAAGAAGAAAAATATTAACAAAAGATCACGGGAGGTGGCACAAAGGAAGGAGGATGTGGGCTTCAGTAGAATGGTAGAAATGAATCTCAAGTAGGAGTATCCAAGATGGGCTAAGCACTGAAAAAAGGATTGGACAGTCTAGTAGTAAAAGAAAAGAACGAAAGCTGGGTGCTGGTGGCTCATGCCAATAATCCTAGCTACTCACGAAGCTGAGGATCGCAGTTCGAAGCCAATCTAGACTGGAAGGTCCATGAAATTCTTTTTTTTTTTTTTTTTTTTTTTTTGCCAGTTGTGGGGCCTGAACTCTGGGCCTGGGCACTGTCCCTCAGCTCTTCAGCTCAAAGATAGTGCTCTACCATGTGAGCCATAGCACCACTTCCGGATTTTTCTGCTTATGTGGTGCTGAGGAATCGAATCCAGGGCCTCATGCATGCAAGGCAAGCACTCTACCATTGAGCTACCTTCCCAGCCCAAGTCCATGAAATTCTTATCTCCAATTAACCACCAGAAAACTAGAAGTGGAGCGATGGCTTAAAGTGGAGCTCTGTCTGAAAATGGTAGAGTACTAGCCATAGCAGAAGAGCTCAGGGGCAGCACCCAAGCCCTCAGTACAAGGCCCACAGTGGAAAAAAAAAAAAAAAAAGAATGAAATGGAAAAGTAGGTATAGCAGCTGGCAATGCCATGGGAAAGAATCCTTGAGGTTGGGGGAACTGGAACAAATGTGAAGACCAAAGCAGAGGACAGGGACACTTAGAAGGAGAGCTCTCAGCCATGGAGTTAGAGCCAAACATTGTGAAGGCATGAATTTAGCTAGTCCATCCAGTTATAGGAACAGAAGATGGCCTAAGAACAGAGGCCAGATCTAGTGGGAAGAGGCTCAGAATGAGACTCAGCTTATCGAAGGGAGACAGCTGCAGAGAAACAACATCCTAGAGTATTCAAAGCTGGTGATCTAAGCTAGCCTTGTCTATTTTCACTCACTAAAAAAAAAATAATAATGTAAACGTTTATTCATTTATTTTGCTAGATCCAGTAAGTGAGAGAAAGTATTCCCTGAAATCTTTCTCCCAGTCTCAAAATAAAACCAGCATACAAAAGCCAAGAAAATGGATGCTCCACCACCACATCTGTCTGACATCTGTGGCACTGAACACATCGTGCCGATTGTCTGTTCTTTGAAGAGATTTCTGATCCTTTGATCCTACCCTAAGCAATGGGAGGAACTGAGCCTTTTCTGGGAAGCCCCAACAATGTAGGATTCCCTTGTATGAGAGCCCACCCAGGCCTTCCTTTCAAAAAAATATTTTCTTTAATAAGACTTTCTGAAACTCAAAACACCAAACAAGCGAGGATCCACTGGGACTCATACATCCAGTTGACCCTCAGCCATGGCAATACCGAATAGTCCCTTTAAATGGATCTGAATGTGGTGTGTCTTGAGACAAAATGCCACCACCCTGAACTTGCTTGATTGCTTTTTTTTTTTCAAAAAGCAGCATTGTGTCAAGGCTCAATTTCAAGAGAAGATGCAGCCATGGTTGGAGACAAGAATGTCACTGAAGTGAACTACCCAGCTGGAATCCAGATGCTGGGAACACCATTTAAAGAAAAAATCCAGACAAATGGAAGTCATGTCAGTCCACATGGAGGCTGGCGACTTAGGGTAAGAGGGGAATAGAGGGAAAGTTATCAAGGATCTGTTTCTTGGATTGAGTTGTTAGTACTGAAAGTTCAGAATCACTCTTGAAATTCTCTCTGCCACGTGGAGCAGAGAGAGAGATGAGCAAGGGGACATACCCAGCAACCTTTTCTCCCACCCTTGTGCATTGCCTACATCTTATCTTTGGTTGAATCTCAGGACATCACTTTTTCTCTAGTTAATCACTAATGAGTTTCGGGGAGGGGGGGGGGGCGGGGCGGGGGGGTCCGGGGGAGCTGTTTAGAAGCAGCCACACCTTGTGATGTCTGGCCTGGGGTGGATTTCTGGCTCACGCCTTGGTACTTTTCTCATTTGAAGACCCAATTAACACCTACTTAGGAAACACCCCCACTTCCCTGTTTAAGGGTACTGTGCCAGCTAAGGTAGCAAGCGAAAGACAAACCAGATGGTTTGAGGCTTCTCTACATTCCTTCACTGTGTGCCATCGGGACCCTCTTCCTCCCTCAACTTAAATCTCTGCACCATCCAGTCACAGGTTTTGGCCATATTGCTCATCTCAGACTTCATCATAGTGGGAAACCATTTTATTCTAAAGTCTCAGACTCTGAAGTTTTTCTCTGCCAAAACTTCCTGTTTTCCCATTTTGCAGTTCTCTCTCCGAGTCTATTTTTGGGTTTGATGACTTCTTGTTCTTCTGACCCTCCCAGAGCCTAGACACATCCTTCCAGCCTGAAGTGATTTCTGCCACTCATCAGTTTTGTAAGAATGCTGCTGTGTTCACTATTTAAATGGAGCTCCTACCCCACAAGGACATTTTTTGCTCCAAAAATCTCTCTTGAGCCTTTGGTGGATTCTTTGTTCCCATTTATCCCAAAGTGACATTTCTTAAAACCTTTAACTACACAGGATTTCTCCCTTCTGAACTCTCATAGATTGCATTTATTCTCTTGGGGATCTTTTCACCTTCTGGCTTAGCAAATAGTTGTATTTACTTATGTCTCTTCGAGCCCTCCCAGATTCACCATTTACTTATTCATCACTGTATTTCTGTGCCTAGCACAGTGCCTGGCATCAAAAAATATTGATTATTTATTGAATTAAACAGGGACAGTTTTGCACCAAAGCTACTTAAAAAAAACCAATAGCTTCCACAAGATATCACCTAAAAAGTGTGGTGTAAATATTTTACAGAGAAGCATGATTATAAATATATATATATACCATGATAGTTGCTTGTTTCTGTTTCTGTATAAGGAATGAACAGGAAGCCAACAGCTTAAACAATAGATACATCGAATCTCAGTGCCACCGATCATTAACCCAGATGATGAACACATGTCCTCAACTGAAACCCAGGATACATGCCTTGGCATTCTTCCTGATTATATTAAAGCAGAATATATCCAGGTTGTGTAGTGCCAGCCTCAAGTAGAAAAGTAAGCCCCTTTTTGTCATGTGTGACATAGAGAGAGGTTATTTTAATGTCACTTTGAAAATGTGAAGTTGCTGATTGAGAAGAACCTCTTGCTTAGATGGAGGAGGAACTTATTTTTTATAGTTGGAATGTTTTATCTGCCCAAAGCTAAAAGATACTAAGAGACTGAACCTCCAGGGTGCAGAGAAGTTCTGGGGACAGAACATAGGAGGATTCCTGCATCCTCTCCCCAGGGATGCTGTCTGAAGGATGAGTCCAGCTGAAACAGAAACCACTTGCAAAACAGCGTATCTTGTTTATAGGTATAGGTGAGGGTTTCTTCAATATTCTGGGATTTTGGGGGGGGAGGTGGGGGGAGATGAGATTGGTAATAACCATCAGTGTCATCCTTTTCTGCTGGATCAAACCATCATCAAGCACGAGCTGAGTCTCTGCTCCCTCACCCATAAAGCCAGAGGCATATAGACAACCTATCATGAAGACCAAATGGGCATGGATATAAATGGGAAAGGGTCACACACATGGAAGTCAGAGAAGTATTAACACTGCCACTTATCAACCACTCCCTGGCTTGTGTCTTCTGTTACTGCATAATCTTGGGCTGAGACGCCCTCTTCTGGTTAAAGATTGCCTGAGAGGATCTCGTGTTTTAGCATCTTATTAATGACGGTTATTACAGACCTACACAAGATTCGCTCCATTTGACATGCGGCTACATACTCACTGGCTAATTTGCTCTTCTTTATAGTAGTGTAACATATTTCTCAAAGTCCCTACGAAACTCAAATTGGCTCGAGTCATGCTATATTTGAAATTCACAGAGTGCAACGACTCAAGGAAATCTATAGTGGATTTCTTCATTTTTCTACTTTGAGCCACAATAGCTGCCCCTGTCTTCTCCTTTCATCCTCATTTGGCACAGTTCCATGCCTGGTGCATCTTGCTGGTAAATGGTGCATCTGGCCCTTTGCCACAGCACAGCAGGTGGAGAAATTACTGAAACCTTGACATGCCCTATGACCGAAGTTTGAGGTCTCAGACCACAGGGTCTGTACGCTCATACACCATTCCATTCTACCACTTCTGTTTTTCAGCTTAAGTGTATCCTCCCTTTGTGGTTAAAAATAAAAAGGTAGTTTCTTTTGCTGTGATGATTTACCAAGAAATAGAGAAGGACTGGGATCTTTTTCTTTGACTTTAAAGTTTTTTCTTAGAATCCTCTGTTTCTATTGCTTACCTTTTCACCCCACCCTTCCACCAAGAAGGAATTCAGGAATACGCACTTCAGAAATGGTACCTTCTAACAATTTCATTTAGTCCTATTCATGTTCAGTTCTCTCTTTCTCTCTCTCTCTCTGTCTCTGTGTGTGTGTTTCTCTGTATCTTTCTCTCTCTGTCTGTCTCTGTCTCTGTCTCTCTCTCTCTGTGTCTCTCTTAGTGTCTATTTTTCTCTTTCTCTCTCTGTCTGTCTCTGTCTCTGTCTGTCTGTCTCTGTGTGTCTCTGTCTCTGTCTCTGTCTCTGTCTCTGTCTCTCTCTCTCTCTCTCTCTCTCTCTCTCTCTCTCTCACACACACACACACACACACACACACACAAGAATCTTAATGGGGATTTGCATTGGTTCCTGTTGTGTATGTATCTGCAAGCACTTACAACCGAGGACTACTTTAAGCAATTACAGATTCGGTAAGCTGCCCAGGTCATGTGAATTCAGACCATAAGCCTCCTTTAGGTTACATGGTTACAGATTCTCAATTTACGTTGCTGAAAACCCAGCCCCAAGCTTGAATTCAGATTTCTTTTCTTATAGGATTTCCCCCTTGATTCACTCTTGGAGTCCACTGGACTCTTACAGGAATGATTAGATGTCTTATCAGATTCTCAAGCAACTCCAGGATTTTCCCCTTTTTCCCTGAGTTCTGGGTATCAGAATATCAGCCCCTATGGCTAGAGCTAAGCAAATTCCTCCAGAGTAGAATATATCTCAGAGCTGCTTTTCCTCTTGATTCCTGATTTTGACTTTACACCCAATTGAATGCTGTGAATTTCTGGGTATTTTTTTCTGACCTGCTCAGAAATGAACTTAAGATATTAAAAAAAAAAATCCATCCAACATCATTTGCTATTTCACAGCAGTGAAACACTCTGCAGAGTGTAACAAAAATAAGACTTTTTTACTATATAGTCTGAGCGATCACTTCTTTCTCTCCAAGGGCTACAGTGCATAATACATAAGACTCCCCTATCTATTGATGCTTAGTCCTAAAAATAAAATCCTAGAAAACAAATACTACCTCCAGACTTCCTACTACATATCTACTTGGCAGAGAAGTTGGGTCAAAGGCTAAAATTACACTCTTGTCTTCACTCCTGCTTCAGTCTATAGAAACTTTGTCTGGAACAATGTGTTCATTATACTGCTTACTTGTGTTGTGGTGCTAGAGAGACAATTGGCCTTGTGTTCAGTCCCATTCTCTGGCTTGCAGTCTGAAGATCTGAAAGAATATGTAAGGGTCAAAACTTGAAGAACAGAAGGCTAGCCACGGCAGTCATAGAACTGATGAACTGCTCTGTGAGGTTTTCCTTGGTGGAGGAGAATAGAATCAACTTACAAGATGAGAGCAGACACAGGGTTTGCAGGAACTGAGCCAGTCATGGAATTCAATGGGTTGACTCTCACATTCCTGACAGAGAATCAACACCGCTGAATCTTGTTAAAAGCACTTCCCTTGAACAGTCTAGAAGCTAATTTATCAGACTTTTAATCAACCATGACAATGGGGAAGTAGTGTCTTCTTAATATTTCTTGAGGCTATCTTTTATTTCCATGTTTCCTCAAACTGTAAGTCAAAGGATTCACATGAGATCCACCACTGTTTAGAACATGAATGTCAATGCCTAGAGAATTGTCCTGACTGAAATGCATATGGAGAGTAATGACCCAAAAGAGAGGGTAACTGCGGTCAGATAAGAATTGTTGAACACTGTGTTCCTGCCTTCTACTGAGATGATCTTCCAGATGGAAGCGGTGATATAGTCACAGGAGATCATAATGGCCAAGATGGATGCCACATTGAAGATCATCGCTACCACGAACTTCATAATACTGAGGCAAAATGTTTCAGGGTAGGATAGAACTAAAAATTGAGGCAGGTCACCAAAGAAGTGGAGAAAACATTTGGCCCACAGAAATTGAACTGAAGCAAAGCACACAATGGGAACCCACAATCCTGAGGAACCAGTTATGTAAGCTCCGATCACCATCTGCAAACAAGAAGAAAAAGCCTAAGTAACTGTACAAAGGAGTTGCCATCCAACAAAGCAGTACTCACTTCCTGTGCACTGTATCCTACCCAATGTCTTTACTTGTTTTAAGTAAGTTTATAAGTTAAATCTAGCTTCTACATATAAGGGAAAGCACGCATTTTTTGTCTCTCTGGGCCTGAATTACTGCACTTCACATAATCTTTCCAGGTCTTTCCATTTCTTTACAAATGGTACAATATCATTCTTTCTAATGGATGAGTAAAATTCCATTAAGTAGTGTGTGTGTGTGTGTGTGTGTGTGTGTGTGTGTGTGTGTGTGTGTGTATTTATTTATTTATCACATTTTCTTGATCCACTCATCTATTGAGGGGTATCTTGGCTGATTCTATACCAAGGTGAATAGTGCTGCAATGAACATGGTTGTGATGGTGACTTTACTGTATCCTGGTTTGTAATCTTTTGGGCAAATGCCCAGGAGTGGAATTGCTGGATCATAGGGTATTTTAATGTTCAATTTTTTGAGGAACTGCCTCATTGCTTTCCAGAGTGGTTGAGTGGGACTGCATCAAACTAAAAAGTTTCTACAGGGCAAAGTACATAGCCAACACGCTAAAAGACAGCCTACAGAATGGAAGATTTTTGCCAGCTACACACCAGACAATGGCCTAATATCTAGAATACCAAGAGAACTTAAAAAATTAAGCCCTCAAAAAAATCAGCAACCCAATTAAAAAAGGAGCTTATGAGCTAAAGAGAGTCCTCTCAGCAGAAGCATAAATGACCAAAAGACACATGAAAAACCTGCTCAACATCCCTAGCTGTAAAGGAAATGCAAATCAAAACAACACTGAGATCCCACCTCACCCCAGTTAGAATGTTCATGATCAAGAAACAAACAATAACAGATACTAAGGAGGAAGAGGCCAAAAGAGAGCCCTAATATACTAACTGTTGGTGGGAATGTGAAAAAACTTACTAATGAAAGAAAAACTAGGAAAAAGCAAAATGTACATTATAATATGCTTTTCTAATTCACTGTCAACAAGAGATGATTACATGTAAATATTTAGATGATGATGATGACAATGATGACAACATTATACTAGACAAGGTTTATATGAATAAAAAAATATAAAAACTATTTCATATACTTTCCTCCAATTATCTTGACTTAATTCACTTGTGTTTGTTTTCCCTTCCTACTGTCCACTGAAGGCTGAATCTACAACTTAGAATTGCAGGATAAACACAGCTCCTCGTTTTCCTTCAAATCTGTGAAGTAGATTGGCTAGCCAAGCACCACTTCTGCAATTCACTCACCTGTGATGTCAGAGAGAGGGCATCAGCAGCAGTAGCCAGAACACATTATAGATCAAAGACGTTAATGGCCAAACTGAACACCCTAAAGGTTTTCACATTCTCTCAAAACACAATGCTTCCAGAGTCTCATAAAAATAAAATTTATATAAAACTAATCTTGGGAATTTAGACACAAAGGCATACCACTACCTGTACTACATAGCAATAGTTTTTATATAAGCAATAGTTTTATATACTTTTGGAGACCTGAAAAACAGCAATAACAAATTATTCATATACTTACACCCTCCCCCAGGGAACAGGTTGAGAGTAATTTATGAAGAGCAATTTAATATTTAAGTAATAGAGAATCATCCTCCTATTTTTGTTTTCTTTCTCTCTTAATATAATAAAATGTCCTATTTCCTAAATAAAATTGTATATACTAGGAGCTAAAGAGTTTACAGTCATTTCTTCATAATAAGAAAGCCCAAATTAAATCTTTATGTATGAGTCACCAAAGAAAAGGTCTCTCTGTCGCTCAGCAAATATTGTGATATTTGTTTAGTATCTAACAGCTCCAAGGCACCAAGGAATACTATCATTGGAGAAGCAGTAGAAAGGAAGATTAAGTACCTCAAATGGCTCTTGGGAAAATTCATTATTGCTCTTCATTTGTTTTCAGAAAGGAAGGGTAAAGATGAAGAGATTTAATACGAACAGGGAAATCCACGGTGTACACAGTAAAGCAGTTTTCTCTCCTCTCTGGAAAGCTTCCCTGTCGTAAGAGTGGAGTTCCTATTTCTCTCACTGTACCTGTGAGTTTTTCTCATATAATAAAACTCTCACTGGTTATATTTTATTTTTATACACTTTCCCACTAAACATGAAGCTATAAACCTGAGATGAGGATCATTTTTAAATGTTTCTCCAGCACCTAATATATCAGTTATATATTGCTGCGTAAACATCCAGCTCCATCTTTTTTTCTTTTTATTGCAAAGGTGATGTCCAGAGGGGTCAAAATCACATAAGTCAGGTATTAAGTACATTTCTTTTTGAATGGTGTCACCTCTTCCCTCATTTTCTCCCAGTGTTTTTCTTCTTGGCCCTTCTCCCCTACAAGTTGTATAGTTCATTTTCAACAGTGTGAGTAGCACTAATAAATTAGTTCACCTTTGTGCCAAAGGCTCCAAACATCAATGATTCATTATATCTCATGAGTCTCAAGCCCATAACCTGGTCTTCCTTAGACCCGTCTGTGATCAGAATCTACTTATAGGACTACAGACGTGAGTTTATGCATACAAAATATTCCTGGCACAGAGACCAAGGCTGTTCTGCAATGGTTACTAATATTACTGTTAGCATGGTTACTAACATTACTATGAAATTACTTGGGAGAGAATATGGATAGAAACATTTCCATAGGACTGGGAAGGTGGCTCAGTGGTAGAGCACTTGCCTTGCATGCCTGAGGCCCTGGGTTCAATTCCTCAGCACCACATAAGCAAAAACAAAAATGGCCGGAAGTGGTGCTGTGGCTCAAGTGGTAGAGCGCTAGCCTTGAGCTGAAGAGCTGAGGGACAGTGCCCAGGCCCAGAGTTCAGGCCCCACAACCGGACCCCCAAAAATAAATTTCCATAAAGGAGCTGCTATTGCTATATGTTTCCTCATTATGACTCCCTTTATACCAAAGTTCCCAGGAATGTTTATCTTACATGTTTCTTAGGACAAATAGATAACCAACAGCAATTTCCCAATGTAGGGAATATATGAAACCACAAAGCTCGCTCCCTCCCAATCATGAAAACAAGCCTTGGGACGATTGCCCACATAAAAATCAATGTGGTTGAACAACTCTATTATTTATGACAAAATAATTACATGCCTGTTAAACTCAAAGAATAGCAGGATTGTTTCTTACCACTTGACTGGTAGTATAGCTCAGTAGTCAAATATTCACCCACATCCTACCAAGGCTACCAGCTCTAATCATCAGTACCATTCATAGAAAGGAAAACAACCTGAAAGCAGTTCCTAGTGTGCAGGTTTTGTGTGTGTGTGTGTGTGTGTGTGTGTGTGTGTGTGTGTGTGTGTGTGTGTGTGAATCTGTTGTCCACATCTGAACTACTTTCACTTTAGAAGCTCCCCTTCTTCATCTCCTGGGAGACATTGCTGTCCTCAAAGATCTTGTCAGTATGGGCCAGGCATGTTTCCTCTTAAGGCATGAACTCTATGTTTTGTGCCCTGAATGGCAACAAAAGTTGAAGCCTATCAATGTCTTCCGAATGCCTTGGACAGTGGCAGAGGAGGAAGGGACAACAGAGCACTGAATTCTGCTCTGAATATAATACAGAACTGCAAGATTCAGTTGCTCGTCTTGCTAACCTCAGTGTTTGCAGATTCTGCAAAAAAAAAAAAAAAAAAAGTTTCCTACCCAATAGACAGGACAACACTGGGGGAGGTATCATACAATCCCAGAGTCCTGAGCTCAGGTCTCTCAGCCTCTCCTTGTAGCAAACCCACAGAGCTGGTTGGCATTTCCTGGAGGTTTGTCTCAGTGTTCTGCAACCCTGACCAGCAACCCCTTCCCCCATACACAGGATGGAAATAGGAGAGATTGTGAGATTCCCAAAACTAGACTTAGACCTCTCAGTTCTGCCTGAGTACAAACCCCTGCAGCCAAGATGCAGCCCCTGGAGGCTAAAAAGCTCTCTGCCTGTTCTGTTTCTTCAGTGATGCTCACACAATGATGTTTTCTTTCACCATGGACAGCAAAAACACCCACCGTCCTACGCTTTACCACCCAAGCTCCATGCTGCTTAAATTCTCCAGCAGGTCTAGGTCAGAACCTCCTATCTCTCCCTCACCATCTTCTCAGACACTGTGAAAGAATGCCTCAAGACTCCAGAGAGCTGTCATTGTTCTTCATTTTAAATCTCTATAACATTCTAGTCTCAAAGTGTAGGTCTCTTCTCAAGATGATCCTTGCCGGTAGCTTTCTGAGATACTGGCAAGCCAAAAACGTGTCTTTCTTATCTGACACTGGTCCATCACATAGAGAAAGTCGCCATCCTAACAAATACCTGCAACTGCAAGTCTGTGTAAGACTTGCAGGAGGTGTCACCTGTCCCGCAGGTAGGTCTGCTAGTCGGTCTCCAACACCACTCAGAAAACTTTGTGTGGATGCCTTGGATTTTTCTCTCCCCACCCCCTGCCTCACCAGGGAGCCGTATATGGAGCTGAAGACTGTTTTCCCAGCTTTGTTTAGTCACCTTTCCGCTTCTCTGAGCTTTAGAGCTGTCCTGTCCCTCCATCATCATTCCTCTTTTCATTTCTTTTTTTAGAATGTACTCATTCCTTTCTTTCATGTTTCTTAAACAATGATTATTCTTCTCATCCATGGGATCAAATGGAGAAATCTCCACCATCTTGCCCTCCTTGGGTTTGAAAGTTCTCATAATTGCAGATGACACTCCCTGCCTGTCTGGCTCTCAGGTTCCTGAAGTGTTTTGCATAAACTACGAAATCAGGAGGGGAAACTCGGGGGTCTAGTGAAAGCCCCGCTTTTAGCAGGAGGAAAAAGTGACATGAAGATGTGAAAGAAGAACCGGAATTCAGTCTTTCTACCACGCAGCCTATTATCACTGCCCTTCTTCCAACTACCGTAGTCAATAGGCTTCTTTGAGAGTCTTCCCGGTCTGGTTTTCCTCATACTGGGGAAGCAGAGCTGAGGACCTTCATTTTGGTTTGGACTCTGACACAGCAGACTGCAAATGAAATCCTAAAGCAAAGGAGCACCATGCCAGCCTGGCACGGGACATAAGTTTCATGGAGATGGTCACCGAGGATGCTGTCATGATGGACACAGGAGTGGACATAGGAGCTTCCCGGGTTATACAAGACAGGAAACCCCAACAGCAAAGACCTAGAGTCATATAGTGCAAGATCAACTTGCACACCTGGAAATAAGTACTCAGGCAGTGATTGCTCTACCTTCAGAGACATAAGGGGCCTTAGAAGCTCAGCTTCTAATTGCTTGCTTAGATTCAGAGCGGGGAGGGCACTGTATCTGTTTGCACTAAATAGAAGCTAGCACATTTTAGCTAAGGCTCTTTTCCCCTGAGGAATGTGTCACTGGTGTCACCTCAATTCCCTTGGGATGTGGCTATACCTGGTTCTTGATCCCTGGAGGCAGGATGCGGGGAGTATTGGGATCCTGTGCCTGTCTAGGGCCACAGGTGGGGAATCACTGGAGAGGTGAGCTGGTAGAGCTCAAATTCAGCAGGGAAAACTCCATAACAACAGTGACATGGGAGACTAAGCATCTGCCACCGGATTGGCTCTCTGTCTTTCACTTGGACTCTCGGGAGTACGTTTAAGATCACCTCTAGTGTGGTCACCCCTTCTACTGGGAGTGAACAAGCAAGTTCATAACCAACCACACAAATCTCAGAGTGGCTCTACTTGGAAACTTCTGGAAAAGCAAAAGAACTTTTGATCTTTAACAAGGACTCTGCCTTCATATAGAATCTGTGTAAAGGTCAGATTGAAAGATTTATACTAGTGGAATCTGTGCTATGTCTAGATCTGTGTGATTTGTTAAACTATGACCTATATGGAACAAAGATTATGGAAACTGGTTTCTCATTCTTCACTTCCCCCTCTTCACTCTTATAGGTAGTATAAGAGTGTGTGTGTGTGTGTGTGTGTGTGTGTGTGTGTGTGTATTATATATACTATATATGTATATACCATCTCATACTTCTCATTCTTTTTACCTAGAGTTATTCCTCTATTCCCCCTCTTCTTACTCAAATTCTCTGACTAGCATTGAACTTATAAAAAGCTTTTTTTTGCACTTTATAAGCATCAGTTGGTTATACAAGAGATTTCATTTGACATGGCAATATATACATGCAATATACCTTAATCCAACTCACCTCTTTGTCAGAAAGTTTCAGGTATTACTAGAGACAAAGGACCCGTGTTGAAAGTGCTGTAATAGGAGGATCTAAATCCACATGAGATGAGAGTATGCAGATTTTAAAAGTCAGTAATTGACAATTGAATCCTAAACTATAACATTTTGCATTTCAGGAGAATTACTGAAGATCAAGATAAGATCATCTTTGTTTCTCTATTATCTTCGTCACTCAACCCTTTCAGTTTAATTTCTTGTTCTTTAGACTGTGCTTTTGAAATAATAAGTTTGTTTTCATTTAAATACATGAATCATGAACTGTGCATAGCAAGAGATAAAATGGGGTTTAATGTGTACTCATGCACAATTTTATTTGTCCCTTGGTACTACTTCAATTAGCTCTCATTTTCATTTGTTGTCACCCTGGGCTTCTGGAGACATGAACCAAGCAATACACGTATTGGAGATACACTCCAGCCACAGGAAATGTTCATCCAAATGTCCTCTGCTGTAGTTAATGATGCTGCAATACTTGCACTAAATATAACTCAATCTGGATAAAATTCTTCAAAGTTACATTGGCACTCTTTAGTCTAAAAAATAAACCAGAAAGCTTACAAATTCATAAATGTACAACAGAAATTAAGTGGGAATAAAATATTCTTGGCCTCACACTCAAATCTAGGCAAAAACATTTATTATGCATGTATCATATAGTTATTGAGTTGTGCAAATGTTGCTGGGTACAATGCTTGGCACGGGGTAGTAAAATCCCACTTGTAGCTTACCACTAGCCTAGTCAGTACTGTTTTCCCCAAGTGCTTGGTGCTAATGCAGAAGGAAATGGAAATCCATGTAGGAGAGAGAAAAACAGGGATAGAAGGTAAAAAATATAGATAATGGTTTCTTAAGTGTCTATTAATTATATGAAAGGTGATTCATTATGTAGTTCTACACATGCATACATTTCACTTTGATAAAAAAAAAAATAGTCCTCTTTATTCCTATCTTAACCACACTCCTTATTCTGTTATTCTCTCTCATCAATTCCCTTCCTAAACTTATGTCAATATTTTCTATTTCTTAACATTATTGAGTCTAATTTGCAGGGAAATGGATGGAACTAGAGAAAATCATTTTGAGCAGGGTAAGCCAAGAGCAGAGAGACAAATGGCACATGATCTCCCTGCTATGTGGATGTTAAATCCAAAATGCAAGGAGATATGACAAAGTAAATAGGACTCAAGAAACAAAGACCTCCACTCAATTTGTCGTATCATTTCTAAATGACTCCATGTTCTTGACCACATACATGGGGTGTGTGTGTGTGTATGTGTGTGTGTGTGTGCACGCGCGTACATCTGAGGGAAGCTAGGAGGTGGACACAGAATCAGAGGGAAACAGGGAAAAATACAACAGAGGGGCCCATCAGCTGCACTGGAGATTGATGAAAACGAACTAAGCAACTCAAGGGCAGCGATGGGAGGGAGGGAAGGAGAGGGAAAGAGGGAACAGCTTACACTAAGCAAAAGGAGAGAAATGTACATATCACCTGATGTGGAAGAAACAGCTGTATTGTCAAAGCTCATAGAATTTACAAACATTACAGAGCATGATAATGGCAATTTGCCTTGTGAAGGTTAAAATGTGTTTGTGGCTTTAACGAAGTATCACTATCTCACAATACTGTGAAATTTATGTAATCACTTAATCTCAATAAAAAATATTTAAAAAATATTATTGAGTCAAGGCTTAGAGAGCATCTAATTAGGAAATTATTTTATCAAGCATTCCTTCACGCTTTCATATCAGTGCTTCTTTTTTCCTCTCTTTTTTAACGGAGATAAATGATAATGTGAGTCATTTATTGAACTGTTGTCCTGCGAAATCTTCTCTGCCCATGCTCTGAGATAAGGAAAATGATTATGTCCATTTATCCTGAGACAGATGGGGAATGAATAGAGGCAAGAAGGCCTCACTGTCTACCAGGCTGATGTTGTCTGGGAATTTTCTTTAAAATGAAAGGCAGAGAAAGAGACAACAGAGAAAAGAAGAAGACCAGGTGGAAAAAGATAGAAGAAAGAAAGGAACAAAGGTAGGAAGAAAGGAAAGAAGGAAGGAGAAAAAGAGAAAAGAAAGGGAAAAGCAAGCTCTAATTTGGTTTTAAGCGCTCAGTGACACTAGTCAACATATAGCGAACAATTATCCAGGTTCCTGATTGTGTGCATATGTTAGAATTTTTGCTTATATTTAGCCTAGTTAATGTCTTCAAGGTCATTTAATATCCACATGTCATAAGGAATACACCAAGTTTATTTTGCTAAACCAAATCAAACAGCTTGAGATGCTAAGAGGGTACCAGAATTAAACTCTTACGTTTGAAAATTTAACCACATCACTCTTCTGTTTTCAAGAAACAAAACCATTATAATTGAGACAATCCTTAGGGTAAAAAGTGAGCTATTCTCACATCCTTTGGGAATGCTTTGTATGAAAGCTCCCTTAAGGGAACTAATTCCATAATTTTATTGATCAAATATCTGTCTACTCAACCAAATTATTATCACAATGATAAAATACGATGTTGTGATCTGAGCAACTTGGGTGATACTGTATTAAATACATTTGTAAAATATGTGAAAAATGATTGTACATAGGGCATATAATTTCCATTAAAGCCAAGAATAAATGCTTGACTATTTTAAAATCCAGGATGGAATACTATTTCGAAATTATTTTGGAAAGATGCCCCATATACTATCATAATTACTAAGCAACAATTAAAGATAAGTTGTCAGAAGTCTTTCTCTAAGCTTTTTGTTTTATGTTTTTACTTAGCACAATAATTATTCTAATCAGAGCAATGTTCATAAATGTCACAGATACTCACAGAACATGAGTCTTTTATGGTTAAAAAAAAACTATCCCAAACCAAATGACTCCATGCTTGGGTGATACCATCAGAACACTGAAATGGAAAATGATGGTGTTACCTATAAACACTGAAGTAGCAAAATAATTCAGGGTGACTAACACAGAGTAGTCATGTGGAAGAAAATTCAGTTTTGATTTGAATTACTAATCACGAGAAACACTTTCTCATGTATATGTTGGCAATTATAATTCTCCTGGGATTTCATAAGTTCTAATTTCATAAATTATTACCTAAACACTTGAGCAGGTTCTGGTTGAAACTTACAAAGAAAGGGTGTGATCTTTCCACAGCACCACAATGAAGGATTTCTCCTTGTCCAGGGCTCATTGGGAGAAAACATAGATAATAAGAAATTGCTAATGCTGCAATTGTATCTGAATCAGCAATGCATTCTCTTGTCTCCTTTCTCCTATCAGGAGCACCAAGGCAATGATTGGAGCAGGAAATCTTACAGAGATCACCCAATTCCTCCTCCTGGGATTCTCAGATTTCCCCGGGATCCTAGTACTGCTCTTTGTGACATTCCTGCTCATCTACATTACAACACTGACCTGGAACCTGTCCCTCATTGTGCTAATCAGGGTGGATTCCCACCTCCATACACCCATGTATTTCTTCCTCAGTAATCTGTCCTTCATAGATCTCTGCTACATCACCTCCACAGTCCCCAAGATGCTCTCCAACTTCTTCCAGGAGCGGCAGATGATCAGCTATGTGAGTTGCTTTGTTCAGTACTTCTTCTTTTCAACCCTGGGCCTGAGTGAATCTTGTCTCATGACAGCCATGGCTTATGACCGGTATGCTGCCATCTGCAAACCACTGCTCTACTCATCCATCATGTCTCCCACCCTCTGCGTTCACATGGTGTTGGGAACTTACACAGCTGGACTCACTGGTTCTTTTTCCCAATTGTGTGCTTTGCTTCAGCTCCACTTCTGTGGGCCTAATGTCATCAGGCACTTCTTCTGCGACATGCCCCAGCTGTTACATCTATCCTGCACTGACACCTTCTTTGTACAAGTACTGACTGCTGTGTTGATAATGGTATATGGGATAGCAAATGTCCTAGCTATCATCCTATCCTATGTCTATATTGTAGTGGCCATCAGGAAGATCACTTCCACTAAAGGCAGGTCCAAGGCCTTCAGCACCTGTGCTTCTCACCTGACAGCGGTTTCCTTCTTTTACACCTCCAGTATCTTTGTCTATCTGAGCTCCAGCTCTGGTGCATCCTCTAGCTTTGACAGATTTGCATCAGTATTCTACACCGTGGTGATTCCCATGTTGAACCCCTTGATTTACAGTCTCAGGAACAAGGAGATCAAAGATTCTCTAAAGAGGTTGCAAAAGAAGACTTGCTACTTCGGTCACCAATTGTGAGATTGCTGGTAGATTGATCCTGTCAGAATCATCCTAACCCACAATAATACACACATGACAAGTACACAACAAAATTCCTATTGACTTAGGAAAAAGGCTCAATATGATAAAGAGTATATGATAATATCGACCAGTATCTGACTCGGTGCCATGAAATATTCTTTTTGTAGCTTCTTGGTTCCCTATTATAGCCATGGGCATTTGTAAAACAGCAAAGTTTACAAACTTGTTTGTTCCTTTCACTGCTGAGACTGAAGAATGCTTGATCTTAATAATTAATTCCTAAAAAATTTAGAAGAGTTTCCCCAGGATCCAGAAAACTTGCCTCTGAAATGTTCTGGTGCATCATAACAAAAGACCTTGTGGTGGGCTGGGATGTAGCTCAGTGGCAAAGCGCTTGCCTAGCAAGTGCAACGTCCTGGGTTCGATCCCCAGTACCAAAAAAGACAGGACAAAAAAATAAAATGTTTAAAAAAAAAAGACCTTGTGGTAATCCTTGCTAATTCTGTATTTCTGAGCAGGTGGGATGAACATACAGAAAAACTAATTGTTTTAATAAATAGATTGATTCAATGTCTTCTTTTTTTACTTGAGCTATTTCATTTTGAATAAAATAATTAAAGCTTTTTTCTTTTGAGTCATTGTCACAACAGAACCATAGCTATTCTGTTGCTGTTTCGAACACGTTTTGGACTCATATTAATTTGAGTGAATATGGTCTAATACTCTGGAACATAACAATTAAAACATCATATATTTAGAGTCCTGTGTCCTGATTTTTTACGTTAATCTCATCACAACTTACTGAATAAAGTAAGAAACCAATGACTAAGTATTTATATAGCCACTCTCATAAATATAACTTAATTTTAATAGCTAGAGATATATAAAGAAACTTTATGAGAGCTTTCATTATCTTGAGTTTGGGTATTGGAGAGAAGTAAAGTAGATTCCCAACAAATTAAGAGATGGTTAGCGCCGATAAATGTATTGTTTACCTAGAAGCACAAATAGGCTTTAATGGATTCTCGTTTCAATGTATAATAGCCTATTGGACTGATATCACTCATAGTATGTGAATGAATATAATGTATCAGAGTATGTGTATCAGAGTATGAATTTTAAAAGACATTACTGAAAAAATTTTACCACAAAAACTGTGGGAAATTAAGATTTCCCAATAGGTTTAAGGACATATATTTTCATTATTCAGTTTTTACGTCCTCCAAAGCTATGAGAATGATGCAAAAACCTGCAACTAAATTCATACACAATGTAAGAAGTTAAATGCTTTTTTCTCAAACCATGAAAAAAAGACAAGGATGTCCAACATCACTATTTCTATTCAAAATAGTACAGGAAGGAAATGTCCATAAACACACAGGAAGATGTTAAATGTTCTCTGTACACTGATAATGTGATTTAGAAATTAAAAGCCTTCATCATTGGGGCTGGGAAAGTGGCTCAGTGGTAGAGTGCTTGCCTTGCATGCCTGAAGCCCTGGGTTTGATTCCTTAGCACCACATAAGCAGAAAGAAAAAAAAAAGCCGGAAGTGGCGCTGTGGCTCAAGTGGTAGAGCGCTAGCCTTGAGCTGAAGAGCTGAGGAACAGTGCCCAGGCCCAGAGTACAGGCCTCACAACTGGTTCCCCCCCCCCCAAAAAAAGCCTTCATCATTACACAAACAACTCACAGACTTAGAATGAATTCTACAAATTTTCAGATTACAAAACTCAGAAATAAACATTTGTCATTACATTACATTAACAATGAATGACATTAAAATTTAATAAAAAATAATACATTAATAAAAATTATAGTCTCAAAATTATTCATAAATGTAAATATAACTACTGAGATGGCCATTGAAACCTGTAAGGTCTTAGGGAAAGAAGATACAGAGCCAGGGCAAGAGAGAATATCAGAGACCTTCTACATTTGACTCCCTCAATGGAAAGAGTCAAGGTAGCAGGGACAACCTATACTCTGGTAACATAAAGACAGGAGAATCATCAGAACCATGGCAGAGCTGACAGGCCTTCGCAACAGAGAATCTGAATGTTAGCAGACTTAGTAAAATGTCTACTAACTGGTATCTACACACAATAGAATTCTACTCATCCATCCAAAAGAATGATATTGTACCATCCATAAGGAAATGGAAAAACTTGGGGGGAAATCATATTAAGCAAAATTAGCCAGACCCAGAGAAACATAGGCTGTATGGTTTTTCTTATTTGTGATAACTAAAGTGTGCCTATAAATCTACAAGTAAACACAATGGATGTTAAGAGAAAAATATACTGGGAAATGGTAAATTATACAGGTCTCTGGGCATTCACACACAATGAGACCAAAGGAGGATATTCTCAGGAGAGGATCACAAAGGCACAATAGTTATGTGCATTTGATCATATAAAATTATGTTTAAGCTGGGCACCAGTGGCTCACACCTGTAATCCTAGCTACTGAGGAGGCTGAGATCTGAGGATCGTGGTTCAAAGCCAGCCCGGGCAGGAAAGTCCATGAAACTCTTATCTCCAATAAACCACCAGAAAACCAGAAGTGGTGCTGTAGCTCAAGTAGTAGAGTGCTCACCTTGAGCTGAAGAGCTGAGGGACAGCGTTCATGCCCAGAGTTCAAGCCCCATGACCGACAAAAAAAAAAAAATTATGTTTATCAAAATGAAGTCCAGGAAGTAGAAACAAGAAGTTTTTTTTTTCTTTGTTGTTGTTTTTGTAGTCTTTTCCTTTTGTCCTTTTTGTCTGTTTATCTGTCTTTGGGGAGCAAGTAAGAGAGGGCCCAGAAAAGGCTAGACAAAGGGTGAACAGATGCAGCAGTGGAACTCACAGAACACTATGTGGAAAATGAACTATACAACTTGTAGGTGGGGACAGGAGGGAAAGATTGAGAAAGAATGAGAGAAGGGGTGACATGATCCAAAATGAAATATAATCTTTATTTCACTTATATAACTGTAATGCCTTATACATCACCTTTAGAAAAACAATAAAAATGCAGAAGAACAAAAAGAAAGTTAGCAGCCTTAGAATGAGTCTACAGCTCCACACTGTGGACTGGGGAGACTGTATAAATGGGAGCCAGCCGGGCTCTCAGATGGCAATGCTTCTTATGATCAGAAATGGCTCCTAGTACACAAAGAAGCTTTTAACGTTTGAAGGCAGCCTTGAAACACTTACTGATCATTGACTAGTCTTACCCCTCAGCCCACTCAAATGGTCAACCTGCACAGTAGGACCACCTCCAGCGAATTTCCTTCTCTCTGAGCAGGACACAAGATCAGACCTAAAGTCCTCAGACTGCAGAAACATGTTTGGCTACTAAGACAACACAAGCCCAGTGGTGAGAAAACACAACTACCACTCTCTTTAAATTGAGAATATTGATGGGCACTGGTGGCTCGTGTCTCTAATCCTAGCTACTCAAGAAGCTGAGATCTGAGGATCCAGGTTCAAAGTTAGCCCAGGCAGAAAAGTCAAGGAGACTCTTCTGGAGGCTGGGCTGTGGCTCAAGTGGTAGAGTGCTAGCCCTGAGCACAAAAAGAGCAAGGACAGCTCCCGTCCTTGAGTTGAAGCTCTAGGAACTAGCAAAGAAAAAAAAGGGGGGAAAGAGAGAGAGAGAATATTTCAATTGAGGAAATACAGTCCTTGAAACTTTACAATCAATTACTTGATCTCAGACATGTAAATAACCAAGAGTAGACACAGGAAACATGAAGAAGGCAAGAGATTGTTCCAAAAATCAACAGTTGCACAGTATTATACTCTGAGAATAGCAAAGTGTTTAAAATTCCACACAAAAAATGAGTGTAAAAATAATGGATGAAATTAAAACTGGCATATGTACAAGCCCAAATGAATCCCCAAAATATACAAATGAACTGAATGAAATAAAGACAAATACATATATGTAGATTTATATATGTGTATATATATATGTTATTTGATAAATACAGATAAGAACCACATGATCATCCCATAGAGGCACAAAATGCCTTTGATTATGACAAAATCTCTGAAGAAGCAAGGAATAGGAGAAATCTATCTTAGCATAATAAAGGCTATTTATGACAGACCAACAGTCAACAGTGTATTTAACAGTTTAAAAAACTGTAGCCAGCCAGGAGCTGGTAGCTCACACCTATAATCCTAGCTACTCAGGGGCTGAAATATAAGGATCATAGTTTGAAGCCAGCCTGGGCAAGAAAGTCCATGAGACTCTTTTCTCCAATTAACCACCCAAAAAAAAGTCAGAAGTAGAGCTGTGACTCAAGTGGTAGAACACTAGCCTTGAGCACAAAAGTTCAGGGACAGTGCCCAGGCCCTGAGTTCAAGCTCCAGGACTGGCAATCTCAGAGAGAGAGAGAGAGAGAGAGACTATAATTAATTCCTCTAAAAATAAGGAAAATGATGATCACTGTTTCCAGAATTATTCATTATAGTGCTGGAAATAATAGCCAGAACAATAAAACAAGAGAAAGATATAAAAATAATACAAATGGGAAAGGGTGGAGACAAGCTATCCTTATTTGAAGATGATATTATCCTATATTTAAAGGGTCCTGGAGTTTCTACCATAATCTCCTCAAAGTGATAAATACCTTTGACAAAGTAGCTGGATACAAAATAAACACAAAATAAGTCCATAGCTTTTCTTTCTGCCAATAAACAGATAGAGAAGGAAGTCAAGAAAACAACTCCATTTGCAATATCCTTTTTTTCTTTCTTTTTTTTTTTGTCCGTCATGGGGCTCGAACTCTGGGCTTGGGCGCTGTCCTTGCACTCTTTAGCTCAAGGCGAGTGTCCTACCACTTGAGCCACAGCGCCACTTCCTGCAATGTCCTTTAAAAAAAAAATTCTAGGCATAAACCTAATCAAGGCAGTGAAGAACCTCTATCATGAAAACTACAAAACAAAAACAAAGGGAACAATTATGACTGAAATTTCTATTAAATAGCAAATTAACACAATCTGATGCAGAAGGAATTTATTGGAAGAAATCTCCTTGAAAATCAAACAGAACATTTAAGAAATGTTAACATTAGATGCTCAATGACATGGAAAACAGAACAAGAAATCCAATCATCTTTGCCAGCTATTTTCTTTCTCATGAATTTACATGAATAAAAACTTGCTGGGTTGCTAGAAAACATGGCAGCTATATCCAGAAAAGAGGATGCTGCTCCCAGTGTGAGAATATTTTTGTTCCTTACCATTCGGTCTGAATTCTTAGAGCTCTGCCTTCCTTGATTGTTTCTGATATGAAAAAGAGAAAATAATTTCCCCAAATATTACTTCATGATCCTAATCCCCATTTGGTTCACTATTCATCATAACCATTCCATGAGTTCAAGTCACGCTTCCTTGTAAGAGAGGTCCTCACTTTACAAACCATGAAGAGTTTGCAGGTATTGAGAAGTCTATAGAACTCTGTTACAGCAAGGTGATGCGTAGTTGCTGGACAGCAGTTGCTGGTCCAATATCTGAAAAGTTGTCTACACCATTAGCCTTGTTTTATATGTGAGCTACTGTGATATTCAAACTTTGATTCTGTAAACTTTGAATGGCTTTCTGAGTCTTGTCTGGGCAGAATCACCCTGTTTTACTATACAGAGAGTTGAGAGAATTTAACCAACATATCCCACATATACTCTCTTAACTTTGCAAAACCTGCAATAGGAAAATATGACATGAAAAATGATGACATGATGCTTATTTGAAATTTTCTGCTAGTTACAGAGGTCAATTTACATGGCCAAATGTCCACTCAAATTTAATGCCATAACCCCAGCAGTCATAATCAGGATAAGTTGTGACTCTACTAAGTTATAATTTGTGTATACTTTAATGCCTTGATTTTCTGAATTAGCCATAAGGAATTATAAACTGTCCAACTTACAGGACTACTGTACTCAATCAGATCATTCATACCAGCTATTTTAAGAAATGTAGAAATGGACATATATGTCTATGTGTATATTGTGTGTAATGAAAGTTTGTAAGCAAGTAAGTATATGTACATGTATAATTTAATATCATGAAGCTCTGTTGCAAACTAATTGGTCCATCCTGGGAAAATCTCTTAAAGTGTCTGACTTGGAAACAGAATTTAGGAATACATCCCAATGCCCTTATACAAGCCCCAAACCTTTCAAGGTCAGTAAGGAAATTACAATCCTGAGATCGTGGTAGGACCAGAGGGAAGTACAGAATTGTTCCACATGGCAAAGCAAAGCAGGAAATCAGCAGGGAACAACTCCATGACAACTACACCAGAGAGTAAGTATCTGCTAGGTTTTTTTTCCCCTCTAATTGGCTTTTTTTTTCTTTCACCTCTGCTTTCTGCAGCACATTTAAGAGCAACACTAATGTGGTCAGCTCTCCTGTTGTGAAGGGACACCTATGTTTGCAGCCAACAGCACAAAACACAAGAGCAGATCTACTTAGAAATTTTCTCTAGAAAAAGACATAGGTATTTTGTCTTTAACAAAGACTGTCTTGTTACAAGATCTGTGCAAAGGTTAGCGGGCAAAACTTATCATAGTAGACTCTGGGCCAGCTGAAGATCACCGTGATTTTTATAACAGGATCCATACAGAACAGGAATTATGAAAAGCAGTCTCTCATTCTTCATCTCTTTTCTTCCTTTCCCTCTCATGCCCTGCACCTAGGGTTCTTTCTCTTCTTTTTTTCCTCCTTGCTCAAATTCTCTGACATACATTGAGTTGCTTGTTTTTAAAATTATGTTTTTATGATCATTAAGTAGTGGTACAAGGGATTTTATTTGCACATGTCCATATATGCATATAATGTACCTTAATCAAGTGTACCCCCTAGTAAATTAAAATAATCTTAAAACCAAAAGTTTGCAGGTATTACTCTGGAATTACATCTGGAAATTTACATTTGAAGGATACCTGTGGAAGTAGGTATAATAATCATCTAAATCCAAATGATACATGCCAACATATCTTGACAGGTTTTAAAGTCAGTAATTAATTACTGTGGTTTAAATCATAATGCATTGTGGTTCAGAAGAGTTACCTAAGATCAACATATTCCTATCCTTGGTTCTCTATTGTCTTCCTCCTTGGATCCTTTTAATTTCCTTTTTTGCTCTTCAGGATCTGTTTTCAGAATAATAATTAATTTTATTTTCATTTAAACATGTAGCTTGATTCATGATTCTGCATACTAAAATTAAATGGGGTTTAATATATACTCATGAACAATTTTATTCACCCTTTAAAATTATTTCAAACAGCTCCACATTTTCATTTTTCATGAACCTCAGCTTCTGGAAACAGGAACCAAGCAATACACATATTGGAGGTGCACTCGGGGCACAGACATGTTCATCTAAATATCCTCTTTATGTTGATTTTTTTTATTGTGAAAATACCATACAGAGGGGTTACAATTAAATGAGCAAGGTAATGAGTGCATTTCTTATCAAGCATTGTTGTCTCCTCCTTTGTTTAAGTTGATTTTACTTGTATTGCTCATTGAGCAACATGCTCAGCCTTGCCTGATTTTGTACCTTGTGAATCTTCTCAATTGACTGTGTCTTGGAAAAGGAATTGGAATGAAACTTGATTAGCTATATCCATCTAGTATCATGTCTATCGTGTTTACGTCAGACAATTTTTCTTCTCCAATGGTCTTGAAAGAAATAAGGTGAAAAAATAGTGAATATATTCAGAAGTTTGTCCATTTTCTTCTAGCTTGCCAAATGGTATGAGATAAACACTGAGGATCAATTTTACTAAAAATAAAAAAATACTTCACTCTTTTAGGAAAGGTAGGTTACATACATTTTACCATGGTTGCCTGTGTCTCTAGAATGCACCGGAACAGTGATGAGTTTCTTTGCTACTAGAGGATCATTGGAGGATAATCGGTTTGTTGAATTCGCCAGCTGTATCAGTGTCTGAGAGATGCTATCTGCTGCAGGTAGTGGTTCTGAAATGTTTTCATTAAATCTAACTCATCCTGGATAGAGATTCTGAGAAGTTGAATTAGCAATATCTTTTCTAAAAGAAAATATAGACCATAATGCTCACTGACTTTGTCACATTAATTACTATATCTTTGGGTTAATTACCTTGCCTTAAAATGTAAATCTTAGGCCATTAAAATTGGGGATGGGGAACCAATCTTTCCCAATAAACTAGTTCAAGAATTCACATGTTTTCCTTGAGAAAACATTGGAATCATTTTGCTTTTATCTGGTAACCAAGAAGAAGCACACATATATACATAATGTACTTTGATGATATTTGTCTACTCTATTGCTCTTTTTTATTCATTTGCCCTATTTCTTCTCCTTCTAGCTCCCTGAACTTGCCCTGGCTTCCACAAATTAGAGAAAACCTGTCACACTGCAATATGTACATACATAACATTTTTATATCTATGCATCTGACCATGGGCAAAGGGTTGATTCTTGGTTTGGGTATTTGAATTATTCCATAATAAATTGGGTATGCACATAACTCTACAGTGAACTTCAATTCTTTAGCAGGCATTCCCAAAATGGTGTGACTAGATCATATAGTAATTCCATTTATAAATTTCATTTATTATCCTTAAGTAATTGTACAAAAGAAAGGTATCAATTCAATGTATCAGTTTTTAACACATTGATCTCATCCACAGCGGTTGAATTATTCATATTTCCACCAAAAGTTAGTGAGAATTCTTTTTTCTCACATCTTGCCAGGATTTGTTATTATTTATCTTCTGGATGATGGTCACTCTGACTGCTGTGTGGTAGAATTTCAAAGTGGTTGAAAATGTGAAGCCTTTGTTCATGTATGTCGTGACCATGTTACTTCTCATAAAAGTCCATAAATTATTTGGAACCATGAACTGGACAGATTCTTGTTGAAACTTGAGAAGGGAAGCAGAGATTTACCATAAAAGCAAATTATACTATTTCTCTTCTCCAGAGTTCATTGGAGGAAAAGAGATAAATTTTTAAATGCTAATGCTGCAATTGTACCTGAATCAACAATGCATTCTCTTGTCTCCTTTCTCCTATCAGGAACACCAAGGCAATGATTGGGGCAGGAAATCTTACAGAGATCACCCAATTCCTCCTCCTGGGATTCACAGATTTTCCCAGGATCCTAGTACTGCTCTTTGTGACATTCCTGCTCATCTACATTACAACACTGACCTGGAACCTGTCCCTCATTGTGCTAATCAGGATGGATTCCCACCTCCATACACCCATGTATTTCTTCCTCAGTAATCTGTCCTTCATAGATCTCTGCTACATCACCTCCACAGTCCCCAAGATGCTCTCCAACTTCTTCCAGGAGCGGCAGATGATCAGCTATGTGAGTTGCTTTGTTCAGTACTTCTTCTTTTCAACCCTGGGCCTGAGTGAATCTTGTCTCATGACAGCCATGGCTTATGACCGGTATGCTGCCATCTGCAAACCACTGCTCTACTCATCCATCATGTCTCCCACCCTCTGCGTTCACATGGTGTTGGGAACCTACACAGCTGGACTCACTGGCTCTTTTTCCCAATTGTGTGCTTTGCTTCAGCTCCACTTCTGTGGGCCTAATGTCATCAGGCACTTCTTCTGTGACATGCCCCAGCTGTTACATCTATCCTGCACTGACACCTTCTTTGTACAAGTACTGACTGCTGTGTTGATAATGGTATATGGGATAGCAAATGTCCTAGCTATCATCCTATCCTATGTCTATATTGTAGTGGCCATCAGGAAGATCACTTCCAGTAAAGGCAGGTCCAAGGCCTTCAACACCTGTGCTTCTCACCTGACAGTGGTTTCCTTCTTTTACACCTCCAGTATCTTTGTCTATCTGAGCTCCAGCTCTGGTGCATCCTCTAGCTTTGACAGATTTGCATCAGTATTCTACACCGTGGTGATTCCCATGTTGAACCCCTTGATTTACAGTCTCAGGAACAAGGAGATCAAAGATGCCATTAAGAGATTACAGAAGAAAGCATGCTTCTATGAAAGTCATAGATTGGGAGATTTCTAATAGATTGTTTCTGTCAGAATCATCTTACCCCATCAAAAAATATGGTCAAAACTAGAACATTGGAATGAGAACAATGACCCCAGGGGATGGAGAAATTTTTATTTGTGCTTGTGTGAAAGACCTCAGCCTTTCTTTCTTCTTCAATTATTATGAAACCACCTAGTAGTTTGGATTACAAATTAACCCATGGAATCTTACAGGAATTCTAAAAAGTCTTTAAAATGTTGACTCTCATTGTAAAACATACCCCAAAAATGGGAAACAATATGGCAAAGATATCAGACTTTGAGGTTTGCTCTTGAATTTAATTGTCCCAGTACCCTAACTTCATGAAGCTTGATTCGTTAATTACAAATTGAGAACAATGGGTTCTTGAACTATATGGAAATGTGTGCACAGATGCTCAACACATTATCTGGTACATTATAATTGCTGACGAGGTATTGGTTTTTATCATTGACTGCAAACAAATAGTCATGATGAGCTCCATGCCTGTGTATAGAGATGCAAGTGCTACTAGATTTCTCTCCCCTCCAACCCCTGCTTCCTTTTTCAACATCAGCCTGGTAGAGAGTTAGGCATCATTGCCTTCAGCCAGGTGTAGGTATAGACCAAATGTCTATGCAGGTCAGACCATCTAGAACAATGAATGCATGCCACATTGGCCTTTTTCTGTTCAGTTACCTTGTCTTGGAGTATATTCAGTCTACTCAGCATCAAAAGAATGAGCTTTAATCTAGAGAAAGCTTCAATACTTGCTTCTGAGATTCTATTGGAAGTATAATTCTTGTACACAAAACTAACAAGATAAGGATCACTAGTAGTTGTATCACTGATAATACCCATAAGCTATGCTACACAAACTAAAAGATCCTTACCTAATATCAGAATGAGTCTGGGAAAGTAGCCAAAACTTTCAAGTCTCTTTTTGAAATATTTTTATTTTCAAGTAGCCGTACAAACAAGTTTCCATCCAACAAAGCAGTTTGTGAATCGAGTTGGTCTTGATCAATGTAACTTCTTTCAACAACTTTACCCATCCCCTCCAAACCTATCTCTTCCCTCCATTTTCTTAAATTTCATAGGATACACAGTGAATTTTTTTACTGCATTCTCCCCTCTTCTTTTCATTCATTTTCCCCCTTCCCTTCCCTTCCCTAACTCTTTCAAGTACCCTTTTCCTGGTGTTCATTCGTTGAACTACAATTTTTGACTTTTTAGGGAATTACACTTTTTGACTTTTTAACACGAATAATTAGAAAGGATTTAAACTTTCAGATATTAATAAGTATCATAAACATTGATAATTTATTGTTGTATAATAAGAGATATGCTTTAAAAAAGCAGGAGACATTTCAGAAATAAATTTAAGTATTGGCAATAACAAATTTTACATATGATAAAAGTAGTATTTCAAGTTAATAGGGAAAAGACAGACATTTCAATAAATGCTCTGTGTGACTTTATTCACTTTGGGCAAAAGAATTAGCAGGATATATATATATATATATATATATATGTGTGTGTGTGTGTGTGTGTGTGTGTGTGTATATATATATATATACACATATATATATAATTGGAATGTAAAAGGTATTTCTGAAGCATAACACCAAAACAGAGTATAAGATAAAAATATTAAAAATAAAATAATTTAAACCTTGGTTCTGACAGAACAAAACTCCAGTTAAAACAAACCGGAACACAATTATAAACTAGTAAAAATAGTAACAAGTCATTTTTAAAGGACAATGTAGTAATGACTTTGAAATACAAAACATCTTACAAATAAACCACTAGGAATACAAAATGGTTATAACTTCTGGAGGAAATTTTTCTCTGCTTTTTCTTTTTTTTTTTTTTTTTTTTTTTGGTCCAGTCGTGGGGCCTGAACTCTGGGCCTGGGCGCTGTCCCTCAGCTCTTCAGCTCAAGGCTAGCGCTCTACCACTTGAGCCACGGCACCACTTCTGGCTTTTTTTTTCTGCTTATGTGGTGCTGAGGAATCGAACCCAGAGCCTCATGCATGCAAGGCCAGCGCTCTACCACTGAGCCACCTTGTTCTTATTCTCTCTCCTCTTCCATTGCTTACACACACATATATCACAATATCATATTTTCTATGTCAAACATTAAATGTAATAGGTGATTTATTTTCTTCTTCATATTTACCTGTGTGTCTCAATTTTCTACAGATCCCATATTTGCAATAATAAAATAATAAAACTATTTATATATATATATATATAAATCGTTAATGCTAGTATGTGAATTGATCAAGGAGACAAATGAGAGGGAGGAAGAGAAAAAGGGGGAAAGAGAGAAAAGTAAAGTATAACATTTCCTACATTTACTTACTTTATTTCTCATTTGCCCCATGTATAAATAGAAACAAAGACATTTACACCCTTAAAGCATTGTTTCAGGGACTAATTTACCGAAAGGGTTTAAATGAGTAGGAGCTTGATAAATGTTATAAACTGTCTTTCCGATCATCTCTTGTCACTGCAAAACTGAGGAATGGTGAGCTGGCAGTGAATTGTTAAGGTGCTCTTGATAAAAATTATTTCCTATATTAAATGCCCTCAAGACTCAGGACTATTGTAATCAATCACCATACCCATCTCCATCTTTTATTGTGCTGTTGCCCCATCCTGATGAATTTCCTATTCCTGCTGCCACATCATGTCCCTGGAGCAGAGAATGCAGTCTCCTCACGGTGATGGGCTAGAGGCAAGTTTTCACTAAACAATATGGAGCAAGCCAGGCACTGGTGGCTCACACCCATAATCCTAGCTATGCAGGAGGCTGAAATCTGAGGACCATGGTTCAAAGCCAGCCCAGGCAGGAAAGTCCGTGAGACTCGTCAGTTAATCACCAGAAAACCAGAAGCGGTGCTGTGGTTCAAGTGGTAGAGCACTAGCCTTGAGCTGAAGAGCTCAAGGACAGCGCCCAGGCTCAGAGTTCAAGCCCTATAACCAGCCAAAAAAAAAAAAAAAAAACCCGATCTGGAGCATATGTGCACGAACATGTACCTCATTCAAATACAAACTATATGCTAAGTGCATTAGCAAATAGCTTTGGGTGTGAAGCCAAGAATAAAATACTGCCATTAGGCTTTTATGAATTTGAAAATCTTTCTCTTTACTCTTTTAATGTGTGTGCCTGTACTAGGATGCTTGAATTCAGGGCCTAGATACTATCCCTTTGCTTTTTTATTCTAGGCTGGCTCTCTACCACTTGAGTCATAGCTTCATTTCTGGCTTCTTTTCTTTTCTTTTCTGGTGGTTAACTGGAGATGAGAGTCTCCCAGATTTATCTGAACTGTGATCCTCAGATTTCAGCCTCCTGAGTTAGCTGGGGTTAATGTCTATGAGTTAGATTTAATAAAAAGTAATTTGAAATTACAAACCCAAAACAACATACCCAAACTCCACTATCATTTGTGAGTTCAGTGAAAATAAGCTCATCAGCTGCACTAAATTTCATCACTATTTTATTACTGTTGAAACCCACAGCCATGCTTAAGTATATTCTGATATCTGGCTTTCCAGCAATACAACCAGGAGCAGCAGATTATTTTTAATTGATGAAAAAAAATCCTGAAACTATATCTTCTTTCAATTTGGTAAGCTAGAGGAAGAGGCGATAAATTTGATCAAAGCACATTATATGAATGTATGCTAGTACCACAATGAAGCCCATGTGTAGGTTAATTTATGCTAATAAAATGTTAATTTTAAAGGAGATATTATATGAGCTTGTTACTACTATTAGCTTTATATTATCAGGTGAAAAAACTAACTTTGCTAGGTTAATCTCCTTAAAGTCACACAACCCCCAAAGGCCAGATCCAGAATTCAATGCAAACAAGTGTGATTTCAACATTGATCATTGTTTTTTAATGTATATTAATTGTTACCTTTAAGTAGTTGTATGAGGAGGTTGTAACTGAGCATGTCCATTTATGTGTACAAGGCATATTGATTACAGACACTCCTTCTATCATTTCCACCCTCCCACCTACACTTTACCTCACCAGTATCAAGTTCCCTAGTTCCAATTCAAGTATGTACATTTAGTCTTATAACTGTATTTTCCCACGATTCCTCTTTCCATCCAGCCCCTCCCTAAGTCACCCTACAGTCAAGACAATTTCAATTTCCCGATGTTTAGTTTGTTAACCTGTTATTTGTTTAATGGGTTTAGAGCATATAATCCTGCTCTTGCCTATAGCATTTGCTTTCATCGATTCGATCATTAGATGAATGACCCTTTATGCATTTACATCTATGTTATGTTTTAGGTCTCAGATCTATATATGAGAGAAAAACATGTGTCCTTTGTTTTTCTGAGTCTGGTTTGCTTCATTCAATAAACCTTCTTCCAGATCCATTCAGCTCCCTACAAGTGACCTAATATTATTCTTCCTGATGGATAAATAAAATTCCACTGTCTATCTGAACTGGATCTACTTGGAGAGTGAAGGGCACCTGGGCTATTTCTGTAAAGGAGTTATTGTGAATAATCCTGCAGTATGGGGCTGGGAAGGTGGCTCAGTGGTACAGTGCTTGCCTTGCATGCATGAGGCCCTGGGTTCGATTCCTCAGCACCACATAAGCAAAAAGAAAAAAAGCCGGAAGTGGCACTGTGGCTCAAGTGGTAGAGAGCTAGCCTCGAGCTGAAGAGCTGAGGGACAGCGCCCAGACCCAGAGTTCAGGCCCCAGGACTGGGCCCCCCCCCAAAAAAAATAATAATAATCCTGCAGTAAACACGGGTATGCAGGTGCCCCTGCTGTATCCTGGCTTACTTTTATCACTACCCATAAAATCCCTCAAAGCATAACTTTGTCCTGAAAACATAAAAGCATTCATGGTTTCATCTACATAAGTTGTAGCCATGAGAACTGACGTTTAAACTATGTGTCCTTCACCCTGTCTCAAGACACATCACTCCTGGGCAAATAAAGAAACTGACATCAAGAATTAAAGAAGCCAGGCTTTCACATCTCTCTACCTAGCCACAAAAGGACTGCACATACTCTCCTATTGACTCCTCTTCAGCCTTCTTGCAGATCATAAAGTCTGCCCAATATTATCCTTTCTGAGGTAAACTTGTGGCCTCTTTCATCACCCTTTTTAGGGCTTCTTTGATCTCTGTATTCCTCAGACTGTAGGTGTGGGGGGGGTGGTTAACCTGGGGATGAGGATGGTGGGTGTAGATCATGGATAGCACTTTGTCCCGCGTTTTGGAGTGTCTAGCGCTGTGGTACATGTACTAAGAGAGGACTGTGCCCTAGAAGAGTGTCACAGTTGCCAGGTGAGAGGCACAGGAGTTTTGTTTGTTTGTTTGTTTTTGTTGTTTTGGGTTTGTTTGGATTTTTTGTCTGTTGTGGGTCTTGAACTCTGGGCCTGGGCGCTGTCCCTCAGCTCTTCAGCACAAGGCAAGTACTCTACCACTTGAGCCACAGCATCACTTCCAGTTTTCTGGTGGTTTATTGGAGATAAGAGGTTCATGGACTTTCCTGCCCATGCAGGCTTTGAACCACAATCTTAGATCTCAGCCTCCTGAGTAGCTAGGATTACAGGTGTGAGCCACCAGTGCCTGGCTGAGGCACAGGTTATCCAGAGAATAACCAGAAAATGAACCAAAGCCCACAAAGACAGCTCCCAGGAAAAGAATCAGTCTGCTGATGAAAGGATTGGAGCAAGACAAGGAAATAGTCTGAGACATGTCCCAGAAGAAATGCTGAATGACGTGTGGTCCACAGCAGTGGAGATAAAAGCAAGGAATAGTTTGAACTAAGCTACTAAGGAAACCACACCCAGAGACCCCAACCACCATCTTCTGACAGAGACTGCGAGCCACCATGGCCAAGTACTGTAGATGGCTACCAATGGCAACGTATCTGTCATAGGCCAAACAGTCAAGAGGCAGCATTCATACATACCCACTCAAGCCAATACAAAATACTAGGTGGCACAGGCAATGAAGGAAATTGTTTAGTCGATATTTAAGAGATCATAAAGCATCCTTAGGCCGGTGGGGGGAAGAATAACAGATGTCTACGAATGATAGAAAACTGAGAAAAAGAATACATAGATGTTTTTAAGTGTGAGTCCATTCTGATGAGACCCAGGCTCCAGGCCAGCATCACAAGGTAAATCCACCTGGAGACCAGAAAGAGGATGAGCTGCAGGTGCTTATCATCTGAGAGTCCCCAGAGGACAAACATGGCCACAGAGGTGTCGTTTGCATCTCCTGCTGTATCTTCTGAGCAAGAGATTAGAGAAGCAAATGATACGACTTCCCAAAAGATCATAAATATGAATCTTCCTTCTGTTTTTCAGCCATGCAGGTGACGGCGTCGAGTTCATTTCGTGCTTTCCACTCATCAGCTCTAATTAAACCTTTCTCTTGGATAAATACTATTATTCTTCATTCTGGGACAAAAAGGGATGCAGTTCACCAGCTTGAAATAGGCAGGAAGTTAAGGACTGGAGAAGACACTTGTATATTCTTTTTAAAAATTTCTCTAGAATGACAGCTTATCTCAGAGGCCTTGTTGTACGAATGGACAGGACAGTGATGACATAATTAAATACGCGGTCAATAAGGGGACCACCCTATCACTGGATATAGAAACTCAGGAATGAAAAAGCAACATGGCTGGCTGCTCTCAAAGGAAGAGACAAACAGGACAGTAATGTGGTCTCTTGGAGAAAGAAGAAATGATCAGGGATTCAAATGGTTTACAAAAGCTGCAGATGTAACCGAGGAAAGGGGAAATCACAACTTTTAAATGGTGAGCATTGCAAAATGAATGCCTGCCTACAGATGCCTCGGAGAGACAAATCACCAAAAGAAACTCTGCAGAGAATTGTGGTAAAACAGTGACTTTGTGGTTGATCTTAGAGGCATATTTTAATTGTCACATTGCTTTCCTTGCTCACTAGATTTTACCATTTCAAATCAAGTCCTGCTTTTAGTAACCTCTTATTTTGAAGGAAGACCTGATTTTCCTTTTTTCCCAGACAAAACTTATCTTGGGGTAAAGTTTGGCTTGGGCTTAGCTTTTTCTCATACTGTTCTCCATCTAATATATTCCCCCATGCCCACTTCCTGTGTGCTAAAGTACATTGAAACCATCTCTATATTTAGATGATTCTTCCACAGACTTGCTTCTCCAGCCTAAATAAATAATATAGTTCCCCTAATGGTATGTGCCAGTGGCCCACATCTGTAATCGTAGCTACTTAGGAAGCTAAAATATGATAATTAAGGTTCAAAAGCAGGCTGGACAGGAAAGTCTGTCTTATCTACAAATAATCACCAAAAAAAACAAAAGCTAGAAGTAGAGCTGTGGCTTAAGTGGTAGAGCACTTAATTTTTAGGTAAGAAAATATACCATTTGTTTGGTTTAGGTAGTGATAAATCATTACATAATCATAATAACACCTCTTGGAAATTTACTCAACAGAGTTACAATCATCAGTGTCTATACACAGTGATTTACAATAAATTTACTATTATTATTTATTAGATTTCTATTTTACAATTAGGCATTGAGACTTTTCTAAGGACACAAGCGTGTGTGTGTGTGTGTGTGTGTGTGTGTGTGTGTGTGTAGCCAGTAGCAGGGTTTGAGCAAGGCTTGCTTGCTCACTTGGCAGGTGTTTTGCCACTTGATCTGTGTCTCCAGCCTAGCTTTTAACTGGTTATTATGGACTTGGAGTATCATGGAGTTTTAGTGTCTGGGATGGCTTCAAACCACATTCCAGCTCTCAGCCTTCTGAATAACTAGAATTTACAGGTACAAGCCACTGGTGCCTGTCTCAGGTACATACTATTTAATTACTTACTAGTTATTTATGGCTGCCTAAAAAAGACCATAGACAAATACATTTATTTCTATTCTTTACTGCCAATTCAAAGATACATACCATGTTTCAAGAGAATGTCAAGAATCGTCACTGTCTTCAGCTCTTTGTCTAAGTTCTCATCTAGGATTTATCCAACTTGATAAAAATAACATTTCATACTAAATTGAAGTGAGCTGACCCCCTGGACAAAGTCGCAGATGCTGACCAGTATCTTAAAAGCTGGAGTTTATTGGCTTAATCAGATGGGACTAACTCAATTCAGGAGCGAGCAGCCTCGACCTCAAATAGCTCAGGGTTTATAAAGGCAAAAAATGCATTCTTTTAGAGCAGATGCAAGCAAGCTGGTGTACAGAAGCAGAACTTAGTAGTTATTTTGCAAACACGTAAATCGCAAACGTTCCTGAAACAATGAAAACCATAAATACCCCTGTAACAATTTCTTGACCTACAGCAACGGGCAGTTCCTGGTTTCGGGGCCAAGTTTTTTGCTTTTTTGAAACTAGTCATTACAGTAGAAGGGGGTAGCCAGGGGCAAATGGGCCAGGTACACCACAAGGGGCAGCCAGGGGTGAATAGACCTGGTCCTGTCCTCAGAACTAGTTGTTCCAGTTCAATCCTGCCTTGCAAGTTTGGCCCTATTCTTAAAAATCAATAATGTTGATCTGTTTCTAACTTCACATTTTATATTCTTTTGGGGGGAGGTCATCACAAAATGGAGGTGTTCTCTTTTGCTCTCTAGGAACCCTTGGATATTATTTAAAAGTTGGCACTGCTGGCCTGAGAGACAATTCTTTGGTTTTATTTAAATAACTGCAGGGACTAATTTTTTGCATAGTTAATTGACAAGGTGGTTGTCCCATCTGTTTCATTGTTAATGCTCAATGCAGAATTCTTGCGTTCATAGATCTAAAGAGCATTAGCACGCCCCATTAGTAACAGTGGCTGGCTTATAGCCACAATTCTACAACCTGGGAATATCTTCTCTCTGGTCCCCATTTCCTCCAAAGAAAATATTTGAGAATCTCACAATAGGGAAAGGAATCATGTTTGAGAAAAGAGTTGCCTTCTTCAGGTTATTATGAGCTACGGTGTCAAAAGAATGACCACTTTCAATGCCCAACTAACATTTTTCAATGGTTCCCCTCCTACAGATGCAAACTCTATTTGGATGTTCTACATTGTTTTTTGTTAAAATTGTTTAGTTTCCTATTAAACAGAGCATTTGAGATCTCAGTCCGGAGCTGGAGGCACACCTCAAGTGGTAGAGTGTTTGCCTAGCAAGAGTGAGACTCTGAGTTCAATCCTCAGTACCACAAAAAAGAAATAATAATAATATAATAAAAGAAAACTTCAGCCTATGCTATACTATTTATTCTAGAAGTGAGTAATGAACACATCATTTTCAATTGCCAACAGAGGAGCTGGTTCACAGAAGAGAAGAAAAAGCTTAGTCCATACCAAAGTATCAGTAGATCAACTCATCTGAAACCACATGCATGTCTACACAACGCATTGCTTCCCTGAAGACACAGCTTGGATTCAGAAACATGAAAGTCCAGGAATGAACACGTGGTCCCTTTCCATAACTTTCCTTATGGCATTTTTAATCTCCTTATTCCTAAGACTGTAGATGACAGGATTCGTCATAGGGATCACCACCGCATAGAAAATGGATACCACCTTGTCTCGGTTCAAGGAGTAGCTAGAACGAGGCCGCATGTACATGAAGAGACCAGAGCCATAGAAGAGGGTCAGGGTAGTCAGATGAGAGGCACAGGTGCTGAAGGCCTTGGTCCTACCTTCAGCTGAGCTGATCTTCAGGACAGCAGCCACAATGTAGCCATAAGAGATGAGGATGATAAGCACAGACACCACCCCATCGATACAACCCAGAATGAAGCACAATACCTGACTAGTGAAGGTGTCCGAACAGGACAAAGCCAAGATTGGAGGAAGATCGCAAAAGAAGTGGTTGATCACGTTGGGCCCACAGAAGTCATTCTGATAGATGGAGCAGGTTTCAACCAGAGAACTAAGGAATCCGCCCACATAGGCACCTGCCACCATCTTTAAACAAAGTGTGTGGGAAATGAGGGCAGTGTAGAGCAGCGGGTGGCAGATGGCAGCATACCGGTCGTAAGCCATGGCGGCCAAGAGAAAGCATTCAGTCAGCCCCAGGCCACAGAACACAAAGTACTGCATGGCACAGCCAAGCAAGGAAATGGTTTTCTGCTCTGTGATGATGACAGAGAGCATCTTGGGGGTGGTGGAGGAGACATAGCAGATGTCTATGAAGGACAAGTTTCTGAGGAAGAAGTACATGGGAGTGTGAAGGTGGGGGTCCATCCTGATCAAAGCGATGAGGGTCAGGTTCCAAATTAGGGTTAGGAGGTAGATCCCCAGAAATAATGCAAATAGGAAAACCTTTATTTGGGGATTATCTGTAAAACCCAGCAAGATAAACTTGGTCACAGAAGTGTTGTTCCTTCCTATAGCCACTATAGCCATAGACTTGCGTCCTGCATAAGAGAGAGAGGCAGAGACAGAGACAGAGACAGAGACAGAGAAAGTGATCCTGTGGCCAGAGAGATTGTGTGTTTATTAGTCCAACAAGGGAAACTTCCTGGAAGATCCTATGGACAGTGAGCCTCCAGTTACAGTTCCAACTAATTTCTAGCAAAATCTTCTCAGAACAAATCATCAGAAATAATCCATTGGAACTATTTAAAGTTAGTGTGTTCTATATACCTTGTTCACCAAAAGAGTTTCTGTGTACTAGAATAGAAAGTGGGAGCTGAATAATTGGGTTTTGGGTCTTTGACTCTTTTCCTCCATTGCCAGTGGTCGTGGAAAAGCTCCTTCGCCCTCCCAGAGCTTCGCTTTACCAAGCGTAAAATGGAATGATGAAATCAGATGAATTCCATGCTCCCTTTGGAAATGAGTTTTCCTGTGGAAAGTCAAACTTTCCAACTTTAAATATAGAAGCCAAGTTAAAGTGACAACAAACTTCGAAAGGCTAACAGAAATTATTTCCTGGCCAAAAAAATCTAGGAGGAAAAAGGGTTTGTTAACTATTTAATGGCAATAACTAGTGACAGTCAACTTTGATGTCATCAGACCAGATCAGATTTCCATTCTGAAAACTTTTAGCCGTGGTAGTTATGAAAGATAGACTATTAGCTGAGCACTGGTGGCTCACACCTGTAATCCTAGCAACTCAGGAAGCTGAAGATGGTGGTTCAAAGCCAGCATGGGCAGGAAAGTCTGTGAAACTCTTATCTCCAATTAACCATGAAAAAGTTGGAAGTAGAGCTGTGGCTCAGGTGGTAGAACACTAACCTTGAGCACAAAATCTCCGGAACAGTGCCCAGACCCAGAGCTTAAGCCCCAAGACTGGCACACAAAATAAGTAAGAAAGACAGCCTATTGTCCCTGATGTCAAACCAGGAATAACAAGAACTACCTCTCGGTACATCCTTTTATGACACCCACCAAAAGAGAAAATGAGCTCAGCGTTTCTTATTGTAATGCCTACAACGTCTGGTATCCAATGAGGTATCCAATAAACATTTATTGAATCAGTTAATTTTTTTCACTCCTCCTCAGAGTTCAGCAGTATTTGGCTTATGAGTCATTACACTGGGCCTATCCCTACTATAATAGGCACCTAATAATTACAAACTGTTATCATAATATAATGACACGCAGAATATAATACTATAATCAAGAACATGTATTTAGCATGCTTTTTATATCAGGTACTGTTCTATTTGATTTATACACTCTCTCTTCAACAGATAAAAAGGGTAATAGGCCAAAACCTGAGAGCTGTCATTTTCTGTGTGAATGAGTTAGGAGGGAAAGAGTTAGACTTACAATTATTTTAGACAGAAGGGTCCTGAGATTGTTTTTTGTGCTACAAGAGGAAAATATTGGTTGCTTTGCTCCTATAGTATCTTCTACAAACCTCATTTTATCTTCACTTCCCACTTGGCTTGTGCTTGGCCTCCAGTTCCACTGATATATTTTATTCCTGTACATGAATATACATTGGCCTTATGTATAAAGTCATGCCTGCTTCTGGGATGGCTGATCTATTGTTACCAAGTCTCCCAAATGACCTATGGGAGCTCATTATTGTAATAGGCTGAGGTAGCCAGCCAAAAAGGCCACACTCCAACACGCACTCTAAATCATTACAGCTAAACATGTCTGAGCACTAATTAGTCTCTTGGGTGACAGGGAAATAGCCTAACTATCCTTACCAGAGTCCTTTTTTTTTTTTTTCAGTCCCCTACCTCATTCATTCCCTTCTGAGTCTTCCCTGATCTGGGTCCAAGAACACTTCTATTAAAAAAAATTTTTTTCATTATTACAAAGGTGAGGTAAAGAGGGGTCACAGTTACGTGAGTCAGGTAAAGAGTCATTTCTTTTTGGACAGTGTCACTCAAAAACACTTCTTTTTGCAATAAAATGCAACCTTCCATTTTAAAAGCCCTTTGATGGAAGTACCCTCTCAGAGAGAGAGAGAGAGAGAGAGAGAGAAAGAGAGCAAGACTTGCAGGAAGACATAGAAGTAAAAATACTTCCAACAGACAGACTGGATTCAAATTCTGATGCTGCCATCCCATCAACAAAAAAAGTATAGGAGTTATTTAATCTCATAAATATCAATTTCCTCATTGTAAAAACGTCCTCATTTGATAACTCCTACCTCAATAAAAAGGTTGTTTTGATACGTTAATGCCATTTGAGTAAGAAAACATTAGCACAAAGCCTGCTACATTAGAAAAATCACTCAATGAAAATAAACTAACAGTATCACTAACTCTGTCTCTTAGGTCATCGCTATGTAGCTTTCTTTCCTCCTGACCTTTTTCATTGTGGTGAACACTATTCATTTTCTCTTTAATGTCACCACCTGGATAGGTTACTGTGTACAGGTTGGTTAGTGTCTCTGGATCTAAGTAAATTGAGTTCGCTGTCCAAGAATTCCAGATGCTCTAAAAGTCTGGTGCTTTAAATCAGTGTTTGTCTTTCTCACATATAGAAAAAGAGTTACTGTGTTTCAAGGAAATTAAGTTAGCAACCCCCAGTCTGTAAAGAAAAAGGGCATACATGAAAAAATATCTTCTCTATGAAGGAATACAGTTAACTGAGATTCTTGCTACACAAGATAACAGAGTTAATTTAGGGAAATTTAGTGACTGAAATCACTGCAAACAAAGAGGTCAATAATTCCCCAAATCAGCTATAAACTTATATTGGGTAAGAAATAAAGTAATCGAAGAGATCTTGAGGCTGAATGAGGCCAACCAACTCTGAATGAATTCTGATACTTAATTAAGACCTGGGAAATTCACACAGTAAACTTGGTGATTGAATTCTGTATATTGTCCTAGAAAAAGATAATAAGGAAGGGTAACTATGGATTTTATCTGTGACACCAATTCTGATTATGGTCATAATAACTATAAGCAAAGTAACTTAGAAAATCCTAAAAAAAATGCCAGGTGCCGGTAGCTCACACCTGTAATCCTAGCTACTTAAGAGGCTGAGATCTGAGGATCATGGTTCAAAGCCAGCCCCGGCAAGGAAAGTCCGTGAGACTCTTATCTCCAATAAACCACTAGAAAACTGGAAGTGGCACTGTGGCTCAAGCGGTAGAGCATTCACTTTGAGCTGAAGAGCACAGGGACAGCACCCAAGCCCAGAGTTCAAGCTCCAGGACCCACCAAAAGAAAAAAAAAAAGAAAATCCTAAAAATAAAGAGCGAACTATTGGGGTGGGAGGCATGGTTCAGTTAGTAGAGAGCTAGCGAATGAAGGAAAGCATCAGGTACCAAGTTTGAGCCTTATTCTCAAACCTATATAAAGGAGGAAACTATAGTTGGGCCCTGCTGATTCATTCCTTTAATTCTAACTATTCAGGAAGCTGAGAACTGATTGAGTCCAAAACAAGCCTGGGCAGAAAAGTCGATGAGACTCTTATCTCCACTTAACCACCAAAAGCCAGAAGTTGAGTTGTGGCTCAACTGGTAGAGCCCAAACTTAAGCAAAAAAGCCAACTAAGAGCATGAGACCCTGAGTTCAAGCCCTAATACTGGGACACACACACACACACACACACACACACACACACACACAGAGATGTAAGCTATAAATCAGAAATATTTGAGCTAAACAGATTATGAGGTTTTATTAGTTTGGGTTCTTTATGGTGCTGGTTGAACCTAAGTCCTCAAACACACAATGCAAACGTTCTACCATTAAGCTACATGCCAGCCACTTTAATTTTTCCTCTTATTTATTTATTTATCTAGTCGGTTGTTGGGCCTTGAACTCAGTCTGGGCGCTGTCTCTGAGCTCTTTTCCTCAAGGCTAGCACTCTGTCACTAGAGCTACAGTGTTACTTCCAGTTTTCTGGTGGTTAATTGGCTCATAGACTTTCCTGTCCAGGCTGGCTTCGAACTGCAATCCTCAGATCTCAGCCTCCTGAGGAGCTGGGATTACAGGCATGAGCCATCAGTGCTTGGCTTCCCCACATTTTAATTAACATCAATTTGATGTGCAAGAGGGATTCATGACATGCCCATATATACGTCCAATGTGACCTGACCAGCCAGACTCACCCTTCTGTCATTCTCTTTCATCCTCTTTCCTCTTTCCAAACCAAGTTCTGTGGTTCCATCTTCACACATATACATAGAGTTCGAGAAAGTGTAGTATATAATATTTTTTAAGATGGAATCTTGCCATATTGCCCAAGCCGCTTTCAAACTTCTGTGTTCAAACAGTCCATCCTTTTCAACCTCCCAAGTAGCTGGGAGTTGTCTTAACTAGGAAAATGGAGTACATGCAATGTTACTTGTAAACCTAAGTTACAAGAATATTTTTGGGGGTTGAGAAGGTGGCTCAGTGGTAGGGCGCTAGCCTTGAGCTGAAGAGCTGAGGGACAGTGCCCAGACCCAGAGTTCAGCCCCCATGATCAGACCCAAAAAAAAAAATTTTAAAGAATATTTTTTGCAATACTACTTTTATTCACTTTTTATTATATTTAAGTAGTTGAACAAAGGAGTTGCCATTTAAGAAAGCAGTTTATTAATACAGTATATCTTGATCAATGTTGCCCCTTTATAAGAAATCTGAAACGATAAAAGTTCCCTACCATTAAATCTACCCAGATAAACTATAAACTCTTCATACTTTTACCTTAAAGAATAAAGTCTGACATTAAAAGGATCCGCATAGGGAAGGAAGAAGTTAAGCTATCTCTTTTCGCAGATGACATGATACTATACCTCATGAACCCAAAAACTCCGTCCCCAGACTCTTAGAACTTATAAACCACTTCGGCAAAGTAGCAGGATACAAAATTACCCCACAAAAATCAGCCGCCTTCCTGTATACCAACAATGTACAAGCAGAAAGGGAAATAAAGGAAACCACCCCAAAAAATAAAATATTTAGGAATTAACCTAACCAAAGATGTAAAAGAACTATTTAATGAAAACTATAAAAACTGAAAGAAAGAAAATACAGAAGACACCAGGAAATGGAAAGACCTTCCATGCTCTAGGATAGGCAGACATAATGTAGTGAAAATGGTAATACTGCTAAAATTAATATACAAATTCAATGCAATTCCTATTAAAATCCCAAACAATTCTAGGCAAAAAAGACAACATGGGTGGGATCTCGATGCCAGACTTCAAACTCTACTATAGAGCCATAATAACAAAGACAGCCTGGTAGTGGCACAAAAACAGACCCGAAGACCAATGGAATAGAATAGAAAATCCAGAAATAAAACCACATGCCTACAGTCAGCTGTATTTGACAAAGGAGCCAAAGACGTCCAGTGGAAGAAGCTCAACCTCTTCAACCGCTGGTGCTGGGAAAACTGGGCAGCCACATGCAGAAAACTAAAAGTGGACCCCAACCTATCACCATGCACCAACATCAACTCAAAATGGATTAAAGACCTTAACATTAAACCTGAAACTCTGAAACTACTACAGGACAGAGTAGGAGAGACACTTGAACTAATAGGCACAGGCAGGAACTTCCTGAACAGAGTCCCAGGGTCACAACAAATTGGAGAGAAACTCGACAAATGGGACTACCTTAAAATAAAAAGTTTCTGCACAGCTAAATACATAGCAACCAAGCTAGAAAGACAACCAACTAACTGCGAAAAAATATTTACCAGCAATATATCAGACCAGGGGTTAATATCCAGTATATACAGGGAACTCAAGAAAGTAATCCCTCCCAAACCCAACAAACCAATTACTAAATGGGCAAGGGAAGGAAAGAGAGACTTCACAGAAGAAGAGATAAAAATGACAAAGAGGGGCTGGGAAGGTGGCTCAGTGGTAGAGCGCTTGCCTTGTACGCCTGAGGCCCTGGGTTCGATTCCTCAGCACCACATAAGCAAAAAAAAAAAAAAAGCCGGAAGTGGCACTGTGGCTCAAGGTGTAGAGCACTAGCCTTGAGCTGAAGAGCTGAAGGACAGCGCCCAGGCCCAGAGTTCAGGCCCCATGACCGGACCAAAAAAAAAAAAAAAAATGACAAAGAAACACAGGAAATGTTCACCATACCTGGTTGTAAAGGAAACGCACATAAAGACAACCCTGAGATAACATCTTACCCCAGTCAGAACGGCCCACATCCTAAAGTCAGTCAACGACAAATGCTGGAGGGGATGCGGAGAAAGAGGAACCCTATTACACTGCTGGTGGGAATGTACACTTATACAACCACTTTGGAAAGCAGTCTGGAGGTCCTCAGAAAGCTAAAGATTGACCTCCCTTACGACCCAGTCATACCACTTCTAGGCATCTACCCTGAACAACAGGAACCAATATACAAGGACACGTGCACCTCCATGTTCACTGCAGCACTGTTCGCAATAGCCAGGATATGGCAACAACCCAGGTGCCCCACCACAGGTGAATGGATCCAAAAATTGTGGTATCTATACACAATGGAATATTATGCAGCCATTAGGAAGGACAAAACAATGACACTTGCAGGGAAATGGATGGAGCTAGAAGATATCATGTTGAGTGAGGTAAGCCAAGAGCAAAGAGACAAATGGCACATGGTCTCCCTGATAAGTGGATGTTAAACCCAAAACGTAAGGTGATACGACAAAGTTAACAAGACTTGAGAAACAAAGGACCTCCACTCGGCTGGTCGAATCACTACTAAATACCCCATGCTGCTGATCACATATATGGTATATATGTGCATATCTGAGGGAAACTAAGAAGAGGACACAGAACTAGAGGGAATCAGGGGTACAATGGGACCCATCAGCTGCACTGGACATTGATCAAAACAAACTAAGCAATTCAATGGCAGTGATGGGAGGGAGGAAACAAGTGGGAAAGAGGGAACAGCTGTCACTATGCAAAAGGAAAGGAATGTTCATATCACCCGATGTGGAAGAAATAACTGTATTGTCAAAGCCCATAGAATTCATAAACTTTATAGACTATGATAGAAAATTAGAATGTGTTTGTGACTTTAACTAAGCATCACTATCCCATAATACTGTGAAATTTGTGAAATTATGTAATCACTTAATCACAATAAAGAATATGAAAAAAAAAAATAAAGTCTGATTAAACAGGACACCAAAAAGTATCAAAGCAGGGTTGGGAATGGTAGTGCACGCCTGTGGTCTCCAGTACCTGGAAGGCAGAAACAGAAGAATTACAAGCTCAAAGCCAGCTTGGGTTCTATTAATAAGACCCTCTTTCATAGAATAAAAGATAAAAAGTAACAAAGCATGTCAGACACTACTCAGGAGGCTGATATCTGAGAATCGAGGTTCAAACCAGCCCGGGCAAGAAAGTCTGTGAGACTCCTATCTCCAATAAACCACTCAGAAAACCAGAAGTAGCACTGTGGCTCAAGTGGTAGAGTGCTCGCCTTGAGCTGAAGAGCTGAGGGACAGTGCCCAGGCCCAGAGTTCAAGACCCACGACTGACAAAAATAAAAATAAAAATAGATAAAATGTAGCAAAGCAAATCTGCAATATGACAGTGTAAGTATATTTCACATTACTTAAATGTAACTTTAAAAATGTATAAAATAGCTGGGTGCTAGTAGCTCACACCTGTAATCCTAGCTACTCAGGAAACTGAGATCTAGGATCCTGGTTCAAAGCCAGCCCAGGCAGGAAAATCTGTGAGACTCTTATCTCCAATTAACTGCCCGAGGAAGTGGCACTGTGACTCAAGTGGTAGACCACTTGCCTTGAGCTGAAGAGCTCCAGAAAAATGTATAAAATGGTGTTGTCCTGCGCATGTGTGTGTGTGTGTGTGTGTGTGTGTGTGTGTGTGTGTGTGTGTGTGAGTCCTGGGTCTTGAACTCAGGCTTGGGTTCTGTCCCAGAGCTCTTTTGCTCAAGGCTAGCACACTACCACTTGAATCACAGCACCACTTCTGGCTTTTCTGACATAAGAGTCTCACTAGCTTTCTTTCCCCAGCTAGCTTCAAACCATGATCCTCAGATCTCAGCCATTGGAGCAGTTAGGATAACAGGCATGAGCCAAACGCGAAGTGGCACTATTGTTCAGGTGTGAATTTGTGTGAGTTAAAGGGTTCCAGAAGAGCAAGATAATATATTGGATCGACTGGGATATATGTGCAGGAATGTCACAATCAAATCCCCTTTGGTACAACTAATGCATGCTAATAAAAAGTTATTTTTTAAACATATGTGAATTGGAAAAGAATTTTTTCAAGGGTAATAGATTGGCATTGGAATCCAGCAACTGAGTGTGGAAGATCTGACCCTGTCCAGTGTGGTGGGTACCAACCTCTACCCTCAGCCCTCAGCTGGGGGCCCAAATAGAACAAAACCAGGGGGAAGTAAGTCTCCCTTTCCTCTGCAACTGGGCAGCCTTCTACTATCTTTGGGTATCATAACTCCAGGTTCTCTATGTTTACACTCCAGGAATTGCATTAGGGGGTCTTCTGGGTTTGGGGCCTTCGCACCAAACTGTGCCACCATTTTCCCAGTTGTGAGGGCCTTCAGCCTTCAGCTTCCCTGGTTCTCCAGAATCTGGATGGCTTTTGTGGGTCTAGCCAGTGTCCATGATCACATGAGACAGTTCCCCCTAAATACCACCTCTCTTCCATCTGTGTATCTACACAGACATCCTGTTGATTCAGACTGTCTAAAGAACTCTGATGAATAAATATGGTGAATTTCATTTCATGTCATATTTTATTTTTTATTGTAAAGGTGATGTACAGAGGGGATTACAGTTACATAGGTCAGGTAATATGTACATTTCTTTTTGAATAGTGTCCCCTCTTCCCTCATTTTCTCCCAGGTTTTTCCCTCCGGCCTCCCCATCCCCCAGGTTCATTTCCAGCATAGGGTCTAATGAGTATCACTGCTGCTGCATTTGTTGATCCTTTGTCCCACTATTTTGTGCTCCCCCTTACCCTCTCAAAATAGATAAACTTGCATACAAGACAAAAGGCACAGAAATCGAAAACAGCAACAGAGGAAAGATATCCAAAAAAATCCCTGTTTCCATTTCTTGGAGTTCATTTTGATAAACATCATTTTATATGATCATAGGCCTATAGCTATTGAGCCTTTGTGATCCTCTCCTAAGAATATCCTCCGTTGGTGTCACTGTGTGAATGTTAAGAGTCCTGTTTGGTTTATCATCTCCAAGTATAATTTTTTGTCTTTCACTTGTGTTTTCTTGTAGATTTATAGGCATATTCTAATTAATACAACTGAGGGAAAACATGCAACCTGTTTCTTTGGGTCTGGCTTACCTCACTTAATATAATTTTCCCACGTTTTTCCATTTCTTAATGAATGGCACAATCTCATTCTTTCTCAGGAAGAATAGAATGCATACTACCTTTTCTTGATCCATTCAATCAATCCATACCTGGGTTGATTCTTTGTCTTGCCTATAGTAAACAATACTGAAATGAACATAATTGTGCTAGTGACTTTAGTGTGGCCTGGTTTGTGGCAAATTGGATAAATGCCCAAGAGTAGGATTGCTGGGTCATAAGGAACCTTTATGTTTAGTCTTTTGTGGAAACTTTATACTGCTTTCCAGAGTGGTTGAACAAGTTTACATTCCCACCAACAGTGTAGTAGTATTCCCTTTTGGAAACATCACTACCAGCATCTGTTATTGTTAGTTTTCTTGATAATGGCCATTCTAACTGGATTGAGGTGGCATCTCAATGTTTTTTGATTTGGATTTCTTTTGTGACCAGATATGTTGAACATCTCTTTATGTGTCTATTGCCATTGTTACTTCTTCTAAGAAGTCTCTCTTTAAGTCTTTAGTCCATTTATTAATAGGGTTGTTTCTTTGTCATATGGTTTTTATCACAGAAAAAAGGAAAAAGAAAAATCAAAGCAAATGAGCACTAAGCTTAGATTTTTTCTCTGGGCTTTGCTTCAAACCAATTCAAATAATCTCATTAAAATGACTAGACTAAAACCTTAAATGAACATAAAAGCAAATAATATTTTATACTCTTTTTTTTTGTTGGTCGTAGGGCTTGTAGGCTCTGTCCCTGAATTTTTTTTCCCCTGAGCTTTTGCTCAAGGCTAGCACTCTACCACAGCTGTACTTCTGGTTGTCTGGTGGTTAATTAGAAATAAAGACTATCACTTTCTTTCCTGCCCAGGCTGGCTATGAACTGCAAATCGTTAGATCTCAGCCTCCTGAGTAGCTAAGATTATAGGAGTGAGCCACCAGCACCTGACATATTTTGTACTCTTAAGAAGTGGAGAATCCCAATGAGGTAAATTTTGGAATCCATCTCAAAGCATGAACTACAGGGCTGAGCATGGGGGAGAGTCTCAATAAGTTTTCATCTGTTCCACATACTTCAAGATAAACAGGTTGCATGAAGGAATGGAAGAAGGTTGGTAAATTTATATTCACATGCTGGTAGTCTTGGCCATGCTTAAACAGACTGTTCACCCTGCTCTTAGATTCTACTCTCATGAGTTTCTTCCTCAAGTGTTGCCAAAAGATACCTTGATTAGCCTCCGGAGGTTGAAAGACCTGGCCGTGGAGATAGAAGCATTTAAAATGGTTTGTGTTCTAGACAACCCCGGAGAGCAATTAACTACAAAGCCCTGAAGTTTAAGAAATGCATGCTTTCCTCTTTCATAAGCACCTTCTAGGGCCAATGTAAGAAAACATTTCCAAAGAGGGGAAAGAAAGGACCCTCCCCTAAGTGTACTCCCAACTCCTTTTGAAACACCTTCAAAACGGACCCCAAATGTAGATACAAGTGGACACCAGCGTTACAGCCCCTCTCCTCCCTTTGTACCTCCTTCCCTCCATTCCCTCCATCACTCTATCCACAAACACACCTTCTCTGCACCAAGTAGTCATTTTGACCCTTGAATAAACAGGTTGAAGTAACATCTCAAAGCCATTAACACTATGGACCCAGGATGCAGCGACTGTAATCTGTTTAAACTCTTACCAAAGTAGGACAGCTCACAAAAGGCATCAGATCAGTGAAGACAGAAGAGGGAGAAGGTCAGTACCATCTCTATGTCTTGTTTTTATCATCATACCAAGATTAATCTCGCTGGTGACGTACCTTCCTCCTGCAACCGGATGTAGAGGGCCAAGGACTGTTTGGTGTATAGTGTTTCTCCTTCTACCTTTCAATTATATCTGCCTTTCCTTCAACATCAGCCCAATCCGGGTGGGGTTTTTTGGGAGGGTGCTTTTTGAAGAACGACTCTACTTATACAGCAGCTTCACGTTCATAGCAACACTGAGCAGAAGATAGAGAGATTTACTGTATACCCCCCTGAATATCCTCTCCACCATCAGCATCCTGGAGCAAGGTACTGAACCTACTTTGCTGAACCTGCTTTGCTAGAGCAGTATCACCAAAGCGCATGGCTTACGTTGGGTTCTCTCTTGGCACTGGGCATTGTACAGGTTCAGGCAAATAAAAAATGATATTTTCCCACCACTATGGTATTATACAGAAAGGTTTCAATCCTGGGTCCTCTGCCTTTATTCCCCCTCAGTTTTGGCAATCATTGCTCTCTTTATTTCTTTAGTGTTGTCTTTTTCAGACTATTTGGAATTGTATAGTAATCTAGTTTTTTTTTTAACAGAAGGAAACATTTCTTTCCCCTAGCAATAAATATTAAACATTCCTTGACATCTTCCCATGGACCAAAAACTCCTCTTTTTTTCAGGAATATATTTTTCAGAATGCCCGCCGTATAGCTTTTAGTTTTGAAGTGTTCATGATCAGCGTTTGTGTTTTTAAGTAGAATGTGGCACTGTTAAACTAACAGATTTTAGGTTTTTGCAAAATCTTCTGAAACTCATGCTATTCCTATTTTCTCTATATGTGAGCCTTTTTTAATCCAGTTCAAAAGTGAAATTCAATATAACGGAAATTCAAGATTCACACTAAATTCTGTTTTTTTACTTCTGATAATTCTGTGTTCTTGATTTATTGCTTGAATAGTTGAATAGTTTTCCCCTTTGCATTGTTTCACTAATAACTAAATACTTAAAGACTGGACACTTCTCTATAGTATGTCTTAAAGGAATCATATTAGTAAGAAAACTCATGTTTTCTCTAATAAGTAATTGATCATTAAAGACTCAGAAAAACATCAACTGACATATTAACTTTATCAATGTGTTATCAATGCAGCAGAATTCTGTGAAAGGCAAACCCAGCATGTTATTGAAGACTAAGGTAAAACAGACATGAAAACAGTCTTTTTTTTTTAATCGGTCGTGGGGCTTGAACTCTGGGCCTGGGTGCTGTCCCTGAGCTCTTCAGCTCAAGGTGAGCACTCTATATCACTTGAGCCACAGCACCACTTTTGGTTTTCTGGTGGTTAATTGGAGCTAAGAGTTTCACAGACTTTCCTGCCTGGCTTGCTTCGAACTGTGATCCTCAGATCTCAGCCTCTTGAGTAGCTAGGATTACAGGCGTGAACCACCAGTGCCCGGCGAAAACAGTCTTCTTAAAAGCTAAATTCAGGGCTGGGAAGGTGGCTCAGTGGTAGAGTGCTTGCCTTGCATGCATGAGGCCCTGAGTTTGATTCCTCAGCACCACATAACCAGAAAAAAAAAAAAAAAAAGCCAGAAGTGGCGCTATGGCTCAACTGGTAGAGTGCTAGCCTTGAGCTGAAGAGCTGAGGGACAGCGCTCAGGCCCAGATTTCAGGCCCATGATCGGACCCAAAAAAAAAAAAATCTAAATTCATTCTAAAGATGGACATTTTCTCATCATGATCACCTGAGCAATGCCACACAGTAAGACATTAAAGAGCCTGATTTTAGAATTATAGACCAATTTTGGTCTGCTGTACTGTCCTTTGATGAGCTCCGTAAACATATGTGACCTTTTGCAACCAGGAAAAGAACTAAAAGAATAAAATTCCTAAAGGAATTTCTATGCCATTAACCATAGCCCCCAGCTATTAGTGGCTGAAGAATGATTTGGGAGGTCTGTACTCTAGATAGATTTCATATTCCAATTCCAAACCCTGAAAAGATCTTTAACCTCCCTAGACTCTTCTTTTTTTTTTTATTTGATAGATGCTTTGAATTTTACCATCTGAATCTCAGTTGTTGGATTAAAGTCTTGCCTCCTTTTAAATTATCTCCTCTCCTTGAGAGAATCCCACAGTTTCAGCAATCACTTGTGTTTGAGTAAAAGAAAGGACCTGGAAGAGCAAGAGAAACAGAGACCACACCCATCTTTCATTCCATGTGCTATAAGCAGGGAAATGAGAGTTGGACCACATGGTATTTCTAGGCTCAGACCATGGAGCTGTTTTCCTGGATAGGGTACCTGCAACTTTCCCAGGACTGTGCTGCAGGCTGCCATCATCTCTGAAATTCTGAGATGCTGGGGACAGTGACCCAACTCCAATGGCTCCACTGGGCACTGCTTTGCTAGAGCTTCTCTGTAGCAGCTCTGCTCCCATGGCAGATTTCTGCCTGAGCTCCTAGACAGTTCAGTCCAGCATTTGCATTCTGCACACACTTGCAATTAGCCCCTGTGAGCATCATCAAGCTAACTGACTGTGTCCTCCAGAGCTATGGCCCGAGCTTCAACAAAGGCCACTTGAGCTATGGCTGGAGTGGCCAATGATCACTGCACTCAAATGCATGGGAGCAGAATCTCGAAGTAGTCTATTCAGTGAAAATGGGCCCTCCTTCCACCAGCCTTGAGTCTGTTCTGCTCACCTGGAGCTCTGAATATGTGGTGACAAACAATCCCCCACTCTTACCCCAGTTTCTGAAGGGTTTGGGGGGGAATTTTTCCCATGATCTTGATGATGAGCAACTTGTTGCTTTGTCTTCAAGTTTACAATATGAACTTTTTTTTTTATTCTTCACATGTCTGGCCTGCTAATTATCCAAATTACCCAAATTTTAGTATTCCACTTTTTTTAGGTTTTTTCCATTTTTTTTCTCAAGCAGATTTATTTTTTATAGCTTTTGATTTCAAGTTCTAAACAAACAAATAAAAAAAGGAATTCAGGGTTCAGTGCTTATCCATCTAGTGAATGCTTCTTTTTTCCCTCAGAAGAGATACTTGTGGAGAAATATTTAATTTTTTTAATGTTCTCCTATGAAATTTCCAGTGCATATCATCAAAGGATATTTTTAGTGGCAGTCTTAAGTGAATTTAACTTCTTCTCAATACTATGTCTGCTTCCTTTTTAATGATAAATCTTGTTTTCAGAACTCCTCAGCACAATCAATGAAAAGAAACCATTACCCTCCATGCAGCCTCTTCCATATTGCACCTAGAAATTCCTGACAGACATACAAGCCCAGCCCTCTTCAGTTCCACCATCCTTAAAACCCCAGCACACAGACCCAACTCAGCTATGGTCTTTGCAACTGTATTGTGAAGAAGACCTTGACTCCTATTGCAAATAAGATATTCTTCATTTCCACCTGAGACTCTATCAGAATGACTTCTGCTGCCCATATTTCTAACTACATTCAGTTCCTGATCCCTTAAATAATTTCTCTACCACTTGAGCCAAGTGTTTTAGTGGGTACTTCGAAGAAGGAGTTAGTAAACTTTTCTGCCTAGGAGTCTCTGAGCTATCATCCTCTGAATCTCAGCCTTCTGAGTACTAACGTTACAGGCATGAGCCACCAGTGCCCGACTCACAGGTAATTCCTAGGATGTTTCAGAGTTTCTCTACTCTTCCAGTGAGCTGTGGAGGCATGAGTTGATACTGAAATGTCTGAATCTCTCAGTTATAATCTGCTGCTCAAATATTCAAGGCCATGACTGTAATTGCTGAGCGACAGAGGAGAAGAGAGGTAATAGGAAAGGGAGAGGGGAAGGAAAAGGAAAGGAGGAGGGGGGAGAGAATCCTCTGCCTTCTCTCTCATGCATTTGTAATATGGTTTTTTGTTGTTGTTTTTTTTAAAAAAAAAAAAAAACATGTTTGCTTTTGTCCTTCCTTTTTTGGTACTGGGCATCAAACCCAGGACATGGCACTTGCTAGGCAAGCGCTTTGCCGCTGAGCTATGTCCCAGCATTGTAATGTGGATTGTCATTATCAACCCAGGTCTGTCTGTGGCCCTTGTGATCCATGGGAAACCTGTCTTTGAATAAGGCCTGGAATAGCTCATCAGTGACCGTGTTCATCTTCCTGGGATTTGCAGATCATCCAGAACTCCAAGCTGGACTCTTTGTGACTTTCCTGGGCATCTATCTTGTAACACTGGCCTGGAATCTGGCTCTCATCTTTCTGATCAGAGGTGACACCCATCTGCACACACCGATGTACTTCTTCCTCAGCAACTTAGCCTTCATTGACATCTGTTACTCTTCTTGCGTGGCTCCTAAGATGCTTATTGACTTCTTCCGAGAGAGGAAGGCTATATCATTCCTAGGCTGCGCTGCCCAGTTTTTTTTCTTTGTTGGCATGGGTCTGACTGAGTGCATCCTCCTGACAGCCATGGCCTATGACCGCTATGCAGCCATCTCTAGCCCCCTTCTGTATACGGCCATCATGTCCCAGGATGTCTGTGTGCGGATGGTAGCTGGGGCATATGTCTGTGGCTTCCTGAGCTCCCTGATACAGGCCATCTCCATATTCCGACTCCACTTCTGTGGACCAAATGTCATCAACCACTTTTTCTGTGACCTCCCTCCAGTCTTGGCACTTTCTTGCTCCAACACCTTCTTTAGTCAAGTGGTGAATTTCCTCGTGGTGGTCATTGTTGGGGGAACATCATTTCTCATCCTCCTGATCTCCTACAGCTACATAGTGTCCGCTGTCCTGAAGATCCACTCTGTGGAAGGTCGGTGGAAAGCCTTCAGCACGTGTGCCTCACATCTGATGGTAGTGACCCTGTTGTTTGGGACCGCCCTTTTCATGTACCTGCGACCCAGTTCCAGTTACTCATTCAGCAGGGACAAGGTGGTGTCTGTGTTCTATTCTCTGGTAATTCCCATGCTGAACCCTCTCATCTACAGTTTAAGGAACAAGGAAATCAAGGAGGCCCTGTGGAAAGCGATGGAGAAGAAGAAAGTGTTTTTCTAAGTGAGGCTGTGGAAATACATTGTCCACATTGCTGGAGAGGCACATGATCTACATTATCTCCACCTATGTTTTAGAGAAAGAAGACATGCAATGTTCAGCATGGAGAATGAAAGCTCCGCCCACCCAAGGCCATGTCAGTCATGTTCGCTGTCTCACTGGGTCCATCCACCACGTATGTCCAAAAAGAGAAAGGAATTCCTTCATTGAAAATAACCTCCTTCAAATAGCCAAGGTATGAAAACAGCCCAGAAGCCCTACAGTAGACCAATGGATCCAAAAGATGTGGTACATACACACAATGGGATTTTGCTTGTGTATTAGAAAGAATAAGATTGTATTATTTGCAGGGAAATGGATGGACCTGGAAGTAATCATGTTAAGTAAGGTAAGCCAAGATCAAAGAGACAAATGGCACGTGTTTTCTCTTATATGTGGAAGCTAGATCTGAAATAGAACTGGACATGAGAACATATACATTCTTAGGCATTCATACATCAAATAAGGATACAAGTAGGAGAGGAACCCCAAGGCATACAATGTTATTTATCAAAACGAATTCCAGGAAACACGGGTTATTTATATTGTTGTTAGTGGTGATGGTGTGCTTTTTTTGTCTTTTCTGCTTTTTGAGTGGGGTCTAAAGAGGGCACAGAAAAGGAAGAATGAAGGGTGAACAAATGAAATCATGATAGTCAGTATACACTATGTGGAAAATGAACTATGCAACTTGTGGACAGGGTCAGGAGGGAGGAACTGAGGGAAAGCAAAGGAAGGTGACATTGTCTAAAAGAGAAATGCATGCCTTACCTGAACTGTGAAATCATAACACCTTGATAATAACAATAAAATGACGCTTAAAAATTAAAAAATAGCCTCCTTCAACCAAGAGCAAACATCTCATGTCTGTGATCCTAACTATTCAGGAGGCTGAGATCTGAGAATCTCAAGTTGAAGCCAGACTGGGCACACACATCCAAGACTCTTATCTCCAATTAACTAACAAAAAATGAGTTCAAGCCCTAGAACCAACACAAAAAGAAAGAAAAGACCCACTATGGCCAGCTGTGTATGGTAGAGGTAACTTATAGCCATAAGATGGTGGCTACAACTTCTGTCTCAGCTATGCAAAGGGCCTAGCAAATTTAAACGCAATGGCACCACACCAATACTCTTCTCTTTCCAGTCTCAGCTACCTATCCATCCATATCTCCTTGACTTTAACCATACTATCTCTTCACGTCCCAAACTGTTCCTTACTGTCTTCTGTCTGGACCTATTTCTTCTGTAAAATCCTTGTTCATGTGAATGGACTTACACTTGCAACCCCACATGGGGTACATTTCATTTGCATTGTCTCAGAGACATATCCAAGGCTCCAACCCTCTGGTGTCACTTATGGAAGGTTGGGGACACGTTACAGTGGATATGTCCATCACACCTATCTCTGCTGATGAACCCTTGTCATTTCTTTGTGGTTCTGGTCACTCTCAACATACTTTTCCATGAATGAAGTTCTATCGGGGGGTGCAGAGCTTTGATGTGATTTCATTGCTCATACAAGAAAAATATTTCCTCCGAACCTGGAAAAGAATAAAGAATGAATAAAGAGAAGGAGATATCTGTGATTCAGGAATCCTGGATTTTTTTGTGTGTCTTAAACTTATTCCCATCCAAAGCTTGAAATTTTAGAATTCACACGCGGTCATTCTGCAGTCACCACAGGGGATTGGATCCAGGATGGAAATACCCAAAATCTGTAAGTGCTCAAGTCCCTTATATAAAATGGCATAGTATCTGTATACAACGTGCACAATTCCTCTCATATACTTTAAGTCATCTCTAGATTACCTATCATACCTAATACAATGTGAAGACCATATAAATATATTGTATTGATTAGGGAATAGTGACATACATGTTCAGTAAGAACACCATTTTTTCAGAATATTTTTAATCCATGATTGGTTGAATACACATATGTGTAATATATGAATCTTGTATATAAACAGAGAGAAAGAGTCTATTTTTGAGTGCTTATTATGCTTTAAGCCTTGAGTCATACAGCCAGGGAGCAAAATTTGACTTCACAATTCAAGCAATATGGCTTCTAAGGTTAAACTCTGCAGCACTCAATTACATTCTCTCCAAGCAGGGTCCATGATTAGGCTGATGGTAGATGCTTTGTGGTGGTAGCCAAATATACTATCCAAGGAAAGTATTAAAGGACTTTTCTTCCTGTCTCCTCCTCTCCACCCACAATGCTTCACTCTTCCATCCGCCTATAACCCATCTACCAAGTCTTTGCCCACATTCACCAGCCAGAGTTAGGACTAAAACTAAAGAGCCATGGTTATTAAGGTCAGATGAGTTTTAAACTGAAGCAATGAAGTAAGTAAAATATAAGGAAATTAGAATCTGTGTATTAAGAGATACTTTTCATAGATGTGAGCAAATGTACCAAAAATGACTATCTCATCTTCACTATTATTTGGTTATTTCAGTTATTTCATGAGTTTATTCAGATATTATTGGGTTAAGCTCATGAGTTCAGGAGTCAGACAGGCTACACTGAAATCCGCATCTCTCTTACCCATCTGATATCTGAAATTTGACATATCTAATACAGTAATAATCAGTATTGAGGACAATGCCCAAAAGTAAGCCAAGCACTGGGTGGCTCCCACCTATAATCCTAACTACTCAAGTTGCTGAGAACTGACATGGTTCGAAGCCAGCCCAGGCCAAAAAAAAAAAAAAGTCTGTGAGACTCTTATCTCCAATAAACTACTCAGAAAACCCCAGAAGTGGGCTGTGGTTCAAGTGGTAGAGTGCTAGCCTTGAGCCAAAGACACTGAGGTGCCCAGGCTCTGAGTTCAAGTCCCAGAACTGGCACTCAAAAAAAAAGTGATTATCAGCAAAGAAACAGAATATTTATTCAGAACAAAGTTATCCTGCCTAATTTTTCTTCCTGCGCTGACTAATGCTGTAAGTCAGGTCTACCTTCGTAGAAGGAAAGAGCACAAAACCAGAAACATCATTTTAGTCTAAGTATTAATCTAGAAATAGGAGGCTGGATGATGCTCCACACCTATGCTGGGATCTGCCATCCTCATTCACCAGCAAGTCCTGATCTGAAGCTCCATCCATGACCCCAAGGTCTCCAGGCCAGGGGGGCTTCAAATCTCCCCAGTATCTCCAAGCCTCAATTTAGGCCTCTATGTCATGAAATGATCACAGCCAATGCCCACGTCATTCAGAATTATTATGATTGTCCTAGGAAGTGGTCATACACAATGCTTGCAGAATTATTCAGAACTATTATGAATTATTATGATCTAAGAAGAAAAGACATTCTTGGAAAACTCTTAGAGAAGAAAATGAAAGTCTGTGAGTGTCCATGATTCTTATTACCACATGCCATTTTTCCCAAGGAAGAATTCCAGGTGCCCTGGATAGAATGAAATCCTTAGGCCATTCACTCTTCAGTCTTGAACTCACTGTATTTATAGTTCCATGTGATATAATCCATGTCTGGTTTTTGTGCTATAAATATAGGGATTAAATTTCCTGTTCCTTTTATACAGAGGAATCATGAGATAGACACATGCATACATACATACATACATACATACATACATACATACATACACACGTAGATGCATATGATCAAATAGGTATATATACATAGACACAGATTGATTTGATTGTTATATCCTTTTGAAAGAAACCAGTTACATGACCCAATTTGGCCACTATCACACTTGTCATATGAAATTGATGTTTGAATAGTGATTAAAAATTGAATTATAGGAGAACTATGCATAAAATTCGAGGTGAACCAAGGTAAGTAAATGGCCTTTGGGGATTCCTCGGGCTTTCCTGTTCATTCTCAACACCTCTCCATTAAATGCCTTACCATAATAAATAAGCATGTGTGTGTGTGAGCGCGCACGTGCACATTACAGACAGAGAGAATGTACATATACACATTGCTTAGTGACTTTTTAATAACTCCCATCGCATCTGCAACTGCCCCACTGAAATTTACATTTCCTGTGCTTATTATAATAGACTTCTAATTTAGCATCCATAAGAACACGGTAAGATGGGGTTTGTGTTCAGGTAGAGAAAGAACCCTGAAGATGGAGAAACTGGCATACTTGCCTTTTTAATGCAAAGCTGGGTGAAAGCATCCTGAAGACACAATCACGTTTGCATGTGAGTCTAAATGTTGATGATTTTAGTCATGTTCAATCTTACGTTCCCATTTGCTATGTAAGATTAGCTCATATTGAACTAGTTGCTAAGCTATCCTGCCTCTGATATAAAATACTGAGCTTGATAAGACACATTTAAATTAAAAGATGGTTTTTACATTAAAATTTAAACATCTCCTGAATACAATATCTACAAAAATAATGAGCAGGGAGATTAAAAGCTAGCTGAGAGCTGGGAGTGAAACACAAAGATAGAATGATATGAGCATTTTGATGAGGTTATTATCTATCCTGCTCTGAAGTTTATGGGCTGGGGGTGTAGCTCAGCAGAAGAACATTTCTGGCATGTGTAAGGCCCTCAGTTTGCAGTCCTGCACTGCAAAAAAATAAAATGCTCTTTACATGTTGACAATGGACAATCATATACATTAAACATTTAAGTCAGGGACTGGTGCTGTCTCTGAGTGTGTGCGCATACACACACACACACACACACACACACACACGCACACACACACACACACACACACACACACACAGTTTTACAGTTTGGGTTTTTTTCCCCTAATGTTCCCTAGCAATGTTTTTCCTGGGTATTGTCTTGATATAGAAGGGCTATTCACTCAACACTAGACAGGAAAATCTGTTGATCCTAGTGTTTTTTAACAATTGAGGTGAGCCTATTAACCATATTCTGTTTTTTCTTGAATCTGTTGCTTGATGAGAAATCATACTGCCTTTCAAATTATGATGTTCCTCATGTTCATACCTGTCCCTGGAACATAGAGGAAAAACCTAGATACATCAAAGGCAAGGATAGTGTAAACAAAGTTATCAATGACCCTTTGGAGTCCCTTAAACTTTGTCTCAAAGTAACCAGCTGTCATTCAGGATATCTGTTCTTGGTATAAGAAAACATTTGCTCTAACTTTAGTATTTTTAAATTGGATGTTTTGAGTCTTTAAAGCTTAAATTCTGTGGGTCTGTTTTAATCACAGGATGACCTTCATCATTGTTTCCATTCTGTGATTTTTGCATTCTTATTTGCATATATTAATTAGATAGAATTAAAGTTCACAATGACATTTTAAACCTGTATGTAATAAATTCTATTTCTTGTATATAATTGAAAAAATGCATTTCTTTGATTATAACTTAATGGAAAACCTAATAAACTGCCATGACAAAAGTCCAAAAGAAATCAGTTAATTGTTTTATACAGCAAGATGAATGACTAAGAAATGTAGAATGAGATTGGAATGGAGTAAAAGAAAGCAAGCTCTTGTCCAAATATTCATTCATCTGTTCAAAAAAATATTTAATAAATGATATGTGTCAGGTAGAGGCTACAGATTCAAGAGTAGCAAAAGAAAATCCTGCTTTCAGGGCATTTACACTTTAAAGGGAAAAGTAGAAATAGATACATAATAATAAGCAGTGAAAAAAGTTATGGTAGACTAGCACAGGCAAAGCCCTGTTCTCCCCAGGTCATGGGAAAAGATCCTGAAGTTCATGGTGGTTAAATTTCTCAGAATTACAGTTAAAGTTCAAACACTGGGGAAGCTGATTTCAAAGGTTGTGCTCTTTTGACCAAGCTGACTCTGGATTTGACACTGCCACCTTGAGGTTACAGGAAGAAACACCACCAACTTAAGAAACTGGAGAGGCTAGTGTACAACTTTATAGAGCCACCCCCTCTTGCCTTCAGAGAGCCTTTCTCCCCTCTCCACCCATCTATTCTGGTGACCATAGTCCCGTTCTCTGCTCATCTCTCCAAGCCTGCTGTGTTTTCCTGGCTAGTACTTCCTTCTCCTCCAAACTTCATGAACAATGCTATCTTTCACCTGCCTGATTCCCAGGTACCCATGAAAAAATGGTGTCTCCCTTAGGACCCAAGGTGTTATCTTCACATTCCATACAAGATTAAGGACATTACAGCCACAAAAGACACATGCAAAGAAACAACATGTGAACAAGAAACTGTGAACATGGCTATGTGTAAGTAGGACATGGCAAGTCTCCTTTGGAGTGTCGGGAAGGCATAGACTTCATTGCCTAAGACAAAGCTTCTCCATGTCCCAGGGGAGCTTCTCCCCTGTACTTGAGTCTTGGATGAATATTTCTTTTGAGGTTTCATACAGGAACAATGGAACAGATCTTGGCATCGATGGAGTCAGCAACTGAATGCTTTTCCTTATAGACATACTTGATGAAAAGGAAATAGCACAGTTTCAAATGAGTTACACTACAGTGCTTTCTGCTATTTGTGGTGGCAGGAAAAATGAAATAATATAAGTAAAACACACCCAGACTACCTGTCATAGGTAATACATTACTGTAGGATTTCTGCTGAATTGCATAACTTAAGTATAAGCAAATAGAAGATTGCAAAATTTACAACTAAAAAATAAAAAGTAGCAATTTACTTGTCCATCAGAATGAAATTATTTTAATTGCAGAAGCCTCAGAAACTGGAAGTGGCTCTGTGGCTCAAGTGGTAGAATGCTTGCCTTGAGCTGAAGAACTGAGGGACAGCGGCCAGGCCGAGTTCAAGCCCCATGACCAACCAAAAAGAAGAAGAAAAAGAAAAGAAAGGAAACCTCAGAAACTTAGGAAGCTCATAGGATTTTTATTTCAGAAAACTCCTGTATATTAAGCTATAAAATACACGTCATTTTTGACAGAACCAGAAGGTAAAAAGGAAACATCAAGGAATTGAATATTTAGGAATCATAGATCCTGGCTTATTTCAGGGAATGTGCATGTGTAGCTGGGAACCAACTTTAGATAGAAATCAGAAGGATCATGATGCAAAGCCAGCCTAATTTAGCCCAATTTAGTGACAACCCATATCAAGAAAAAAAAAAAAAAAAAAGCTGGACAGGGTACATGCCTATAGTCCCAGAATCACCTAATAATCTAAACTAATCAAATAATTAATTAATTTAGTATAATCTGTTGAATGAAGAAGTTAACTCTTTCAGGGCAGAAGAGAAACCATAGTTAAATGGCCACAAAGTCTATCATCTCTCTCTAGACAAAGACCCGGGAATGGCATGGTTTTCTTCTGTAAGCCCAGACTATTTAGGTTAGAAAAGAAAACCCAGCCGGGCACCGGTGGCTCACGCCTTTAATCCTAGCTACTCAGGAGGCTGAGATCTGAGGATCGTGGTTCAAAGCCAGCCTGGGCAGGAAAGTCCATGAGACTCTTGTCTCCAATAAACCATTAGAAAAACCGGAAGTGGTGCTGTGGCTCAAGCGGTAGAGCACTCACCTTGAGCTGAAGAGCGCAGGGACAGCGCCGAAGCCCAGAGTTCAAACCCCATGACCCATCAATAAAAAAAGAAAAAAAAGTAAAAGAAAAAAGAAAACCCATCAGAATAAAACATTTCCAACCACCATGGGAAGACCCTGGCTCCATTTGTCTAAGTAGTCCTAGCTCCCAGACAGTTCAGAAAGTGACTGATCTATCCTACTATAACAACAGTTGATAAATGATCTGGCTACTCATGACCGATGCTGCTAGCCCTAACATATCTTCTTCTCCCAAAGCTGACGTGGGACAAGGCCAGACCCATCATGAGCCAGATCAACCACACTACTGTGAAGGAATTTGTCTTCTTGGCCCTGACACGCTTCCGAGAGCTGGAGTTCCTCCTGTTTGTGCTCTTCCTCTCAGTGTACGTGACAACCCTGCTGGGAAATGTCCTGATCGTGGTCACCATCACCTCGGAACCCCGCCTCCACACGCCCATGTACTTCCTCCTGAGGAACAAATCAATCCTGGACATTGTGTTTTCCTCCATCACCGTCCCCAAGTTCCTGGTGGATCTTTTATCGGAGAAGAAGACCATCTCCTACAATGGCTGCATGGCACAGATATTTTTCTTCCACTTTGCTGGTGGGGCAGATATTTTTTTCCTCTCCGTCATGGCCTGTGATAGATACCTGGCAATCGCCAGACCCCTGCATTACATGACCATCATGAGGAAAGAAGTGTGGCTGGCCTTGGTGGTGGCTTCCTGGGTAGGCGGTGGTTTGCATTCCATTGTCCAGATATTTCTACTGCTTCCACTCCCCTTCTGCGGCCCCAACACCCTGGATGCCTTCTACTGTGATGTGCCCCAGGTGGTGAAGCTGGCCTGCACCGACACCTTCGAGTTAGAGCTTCTCCTGATCTCCAACAACGGGCTGGTGACCCTGCTGTGGTTCCTCCTTCTCCTGGGCTCCTACACTGTCATTCTGGTGATGCTACGATCCCATTCTGGGGAAGGTCGGAAAAAAGCCCTCTCCACCTGTACCTCCCACATCCTGGTGGTGACTCTCCACTTCATGCCTTGTGTTTACATCTACTGTCGGCCCTTCACCACGCTGCCCATGGACACAGCCGTGTCCATCAATAACACGGTGGTCACTCCCATGCTGAACCCCATGATCTACACTCTGAGGAACCAAGAGATGAAGTCAGCCATGAGGAGACTGCACAGGAGAAGACTCGGGCTCTCTGAGAGCAGGAAGCGAGGGTGAGACACCCAATGGAGATTGGAAGGCTGGGGCCGATTGCGTTTTTCTCTGACTGCTGGCCTGGTAAGAGACCTTCGGCTCTTTTCCATCATTTCACTGCATATCTTGTATGATTCGCCGTTCAGTTCTCTTAGAGGGAAGATGTGGGCAAGAAATGAACAATGCTAAGCTCTCTGGCTGATGGAGTAAGAAGTGAGATCCAAAGATAAGATTGAGACCAATAGACTAACTAGTACTTTAATGTCATCTATTGCTCTTACCCCAATAATGAACCTACTTTTACCACTTCTACTACACAAATAGCACTAGCAGGGGGGAGGGTAAGAGAAGGTGATAGAGGGGTTGATGTGATTGTACACATGTGTGGAAATGTCACAGTGAAATCCCACCTGCTTGTATAGCTAACGTCTGGGGTTTTTTGGTTTAAAAAAATAGCATTGGCTACTCGAAAGGTTGTATGAGAATGAAGTATGATCCATGCCGACAGAGATGGAGGTTCATTATGCATTAATTGTGCATTCAGCCATTGTCACCTACTCTCTCTCTCTATTCTTAAACATGCATATAGATAGGCTAGAGACATAGCTATTTCATAATGCTCTCTCTAGTGATATAATTTACAATTATTAAAATCTCTTGCTCATTTTATATTTTGAATGAAGTATCTTATATGGTTTTTGGCCAATTACTGAAAAGAAAAGGAATATTTTTAAATCATGTTCAGTCAGATATATGCATGGACAAATATGTTCAAAGGCCAATTATTTCTTGTCCTCGGGTCCATTCTGCTGATTTGCTCATGGAAATTAATTTTGAAGTTAATTGTCTAGTTTGGGGATATATTTGTATCAAATCCACAGTGACAATTTCTTTGGGGGTAAACCTGTCTCCTCTTTCCATTTTACTCCAGGACTTTTATAACTAAGGGAGGACTATAATTTTTGCCTATGTGGGGACAATCCAAGTCATCATAATTCAAAGCAAAAGCTACCTTCAAAGAGGTTCCACTGTAATATTTCTGTAGATGCATATGATGTACTATGATCACATTCTCCCTGCTCCCAGGGAAGAATTTCAACAATTAAATGTGTAGAGACAATGAATCGCCCTTGTCCTTCCATGCTTGCCTCAATTTTCACCTTAATTATTATCAGCCACTTGAGATAGAGATAGAGGTCATAAAGATACTTCTGTAAATGACACAAAGAATGAATTAAAGGAATATGGACTGAAGAAAAAAAGAACCACCAGGCACCAGTGGCTCATGCCTGTAATCTTAGCTATACAGAAGGCTGATATCTGAGGATCGCAGTTCAAAGCCAGCCCAGGCAGGAAAGTCCATGAGACTCTTATCTCCAATAAACCACCAAAAAACTGGAAATGGTGCTGTGGCTCAAGTGGTAGAGCATTAGCCTTGAACTGAAAAGCTGAGGGACAGTGCCCAGACCCAGAGTTCAAGTCCCACAATGGAGAAGAAAGAAAGAAAGAAAGAAAGAAAGAAAGAAAGAAAGAAAGAAAGAAAGAAAGAAAGAAAGAAAGAAAGAAAGAAAGAAAGAAAGAAAGAAAGAAAGAAAGAAAGAAAGAAAGAAAGAAAGAAAGGAAGGAAGGAAAGAAAGAAAGAAAGGAAGGAAGAAAGGAAGGAAGGAAGGAAGGAGAGAAGAAAAGAGAGAAAGAAAGAGAAAGAGAGAACCTCTAAGAAATAATATAAGGAAAGACAATACAGATTTCCATGAAGATGAAGAAGGAACAAACTGAGAAAAGTGAAGAATATAGAATATTCTAGACAGTTGACCTTGTACAGGTTCTTTGCAAAGTGGATAGGTCTGTGCAAGTCTTTTGGATGAAATGCACTTCCTGTCAGTACTGTGGAAGTGACTGGCCTCCCAGATTGAATGAACTAGGGAAACAAAAGAATCAGCCACAATTTGTCTACATAAAACTTAACAAATCGCTCTATATCACTGGTCCCCTCTCCACCCCAATACATTAGCAGAAGTCCCAAAAAAAAGTACTAATGAATAGTCAACATAAAGTTGAGCTGAAGTTGGAATTATTATGTAATAGAGTATATTTCCCTTAATTGCTCCCAGTTAAGGAGAAGGGAAGAATATTGATAGGACCAATACCTAATTCTGTAGAGATTATAGAGACTAACCCAAAAGGAAGACTTCAGACTCCAGCACACAGTGTCTTCAGATGAATAAATCACAACTAAGAAATATAAGAAAACTAGGAAATTCATAACCTACAAATAATATCAATATTACAATAATGAACTTGAGTGACAGACCTCAAAGACAGGCTGATGAGAAGAAATGGGGAGAAAGGCATTCTGTTGTGCTGTTTGGTGGTAAAGTAGTGCAAGCAGTATGGAAATCAAAAAAAACTAAATAAAGAACTGCCCTCTGACTCAGATATGCCACTCTGAAAAAATATGATAGGTAAATAAGATAGGTAGGTAGGTAGGTAGATAGATAGATAGATAGATAGATATGGAATTTTATGCAGCCATGAGGAAAAATAAAATTAGCCATTTGCAGGGAAACAGGTGAATCTGGAAAAATATATTGGGCAAAGTAATAAAGTAATCCAGACCCAGAAAGACAAAAGGCACTTTTCCTCTAATAAGTGGATATTAAACCAACAACTTCCCATGTAAACATACACAAAGGCATGTGTGTATATATATACATATATATAGTGTGTATATATACACATACATATATACATATATATTGGGTTTTGCTATGTAGTTTTGATTTGCATGTCCCACACAGCTAAGGAAGCTGGCCATTTCTTCATGTATTTATGCAATCCATACTTCTTCTTTGGGGAACTGTTTGAATTAATTTGCCCATTATTGATTGGACTGTGTTTGTTTACATTTATTATTGAGCTATTTATAAATTCTGAAAGTTAGTTCCTTGTCAGGCGAATATCTGCCGGAGCTCCCATGCTAGAAGTTGTTTTGTCAATCTGTCACCTTTGATGCAAAGAAGCCTTTTAATTTGATGCAATCCTACTTGTCAGTACTTAATCTGATTTCCTGAGCTATGAAGACAGTTGTTGCCTATGCCTATGTTTACAAGTATTTCCCCAATGTCCTCCTGTAGAGATTCAAGTTTTAGATCTTACCTTAAGGTCTTTGATCTGTTTTGAATTAGTTGCCCCTGTCACACAAGATAAGAGGTAAGGACTTAATGTCAGTTTGAAATTTAGTTTTCTCAGCATCATTTTGTTGGAGATGCTGTCTTTTCTCAACAAACAGACAAGGGATGCTAGGGAAAAACAAAGGAGGGGGTAACAATGCTCGATAGGAAATGTACTCAGTACCTTACTCATGTAACTGTAACCCCTCTGTACAGTATCTTTACAATAAAAATAAATATTAAAAAATAAGAAACAGACAGACATAGGATTCAAAGAATCAAATAGAAAAATGAAATCGAATTATAGAATAGAAAGCATAAGGTGGAATAATACCAGTAAAGAGCTTACATAACTAGAACCATCTGATTTTTTTTGTCAGTTATAGGGCTTGAATGCAGGGCCCAGGTACAAGGCTAGCACTCTACCATCTTGAGCCACAACTCCACTTCCAGTTTTTGAGTGGTTAATTGGAGATAAGTCTCACAGGGACTTTTCTTCCTGGGCTGGTTTTGAACCATGATCCTCAGATCTCAGCCTCCTGAGTAGCTAGGATTACAAACATTAGCCACCAGTTTCCAGTCTGCTATCTGATCTTTGTCACTGTTTTTTCTAGTACCTCCTTACAGTGGTCCCATTGCTGTTTCCTGTACTTTCTGGGCACATCTCAGGGTTTGTATGTCTGCGTTGTAAACTAAGATTTATACCTCAACAGAAACAGTTCGTTTTAACAAATTTGAAATCTAGGATCTACCATTATAAATGGGAAAAGCACTACCATAATAAATACACCATATAAATAGCATGAATAAGTAAAAGCTCAAGGTGACACATTAGGTGAAGTAGTTCACTTTATTGCAGCATTCAAGCAAACGGATGAATAGTCAGAAGCAGTTTCAGAGATTTCTGTTACTTTAGAAAGCCCTGCTCTTGGAGAATAAAAATAAATGTCTTCATTTCTTCTGCCTATTTCTTTTTTCTTCTTTCTGTTTTGCATTTTTTGAGATGATTGCTTATTATGTTTTCCAAGCCTGTCTTGGACTCACGAGCTCAAGAAGTCATCCTGCATTGGGCAGCTGAGTAGCAGGGACTATCAGTGTGCCTTACTGCACACAGCTCTTCTCCAGAACATACCCTTATTTGAAGAACAGAAGTCAGCGAGAGGAAATATACACTCACTGAGCATTTCAATTTAAAAAGTTTTAGTAGTATTTACAATATTGCACTTGTGTCAGGGGCTATGAATAGGATAACAAATAAAACATGATTCTTCTCAAGAATGCAGGAGAAAAGGAAAACTTAAACGAGGCCCAAAGTACTTGTTAGATCTAAGCCCAGAGGAGTGCTAATGGAAGATACTAGAAGGGTGGCCAAGAGGCCTGGATTTCACAGGAAACTCAGGGAAAGATCTTCTTACTCAAGGTGACAAAGTTCATACCATGGGGTCCATGTCCCACTGAAGCAGGCCTAACCCAAGGCCAAGTTCCCAACCAACCGAGTCGGGGATTGAGCTTCACAACATCCTCAGGGGACAGTTATTTAATTTACTCATATTGTGGAATCAGAAGAGGAACTTATAAAAGAGATAAATTATAAAAGATACCACAGAGTCTAAAGTTTAAATGATGTTATGTTTCTAATAAAACCTAGTACCCTCTCTCTTCACTGTGCAGCAATGTAGCAGGATTTCTATTCAGTTTCTTTCATTTCCCTTTTAGGCTAGAATGCAAAAGTAATGTAAATTTCTGCTGCAAATAACTCTAGTTCCTTTCTTTACTCTCTGACATAACACTTAGCTTTTCACTTTGATAACATGCTGATTTCATGACATTAAAGTCCTGCGTATTTTATTAGAAGCAGATCAAACCATTGCAAATCAGTTACGACCTACTTAACAGTTACTTAATGTGCAAATCTTTCCAAAGGTGGCAATAAAAGGGAGCTACTGAGCTCTTCCATCAGAAGGCCCAAGTCTTCTCCTGAGCCTCTTCATGGCTGATTTCATCTCCTGGTTCCTCAGAGTATAGATCAAGGGGTTCAGCAGAGGGGAGATGACAGTGAAGGTGACAGAGATGGCCTTGTCGGTGGGGAGGGCGGTGAAGGGCCGGGCATACACATAGATGCAGGGCACAAAATGCAGGGTCACCACGGTGATGTGGGAGGTGCAGGTGGAGATGGCTTTCCTCCTCCCCTCCCCTGAGTGAGACCTAAACATCGTCAAGATGACGGTGTAGGACACCAGCAAGAAGATAAACCACAGGGTGGTGACCAGGCCATTGTTGGAGATCATCAGGATCTCCAGAAGAAAGGTATCCGTGCAGGCAAGTTTGAGCACCTGGGGGACATCACAGTAGAAAGTGTCCAGAACGTTGGGCCCACAGAAGGGCAGTGGGAGCAGGAGGGAGATCTGCACGATGGAGTGGACAAAGCCCCCCACCCAGGAGGCCGCGATGAGGGCCGTGCAGCGCCCCCTGCTCATGATGCTCACGTAGTGCAGCGGCTTGGAGATGGCGATGTAGCGATCCAAGGCCATCACCGACAGAGAGAAAATGTCTGCCCCACCAAGCAGGTGGAAGAAGAACATCTGAGTCATGCAGCTTGCATAGGAGATGGTCTTTCTCTTTGACATAAGGTCCACTAAGACCTTCGGAGCCGTGATGGAGGAGAAGCAGATATCGAGGACCGCTAGGTTCCGGAGCAAGAAGTACATGGGGGTGTGAAGGCGAGAGTCCCAGGTCACCGTGACCATGATGAGCAGGTTTCCCAGGAGAGTTGTCATGTACACACAACCCAAAAAAAGAAATAAGACCAAGCTCAGGTCTTGGGATTGAGTAAGTCCTAGAAATATAAACTCTTGTATTCTGGTTTCATTTCCCAACTCCATTGAGTCATGTTTCCCCTTTCTGGTGCATCTTAGGGAAGAAATTAAGAATGTTATTGTTTAAATGTTACACTTCCTTTATTTGTAGAGTCAGGGGTTAGGTCTGAAAACTCCTGACATCGTCACCACGTGGGTTGCTCTTCCAGATTCATTACAAATGTATCTCAAGTTCTATCTTGTTTTTGGATGGGTATTTTATTTTTGTTTTTTTGTTTCTTGAAGCCAAAGAGGACCAGGTTTCTATCAGCAATTGATCACTAATAATTTACTTTTGAGTTCTGGATAAATACAATTATTCTAAAGGATGATGTTAACTATTTTACATATGAACTGATTTTGTCTGATACAGATGCTCTCGCTAGAGGCATTAAGGTACAGAAACTAGGGACTCTAATATCAGAGTTTGTAATAAATTTTTATCATTAAAAAAACTGCTCATGGTGCTGGGAAGGTGGCTCAGTGGTAGAGTGCTTGCCTTGCATGCCTGAGGCCCTGGGTTCGATTCCTCAGCACCACATAAGCAAAAAGAAAAAAGCCGGAAGTGATGCTGTGGCTCAAGTGGTAGAGCGCTAGCCTTGAGCTGAAGAGCTGAAGGACAGCACCGAGGCCCAGAGTTCAGGCCCCACGACTGGACCCAAAAAAAAAGCATGTCGTCTCTTACAAATTAAAACAAAACAAAGGCAAAATGTCATCTTATTACTCATTCATGCATTTAATTATTCTGTTCTCTGGAAATTGCCAATGTTTTAGAAAATGTATAAAATGAGGATCTAAGTTTTAAGTATAGGAGATGAACAGAGGTGGATGATAATATTCAGAGATGCATTTTTTATAGCACAACAATAAAAAAGGGGGTTTGTTTTCATGTGACTACAACAGTATCTATCTGGTATAATGAGAACACTTTGTACTTCATAGAGATTTTTTTTTGGGGGGTCCGGTGATGGGGCCTGAACTCTGGGCCTGGGCGCTGTCCCTCAGCTCTTCAGCTCAAGGCTAGCACTCTACCACTTGAGCCACAGCGCCACTTCCGGCTTTTTTCTTTTTTCTTATGTGGTGCTGAGGAATCGAACCCAGGGCCTCATGCATGCAAGGCAAGCGCTCTAGCACTGAACCACCTTCCCAGCCCCTCATAGAGATTTTTTTAATGCCAGTACTGGGGCTTGAACTCAGGATCTACGTGCTGTCCTTTAGCTTTCTGCTCAAGGCTAGTACCCTATGACTTGAGCCACAACTCCATTTCTGGCTTTTGGTGGTTAATTGGTGATAACAGCTTTCAGCCACCTGAGTAGCTGGGATTGTATGTGAGAGCTCATGTATGCTTTCTGAAATGCTTTTTGTCATTAAACAATAGTTTGTATTTTCTAGAATTTTCTATAGGTGGAACCCGGTTTTATGCACTGTCTTCTTGTCTGACTTCTCTGATTCATAAAATTCATTCATGGTTTTTATGTGTTATTGTCTTTTTCCTTTAAGTCATGTGACTATAGCATAGTTCACTCATTCCCTTGTTGAACATCTGGATTATTTCTAGTTTTTTGACTACTACATATAAAGCTACTGTGAAAATCCACAAATAGATCCTTATGAGGACATCTTCATTTTTTCTTGGGTAAATTATCTATGAGTGTATGGCTATAACTCTTACAGTTTATTAAGAAAAAAAATCTAATTTCTAAAAGGAACAAATATTCTGACAGATGCTTCAACCAAAAAATCAACACAGAAAATAAGCATATCTAAGTGGATGCTAAATCCAAAAGGTTAGGTGATACGACAAAACTAACAGGACTTAAGAAACAAAGAACTCCCGCTCATCTGGTTGAACCACTACTAAATATCCCCATGCTGCTGATCACAAACATGGTATATAACATGTGAACACTGTTATATATTACAGACTGTGGTAGACAATTTGCTCCAGGGAAGTTAGAATGAACTTGTGACTTTGAAATTATGTAATCATTTAATCACAATCAAAAAAAAAAGAACCTCGGGGAAGGGAGGGAGGGAGGGAGGGGATGGTAGGGGGAAAACAATGGAGGGGGTAACCATGTTCAAGAGGAAGTGTACTCATTACCTCACTCATGTAACTGTAACCCTCTGTATAGTAGCTTTACAATAAAATAAAATTAAAAAAAAAAAAAGAAAATAAGCATATCAAAAGATCCTCAATGCTGTTTAAGTAAAACCATAGTATAAATTAAGAGCAAAATGGTAGAATTTACCAGAATAGCTAATATAAGAAGCTAATACGGCAGGACTTGCAAAGAGAGGAACTGGAACACTGGCAGGCATGTAAAATGGCCAAACAGTTGGGCAATTCCCTAAAATGTTAAACTTGTGCTTTACCTCACAACAGTGTTTCCTGTCAGCTCCTTCCTTTTCGTCATGAACTTGAGAACTTGGTCTGCATTTCTTTCTTCTTTATTGATTTGCCTTTTCTTCTCCTGATTAGAAACCCAAGGACAAAAATCGCTTTATTCCTATTTTGGGGATTTGTCTTTTCTGTTCCTCATTTTTTTCCCTATTCATCCAAAATATACTCAACATAAAGACCAAAAAACAAGGTATCAAGAGGTGTCTTTCCTTAGGGGCAGTAAGCGTCCTGGTGAATGGTGGCACCATGTTGCCAGAATGAGCATTTGCTGGTCATGCTCATTTAATCTAATTATTTCACCCCTTTTGTCTCGGTCTCTGAATTTGCCATTTGGAGAAAATAGCATCTTCATATACTTATTTTGTTAGGATTCAACTGCTATACTGTGTAAAGTATTAGTCCTTGAAGCATGGCTTTATTTGTAATGTGTGGGTGAACAGGTGCTGTCTTTAAAGGAAAACTCTGGATCACACACACACACACACACACACAGCTTCTTCAACTGCACAGACACTATTTTAGAGGAACTGCCTACTTCCCAGAATAGGTATTCTAAAACAAGCTCATAATAACCTACTGTTTTGAGGAAAATAAGGATTTTCTTTAAGCAACAGCGATCAAGAGGGTGGGACCCAGATGAGCAAGGATGAAAGCGTAAGTTGACTCTCGCTTCCTGTCTGCCATTCTCTGAGCAGACTAGAGAACCTGCTCGGTGTCACATCTGCGCATCAACAGCCATCCAGGTTCAAAGCCTGGATTTGCCTGCTTGCCAATGGGTGATTCAAACAAGTGTGTGCCCTCATCACGTCTATACTAATACCCAACTCATGGGGAAGTTATAAAAATCAGATGAATTAGCATAGGCAATAGTCGCTGCCTGCAGGCTAGTTGGCTGTGATGAGTGAGAGCCATGTTGGATGACCTTAACAGTAGAGGGAACTGAATGGGAGCTGAGCCATCAACCCCGACTGACTTAAAGACAGAGGAAATTATCACCAAACACCACCATCTCAGGATCATTACTGGACATTTTTTAAGAGAATAGGCTTAGTTAGGAAAATGGCTTTGGTTTCATGTACACAGCACCCTGAGGTTTGTACAGCAGGGTAGAATGTGAGCAGTATTTCAGATCCTGTGCTCATAAAACACTCTTTTAAAACATATCATCAGTTAGCAGGTGGAGATGGTGCTTCAGTGGGGTTCTAGGTTACTTGAGAAAAAGAAAAGAAAAAATCTAAACACAGTGGGGAATTTTTTTAATAAAATAGTTACACATCACTCTCAAGAAAATGAAAATCTGAGTGATCATTCACTAAGAAGCTCAGAAAAGCAGCACACAGGAAGCCCTATGCATGTTCAGGCCACACAAGAATGGGAAGAAAGGATGCTCTGGTTCTAGCAGACCACTTGAATATGTAAAAGTTCCTCCCATATGGGAAGAAGTTTGGCGCAAAAGCAAATTTGAACATGAGCACCTTGGATGATACAGGGAAGAAAAAAATCGTTACATATTTTTACTTTCTGGCAAATCTCAAAGAAGGGTATGTAGGCATTCGTCATTCAACTTTTCTGAGAGTTTGCAATATTGCAGTTTTTTCCTCTCCAGGATTAAATTTAGGATATGAATTACTTCTGTAGATTTAAGTCTGAGGAGATCCATCTGGATAGAGGGAAAAAATGGGTCAGACAAAAAAAAAATCTCTTCTTTGGCATTGTATGCTCTATCACGTTGACCAATTTTTTAGTCCCAGAACAAGTATGAAGATCATCAGGGAGAACAGAGTGGAAATAGCGCAACAATCCTCAACCCATATTATAAATGTATACTAATTCAAAATAAAATAACAGATTGAAAGAAAAGAAAAGAAAAGCTCTTTTTGTACAATATAAGTGTAAGACAGTGGCTCACACCTATAATCCTAGCTACTCAGGAAACTGAGATCTGATGATTGCAACTGAAGTCAGCCTGGGCAGGAAACTCCATGAGACTCTTATCTCCAATTGACCACACAAGGCCAGAAGGAAAGCTGTAGCTCAAGTGCTAGAGGGCTGGTCTTGAACACAAAAGCTCAGAGACAGTGCCCAGATCCAGAGATCAAGCCCCAGGACCAGAAAAAAAAAATGTTTTTTAAATCCCAGAAAAGTAAAACTGCCTTTTCCCTCAATTCTAGACTGCCTCGTTTAAGTGTCTCATCTCACAGACTGCTCTGTGTTAGTATTTCTAACCTGTGCTGTCTGTCACAGAAATCCTCTCTGGAATGTAGAGGTGTACATGATGACATTACTGTAGTCAAAAATGTAACACCACATGCAGCTTTCAAAGTATCTCTAATTGTTCTCTCTTGTGCATAGACACCAGACACCAGAGGCGTGCACACACACACACACACACACACACACACACACACACACACACACACTTGCAGCCCTAAAACCCTCACCTAAATCGGCTCCCTGCGTTCCGTGCTCTCCCATCCTGGCATGTACCTGACCTGGCCAATCACTTGGCTTCACCACGTTCAGTTTGCTCCTGCTGACTTCAGTGGTTTCTCTTCTTTCTTGCTCTGACTAGAGGCAGACTCCAGGAATAATCTTTTCTTGACTCTTCCACATGAATTCAAGGTGTCTTATCACATTTCCCAATTTTTTTTTCTCAGTCCCTGGACAAGTGTGCAAATCATCAGAGAGATGGTAATAGGTATGACCGTGGAAAAGTTCTGCTGAGGGCGATGTTGTTTCAGTGGGAGCAATCAAGAAGAAACCCAGGCAGGAACACCTAGGAATTCATGTTCTGTCTAGTGTCCAGAATATTCTAGAAGGACCTGAAAAAGGGAGGGCTTCTCATTCTCTGGATTCAGTAGGAAGAGAAGTTTTGTTAAAATACGTCCAGTTGTATTCCTTGGAGTCCTGTATTCTAGTTCCATGTCTTGTCAGCTGACACAAAAAGAACTGAACATGATAAGAGATATGAAAGTTTCCAAGAAGGTCCATTCCTCCCCATAGCGCAACACTGTACGTGCAAGAGAATCTCCTATTTGGGAAGAAGTTGAAGGGAAAAGAAGAAGGAAAAGGACAGCTCACACGAACACACTAAGGAACAGGAAGCAAGATGTGGAGATGGTTGCACTTGATTTCAATCGATAGCCAGCTACCATGCCTGACCCTCTTTTAAGATCTGCAGTTTTAAGGCCCTGAAAACTGAATATCATTGGCAATGGTAGCTCTCTGCTTCTATCTGGGATGGTCCAACCGGAATTTTCTTCTCCTTCCTGTCATCTCAGCCTTGAGACAGCATGATTCTACTTCCTTCTGCAAGCAGAAATCTCCTCCAGTTTCATGACAACTCCAGTCTCAATGGCTTCCCTCCAGCTGCAGCTAGTGTGTTCTGCTGCAATTTCGTGTATCCAGTTCTGTCCCTAACAAAGATTATGAAACACAACAGGCTTCATTTGCAGCACTAGTCTTATGACTGTTACCATTCAGAACCACTCAGCTGCGCTATGTAAGGACTGACTTCATCCTGGCTCAACTTAATAAATGACAGACACTCTTTTCAAAATGACAGACAATGCTGAACTCCAGTGGCTCACCCCTGTAATCCTAGCTATCCAGGAGGTTGAGATCTGAGGATTATGGTTTGAAGGCAACCCAGTACATGAGGCTCCTATTGCCAATGAACCATCCAAAACAGCCACCGTTGGAGCTGTGGCTCAAGTGGTAGAGTGCCATCCTCCAACAACAACAAAAAAAGCTAAGGGATAGTTCCTGGACCCTAAGTTCAAACCCTAATGTCGATACAAAAGAATGATGAACAAAATGTTTCTTAAAAATCATCTTTTTACAAAACTAAGAACAATATTTATTGAGATTTCCCCAGGTACTTTTAACAAGGTGAACTTTTATTTGTTTTAATTCTTTTTTAATGATTTTTTATTACGAAAGTACCATACAGAGGGGTTGCAGTTACATGAGCAAGGTAATGAGTACATTTCTTATCCAGCATTGTTGCCTCCTGCTTTGTTTTTCCCCTACCATCCCTACCCTTCCAGCTCAAACTCAGGGCAACCTACTCACTAGGCAAGAGTTCTACCACTGAAGCCACACCTCCAGCCCTTTGGCTCTTACTTGTTTTGCAGAAAGGAGCTTGTGGGTTTTGCCTGGGTTGGCATCAGACTCAGATCTTCCCACCTCCACCTCCTGAGCAACTGTGGTTACAGTCATGTACTACTGTCTTTATTGAGGTAAATTGATCATACAAAGCAAAGGGGTTTCGTTGTAACATCTCCAAACATGAATAAAATCCGCTTTGATAATATTCACCTTTTCTAACTCCCTTTCTTCTTCCCTTTCCCCTTTGCCCTTCCCCTTGATGCCCCTGGCAGCAGCCCCTCTGTTCTTGCTCTTTCTTATCTCTCTGTTCACATCTTTTTGTTTTTGTTTTGGGGTTTTTTTTGTCAGTCATGGGCTTGAACTCTGGGCCCAGGTGCTGTCCCTGAGCAATTCAGTTCAAGGCTAAAGCTTGAGCCACAGCGCCACTTCCGGTTTTCTGGTGGTTTATTGGAGATAAGAGTCTCATGGACTTCCTGCCCAGGCTGGCTTTGAACCTACATCCTCAGCTCTCAGCCTCCTAAGTAGCTAGGATTACAGGCGTGAGCAACAGGCACCCAGCTGGGGGTTTTTTGTGTTTTTTAGATAAATCTGTTGGTGAGAGTGGGATCTTGAAGTTACTTTTATTGTGTTGGGTCTATCTGTTCCTTTGTGCCTATTATGTTTGTGCTGGTAGTTGTGTGTGCTGACCCTTGATGCATCTATGTTTATAATTATAATACCCCCTTGATAACTACTCCCTTTATCAATAATGACCTTGATTGTCTGTTCTGATTAATTTTGTTTTGAAGTCTGCTTTGTCAGATACGAGTGTAGTTAGTCTTCTCCATTACTTTCAGGTTCTATTTGCTTGGAGTTCAGGAGACTTGGGGCTGGGGGGATGCTTCTCTTAAGTGGAACAGGAACTTGAACTCAGGATCTTGTGCCTGCAAGCCAAACCTGTTCCCACTTGAGTCACACTCCAGCGCTTTTTGCTTTTCTTTTTCAGTGAGGGTCTTGGGATTTTTGCTTGCATCTGATCTTGGACCACGACTCACTTTACTACTCAATAACCTGGGATTATAGACATGTGCCAAATACCAGATTGCTCTTTTGAGATAATAACTCACTTTTGGCTTGAGCTGGCCTCAAACCGTAATCCTTCTCTCTCTGTTTCCAAGGAAGCGAGGATACAGGCATGCACTACCATGCCTGTCCGAGCTCATATATTAGCCCATTCTGTCTTACTCTTCTTGTGTAGGGTTCCTTTAAGTATCTTCTGAAGTACTAACTTAGTGGACAGGAATTTCTTTTGCTTGTATTTATCATGGAATTTTTTTTATTTCTCCTTTAAAGCCCATACTTTAGATTTCCTTAATTTTTAACTTAGTGTCCTTTTTCTGTCTTAGAATCCCATCTAAGATGCCACATTACACTTGTCATGTCTCCTTGAATGCCTCTAAATTTGCTTTAGATGATATTGGCACCTGCTCAGGTGTTATAAAACACCTATAAAGAATTTTATAAAGAGGCTGGGAAGATGGCTCAGTGGTAGAGCACTTGCCTTGCATGCATGAGGCCCTGGGTTCAATTCCTCAGCACCACATAAGCAAAAAGAAAAAAGCCGGAAGTAGTGCTATGGCTCAAGTGGTAGAGCGCTAGCCTTGAGCTGAAGAGCTGAGGGACAGCGCCCAAGCCCAGAGTTCAGGCCCACGACCGGACCCAAAAAAAAATTTTTTTTTTATGAAGAATTCTATAAAGAATGTTTCTCAACTATTCTCAGGAGTTTTCTCAGGGTCAGACAGAGGTTGCAGGTCTTTAGGAGAAGGGATGCAGAGCAAAAGTGCCATTTGCACCACATCATCTCAAAGAGCATATTCCATGAATGCCACTAATCAATGATACAAATTAGCTTTGAACACCAGCCTGGCCTAGTATTTTTCTTCAGGTTTGTCCTTTCTTCATTTTTGTATGTAAACTTCGGGCCGGGGTCGAGATTACTGTTCATAACTTACTCATAAGTAGTTGGGACTTGATGGTAGAGAATCTACAAAATTTATTTGGAATCCCTCTATGTGTGAGACTCCATTATGCTCTAGTTATTTATATGCTCAACCATTTATTTGTATTATTATGGACACATGGGTATTGTATACATTAGGTAATGATCTGACACTGAATAATACTCTTTGAGGCTTGGGTTGTGTCTGCTTATGCCATTGGGAGGCATTTTAGCCATCTCTTAAGACCCATTGTTTTGTTTGTTACTTCCTTTAAGGAAGTAACAAGATGCTCCAGGTTTATGTTCTATATATTCCCTGACCTAGACCTGCTATTAGTCACTTCTCCAAGGAACTCTGGCTCTTTTCTTTTCTTTTTTTTTTGGGGGGGTCCGGTCGTGGGGCCAGAACTCTGGGACTGGGCGCTGTCCCTCAGCTCTTCAGCTCAAGGCTAGCGCTCTACCACTTGAGCCACAGCGCCACTTCTGGATTTTTTCTTTTTGTTTATGTGGTGCTGAGGAATCAAACCCAGGGCCTCATGCATGCAAGGCAAGCGCTCTACCACTGAGCCAGCTTCCCAGCTCACTCTGGTTCTTTTCTAATAGCTTTTGTTTATTTACCTTAATAACATTTAGTAGCTTTTATTTGTTATTTATTGTCTATTTGGGATGGTCCAGCCAGCTAGACATAGTAAATGATAAAAAATAAAAACAAAATAATATACTCTTTACCACTTCGATCAATCACTTCTAAGCACACCACTTATTAATAAGTAGAAAAAGTAAATTTTATTATTTTCTTCAATGAAAATTGTTTTTGAGAGAGGGTCTTTTATGTGATTTCCATTTGACTCCATTCTCTTTTTTATTTTAATTTCATTGTCAAGGTCATGTACAGAGGGGTTACAGTTACATAAGTAGTGAGTGCATTTCTTGTCCAACTTGTTAACCCCCTCCCTAATTTTTCTCCTTTCCCTCCTCCTCCAATCCCCCCCAAGTTAAACAGATCATTTCTAACATATTGTCTTGTGAGTTCAGCTGTTACATTAGATCCCCTTTGTCCCTGGTCTCACCATTTGAGACTGCGTCTTTATATATAGCTCAACTGACCCACAACATACAAACCTTCTGTAACAGCCTCTTAAATGCTGGAATTAAAGGGGTAAAACACAAACTTTACTGTTTTTTTTTTTAATCTGTTCCTTCCCAGTTTTGATTACATGATTGCTTTCTAGGAAGTCTGGGTTCTTGAGGAAATTCTACAGCCATAAATTTCTACAATATGATCAAGTAAGGTTAACATCTGACTTTCTTGGGAAATAACATTGCTACGTTGAGGGAAATTGCCAACAACTGCCTCAGCAATTGCAGTTTCAATTTAATTCAATGTGAATTCCTGATGTGTGACACAGAAATATTGACATCAGATCAGAGGGAGTCATGGCACCAGAATGAAGAAGCTCTGAGTGGGCTGATGACCTGGATCATTCGGTTCTCATAAGATATAAAGGCAGCTACACTCAAAAGATATAAAGTGCTCCCAAAAACATAAACACCAAAACAAACCAAAACTGCTTTCAAGAATAGCTGGCCAAGATTCTGTCCCATTCTATGGGCTATCTCTTAACTCTGTAAATTATTTCCTTTGCTGGGCAGAGGCTTTTAATTTATTGCAGTCCTAGTAGTTAATCTTTGCTCTTATTTTCTGACATATTGGATTCTATTCAGGAAATTTCTCTCTATGCCTATGAAATGGCATCCAAGAATCAATAGACGGTAAGACCCCAAAACCACTGATAAACTGGGATTTATCAGAATTTTATCTAAGCGAAAGAACAAAGCGCTGATGGGATCTTGGAGCACCGCCCTGGGTATCAGCCAGTGCCATCTTTTAAGCAGTTTTGACCGGCGGGGGGAGGGAGGGGAGGGGGAAGGCTTGAGCATGCGCAGTTGGGCTCCTTGTGCATTTTGACCAATGGTCACTCCAGAAGTTGGTTTTTTTTTTTTACAATTTCCGCCAGGGCTTTTAGCCTAGGGGCTGTCGAAGGGAAGCTTGGAGAATGGAACACAAGATGGGAATGATGCATTTAGTCAGTAGCAGGAGCGATGTTACAGTTTGACTTTATAACCACAAAAACAAAGCTACAAAATCATCCACTACTGAAAAGCAGAGGCTTCTAACTTTTACATGGCCTAAATACCTCAATCAAATATTACCTTTTATTTTCAGACCACAATACCTATGACTTCGAATATTTCCCCACTTTCAAAATTTCAGGTCCTACCTTAAGGCCTTTGATGTCTTTCAAATTGATTTCATTTCTTCTTTTGTTGATTTTGTTTTGTTTTGTTTTTTTTGGGGGGGAGGGTTTTGCCAGTCATGGGGCCAGAACTTTGAGCCTGGCCGCTGTCCCTCAGCTCTTCAACTTAATTAAGACTAGTGCTCTACCACTTGAGCCACAGCGCCACTTCTGGCTTTTTCTGCTTATGTGGTGCTGAGGAATCAAATCCAGGGCCTCATGCATGCAAGGCAAGCACTCTACCACTGAGCCACCTTCCCAGCCCTCTTCTTTTTTTAAACAAGATGAGAGGCAGGGATTTAGATATCCAGTTTTCTCAGCACCATTTATTGATGAGACTCTTTTCCAAAACACACACACAAACACACACACACACACACACACACTGGCAACTTTGTCAAAGATCTGATGGTTGTAGTTGTGGACACTCATTTCTAGGTATGATTCTTCCTATCTTATCCTAGCCTGTCCTTCTATTCTATTAGATTTGGAATATAACTCAGGTGAGAGGAGAATTAAGGGGGGAACTTATTGCCTATGGTGACTTCATGAGGCTGTGACTATGTCGTGGCAAACATCCTAGAGTCCCCAAGCACAAGCTGTATGCAATATGAATGCATGGCTTAGTCCCTCTCTCCTAAGATGCAAGAACATGGTAGAAATGTCTCTGGATTTTTTATTCAATTTTCTTTATTTCAACCAAGTTTGTAATGCAAAGACGGACCATAAACATCTCTACTGGTAACAATCTATTCCTTTATAGTCTTCTCTGACATGACATTTTTACTTTTATGACATGCTGGACTGGAATCTTTCAGGATATCTTTTCAGGATATATTCCAAAAGAAGCAGGTCATCGATTGCAAATCCACTAATAAATAGCATCTACTTGATGTGCCAGCGTTTTCAAAGATGGCGATAAGAGGGAGCTACTGATCTCTTCCATCAGAAGGCCCAAGCCTTCTCCTGAGCCTCTTCATGGCTGATTTCATCTCCTGGTTCCTCAGAGTATAGATCAAGGGATTCAGCAGAGGGGAGATGACAGTGAAGGTGACAGAGATGGCCTTGTCGGTGGGAAGGGCGGTGAAGGGCCGGGCATACACATAGATGCAGGGCACAAAATGCAGGGTCACCACGGTGATGTGGGAGGTGCAGGTGGAGATGGCTTTCCTCCTCCCCTCTCCAGTGTGAGACCGCAGCATCATTAAGATGACGGTGTAGGACACCAGCAAGAAGATAAACCACAGAGTAGTGAGCATGCCATTGTTGGAGATCATCAGGATCTCCAGAAGAAAGGTATCCGTGCAGGCAAGTTTGAGCACCTGGGGGACATCACAGTAGAAAGTGTCCAGAACGTTGGGCCCACAGAAGGGCAGTGGGAGCAGGAGGGAGATCTGCACAATGGAGTGGACAAAGCCCCCCACCCAGGAGGCCGCGATGAGGGCCGTGCAGCGCCCCCTGCTCATGATGCTCACGTAGTGCAGCGGCTTGGAGATGGCGATGTAGCGATCCAAGGCCATCACCGACAGAGAGAACACATCCACTCCCCCGATCAGGTGGAAGAAGAACATCTGAGCGACGCAGCCGTCGAAGGAGATGGTCTTCCTCACCGAGAGGAGGTCTCTCAGCACCTTGGGGGCCGTGATGGAGGAGAAGCAGATGTCGGCAACAGACAAATTGCGGAGCAAGAAGTACATGGGGGTGTGAAGGCGAGAGTCCCAGGTCACGGTGACCATGATGAACAGGTTTCCCAGGAGAGTTGTCACGTACACCAGCAGGAGGAAAAGGAATAAGAGCAAGCTCACCTCTTGACTCTGGCTCAGGCCAAGGAAAACAAGCTCTTTGACCCTTGTGCAGTTTTCCGTGGCCATGGGCACATCCTCCTGCTTGCTGGTGGATTTCAGGATATGTCTTATGAAGGAACTCTTATTTCTCTTGTTCTTCTGAGCACCTAGAACCCTTGTAAGATGCTTTCCTGAGTGGATGTAGTGTTTGCAATTTGTTGAGTGGTCCAAGTAAAATAGCATCACAAGCAGTTTTGTAATTAAATCAAGTTGTCACATGAGAAAACATTTCATAGTTCTTTTCCTTTCTTGTTGTCTTGTTTGTTCATTTATCTTTCTTTGGGAGGGAAAAGGAAGGTCACAGAAATGGAGCGACAGAGAGTAAACAAATGCAGCAGTGCTACTCACTACACACTACAATGAACATCAACTATACAACTTGGGGGATGAGAGGAAAACAACTGGGAGAGTGGGAGGAAAGGGTGGACATTGTCCAGAAAGAAATGTACTCCTGGGCTGGGAAGGTGGCTCAGTGGTAGAGCGCTTGCCTTGCACGCATGAGGCCCTGGGTTCGATTCCCCAGCACCACATAAGCAAAAAGAAAAAAAGTCGGAAGTGGCGCTATGGCTCAAGTGGTAGAGCGCTAGCCTTGAGCTGAAGGGTGCAGGGACAGTGCTCAAGCCCAGAGTTCAAGCCCTACCAAAAAAAGAAAGAAAGAAAATACATATATTATATATATATATATATATATATATATACACAGAATTGGATAAATTGGATGCTTTTGGTACAAAAATGTCCAAGTTACTAAACTTTTGTTTGTATTCCCTTGATTAAGATTTCTTCATCATCTTTTTAGTTATGCTGTTTTGTGGGGAAATGATTCTGGCTTTGATAAAAACAGAGTGGAAACACCATCTGCAGCTTCTTATTTCTGCTATAACTGTCACTGGTTTGCTATTATTATTGTTGTTGTTATTATTTTCAATTTTTTTACACTTAATAAAAACACACTTGAATAAGTACCTATGGACTTTCAGAAATTAGAAAGATAATATTGTTTTCAAAATGGAGAACTTCTCTGCATGCCAGGAGGCGGTAGGATGTAGAACAGAGCTGGCTATACTGGGCATTTGGGGTCACAGCTCTATATCCCCCATGTTTTGCCATCATCTAGCTTATCAGTGGAGGCCTAGACTCCGTTCCGCATGATGTGGATAGTGCACGTGTGAACCAGCAAGGAGAAAGAAGAGCCTGACCTAAGGCTGATATAAACTTGGGAAACTATAGGACTGGAGAAGGGCATAGTTCTCCAGGTCAGAACTAACTGGAGATCTGCTTTTTCCCCCTTTCCTGACTCTCTTTTCTGCTCCTGTCTCCACCATCAGTAGATCCATTTGGAGGTGACCTTCCCGATGCCCTCTGGAGTCTTCACCTCTTAAGACACAAAGAGTCTTATGAATGGTTCTCCTCTCCTCACAGGGAAAAATGGTTTTCAGTTCTTTCCTGCAAATGAAGAACAATGATCAATAAAGAGATCTCATTTCTCCAGACTCACAACATCTGTAAACTGAAGATGTAACTCTACTCCATCCCAAAGCCCACATTCCATCTCCTTCAACATACAGTCATTGTTTAAGCATTGAATAATCAGAATGCTTTCTTTATCTCAGTAAGAGGATAAAGGTAGCAGAAACCAAGAAAAGGCTATGTTTAGAAAAAGCTACACACTTTCTTCTTCACTTTAAGCATACAAGCATGAAGCAGAATATAGTTTCTCTAAAAAGAATTCAAAGCAGGGAGCCTATAATCCTGGCCACTCAGGAGGCTGACATCTAAGATCACAGTTCCAAGCCAGCCAGGGCAGGAAAGTCCCTGAAACTCTTATCTCCAATAAACCACCAGAAAATTGGAAGTGGCGCTGTAGCTCAAGTGGTCCAGCGCTAGCCTTGAGCTGAAGAGCTGAGGGACAGCACTCAAACCCAAAGTTCAAGCCCCACAACTGACAAAAAAAAAAAAGAACTCAAAGCAACATAGGTGATCGGCAGTTCATAGTGAACCTCTCAATATTGTCAAGCACATTACTACTTATAAAGCACTTTGTGCTTCAACCAAACAAGCTTCGATTTGTGTGGTGAGATGAATAACATACAATTCACAGGACTTTATACATGTTTTTATATGTTCATAATGAGAAGGGGGAAGGAATGCAGTTAAGAATCCAATATGTTTCCTACAAAATCAAGAAAGGTAAGGAAAGGGGTGGGTAGGGAGCAATGGGTGAGAATGTTGAAAGGGCATTGACCAAGATGCGTTGTATTCATAAACTGCCTTGTTAAATAGCAACTCCTTTGTACAACTACTTAAAGATAATTTAAAAAAAAAAAAAACAACAACAAAAAGCAGTCAGGAAGTTTTCAGATAAAACAGGAGCCAGCATAGATCAGCCCACACTCCTTTAGATCTGCGGTGAGCTTGTGCAGCAAAAATTGATGCTGAGAAAATGAAAGTCGATTCCTTGACATTAGAATCCAATGACATATTGGACCCTGCATGTATCAGAAAGTGGAACTGCATTCATTTAGTCAACGAATCTTCTTATCCTGTAATGCACAATTCCTAACCCTTATGGCATGGTTGGTATTGCGCTAGCACTAGCAATATGCACACATGTTCAGCAAAGTTCTAGTCTCCAGCAGTTTTCAGTCTGAGGCACGGTACAAACGTTCAAGTGTATAAACACAAGTGAAGTATAGCGCTAATACCAACGTCAGAGCTAGAGCTAGGGTTAGTCTGGGCAAGTTTCTTATAGAGGTTAAAGTTTCATTCCATTTCATCAATTTCCCAGAAGCAGGAAAATGTAAAAAGGAAAGAATTCACACATGGCCATCTGTGATGAAAATAGCCATATGGAGAACACTAGAAAATGCACCATGGTTGCCACAATGTGAGAAGATGTTTATTTCCCCTCAACTCTGATTCATGTATTTAGTAGCATATATTAAAGGGTTTTCTAAAATGTAATGGTGAAATTTTATGGTCTTCCTCGACATTTTCTCTCTCTCTCTTTCTCTCTCTCTCTCTTCTCCCTCCCTCCCTCTCTCATTCTCCCTCCTTCCGTCCCTCCCTCCTTCCGTCCCTCCCTCCCTTCCCACTTCTCTCTCTGCTGGTCCTGAGTCTTAAGGCTTGAATTCAGGGCCTGAACATTTTTACTAAAGGCTAACACTCTACTACTTTAACCATAGCTCCATTCCTGGATTTTTGGTGGTTAATTGGAGATAACGGTCTCACAGACTTTCCTACATGGACTGCCTTTGAACTGTGATTCTCAACTCTCAGTCTCCTGAGTAGCTAGGATTCGGGGTGTGAGCCATCTGCACCCAGATCCTCTTTCTCTCTTTGAATGACACAACAATGGGAGACACTGGTTTCACAAGAATAAGGGATGTTTATATAAGATGTATTGAATCATTTTAAGTAACTTTCGTAATTACGATTATTTTTTCCATCTTGTGCATAGACAATGAACCTTTATTACGATGCTTACATATCTACAGACAAATCAAGTCAATGGAAGTTCAGGATACTATATTAAGTAAAAGAATACAGACAGAGCCAGGCACTGGTGGCTCATACCTGTACTCCTAGCTACTCAGGAAGCTGAGATCTGAGGACTGCAGTTCAGAGCCAGCCTGGGCAAGGAAAGTCTGTGAGACTCTTATCTCCAATTAACCACCAGAAAACCAGAAGTGGCGCTCTGGGCCCAGAGTTCAATCCCCACAACCGACCAAAAAAAAAAAAAGAATACAGATAAAGAGTAAATATTGTATTCTCATATTTGGAAAATTTTTAAAAATAACCTGATGGCAAAATAGTGATTTAAAGATTTAAAAAGGCTTGTGTGTATATGTGGGTGTGTGGGTGCATGCATGCTGCATCAGTAAAGGAAGAGTATATTTGATAACTGCACGCTGTATGCATATGGGGAAATATTGTGTTGCAACCCCATTAAAATGTAGAATGTATATATGCTAATAAAAATTTTAAATGATAAAGTAAAATGTCTACTATAAACTAGACTATGTTGAAAAATGCTTATAGTCTAAAAAAGTAAATGATTTAAGAAATTACAAGATATACTACATGATGAAAAATGAGATATTTTTGCAGAAAAGCACAGATAAATTTGAATAGTATAAGAACTATAATACAATGCCCATGATCATTTTTGACAATAATAAACGCTAGGATTTGTACAGTTCTTTGTATATATAACATGCTCAAAGTTAATTTGTTTCATTCTTACGTTCACACATTAGATACATGGTAGTGGTAATCCTATTTTTCACAAATACCTCTGGAGTGGAAGAGATGGGAACAGAAGGAAAGAGAGTTGTCTTTTTACCCTACATCATCATAGATGGTCACAGTGTGTGCTGTAAGGCCATTTGAAAAAGTCTGTCTGCAGAAAATCATTTTCCAGAAATCCTCTTTACAGTGATTTTAGTGTACAACTGCTTCCACCAATACACAACCCACAGGGACTTGATAAATGCATGAGCAGCTCTTTCACAACCAAGCCATCATTTTATCATTTAAAAAATGATTAACACAGCTTCCCCTCCTCCAATATTTGACACTTACCTGTGGAGCGGCCATCTTTGGACTAAAGCACTTGCTAGACCTGGGAATAATTGTGAAAGCCAAATCGTTTACACAGAACCACAGGAACATCTCATCTCCATTGTACCATGCATAGCCTTAACCTGGGCTTGTGCTTAGAGTTCTTACTTATTTCCTGAAACTCCAGCTAAAACTCATTTCCTAAGAGGTACTGTGCATATCAACTGGCATTACAAATTCCTGAAAATTTTATTTCTTAGGGGGGTATTAAATATCTTTTCTTTCCTCCATCGGTCATGGGTTTGAACTCAGGGCCTGGGTGCTATCCCTGAGCTCTTTTTGCTTACAACAAGCACTCTACCACTTGGCACCATAGCTCCACTTTCTGGTGGTTAATTGGAGATAGTCTCATGAACTTTCCTGCCTGGGCTTAACCGTGATCCTCAGATCTCAGACTGTTGAGTAGCTAGGATTATAGGCATGAGCCACCAGCTCCTGTCTTAAATATCTTAATATCCTCCATTTTCAGAAGGTAAAAAATAGTGTCAGGAATCCCATCTGTAAGGTTCCTCCACTTGCGTCTCTGTCTAATGTTCAATTCCTTTATCTCCAGGCTAAATGTGAGAATGGCCAAGGGAAGATTCTTCTTCAAGAAAGTGAAAGTAAGTGGCCGATTCCAGTTTGGGTGATGCAATTTTAGTGGGAATTATTCAATTAATAGAAGCCAAACAACACACACACACACACACACACACACACACACACACACACACACACACAAGACATACACACACAGAGATCAGTAGGTGTCTAAATTCTTTAGAGGCAATAGACGAAATCTATCCAATTTCTGCATTCAACAATTCTCCACTGGGTACCTGGCGCCATGTTCTAGTCCCATAGTCCCAGGCTGATTACAAGAGTTGGCTGAAAGATTATTTTTGGACATGGAAGTAGAAATCAAGTGGCTAGTTTCCCTGGTAGTCATGGAGTTTCAGTGGGACTTATTAAATAGATTGTTGCTAATATATATGCAAATGTGTAAACACAAGGAGTCATTATGGAGAGCAGCCACATTTTGGGTTGTGTCCAGATTATCTAACATCTAGAGAAAAAAATAAATCCTATTATCCCTAACTTAATCAGCTCTTTGTTAAAAAAAAAAAAAAAAAAAAAAAACATGCCAAGTCTATATTCATTTTTTGAAACTACATATTAGCTATTTAAACCATATAATGGTATATATTGCACACATATGCATCCTATATACATATATATTATTATCTATATGTGTGTATGTATATTGCAAGCTCTCAAAAAGCTAGAACAAGAGAATATGCCCCTAAACACTCTCTTTTGTTTTCTTTTCAAGCAGACAATAATTATGTCTCCAGTAACCTGCATGTCTACTATACAACACATCACAGGTGAGGTGATCCTTAGAAATGAACACCTGTAACTTGTTACTCTCTACCTTCTATGTATGTTATATAAAACCTTTACCCTCAGGAGAGCTGCACACAATTAAGGTCACAGATAGGTAGAGGTAATCATCAAAACTGTTCATTCAGCATTTTGGGCTATATATAAATTTACCTTATTGATCCATAGGAAAAAAATTGTTTGAAGCAAGGTCCTGGTAGTTGACAGAGGTGCTGTCCTGGGGCTTGTACTCAGGGCCTGGCATTGCCCCTTGAGTTAGTATTTACTGCCTGAGCCACAGCTCCACTTCCATCTCTTTTTGTAGTTTATTGGAGATAAGAGTTTCAGACTATGGGCTGGGAAGGTGGCTCAGTGGTAGAGCGCTCGCCTTGCATGCTCAAAGCCCTGGGTTCGATTTCTCAGCACCACATAAGCAAAAAGAAAAAAGCCAGAAGTGGCGCTGTGGCTCAAGTGGTAGAGCGCTAGCCTTGAGCTGAAAAGCTGAGGGACAGCGCCCAGGCCCAGAGTTCAGGCCCCACGACCGGACCCAAAAAAAAAAAAAAAGAGTTTCAGACTAGGGCTGGGAAGGTGGCTCAGTGGTAGAGCGCTTGCCTTGCATGCCTGAGGCCCTGGGTTCGATTCCTCAGCACCACATATGCAAAAAGAAAAAACTGGAAGTGGCGTTGTGGCTCAAGTGGTAGAGCGCTAGCCTTGAGCTGAAGAGCTGAGGGACAGCGCCCAGGCCCAGAGTTCAGGCCCCACGACCAGACCCAAAAAAATTAAAAAAAAACAAAAGAGTTTCAGACTTGCCTGGCTCACCTAGACTTACTTCTAACCGTGATCCTCAGGTCTCAGCCTCCTGAGTAGTTAGGATTACAGCGGTGAGCTACTGGAGCCAGGCATTTGATGCTATTTCGAATGCCATGAAATCTGAGTCTAGGATTCCAAGATTAAGTGAATCCTTAGGTCTACTTTTTATTTCTCAGCCATCCTATTCCATCTTCAATGAAAAGCACCAGATACAAAGAGAAGAATACAGCCAACAAATGGAAGGGACAAACACGCCCAGGATCAAAAAGAAACAGAGTTGATGAATAGTTTCACCAACTATACTAGCTCTCAATATTGACATGAAATATAAAAAGGAATGCAGAAGGACCATTGGAGTACACATTGAATTTTGCTTAGGAGAACTCGAAATCTACATTGCAGCATATTTTTTAGATGAGAATGTGATTTAAAGAGTAAAGTTCCACCAGATCTGTTGAATAGGCCAGATTCACATTCACCGAGAAAGGAAATTAGTAATGTCATAGGAGCATGGACATTTCTAACATATTTCAAACACAGAAAAGACAAACTCCAGTATTTACTCAAAAATCTTATGGTACCAAGTATGAAATAGTGAAACAGACATACCTATAACTTCATGGAATGCACTTTCTAGTGGGAAGAGACCATGCACTTAATTAGAGGAAAACAATATGGAGGAAAACAAAGCAGGGTATAGGACAGAGAGTAATTAGCAAAAGTCTACAATTTATGAAATGATGGTGAGAGAGTGGTGAGTTAACAAAACCTATTTATTAGGCTATATTAGTTATACAAGAAGGGTTTTCACAATGTTCCCTACACGATCTCCAGTAGGGAAAGTAACCGTAAGAAAAGAATTACGATACACAGACTTCAAATTATACTACAAAGCCATACTAGCAAAAACAGCAAGGTACTGGAGGGATGAGGGGCAAAGACAGACATAAAGAGATGAATGATATAGAAGACCCAGGAATAAGCCACACAACTACAACCAGCTCTTTTGACAAAAGAGTCAAAAGTACATACTGGAGACAACCTTTTCATAATTTGTGGTGGCAGAACTAGCTCTGTATAGGTAGGAGACTGGAACTTGGCCAAGATCAACTCCATAGAACTCAATGAATGGACTGAAACTTGAATCTAATGCAGAAAATATATGAAGCATGTGGAAATTACAGGCACAGGTCATTTTTTTTTTCAGGTCATGGGGCCTGAACTCTGGGCCTGGGCGCTGTCCCTCAGCTCTTCAGCTCAAGATTAACGCTCTACCACTTTGAGCCACAACACCACTTCTGGCTTTTTCTGCTTATGTGGTGCTGAGGAATAGAACTCAGGGCCTCATGCATGCAAGGCAAGCACTCTACCATTGAGCCACCTTCCCAGTCCAGTAATTATTTTTTTGAATACTGCTTGCCCATAAAAAGAGTAAAATTTGATAAATGAGACTAGATCAAATTTTTAAAAGCTTCTGAATGCAAAGAAACGATTACCAAGACCAAAAGCAACCCACAGAATGGGAGAAAAATCTTCACCAGCTATTCAATGGACAAAAAAAAATTAATATCCAGAATATACAAAACAGCTTAAGAATGAAACAGTGGGGGCTGGGAAGGTGGCTCAGTGGTAGAGCGCTTGCCTTGCATGCATGAGGCCCTGGGTTCAATTCCTTAGCACCACATAAGCAAAAAGAAAAAATCCGGAAGTGGCGCTGTGGCTCAAGTGGTAGAGCACTAGCCTTGAGCTGAAGAGCTGAGGGACAGCGCCCAGGCCCAGAGTTCAGGCCCCACGACCAGACCCAAAAAAAAAAAAAAAGAATGAAACAGTGAAAGAATAAATGAACAAATTAATAAGTGGGCAAGTGAATTGGCCAGTTCTCCCAGGGGGATAAATGATGACTAGACACCTCAAAACCTATTCAACATCCTTATCCATCCAGAAAGGAAATGCAAGTTAAAACTACACTAATATTCTATCTTAGCCCAATCAGAATAGGAAAAACAAAAACAAACAAACAACAGCAAACGCTGGTGAGGATGACAGGAGAAAAGAACTTCCATACCCTGCTGGTGGGAATGTAAATTCGGTTATTATGATGATTATGAAAATCAGTATTGAGATTTCTCAAAAACTTAAAAATAGACCTACATGATGACCTTGCTTACCACTATTGAGAGAGACTATCTGAGAGAGTGTAAGTTGATATGCAAGGAAAATGTCTGCCTGCTGCTTATTACAATACTGTTCACATTAACCATATAAATGGTGGAATCAACAGAGGTGATCCACAAAGATGGTGCATATATATAGACCTTTGATTATTAGATAGCTACAAAACTCAGATTCATGGACACACACACACACACACATGAATTTTTTTTTTTTGGTCAGTCATGGAGCTTGAACTCTGGGCCTGGGCTCTGTCCCTCAACTCTTCAGCTCAAGGCAAGGGCTCTACCACTTGAGTCACAGCGCCACTTCCGGTCTTCTTTTTTTTTTTTATTGTAAAGATACTATACAGAGGGTTACAGTTGCATGAGTGAGGTAATGAGTACACTTCCTCTTGAACATTGTTACCCCCTCCATTGTTTTCCCCCTACCATCCCCTCCCTCCCTCCCTTCCCCGAGGTTCTTTTTTTTTAATTGTGATTAAGTGATTACATAATTTCTGGAATTTCACAGTATTGTGGAATAATGATGCTCAGTTAAAGTCACAAGTTCATTCTAACTTTCCTGGAGCAAATTGTCTATCACAGTCTGTAACATATAACGGTGTTCACATGTTATATACCATATATGTGATCAGCAGCATGGGGATATTTAGTAGTGGTTCAACCAGATGAGTGGGAGTTCTTTGTTTCTTAAGTCCTATTAGTTTTGTTGTATCACCTAACATTTTGGATTTAGCATCCACTTATCAGGGAGACCATGTACCGTTTGTCTCTTCGTTCTTGGCTTACCTCGCTCAACATGATTCCTTCTAGCTCCATCCATTTCCCTGCAAATGCCATTATTTTGTCATTTCTAATGGCTGCATAATATTCCATTGTGTATAGATACCACAATTTTTGGATCCATTCATCTGTGGTGGGGCATCTGGGTTGTTTCCATATCCTAGCTATTGCGAACAGTGCTGCAATAAACATGGAGGTGCACGTGTCCTTGTATATTGGTTCCTGTTGTTCAGGGTAGATGCCTAGAAGTGGTATGACTGGGTCGTAAGGGAGGTCAATCTTTAGCTTTCTAAGGACCCTCCAGACTGCTTTCCAAAGTGGTTGTATAAGTGTACATTCCCACCAGCAGTGTAATAGGGTTCCTCTTTCTCCACATCCCCTCCAGCATTTGTCGTTGGCTGATTTGTGGATGTGGGACATTCTGACTGGGGTAAGGTGGTATCTCAGGGTTGTCTTTATTTGCATTTCCTTCACCACCGGGGTGATGAACATTTCCTCATGTGTTTCTTTGCCATTTTTATTTCTTCATTTGAGAAGTCCCTCTTTAGTTACCTTGCCCATTTAGTAATTGGTTTGTTAGGTTTGGGAGGGATTAGTTTCTTGAGTTCCCTGTATATACAGGATGTTAACCCCTTGTCTGATATATTGCTGGTAAATATTTTTTCCCAATTAGTTGGTTGTCTTTCTAGCTTAGTTGCGATAGATTTAGCTGTACAGAAGCTTTTTATTTTTAGGTAGTCCCATTTGTCGAGTCTCTCTCCAACTTGTTGTAACCCTGGGACTCTGTTCAGGAAGTTCCTTCCTGTGCGTATTAGTTCAAGTGTCTCTCCTACTCTGTCCTGCAGTAGTTTCAGAGATTCAGCTTTAATGTTAAGGTCTTTAATCCATTTTGAGTTGATGATGGTGCATGGTGATAGGCTGGGGTCCACTTTTAGTTTTCTGCATGTGGCTGCCCAGTTTTCCCAGCACCAGCGGTTGAAGAGGCTGTGTTTCTTCCATTGTATGTCTTTGGCTCCTTTGTCGAATATCAGCTGGCTGTAGGCCTGTGGATTTATTTCTGGATCTTCTATTCTGTTCCATTGGTCTTCGGGTCTGTTTTTGTGCCAGTACCATGCTGTCTTTGTTATTATAGCTCTGTAGTAGAGTTTGAAGTTCGGCATGGATAGCCCTCCCATATTGTCTTTATCCCCTAGAATTGTTTTGGCTATTCTAGGTCTTTTGTTGTTCCATATGAATTTTTGGACTGTTTTCTGTATTTCAGTGATGTACGTCATTGGGATTTTAATAGGAATTGCATTGAATTTGTATATTAGTTTTGGAAGTATTACCATCTTTACTATATTAAGTCGGCCTATCCAGGAGCATAGGAGGTCTTTCCATTTCCTAGTGTCTTCTGCAATTTCTTTCTTTAACTTTTTATAGTTCTCATTAAATAGTTCTTTTACATCTTTGGTTAGGTTAATTCCTAAATATTTTATTTTTGGGAAGGTTATTGTGAATGGGGTTGCTCCCTTTATTTCCCTCTCTTGTTGTACATTGTCAGTGTACAGGAAGGCAACTGATTTTTGTGGGTTCATTTTGTATTCTGCTATTTTGCCGAAGTGATTTATGATTTCTAAGAGTTTGGGGATGGAGTTTTTGAGATCGTGAAGGTATAGTATCATGTCGTCTGCAAAAAGGGATAGTTTAACTTCTTCTTTCCCTATGCGGATCCCTTTAATGTCTTTTTCTTGCCTTATTGCCCTGGCTAAGGGTTCCAGGACTATATTGAAGAGGAGTGGAGACAGTGGGCATCCTTGCCTTGTTCCTGATTTTAGGAGAATTGGTTGTAGCTTTTCCCCATTACCACTTCCGGTTTTCTGGTGGTTAGTTGGAGAACTCATGAGCCCACAGAATGGGAGAAAAATCCTTACCAGCTATTCAATGTGGGTTCTCATGAACTTTCCTGCCCGGGCTGGCTTTGAACCTCGATCCTCAGATCTCAGTTTCCTGAGTAGCTAGGATTACAGGTGTGAGCCACCAGCGCCTGGCACTGATTTTTAAACATGTGCTTGTTTAGGGGAATAAAGAGGGAAAAAGAGAGAGAAAATAAGTGATAGAGACTAATATCAAAATTTAACACAGCCATGTGCAAAGTAAGTAAAGGGATTTCAGTGAACGCTGTTGACCAAGAGAAGAATGAGAGGACAAGGAAAGAGAAAGCAACAAAGAATTATCTGATTAAAATCAAATACATGCACATCCGAAATACCATGGTGAAACCCTGTTGGCACAATTAATACACACTGAAAACATGGATGACAAGAGAGTAGAACAGGTCTGGTTGAGGAGTGGGTATCAGCAGAGCTGAGAAGGTAGATGGAAAAGGGGCAGGAGGGACGATGTGTATGGTAAAAAGTAGTTTATTCACATATATGATAAAAAAAAAAAAAGAGCCTGGCACTGGTGGTTTATGCCTGTAATCCTAGTTGCTCAGAAGGCTGAGATCTGAGGATCTCGGTTCAAAGCCAGCCAGAGCAGGAAAGTCCATGAGAGTCTTATCTCCAATTAACCACCAGAAAACTGGAAGTGGCACTGTGGCTCAAGTGGAAGAGCACTTGCCTTGAGCTGAAGAGCTCAGGAACAGTAACCAGGCCCAGAGTTCAAGCCCCACGCCTCACACACACACACACACACACACACACACACAGAATAACAAAACCTGCCAAAGTTGTTTTAAATGGGGAGTATGGAAAGGGAGAGGGGTAGAGGGAATGTGTTTGATTGATACACATTATACACTTGTATAAAAAGATCACAGTGAAAACTCTTCTTGTATAACTAATTTATGCTGATAAAGTTTTATTTCAACTCACCATTCCCTCATCATCATCCTTTCAGAAACTGTAGACTTTCACTAATTACTTTCTGTCCTTTGCCCTGCTTTGTTTTCCTCCATATTTCTTTTCCCATTCTAATAGTCTCTGTAGTTATTTTTCTTAGTAAACGCACAGTATCCTCCCACTAGAAAGTGCATTCCATGAGGGTATAGGTATGTCTGTTTCACTATTTCATACTTGGTACCCTCACATTTTTGAGTCAATACTGGGGTTTTTTCCTCTGTGTTTGAAATATGTTAGAAATGTCAGTGCTCCTATGACATTACTAATTTCCTTTCTCAGTGAATGTGAGTTCTGGCCTTCTATTCACAGATCTGATGGGACTCTACTCTTTCAATTCCATTCTCATCTAAAAAACGTTGCAGTATAGATTCCTACATGACTATTAGCACTTGTTTCCCATCTCCATGCCCAAAAATAATCCTTTAGCTAACTCTCGTAATTGGCCTGGGACTAAGAGACTAGATCATGGTGCAGGGACCCAGTGGAGAAATACTAAAGACATAATTTGGTTAGATTTCTTATATTACTTCTAAAGAGTCTATTGCATCAAGCAAAACTTGTCCCTATGTGTGTGTGCCTGTGTGTGTGCATATTTTGGTGACATTAATTTAATAATTCTACTGAAATTGCATCACCAAAACTGGAATCATCTACCTGTTTCCACTTTCTCAAACAATGAGTCTCTTAGCCATCAATCCACAAGTAGAAAAACCTTAAAGATGTGAATGCTTGAGACACAGTTCCTTTGTCTCCTGAAAATGGAGCAAGGACAAGAAGATATTGAATTCCTCAAAATATTTTACTGGTCAGAAACAAAAATTTTCAGGAATTAATGATGCCAGTTGATATGCACAGTACCTCCTAGCATATGAGTTTTAGCTGGAGTTTCAGGAAATACGTAGGAACTCTAAGCACTATGCATGGTACAGTGGAGACAAGATGTTTTTGCGGTTCTATGTAACAAATTTTGGCTTTCACTATGATTCTCAGGTCTAGCAAATGCTTCAGTCCAAAGATGGCCACCCCAAGGACAAGCACAGGGAAGGTAAGTGTCAAATATTGGAGAGGGGAAGTCATATTAATCCTATTTTTTAATCATAAAATGGTGCCTGGGTTGTGGGAGAGGTGTTCATGCATTTATCAAGTCCCTGTGGGTTGTGTATTGGTGAGAGCTACTGCACACTAAAATCACTGTAAAGAGGGCTTCTGGAAAATGCTTTTCTGCAGACAGACTTTTTCAAATGGCCTTACAGCACACACCGTGACCATCTATGATGATGTAGGGTAAAAAGACAACTCTCTTTCCTTCTGTTCCCATCTCTTCCACTCCAGAGCCATGTGAGGTATTTGTGAAAAGTAGGATTACCACTACCATGTATCTAATGAGTGAAGGTAAGAATGAAACAAATTAACTTTAAATCGCATGTTACATCTATAGAAAACTCAAAAAATACTAGTTTTTATTATTGTCGGGCATAATCAATACCTTATCATAGCCTTTATGCCACTCAAAGTTATCTGTATTTCTTTACCAAAATATCTGAGGCATTATACCCTTTAATTTGCACATATCAATTTACTTTTTAAAAGACCACAAGCTCTACAATACAGTCTAATTTATGCATATCTTCGTTATAATTTTCATTCTATTAACATATGCTAATTCTACCTATCAAGGGAAGTTCACATGATATTGCCACATATGAATACAATATGCACTTATCAAACTCAATATCCCTTTACTTATGAACACACACTAGACAAACATATACCTACATGCACCTACACATTCACTCACACACACTCACCCTTCAAACCCCTGTTACTCACTATTATACATTCAGGTCAACTTCTGTTAGTTTCCAAATATTAGAACATGGTCCGCTTAGCTTTCTCTGTCTGACTCAATTTATTTATTATAATGTTCTCAACTTCAATCTACTTATTCATACATCTGTGAACATTACAATAAACATTCATTGTCTATGTTATACATAGATAGAACAGGTAATAATAATCATAGAACTTTCTTGAAACAAATGTAGTATCATATAGGAGATAGAGAGAGAGATAGACCAAACAGGCATTGTTCTCAGGAGAGCAGAGCCTCACTGCAGTGTGTCGTTCAAAGTGGGAAAGAGCATGACCAATTCTCAAAAGAAAGCCACTGTGCCTTTCTATTTCTCATGAGTGTGAGGATCCCAAAATCCCCCACACCACTTCTCAGAGCAAAATCCTCAACCTCTGGTACTAAATACACAGATGAGAGTGGAAGGTAAAGAAATCAAAGGAAGCCGGGCATCCGTGGCTCACTCCTGTAATCCTAGCTACTCAGGAGACAGATCTGAGGATCACAGTTCAAAGCCTGCCTGGGCAGGAAAGTTGGTGAAACACTTATCTCCAATTAACCACCAGAAAACTAGAAGTGGCGCTGTGGCTCAAGTGGTAGAGCTCTAGCCTTGAGCTGAAGAGCTCAGGGACAGCACCCAGGCCCAGAGTTCAAGCCCCACGACTGACAAAAAAGAAAGGAAGGGGGGCTGGGAAGGTGGCTCAGTGGTAGAGCGCTTGCCTTGCATACCTGAGGTCCTGGGTTCGATTCCTCAGCACCACATAAGCAGAAAAAGCTGGAAGTGGCGCTCTGGCTCAAGTGGTAGAGAGCTAGCCTTCAGCTGAAGAGCTGAGGGACAGTGCCCAGGCCCAGAGTTCAGGCCCCATGACTGGCAAAAAAAAAAAAAAAGAAAGGAAGGAAGGAAGAAAGGAAGGAAGGAGGAAATCAAAGGGCATTGTCCTGGCCCACAGTGGTGGAATATTTAGGTCTCACAGATAGGAGATAGACAGGAGGAGAAAGATCGCAGATAGGAGGAAAATTGGGGTCATACTCTTTATTTTTTTTTTTTTGGTCCAGTTGTGGGGCCTGAACTCTGGGCTTAGACATTATCCCTCAGCTTTTCAGCTCAAGGCTAGCGCTCTACCACTCACTTGAGCCACAGCACCACTTCCGGCTTTTTTCTTTTTGCTTATGTGGTGCTGAGGAATCAAACCCAGGGCCTCAGGCATGCAAGGCAAGTGCCCTACCACTGAGCCAACTTCCCAGCCCTGGGGTCATACTCTTATATCAATCCCTAACTGACCAAACAAAACATAAGCACTACTGAATGTAATAATCCAATAGTTGTTAAGGTTTTGAGGCAAGAAATGAGCTGTTAGTAATTTTTTACTTCTCCTTTCCACACATGCCTACAGAGTGCCAGACCTGCTGCATTTTCCACCATGCTCTTCACACTCACGCCACTTTCACCACTGAATGATTATTGAGAAGTTCTTCCCTGTGTATAGTTTCCTGCCTGTGTTTCCTGGAAATCGATCAAAACTAAGGAAAATTTACACCTCTTTTAGGAAACGTTTCCAGAACAACTCTAGGTTCTAGCTCCACTGTTTGTATCAACACTCCATCTCACATGCGTTTACACACTCAAATGTGTGTACTTTCCCTCAGCCTGTGGGAACACATTGTTGTACTTGTGTGCATATTGCTAGTAATACCCCAATCCCAACCATGCCATAAGTGTTCAATGTGTGTGTTACAAGACTAAAGGATTTGCCAACTAAATGAATGCATTTCCACTTTTAGTATATGCAGTGCGCTGTATTCAATCTGATCTAACTTTTGCACCTTCTAGTTCCATTTTCCTAGCATCAATTTCTGCTGCACAATAAATCGCTGCAGGGGCTGCTGATGTGAGTGAGATTGGGCCTATCCTAGGCTGACTGCAAATACATTCTGTATAATTTATGGCTATTTAAATAACAGGTCACCTTTATGCTAGATTTGAGGTGAAGAAGTGTTGTATTAAATAATTCGTTAAATGTTAATTACAACAATATTAAATAACGTATATAGGTTAAGAAGGATGGTATGTTTGAGCAAATGGCATGTAGAGTTTGGAATAAAATAGAATCACCTCTGATGTTTGATCCCCTTCCAGACTATGGTGAGTTTGGAGAGATGAGTCTCCCTTCCTGTCCAACATTTCTTCATCGGTAGGGAGTAACTATAATCACTGTTCCCTAGGAGTGCATGTGAGAACCATTCACAAGAAACCTAAACTCCAGTGAAGTGAGAACTCCAGGGGAAATCATGACTCTCCCACCCGCCAGCTACAAATGGATCTTCTGATGGCAGAAACTAGAAAGGAAAAACAAGAACAGAAGGAAATGGTAGATGGCCAGTTACTTCAGCCTCAGCAAGCTGTACACTAGCTTCTTCAGTCCTGTAGCTTCTCCAGGTAATCATCCCCTCCACTCCTCCTCCCCGAGGGCTTGAAATGATGCCAAACACACCCTCCAGAATGGAGTCTGAGCTACGCACTGATCAGCTAGTTGATGGCAAATTGTGGAGGAAGTAGAGCCAGGATTCCAAACTCCCGTAGTCATCTCTGCTCTACACCCTGCTGCTTTCCTCAGTAGGGAAATTTGTCACTTTTGATGAAATAATCTATCATCTTTCCAGTCTCAAAATTCCATGGGCTCCTATCCAAATGTGCTACTCTGTGGTGCAGAAAAATCTCTGATAATAATAATAAATAATAAATAAATAATAGTATTGGGGCTAGGAAGGTGGCTCAGTGGTAGAGCGCTTGCCTTGCATGCCTGAGGCCCTGGGTTCAATTCCTCAGCACCACATAAGCAGGAAAAAAAAAAAAAAGCCGGAAGTGGCGCTGTGACTCAAGTGGTAGAGGGCTAGCCTTGAGCTGAAGAGCTGAGGGACAATGCCCAGGCCCAGAGTTGAGGCCCATCAATGGACCAAAAAGTAAATAAATAAACAAATAAACAAATAAATAATAGTATTGATTATAGCAAAGCCAGAGCCCTCAAATGCAGATATAACAAGGTGATATTTTCATCCTGGGCTTTTATCTAAGGCAGAATCATTTTCCCTCAGAACAGTGTAAGTAAGAAGATGAGATAAAAAGGTTTTATTCATGAAACGAGACACAAGTGTAGTCCATTGGAGGTTTTATAACAGAGGCATCAAATGGAACCTTGGTAATTTTATCTTTTTAAAACCATCGCTTTTAGGTAACAATATTTTCCTTCCCCGAATAGTTCTACAGGAAAAGAACGATTGAATGATTTCACATGAGACAACTCGATTTGATTTTAAGATGTAGACCACGCAAGAAATTGCATCCCTACATCCATGCGGGGAAGATTCTAACCTGCGTTCTTGGTGCTCTGGAGAACAAAGAAAATAGCACCCTGCTTCCCTAGGACGCCTGCTTGAAACCCACCAGCAAGCAGGAGGATGCGCCCCTGGCCATGGAAAACTGTACCAGGGTCAAAGAGCTTGTTTTCCTTGGCCTGAGCCAGAGTCAAGAGGTGAGCTTGCTCTTATTCCTTTTCCTCCTGCTGGTGTACGTGACAACTCTCCTGGGAAACCTGCTCATCATGGTCACCGTGACCTGGGACTCTCGCCTTCACACCCCCATGTACTTCTTGCTCCGCAATTTGTCTGTTGCCGACATCTGCTTCTCCTCCATCACGGCCCCCAAGGTGCTGAGAGACCTCCTCTCGGTGAGGAAGACCATCTCCTTCGACGGCTGCGTCGCTCAGATGTTCTTCTTCCACCTGATCGGGGGAGTGGATGTGTTCTCTCTGTCGGTGATGGCCTTGGATCGCTACATCGCCATCTCCAAGCCGCTGCACTACGTGAGCATCATGAGCAGGGGGCGCTGCACGGCCCTCATCGCGGCCTCCTGGGTGGGGGGCTTTGTCCACTCCATCGTGCAGATCTCCCTCCTGCTCCCACTGCCCTTCTGTGGGCCCAACGTTCTGGACACTTTCTACTGTGATGTCCCCCAGGTGCTCAAACTTGCCTGCACGGATACCTTTCTTCTGGAGATCCTGATGATCTCCAACAATGGCTTGGTTGCTACCCTGTGGTTCACCTTCCTGTTTGTGTCCTACACCGTCATCCTGATGATGCTGCGGTCTCACACTGGAGAGGGGAGGAGGAAAGCCATCTCCACCTGCACCTCCCACATCACCGTGGTGACCCTGCATTTTGTGCCCTGCATCTATGTGTATGCCCGGCCCTTCACCGCCCTCCCCACCGACAAGGCCATCTCTGTCACCTTCACTGTCATCTCCCCTCTGCTGAACCCCTTGATCTATACTCTGAGGAACCAGGAGATGAAATCAGCCATGAAGAGGCTCAGGAGAAGACTTGGACCTTCCCAAAGGGAGTAAAAAAGAAATCCCAGACTCTCCCCAGTAAATGAGTCTCCTTTGATTGTGTTTTTCATAGATCTATATACAGAAACCCATTATGAACTAACCAACTAGGTGTTCTAGAGAACTACTTTTATTTATTTTTTTCTATTTAAAACATATGTACCAAATAACACTAACTTCTCTTCAGCATAAAGTAACTCTTGCTATGAGATTGAGCACACTGACGTATTTTCAAAGACCAAAGTAACAACATGTCAATTAAATGATTAAATCTAACTTACTGAAGAAAAATAATTTAAAAAAAAAAAAACAAGAAAGGATTATTTTTGTGGCTTTTTTTTTTTTTGGTCAGTTATGGGGCTTGAACTCAGGTTCTAGGTGCTGTCACTAAGCTCTTTTGCTCAAGGCTAGCACTTGAGCCAAAGCACCATTTCCAGCTTTTTCTGAGTAGTTTATTGGAGATTTGAGTCTCATGGACTTTCCTGCCCAGGCTGGCTTCGAACCACGATCCTCATATCTCAGGCTCCTGAGTAGCTAGCATTACAGGCATGAGCCACTGGCACCCAGCTACATTCTATCTTAATTATAGTAAAAGTCTACTAGTTAAATAGATTATATATTAATGATAAATGATAAAGAAAGATGACAGAAGAGATAAGTAGATGATGAATATCTTAATTATAGTAAAAGTTTAATAATATATAGATATGATTTTATGTACATGCACATATATGGTTATCAAAACCCACCGAAGTGTACCCTTTAAATATGACAATTTATTGCATTTAAGTTCCACCTCAGAAAAAAAAAAAAAGCTGATTTTAAATAAGGTAAGGTCTGGGAATGGTGGTACATACCTGTAATCCCAACTATTTAGGAGGCAGAAATAGGAGGATCATAGTACAAGGCCAGGTTCAGGCAAAAGCATAAGGCCCTATCAGAAAATTAAACTAAAAGCAAAAAGGGTCGGGTAGAGCACTTGTCTAGTAAATGCAAGGCTCTGAATTCAATCCCCTGTACTACCAACAAAAGACAAAAAGAAAACAGAAAGGAACAATATCATATTTAAAGAACTGACAAAACCACTGTATCTAGATGTGTGTCAACACCCAAAGTAGCACTTGTTTTACATGCTCTTTTTGAAATGGAGCGAAAATACAGGAGGCAAGAATCTAATTTTATTTTATTTTGTCAGTCAGGGGCTTGAACTCAGGGCCTGTATGCTGTGTAGAAGCTTCTTCACTATAGGCCAGTGCTCTACCACTTCGAGCCACAGCACCACTTCTGGTTTTCTGGCAGTTGATTGGAGATAAAGAGTCTCATGAACTTTCCTGCCAGGATTCTGGACATCACCTCTACAAAGGTGGAGAGGTGGGGACATTTTTTTTTTCTTTCACTTTTAAATTTCCCATTAGCAGAGAAAGAGAATTTCTTGCCTTTGCCGAAATAGCTCAGTTGGGAGAGCGTTAGACTGAAGATCTAAAGGTCCCTGGTTCGATCCCGGGTTTCGGCAGTGGTTTTATTCGTGCTGGAGATGTTGGACGTTTTCTTACACACACTCCACTCCCTCAGAAAGAGCATCCAGAGTTCGACCCCTCCCAGATCCTAGGATTACCATCACCTGCACACAATGAGATATCCAGGGTTAAACCCCTCCTAGCTCCTAGGATTACCATCACCTGCAGTGTGCAGGCTGCGGGGCCCCGCTCCCCTCCGGTCACCTCGCGGGGGCCGCAGATTGTCTCCTAAGGAGACTTTTCAATCTGTGCATCTCACCGCAGGACCCCGGGCCAGGGCTGCCCGGCGCAGGAGCAGCGCGGCCGAGGCGGATTCCTCGCTTTCGCCTCGCCTCGCGCTCCACCCAGGGCGCAGCCCCGCCACCCACCCGGGGCGCAGCCCCGCCACCGGCCCAGGGCGCAGTCCCGCCACCCGCCCAGGGCGCAGTCCCGCCACCCGCCCAGGGCGCTGTCCCCGCCCAGGGCGCGGTCCAGCCTAGCCCAGGGCGCAGTCCCGCCACCCGCCCAGGGCGCAGTCCCGCCTGACCCAGGGCGCAGTCCCGCCACCCGCCCAGGGCGCAGTCCCGCCACCCGCCCAGGGCGCGGTCCAGCCTGGCCCAGGGCGCAGTCCCGCCACCCGCCCAGGGCGCAGTCCCGCCTGGCCCAGGGCGCAGCCCCGCCTGGCTCGGCCCAGACCTGCAACACTCCGGCCGAGACCTCCGTTCCTGCTGTGGTTCTGATGCCCAGACGGGGGCCAGATCTCTGGCTTTATGCCTTTCTTGAGGTTCAGGTTCGTTTTGGGGAAAATCCTTGAAGAAAAGGCAACAGTTCAGTGGGAAGAGAAATCTGCTTTAGCGTGGTTTCCTTCTGGAGTTGTGCTGAGGCTCAGCAGAGCCCCGGACAGAGAAGCCTAAAATAACTTGCGCCCGAACAGGGACTTGAACCCTGGACCCTCAGATTAAAAGTCTGATGCTCTACCGACTGAGCTATCCGGGCTCCTGGAGGCCTGCGCTCCCTTCGGTGATCCACGGTGGAACAGGCACGCGGTCTTTCACCAGCAGATTTAAATGTCATCCCTGGGTTGTCTCCTTGGGTGGAGGAAGAGCTGCAGTCCTCAGATCTCAGCTTCCTGAGTAGCTAGGATGACAGGCCTGAACCACTGGCGCCCTGCCCAAATTAAGGTTTATCAGAAGTAAGTTGGCAATAAAGTTAGAAGATGTTTTACGATGCCTTTAGGATGTCAAATGCTTTATCCTTTGGCATATGTTTTTCACAGATGCTTCTTTCTTGCAACAGTTTTAATAGAAAAATGAAACCTACGCAGAGTTCCCACAAACACTCTCCCCGTGTTCCCCTATCATTACATCCTGTAGTGTACTGTATTTGTTAGCAATTGGTGAATTAATATCGATATATTATTGTTGACTAATGTCCATAGTTTCCATCTGAATCCATTCTGCACTGTACATTTCTACAGCTTTGGACACATGTATTAGGTTGTGTATCTATGATTCTGGGATCATTGAGAAACATAGCACTGTCCCCCCAAATCCCCTGCATTCTGCTGATTGACCCCTCCTCTCCCCCCAGGCCCTGGAAAGCACTTCACGTCTGTCTTCCTGTTCCAGCATATCCTATGGTTCGAATCATACAGCCTGTAGCTCTGCGGAACAACTCATTTGTTTTCCCTATTCTTTTTTCTGTCTTTCTTTTAGTCCAGGATCAGCACTCGAACGCAATACCTTAATCCTTCCACTCCTTGGCTAGCGCTTTATGAACTGAGCCATGCCTCCAACCTCCGCTCATTACTTTGTAATCACCACTTGGAACACGCCGACCTTTAAGATGCTCGCAGCATAGCTGCAATTGTTTCAGAGAATTCTACTTTACAGGAAAAAAAATATATTTGTAATGCATTTTTTCAATGTTTCCCAAATCTTTTATGAAAAACTGGAACTGTTCAATATTAACTGGCGCTGTGATGAGGTAAAGTCTGCTTGCAGAGAATGTAGCAACTCTTTCGAGAGATGTAGAATATACAATACCTTGCATCTACAGCTTTTGGAGGGAGAACTTTATGAACATACCAATGCCTGAGCTTCAATCAATGACACCATTAGAAACACACTTTCTAAGTTGTGCTCTGAGAGAGTCTGGGAAAGACCAATAATCCACTGAGGGCAGCCTGCTGCAGGCAATTCGTTTCTAGTCAGAAAAAAACACTCAATATACACAACTCCCGTTCCTTGTCTCAGATGGCATACCTGCTCATTTTGTTAAAAAAGTGTTTTCTCAGCCAGGTGCTGGTGGCTCACACCTATCATCCTAGCTACTCAGCAGGTTCAGATCTGAAGATCACCATTCAAAGACAGCCCTGGCAGGAAAGTCCTTGAGACTTGTATATCCAATTAACCACTCAGAGAAAGCCAGAAGAGGAGTTGTGGCTCAAGTGGTGGAGTACTAGCCTTGGGCACAAAGAGTTTCAGGGACAGCATCCAGGCCCTGAGTTCAAGCCCCACAATTGACAAAAAAATAAAAAAGAAAAGAAAAGAAAAAAGAGAAAGAAAGGAAGGAAGGAAGGAAGGAAGGAGGTAGGAAGGAGAGAGATACTAGAAAGTAATTTTTCATAACCCAAGGGAAGATCCCATTCAATGGATCACCCTGAAACCAAGTTTATCTTTGTCCTAGAGTGCAGCCTTCCTAAGTAAAACTGTCCTCACATGATGAATTATACAGGATGCTAGGCATTCACACATAGTGGTTCCACAGGAAGTCACGCTTAGGAGAGGAACAGGAAGGTGCAATGCTTATGTGCATCTGAGCATACAGAATAACATTTATGGAAATGAACTCCAGGAAATGAAAACAAGAAGGTTGTTCTTTGTTGTTTTTTTTGTTTTCTTTTTATCTGTGTGTTCATTTATCTATCTTTGGGGGTGGTGTAAAGGGGGGCACAGAAATGGAGGGGCAAACTAGACACTATGTTATAAATGAACTATACAACTGGGAAACTGGGACGGTGCAAGGGAAGGGGTGACATTGTCCAAAAAGAAACGTACTGACTATTGGGCTTGTGTAACTATAATCCCTCTGTATATCACCTTTATAATAACCATCTTTATTGTTTTTTGTTGTTGGTGGTGGTGGTGGTCACGGGGCTTGAACTCTAGGCCTGGGCACTGTCCCTCAGCTCTTCAGCTCAAGGCTAGCGCTCTACCACTTGAACCACAGCGCCACTTCCGGCTTTTTCTGCTTAAGTAGTGCTGAGGAATCGAACTAGGACCTCATGCATGCAAAGCAAACACTCTACCACTGAGCCACCTGCCCAGCCCCAGTAACGATTTTTAAATAATAATTTTTTTAAACCCTGTCTGGAGACTATCAGCCCTATCGGCTTTTCTCATGCTGAGGTTGTTGGCAACATAAATTGTAGGATATACAAGCTGTCAGCTCTTAAAGGAACTTGAATGCTTCCATCACCCAAACACCTGTCATTTCACAGAGGAAGAAATGGAGTCTAAGAGGAAGTTATCCAACTTGATTCTTTTTGTTGTTGTTGTTTTGTCAGTCATGGGGCTTGAACTCTGGGCCTCAGTTTCAACTTGTTTATTCTCATGCAGACTCATATAATCTTTGTTAAATTGTTCAACATCTCCCATAGAGTGAAGCTGATTTTTCTTTCTTCGGTGGCCCTGGAGTTTGAATTCAGGTTCTTGAGCTGGCTCAACACATATCTACAACTTGGGCTACAAGAAGCCCCCTCTCCCACTCTTTTTTTCTTCTTTTATTTTTCAAATAGAGTCTCGTGGTTTTGAGTAGGCAAAGTCTACAGCCTCCTAGGTAGCTGGTAACACAGCTGTCTACCATGATGTCTGGTCTTTTGATTGAAATGAGGTCTCCCTAACTTTGTGTCCTTGCTGGCTTCTACCATGATCCTCTCAATCTGCACCTCTCAATATAGATATGAATTATAGATATGAACCCTAAGAAGAGAAACTGAGCTTCTAAAATATAAATAAAAATTTTAAAAAAGAAAAGCTTTCCTAAGAACAGCACTTAGTAAAATGCTTTGTAACCTCTCCTTACCACTAGAGGGAGCCATTCCCTTTTCCATGTTTCTCTCTTGGGAAGCTATTTAAGAACCTGAGATTGTTTTTTTCCCCAAGATGAAGCTTTAAAACTTGTTATCACAGGCCAGGTGCTGGTGCTTCACTCCTGTATCCAGAGGCTGAGCTCTGAGAATCACAGTTTGAAGCCAGTCTGGGCAGGAAAATCCCTAAGACTCTTAGCTCCAATTAACTACCAAAAAGCCAGAAGCTGGAGCTGTGGTTCAAGTGGTGGTAGCCAAATGAGAACTTGGGAGCCCTGAGTTTAAGCCCCCAGTACAGGTACACACACACACACACACACACACACACACACACACACACCATATGTTAAGGAGAGACAGAGGAAAGGCAAATTTTCCATCTGCTTGAGCTGGGCTGTGCATCTTCTGTGCTGCTGGTCTGGGACCTTCCCCCTTAGACTAGGACTTAAGACCATTGACTCCTTTGTCTCCCACATCACCGGTTGGTTGAATGCTTATGCTCCTCTCCCAAATTTGTACATAAACATAATCCCAGCCACCCATTGGTGGCTCACACCCGTTATCCTACTACTCAGGAAGCTGAAATCCGAGGATGGTAGTTCAAAGCCAGCCCTGATAGTAACGTCCATGAGACTCTTATCTCCAATAAACCATCCCCCCCACCCCCCACCCCCCAAAAAAGAACTGTATCTTACGTTGTAGAGTGCTAGCCCTGAGTATAAATGCTCAGAGAGAGAGAGAGAGCCTTTTCTCCTCTGGTCACATATAGTGAAGAACGTATAGAGTGTTTCCTGTTTTGTAGCGATCATGAATTGAACTGTTAACAAGCACTTGTTTGTAGGTCTTTGTGTAACTATATGCTTTAAGGTCTCCCCAGTAAATACCTGGGCATGGAATAACTGGGTTCTATGCTGTTTTCAGGTTGACAGGAGAACTTCTGAACTCTCCCAAAGAGGCAGTGTTGAGAGAATTTCTTTATGCTCTGATTTATGTTCGGTGATGATGTCTCTGTTCTCAGATCTGTGCCTGTGTTTGAGTTGTGTTGTCCATTTTCTTAGGTTTGAATCATGAGTTTTTAAATAAAGTCAATACAAAACTTTTAACAAAAAGAAGGCTTTTGCAAAACATTGATGGCTTCTCTTTTCTTTAATAATGTCTTTTGAGAAGCAAACATTCTTATATCAAGTGACTTCATTTTTTTACCATGGATCATAGTTTCTGTATCCTAGTTAAGAAATTTTCGCCTCCCTACCCAATGATCCAAAAGTTTCTCTCCTCTCTATTCTTCTAGAAGAGATATACAATGGGTTCAGGCTTTGCATCATAGTCTTTAATCGGTCCTGCCTTCTTGAAGCTTTAAATACAGTGATCTCTGATAAGACATTTATTTTGCAAAGGATGGGCCCTGTTTGAAGACCTTCAAAGACAAAATGGTTCTTCCTCTTCTTTGAGGGATACATTTCAATTATAAAAGAGCCTAAACTAAACCTACTTAAAAGAAGATCAGACTTCTAAAGTACCACAGCTAAAATGTCTTTTTCTTAATGTGTTAAATGAACACACATGAGGCTGTGCAGTTTACTGACAGACACTGACTCCTGGGCCAAACTTCAGTCAGGCTCCTTGGAGCTCCATCTCCACTAGCCCAGGGTGTGGCCTCCCCAGGGAGCTCAAACAATCTAGTTCTAGAAAGAGTCTTGCAAAACTCACTTTATGAAGAATCCCCCACCCTCCATATCTGATCAATCCCACCTGCCTCCTCTGTGAGATTTTTTTTTCCCCCTCCCCCCACGAAGACCCAGGAGTAGTGATGCACGCCTGTAATCCCAACTCTTGGGAGGCCAACGTAGGAAGGTGGATGGAAGAATCTGAAAACAGCCTAGGTTATATCGCTACATCTTAATAAAGCCAGAAAGGGAAGGAGGGACAAAGGGAAGGAAAGAAAATCTTCCCAAGTCGGCTTAGCAAGAATTTCTCATCCATTTTCCCCCCTCATTTAAAAATTGTATGTCTTAATCATTTACTATGGCCAAACCCTGGAGCAGACAAGAATGTCTCAGTCTTGATGTCTCCTCTGAAGACATCCCACCAACCACACACACACACACACACACACACACACACACACACACACACACTCATTCTGAATCTAAAGCTACAAGGAAAAAGTAAAGACAAAAGAGAAAACACAATATAAAAAATAAAAATAAAGCTGGCACCAGTAGCTCACCCCTGTGATCCTAGCTACTCAGGCAGCTGCAATCTGAGGTTGATGGTTCAAAGCCAGGCTGGGCAGAAAAATCCCTGTGAGACTCTTATCTCCAATTAACCACTCAAAAACAAACACAAACACAGAATTGGCACAAGAGTGGTAAAGAACTGGCCTTGGCCTTGAACAAAAGAGCTCAGGGACAGCACCCAGGCCCTGAGTTCAAGCCCCAAGATGGACAGAAAAGAAACGAACGAATAGTTCAAAGGAAAGAAACGAAGTGCATGGCAAACACTCAAGAGTAGAATAAAATACATAAACCAGCGCTTTCACCTGTGAAAGGAACCGTCCGGTGTTGGGGTGGGGGGTGGGGGGTGGGGAGAGGACCTCCCTGGGTGGGAATTTAACCTGGCACGCGCTCTTTGCGGGAAGTCTACGCGTGTGCGCCTCTTCCAAGGCCGAGACTAACGCCTCCAACAGGGCCTGGGAAGGATCGAGCCTTAGTAATAGGAGATGAGGCGGGGAGGACGGTGTTGGCAAACCTGCAGGAAAACCTGGGAGCTGAGGGCCCTGCCCGGCCCTGCGGGGGCGCATGCGCAGGACCAGGAGCTAGCCCTCACCAAGGCCACGATCAGAGATGCGCTTGGGGAATTGATACAACGCCGCCCATTCCTCTCCATATTTACTCAGATGGGCAAAATCTGCCTGGCAAAACTCGAGGCGCACAAGCTGGTTCCACTGGGGCTCGAACCCAGGACCTTCTGCGTGTAAAGCAGACGTGATAACCGCTACACTATGGAACCACGTGCAAGCACAGCTTGCCGGAGCGCAGGAAATCCTGACAGAAATGGTATTTTGTTGTTTGTTGGCAAAGTAGGACCCGCTTGAAAGCAGATAAACGCTCGTAAACAGGAATCGGGAAAACGATCTTAGACTTCCCAGGGCTGAGACGGAAGCACTCAGTCCTAGGCGTCAGAACCCGCCGCGGCGGTGCCGCTGAACCCGGGGTGTCCTCGGTTATGCCGAGGGGGGGGGGGGGGGGGGGAGGAAGGGGGGAAGATTCCAAGATCCCGGACTTCGGCAAAAAGCAACAAGAAAAACTCTAGTGGTTCCACTGGGGCTCGAACCCAGGACCTTCTGCGTGTAAAGCAGACGTGATAACCGCTACACTATGGAACCGGGCGCTGCCAGCCCTGCCTTCGGTGCCTTAACTAGGCAGGAGGATTCGGGCGATGGCGCGCAATGAGGTTCCGCGTCGGCGCGGGGCGGTCGGCGCCGGCGCCGCGGGGCTTCGGAGAGGCTCTCGGACCGCGTTCCCCGCCGCGCCTCCGGCTCCGGGCTCTCCCGCCCGGCCCCGCACGGCTCCGGGAGGAGCAGAGGGCGGCGCGCGCCGCCGCGGCCCGGATGTAGGCAGCGCAGAGGAAAAAAAACGGCAGCTGGCTCTGTGGCGCAATGGATAGCGCATTGGACTTCTAGACAGACGGGGGCATTCAAAGGTTGTGGGTTCGAGTCCCACCAGAGTCGCTTTTCTTGTTTTGAAACCGCGGGGAAGCCAAGAGCCGGAAAGCAAGAAGCGCGGCCTGGGCTGGTCCGGGAAGTGAGTTCCCGCGCCTCCGGGCCGCGCGGCGCCGCGTCGGGGCTGAGCTGCGGGGGGGCGGGGGGTTAATAACTGACATCAAGAACGGAGACCGTCAGATCGCTTGGAAACGTTCATTGCTGGAATAAAGCGTTTAGTTCTTCATACTTTGTGGGTAGGTACTGTTACTGCTGCTGCTGCTGCTGCTGTTGTTTAGTTACCATTCCCCCTGTGAGGTTATGAGTGCAAAGCTTCTCGTCAACCCTTCCTTCCGCCTCCCTGCCCGGCCCCCCTGACCGCCCCCCCCCCCCCCGCAGTCCGTCCGCCCGTGTGCAAAGGCCCTGAGCCCGGTGCCCGCCCCCGCCCGTGTGCAAAGGCCCTGAGCCCGGTGCCCCCCCCGCCCGTGTGCAAAGGCCCTGGGCCCGGTGCCCGCCCCCCCCGCCCGTGTGCAAAGGCCCTGAGCCCGGTGCCCGCCCCCGCCCGTGTGCAAAGGCCCTGAGCCCGGTGCCCGCCCCCGCCCGTGTGCAAAGGCCCTGAGCCCGGTGCCCGCCCCCCCCCTGCCCGTGTGCAAAGGCCCTGAGCCCGGTGCCCGCCCCCCCTGCCCGTGTGCAAAGGCCCTGGGCCCGGTGCCCGTCCCCCCCGCCCGTGTGCAAAGGCCCTGGGCCCGGTGCCCGCCCCCCCCCGCCCGTGTGCAAAGGCCCTGGGCCCGGTGCCCCCCCGCCCGTGTGCAAAGGCCCTGGGCCCGGTGCCCCCCCCGCCCGTGTGCAAAGGTCCTGGGCCCGGTGCCCCCCCGCACGCAGCTGCGTTTCAGATCCGGCCTTCTTCTCTGGGAACTTTCCAGTTGCCGCTTCAGCGTTGCCCGGGTTACCCGACAGCAGCGCTCTGCTCGCCGCTCACCAGAATGGCCGAGTGGTTAAGGCGTTGGACTTAAGATCCAATGGATTCACATCCGCGTGGGTTCGAACCCCACTTCTGGTAGACGCGCGCTCGCTTTTTCTCACTTCCTGTTCCTTTTGCCGACCCGGAGGCGTTCAAACCACAGCCAGGAAAGCGGCTGGGGGCTCTCGGCCTGCGCATGTCTGTCTGTGAGTCCGCTTTCAGCATTGATGGTTAACGTGGGGCCTGCCTTGGGGACCACACACTGGTATTTGGGGCAGGGAGCAAGGGGGAGGTTTATCTCTTTAATTCTGCTACAGACCACACATACTCTTAAAGGCAGGCAGGCTTGGGGGGGGTTGAGGGGGAGGGGGGGTTAAAGCAAAACACAAATCGACAGAAAAGGACAAAACAGAAAAACAGGAAGAGAGAAACAAGAGAATTTCGGAAAGAAAGAAAATAAGCACCAGGGAGGACACTTGTGGCTCCCGCCTGTAATCCCAGCTACTTCAAGAAACTGAGGCTGGAAAGAAGTGTATGCCTTTAACTTCTCTCTGCCTCCCGAAAGTTCTCATCTGAAAAGCCAACTAAGAGATTTCGAGAACATGGAATCATTTAACAGATCACGTTGTTTGTTTTTTTTTTTTTTTCATACTTGAAAAGAGGAATGGGAGAATGATGGGAAAGGGGTGGCACTGATCAAGATGTCACAATAAGCAAGATGATCAAGTAATGTGTGCTGGTCTTTTAAATGTCAGTAGTACAGATTGATGGTCATAAAGGAAACACTAAGAGCCCAGTTGCCACTCTCTGAAAGGTGGCTAATTCTCCACCTTAGAGATTTCCACTGGTTCACAACAACATACATACGATTGCACATGAAGTTAGTACATTCATATGCACAGATATACATATATCCTTTATTTTTCCTCTTTTTAAAGGAGTCTGTAATAGCACACATCCGTTGTACAGGGAGAGAGGTTCACTATGACACTACCATACATACAGAGGAAACCCATGAATTTTCTAGCTCTCTTCCTTACCCCTCACCCCTTCTTTAAAAAAAGTTCCACTTTTCTCTTTGCCTGACTTATGTAACTGTAATCCCTCTGTACATCACCTTTATAACAACAGTGGAAAAAAATGAAAGAACTTCAATCCAGTGGAAAAATTAAAATAAGTGGATAATCCAATTTTGTCTATTTTCCCACATGCCTAGAAGCACTTTAACCACCTTCACCCTTCACCCCTCCCTCCCCCTCCTAACCCACTGAGACCCCTCCCCAGCACAGTTTTCCCCACCAGTCATCATTTGTTTTTATGTAAGTGGACACTAAGTATGTCAAGACAGTTCGCCCCAGTTTCTTTTTGCAGGGGCCCAGATGAGATTTTCGTCACCCTTTAATTTTCTTTCACAAGCTTTATTCCACACATTCTCTTTGGCACACTGTGGTCTTTCTATTTGCCATAACCTTGCTATCTTGCCACAACTGATTCTTTCTTCTTTTTTTTTTAAATCTTTGCTCGCCATTCTTATTTATTTTTGCATAAAAGAATCTTTAAAAAAAAACATGTCCTCACATAGGATCCCAAATCTCTCTTCAAGGGACTTAGGAGGCCACATGATAAATGATTAACTGACCCATTGGATTCCCCGGGGAGACTGCTCCCCAGGTAACCGTCACCCCATGAGAGATCAAATCCAGCCCTTACACGAGTGATCGGAATCTGGATTCCACTTGGGCGGTCGGGTGGGGGGTGAAGATGTTCAGGTTCCGCCCTTCCCCCGCCCCAGGGGGTTTCCTTGCGACATTTCCACTCCTGTATGCGATGTACCCCATTCCATCTCAGCTCCTCTATCTATCCTTCTCCCTCACCCCCCGCCGCCCCCCAACTCCCACCGGCGTCTATGCCGACACAGGCGACCTCTCCACTTGGACCACCAGATGCTGAATCTGCTGCCTAACTCTGGGCATCGCCTCATGGGGAAAAGAATAAGTTAATTAATTAGCTGAATGAATGAATGAATGAATGAATGAATGAATGAATGAAAATCCCTTTTCAGGGAGCCCCGCGGGGAGCAAGCCGACGCCTCAAAGGGGCAGGGGTATGATCCACTGGTGAAAGACCGCGTGCCGTTCCACCGTGGATCACCGGAGGGAGTGCAGGCCCCGGGAGCCCGGATAGCTCAGTCGGTAGAGCATCAGACTTTTAATCTGAGGGTCCAGGGTTCAAGTCCCTGTTCGGGCGGAAGCTTATTTTAAGCCTTGTTTGTCCGGGGCTCTGCTAAGCCGCAGCAAAACTCCAGAAGGAAACCACGCTAAAGCAGATTTCCACTGTTGCCTTTTCTTCAAGGATTTCCCCAAAACGAACCTGAACCTCAAGAAAGACGTAAAGCAGAGATCTGGGCCCCGTCTCGGCATCAGAACCACAGCAGGAACGGTGGTCTCGGCCGAGCCAGGCGGGGCTGCGCCCCGGGTGGGTGGCGGGACTGCGCCCTGGGCCAGGCGGGGCTGCGCCCTGGGCCAGGCGGGGCTGCGCCCTGGGCGGGTGGCGGGGCTGCGCCCTGGGCCAGACGGGACTGCGCCCTGGGCCAGGCGGGGCTGCGCCCTGGGCCAGGCGGGACTGCGCCCTGCGCGGGTGGCGGGGCTGCGCCCCGGGTGGGTGGCGGGGCTGCGCACTGGGCCAGGCGGGGCTGCGCCCCGGGTGGGTGGCGGGGCTGCGCCCTCGGGCTCGCGATCGCCCTCGGCCGCGCTGCTCCTGCGCCGGGCAGCCCTGGCCCGGGGTCCTGCGGTGAGATGCACAGGTTGAAGAGTCTCCTTGGGAGACAATCTGCAGCCCCCGCGAGGTGACCGGAGGCCCCGCAGCCTGCACACTGCTGCATCTCATGGTGCGCAGGTGATGGTGATCCTAGGAGCTAGGAGAGGTTGAACCCTGGATATCTCATTGTGTGCAGGTGATGGTAATCCTAGGATCTGGGAGGGGTTGAACTCTGGATGCTCTTTCCGAGGGAGTGGAGTTTGTAATAAAACGTCCAGCATCTCCAGCACGAATAAAACCACTGCCGAAACCCGGGATCGAACCAGGGACCTTTAGATCTTCAGTCTAACGCTCTCCCAACTGAGCTATTTCGGCGAGGGCGAGAGTTCTCTTTCTCTGCTAATGGGAAATTTAAAAGTGAAAGAAGGAAAAAAAGGTCCCTTTATCTCCAACCTTTTAATTTTCAATCCTATTACCTCATTCAGTTCAGTGGGTTTCAGAATAAGGAGCAGTTGTCCCTGTCACGTAGGGACCATTTTCTTCGTTGCTGCTCTGCCTTGTCTCCGGTGACCTTTCACTGTCTTCCTGGTCACTTTTCCTCCTCCTACCGGTGGCCCCAATAAGAATGAAAATAGCAACGACTGTGCCTGTCCGGCCTCAGAGGCTCTGGGTTCGTTTTCATTTAATCAATAAATAAAACCAGCACCGCGTCGGTTACACAAAGCACCTGATTCCCCTTCAGTCCTCCAGGGAAAGGAGGGGTTCCACCCCTGGTCTGGGACTGCCAGAAGAATGGTGGGGGCCAGGAGACTCCACCTTCCAAACGTGCCAAAACTTAACTTGATTGATCACTTCCGAGGAGCGGGGGAGGAAAAGTTTGGAAGATTCTCCTTTGCCACAGCTGCTTGCCTTACCTGTTTATTCTGCAATGTCTCTGAGCCCCATCATTCAGCACCCTAAAAAAAAAAAAAAAAGAAGGCCATCTTGATCAATCACTCTCCCCCCTTCTTTGAATCACTGACTTATATTTTATGATGCTGGGCATTGATTTCTTGGAAATGACTCTTTCTCTGTTTCTATGCGAATCTCTTTTTGGGCTAGCCAGAAATCTCTTTAATTCTAAGAATGGCGACGACGTCTGACTTACTGGCTTTTAAGCAAAGACTCTTCTTAGTGGTTTGTGCTATCTCGTTTAGTTATCACAGGTTTAGGAAATGGAAACTGTGGCCACGGCCTTCACCATCATCATCATCATCATCATCATCATCATCCTTTCTCCTGAGAAGGCTGAGGGAGGAAAAGATTCACTTTCTAGAGGTGTGTGTGCGCGGTGTGCGTGTGTGCGCACGTGCCAGTCCTGGGGTTTGAATTCTGTTGTTCATGGCTACAGCATTACCACTTAAGCTGCAGCTCCACTTCAGGTGGGTTTGAACCCCTCTCCTTAGATCTCAGTCTCCTGAGTGGCTGTGTTGTTGTTGTTGTTGATGATGATGATGATGATGATGATGATGATGATGACGATGATGATGATGATTTGCTCCGTCCAGCAGTCCAGCAGCTACCGTAAGGCCTCAACCGCGAGCGGAGTCCCCGTCGAGCGCGGGGGGATCTGATCTCCCTGGAGGAACTCGTTCTTTTCCAGGGTCGGGGGGAGGCGAGGGTGCAGGCCGCATTCGCAGGCACCTAACCCCGAGCCAGCAGCGCCGCGGAGGGGCGAGGAGACAGGGGCTGCGATGGCTGGATCTTGTTGAAACCTCGGTTCCCCACCGGGAAACAGCGGCTGATCAAATACGGAGGTGCACATTGTGCACGGGGTTTTACTACGGTTTTCTCTGCACAGCCACGGGGGTCTTAACACCCTTCAATGTAGTTCACATGAGGCATGGAGGGGGAAAAAAAAAAAAAAAACAAGCTTCCGCCCGAACAGGGACTTGAACCCTGGACCCTCAGATTAAAAGTCTGATGCTCTACCGACTGAGCTATCCGGGCTCACGCTGCGCAGCGTCACTTTGGTCACAGAAGACCGTCCGGCGTTCCGCGGCACCCTCCGCCGGTGACGTCAGCCCGCCTGGGGGCTGCGATTCGCTGACGCTCCAACGCCCGCAGGCCCGCGGGCGCGGGGAGAGAGCGAGGTGGAGCGGGGTGGGGAGCGGGGCCGCGCCCGCGCGACGCGGATTCGCTGCAAAGAGAGGGTCGGAAGCGATGGGCGGCCCTGGCAAGCCTGCCGGGGTCTTCACAGCACGGGCACCACGAGGGCACCGCGCGTGCCACGCGGACACCGCGCGCCGCCCCCCCCCAGCCGCTTCTGCGCGTGCGCAGCGCCAGCCGCGGCCCCACCCCCCTCCCCACCCCGACCCCCGACCCCCAGGGTCCCCCCACCCTTCACCTCCACGCGACCCTCCACGTTCCTTGGGCAGATCTATGTGTGGGGACATGGCCGGGAAAAGAGGAGATGGTGGCTTCCGGCTCCAGTTGATAAAGTCTCTCAACACAAAGGACAAGGGAGTTCGTGAAGTGAGAAGACAAAGGGAAAGAACCGTGGGCCTCTGCTCGGAAGTAACTACCAGGGAGCATATCAGTAGCGGATGAAGGTAGTCAGGAAGTGTGTGGTCTGGAGGTAACATCATCTGGAGATGGTGCCCTCTCCACAGTTGATAGGTAAGGGTGATTCCCCTTTGTCCTTCCTGCTACAGGATGGAGAAAGGACACCTGTGCACAGGTGGTCAGCCCACGGGGGGCCGGGAGGGGGCGGAAGGTAGAACGCGTTTGTATCTGCTTCTTGATTGTCTTCACCTGTGAAGAATCCCCAGGCCACAGTGAGGTGTGGGGCTGTGATCTACTCTGCCACCTTTCCACACCTTGGGAGGGTGACGTTTACTGGGCATTCTCTCTGGGGAGCTTCCTGTGTGTCCAGCAAGCAGAGCGGCCCCTGAGTGGGCGAGGGAGGCATTATGTACACATCAAGGAAGTCTATACCTCGCCAGGATGCCTTCACAGGTGAGCTGCAGGGGGCGGGAATGGAATGCAGGAAGTTGACTCAGCCTTGCATACACTGTCTTCTCTGAGCTTGTTCAGATTCCAAGTGCTACACAAAAATGTCTCCCCTATCATCTTTAGATTTCATCTTTAGATTTTTAAAAAAAATAGACAGGCTTTGTCCTGCAAGGAGGAGCCCAGGGGAGTATCAAGCATTTCCTAGGAATTTGAATCTCACCTGTATTATCCATCTCTGCCTTCCCCCTTACCTGTGAGGAAGGTAACACTTGTACACATGCTGTCAGGTTTCTCCAGAGCCACAGAACATAGACAAAAATACAGGTAGATCTTGGAAGTGCTGCACGTGCATGTATAGAAACAGAACGATAAAGCCTACTGAAAAGCGTTTTAAAAGGGTGGAAGGGATGAGAGAATAAAAGAGGGACAGAGTGAGATCAAAGTACCTTATACAAATAGGTGGAAATATCACAATGGAAGCCCTCTATACAATTGATATAGTCTAATTTTAAAAAAAGGGAGAGAGGGAAAGAAGCAGAGATGAAAATAGGAGTAAAGATCGCGTTAAGAACTTGGCTCAAACAATTATGGAGGATGTTAAGCTCAAAACCTGCAAGGCAGGTTGACGGTCTGAAAATTCAGGTAAGAGTTGACTTTGCAGTTTTTACTCAACACAGCCCTAACCAGGAAACTCTCAGACAGGTATCTTTGTTGAAGTCATGATTCCTTCCTGATCAGAAAGCCATCTTTGCTCTTAAGGGCTTCAAATGACTGCATGGGACACAACCACATTCTAGATGGTAACTGGCTTGACTCAAAGCCCACTGGTGCAATAAGAATGATGACTAAAAGAAAAAGACCTACCTTGACAATCAGATCTAGAACAGTATTTAACCAAACCATGAGACACCATAACCTGGCCAAGTCAACACACAAAATTACTCATCCTACTGCAGACACACAGCATATATAGTGTGGAGGAACTACCCGGTTTATTAGCCCACCACTTGGGGTTCCTTCCTTTTGATTTTCACAGCAGTTTTTTTCTTTTAGTACCTTACCAAAACACACACACACACACACACACACACCTTTCTACTAACAACCCAGTGTCTTCAGTGGATGGAAGCAGGCAACCTGGAAGACTAAAAAAGAGAAGTAGACATAGGTCTGCAGAACATATGTCTACATTTTGCCTTTTACCACACTTAGAATATGACAACCGAACTTCATTGGAGTGGAATGTGTGTGTGTGTGTGTGTGTGTGTGTGTGTGTGTGTGTGTGTGTGTGTGTGTGGTGATAATATGATTTCACATTGTATTCCCTCAAGTGTAAGTCTGCTTGGTTATTATTCAGTTAGGATCCAGTCCAAGCTTCTAGACTCTCCTGGTCTCTACCCGGATCATGATCGAGTGGGGGGGGGGGGGGACGGGGCGGGGGGGGGGGGGGGAAACAGGTGGCCGATCGCAGTGGGTTCCCAAGTCCTGGATGCCAAGGCACCCGTGGCCCGCGACCCGCGAGCGGCTCAGACGTGGCCTGGCATCTGCTGTGGAGCGCGGAAGCCATCCAGGCCCGCCGGCCCAGGCCTGTGCTCCGGGGCCCCGCAGGCTGCGGATCCAGGGCGGCCAACCCGCAGGTGCCGCGGGGAGGCCGCCGCCCGCCTCCGGCCCGAGGAGAACGGAGCCCGCCCGGGCGGGGAGGGCGAGAACAAAGCGAGGACGCAGGGGCAAAACGGGGGGTCATCACATCACCACCATCCGCCCCGAGTCTTCTCCGGAGCGCGTTTCACCAGCAAGCTGACAAAAGCCACTGCCGAAACCCGGGATCGAACCAGGGACCTTTAGATCTTCAGTCTAACGCTCTCCCAACTGAGCTATTTCGGCGAGCCCGGCTGCCCTGCCTTCCCCCCTGTCCCATATAATTGTGGCCCGCGGGGCCCCTGGGCCGACCCGACCCGCTGGGGAGACGCGACGGGGCGCGGCCCTGCGGACGGACGGACGGACGGACGGCAGCTGCGGGACCCCGCCCCCGCCCCCGCGGTAATTGCTTTCCACCCGCGTCTGTCTTTCATGATGACGCTTCCGTGGGTGACTCCATGGTGTCGGATGCGCTGTATACAGGTCTGTAGTCAGACTCGTTTAAAACGAGAGGGAAATGGAGAGGTCCGTAAGGTCCAAGTGCCGCAGACGCCTCCCTGGTGCGGTTCAGACGCACACTGAAAGTTCAGTTTAAAAGCGCACACACCCTTTTTGAACCAACGCACCGGGCAGGCTTGGAGGGGAGCCCGAGCCCGAGGCCAGGGCCGCCCCCCAGGAACGCAGAGGCGGCCTGAGACCTTGAAACCCCTGGGCCAAGAGAGCCTGGCTCACCCACCGCGCCCCACTGCCACCCCACCCTTCCCAGCCTTCCCTCGGGCGTAGGGAACCTCAGCCCCGCTGAAGGACGGGGTCGCCCTGGGTCGCCCTTCCCAAGCTGCACTCCGGAATAAAGCACGTCGCCGGCTTTCTTGATTCTGATGCCCTCGTGACTCAGTTTCCCGACACAGTCTGCCTGAGTTTGATCTGCAGCCCTGAAAAGAGAAAAAAAAACAAAATGGGCATGTGGCTGGAGTGGTAGAGCCAGGGACTTCAGTGGATGGCACCCCGGTTCCCCCGAAGAAAAATCAGCACAGGAAGACCATTCGTCAAGTGTTCTGCATTTTGTTTTGTTGTGAATCTGAGATGGGTACCTGATGCTTTCTCATTCCTTGGCTGGTGTTCTACCAACTGAGCCATGCCTCCAACCCCTGGGATTGGCTATTTCTTTTCTCTCTTTTATTTGTCAAGTCTTCGCATGTAGACTTTTGATATTATCCCCTTTGTCTATGTGAATATACCATCTTTACTAAAAGCATCCATTTGCTAAGCGTAATATTCCAAATATACCTTAGTTGTCTCTTTTCTTTTTCGTTTTTAACGGTGTACAGTTGAGAAGGAGGCCTGCCTGATATACAAAGGCCTCTTTCAAACTCTAAGAAGCCACCTGTGGTTTCATAATACCCTTAGCAGGCTGATTCTATTCCACCTCGGCCTCTCATTGCATAACTACACATTTGTTCAAGTAAAAAAAAAAAAGTCTTAACAATTCCATAAGACAGAATAATTCAGCATTCACTCGATTCATACATAGGGAGAGAACATAGACATAACTTGCAAAGAATCTATTCAGAACATATTGGTTCAGAACTATAAAACAATGGATGTAAAGTGGAGAATCATTCCAAATTGTACTTCTTGAGAGGTAAGGAAAGAGTGTATCTGAGGTGAGCAGTACAGGGCTGCTGGGCCTAAACTCACTTGTTTAGCTCAGATTTCACTTTTTTTTTCTTTTCCCAGGTAGTAGGAAAAATCCTAAACTGCCCCCCTCCCCAACAGGACACCCTCCCAGCCCATCCAGTGGACACTGCCTAATCCCTGGAACTGTGGTTAATCTGATGGGTTTCACTAGGTTATATAATATAGCATGGCTGTTTCTATGATATGTAATTAATCTAGGTGGGCCTGACCTAGTTCAGGTGCCTGGTTAAAGCTGGGGAGTTGTGGTAGTGAAGACAGACAGATGACACTTAAAACACACCCTCCTGGTGTTTCTGTGAAGGGTTTTTTGAGTTGATTGGGTCGCGAGGGCTCTGACCCAAACAGTGGTTGTAATGGTGGAAAGGCTGTGAGACTGGGAAGTGAGGTCTAACTGGAAGAAATGGGTCCCAGGGGGCGAGCCTTTGAATGGCTCCTTCCTGTGACTCCTCTCTTCTTTGTGAGCAGCTCTGCCTCACCTCCAGCCCAAAGCAATGGAGCCAGCCAAGCATGGATGGAAGCCAAAATAAGCTGTGTCTCTCAGGAATTTGTCCCAGTGAACAAAAATCTGGCTAAAACAGGGTTTTCTCCAACTGGTGGCACAAAGGATTCAAAGATTCAAAAATATAAGGATGTGATGTAAACGCACTGGCTTGAAAATGGCACCCACATAACAAGAGTTAGTGAGAGCCTCTAGGAGTTGATTGAGAGTGGCTACTTTAGCCCACAGCCACCATCAAAACCAGTCCTCAGTCCTACAATTGCAAGAAAGTGAAGGATACCAGTGGCTCCTGGTGAGCAATCATCCTGGGTGACTCTTAGATACCCTGAGCAGAGAGAACCCTGCCCCACGGTGTAGGATTCACACACTGTGAGCTAATAAACAGGGGTTTCAAACCACAAAGGTCGTGCGTGGTAATGAAGTTGTAGCAATGGAAAACGAATTGAGAAGTGCAGACTTGTCACAGGTTTGTATAGATAGATGATAAAGAGTACATTTTAATCCTAGCCTGGTCACTTACTTGTCTATAATTTTGCACAAGTCCGTTCCTTCTTATACATATTGCACCAAATAGTGCAGTTATTGCATATGCAATTATACTAGGTCTTGCTCTAGTGAAATCAGAATCTTAGCATATAAGGTGGGAGAGAGAGAGAGAATGACAATAATTTGTGTGTGTGTGTGTGTGTGTGTGTGCGCCAATCCTGAGGCTTGAACTCAGGGCCTGGGCACTATCCTTCAGCTACTTTTGTTCAAGGCGAATACTCTCCCACTTGAGTTACAGCTTCACTTCCAGTTTTTTGGTAACTAATTGGAGATAAGTCTCATGGACTCTTCTGTACCCACGCTGGCTTTAAACTCAGCCTCCTGAGCAGCTAGGATTACAGGCGTGAGCCACCAGCACCTGGCTAGAATAATTTTCTAATATTGGCCAGGTGATTATAATCTAATTTCATTCAGTCTCCCATTCTCAGTGTTTACACAAATAAGACTCATTTTTTTAGGCTGTATTTATATTTTCTACAGACCCATCCAACCCAGCATGTACAAAAATGAACTTATTTTTCCCCTCTAAATTTGTTTTTCTTCCTACCGCCTTCCATCTGTTTCCCAAGCCAGAAACCTGACAAATGTCTTCCTTTCCCCCTCTGCTCTCCATTCATAATCATACCTAATGCTCTTTGTTCTACTTCAGTAGTTCTGGAATTCTGAAAACATCTCAAATCTTCTCATCTGGTGTCCTTATCTAAAAATCCATATCCACATATCTAAAAATCAATTCCCACTGGCGCCCACTATCCTACTTTAAAACCCTTCACAGGTAAAACAAACAAACAAACAAGGTATTGCCAGGTGCCAGTGGCCTATAATTCTAGCTCCTATTCTATTCTGGAGGCAGAGATCTGAGGATCACTGTTGGAAGCCAGCCCGGGCAGAAAAATCCCCTTGAGACTCTTTTTTTGTCGGTCATGGGGCTTGAACTCTGGGTTTGGGCGCTGTTCCTCAGCTCTTTAGCTCAAGGCAAGCGCTCTACCACTTGAGGCACAGCGCCACTTCCAGTTTTCTAGTGATTTATTGGAGAAAGGAGTCTCAAGGTCTTTCCTGCCCAGGCTGGCTTTGAATTGAGATCCTCAGATCTCAGCCTCCTGAGTAGCTAGGATTACAGGCGTGAGCCACCAGCGCCCAGCTCTGTGAGACTCTTATCTCCAATTGACCACTCAAAAATAGAAGAGTGGAGCTGAGGCTCAAAATGATAGAGTGTTAGCCTTGAGCAAAAGAGCTCAAGGACAGCTCCCAGGCACTGAATTCTAGTCCCAGGACTGACAAAAACAAAACAAACAAGCCATCTCAAAATGGAATGTAAAACCTTCAATAGCTTGCTCTACCCTTCACTAGCATACAAAATCTCAGTGTTCTTTTCTTGACTGGCAGCCAAATCCAAAGTGTGCCCCACTCGAACCAGTTTTGTTTTTAATGAGTATACATTAGCTCAACAAAGAGGAAGAGTTTGTTGTGACATTTTCTTTTTTCTTTTTTGGGTCCATTCGTGGGGCCTGAACTCCGGGCACTGTCCCTCAGCTCTTCAAACTCTGGGCGCTGTCCCTCAGCTCTTCAAACTCTGGGCGCTGTCCCTCAGCTCTTCAAACTCTGGGCGCTGTCCCTCAGCTCTTCAGTGCTCTACCACTTGAGCCACAGCGCCACTTCCGGCTTTTTTTTTTTTGCTTATGTAGTGCTGGGGAATTGAACCCAGGGCCTCAGGCATGCAGGGCAAGAGCTCTACCACTGAGCCACCTTCCCAGCCCTGTTGTGACATTTTCTAGGAGCACTTTTTTAGTAACCTTAAAAGTCAGAGAATGGAATCTCTGCAACCTTTGCAAGGCTCTTTATAGAAGATTCTGAACCCCATTACTCTCAAACCCAGGGCCTTTGCATATACAGTACACAGCACTCTCTCACTGAGCTGTATATTGTGAGCCCTTGAGGTCTCTACCTTGCTTTTAACAATACCTTGCCTGCTGCTGGGTGTAGGGGATCTGTGGGAGTAGGGAAGATGAATACGTCAGGAGTATTTCATAAGCAATTATGAAAATAGAACAGTGGAGCTTGCTGAAATTGCTTAAGAAGGAGAGTGGCAGAGAGTTGACGTTGGAGAACATGGTATGCATGTATGGAAATGTCATTAGGAGCACTTCCTTGCGCGACTAATATATGCTAATAAAAAAGATACCTCAAGCCAGTCATCTGTGGCTCACACTGTCATCCTAGCTACTCAGGAGGCTGAGATCTGAGGATCATGGTTTGAAGCCAGTTTGGACAGCAAAGTCTGTGAGACTCTTATCTTCAATTAACCACTAAAAAACCAGAAGTGGAGGTATGATTCACCTGGTAGAGTGTTAGCCCTCAGCAAAACAAACAAAAAACCAACCAAACAAGGACAGCACCCAGGTTTAGAGTTTGAGCCCTAGGACAAGCACAAAAAATAAAATACAAAGTTATTTCAACTGGCAAATGCCTTTTTCCCCCTGAAAGATCCATAAGAACCAAAACAAAAAAACAACAAAAAGAAGCACTTGAAACAGACAGAAGAGAAGAAAGCCTCAGGACAGTTTAATGATAGCTTATTCTATGAGCTTCAGAAGTACTCTGCCGTAGGGCAAAAACTCTATGAACTTTCAGAAAAAGAGCTCTATATTCTTTTTTTTTTTTTTTGGGTCCAGTCATGGGGCCTGAACTCTGGGCCTGGGTGCTGTCCCTCAGTTCTTCAGCTGAAGGCTAGCGCTCTACCACTTGAGCCACAGCGCCACTTCTGGCTTTTTTCTTTCTGCTTATGTGGTGCTGAGGAATCGAACCCAGGGCCTCATGCATGCAAGGCAAGCACTTTACCACTGAGCCACCTTCCCAGCCCAAAGCTCTATATTCTTGTAGTAATCTTTCGAAGTTCCCTTGGTGTACATGGACAGTAAACAAAGTTCAAAGAGTTTTCTACACTTCCTTTGGGATTATGCTGTCAGTAAGTGTTCTACAGTTTTGAATGTAAAGCAGACCTTTGAAATGTAGACGCTCAGCATTTTTGTGAAAGTGTGAAGAATTTTGAATCATGGCCAAGGATGGTAGACCCCTCTCCAGATCCATAATCCTACCCACCAGACAACACTGGAGGACTCAAGGAAGGGTGGCTACTGTTTTAGTTGCCTTCATTTAATTTATTTGTCAGTTGGGAGCTAGAACTCTGGGCGTGGGCACTGTCCTTCAGCAGTTCAGCTCAAGGCAAGCATTATCACTAGAGCTATAGTACCACGTCTGGTTTTCTGGTGGTTGATTGAAGATAAGAATGTCACAGACTTTCCTACTTGGGCTGGCTTTGAACGGTGATCCTCAGATCTCAGCCTCCTGAGTAGGTAGGATTATAGGTGTGAGCCACTGGCGCCTGGCTGTTTTCATTGCCTTTAATACTCAAGACTGCAGGATAGAGAGGAGAGAAGACAGAAGACTGTGGTCCCTGGAGGGAAGCTGGTCCCTGGGCTCAGGGGTAGGTTGAGCCAACCCTGGGGAGGCCAAATGAGGCAGCTGGATGGGGTGAGAGGACTAAGAAGGCTGTGAACCCAAGAGCGAACACGTTCCTGACCATAGATGCTTGTCTGTGCTCAGAACATCAACCTGCACAGAAATTGTGATGGTTTAGTCACATTCAAAATCAACCTTGGTATTCTCTTTATGCTTCTTTAACACATCAAATGTTTTAACTGTAAAACAACCTTTGTTCTTGTGCAGAAGATATATGCCATATATCTACGTCATAGGATAAGCCAAGATTTAGAAATGTGTCACTATATAGCACCTTTTTCTTTCTCTTTCTTTATTCCTTCCTTCCTTCCTTCATCAGTTGTGGGGCTTAAACTCAGGGCTTTGGCACTGTCCCTGAGCCTCTTTGGGCTCAAGACTAGTACTCTTATTACTTGAGCCACAGTTCCATTTCCAGTTTTTGAGTGGTTAATTGGAGATAAGAGTCTCTTGGGGCCGGGCGCAGATGACTCACGCCTGTAATCCTAGCTACTCAGGAGGCTGAGATCTGAGGATCGTGGTTCAAAGCCAGCCCGGGCAGGAAAGTCTGGGAGACTCTTCAATAAACCACTAGAAAACTAGAAGTGGCACTCTGGCTCAAGCTGAAGAGCTGAGGGACAGTGCCCAAGTCCAGAGTTCAAGTCCCACAACTGACCAAAAAAAAAAAAAAGTCTCATGGGGACTACTCTGCTCCAGCTGGCTTCAAACAGTGACCTCAGATTTCAGTCTCCCGAGTAGCTACTAGGATTACAGGCATGAGTACCTTTCTTTTTGGACAATATCACCTCTTTCCTCCCTCTCTCCCAGCTTTGCTTCTTTTTATTAGGAGAGTGGACTTATATATTTATATGGAAAGTTTCTCACCCTCCCTAGTTATACTATACAATCTGTGACCTCTCTTTACCTCAGAGCTTTTATTTTCATGTCTGGCTGGCACTCTATTTCCAGTTGACCCTTGGATCTCAGTCTCCTGAGTGGCTTAGAGTTATAGGCTTGGGCTACTGGTGCCCAGCACATTCTTTTTAACTGAAAACCACATATATCATTTTTCTTTTAGCCTTAGCCACACAATAAAGGTTGAGCTATACATATAGGTTCATATATATGTACATATATACACACATATATATGTATATAGATATGTATATAGATCTATATATGTATATAGATATGTATATATCTTCACAAAAAAGGATTTTTATGATACAGAAGCCTCTCAGGGAGATGAACTGGGTCCCACCATTGGACCCAAAACTACATGTGTTTTTAAAAAATAATTTTAACTTTTTAAAAAATTAATCTTATACGGTCCAAGGAATTGAACATAGGGCCTTATGCATGATAGGCAAACACTTTACCACTCAGCCACATTCCCTGTCCAAAACTATGGTATTTTTGTGATTGTTGGTCGTGGGGCTTGAACTCTGGGTCTCAGCGCTGTCTCTCAGCTCTTCAGCTCAAGGCTAGCACGCTACCACTTGAGCCACAGCGCCACTTCTGGCTTTTTCTGCTTATGGGGTACTGAGGAATCGAATCCAGGGCCTCATGCATGAGAAGCAAACACTCTACCACTGAGCCACCTTCCCAGCCCCAAATCTATGATTTTTTACTTCTACTTTACTACTTTTGTTTTGTGGTTGTGGGGCTTGAACTCAGGGCCTGAGCACTGTCCCTGTGCTTCTTTTGCTCAAGGCTAGCACTCTACCATTTGAGCCACAGCACCACTATCTTTTTTTTTTTTTTTTTAATAATTTTTAATTGAAACTGATTACATAAATTTCACAGTATTGTGGGATAGTGCTAAAGTCACATACACATTTTAACTTTCACAAGGCAAATTGTCATTATCATGGTTCATAAAGTTTGTGAATTCTAAGTTTTGAAAATACAATTATTTCTTCCACATCAGGTGATATGAGAGGTCGAATTGAAAGTCATTATTAGAAGGCCAGCGACCACAAGCAGACTCATCACAAATACCTGCAACCCTGCTAATACACTTAACACTGTCAGAAAAGTGAGCCATGAAAGCAGTAAAGAGCAAGCAGAAAAACACTACCAACAAACCAGCTCAACTCCAATGGAGAGCTGAAATGGGACACCATATTGACCAGGAGGAGGGCCTGGAGACAGAAGACATGGAGACAGGAGGCATGGCATTGTCCCTGAGCTCTTGTGCTCAAGGCTGAACCATTTGAGCTACAGCTACTTATGGCTTTCTGGTGATTCATTGGAGGTAAGAGTCTCATGGACTTTCCAGCCTGCGCTGGCTTTGAACTATGACCCTCAGATCTCAGCCTCCTGAGTAGTTAGGATTATAGGCCTGGCTTTAAGTTCCTACTTGTAATGGGAGAATGGAAGAAGCAAGTAGGGAGTTAATGTCCCACACACCTCTCACAGACTGGCATTATGCTTGCTCTCATCTGAGGGCTCTCCTACTTTATTTTGCCTATCCCCCTCCGGAACTCTGAGAAAAAGCAAGCAGAGCCGCTGTCATTACTTTTGTCAAAAACTCTAGTTTAAAACTTTGAGACAGGGTCTGTGAAACTCAGGCTGGTCCTAACTCTCTTGCTTCACTGTCCTGTGGCCTAGGACTGGCTGGTTTTTTCCTTTTATTTTAGATGGGGGTTTCACTGTTGTCCAGGCTGTTTTTGAATTCCTGGGTTTAAGCAATCATCCTGACTCAGGCTAGACATATATACTGTGTGTAATTTTCAAAGATCTTCAAATCAAATTTGCTTGTTTCAAAAAGTAGAATTTGATGGGCGCCAGTGGCTCACACCTGTAATCCCAGCTACTCAGGAGACTGAGATCTGAGGATCATGGTTCAAAGCCAGCCTGGGCAGGAAAGTTTGTGAGACTCCTATCTCCAATAAAACCACCAGAAAATCAGGAGTGGTGCGGTGGCTCAAGTGGTAGAGCGCTTGCCTTGAGCTGAAGAGCTGAGGGACAGCGCCCAGGACCAGAGTTCAAGCCCCACAACCAACCCCCTCAAAAAAGAAAAATAGCAGAATTTGAGCTGGGTGTCAGAGGCTCATGCCTGTAATCCTAGCTAATCAGGAGACTGAAATCTTAGGGTCGTGGCTCAAAGCCAGTCTGGGCAGAAAAGTCTCCATGAGACTCTTAACTTCAACTAACCACTCAAAAACAAAGTGGTGCTGTGGCTCAAGTGGTGGAGCGCTATAGCCTTAGGCACAAAGCAGCTCAAGGGACAGTGCCCAGGCCCTGAGTTCAAGCCCCACAATGGACCAAAAAGAAAAAAAAAAATTGAACCCCTCCATAAACTAGGTAACAGTAAGAATTTTGTTTTTAGTATTATTTGCAGTGCTAGTTTTGAACTCAGGACCTGGTGCATACTAGGCCCCTAATTTTTCACTTTTTTTTTTTTTTTTGAGGTGAAGCAGGCCCAGAATTCACAAAACCAAACCAAACGACCATTAGCAATTATTCCTGCCAAGGTCAAGATGAAGCAAAGTGCAACACATTGAAGTGGTAGGGCTTTTAAATCTAATTTTCTGCTCACAGGCCCTCTGGAGCCTTGCTCAATAGTGTTCTGTGCCCTCTTCCAGTTTCTCACAAAGATGAGGGCTCCCGGGCTCCCACATTCCCAAGCAGAACAAAACCACTGGACCAGTTCTCCTCCCCCTCCCCGCCAATGCTTCTGGCCTAGAAGAACTGAATCAGACAAATATGGCTTTTTAAAAATTATTTAATTTAGTAGTTTTTTTTTGAAAAAAAAAAGCAATAAGGCAAAAAAACTGAAAACATATATAGTTTTGTTTTGATGTGACTTTATTCCACCTTTAGGACTCGTAAGCTTCTTCCATTAGCAGGTATCTGGGGATTGAGCCAGAAATGTAGTGCAGATGGTAGAGGAAGAAAAGGGAGAGAAAGCAGGGAAGTTCAGTTTAGTTAGGGAATTCTCACTCCATCTAAAGTCCCTGAAGAAGGTCCCAGCTTTTCTGGGTCTCCTGGAACAAGCCCTGGCATAACCCCCGGCTTGGGATGGAAAAGGGTTCTTAGGAAGAAATTCCCAGCGTGTTCCTCGCAGCTAGGGAGGAAGGGATGAGGGAGAGGGATAAAAGCACTGATTTACCCAGTAAAACCCAATTTCCCTGGAGGGATGGCTTCCTCTGGAATGATATTTTCCCCCAGGACCCACACTGGCTGAGGCTCAGCAGTTAAGGAACAGAAACAGAAAACACTAACAGAAAGCATACAAGGAAGGCACCTCGATTTGTGATCCTCAACCAAGGGCAGGTGGCATAGGGGTTAGATTTCTGAATAAGACAAAGAGAACAAATAGAGAACAAAGGAGGAAGCCAGCCCAAGAGGAGGAGTTCTCTCATTCACCCTACATGATGGCGCTACCAGCCCCCCATTATGGCAAGAAAATTCTTTTGGGATTTAGCCTGTGTGCTGAACAGAGGCTGAAGTAAACTGGAAGGTACTCTCCTCTAACTTTCTACCCATATTCTTCCAACAAAGTAAGCAAAGAGGCAGGAAAGAGACTAGGATTTCATCTTCAAAGGAGAGGAGAGCTTAACACAGCACTGAGCACCCCAGGATACAAATCCTGGGCCCGTCTCAGTTCAGTAACTACCAGATGTGATCCAGCTTGGGCTCCAAATCTGCCCCTGAAAGATGGGAAGTAGAAGAGTGCCCATCCTCATAAGACAGAGTCCCAGGGAGACAAATGATATACAAAAACCAAGATTCTTAATGGGAGGAAGGAAAATCAAACAAAAAAATTAGATTTTTCTCTACATATATATAATATACAGATATTTAACACATTATTCCAGAGGTGGCTCCAGTCCCTGGGGTTTGAGAGATGGTGAAAACTTAGTTCCAGATTAACTGCTCTCAAATTCTGAACTATACCAGAATGGACAGGTGGCTCCAGACTGGGGCACAAACCCATACAGGTGTAAGCTGGGAAAGAGGGGTGAAAGGCGATGAAGGGTGGGGGTGAGGACTGGGGAAGGCCAAGTGGCTAGCAGTCTTCTTCCATCCCGCCTGGTCTCTCGGTTCTCCGCCTGAGGAGTCCATACAGCCTTTCTATGAGGACGACGTGCCCCTCATACAAACCACCAGCGTGGTTTCCAGCTGCTGCCAAAGGCAGACAACGGCAGAGGGGCACGTTATGCAAGTGAAGATAGAAACTGCCAAGGAGGTACCAATTTTCCAGCCCCACAGAGCCGTCTCTCTTGCAGCCGCTCCAGTACCCTGGTTGTCTGCACATGGAGGGCCCACACGCCAGACCCCACGTGAGCACGCATTTCCTTTAGACCTAAGCTCCACCGCAATCATGCACAGTGCCTCTGCTGGTTAAAGTCTTATGTGTTTCTTTTTAAAGGAACTTTAAAATCAGTTCTTGCTCTGAACAGCACCAAAAATGCTCATGAATCACAATCTTATGCAGATCTTGGCTGAGCAGGATACTACAAGGGAAGGGCAAATGACATCATCTTAAATGGGTGCAGAAGGAGAAAGAAGAGCCAAGAATTCTTGACTTCGCAGATGGAGAGTAACACTAACTTTCAGCCACTAATCCTCTCCCTTACAAACATAGTTATCTAGTATGTTGATTTCAGTGTCAATCAGCTAAGGCAACCAGCCAATCACCACCACTGGTGTCTGCTTCTGGTGATTGATTTGGAAAAAGTGATTGGTTAAGACAGACAAACTTGAGGAAAGCACTTGGTAAGAGTCACAATTGCCAGCTTTCCCACACATCCTCTGTCCTCTTCTCCGATCAATCCTCTTCCTCTTTGTTACTGCTCCTTCAGAAAATGTCTGGACACGAGTTCCAGTCCTGCTTTTCTTTACACTCCCAGTATTCACCCCTATAAATATGAGTTAACTCCTTGGTAACAGGGTCCTTCTTCCGCTCAAACCACAGTGCCTTATAAGGATCATAGGGTGTGCCTAAAAGGGAAAGAGGGAAAAGAAGCAAAATTAAGAGCCAGCTCTCTCCACCTGCCAAGACGCAGGAATAGAAAGCAAGTTCATTACCATCTTCTGTGGCCTTCATAGCTTCAGCTTCTCTTTTCTTTCTGGAAAGTCTTTGTTTTTCCTCCAGGCGCTGCTTCTCAGCGTTTGCTTCATCCCAGCGTCCATTTTCCATCAGTCTCTGGTCAGGCCGTAACCGGCTGTCTGTGGGTGCAGTGCCACCTTCCCAGGCATTGAGAGTTAGAGCCAGCTCTGAGAAGTAGTACATGTTTTCCGCATTCTTCCTAAAAGAAAAGGTAACAGAAGAGCTCAGACTGAGTTAAGGAGTAGTAATTTGGTACATTGCCAAGCCAACATTATCAAGGTTGCTCTACAAGTGGAAAAAAAAAAAAAAGTCTAGGGCCAAGAGCCAACCTGGATCCCTCTACCCCTCCCAGTATGATTCCATTTAAGTGTCATCTGGGGTTTGATACTACTCAGCCAGAATTATCTGTATCCATCTGGATGAATACAACAAACACTCTACTTAATCAAAATTACTCATTTCTATTGCCTTCTACTGCATTTACTTTTTTTTTCTTTTTGTCATTCATGGGGCTTGAACTCTGGGCCTGAACGCTGTCCCTAAGCTCTTCAGCTCAAGGCTAGCGCTGTACCACTTGGATCACTGCGCTACTTCCGTTTTCTGAGTGGTTTATTGGAGATAAGTCTCACAGCCTTTCCTGCCCAGGGTTGGCTTTGAACCGTGATCCTGAGATCTCAGCTTCCTGAGTAGCTAGGATTACAGGCTTGAGCCACCAGCACCCGGCTTGCCTTTACTTCTTTTCAAATTTTTTTTCCTTTTTCCTCCTGGGACAGTCTTGGCTACTGCTATCAATGGAATCTATTAGATGAGGTCAGAGTCCTGGACACTTGCTCAGGACTTTCCTGCTGCCTCTGGGCTTTTGGACACCTTGCTTCTCTGGCTGTTTGTGAATAGCTTTGCTCTAAACTACAGAAAGATATTCTTCTGAATCCCAATCCAATAGAATAAAAATTTAAAAAATGTTTTTGAATGGTGGGTGTTAGTTAGGACTTTCTTGTGACCACCTTCTGGTAACCTCTCCAAAAGGCCCTATTTCCCTGGTTGGCCCTTCATATAACTAAGTAGGAAGGCAGGCAGACTTATTTTCACTGTTCCACAGGTAAGGGCAAAGTGGCCTCCAGGTACCAGTTCACAAACAGATACTCACGGTAAAGGATTCCTTTTCCACAGCATGACCCTGCTTTCCTCTGCGTCGTGGCCTCTCTGACGAGCATCACCCCCATTCTCCCCAGCAGCTGGCTGCACTTTGAAGCAATCCATTTTCTCATCCCATGTCCCCAGAAGGGCAAAGTGAACTTTTCCTGATGGATCTGTCACTTCCCCTGTCACCTGTAAGAGTTGAGAGCAGGGCTTTGGAGCAGAGGATGCAGTGTGGAGTGACTAATCCAGAAACCAAGGTCCTAGGGTAAACACTGCTTAGATCCTGTCACAGCAAGGATTATGGAGTCATCTGAATTATTCTGTTGTCCTGATTGTGGAACTTTATTCAAAATACTAAGTCATGACTTGGAGGTCACTCTGTTGCACAGGGATTTTCTATGCAATGAAAAGCATCTGACTGGTACTCAGCATTGCGTTCTCTTCTCTCTAAAAACAGAGACCCACTGTGGTGGTAACACACTCTTTCCTGAATGTCACAGATGTCCCGCTGGTCCCACCTGCTTCTCACAGTCCTTTTACTAATCCTCCCTTTGTGTTCCCTTCAGTCTCTAATTGTTCTCGACTTTTACTTCCTCACTTGTGGTCTAAGAAAAGAAAGGGGTCCTGTATGCAATTCAGTCCCTTTTTGCTGAATTTCTCCAGTCTACTTGCTTTTCTTTTTCTCTCTTGCCAGTTCTGGGGCTTGAACTCAGGACCTGGGTGCTGTCCTGGAACCTCTTTGTGTTCAAGGTTAGTGCTCTACCATGTGAACCACAGCACCACTTTTGGCTTTTTCTGCGTGGTTTAATGGAGATAGAATCTCACAGACTTTACTGCCCTGGCTAGTTCTGAACCACGATCCTCAGATCTCAAGCCTCCTGAGCAGCTAGGATTACAGTTGTGGGCCACTAGCGCCTGTCACTGTCTACTTGTTTTGAATCACCACATCTCTTTCTTTTTTTTTTTTTTTTGGTCCGGTCGTGGGGCCTGAACTCTGGGCCTGGGCACTGTCCCTCAGCTCTTCAGCTCAAGGCTAGTGCTCTACCACTTGAGCCACAGCGCCACTTCTGACTTTTTTCTTTTTGCTTATGTGGTGCTGAGGAATCGAACCCAGGGCCTTGAGGATGCAAGGCAAGCGCTCTACCACTGAGCCACCTTCCCAGCCCCACCACATCTCTTTCTACATACCTATCAACCTATGCATGTGTATCTGGCACAAATGTGTATACATAAACACCAGCCTTAGAGGGCCAGGCTTTCTTAGAAATGTACACTTAAGAAAAAAAACATGTAAATTCCAATTTTTCTTACCTTTCTTGCCACATCTCGAGAGAAGTAGCTATAAGGAACAAATTTAAGATTACACTTGTCTCCTGTCTTGTGATTTATAATATCAATTTCACCAGACTGGAAATGAAAAAAATCATGGATTAGTTTTATGAAGACTGTATGACTTGAATATCTTCCAACACCCACACCTTCTAATTCTTGATAGTTTGGTCTTACATTCTAGCACTCCCTTGCTTAAGCCTGGTTCTCTGCCAGCCTTAGGGATGCTGTGGAATCTTTTGTAACTTTTGTCATTTCAGGTTGGGATTAATACCACTTGCTTTATGTGTCACATGGTAGGTGGCAGGATTTGACCTGAATATGTAATGGAATTCACATAATAATTTACCTTCCCATGCAATCCCTCAAAAGAGCACCCTTCCTGAACTCCTCTGCTTAAATCAAAGTACACACAGTTTCAAGGTTATATATGACAGGACTTTCTAGACTTTATTCATTTTTTTTGCCTCATTTCTATCCTCTGAATTCCAGACTGCTCTTGAAAGATCCAGCTTAATTCCCCCATCTAGTATGAAGTTCTTCCTGACTGCTCAGAAGATAGTACTCTCTTTTTCTGAATTTACTACAACCATTGTCTTAAAGGCAATCTTAACAGTTACAAGTGAGGATGAGCAGAAATGCCCCAATGAAAGCATTCTTGTACATGCTAATGAAATTCTTTTTTTTTTTTTTTTGGTCGGCCGTGGGGCTTGAACTCTGGGCCTGGGCGCTGTCCCTCAGCTCTTCAGTTCAAGGCGAGCGCTCTACCACTTGAGCTACAGCGCCACTTCCGGTTTTCTGGTGGTTTATTGGAGATAGGAGTCTCACGGTCTCTCCTGCCCGGGCTGGCTTTGAACCGCGATCCTCAGATCTCAGCCTCCTGAGTAGCTAGGATTACAGGCGTGAGCCACCAGCGCCCGGCGCTAATGAAATTCTTTTAAAAAAACCTTAGTACTTCCCTTATTCTAGTTTATTTTGTCACATACTTTAACCCTGGTACCTAGTGTACCATCTGGCAATAGATGTTTCATGAACAAGGAAGGATTAAGAGTGGAAGTCATGCCAAGGGTGAAAGTGCCATGCTCATTTATTTAGTTAAATTAGCTAAATAATTAGAAACATTTTTTTTCCTGGTACCAAGGCTTGAACTCATTCTTCCACTTGCTCAGCTTTCTTGCTCATGCTGGTGCTCTACCATTGAACTTTGCCTCCAGCCCTACTTTTTGCTGGTTAATTGGAGAAGTTTTCTGTTTGGGTTGGTTTCAAATCATGACCTTCTAGACCTCAGCTTCCTGAGTAGCTACAATTACAGGTGCCCAGCTAAGTGCTGTTTATTAAGTCTTTATTCTTTGTACTGCCTAATATAGTCCTAGTTGTCACTGATGAATGTTAATTTTGGCCACTTATAAGTAATTATTTGTGATACAGAAGCTTGGGGACGTGAAGGTAGGGCTATAAGTGAAGCAGCAGCAACATTCTGAGGCCAGTTCCTCTGTCTCAAAAGCAGACATTATATGAAGGAAGTGTTCTGAATTGCAGAAGCACTGTGGGTAACTTTGCTCACCTGATCTATCCACAACTTGCCCACGATAATGTTATGCACTGTTGTGGTCACTTTTTTCCAAGTGTAGTGGTGCCCAGTTGCATGGAAAATACAGTGGATGGTACCTAAAAACCGAGAGGTATACAAATTAGAGAATTAAGAATGGAAAAAAAAAATGTACATGTCTTTCTTAAATGTTGGAAGCATTGAATTTTTTTCTTCTCTTGATTTTTTTTTGGCAGTTATGGGTCTTCAACTCAGGGTCTGGGCACTGTTCCTGAGCTTTTTTTGCTCAAGGCTAATGCTCTACCACTTGAGCTACAGAGCCTCTCCTGGCCTGTTCTGTTTACATGGTACTGAGGAATGGAACCCAGGGCTTTATGCATACTAGGCAAACACTTTAGCACAGAGCCCCATTCCCAGCCCCTCTTGATTTTTAAATGTATTAATAACATATAGCTGAATAATGATAAACACTAACAGCTGATACATCTTAGCTAGGGAGCTAGATCTCCCAAAACCAATTGCAAAATATATGCATAGGAACAAGTCAAACATGTCTCAATGAGAAAAAAAATGAAACTCCATTATAAAAAGGGCACATACTGGTTAATCATTATGGGGGCCAGGACTTGCTATTAATAACTAACTAGCTGTGTGACCTTAAAGAAATCACTTATCCACAGCCTTTAGTAGTTAAAATAGAGGCGTGGACAAACCAAAGCTTTGGAATTATAGCTGGATTCAGTCCTGGCACTATCACTTGTTAATATGTTGCATATTAAGGAATTTTGTCCAGTCTTTGTTCAGAAGAGAACCTTTAAACCCCTATCATTCTCAAGGAATAGGAAGAATCTGTTATCCAGAGTGGGCCTGATACTCTATATTGGTAAGATTGATAAGATGACTCCAGGCAAGCCTCTGATAGCTACACCAATGAGGAAACTCAGGTAGAAGGCAGTCCAGGCCAAAAACATCAACCATGTGATAAGAAAGTTAGGGCTAGGAGTCATTTGGTATCAGCCCAACTCCCTAACTTCCAAAAGGGAGACTGGATATTGAATTTAATCATATGGAAAATAATTCGGTCAATGAACCCCCAATAAAAGCCCTGGAAACCAAACCAGTGGACATGTCAGCGTGAAGAGAGGGTGATGTGCCCTGCTCGTAGGGAGAAGACAAGTAAGCTCTGTGAACAGGACCCTCCCAGACAACACCGTATGGCTCTCTTCATTTAAGTAACCTTGATTTGTACCCTGTGTAAAACCGTAAGTATAGCACTTTCCAGAGTCCTATGAGTCATTCTAATAAGTTATCAAATATGAAGGAGTTGTGGGAGCTCCCAAACTAGTTGGTCCAAAGCATGAGTGGTCTAGGTAACCCAAAATTGTGGTCTGTATCTGAAGCAAGGACAGTTTTGTTGTAGACTGTGTGCTTCATGTATACAGTGTGCAGAAACTCTGGTTGTTAGCATCAGAATTGCATTACAGGATTCAACCCTATTTTAAATTCCCAAGGCCTTGGTTTTATCATCTGTAGACTTGGGTAATGTTGATTTGCTCAGTAAAATGCTCGAAATATAATATGTGCCCATTGATATAGGTTCCTGATCCTATGATTTGATGTCAAATAAATACCAAACCCAAATCAGTACTTTGACCATAGGTAACTGAGGATTCAAAATGTGTGTACGTGTCTATATTTGCAAATAAATAGTAGGTAATCTGATCAACTGTATTTCTTTCTTTTTTTTTAATTTTGTCGGTTGTAGGGCTTGAACTCTGGGCCTGGACGCTGTCCCTCAGCTCCTCAGCTCAAGGCTGGTGCTCTACCAGTTGAGCCACAGTGCCACTTGATCAACTGTATTAACAAAATAACTAAGTTTCCTCTGTAAGCACTAGTGAAAAGAACACAGACTTGCTGTGGATTAGGAGAGTGAGTCTTTACTTTCTTGTAGAAAAGATTCAAATAACTCTGGTAGATTGGCTGGTGACAACAATGATGGCAATAACATTAGGGATAAGTGCAACTCTGCCATAAACCAGGCTCTGTGCTACATTTTCCTCACTCATTATCTCAGTTAATCATCACAAACACCTTCAAAATATTTGCCTAAATACATCGTTAATCTCTTATCAATAGCTCTTCCTCTACCCCCACCTCTCAGATCTATGAGCTCAGTATTATTCTGACACCAAAGCCAGACAACTGCAAGAAAAGACATTTCAAGAAAATAAAACCACAGGATCAATATTCCTTATGAAAAGTTACACATGAATCTCCAACAAAGCGTTAGGAAACAAAACTGATAGCTGAGAAATTCAACCACCTCCCCAAAGCTGGATAGTGAGGTGTAAGGTTTAGTGCTCCAATCAGAACTGATCCAGCAACTTCCTCTACCATGACAGAGAACCTCTCACTCCTCCTTCCTAGGGATGGTGGTCTTACCGAGGGGCATAATGGAGAGATATTTGCCCCGAAACTTGCTGGTGATTTTGATTTCCTGACGTAATGTCCAGCCATTTCTGGATTCCGCATGGTGCGCAGCAGCAGGGGGGTGATGACTCACCTGGAAGGCATCAGGTTCAAAGTGAGCAGGCAGAAAGGACAGGGGAAAGACATTACCTATTAACTAGTGATAAACACCCAACGTTTCCTTTGACATTATACCGGCAATAGGAGGTAAATAGCAGGACCTGCAGTATAGACTCTGAGGGAAAAAAATCAGATAGGGATGACAGGACTGACATATCCTTCAATTCCCTCTGGAGGATCAACCAAAACCTCATTCCTGTCCTCAGAAAGGAAATGTGTTACGGTGGTGGTGCTCTGGTACCTGCTCACAAAGGGATCGGTACCCATTCTCCTCTAGCCGGTCCAGCTCAAAGGTCTCCCCAAGGAGTGGGTTGAATGGCTTGCTGGTTCGGAAGACAGTAGTAGAGTAGGAGGACACGGTGAAAGCCGCAACATAGCAGAGCTGCTCCAGAGAGTTCTCACATTTTGCGGCTCGGTCTAACAACTCATGGTATTCCAGGTCTTCAGTAAGGCGCTGAAGCATGGATAAGGGCTCATTAAAGTTCACCTGTAAGGGAAAGAAGAGCTGTCAAACATTTTTCCAGACATTTATATCAGACAGTTCACGTACTTCGCAGGTAGAGAAACAGCTACTGAGAGCTGAGTTGATAAAAACAAATCACTGGCCTCTCTCAGAGGCTAAATAAGGAAACAAATGAATGAGTATTTAAATAGAAGGAAGCAGCAACTCGTTATATAGCTTAGTGGAGAGCTGAGCAGCCACAAGAAAACCCAGAAATGAAGAACAGCAGGAGGCCATAGGGAAGAATAAAGAAATGCAGAAGCACTGCCACAGCCAGAGGCTGAGGAGATCCAGACAAAACCCAAATCATGTGAAAGAGGAAGTCAGTCCACTGAAAACTAGATCCACTCAGATGCTGCCAGAAAACTGCCCAAGGGGAGAAATACTCTTCCTCCCAGCTCTGATCTCCTACCAGTGTCTTGTACTGATGGAGCCCAGCCAGACTCCAACAGACACACAACTTGAAAAACAGCCCAGAGAGATCAGCTTTCCAGTGATGCAGGACAAGGCCAGGGAAGGGTGAGTACTTGATTTGCAGATGAAAAGTATAGGACTGTACATTCCTTTTTTTCTTTTTTTTGTCAGTCATGGGGCTTGAACTCGGCCTGAGCGCTGTCCCTCAGCTCTTCAGCTCAAGGCTAGCACTCTACCACTTGAGCCACAGTGCCACTTCCTGTTTTCTGGTGGTCTATTGGAGGTAAGAGTTTCACGGACTTTCCTGCCCAGGCTGGCTTTGAACCACGATCCTCAGATCTCAGTCTCCTGAGTAGCTGGTATTACAGGCGTGAGCCACCAGCGCCCGGCTAGATCTGTACAATCTTAATGGCAGTATCATTAAGGAAGTAAGTCAGGATGGAAAGGTCCCTAGGCCCAGAAGAGCCATGTCTAACTGGAAACTGCATTTCCCAAGACTGTGAAGACCTGCTCACCTACCTGCCCACTACTTCCTTGAAGGCATCTAATGCTCCAGGCAAGTGGGTCTTATGCACAGCCTTTTCTTGTCAGTAGTTTAACACACACACACACACACACACACACACACACACACACACACACACACACACACTCCTTTGCTGTACTGAAGGCCCTGAACACAATAGGCAAACACTGTACTACTGAGCTATAATCCCAACCCAAGTCAAACATTAAAAAAAAAAAACACCACAAATCCCACATACCTTAATTGTCCTCCATGAGCAATAAGATACAAATCCTATCCATGAGGAATGAAGTCTATAAAGAGGCAGAAATCATATACTGGTCCTTATGCCCCAAGAAGATAGGGAAAATATTTTTGTACTTCTGCCTGTCAAATAATGGCTATTGACAGAACCTTATGGGGAAGGAATACTCCTTCCCCATTTTCCTTCAGCTAGCTATGCCTGTATATAAATTCTAGCCACAGAGATTTAAGAGATTAATGGATTATGCAATTTCCAGGAAGCAGCCTTAAAAGACAGCCTGCTCAGCTTCTTTCTCCATCTTGCAGCTGACTGCAATGTGACCTTGATGGCTCACACTGCAGCAATCAGGGATGCACCTAAGAATGGAGGCCACCTAGCAGCAGAGTGACAGGGCAGAAGGAAGCCTGATCCTGACTCTGTGGAGTAGTATCTTTGGACAATTGACTTCCGGAGTTTAACAGAAGAATGAGTTAAGTCAGGATCTGTGTAAGGCCAGGCTTCACCAGCTTTTCTGCGAAGGGCTTTCGGAGCGCGTGGTCTGTCATACCACACAACACTTGCTGCAACATGGCAGCAGCCACAAACAAGATCTAAATGAGGGCGCTGGGAAGGTGGCTCAGTGGTAGAGTGCTTGCCTTCCATGCATAAGGCCCTGGGTTTGATTCTTCAGCACCACATAAACAGAAAAGGCTGGAAGTGATGCTGTGGCTCAAGTGGTAGAGCACTAGCCCTGAGCTGAAGAGCTGAGGGACAGCACCTAGACCCAGAGTTCAAGCCCCATAACTGACAAAACAAAAAATCTAAATGAATGAGTATTTGTGTTCCAGTAAAACTTTATGGGCTTTAATCTCATGAAGTATCTTACTCGCTTTCCTCCATTTCAACCATTTAAAAGAAAACATCCTTGGCTTGTGGACTGCATAGTCTGCTGCCAGATTTGGCTCAAGGGCTTTAGTTTGCTATTTTGGTCCAAAGCAATATATTTTAGACTTATAAGTTGAACCTGTATCCACTGGTACCTTGGGCAAAGAGGAGACACCTAATTTACACTTGCAGAATGAATAAGCAAATTAAATACACTGTGCAGTCTAACATGATAGAGCACAAAGGAGAAATAGCTCATCCTGTATTGGACAGGTTTACTGGAAAGCAACATTATACATGAATTCAGAAGAAAAGGGTTTTAGCCACAGCAAAAGAAGTCATAAGGTGGGCTGGGAAGTTGGCTCAGTGGTAGAGCGCTTGCCTTGCATGCCTGAGGCCCTGGGTTCGATTCCTCAGCACCACATAAACAAAAAGAAAAAGCTGGAAGTGGCATTGTGGCTCAGGTGGTAGAGCGCTAGCCTTGAGCTGAAGAGCTGAGGGACAGCGCCCAGGCCCAGAGTACAAGCCCCACGACTGGACCAAAAAAAAGAAGTCATAAGGGCCGATAGGAAACAGACAGAAGGAAAAAGGGGAGGAAAAAAAAGAGGGAAGGAGGGAGGGAGGAAAGGAGGGAAACAAAGCAGGCAGAAAAGAAGGAAGGGATTCAAGCAGAAAGAGCAGAGTATGTAAATGCTCTTAAGGAAAAGACAAGATATCTCTGAGTACCTGACAACAGTCCTACTGAGCAGAACACTGGATATATATGGCATGTAGAAGAAGTACCACACCAAACCCACAAAGGAATCTGGACTATGTTCAAAGCAACAAGGATCCAGCAAAGGGATGACTTAAATTGAGGAATGACATGACCACACCTCTAATTTTAAATAGGTCATTCTGGCAGCAGTGTGGACAGAATGAAGAAAACAGGACTGGAAGCAAAGAGATCAGCCTAAACTCCATCTTCATTCACAATGGAGACAGTCCTTATCTTCCTGGTTGGAATGCAATGTTTTTGCTTCTCTGTTCTCTAAACATTTGTATGTATAGCACTTCCTACAACACTAATACTAAAATAGTGTTGGCTGTCTGTGTTCATGGTATGCTTCTTGACAACGGGACAATGATGTATTTATTTGGCATGCCTCAGTCCTTGCTGAGCCCTTGCTCATAAACGTTACTGAACATGCGCATCTGACCCCACGTATGATATGGAAGTAATACTGAACCCACAGCCAAAACTAAACCAGCTCATGTAAAGGAAGAGTTTATGACTATAAAAATAATTAAAGACCATGATCAAAACTGCCACTTAAGCGGGCCAGGCTCTCACAGTGGTACTCTTCTCACAGAGGCTGAGAGGATCTCACCGGCATGGGGATTTTGGAGAGTTCTTTTCCGATGCAATTCTTCATGATGCTCCATAAGTTGAGACTATAGTTCGGCTTATATGGTATTCTCGTTCTCTTTTCCTTTTTGGTCTCCTCCAGCTGATGCTTGTACTGAGAGCAAACACAAAGCTATTCAATCAGCCACAAAGAACAGAAAATCCACTATTTACCACCTTCCCTTCCCCCATGCTAAAAATGCTGTTTGTCTTAGCATTTCACAAACAAACCTTGGGAATCCCACCCAAAGCCCAGATTTCTATAACTTCCACAGAATAGATACCTGTTCATCAAGGCTGATGTCACTACTGGCCCCGCTGATGTTGCTGCCAGTACGTCTGTGTGGATGGGAAGCACAAGAGACTTAGAACAAAGGCCAAAATTACAGTTTTGCCCTCAATGGTTATTTACAAGGCAGAATATCGAAAGCATATTTTTTTCTCTCTTTCTTTTTAGTCTGTCCTGGGGCTTCAACTCAGGGCCTGGCACTGTGACTGAGCTCTTTGCTCAAGACTAGCACTTTACCTCTACTTCTAGCTTTTTGGTGGCTAAATGGAGGTACAAATCTCATAGACTTTGCTACCCCGGCTGGTTTAGAATGACAATCCTCAGATCTTGGCCTCCTGAGTAGCTAGGATTACAGGCGTGAGCCATAGGTACCCAGCTAGTTTCTAAACTTTTGATGACCTGTGATGCTCATTTCCTTCAACAGACTAGGACAACTTACTTGTGGCCCAAATTTTCAGGCATGGTGATGATCTCAGGTGCATCAAAAAATTCATTCTCATCATCTTCGTCACTCATGTCCCCCTTACCAGAGCAGCACTGATCTACAACAAGAAAAATGGTTTTTGTTTTCTCTGGTTATATTTACCAAATGCCTGGTACAGATGGTTCTTTTAAATACTAATCACTAGGTACCAAAAGGTCCAAAGCAGTGGTAAGCCGGAAGAAATAAATGGTTCAAACTGCACTTTACATTAGTCATTGGTTGTGGAGAATTTGGAGTTCTAGCAACTAGCTGGTTACTATTAGAATGAGCTATGCAAGAATCCATCTCTTACCTTTCACAGATCCAGCACTGCCAGGAGTGTTTGCTGGCAGCACCGTGGCTCCCCGAAAGGCCCTCTCCAGGTGATTGTGCTGCTTTGCCAGCTGCTCCAGGGTCTCTTCCAATCGGATACGCTGGTCTCTTTCATACTGCAATGACTTCTGCCACTTTTTGCTATGGGTCTGGGCTAACATGAGAAAATCCCTGCAGGCCTATAGAGACAAAGTGTTAACTGTATCACTCCAACTAGGCAGAGATTCCCCTCTGGCCTCCATAAGCTCATTAAGTAACTTTATTCTAGAAAGTTCTGTGGGCACATGACAGTGAAGACTTTTCCTATTACTCCACAGCATCAGGGAAAAGTCACTTTGTGCTGCAATCAAGGTCAAACAGAGTAAACATAGTTGTCAGAGTTCTCATATATTTTCCTGGTCATGAGGACCAAACAAATGCCAAGTGAGCAGTAAACCCAGGCAAGGTACTTGTGGTAAAATCCCAAAGGGCAGGTATCTCAACACCAGAAGTGATCTGACTGAGACAAAAATGAGAAAAAGTACAGGATAACTGCTTTCGATAAACTCTTGACTAAACTCAAAGCAGAGGAATTTAGACAGCAAGCGTAGAGAATCTGCACTGAACTAGATTCAGGAAAACGTTTTTCTTTTATTTTGATCACTAAGAGAAACATCTGACCTTAAAAATTTGAAGCTTACTTGAGGGACCAGAGAAAGGATCTGGAGACAAAACACAAATCTTATCATCTCAATCACAATCCCTTTTCTAGCTCTCCCCTAAGATTAGAACCAAGTTCTGCTTACTGGTTATGAATACACGGAGCTCTTCCTGGTATGCACACCACCTGCCCTGTATCCCCCCTCTCCAGGCAGATATACTGGACCCCGACCCTGCAACGAAGGCATTGGCAAAGAAGCTTACTGTTTTGGGGACACACAGATTTCTTAAAGGACTACTACTTCAGCATATGCTCCTCATTCGGTCTATAGCGCACGTCCCTATCTACATTGTCTAAGAAAAATCTACAGTTAATATTTCTTCTGTGACACTTGCCCTTAGTCTTAAAAGCAGCAGTCTCTTTTCTATTTTAGTTTGCACTTAGCACACTTCAGTTTGTGACTGTCTGTCCAGATGGATCATGAGCAACATTACAGCCACATTTTATATAGCTTATTCAGATCTCTACCTCCTAACACATACTAGATCTTGATAAAGTTTACAAAATAAATATGTGAAAGGAAGTGACATAAAACTGAGTCAATTTCCCATTATAGAGAAACGAAAAGGTACATAGAATGCCTACTACCAGGGTGCCAACAATTGCTAAACCAGGAATTCTAACATGTCACTCACTGAGTTTTAGACTCTCTAAATGCCTACTCAATGGCTGAAAGTAATCTCAAAAGCAATGGGCTCCAAACTGAATGTACCATGTTGTCTTGATGCCTCTGCCTCTTCTATTGATTCTCCCTATGCTAAAACCAGCTCCTGGGATCTCCCAGCTGCCCAAGCTAGTAATCTAAGGGGTGTCCTTTTGGTTTTGTTTCCTTCCTCATATTCAATTACCAAGATCTACTGATTACTATTATATTATTATTATCATTATTATTATTTTAGTTGGTCGTGGGGCCTGAACTCTGGGCCTGGACTCTGTCCCTCAGCTCTTCAGTTCAAGGCTAGCACTCTACCACTTAAGCCACAATGCCACTTTTGGCTTTTTCTGCTATGTGGTGCTGAGGAATCGAACCCAGGGAACTACTATTGTTTTAAACTTGTACATTTCTTTCTGTTCTCCATTCCACAGGCAGTATAGAGCACATATCCACAATAAGAACTGAGCCACTGGGGCTCCACTCCATTCTCACCTTCATAATCTATATGCAAAGCTTACATTAGGATCTACTTTCAAGAGTAGCTGCTTTCCATGTAAAGCAATTAGAATCACTTGGGGCTAAGAGTAAGCATTCAATTAGCTACTACAATTATGCCTGCATCAAAACCAGTCTCATCTTCAAGCCCAGGCAGCAGGATCTGCACTCCTTCCTCCTTCCCCTGCCTCACCTCAATCCACTTCCTTGTTCTACTTCCCAGACTGTGGAAGAGGGGGGCGGAGAATGTTGTTCATATACATACCACATCACCACTCCACAAACTCGTCTCTCATTTCCTTGAACAATACTGATTGTAATTAAATTTTAGACAATTATATGCCAGCTGCTTTGCTGAGTAATTCACATCAATTATCTAATAAAAACCTTTCAACAATACTGTGAAACGTCTACTAGTATCTAAGTAATTTACAGATAACAAACTGGGTCACATAACCCAGGCTGCCCTGGGTTATGCAGAAGATGAAGGAGGCAGTTGGGATCTAGGCCCTGATCTCTATGTTGTATTTTTTCATGGAAGCCTTTAATTGTTCCTTCAGAATTTACTTGAAGTATTATCTTCTCTAGCCCTTGTAGTCTGATTTAAATACTTCCACTGTGCTATGCTATAGCAGCCAGTGCCCATGCTATTATAGTCCTTATACCAGCAAGATCCATTCAAAATCGGTCCTTCATCAGATATTAAATTCTGTGAGGCCAGGGACCACAACTGCCCTCAGGGACTTCACTCGGCAGAGAGTAGAACACCTAGGTACTCATTTAGCCAGTGAATATACTTACAGCATCCATTTTATTTTGCTAAATTCAGTCTGGTAGAGAGAAAAGCTATCTCATAAGCAATCACAAAATTGAGTGATATGTATTCTTTCATAAAACTTTGCCAATTTATACAGGACTCCAGGCATTTACACACAATGAGACCAAAGGAAGAAACTCTTAGGAGAGGACTACAAAGGCATAACACCTATAGGTAGCTGAGTATATAAAATAATATTTATCCGAATGAACTGCAAGAAATGGAAACAAGAGGTCTTTTTCTTTGTTACTGTTTTCGTTTCTTTCCATCTTGTTTATCTGTCTTTGAGAGGGTGGGGAGCACAGAAATAGAGGAAGAAAGGGTGAACAAATGCAGCAGTAGTATTTACTAGACATTATATTGAACTGGGGATGGGAAGGAATGATTGTCCAAAAAGAAACATGTGCTTTACCCAACTTATGTAACTGTAGCCCAACTGTAAGTCACCTTTATAATAACAATGATTTAAAAAAAAAAAAAGGGCCAGGCACTGGTGGCTCACGCCTATAATCCTAGCTACTCCAGAGGCTGAGAGCTGAGGATCACAGTTCAAAGCCAGCCCAGGCAGGAATGTCCATGAGACTCGCATCTCCAATTGACCACCAGAAAATTGAAAGTGGTGCTGTGGCTCAAGTAGTAGAGTGTTCACCTTGAGCTGAAGAGCTCAGGGACATCGTCTAGGTCCAGAGTTCAAGCCCTATGACCAACCAAAACGAAAGAAGAAGAAGAAAAAAAGAATTCCAGGACAGTGCCCAGGCCTTGAGTTCAAGCCCCAAGACCAACACAAAACATATTGTATATATCTGTAATAAAATGCTTTGAGAACTTAAAAAAAAAACTTTGCTCATTTAGAGCTGTGATGCATGAGCAGGCTATTTCTCTCTCTCTCTCTCTTTCTCTCTCTCTCTCTCTCTCGTCTCATTAAATTACCCCACTAGCCTCAAACTCAAAGTCCTCTTGCTCAGCTTACCAAGTGCTAATATTACAGGTGTGGGCCCCTAACCACAGCAGACTTAGTTTTTATTCATACCATACTTAAGGGAGAACAGAGGAAGAAAACAGGAAAACAGAGCTTATCTCTGTTATGGTGTGTGGTGTGTGTGTGTGTGTGTTTTCATTTATTAGTGCTGAGAAATAAACCTGGGATTATGTGCATGCTAGGCAAGGAATCTACCACTGAGCAACACCCCCAGCCCCAGAACACATCTCTGACTTCCAAGGGATCATTCTCTTTAACACAAACTCTAAAACTTAGGACACATGGGGCTGGGAAGGTGGCTCAGTGGTAGAGTGCATGCCTTGCATGCCAGAGGCCCTGGGTTCGATTCCTCAGCACCACATAAGCAAAGAGAAAAAAGCCGGAAGTGGCGCTGTGGCTCAAGTGGTAGAGCACTAGCCTTGAGCTGAAGAGCTGAGGGACAGCGCCCAGGCCCAGAGTTCAGGTCCCACAACCGGACCCAAAAAAAAAAAAACAAAAACAAAACTTAGGACACATAAAACTTAGGGAAGAATTTCCTCAAGGAACAAAGATGAGTACATTTTCAAGAGATAGGGCCCAAATAGTTTCAGTTTTATGAATCTGATATTTTTTTTAGAAAAAAATTCATATTATAACAGGAAATAAAAGCTGTTATGGAATGAGGTGTTCACCTACCATTTATTACAAAGTAGCCTTCACTCTCAGTAGACCATTGCCCTTACCATTCTATTTGAAAAGTATACAGTAGGATTGTTCTATTTAAAATATTTATTATTTGGGTTGGAGGTGTGGCTCAGGTTGTAGAACGCCAGCCAATGAACAAAAGCAAGCATCAGATACCCAGTTCAAGTCCCAGGAAAGAAAAGAAAAAGAAAATAACCAAAAATGTATTAGGATTTTTTTTTTTGTATTAGGATTTCTGAAGTTATGAGGTTTTCTTAATCACAAGGGGAACAGAAAAGAAAGCAGTTACTACAAAGTTCAACAATTTGGAGAAAAAAAAAACAGCTGACTCAGCCCTGAAAAGTATAGGCATCAGAACTGACTAGGGGCCGGGCGCTGGTGGCTCACACCTGTAATCCTAGCTACTCAGGAGGCTGAGATCTGAGGATTGCGGTTCAAAGCCAGCCCTGGCAGGAGCGACCGTGAGACTCCTATCTCCAATAAACCACCAGAAAACCGGAAGTGATGCTGTAGCTCAAGTGGTAGAGCGCTCGCCTTGAGCTGAAGAGCTGAGGGACAGCACCCAGGCCCAGAGTTCAAGCCCCACGACCGACAAAAAAAAAAAAAAGAACTGACTAGGGCTGGGTGCTGGATGCTCACACCTATAATCCTACCTACTCAGAAGGCTGAGATCTGAGGACTGAGGTTCAAAGCCAGCCAAGGCAGCTAAGTGCGTTAGATTGTTTCTTTCTTTCTTTTTTATATTTTTTTGGGTGTGGGGCTTGAACTTTGGGCCTGAACACTATCCCTGAGCTCTTCAGCTCAAGGCCAGCACTCTACCACTTAAGCTACAGCACCACTTCTGGTTTCTGATGGTTAATTGGAGGTAAGAATCTCAGACTTTCCTGCCCAGGCTGGCTTTGAACCATGATCCTCAGATCTCAGCCTCCTGAGTAGCTAGGATTACAGGCATGAGCCATTGGTGTCTAGCTTATGAGATTCTTATCTCCAATGAACAACCAGAAAACTGGAAGCTGAGCTGTGGCTCAAAGTGGTAGAGTGCTAGGCCTTGAGCAAAAGAATTCAGGGATAGCACTTAGGCCCTGAGTTCAAGCTCCACAAATAACAAAAAAGAAAAGAAAAGAAAAGAACAAAGTGTTCAGCATGTCAGGATGTGGTATTGAAATGAAGGTATCACAACTCCAAGCAAGTAACAAAAGGGCAGAGTAAGAAAATTCTAAATCTTGGTCACAGAAAAAGTTCTTTGATCTTTTAGAGCCATGTAAAGTAAATTAGCTCTAAGCAAACATCTTACTGTCTTTCCTTAAGCAAGGGAAAATCTGGCACTAGTGAGGTAATTTCATCCCACTTAATTAGGCAAAGAGGCCTGAAAACTTTTTCTCACAGGATACTCTTCTTACTTATGAAATGTCTTTGAGTGTTTTTATACGAAGGGAACTACGATAACCTGCCTAGTGAGAATAAATTACCAGTAGAAGTAAAAACAGCCTTGTTAAAACCATGTATTCATTTCATACTGTCAATACATCAGTAATACCAGCAATGCTTTGTTTACCTGGAATCTGGCACCCAAGCAGCTAAAATATACTGCAAACAAATGACAGCCACCCAAGATAGCAATCGTGAAGAGGCAGAAATACTGTTGCTCCTTCTTTTTAAAGGAAAGGTGTCCAAAGTTGAGTATTTTGTCTTAGTAACATAATTGCTTGTGAGATTAAGGACTAATGATGGGACTAACTAGTTCTGTGTTATCGCTAGTTCTTAATCCTTCAGTTACTATCTTGCATGCCAGAATCTATTAGCCAAGTAGGAGGAGGACCCCAACATGAAGCTAAAGAACACGACACTGAAAAGGACCTACAGTGATCTTTTGCTGAAAGATTAAACTAGGTAAAAGTAAGCAAATGAAGAAGACATCCTAAAGAGGTTTATGGACTCAACAATTATAATCAGCAGATACCCTGCTGGTGAGAAGCAGGGCTGGACCCCTGGACACCTAACAAACTTCCAGGCTATAAACAATGTCCTCCTGATCAATTGAGCAGAGCACTAAAGTCATTCCATCTTCACAAGCCTTTTCTATTTCATGAAACAAACAATGTAACTTAAAGCCCCTGAGCACTGAAGCAGGACCTAATGTTCTGGGCTTTATCAATTACAATCCAGCTTTGGGGTAAGAATTATGTTTCACAGAGGGAAAGAATCAAAAAGAACAGAGACACCATCTGCACTCACATTGATCATGGCATTGGATGTTATCCTAAAGAGTGTGGCTCTTTCGTTGACCTGTTTGATCTTTTCATTGCTCTCAGCAGGCAACTTCAGGGATTCCAGCTCACTGAGGGAACGCTGCAGGGCTGTGCCATGCTTAGCTATCAAGTCATTGCATGTGCTCAGGTCTTCTACTTTGCTGGAGAGGGTTCGAAGGGTATTCTGCAGCTCAGTCTTGTCAGTTTGTGAGACAGACTCTTCATCTCCTGATTCATCTGCAGGAATACAAAGGGTAAGTTATAGGAAGACTCCAGGGCCAGGACTCAAGAGTTGGAACCCTACCTACTCTGTCCACAAGCAAACTGACACTGTTCTTGCTGGGCCTTCTGATTGACTGCAGGCCTGTCATTACCACACAATTTCCCTACAATGTGGTACACTGACTACCTGCACCAGAAATATCTAGAGTGCTTCTTAAAGGTGCAAAGTTGCTGGTTCTACTCCCAGAGACATTGGTTCGGCTGGTATGAGACAGGGCCTGGGAATCTGTATTTCTAATAAGCCGCTCAGGTGTTCCAAAAGTTGAAATTTAAGAACTACTGGCTTGGTAGGTATGATGAAGAAGCTAAATGGCTCTTGGAATTAGGAATTGTATGATTGAGACTTTAAACGTTACCTTGAGGGTTCCAGATAGTTCAAATAATTTCTATGAAAATCTGTCATTCTCTGTCCGGTGATAAGTGAGCCCTCTGAAAAATGGGTTGTGAATAAGAATCTACTTCTGTGACCAAGTCCATGTCATTAAAAGTTTATTCAATTTTTTTTTTTTTTGGTCCGGTCGTGGGGCCTGAACTCTGGGCCTGGGCGCTGTCCCTCAGCTCTTCAGCTCAAGGCTAGCGCTCTACCACTTGAGCCACAGCACCACTTCCGGCTTTTTTCTTTTTTCTTATGTGGTGCTGAGGAATTGAACCCAGGGCCTCATGCATGCAAGGCAAGCGCTCTACCACTGAGCCACCTTCCCAGCCCCTCAATTTATTTTTGTAAGTTTTTTATTGTGAAAATACTGTACAGAGAGGTTATAGTTACATGAACAAAGTAATGAGTACATGTCTTTTTTTTTTTTTTTTGGGTCCAGTCATGGGGCCTGAACTCTGGGCTTGGGCAATATCCCTCAGCTCTTCAGCTCAAGGCTAGCGCTCTACCACTTGAGCCACAGCACCACTTGAGGAATTGAACCCAGGGCCTCATGAGGCATGCAAGGCAAGCGCTCTACCACTGAGCCACCTTCCCAGCCCCAATGAGTACATGACTTATCAAGCATTGTTGCCTTCTCCTTTGTTTTTCCCCTACCATCCCTTCCCTCCCACCTCCACAACTATACTCCCCCCACCCACCTAAAAGTTTTTCAACATAGTGTCTTGTATATCCCATTGTTACAATGGGTCAAACTGTATCCCTATTTAAACATTTTGTTTTTTCCCTTCCCCTCCCCCAATTATACTGATCTCAAATACAGTGAAAACACGTGGGAGAGAAACATACAAAGCAAAAAAAAAAAAAAAAAATCACATGGTACCTTATAAATACATTAGAACAATACAAGAATGAAAAAACCACTTGTGTCCCTATCTTGGGGTTCATTTCATCTTTAACTTCATCTTTTTTTTTTTTTGGTCTGGTCGTGGGGCCTGAAATCTGGGCCTGGACGCTGTCCCTCAGCTCTTCAGCTCAAGGTTAGCGCTCTACCACTTGAGCCACAGCGCCACTTCCGGCTTTTTTCTTTTTGCTTATGTGGTGCTGAGGAATCGAACCCAGGGCCTCAGGCATGCAAGGCAAGCGCTCTACCACTGAGCCACCTTCCCAGCCCTAACTTCATCTTATCTAGTCAAATACAGCTTTTGACCTTTTCTACTTGTCCCAGACATATACTAATTATTGTAGATAAGGGAAACCATGGGACCTATGTTTCTTTGGGCCTGGCTTACTTAATATAATTTTTTCCAAGTCTTTCCATTTCCTAACAAATGGGGGAATGCCATTCTTTCTGATGGCGGCATAGAATTCCATTGTATGTATGTATGTGTATATGTATATACATAACATTTTCTTTTCTTTTTTTTTTTTTTTTTTGGGTCCAGTCGTGGGGCCTGAACTCTGGGCCTGGGCACTGTCCCTCAGCTTTTCAGCTCAAGGCTAGCACTCTACCACTTGAGCCACAGCGCCACTTCCGGCTTTTTTCTTTTTGCTTATGTGGTGCTGAGGAATCGAACCCAGGGCCTCATGCATGCAAGGCAAGCGCTCTACCACTGAGCCACCTTCCCAGTCCCTATACCACATTTTCTTGACCCATTCATCTACTAAGGGGCATCTGGGTTGGTTTCATATCTTAGCTATGGTAAATAATGCTGCAATATATACAGTGGTGCTGGTAGTTTTAGTATGGTCTTGTTTGAGATCATTTGGGTAAATGCCCAAAAGTAGGACTGCTGGGTCATAGGGGAGCTCTATGTGGAGTCTTTTGAGGAACCTCCATACTGCTTTCCAAAGTGGTTGAACAAGTTTACACTTCCACCAACAATGCAGTAGGGTTCCCTTCTGGCCATATCCCCTCCAGCATCTGTTCTTGATTATAGCCATTCTAACTGGGGTGAGATGGAATTTCAATGTTGTTTTGATTTGCATTTCTTTTATGGCTAGAGAGGTTGAGCATTTCTTCATGTGTCTATTGGCCATTCTTATTTCCTCTTCAGAGAAGTAAGTTTAATCAATTTATCTTCTCAAGGACAGCTCAAGAATTTCATGACGAAGAACTCATTTGACACTAGCACCAGTATAAAAGCAATACAAAGTCTTATATAAACTACTACTCCAATAGCAAGTGGGAAGCTATGCTGTGAGAGCTATGCTCTATCACTTTATACTCAACACTTTCTAAAAGTGCTCTACAAAGTACTTTCCTAGCAGTGCCATGGAGCTAACACCAGCACCAAAATTAAAAGAAGTAAGGAAAGATATGCCCTATCTGTGAAAGAGAGAGACAGGATCAGGGTCAAAATATAACCTGTTACTGAAAAGTTCACAAAACAGAGAATTTTCTTTTCATTGCTTAATAGACATTAAATACAATATGGGGAATGACAAGAAGAAAAGAGACAGCAAAGTCCATCAGTGACCCTAGCCCACTCTAAAAGAAAAAAGCTAGTATGAAGACACTATGGGCAAATCTTACCATTTTTCTTGAAGAAAAAAAATCAAAACCATTAACTGTTCTTTTGCCAGGCACTTGTGGTGCATATCTATAATCTTAGTTACTCAAAAAGATGAAATTACAGTTGAAGGCCAGAGGGTAGAAATGCTTGCTAGATCCCATCTCTAAAATAAGAAAACAGCAGAGCTGGAGGAGTGGCTCAGCAATAGAGCGCCTGGCCAAGCAGGTGCAAGACCCTGAGTTCAAGGCCTGGCAATCTCCCACCCCCAATAATAAAAGAAACTCTTCTTTTTAGTGTAACATACAAAAATGACTTTTCACAGAAATATTGCATATATAGGGTTTTTTGGGGGGGAAGGTTCTGGTGCTTGAACTCAGGGCCTGGGCTCTGTCCATGAGCTTCTCTGTGCTCAAGGTTGGAGCTCTACCACCTGAACCACAGCACCACTTCTAGCCTTTTATGTGTATGTGGTACTGAGGAATCAAACCCAGGGCTTCATGCATGCTAGGCAAGCACTCTACCACTAAGCCACATTCCCAGCCCCTACATACATAGTTTTTTTTTGGTGTACATTAAGAGTTTAACTTAACTAACAAATAAGCTATCAGGAGAAAAGAGAAAAGTTGGGGTAGATCTAAATTGTTAAGTTGTTTAGCAACTCACTATTTGATTTAGAAACTGATTTGACACTTGATTTAGACATAAAGTAATTACGTCTCAAAATTTTAAGGTAGTTGATTGGTATTAAACAAACAAATGCAAAAAATGTTATGTATCTCCAGTGTTTTTTTTTCAATCTTGGCTAGATTATTTCTTTGTGGGCAGTACTATCCTATGCTTTGGAGGGAGACTAGCAGTATTGTTCATCTCTACTCTCTAGTTGACAATAACATCTCCACTCTTCGAAAGTAAAAACTAAACATATTTCCAGACATCGCCAACTGTCCTTGGCGTATGTACACATATGCACACCTGTGTATACACAAAATTGGCCCCAGTTGAAAGCTACCACTCCAGGAGAAATACTGTATAAGAAGAATGAGTCATCTAACAGACAGACGACACAGCAGAGAGGTCAACAGAAAGACTCCCAGGAATAGTATGCTTTGCTCCCCACCTGATTCTGCCAGCATCTTAACGGCCTTGGCCTTGGCCAGTTCTAGAGCTGTCACCCAGCGTTGCCTCTCTACTTCTGAGCTTGCCTTCAGATGGTAGGTTTGGGCGCCCCCATTGGAAATGATGAAGTTGCAAGAATCCTCGACAGTGATATTCGCAGTGGCGAGGTTGATGGTACCACGGCAGGTATGTCTCATTTCCGCCTTTGACCTGTAATAATGAGATAAAAATAAACTAAAAAGAAAGGTGATAGCTTATCCTTCATCATGTTCCACTTTTCTCCATCACTCTCAGCTCTTTGTAAATTCAGTGGGCTTGAGAATCAACAAATTCTAGATATATTTCCTAGAAGTCTCTGAATCAGGTTTTACTGCCTTATTGTTCGTCTCGCCATTTGCTTTTAAAAATAGGCTTTACTAAAGTTTAAGGACATATTATTAATTCAGCAATTTAAAATGTTCGGACAAATATATACAGACAGAATATTCTGACCTCAAAGGTCTCCTCATGCTCTTCTGCAGTCCATAATTACTACTTAGCAAGTTAGAAAGTACTTAATAACCTCATGCAACCCAATTTTGTATGGCAATTTGATTCCTTGGGAATAGCTCCATTTTACAGACAGTAGAGCATTCCCCTCACTATAAATCACCACAAAATAAGAACTGTCACACCATGCTTAGAATCATATTTCAGAAGTGTTTAAAAAGGCAAACCACAAATGTTTAGACTATTACACATTGGCTATGGCTCAAATGACTTGAAATAAGAACATCTAGCTAGCTATCAGAGACAGTAAAGGAAAAAAATCATCACAAATGGATCACCAGACATTTTAACCTTTCTGGAAAACATTCTTGCCTACTAAGGCCAACAGACTTCTTCTGGTGGGAACTCCTAAGCCATCCTATTAATAGCCAGGAAAGATTCAGCAGATCCTCACCCAGAGGACTGGGTGTAAAAATTTTCCCAATGTCTTCTGACTGACAGCTCTATTAATAGACTGACTTTAACTTCACAGCGCTACTTGGTGACAAGGAGCTACAAGAAACTTCACATAAAATGGGCTTCCAGCTACTAGCACAATTGAGTATACAGTATAAACTGTGCTAATTACTTCACCACCTGCTGGTCATCCTCAGGGACCTGTACATTGACTGTAGTTTACTCTGTCCAACTTGGAACATAAAGAGGTCAAAGTCCTTTGCCAACTGCCACATTACATAGCAGAACCATTTCCCTTTCAATAGAGCCAAGTGGCCAAACACACCCGTCACATCCAGAATTCCTACATGCCAGACATGGCACACACAACACCCTATCTCCCAAAACAAAGGTTTGGTATGTTTGTAAAGGTTGTTTCCTGGGCTTAGGAAGACAGATTTGGTATTTGGTTTGTCACATAAGACTGTTTTTGGTTCCCCAAATTCAAAAATGACAGCCTGAGATCAACACGGGGGTCTCAATGGACTGGGCTATGTTCCATCCCCTGCATCTGCCACACTGTAATATGAATCCCTGTGTTGTTTTTTCTCCTTTTTTTCTATTCTTACCTTCCCATTCCTAAGCTTTAGTTACATTATGAATAATGCAGGCTGAATTACAGATGCACAGCTGACAGGTCTGTCACCCTTGCCTTCTATTTGAAGGGTGGTACTTGGACCTTCTAACATATTCCTACTTATAAGTACTTTCCACTAACTAACTCCTAGGAATTTCTTCTTCCTGGGTCATCATGCACTAAAGGAGTTTCTTTTTCTTTTTTTTTGGGGGGGGGGTCCAGTCATGGGGCCTGAACTCTGGGTCTGGGCGCTGTCCCTCAGCTCTTCAGCTCAAGGCTAGTGCTCTACCACTTGAGCCACAGCACCACTTCCGGCTTTTTTCTTTTTGCTTATGTGGTGCTGAGGAATCGAACCCAGGGCCTCTGGCATGCAAGGCAAGCGCTTTACACTGAGCCGCCTTCCCAGCCCCTAATAAGTTTCTTAAATAAGAAAGTGTACAGCAGTTTCACAAATAGCAAGATTTTAGGAGAAAAGACAAGCTTGATTACAATGCTCTTGGAGTTAGGTAGATGTGCCTATGCTTATAAATGATTAGTTCAGAAGCCAGAAAAACATGATTCTCAGAGTACAAGGAGAGTTCTTAAGGTCCCATAGCATGATGTGGTATTTTCTGGCTAGAAAGTTCTTGCCTGAAAAAGACCAGCCAAAATAGTAATTCAATCTCCTGAAGCTAGCTAGGAAAACAAATATGATAGCCTGTTATGATGTCTGAGAGCAATGATTATATGTAAGATTTTAGGTAGCGAGGTGTCTAAGTAATTGGGTATGTACAAATACATAAACAGAAGGAAGTGGCTTGCTAAATTCTATTAGGATAGTTTGTGAGGGTCTAGGAAGCACATGATCTCAGTTAAAAGGAAAATGGTATTTTGGAAATAGTCTATATACAGATTGCAGTTTCTGAAGGCATGAAAAGCAGGAGGGATGACAGATAGGCTAATTAATTCCAAGAGGGCAACAGGGACCAGAGGAAGAATAAACTGTGAATACAGTTGGAAGGCAGTACTTTACTGCAATTTTGAGGGTAGTATAGACATGATTTGATATTGTAGATCCTCTGTTGCTTGGTTGTGGATAGGACCATCCTAGTTAGCAAGGATAAGACAATGGCATAATTCCTAAAATATGGGTTAGTATGTTTTAGAAAGAGTAGTAGTCAGACAGTTACCACCACTGGCTCTTGTTACAGAGACATTAAAAGTGGGTACAACTACTTGAAAAAAACAGCAATACATAAGTCATTACTATCCAAAATTAATACTGGTACTGAATAAGAATCAACTAGCCTAGACAGTAGATAAATCAAAAACTAGGATGAACTGAAAACAAACAAAAGCCTCAACTTATGTACAGTTGGAGAATTAGTGCAAATAGTGATTTATGAGCTAACCTAGGATTTCAATCTGAATATTGGGGTGATAGGAAAACATAAATTTGAGTAGGGGTAAAAATTTCAGGGCAAACTAAACATCTTAGTTAGATGCAACTTAATCTTAGTTAGAAAAACTGAGATTAAAATAAATTCTAAATAGAATAATGCCAAAGATAACATACAACTGTTCACAATTAATGCCACTTGAGTAATGAGGAAGGACTATCTACTGAATCTTATCTACTGAGGACAAGTAATATTTTCATGCCAACAACCACCAACTCTCAATTTCTCCCCAAAATTCTGAAGGGCCAATACAATGGAGCTTGGAAAGGAGTTGGTCACATTAGCTCCTGCTAGCAAAGTGGCTGCCAGTGGTGGGGAGGGGAGGAGAAGAAATACAAAGTGAGCTACTGATAGACATCAGTGTTTGGGGTACCAAATAGGATTGCCTTTAGAAAGAGATTTCAGTTAGAAATGTCATTATTCTAAGCAAAATTTCCCTTTAAATATAATTTTAGTATAAAACACACATTGTAGTCATGATCTATACTTACTTGGGATAGATAAGTAATCATTTCTTTCCCTGAGATGATGTGAAAGAAGTAGTTTGGAATCCTGGCTCCTCCATGCTAAGTCTCAGTTTCCACATCAGGAAGATGGGACTCTCTCTTAACTACCAAGGCTGTGGCTAGGAGCCAAATACTCAATGTGAAATCTCCAGCCCTTGGGAAATGATTATGTCCTGTCCCTGGATCACTCATTTTAGCACCTCTATCTAGAATAATATAAGCCCCAAACCGTGTTATGATAAAACCAGGTTGTGAGTCACTTTAAGTGTACATTAACCATTCCAAAACAAACACTGAGCAGTATAAGTAATCATACCAAAGATACAGGCTCCTCTTTTAATATCACTTAACACTAACTAGAAGAAGAAGAAAAAAAAAAAAGGTAAGAGAAACATTGGAAAGACAACCAACCATTCCTAAGGAAGACGAGACAAACAAAAATAAAAGCAGCAACAGAGCGCACATCTCCCATTCTAGACTCTGCAGAATGCAAAAGTTAGGTGCCAGTGTCCGGGAGCTAGTGGGACGTAGGGGGCAGAATCCCGAGGCCACCCAGTGTGTGGTGTCTTCACGCAGGGGCCGGTCCCTCAAAGGCTACGAATAACCTTGAATTTGGGGAAAGTAGGGTGTAGCTATCTGTAGAGCGCTACGCCTCGGGACTTCACACTAAACAAGCTCTTGGGGGGGGGGTGGGGGGGTAACAGTGCTCAGCCTCTGCTCTCCGGCCCGAGCCCCCTGAGCACCTCCACCAGTGGGTGCCCAGATTGCAGAATCGATCACTTGCACCCACGTGGTGGCAGAAGTACAATGGAAGAAGACACAGATGCTTCTTCCCCTCCCATCTCCCGAAAGAAGAAGAAAAAAAGAATCACAAGAAAACACCCAAACAAACAATCCCTGTCGGAAGGGGGGTGAAGCCGGGGCAGACTGAGGGTGGGGGTGGCAGTGGGGGGGGGAGGGAGGGGCGGGAGGTGGGCGCGGGCGGGTGTTCAGTCCTTTCGTGACAGTGGGCTGTCGATCAGGGCAGGTGGCCCCGGTGGGGGGGGGGGGGGCGAGCTCGGCGGCGATGCCCGCCGGAGGCCCCGGGCGCGGGACGGAGGGGCTGCGGCGGGGGGGGGGGGGGGGGGAGCAGCAGGTGAGTGACAGCGCCCCGGAAGTGCTTACCTGTAGTAGCTCAGGAGTCCGTTGCTCAGCACGAACCACCGCCGCTGGTAGCCTTTGATGTAATTGGTCCATTTGAAGAGCCAGCCCTCTCGAGCCGACCCCGAACCCCCGGCCCCCGAGCCGCCCGAACCCCCGGTCGCTGGCGCAGGGGTCGGGCCCGCCGCCGCCACTCCTCCGGCTCCGGAGCCCGCGCCGCCCGCAGCCGCGGCGGCCACCGTCCCCGACGCGATCCCGGAGCCGGGCCCAGCGTCCCCGCGGCCGCCACCGGCGCCGCCGCCGCCGCCGCCGCCTCCGCCGCCGCCTCCCACCACCGGAGGACCGGCGCCGCCGCCGCCGCCGCCGGGGGCTGCAATGGCTGCCGGCCCCGGCCCCACCACTCCTCTCAGCTCCGTCGCCGCCATGAACCGTCGCCGCCCTGAGATACAGGACCGGAATCGCCTACGAGAACCGCCGCCGCCGCCGCCGCCGCCTCCCGGAGCGCCCCACACGGCTAGCGCATCAGCCGCCGCCGCGCAGCGTCCCCGCCCCGCCAGGCCCGCCGGGGGAAGGAGGGCTCGACCGCCGGGAAGGAGCACGTCGATTGGTGCCGCCGAGTGTCACTTGCGGGAGACCCCGCGGACATTGGCATTTCTCTCGGGCCTGTCATTCTACTCCGCCCAGTGAGAGCCTGGGGGGGGTGGGACGCGTCCACCAACTCTGACGTTCATTGGCTGAGACGAAGGCCAATCAGAAGCACAGACCAGCTCATTGGTGATTTCTTGAAGTCCCTAGCGCTCTGGGAGGACGGGGTGAGGCCGAGTGCCTGGCCACTTTGATCGTCGATTGGCTAGGCTTTCCGTCACTCATTTCAGTTTATGCTGCTGTCACTGCCACGTCACCTCCTCCCATCACTCTTCGCGTCATCCTCTTCCGCCTCGACTGATTGGAGGTTGGTATCAGCTGCTCAACCTTTTCTACCACTTACTGAACGCGTCGAGGCAAAAGGGGAGGAGTCTCGCCTTGACATCCTCACGCTCATTTCTTATTGGTTACCACGCGTATCGCTCATACGATGGAGAGGCGGGCGGGCGAGGACTGGAGATGATTGGTTCTGGGAATGGTCTGTGAGCGCTAGAGCTTGGTAACACTGACCAATGAAAAGGCCTACTGAGAGAAGGACCGGTCACGGCAACCAGTAAAATTTAGGCTTGGGGGTGCATACCCGCCTGTTTTCAGCGTGGGGAAGTTGGTTGGAGGCGGGCGCTCGTATGCCTCTCTGAAGCATTGTTATTGGTTGTGGGCGCGATATCCAATTTCCTCTTTCTGAATTGAGGCCTTCTAGAGTGTGCTTATGGGAAGGAATGAGCTGGTGACTCTTTCAGGCCCCTCCAGAGCCCGTCTTTAGGGCCTCTTCTCACGTAGAGCTCGAGGCCTGGTTTCTGGAGGATTCGGAAAGCTTCCCCAGTCCCTTCCCGGATCCCTCATTCCCTGGTGGGTCCCGTCATCACCCCACCACCTTTAGCTTTGATTGTAGAGGGTCATAGCACCAGCTGATAATGTCCCACATTTGCTGGCCTAGCTTCCCGAGCAAATAGATTTGCCCGGACCTGATTTGATTTGTGTCTAGTAAATCTAAAGCCTCTTGTTGGGTTCAGCATAAAAACTGCATATGTAATCTAAAATATTTAAGTAAGCACGCAGGGTGTTACACACCCATTATGCACAATCTGACTAAAATATATGCAAGTGTGAGATACTGTGGTGAAACTTTTGAACAGTTGGCATGCATTTTAACAAAGTTAAAACGTGTCCAAGGTGTTTGAGCTGGTGGGAGGGGACAGACAACAAATATAGTAAAAATACTTTGTATACAATATACATACATAGAAGTGGAAGTGGTTTGGGAAAGGTTGAGAGAAAGACTGAGAATGATGGAGGAGGTAGTTATGATTAAGATGCATTATATGCATAAATGGACTTGTTGAAGCCCCTAGTACAATTAATCGATGCTAATAACTCGTACACACATATACACAACACCTATAATACAGGTGTGTGTGTAAAATTTTAGACAAAAAAAAGGAAGAAAGAAAATAACCAACTCTTTAGAGGATGGAGGTGTGGTTTAATGAGTAGAGAGCTAATCAGTGCAAGAAAATGTCAGGTACCAACTTCAAGTCCTGATCTCGGATCTAAAAAAGGAATAGAAATTTGTCATTTTTTATCAGTTGAATGTGTGTGTGTGTGTGTGTGTGTGTGTGTGTGTGTGTGTGTGTGTGTGCTCACGGGCACATATGCCAATCTGTGGGCTTGAACTCAGGTCCTAGACACTCCTTAAGCTTTTTTTTTTTTTTTCCCCCTGAAGGCTCTATTTGAGTTACAGCTTCACTTCCAGCTTTTTTGGTGCTTAGTTGGATTGTCTCAGGGACTTTCCTGCCTGGGCTGGCTTTGAACTGGGATCCTCACATCTCAGCATCCTGAGTAGTCAGGATTACAGGTGTGAGTTACCAGTGCCTATGTTATCAGCTGAATTTGTTAGTACCACGGTTATGAATCCAAATTCAGCAACTAATGTCCCATTTAGATGTTCCAAGCTAATGTTAAGGAATGTGACCAAAAGCAGAATCATTGAGGAAACGAGCATAGGCTACATCTTACCAGATTGAATAGCTAACACAAATAGGTTTGAGACTATGAAACAAGTTAATTTTCCTTGGTAATTTCAAAAAAAAGTAAAGAAAAATACACTGCCACCACCACACCCCTCTTTTTAAAATGGTTCCACATGTTTATTGAATTCTGAAGGAAAAAAAAACACACTAAAAATATCGCTTTGTTTTAGATTATTACAGATGAACATTTTTAAAGTGAAGTAAAATTAATAAACACATGCTTGAGTTCTGCTTTTTCTACTTATTGGCTCTGACTTTGACAACGTCGTTTAAGCACCTGGAATAAACAACCTCAGTTTTCATTTTTATTGAAAAGGAATAATTTTGAAAGAAAGGAATAAAAACTTACAGGTGTGAAATAAGGTTTGTAAGTGCACATGAATGTATTTGATAACTTCAAACATCACAGAAATGTGAGTTATAAAAGAGAAACGTACTACCAGGAGGTCTGGCTGTGCCCATATAAACCCAGAATCTGGCTTAGCATCACTAACCCCAAGACAATCGGATGAGGCCTTGTGATGAGGTCCCGCCTCTGCTGCAGGACACAGGATACTGCACATCATGAGTTTATAGGAGCTGGAGAAACCAGTTAAATGATACTCCCAAAGGAGATAGTCGTCATGAATGTGAAACATTCAATAAGACAACTGACAAAAAAAGTAAAACATGGATTATGGAAATCAGTGTCATATAAAAGTCAGTGGTGATAGTTCTAAAAAAAAAAAAAAAAGGGTGGGAAGGTGGCTCAGTGGTAGAGTGCTTGCATTACATGCATGAGGCCCTGGGTTCGATTCCTCAGCACTATATAACAGAAAAAGCCAGAAGTGGTGCTGTGGCTCAACTGGTAGAGCGCTAGCCTTAAGCTGAAGAGCTCAGGGACAGTGCCCAGGCCCAGAGTTCAAGCCCCACCCATATCTGACAATAAAATCCAAAAAACAAAAACAACCCCTCCCCCCAGCATACTTCTAGGTAGGTTAAACACATTTAAAAACCTAGAAGGATATAAAATCACTCAGAAATCAGTAGCTTTTCCAAATACTAGTAATGAAGAACTGAAAAAAAATCAAGAAAACAATTCAATTCATAATAGTCTCAAAAATGAAAATATCTAGGTATTGACTTAATGAAGTGATAGCCTTCTCCAGTGAAATCTATAAAACCTTAAAGAAATTAAAGACACTAAAAGAAATAATTGCTATGCACGTGGATTGGCAGAAATAGTGTGAAGTGAATCCATCGCCAAAAGAAATCTCCAGACTCAATGCAATGCTCATCAAAATCCCAATGCTGTTCTTTACAGAAATAGAAATAAACAATTCATATATATGGCTGAATGCCAGTGTTTCATGCCTGTAATCCTAGCATTTAGGAGATTAAGTGTTGGGAGATTGAGGTTTGAAGCCAACCCAGGCAGAAAAGTAGATGCAGCCTCCAAAATAACCAACAAAAAGCCAATTTGGAGACATAGCTCAAGTAGTAGAGCACCAGACAATCAAATGAAGGCCCTTAGTTCAAACTCCAGTATTGAAATCACATGGAAACATAAAAGACCCCAAACAGCTAAAACAATGTTGGGAGTTACCAGCATAGAAACAATCCCAGAGTCCAAAGGAAAATACAAGAGAAAACACAGCTACAGCCATTTAATATTTGACACATTAAAGAAAAGACAACCTCTAGCAGCTGCCAAGACTACTTGCAGGTGACTGCAACTTGAATCGACCTCTCATCCTGTGCAAAAATCAACTATGGATCAAAGAACTCAAAGTAAGACCTGAGCTTTAAATCTACTATAGGGAAACCTAGGAAAAAATCTAGAAGCTCTGGGCCCAGACATCATTTTCTGAATAGAACTCCAATTGCCCAGGAAACAAGAACAAGAACTGGCAAATGGAACTATATTAAATCAGAAAGTTTCTGCATAGCAAAAGGAAGAATTCCTCAAACCAAGAGACAACCCATAGAAAATCTTTGCTATCTGTTCAGCAGAGAAAGGGTTAATATCCAGGATAGATATACAAAGAGCTCAAAAGCTTAAACTACAAAAGAACAAAAATCCAATTAATAAATGGTCAAGAGTGTTGAACAGATAGTTCTCAGAAAAAGTACAAATGGCTAATGGGTACAAGAAGAAATGGCCAATATCTTCAGCCATAAAGAAAATACAAATCAAAACTATTCAAAGATTCTATCTCACCCCAGTCAGAATAAGCAGTCTTCAGGAAAATATATGCTGGCAAGGATGTGGGGCAAAAGGAACCCTTAGACACTGTTGGTGGGAATGTAAACTAGTGCAACCGCTAAGGATAGCAGAATACAGTTTCCTCAAAAACCTAAATACAGATCAGACCCCACGATACCACTCTTGGGTATATACCCACAGGAGCATAGATCAATACACAAGGAAGACCCTTGTATACCCATACATATTGCCGTGATGGTCACAACAGCCAAACAGTGGAATCAGCCAACATGTTCAACAACAGATGAATGGATATAGAAAATATGGTACATCTATATGTCATGGAAAGAAAAATGAAATCAGTCACTTGCAGGAAAATGGGTAGAATTGGAGAACATCATGTTGAGCAAGGTAAGCCATGTTCAAAATGCCAAATGTTGTATGCATTCACTTGCAGGAAGCTAGAACTAACACACACACAAATATTCATTACATATTCATATGTATATATACAGAAGATGGCATGAGTTAACTATGGGACTGTTTAGGAGAATGAGAAGGAAAGGGAAAAAGAAGGTAAATAGTTTTTAAAAAACATTGTATGTGGCTCAGTGGTAGAGTGCTTGCCTTGCACGCATGAGGCCCTGGGTTCGATTTCTCAGCACCACATAAGCAAAAAAGAAAAAAACTGGAAGTGGCGCTGTGGCTCGAGTGGTAGAGCGCTAGCCTTGAACTGAAGAGCTGAGGGACAGCGCCCAGGCCCAGAGTTCAGGCCCCACAACTGGACCAAAAATAAATAAATAAATAAAATAAAAACATTGTATGAAAACGGTATAAGAAATCTCAGTGAAAGCTGTTGATCAATAGAGGATTAGGGTGGGAAAGGAAGCAATAGTTTCTGGACAAAACAGAATACATGCACATCACATATATTTAGTGAAATGGCACAAATATGTATAGATAACAAAAAAATTAAGAAGTTGAAAAAGGCCAGGCACCCATGGTTCATATCTGTAATCCTAGCTACTCAGGAGGCTGAGATCTAAGGATTGTGGTTCAGAGCCAACCCAGGCAGGTCAGTCTGGCAGACTCTGATTTTCAATCAACTATCAAAAATACAAAACTAAACTAAACTAATCTAGAGACTGAGAAGGTGGCTCAGTGGTAGAGTGCTTGCCTTGCATGCATGAGGCCCTGGGTTTGATTCCTCCGCAGCACATAAGCAGAAAAAGCTGGAAGTGTTGCTATGGCTCAAGTGGTAGAGTGCTAACCTTGAACTGAAGAGCTGAGGGACAGCATCATGCCCAGAGTTCAAGCCCTACGACTGGCCAAAACAAAAACAAAAACAAAAAACAACCTAGAAGTGGAGCTGTGGCTCAAGTGGTAAAGCACTGGCCTGAGAAAAAATGCTCAGCAACAGTGCTTAGGGCTTGAGTTCAACCTCAAGAGTGGCACAAAAAAAAAAAAAAAAGGAAGAAAGAAAAGGAAATATATCATGGTGAAGCCTTTTTTTTTTGTACAAAAATAAAAAAAATGAGTGAGGAGTGGTTACCAGGAGGAGGGAGGAGGGCTAACAAGGTGAGTAAGACTGAATATATTTGAATAAGTTTATTTTATATCGATGTGTGTAAATAGAGCAGTGAAACCTGTGGAAATTATTTTAAAAAGGGGCTATGAAATAAGTTATAACAATAGAGAGGGTTGATCAGGATACATTGGATACGAGTGTGAAAATACCACACGCGTATATGTTGTTTTATACTTAGGAAACAACCAACGGCAAGAAAAGGAAGAGGGCATGATGGACTGAAGCCTATATTCCCAGCCTGAGCAAGCAGAAGCTTGCTGGTCTACATCCACAGACTCTAAATCTATCATCTATCCATCCGTCCATCTATCTCAGTCTGTCTGCCTATCAAGATTCAATTGAATGCTTGATTAGATTCTGCTTCTGCAAAAAAAAAAAAAAAAAAGGAAGACATTTTTGGGACAGTCGGGGCAAGTTGAAAGTGGATGTATAGTGAGCAGTGATTGCATCTGCTTTGTATGGGAAATATGAAGGAAAACATCTTTAAAACTTGGAGAAATGGGCTACAGTACTTAGAATGAAGAGTACTATTGTCTATTATTTCTTTTGAAATGATTCATAAAAAAAAAGAGAGGGAAAAGGAAGTCAGCCAAACGCATTCAATGTATCAGTCAATTTTTGCTACTGTGACAAAATACTTGGGAAAACAATTTAAGGAAGTGTGTGTGTGTGTGTGTGTGTGTGTGTGTGTGTGTGTGTGTGCTTATACACTGGAACTTAGGGCCTGGGAACTGTCCCTTAGCTTTTTCACTCAAGACTGGCTCTCTACTATGTGAGCCACAATTCTACTTCCGTATTTTTGGTGGTGGCTCATTGGAGCTGAGGGTCTCATCAATTGTCCTGCCTAGGCTGGCTTTACACTGAGATCCTTAGATCTCAGCCTCCTAAGTAGCTAGTATTGCAGGCGTGAGCCACTGGCATCCAGCTGAAGGATTTATTTTGCCAGTGACCTAGTTTCTCCACCGAGCCACCTTCCAGTTTCCACCACCACCTGGTACTCTCTTGAAATTGGAATTCATTGACTGGCTTAATCCATGGGTTAAATTGGTCCAATCACCTTTCAGTAATTGAACCTACCAGCTGGGGTTCAAGCCTTCAACACAGGATCCTTGTGAGCCAGACCATAATAGTAATCCCTGTGTACTTTCTGTGCGGGAAGCCTCATGACCCCTTTGGTCTATAGGACAGAGTTGATAAAGAACTCATTTTGCTTTCTGAGACTCTTTACTACCAGGGCCTTGGCCTTCTGTTATTGACCCATTTTTTTACTCCTCCATTCAATAAAACTGCTCTGCCTGCCAAATGCATTCATGATTTCTTTTGGCTTTTTTTTTTTTTTTTTTGGTGGTACTGGGGTTTGAACTCAGGGCCTAGGTGCTTGGTAGGTAGATGTCCTATCACTTGAGCCATACCCTATTCCTTCCTGCTTTAGCTGTTTTTCAAATAGGGCTCACATTTATGCAGAGTCAAGACTGGACACTCATGTTTCCTTTCCCACCTCACTAGGATGAGGAGTGTACACTTCCAGCTTTTATTGCTTGAGATGAGGAGAGAGGGTCGTATGAAATTTTTTTTCCTAGGCTAGTCTCCGAAAACCTCCAACTTCAAGGCTCTTGGCTCTGCCTCCTGAGGAGCTAGGATTAGAGGTGTGAGTCACTACATTTAACTTGGTTACTTTTTTCTTTTTCTGTGTTTTTACAGCTAGAGCTTTAACCCAGGGCCCCATGCTCATTATGGAAGCAAGTTATTTCTTTTTGAAAGAGTAGCTTTAGATTCATAGAAAAAGTGAGCTGAAAGTATTGGCTAAAGGCTTCGGTCTCCACACATGTACAACCTCCCACAATAGTACACGTGTTAGCATTGATGAATCTATTCCCAACACCCCACTTACCACTTAAAGCCCACAGACCATCGGACATTAGGGTCCAATTGTTATGGCACAGTCCATGGGTTTTAACAATGTATGATATGTATATCATTATAGTAGTATACACATTCTCTGTCTCTATTAATCCCTATGATCTAATCATCTAATCAACTGATCCTTGGCCACTGTTCTGCTTTTACTCCTTCTGGTTGCTGCATTTTCTTTCTTTCTTGTTTTTGTTTTTGTTCTTTTTCTCTTTTTTGTTGGTTGTAAGACTTGAACTCTGAGCCTGGGCGCTATGCCTCAGCTCTTCAGCTCAAGGAGAGCATTCCACCACTTGAGCCACAGCACCACTTCCTGTTTTCTGAGTGGTTTATTGGAGATAAGTAAGAATCTCACGGACTTTCCTAGTCTGGCTGGCTTTGCACCGCAATCCTCAGATCTCAGCCTTTGTTTACTAAGATTATAGGCGCAAGCCACCTACCCCTGGCCCAGTTGCTGCATTTTCTTAAAAAAAAAAAAAAAAGTACCCCAGGGCAAATAATCTTTCAGATTTGGCTTCCTTAGCTTCTTGTGTGTAAAGTTTCTTCAGTGTCTTTTCATGGCTCAGATACTTTGTTTCTTTTCAGGAAAAATACTTCATGATCTGGATGTCCTATAATTTTTTCCATTTTTCATCTGCGGAAGGAAGACATCCTGGTTATAGCTTCCCAGTTTTACCAATTATGAATAAAGCTGATAAAAACACCCTTGTCCTGTTTTCTGTGTGGATAGGATTCCAGCTGTTTGCTCAATTGGGCAAAGTTTGAGACTTTCCATATTCTTTGTGTGTGGTGCTGGTTGTACAGCCCAGTGTTTTTCAAGTGACGGATAGGTGTCCATAGTGCAGATCTTGGCAATTCATTGGAATGTAGGCTTTTGGCGTTGTGGTTTTTGTCTCCTTTCATACAGTCATCACCAACATCCTGACTGGAAGAGGTCCTTTGTTGTTTTGAAAGACAGAATGGAGAAGAAGCCCAAGCATGTCTCAGGTTCATTTCTCCAGCAGCTACACTGGGAAGCTCTCCTCTCTTGGAAGGAAGGCCATGGGATAACCAAATGCCAGTGGTCCTGGCCCTTCAGGGATGGGGGAGGGGTTGTGGGGGAGTTTGCTGTCTAGGTGACTATTCATACTTTCCACCACATCTGCCAAATATGTCTTCAATTGAGGATATATATATATATATATGTATATATATATGTGTGTGTATATATATATATATAATTCTAATCACAAAAGGAATTATTTTCAAAAAAATGCCCCCAAAATAGCAGCTTCCTATCTTTAGTGGGAGGATAAATATTTTGCAAGGAAAACTGTTTAGAGGTGTTTGGCTTCAGGGCTCATTACACCTGACTGAAGAGCAGCTGGTAAAGACAGCAGCTGAGGAGAAGATCAAAAGAGCCACTTCAATAAGTCCAAGCTGTATCTCCAAGTAAGCTCTCCCCACCCCACCGACAGTTGCTACTGAATAGCTACCACTGTCTTAACGTCAGGAAAGCCGTGGCATGACTTGTGAATTACATAATGTTTTACTTTTGGAGCACAGAGAAGTTCACGGTGTGGGAAAGCCTGCAGGGATCTTTTGCATTTCCTCTCTCCAGCTGGCTCCAGTAGATGAGTTTAATGTTTAAATCTCTAACAAATATATATGAATTAAAAAAAAACGTCTTGCAATCTGAGGGTTCAGTGTCTTAAGATGACCGGCTGGCATTACATTAGGGCTTGACCTCAGGGCTACTGTCCCTTGGCTTTTTTACTCAAGGCTGGTGCTCTATCACTTGAGCCACAACTCCCACTTCCTGCTTTTTGATGGTGGTTAGTTGGAAATAAGAGTATCATGGACTTGTCTTTTTTTTTTTGGTCGTGTGTTGGGCTTGAACTCAGGGTGTGGGCGCTGTCCCTGAGCCTCTTTGTGCTCAAGGCTAGTGCTCTATTACTTGAGCCACGGAGCCACATCTGGTTTTTGACTGTTTAATTGGAGATAAGAGTCTCATGGGGATTCTTCTGCCAGAGCTGCCTTCGAACTGCAATCCTTCAATTCTCAGCTTTCTGAGTAGCTAGGATTATAGGCATGCGCCATAGGCATTGAGGCTTGACCTTCTTTTTTGATTAGAGGCATAGTTATGAATAAATTGCAGTCTCATGACAGTCTGCCTTGCTTTTTAGTTTGCAAATTTTGCACAGAAGGTTGTTTTGAGGAACCTGTTCATCATTCAGCGTGACTCTCCCAGCTCCCAGTTTAGCCAAGTTCATTCTCCTAAGCAATGTTAGCCAAAAATCACACTTGTGGTCCAGAACATAAGTAGAAGGGAATCAGTGATATGCTTGCTAGCTGTTCATGTAACATCTCTTAAAACGGCTTATGTTGTACCAATCTAAATAATGAGGAAAACTTCCACACCCAACAAAGGAAAGCAACTCAAATTCCACCCCATCCAGAAAAACTGCTAACAGTTTTAGTGCATTGTTCTCCAAGTGATTTGTCTCTGTATATGCATGCAGAGATAAAATGACAGATGGTTCTACTTTGCTTTTATTTTCTCTTAATACATCATGACATCTTTTTTACATCTGTGTATGGACAGCTACTCTGTTGTTTTTTATGGTAGTGTAGTGTTACAATGTTTCCCACTGTACTATAAATCCCCCTCTCTCCCAGTTAAAGGATCTTTAAATACTTCTTGTCAACTCATTGTTTATCTAACTGCAAACAAAAATAAGCCCACAATATTTTATATTTATACAACTTTTATAATGTAAAAAAGACATTTATCTCCTACTCTTCTCAAAGTCCCCCCCCCGCCCCCCCCCCCCTCTGGTCTGGGGCTTAAACTCAGGGTCTGGGCTCAAGTGCTTGAGCTTCTCTGTGCTAAAGGCTAGTGCTCTATCTATCATTTGAGTCACAGTACCACTTACAGCTTTTTCTGAGTAGTTTATTGGAGATAAGAGTCTCACAGACTTTCCTGGGCTGGTGTTGAACCACGATCCTCAGATCTCAGTTTCCTGAATAGCTAGGATTACAGGTGTGAGCCACCAGTGCCTGTCTAGGTTTGTGAAACAGGATGGCCAACCACAATTGTTCTGTACCAAAACTGACCAGCTAGGGCATCTAGCTGGTAAGGACTAAAACTGGGCTTTGTGTCCTGGCTATAAGAAGTCTTCTATTCCAGACTATGTTTCAAATAGAAGCAGCTAAAATCTGTTATATCCTAGGTGGATCTTACTGTCTTCACTTTTAAAAAGCAGATTTAACAATTGCTTTTTGAGAATGTAAAAAAAAAAAAAAAGGAGGAAAGGGATTCAGGTTATAATTATTAAGACCAATTGCAACAGATAAGATCAAGAGGAAGAGAATGCCACTGCCAGGCTTCTGATCTTTTAGTTTAAATATTTTGAAACAAATGACACACCTTCCTTCTGCTCTTCTTCCTTTCCAATGTTTTGAAAGGTGTTTTAGGTCAGTGAAAGATAGAAAGTGTCATGTCCCCCCAAATTTACCACCTTGCAGGCAATCCACAAGCATCTGATTGTGAAGTAGTTATTAAGAAACCAAATATACTGCCGGGTGCTGGTGGCTCACGCCTGTAATCCTAGCTACTCAGGAGGCTGAGATCTGAGGATCACAGTTCAAAGCCAGCCCGGGCAGGAAAATCTGTGAAACTCTTTTTTTTTTTTGGGGGTGGGGTCCAGTTGTGGGGCCTGAACTCTGGGCCTGGGCACTGTCCCTCAGCTCTTCAACTCAAGGCTAGCGCTCTACCACTTGAGCCACAGCGCCACTTCCGGCTTTTTTCATTTTGCTTATGTGGTGCTGAGGAATCAAACCCAGGGCCTCAGGCATGCAAGGCAAGCACTCTACCACTGAGCCATCTTCCCAGCCCAAATCCATGAAACTCTTATCTCCAATAAACCACAAGAAAACCGGAAGTGGTGCTGTGGCTCAAGCGGTAGAACGCTTGCCCTAAGTCCAGAGTTCATGCCCCACGACTGACCAAAAAATAAATAAATAAAAAGAAACCAAATATAAAAGGCTATCCAGATTGAGAGTTCATTACTGAAGGCCCATTTTAAAATACACTGTCTCGCACTTTATCACAGTAGCCTTGAAGTCAGCAACATATGATTAAGTCAGACAGGCCTTGCTTACAGCAGTGGTAAACAAGCTAAGCCATAGCCACTGTTGTGGTACGTCTAACCTTCTGAAGGGACATGTACAGTGGTGAAGACGAAAGAGAACAGAGCGGGGGGGGCATTGCTAGGATCAGAGTGAGGGGAGGGATTGTGCTTTAGAGAGTAGCCACAGGAAGCCTTGATCCCAGGTGACACTGAAGCAGACATGGGAATAATAACACGGACAGCCATTCAGGAGAAGCTGCTTGAGACGAGAGCAAGTTTGAGGCCAGGTGTTGGAGGCTCACGTGGTAGAGCGCTAGCCTTGAGTGAAAAAGCTTAGGGACAGCACACACACAGGTCCCAAGTTCAAGCCCCAAGACTGGCACACTGAGACTCAATGTTACTGGAGGGAGGGGGTTAGAAGGGGAATGACACGATGAACATTAGAAAAGTAGCAGAGCCCAGGCCACACAGAACCTGGAGGAGATCTAGTCTCATGGGAGTGGCAAGTTTTTGTAGAATTTTTAATACAAAAAACATGTAATTCACCCCTTTAGAAAGGATTGGCTGCTATATGATGACAGATGAAAGGTCTTACTAAAATACCAGAGGTTGGGGATTTCTAAAGAAAATGTTTATTGGGCTGGGAACGTGGCTCGGTGGTAGAATGCTTGCCTCACATGCATGAAACCCGAGGTTTGATTCCTCAGTACCACATAAGCAGAAAAACCCAGAAGTGGCACTGTGGCTCAAGTGCTAGCCTTGAGTAAAACAAGCTCAGGGACCGTGCCCAGGCTCTGAGTTCAAACCCCATAACTAGCAAAAAATAAAAATAAAAAAAGAAATCTTGGGGCTGCGAAGGTGGCTCAGTGGTAGAGCGCTTGCCTCGCATGCTTGAGGCCCTGGGTTTAATTCCTCAGTACTACATAAACAGAAAAGGCCGGAAGTGGCGCTATGACTCAAGTGGTAGAGGCACTAGCCTTGAGCTGAAGAGCTGAGGGACAGCGCCCAGGCCTAGAGTTCAAGCCCCACGACCAACAACAACAAAAAAGATAGAACTCTTAAAAAAAAAAAAAAAAAAAAAAAAGAGCCGGGCGCTGGTGGCTCACGCCTGTAATCCTAGCTACTCAGGAGGCTGAGATCTGAGGATCACGGTTCAAAGCCAGCCCGGGCAGGAGAGACTGTGAGACTCCTATTTCCAATAAACCACCAGAAAACCAGAAGTGGCACTGTAACTCAAGTGGTAGAGCGCTCGCCTTGAGCTGAAGAGCTGAGGGACAGTGCCCAGGCCCAGAGTTCAAGCCCCATGACCGACAAAAAGAAAAAAAAGGTTTATTTTGGCCCACTGTTTTGAGAGGTGAAGAGCAAAAGGCCAGCATGTGATCAGCTTTTGGCAAGGGCTATGTGCCAGGAGCTTGGTGGAGAAGAATTAGAGGAGCTTTCTTTATAGAGACCTAGTATCACATAACTCACTTGCATGTGACGTCCTCCCATGAAAGGGAAAAATCACCTCTTAAAAGACCCTACCACCTTTTTTTTTTTTTTTTTTGCCAGTCCTGAGGCTTAAACTCAAGGCCTGGGCACTGTCTCTGAGCTTCTTTTCCTCAAGGCTAGCACTCTACCACTTGAACCACAGCACCACTTTCAGCGTTTTCTATTTATATAGTACTGAGAAATCAAACCCAGGGCTTCACTCATGTTAGGCGAGCACCCTGCCACCAAGCCACACCCCCAGCTCCTACCATCTTTTATTTTATTATTATATTTTTGGGTCCGGTCATGGGGCCTGAACTCTGGGCCTGGGCGCTGTCCCTTAGCTCTTCAGCTTAAGGCTAGCGCTCTACCACTTGGGCCATAGCACCACCTCCGGCTTTTTTTCCTGCTTATGAGGTGCTGAGGAATCAAACCCAGGGCTTCATGCATGCAAGGCAAGCACTCTACCACTGAGCCACCTTCTCAGACCCCTACCATCTTTTAATAGCATTCTATTAGCAATTAAACTCCAACATGAGTTTTGGTGGTCACATATCAGAGAACCTCTCGGAGTATGGGGACTGAGCCTTTAAGAGGCAAAGTGAAGCTTAGTACCAGTGGCTCACACCTGTACTTGTACTCAGGTGGCTGAGATCTGAGGATCATAGTTTGAAGCCAGCTCCAGGAAGAAAGTCTGTGAGACTCTTTTACCTCCAATTAATCACCAGAAAGCCAGATATGGAACAGTGGCTCAAGTGGTAAAGCACTAGCCTTGAGCAAAAAAATTTCCAGGCCCTGAGTTCAAGCCTCAGGACAGGCACAAAGAAACAAAATGAACAGTAACAGGAGAACTGACCCAGGAAATAAACGCTTTGAAAATTGATTTGGGACAGTTATCTCTGGTGTTCACATGAGACTCGGATAAGGATGTAGGAAAAGACTCATCTGTCTTGTAGGAAAATGCTCATTTGTCATATATTGAATGGATTGACTATTACTAGTTTTACCATTGTGCTTAGCCTTAATATATCATCTGACTTCTGTCATGTTATCTCCGCAAACCTACATGTTAGTCCTAATCCCAAGTACTTAAGAGGATTTTTACTATATTTGAAGATGGGGTCTTCAAAGAGGTACTAAATCAAAACAATGTAAGAAGGGTGGCTTCTAATCCTAGGACTGGTGTTCCTGGAAGAAACTAGGACTCAGAGGGAGGGAAGATCATGTGAAGACCATCCAAAAGCCAGAGAGAGACTGCACAATAAGTCAATGGTGCTGGCATCTTGATCTTGGATTTCTAATTTCCAGAACTCTTAGAAAATAAGTTTCTATGTAAGCCACCCACCTAGTCATTATAGTAACTCTACCAAATGAATAGCCTAACTGCGAAATACTTCTTTAAAATGATACGTATAACCAGGCAACGGTGGCTCACGCCTGTAATCCTAGCTACTCAGGAGGCTGAGATCTGAGGATCATGGTTCAAAGCCAGGCTGGGTAGGAAAGGCCTTGACACTCTTATCTTCAATAAACCACCAGAAAACCAGAAGTGGTGCTGGGGCTCAAGTGGTAGAGTGCTGGCCTTGAGCTTAAGAGCTCAGAGACAGAGCCCAGGCCCAGAGTTCAAGGCCCATGACCGAGAAACAAAACAAAAAACAATGTATAATTTGTTAGTAGTGTAACATACACAACATCTGGAATGTTGTTCTTTTCATCTCTGAGCACTTATAACATCTTTTTTTAAATCGTATGTTTAAAGGAAGGAGTTTGTGTTTAAAGGAAGAACAGGACATGAACTTGACACACTTGCAGTGTCAGAAAAAGAAAACCTCCGATTATTTCCCACAACTTCTCCATCTAACAGGGAAGTGTGAAGACATGTGTGAGACTTCTAGAACTGTTCCTTCGAAGATGGGACTACCAAACATGCCCTTTCATCCTTCCTTATCTTGCTGCCTTGAATGCAGTTGTAATTACTGGACATCTGGAGTCAAAAAAGTAAAAGTAATCTCAACAAATTGCACACGGAAAAAGACTTCAGTGAGCCATCAAACCAACTCCGAGCTGTCTGCCCCTAAGCCTCTATGTACGTTGAACTAACATGAATTGGGCCTCTGCTCTTTGTAAATAAATATAACTGTATTACAAGATATTTTCAGTTGTTTTGCATTAGAATTCACTAAGTGCTCTTGAGAAAACCATTGTACCTATTTTTTTAAATGGCAGAGGTGAAGAACATGGAGTTCAGGCTGAAGCTGCTTTCTTGGCTTTGCCACAGCCTCAGGCCTCAAAGCAGTAACATTCTGCATGAGGACCCTGCTCTTCCACCCACTAGCTGCATCCCCGCAGGCAAGCTATGTGACCTTAAGGACTCTGTTCATCAGGAAAAGTGCACCAGGCAAATAGGTGCCTAGTGATGTCAAACTATCTCCCTTCTCACTGTTCTGCCTTTCTTTCCTTGACTGCCTCTTTTACTTGTTTTACTTACAAGTAAACATGACACTCAAGTCTGAGATAATTCAAACAAGCTTGTTCCCTTGACCAAACTTTTCCATTTTCTTTTTGAGATAGGGATCTATGTAGGTCTGGCCAGCTCTGAACTCACAATCCTCTGGCCTTTGCCTAGAATACAGGGGTTACAGGCATTGACTGCCATCACCAGCAAGGATATTTCATTGTTGCATCTCCACATACACTTATCCTGTATTCTAATCAATCCTACCTCCTGTATTACATGAAAGCCCATTCTTAAACCATAGCTGGCCAGTGGCATGTGCCTGTCATTCTAAATTAAGTGGGGGGACTGAAATTGGGAGGGCTGTGGTGCCAGGCAATCTGGGGCAGGAAAGTCCATGAGACTCCATCTTAATGGAAGATGCTGGGCATGGTGGTATGTGACTGTCATCCAAGCTATGCCTGGGCAGAAAGTAAGACACCTTGTCTTCAAAATAATCAGTGCAAACAAGGGCCAGAGGCATATAGTGTGCCTGCTTGGCATGCATGTGCAACTGATTTCACACCCCAGTGCCAGAAAAACAAAACAAAACAAAACCCAAAAGACATTTATCTGACCTTCTTACAATAAAATAAAAAGGGCAAAAAAATTAGGTAACTATATCCTTATTAATCCCCAATATAAAGAGTCCTGACATATATCTAAGTATATTGGCAATACATTAACATCAGCAATGAAAAAGTAAAATGCAAACACACGTTTTCAAGTATACAATTTGTTTTTATTTACAATACCCTATAAAAATGTAAATTTAGAAACTTTTATTTTCATTAATTAGAACCAAACAAAAAGATAAAGCACAGGAAGGAAGAAATAGTAATCAAGTGTTCACTTGATCGGTTGTGAGGGGAAGGAGGGAAAGGCGCATGGTGGAAGTGGTCAGTAGGTGGCGTCACTGGGCTACAGAACAGAAGGAAGAGGAAAACGGACAGCTGGTTAGAACAGAGTCTGCTGTTGTACAATACATGTATGTGCAAAATGTTTATTCTCTTTAAGTATCATAGCCTGTCCCCCTGACTACATTCAAAAAGGTGAGAACAGCAGAGAGTAGATCAGGGTGGGAATATAAAACTCAAGGTTTTTATTTTCAGGACTATAATCACTAGGCAGCAAAACTCCTTATCCTGGTTGATTGCTGAATGGCAGAAGGGTAAATAAGTTTAAGAAAAGAAAATGGCAGGCTGCCCCTGCTGAGATTCAAACCCAGGCCCCTGGCTGCCTGTGTGAATGGGGCATGGGTGAGACTGAGCAGCTGGGTTGGTAGAGACTGAAGAGCAGAGCTGGCCAAGCGTAGCTTCCATGACTACGTTTGGGGGAGGGGGGGTTTCCTGCTTGATAATAAACAAAAAGGGGAAGAGAGAAGTACAAGCATGGCTTACTGAAGTCATCGCGGAAGACAGTGCCAGTGTTCAGAGTTACACTGCAGAAGCAGGCTGTTCGTGAGGACCCTCTTGGGTACTGTAAAATGCACTTGAGGGGACAGGCTCAAGCACGCCGTTTGTTCTACCAGGAACAGGCTTAACCGGGTGCTGTTTCCATTAAGGGGGTGGGGGAGGCAGAACAAAGGAAACAGGTGGGAGGAGCGAAAGGACTTCTCAGCCTAGAGCTGGGCATCAGCTGATGAATTCTGCCTTCATCAGATATGCTGTATACCCTGTATTTCTATGAAAACAAGTAGAACTCACCAAATTACAAGATGGAATAGAAACATTAAAAATATATCAGCTGGTTTGTATTTAGAAGGAGGTATATGTCAACTAAATATTTTTCAGTCTAAAGCTCATTCCTTAAGGACCCACTGGAGACCATGTAAAAGTATGCATAGGGTGATAGGGTGTGTGCATGTGTGTGTGTGTGTAAATGTGTATCTATATCTTGACTTCTACTTAATTGGCTCTCCTATAGTCATATTAATATGGGACAATAAAAGACTTCAGTGGGATGAGGGAAGAAATCCACTGGAAGGCTACGATCTACTTGAATTGGAGTAGTGGTGGTAGGATAAAGGGAGATCTTATATTTGTGTCTCTAGGGCAAAGAAAACGCAAAATTAAGAATTGAGTAAAGGCAGGACATGCAGAAGTGTTAACACAGAAGGTAAAGAAGAAACCAGCAGAAGTATCACCTGGCCAAATTTCATACAGCAGTGGGGAAACACCTGGCATCTGGAGACAACCCCCCCAACACAGGAATTGCTCCTACAGACTTTGCTTTGGGGAATAAGCTACCTTCCCTCCCTTATTAAAAACACTCCATTGGTGATGGCAGCAGTGCAGGTGGCAGCCAAAAGGAGGTACAGGACACAGCTGGAGATCATTTATCGTATCCCCTGAACCAGCCTGGGGATATAAAGAGAGAGAAATAAGCTTGTGTAAATAAAACAGCAATCTTCTGCATTAAAGTTACATCTTCATGAGAATTCCCAAAATAAAATGCCCAAGGTATTTCTCTCCTTTCAACATTATGTCCGCTTCTCTAAGGGCACTGTTATACAAGTTCTTTGAATCAGCAGAGGCACAGTATTTAATCCAAGTCTTCCACCTTTGCCATCCAAGTCAGTTCATCCTCCCCCGTGACTTTCCAAGTGCTACCTTCAGCAAAACATGGACTGCTCCGTTTAAACTTACTGCAGTTTTGTCTCTAGCAAGTTCAGTTTTTGCCGGTCAACATAGCGAGAGAAAAGGGACACTAGGTTGGTGGGTATAGAGATTGGCTTGGCCAGGGCGGCTTGGGGAATCTGCAGAAGTTCTCGGGTTGCCATGAACATCATCTCTGTCCTGGTAAGGAAAAACCCCAAACAATAAGCAAACCAAAGCAAAGCTAAGGTTACCTAAAAGCAGGACAGAAATATAGTTAATACTAACCACTGGCTATTTTGCGTAGATTCTGTAGCAAGGTCTGAATTCTGTAGGTCTTCCCCACGGCTCAGTAGGACAAGGAGCAGTGACAGGCCAAACTGAAAGAGAAAAAGGGAATGCAGCCACCTCACTTCAGGAGATGGAATCCTGGCACTGGCTGGGAAGCAGATAGTCTCACTGCTGTACATTTCTGCGAAGCCTGGAGGAGATCGGACAGCCCTAGTCCTGTTCATAGTTTCTTTTTTTTTTCTTTTTTTGGTCATGGGGCTTGGGCGTTGTCCCTGCACTCTTCAGCTCAAGGTAAGTGCTCTACCGCTTGAGTTACAGCACCACTTCTGGTTTTCTAGTGGTTTATTGGAGATAAGAGTCTCACAGACTTTCCTGCCTGGCCTGGCTTTGAACCGTGATCCTCAGATCTCAGCCTCCTGAGTAGCTAGGATTACAGGCGTGAGCCACCGGTGCCTGGCTAGTGTCTTTCTTTAAGCTTGGCTTCTGGCACAGTAGCAACTAAGCACAGCCAGTGGAACTCAAAAGACAGAGCCCAATATTCCTCTGTACCCAACCTGAGGTGCAAAGATGTTTTTATCTCTCTGCCTGAGATCTGGTTTTTCTCCCATTTCCTAGAACCAAAATGATAGGAAAGCAGAAGTTCATAGAAAAACAAACTTTAAAAGCTCCAAGCATTATTTTCACTTCTACTGTATACACTGTGGCCCTTTTAACAAATACCCATTACGTATTAGGCCTTACCAAAACAAAACATAACAACCCCCCCTCCCCCCCACTCCCACCTGTTTCCATAGCAGCCACCATTTTGGTCTGTAATTCAAATTCAGAGGCCTCACAAAGTTCAGGGATGCGAAAGGCATGCTCACCTTGTTCTGAAGCACAGCAGTGAGGTGAGGGTTGGAGGGTGCTGGTGCGGCTGCACTTTGAGGTAGGTTCATTAGCTGTTGCAGAAGGCTGGTGACAGTCACTGATGGAAGATGATAGAGGAGGAGAGAAAAGGGACTCAATAAACATGGCAGCACCTACAAGAAACACATAAAAACATTATGTTTTGTCTGGAAGGACGCTCAGTGGTATGCTCAACTGGGGCAAGATTTTAGAAGGAAAAAGTCTAGCAGATATGACTAGGGTCTCAACAATGGATTCAAAGGCATCTAACGGAAAACATTTTTACCTCAGTTTGCATTGGGAACTTCATGACTTGTGAACCAAGAGTTTAATATCAAAGACATACCAAGGTTCATAGTTAAACACCAATGTTAGCTCATACAAACATTTAAATGTCTATGAGCAAAGCACTATGGCTCAAATCAAAAGGTAAGCAGAACACGCTCCCAGGAAGCCACAGTGCAGCAGGGAAGACATAGCTGCAGTGGCAATTTCAATAAATTGTGAGAAGCACTCAAGTTCTGCTGCTACAGAAGTATTTTTGTTTTTTTTTTTTTTGGTCTGGTCGTGGGGCCTGAACTCTGGGCCTGGGCACTGTCCCTCAGCTCTTCAGCTCAAGGCTAGTGCTCTACCACTTGACCCACAGTGCCACTTCCAGCTTTTTTTTTTTTTTTCTGCTTATGTGGTGCTGAGGAATCGAACCCAGGGCTTCATGCATGCAAGGCAAGCGCTCTACCACTGAGCCACCTTCCCAGCCCTACAGAAGTAATTTTTAGAACCACTTGCATCTTATTTTCTCTTCATAGGAGCTCAGCAAAATAAGGAAGGATTAGGGAAGCTAAGAGATGGGAAATTCAGTGTTCAGAACGATACAGCTAATAGCTGTAAAGAGGAACTAATGATCTTAGCTTCTTGCCATCTGGCCCAAATTAGAAAGTCAATACTTTCTAATAAAAGCAGGCTATAAACACATAAGAATCTAAAGTACTTCACAGGCTACTCAATGTCTATGTTAAAAAATTAGTGGAATTATTAACTGAAATGTTGTCCAAGGATAGATACGTTACTTTTTGTGGTTCACCTCTTTAAGTTTTACCCTTGGCTATCTTCAATAGCCAAATAATCAACATTCTAATCTTACTGAATCTGTTTCTCTTGTGTATTGTATCATCCAATAATTGGATGATTAACATATCTCTCACAACATCACGCCTAACTTAATTAACAATACTTTCTTACTATTCCAAGTTCGAATTTCTTCATGTTTCAAAAATATCTTTTAGCCCATGTTTTGTTCATATCATAATTCAAACAAGATACATAGATTGCATTTGGTTGATACAATTTTAAAAACCACAATAGGTCTCCTGTCACTGTCCATTTCCTCTTCTCATGCCATTTATTTGTTGAAGAAACTATAGGCCATGTAGATCTGGCTGTCCCTGCTGCCAATAGGTTCTGCTGATAGTTGGAATAGTTAGAATTACATGTTTGATTACACTGGTTCAATAGGGAAGGGGTACGGAAAGGGCATGAAAGAAATCCTGATGGCTAGAGCTGCATGCTTTCTATTCCAAGAAGCACATAGTGCTTGGGTGTCCTGCTTGTACTGTGTTAATACTGCAACACTGGGTTCAGGTGTCAGTTTGCCCCAAACATTCTAATACTTTTCATCCACGTTTTACTTAAAAGCGTTTGGCAGCTAGGAATGACTGCTGTCTAGATTGCTTGTTTTTCTATGAAGACTTAAGAAGTGATTGTCTAATTTTATATCATTTCTTTTTCACTTGTTAGATAAAAATGATAAAGAAAAAAAAGAAAAAAAGATAAATAACGTATATTAAGAACTGATTAAGTGAAATTCATTTCAGTCTACTAGTAACTATGGTTTTTTTTTTGTTGTTGTTGTTGTTGGTTGTGGGGCTTGAACTCTGGGTCTGGGCGCTGTCCTTGAGCATTTCAGCCCAAGGTTAGCGCTCTACCACTTGAGCCACAGTGCCACTTCTGGTCTTTTGAGTGGTTTATTGGAGTAAGAGTTTCACAGACTTTCATGCCCGGGCTGGCTTTGAACCGTAATCCTCAGATCTCAGCCCCCTGAGTAGCTAGGATTACAGGCGTGTGCCACTGGTGCCCGGCTATAGTTTTTCTAATATAAATTATGATTTTACTTTTGGCCAGCCATCCTTTCAAGTTGGACTGTGCATCACAGCACTTACAATCTGCTAGCCTCCTCACTATTGGATACAAGACACTGCAGGATTATCTTGTACATTTCAAACCGCAGACTTGGAACTATCTATTACTTTAAGAATAGGGTTTTTAGAGATGTGATCTATTAACTCTATAATGCACATGACTAAACATGGACACTCTGAGATTTTTACCTGTTTCTCAGGAAAGTTCCACAAAGGCATGATTTTAATTCTAGCTCCTGCAACTGGCACTAAAGTAGTGCCAGGTACACTGAAGTACTTCATTAGTGTCTGCTGAATAGATAAAGCTCTCCCAAACCAGCCTTCCATTGTTGAGTTCCTGGGCTATTATGAGGACAGTGTGCCTGATGCCTCATTGTCTACAGTGTGTCTGCTGTAAAGTAGCTGGAACTTTTTAATCTGGTCTTCCATTTTCTAGGAAAAACCTTGTAGTCTTAAATTGTCCACCAAGCCATTTCATTATTGGAATGTTTCGTCTTGCCACAGAAAAAAATTTTTTCTAATGGTAACATCTAAGCACACTACTAAGTGTAAATGATGAGACCTAAATACCTACTATCTACATCTCATTTATTTCTGTAGATAGTAAATTTCAAAGATCTTAGAAGGAATAGTTTCCAACCCTTTCATGGTATACCACTTACAAGATACACTATCATCATTTGTTTCCTGCAGTAAATACCCACACAATAATTATTCAACTTGTAATCAACTTAAGTTCTTTTATTATTCTGAATCTTAGAAATTAGTTCTTTGTCTTAATTCTTTAATGTGATTAACTTACTAATACCATTCTAAATTTTGTTAATCTTTCAAGAGCTATTACATGGATAAACAGAAGAGTCTAATGAAAATTCAAACCTGATAGACTTATGTTCTAAAGTTTCAAGTCAGGTTTAAATCATGATAAAAATTATTTAAAAGCACTGGTCTGACTTCTTTGGGAGTCTATTCTATCACACTTAATATTGGCTAATATTGAGCTACTAGTAACAGCCCAACAATGATACTTCCAGAAGTTTTCAAATTTCTTTTCAAAGCATCCAACCCACCTACGGACCTGTTAAAACATACCAAAATTCTGATTTGGCTGCTATAAATTCTCAGGCAGAATTTTTAGGTAGGCTAATTATCTGCTTCCCAAGTAAACTGCACGCAGAACACATTTTCACAAGTAAGACAGAATTACTGATTTGTCTGTTTGGTCAAATATGGAATTAAAAAACAGCCTAGAGTACTTAAAAGTTTTGCATTAACGAATCCGATCATATTTGCCAAAGAGGACAAACAACATGGAAGGAAGGAGAGGAACAACAAAGGTGTGCAAGACACCTCCCAAGGCAGGTCACCTCATCTTGCGCATCCTTCTTGATAAGGAAAGGGAGGTTCCTGGCAGTTGTCATGAGAATGTCAGCTGCTTGCTCTGTGGACAGAAAAGGGAGAATGCGGGCAACCATTCTCTTCCCTTTTCGGATACACATGATCTGTACAAAGTGGTCATCGCTTGGCCTGCAAGGGAAGAAAAATGCCAAATTGTGTCAACAGCAGCACTTTAGGAGATCCTCATTTTTCCCCGTCTTAGATGTTACTGAATGAATACACTGTACTCATTTTCACTCTGCAAATATCTGCAGCAGAAAATACTGAGAATGATTTCTCCAACATTAATTGAACAAAAGGTAAAATTTCAAGTTTCACCAATGTAGAGAATCATCATTTCACAAATTATATGTGAAGGAAACATGGTTTAACTACATGCATGATTTTCCATTATTATTTTACTACTATTATTATTTTTTTGTGCTAGTCCTGGCTTGAACTCAGAGTCTGGGTGCTGTCCCTGAGTGTTTTTGTTCAAGGTAAGCACTGTATCACTTGAGCTCCACTTCTTCCACTGTTGAAATTTAAATAACTATATGAATAGCATATGGTTAATAAAGCAATCTGAGGGGCTGGGAAGGTGGCTCAGTGGTAGAGCGCTTGCCTTGCATGACTGAGGCCCTGGGTTCGATTCCTCAGCACCACATAAGTAAAAAGAAAAAAGCCAGAAGTGGCGCTGTGGTTCAAGTGGTAGAGTGCTAGCCTTGAGCTGAAGAGCTGAGGGACAGCGCCCAAGCCCAGAGTTCAGGCCCCATGACCGGACCCAAAAAAAAAAAAAAACAACAAAAAACAAAAAAAAATAAAGCAATCTGAAAAAAAGTAATCGAAAATAAAAAAAAATTTCAGTGTGGACTTTCTAAGTTTTAACATATTAAGGCAAAGACCTATCCTTTCTACTGTGTCTTATGTATTTTTTACTCCTTAAAAAATGTGCCCATGGGGGGCTGGGAAGGTGGCTCAGTGGTAAAGCGCTTGCCTTGCATGCCAGAGGCCCTGAGTTCGATTCCTCAGCACCACATAAGCAAAAAGAAAAAAGCCGGAAGTGGTGCTGTGGCTCAAGTTGTAGAGCACTAGCCTTGAGCTGAAGAGCTGAGGGACAGTGCCCAGGCCCAGAGTTCAGGCCCCACCACCGGACCCCAAAAAAACAACAACAACAAAAAAAGTGCCCAGGACTGGGTAAGGTAAGCCTCTAATCCTAGCTACTTGGGAGGCAGAAACCATGGGATTATGATTAGAGGTTAGGCAGGTAAAAAGTCTGAGACTCCATCTTAACCAATGGCTGGGTGAAGTGGCATTTATCATCCCAATTAATGAGGGAAGAATAATGGCTGGGCCTAGTGGCATATACCTGTCACCTAAAGACATGTTTACACAAACAGGATGACTGCAGTCAAGGCTAACACAGGCATAAATTGAGACCTTATCTAAAAAATAACCAATAGGATAGGTGCTAGCCTTTCTGAGTTTACACCTGTTGAACTCAAGAGCTCTGCTGCTCTCCTTCCACTATTCTTACTCTATCCTGGTGCTCTTACCACTTGAGTTGTACCCCCAGCCCAGCTTTTTGCTGGTTAGTTGGGGATGAAGTCTTCAAGACTTTTCTACATGGATTGATTTTGAACCTTGATCCTCCAGGCCTAGCCTCCAGAGTAGCCAGGATTACAGGTGTAATCATAAAGCATGGGGTGCAGGGGTTAATCTAATTTAAATACTGTATAATACATGTGTGAAATATTACCATGAAAGTTCTTTGAATAATCAGCATGCAGTAGAAAAAATGCAAACCATGCCCCAAAGAAGAATGGATACTAGTGCCAGTGTGAAGGAGGATAAATACTTTTATGTGTATCTATGTCAACAGAATAATAGAGTTTGTTGAGATTGGTTTGGGAAAAGAGGGAAGAAAAGGTACTAGAGAGGTTGACGCTGATAAAGGTAAATTATGTGCGTATACTGATATGTCAAACTTTTTTTTTTTCCCCCTTGGGTCTGGTCATGGGCCTGAACTCTGGGTCTGGGTGCTGTCCCTCAGCTCTTCAGCTCAAGGCTAGCTCTCTACCACTTGAGCCACAGCGCCACTTCCGGCTTTTTTTCTGCTTATGTGGTGCTGAGGAATTGAACCCAGGGCCTCATACATGCAAGGCAAGCACTCTACCACTGAGCCACCTTCCCAGCCCTCAAACTTCTTTTGGTCAGTTATGGGTCTTGAACTCAGGGCCTGGGTGCTGTCCCTGAGCTTTTTTCACTCAAGGCTAGAATTCTACTACTTTGAGCCACAGCACACTTCCTTGGATATGTCAAAATTTAACCTCCTTTGTACAACTAATTGATGCTAATAAAAAATGTGGGGGAAAAAAATCATAAACCAGAACAATCTTTAGGATCAAAACCAGATATCTAAAATGTTCTCACACCATCTCTATGGCACCCTGCACAATTTCTGGTAGATAATAAATATGTATTTGTTGAATAAATGATCTGTCAAAATAGAGCCTTTTCCCTGGTAGCCGGAAAGGATTATTAAATGTTTTATCTGAAGAAGCAGATATCCAAGTTTTTAGCCAAAAAGATTCTGAGCACCCAGGAGCTGGTGGCTCACGTTTGTAAGCCTAGCTACTCAGGAGGTTGAGATCTGAGGATCTTGGTTCAAAGCCAACCTAGGCAGGAAAAACTTTGAGACTCTTAAAACTAGAAGTGGTCCTATGACTCAAAGTGGTACAGTGCTAGCCTTGAACAGAGAAGCTCAGGGACCCCTTGACAGATTAAAGAGAGAGAGAGCAGGTGGGGTTAACTGAACCCAGGGCTTCATACATGCTAGGGAAGCACTACCACTAAGCCACATTCCCAGTCCTGCTCACCTCTCTTGTCCAGGCAATTTGCCCCTCAAGTTGTCATACATGCTACAAATTTTGTGCTTCCTTTCTTCAATCAGGACAGGCCGTTCTTCTTCTAGACTTAGGAGATAGCGCCTTTCATAATCCTCCACGTCAAGGAGTAAACTATAGGTCTATGGATGAGACAAAGCAGTCACAGCATGCTAGTTCAGGACCATAGGATATCAGATAAACAACCTTACACTTTAGATTATCTGGTCAAGATGTAAGAATTGAAATCTCATACAAAACCTGAGAAGGGGAGGGGAGATGCTCTTCAAAATGCAGATGAAACATTGTGAACGTATACAACTGTTCCAACATCATTCCTGGTCCCTCCCTGACCTCTAAATTAGCAGTAAAGATAATGAAATGATAGTACTTTCCAATGTTTTCAGCAGACACTAGACTGCAATAGAAACCTTTTATTGCCACTGGTCATCCTTTGTACCAACAAAAATGTTAATAGTTAACTTTACTACAGGGTATCAGTCACTGACTTAAGCACTGTGCATATATTCACTATCTGAATATACAACCCAATGAAGATACTACTATAATCACTCCACAAAGGTTACATAACTTGCGCCCAAGTCACTGCTTCAGGCAGAAATGGAAAAAGTATGCGCTGCATCCTGGACAATCTGTCCTCTGAACCACTATGTTCCACGGTCTTGCAATGTGATTATATATACTTTATAAACAATTTGTTTCTATATATTATTTCATTTTCCTTATACCAAGTGAGTGCCCAATAAATATCTGAAGTGAAAACCACAGGCAGACATATATATATGTATATATATATATACACACATGATGTGTGTATGTTTGTGAATACTTGTGTTTGTGTGTCCTTAACTCAGGATCTGGGTACTGTCCTTGACCATTTTTTTTCCCTCAAGGTTAGCACACTACCACTTGAGCCACAACTCTACTTCCAGGTTTTTGATAGTTAATTATAGGTAAGAGTCTGAAGTGGCTAAATATAGTAAGAGTCTGAAGGACTTTCCTGCTCAGGCTGGCTTCGAACCATGATACTCAGATCGCAGCCTCTTGAGTCCAGCTCAGAACAATGCAATTTTTATTCTAATTTTTCTGAGAATTTGGTAAGTGACCTACCCAAAGGTACTCAACTTAATAACTGGGTAAGTCTGGACAAAACCCAGTACTTCCAATTTCAACTGTGGTGTTCTCTCCATGATGCTACTGGCCAAGTATACTGAGATTGTTTCCATTGCGCTCTGGTAATTTAGGCACTTAAGAATATATTCTTAGCCAGGCGCTGGTGGCTCATGTTACTCAGGAGGCAGAGATCTGAGGATCCTGGTTCAAAGCCAGCCCCCGCAGGTAAGTCCATGAGACTCTTATCTCTAATAAACTACTCAGAAAAAGCTAGAAGTGGTGCTGTGGCTCAAGTAGTAGAGTGTTAGCCTTGAGCAGAGAGGCTCAGGGACAGAGGTCAAGCCATGAGTTCAAGCCACAAGATGAACAAAAAAAGAATATATTCTTTATTACAATCACAGAACACTGAGGGGAGGGTTTAAATATGAACAAAGTATATCATATATATTTATGAGAAGAGTATAATGAAATTTCACTGAAACTGTTAAGAAGGGGGGAAGAGGGACAGGTTAAGAGACAGTTAACACAGATGGAGTGAATTTGATCAGTGATCAAAATACATTCATGTATGCATGTAAACATCGCAATGAAACCCCTTTATATAATTAATGTCAATAAAAATTAAATACTGATTGCTCATTTTACTTTTTGTTTATACATATGGCAGTTTCCTATTTAAAACTATAGCAAAAAACTCTTAAAACGTACTTTTTCAATTATGACAAGGGTTTTCCTTCTTTTGTCTCGAACCTGTTTTTCTTTTGTCTCCTAAAAAAAAAAGACAATATCCAGTATAAATTCATTTCTGCTAAGAACAATTTACCCAGTATGTACCTATAATTTCACTTATGAAAATACTGTGACAAGAAAATCTTGACTCTCTTGATAATTAATAACGTAAAAAAGAGTTTGGACAAAGGTCCTAGAGTTGACTGAATCAGATCACACTAATGTCACAGGTAAAAGGTAATTATAGAATTCATAGAAGATGAAGATAGAGGAAAATTTGAAAAAAACGTAGTAAACAGTATTTTAAATAGCAAACTGGAGTGAATAGGTTCTGTCTATAGCTAGAGGTACCTGGTTAGATTTTTGCCCTCTAGTCCACAAAGCCTGATATCATCCCAGTGTCACAAAGAACTGGTGATAACCCAGATGTTCTTAAATACACAACTCTGATACTTACATCATCCTCACTCCGGGATGTCACAACAGCATCAATCATTTTTCGAGGATTGTTCACACTAGAGACAGTAAGCTTTCCCAAAGAGCCCTCAAACTGCACTGCAAGGACAAAATAATTTCAATAAAAAACTCAGCAGTATAAGCAGGAAACACTCAAAATTTGTTGTTTTGCTTCGTTCTTTACTCCTGGTTTAACAATTTATTGCAAAATAAAGTTTTTACATATAATTTAAAATAACACTTGTACTCCTCCCCCGCCCAACAAGGTCTTGCTTTGTATCCTAGGCTGGCTAGAAACTTGCAATCTCCTTGCCTCTACCTCCAGTGTGCTGTGGTTGCAAGCATGCTCCATGGTGCCTTCTTATCAGAATCTACCTTTTCTACTTTTTTCCTTAGTTTTTGGTGCTGGTCCTAGGGCTTGAACTCAGGGCCTGGCGTCTGTCCCTGAACTTTTTTGCTCAAGGCCAGCATTCTACCACTTGAACCACAGCTCCACTTCCAGCCTTTTTTTTTTTTTTTTAAGTGGTTAATTAGAAATAAAGCTTTTGGACTTTTTGCTCTGGCTAGCTTTAAACCACAACCTTTAGATCTCAGCCTCCTGAATACTTAGGATTACAGGCCTGAGCTACCAGCACCCAGCTTATTTATTTTTGTTACAATAGTTATCAAAAGAAAGATCTAAGTTGAAATCCCTTTGTACAACTACTTAAGGATAAAATAAATAAAAAAAAAAATCTGAAGTGTTTCGTCTGAGTAATCAAAATTGTAATAGGTTTAAAAAATTAGGAGTAGGAGCCGGGGTGCCGGTGGCTCACGCCTGTAATCCTAGCTACTCAGGAGGCTGATATCTGAGGATCGAGGTTCAAAGCCAGCCCGGGCAGGAGAGACTGTGAGACTCCTATCTCCAATAAACCACCAGAAAACCGGAAGTGGCACTGTAGCTCAAGTGGTAGAGCGCTCGCCTTGAGCTGAAGAGCTGAGGGACAGTGCCCAGGACCAGAGTTCAAGCCCCACGACTGACAAAAAAAAAAAAAAAAAAAAAAAAATTAGGAGTAGGAAAGGACTTAAAAGATAGCATCTGTCAGGTCATTCATATGCTAAACTTGTCATTTATTAAGGACAGTGGTCCTTTGTAAATCATTTTCAAGCATCTCTACCCATCCATCTATATAAATATATGTTTTTAAAAATCACATCACGTAAGCAGTCTCTCCAGTTCTACTTAGCATGGCCAGAGACCTTACCTGGCTTATAGGCATGCTCTAGCCTGGCCACCTGAGGGGTGATGAGCTTGGTGCGTTCCTTTTTAGGGCCATCCCCTTGCATGTCTTCAGCAGCAGATAGTTTCTCCAGTTTTTCGAAGTAATTCTAATACAAAAAGTGATTTTAGTTGGGAAGTCAAGCACAGACCATGAGTATTTTTTACCCTTAAAAATTTGTACCACTGGTAGTAATACAACTTCAAATCTAGAAACATACTGATCTCTCATTTATTAGGTTGCTACAAATGTACTTATTTAAAAAACAAAAAACCCCTAAAAAACCAGGGGCTGGGAATGTGGCTTAGTGGTAGAGTGCTTGCCTAGCATGCATGAAGCCCTGGGTTTGATTCCTCAGTACCACATAAACAGCAAAAGCTGCATGTGGCACTGTGGCTCAAGTGGTAGAGTGCTAGCCTTGAGCAAAAAACAGCTCAGAGATGGTGTCCAGGCCTTGAGTTCAAGCTCCAGGACTGGCAAAAAAAACCCAAAAACAGAAACAGAAAGAAAAAAAAACCAAACCTAACCTTTGGGCTAGGAATGTATCCCAAGGGTAGGATATATTCTTGGTGTGTTCAAGGGCTAGGGTTTCATCCCTCTGCCCCCAGCCAAACTTGCCAAGAAAAACCCCAATGTTTGACTTTCAAAAATGCTAATCAAGGAAACTGTCTTCAAAGGTAAAACACCAGTATTTGTAACTATAAAACCCAGGTTACTCTTGTCAAAATGAAAAATGTAGTCTGAGAACACAGAGTTTCAGTTTCTTGCATGAAAACAGGGTGGAGTCTGTTCAGTTGATTTTCATGCATTTGAAGATGAAAATCCTACCAATATTTAACTACATCAGTACTTAAGTATTTAACTACAGTATTTATACCAGTATTAAGTATTTAATTAGCTACTAGTTATTGTCCTTAAAAGCAGCACCAAGGATTTACCTGGTAATAAAAATCATCCAGGTAGGGGTCAGTGCTTTGCAGCTGCATCATCTGGATTTTAGAGACCCAATCCTTCTCTCGCTGCAACATGAGATTGGCATAGGGATCCTTTCGGAGATGATCTTGGTGACTATTCCGGTGACTTCCTCGATCTCCGGCACCATTGAGATTCCGATGCTGACTGGAAAACAAATGTGTGACTAGTTACTCCAAGGTGAATTAATCATTCTAGCAGAACAGGAATAAAAATGACAGTCAGGCAATACCTTCCTTTGCTTTACTACTACTACTACTACTACTGCTGCTGCTACTACTACTACTACCACCTACAACGATGACAACATAGTTATACAAAGAGGTTACAATTCCTCAAGCCAGGTTTAAGTACAATGCGTCTTGGTCAATGTCATCCTTGCATTCACTCTCCTCCTATTCCTACCCTCGTTACATAGTTTAATTTTTACATAATAAGATTTGATTATATGTCCGTTATATTTGCTCAGCCTTCTTCCCTCCATTCGTGTACCTCCTCATACCTTCCCCCATTGCAAATATGTTCCTGCTTCCTGGTATTCATTGATAAACAGTTTGCTAGTTCAGAGGAGTTCCACCTTTGGACTTCTCCTCTAAGTATACCATCCTTCAGTCAGTTTCTATGTATATTCATAAAATCCTTTGTATGTTATCATGTATGATTATATTTTAATCTAGTTTTTATTAAAAGAGTGAAAAAGAATCAAGTCTTAATAGAAGATAAAAGGGCTATATAATACATGATCAAATAAATAAAAACTAAAATTAGAAGACCTTAACATATGCTGTCCTTTCACCTATAGATTTCACTTAAACTACCTAACTTTTCTTCACTTAGGACAATAAACTGAGGCCAGGAGAGATGACAGGAATATTCCCGGTGACAGGAATTAACACAGGTCAATTTTTCTTTTTTCGGTTGGTCGTGGGGCTTGAACTCTGGGCTTGGGCGCTGTCTCTGTGCTCTTCAGCTCAAGGCGAGCACTCTACCGCTTGAGCCACAGCGCCACTACAGGTCAATTTTTCTTACAGTGCTGGGGATCAAACACAGTGTCTTGTCTGCTCAAGCCAAGCACGAGTAGCACTGAGCTGTATCCCAGTTAGAATACAGGTCAATTTGACTCTACAGTTTATATAATTTTTCTTTAGCTAATTGAAAATAACAAAACATTTCTAACAGATTAAAAATTCCAGCAGACATTACAATAACTAATTACGCACCATCTGGTCTTAATGAAAGACATTTTTTATTTGATTAAATTTTGATATTTAAAAAGTGCTATTAAAGATATTAAAGATACATTTGTAGGTGGCAGGCCCTCAGATATCCCTCTAGATCCCAGTTTCCAGACCCCTTTACATACAGGAAGCATTATTCTGCCTTTGGAATGACTCCTTCCCCAAATGTTTTTGCACTTGTACTACTGTGTATCTCTTTGAATATTATACAGTAGTATTCTGAATGCCTTTACATTATGTTAGTGGAAAGACATAGTATCCCATGCTTCTCCACTCAGTATTATGCTTTTCATATTTATCTGCACTGCTAATGTATTTTGGTATAAAATAAAAAGATCTGTTAGAACGTGGTAGTCACATTTTTAACCTATTATCTCCCAATTCTCATTCAAGAAGCTATACATATCATCCTTTCCTAAAACGACAGTGGTGAGAAACATCAAGTTTTCCTATCTGAATATTTAATCTTTATTTGCGTATTTCTAACACAAGTGAGCTTTGACATTTATTTTTCCCCCAAAGAGCCACTTGGGTTTCTTCTACTAACAATCGCATGTTTGGATACATTTTTTTGCTATATAGAGATTCCTTTCCCTACACTTTCTTTTCTTTGCCTCTGTCTCCAAAGTGCTGGGATTATAGGCATACATATACCATTATTCACAAGCAAATCGTAACACATCAAACACGTGAGTGTTTCTCTATACATTTTGTACTTTTAGGGTCTTGATTAGGAGTTTTACTAGTTTCTACCTTTTCTCCACATAAAAAGCACTCTGCAACATTTTTAAAAGTGAGATGGATGGGGGGGGGGGGGGAAGGAGAAGGATTGGGATTGGGGGGGAGCGGGGAGGCTGGGAAGGGATGTGAAGGGTAAACCAAAGGAGGAGGCTGCAATGCTTGGTAAGAAATGTATGCATTATCCTGCCCATGTAATTGTAACCCCTCTGTACAGTATGTTCACAAATAAAATAAAAATTAAAAAAAAAAAAGTGAGATGGAATTACACACACATAAAACAATAAAACATAGCTAAAAAAGTCCTCAGTTATAGTTTTCTTATTTTACACAGATGCATAATTATAGATCCATGAAGGTGGACACTTTGTCTATTCTCTTTTGAATAATCTTCAAAACCTAGCAGCTCCTGTACATGGCAGAAGTTGTGTGTGTATATACATATACTTATGTCTGAATGAGGACTGGATAATTTGAAGAAAAAAATAACAGCTGCTAAGTCTACTAAAATTCACATGCAAGGCTGACCACTGTACCTTAAAATTATTTCTGAGTTGAGAATGCAAAGAAAAGGTATGGTTAAGAACTTGGTAAGGAATCGAAATACTGGCTTAAAAAAAAATCAAGAGCTCAACTTTAATTCTTAGAATCAAAAAATTATAATAAGTTAGAAATTCACTGATAACACCTTGTCATTTAAGCTAGTGGATTGAAGACGTAAAATGAAAGTATTTATGATAACTTTATCAGTAAAATAAGCTCCACACAAAGTAAACTAAGTAAAAAAAAAACCCCATTACTAGTTACACTGTTCAGGAAATCATCCATCAAGGATTAGGAAGAATACTTACTTCCTATTCTGTTGCTGTCTCTGGTGTAAGAGTCGCCGATGCTGTGGATGAAGGTGAGTTGTATCTGGTCTAAACATTGGGGCCTGAGATCTAAGAAAAAGGAGAGAAGATCCTCAGTGCTCTTATCCTACTGACTTGAAGTTCTCAGTACTGGATAACTTCACATGGTTTCATTCAAGGGACTAAAAATTGTCTACTGTAGACAGACTGAGCCGTATTTCTCATGACTTCCCCCAAAACCAATTCTCAGCTAGTGAGAAGATGATTATGAAGTTTCATTGAATTAGTAGTTCAAAAAGAAAAAGAATGTAGAAGAGACTTCTTTAAATTGGTTTAAGGTATTCAGCTTTAACTATGCAGGAATGACATAAAATATATGTGTAATGGTCCATTTTATCTATTTAGTAGGCTAGGGTACCCAGTTATTTGATTAAATCTTGCTTTCAATGTCAAGGTACAAACAAGATGTGATTAATAACCAGCTGACTTTAAGACGACGAGTTTATTTACTGTAACAGGAGTGTTCCTTACCCATCCAGGTTTAAGGCCTAAAAAGCCCAATCAGAAAACTCCCAAAAAATTTGGATCAAGACTACAATAAAGAAGCTCTGTCTTTGTCTCCAGCTTTGTGGCCCATATATTTCAAACTATGTATATCAAACTTTTTCTCTTTTTGTGCTGATCCTTAGGCTTGAACTCACTGTCCTTGTGCTTTTGTGCTGAAGGCTAATGCTCTATCACTGGCTTTGGCATTGTTAATTGGAGTTAGGAATCTCAAACTTTCTTGAGCCTCTATCCTCAGATCTCAACCTCCTGCGTAGCTAATATTATAGGCAGGAGCCACCAGCAGCTGGCCTCTTTTTTTTTTTTTAAGGTATTTGAAAGCTTAACATATGGAATTTGTTAAGTGGTTGTGGTAAAATGGAAAAATAATTAAAAGGAATCACTATGGCAACAGGGTTGGTACTGTAGGAACCAGCTACCATGCCATGGTTTGGGAGCACAGGGACAAGAGCTAGAATGTATATTCAACTCTTACTGAGTTTCTGGCCTGCTGGCTTGACATATGGAATTTTGACTTTCTACCCTCTACAATCAGGAGTCAATTCCTTAAAATTTGCTAAGCAAGCAAGCACTTTACCACTCGAGCCATAGCTCTAGTACTAACTCTTGAGAATTCTTGAAAGTTCTCTTGAGAACTTTGATATAGTATATGTATTAGAAGTTTTACCAAAGCAAGAACTAAAATCCTCTTGTTATAAAACAGAAAGAGGGCAGAAGCAAGCAATTTAGCTAATGATGAGATTATCTAACTTCTCACCATTTCTTTTTCTATTATTTCTTCATGCTAATCCTTAAATCACCAGCACTGTGTATCTTAGTTTGAAAAAGGCAATTAATTTATAATGTACAAATGAATCATAATGCTTTGAGGGTAATGTAAGAAAACCTGGAGACTATCAGATATTTGTTTGTCAACTTGAGGGCTGAGTAATACTTTAAAATATTTGGCTCAGCAATTATCAGGAGACTTTTGCATTATAAAGAGCCTTGCTTGACAATGGATACACATTAGAATGTTTTCTGTACCTTAGGTTTTGCAGGTGAGGTCCAGGGCCAGGAGGATGCTGCTGTGGAGGGGGTGTAGCAGTGGGTGGAGCATTAAAGAAGGCACGGAAGCCTGGTGCTGGGGGAAGCATCTGCCCAACTCGCCCTTGCAGCAGCTTTGGATTCATGGCAGCCAGTGGGCTACCTACAAACCCAGGGACTCGTGCAAACTGGCTGGGAGACATTCGTCCAGGCTGTAACTATAAAGAGGGATAAGATCTTAGATACAGTAAATCAGAGAATCCCTTGCTTTTTATTCACAGAAAAGTGAACACTGCTTCCATCAATAAGTTGGAAAAAAAGAAAAGGTAGCAGTGGGTAATGGTAAAGGAAGGAGGTGTCATTAATGAACTTTAGCACAGTAAGAAACAATGAGTCCTGTATGCAGAGCTAATCACATGCTTACCTGTGCTCCTCCAAGAAGCTGTGCTCTCTGGAGGGGGCTGAAAACAGGGGGAACGCTAGGAGGAAAAGGGTGACCCAAGAGGGAAGAGTTCTAAGGAGAAAAAAAAATGGGGAAGGGGATGAAAATGACACTCATGTTATGAAACCATTAAGTCAATATAATAAGAAAACTCACTGGAAATGTAGTATAAACTTGGGTGTAAAAACTCTCCAACTATAGAGTTTTCCATTTAAGGAGTATAAAGAAGAGTAACTCTAGAAATTATAAAACGCTATAGCCACTGAAAAGGATAAAGAAAGCAGCACTAGTAAGAGCTGAAGTAGCAAGAAATCAGATAATAATAACCACCTGAGATTTTTAAACGAAAGCGAGCTAAGAAGTGAGCCATGTCTTTCTTCTCTTGGGATCCTAAAAGTTCCAGAAGTTCAAAGATAGAGACTATACATGATATGTATAATTTAGGGGATGTTATTAGCATTTAAATGATAGGATCATTTAAATAGTAATCATTTTGTTAGGCTGTAAAGTGACATACCGGGACACCACAGAGCTGGTTTGGAGACATCCTCTCACCATAGGGAGCAGGATAACGCGGTGGCATCGGGGGCCGAACATGGACAGGCTTCGGACACAAGATCTATTAGGACAAACATACACACAACTACACTCAATGAAATCAGTTTTTCTTCCACCTACACTCCCTCCCCTCAAGTACTAGCAGAGACACAGAACTCTACATAAAGCCCTACTTCTAAGCAAGTTGCTATGTCTATGGGTTTAACACAGTACCTTTGGTCAATTCCTCTTACAAATCAAGCCATGTGTCACTTTAGTAAGGAAGACTTAGCTAATTCTCCAGTTATCCCCACCCTTCTGTGCTATCTGAGGGAGGTACCAGCAGACAATGTGACTTGCGAATTTTCTCCAAGAGGAAATATTTTGGCAGTAGTGAGGGAGAAGGAATGATAAGAAAGCTGGAGGATTAACTAAGTCCTATTCTGAAGCCTCTGTGATATGGCCGCCATGCTCAGCAATGTTGTGGTACATTGTGACTCCACCATTTCATAGGATATTGAGCCTAACTAGGCCATACCAACACCACCCTCCCCCCATACCTTCCAAATTGGCCTTCCTTTTCAGCTGCTGGTTTCAGGTGGAGGAAAGTCTATGGAACAGGACTGCACAGGCTCTAGGGAAAGCAGGGATATCTTAAAGGTAAAAAGGGATGTGGACAGTGCTGTGTGTTCCCATCCCCCCCAGCTTTCAGTTATCTCTCTGCCCATGTATTAGGCAGCCAGCAAAACACTGAAAAAGGATAAATGCACTATATGTGGTACACTACTCTTTTCTCCCCCAGTTAAAAGGCAGCAGCAGCAACAGCAGCAGCAAAGGTATTAGGGAAGGTGTCTCTTATTTGCACTAACTTCTCTCTAACTATTTTTCTAATGCCTACCCAAAACTTCCACCCTCCTCCCAGCAATCACTGATTCCCCAGTAATGTTGCCCAGATTCCCAGTATCTTGGGCTGAGTGCCTGTTGATGAGAGGTACCTGTTGGTTGAAGCTGGGTACAGCCATCTGCTTAGGTGGTGTGCCTATGGGGACAGCTCTAACAGGAGGACTCCCAATGACAGGTGAAGTTGATCTTCTTGGTAACGCGCGCTCAGAAAGATCCCGGTCATCTTCTGGGCCCTGGGGGAGCCTCTGAGGCAAGGCATATTCTAAGACAGACACTGTCGGCATTTCCTAGTTGAAGAAGAGTGGTTCCGAAAATAAAATGTCTGAATAATTTCTTGGGCTACCAAAGATATCTTGAAAAATTACTTTAACAATGTTTATCTTTTAAGAATTTGTATTAGGTAAGAGTCACTCTTTGGTATGCAGTTCTGATTTTTGGTTAAGTACACAGAATGGAACTGTCACCCCCAATGAAGCTACAGAACAGTTTACCATTAACTCAAATTCCTTTGTATTGTCACTTCATAGTCAACCCCTTTTGCTATACTCAACCACTGCCAAAAACTCATGCCTAGGCTTTTTAAGGAACATGTAGCATACACTGACCTATGTCAAGCTTTTCCCTAGGGTGTGAGAAAGGGTACATCAACAGGTTCAGCAACGTAAGTGCTGGATATAGCAGTCCATACCATGTGGGGAAGTAATAAATACCTATACATATACATTCTTAAGACTATGGTAAGAGTATGGTAACAGGAACAGTATGGCAAAGGATGGTAACAGGGAGTAAATTAAAACCTGAGGATATGAGAGATTTTATAAAAAGGAAAAATGTTAATACCTGAGCAAGTAGTGGTCCTCGGATTCGCCTCAGAACTTCAGATCCATCCCAGATACTGGAATTCAGGCTTCCCGGCTGAGGCTATCAAAAAACAAACACATCAAGCCTGGAATAGTGTGGTTCTCTGGGTGACTAATTTGCTATGGAGGAACAAGGAGCCTCCACAATAGGGCTGGGATGTAGCTCAGTGGCAAAGTATTTGCCTAGCAAGTACAACGTGCTGGGTTTGATCCCCAGTACAAACAAAACAACGATCCAAATAAAAGTCTCAACTACTTGGGAATAACATAGTATAGTGCTCTAGAATTCACATTATTCCTTCATCAGAATTGCCATCATCAGGCAATATATATAATTGATGGCATATATAATTCTCTTATGAAATAGATGAAATAACAAGGTGAAGTTCAATCCTTGATTTTGTCTATTATTAGCTGAACCATTATTAAAGATCCCAAATCAGAATAACTTACTCACTTGTAAAACTGGCCTTGTCTGCACTGCTCTCATGATAGCTGGATCTTCAAGTTCATTTTCAATCACCATCTTACTGAGTCTTTCTGCCAGATTCTCTTCATGGTCACCCAACAAGTCCATTTCATCCCTCTCTCCATTGCCTGTTTGTTCATTAACGGCCACTGGCAGCTTTTCTTCCAACTCGGCCAGCCGCTCATGTGCTTCCTGCCAGTCGTCATCTGTAAGATGAAACCATTCATGTTAGAAATATAGCTCCTATAAAAATACAAGAATTTTGTGACATTCTTCTCTTAACCAAATGATCAATCCAGCTACAGAACATAGGTAGAAAGTTAAGTTTCCATCTAGAGACATGAAATAAAGTTTAAACCAGGAGACACAGAACATGGTCTTTTCATTATTATGAGGAAGTAACACTGTACTAGGAAATTCAAATGTTTGGATTAACAACTTAACACATTATCAGTGGTGTCTAATCTGAAACCAATTTCTATCCTAGTGATAAATGTATATTATTATGTTTTGGTTTCAAAGAAAAATAAAACCCCACAGCACTAGCATAGAACTTTTTCTTAACTTGTAACTGCCATGTTTATTATAAACTGTTTATTTCATCCATTCATTTCGTTCAGTTTTAGGTACATGGAATCAGTGGTACAATATAGTCAGGGCTTCCACTCTCAGGGAGCCATCATTCAAGCAGGGAAGAGATAGAAAATCACAACCAACAAAAGTCAATGATATACCATACTACAGAGGAAAATTCTGTAAGTTCTGGAGGAAGAAAGGCAGATTGGGAAGGATTGTGTAATGGTATGAGGAGGAGGGGATACTACAAGAGAAGGGAGGCAAAGAGGGAAGATAAAAGTTTATTTAGGGTCTTCTGAGCCATTCAAATTGATATGGGGACAGGCTCATGGAAGTTTAAATGTGGTTTTACCTTTTGAAACAATCACTTTGGCTACAGTGTTGAAAACAGTTTGGAGAGGGGGAAGCGCCAAGCCAATTATGCAGCTACTGAAGTAAACCAAGGGAGACGACTTGTACCAGGGTCAAGCTGTCCTTTATGGCTTTGCTATTCTACTAATAACCTTACTGATACAGCAATAAGAGTTCCATTGTAGCATACATTAAAGTCGTCAGAATCCTTCATCAGCTTTCTACCTAGACTTACTTCTATCATACCTCACATTGCAGTTCCTATTATTCCACTTTGCTTTCTTAAAAACTTATAATCCTGCTTCTTTCATCATTGAACTGCAGTAATTTCTCCCTCTTCTCAGAAATTCTCCCTAAATAATTCTTTCACGTTCCTTCTAACTTTATCTCATCTAAACATATGCTTTTTTTTAATGAACAAAAAAGTATTCTTCTGTGTATGTTATATATTTGTTCTTACATTACTTAAAAAATTTTAATTCTACAAAATCCAGACAGGAATAAGTAACAGAAACATTCTGGTTACAAAGAAAATACAAATTTGTTTTTAAAAAAATCTAAGCATTAAATATTTTGTGATGCTTACAAAATATGTCACTTAGAATATAAACGTTTCTCATGTTCACTATGTTAAACTGGCAGAGTTTAACATGTTTCTTTCCTCACCGCCCCCACCTCACTTTTGTAGTACTGATATTAAACTCAAGACCTTGCAATGTGCTAGACAAGCATTTTATCACCTGAGATAGCCGTCATTTCTATTTATTGTGCTGGACCTGAGGCTTGAACTCAGGGTCTAGGCACTGTCCCTGAGCTTCTTTTGCTCAGGCCTACCAATTGAGCCTGCTTTAATATGGACTTTCCTGCTTGGGCTGCCTTCAAAACATTGATCCTCAGATCTCAGCCTTTTGAGTCACTAGGATTACAGGTGTGAGCCAACAAACAGTGCCCAGCTGTTTCTCTTTATTTAAACAGTATAACTACTGATAATATTATCTTTTTTTTTTTTTTAAAGAACTATGATTCTATTCTATTAATAAACCACAATTCAGCTTATTCCACAGTGAAAAATCTGGATATTTCTGAGTTAAAACAAAATAGAAATAGAAGTTTTTAAATTTATTTTTGTTCGTCGTGGGGCCTGAACTCTGGGCCCCAGTGCTGTCCCTCAGCTCTTTAGCTCAAAGCTAGCACTCTACCACTTGAGCCACAGCACCACTTCTGGCTTTTTTCCGCTTATATGGTGCTGAGGAATTGAACTCAGGGCCTCATGCATGCAAGGTAAGCACTCTACCACTGAGCCACCTTCCCAGCCCCCAGTTTAAAAATTTTTTTTTTTTTAATGGCAATCTCAGCCCCTAAAAATTATGGTAGCTTTAATAAAGGAAAGAGAAACAGAAAGAGCAGTAATCCTTCCAAGTAGGTGTGGGTTTCTAAAGATTCACCAGACTGTTGTGACATATTGCTAAGTTTACACATTTATACTTCTCTTTCAGTTACTCTGTTCCTCATCTGTTAAGGATAACAACAGTACCTAACTCACAAGCCTGATGTGAGGACAAATATGGAAAATTTAGAATGGTGCCTAGCACGTCATAAGCACCAGGTAAATGTAAGCCTTTATTTTAGAGAATGAGTTGGGACTACCTTAATCCCATTTATTGAGATGGTGCAATTGTTATTATTTTTTAATTTTAAGAAAGATGATATGAGAGCACTCTTACCTAAAATATTCCCTATGTGAAGTTATTATTCCAGTTGCCCACTCTGCAAATTCCAAAGAATCAAACCAAAGCTAAGTATGACATTTCCCCTACTGGCTTACGTTCTCTTTACCAGTTATATATGTGCCTGCTGACTAAGAAAGCAATTTGCTTTTCATAATATTTAAACCAAGATGTTATGAGGAAATACAATGTTCACTTTAAAGCCAGGCATTAGTGGCTCACACATTAATCCTAGATCCTTATTAAGTTGAGATCTAAGGACTGTGGTTTGAAGCCAGTCCAGGCAGGAAAATGTCTGGGATGGCTTCAAACTCTCAAGTAGAATAACTATCTCCTTAACAAGTAAAAAGTCAGAAGTAAAGGTGTGGCTCAAGTAGTAGAGTACCAGCCTGAGTAACAAAGCTAAGGGACAGCACCCAGGCCCTTTGTTCAAGCTCCAATATTGGCACAAACACACATTTTACTTTACAATTCAAGTATACTACATTCTCAATGGAAAGAACTCACCTTTGGAAATGTTTTCTCTATTATGAACTTTGTTGACAAAAGAAGTCCTCCTTAATCACACTTCTGCTTCATGGTAAAGAATAAGCTAACTATATACTACTTTGTTGCCTTTAATATTTACTATCTGTGCTGTGTGTATGTGTGTGTATGTGTGCATATGTGTGTGTATATGTGTGTGTGTGTGCGCGCGCCCTGGGGCTTAAACTCAGGGCTTGGGTGCTGTCCCTGACCCTTTTCTGCTCAAGGCTAGTGCTCTACCACATCAGCTCCACTTCCAGCTTTTGATAGTTCATTGGAGATACAAGTCTCACAGACTATCTTTCCTGCCTGGCTGGCTTGGAACCACAATTTTCAGATCTCAGCCTCAAGCCACTAGTGCCCAGCTACTACCTGTACTTTTACTGCACACTGCTAAAACATTTCAACTTGTATTTCTTTTCTATCACATACAATACAGTTCCATATACTTTAATATCCTTTTAATGGCAGTATTCCAATCTTGTAGGGGAAAAAAAAGGAACGTTGGGTGAACAGGGAGACTTCCCACAGAACTTAAGACTTGAATGAGAAGGCAAGATCTCTTCTGTCCAGAATCAAAACTGAGGGCAGCTATGCTGTCTATATCTTAGTTTATTATCTATAAATCAGTTTCACTAACTTTACTCAAATACTAAAAAATTTGTTGAAAATGACATTCTCTACAGCATTTTAACAGAAAGATCTAGAAACAAGTACACAGTGCTGGTAGCTTCTATTTTATTCAATAGGTTATTACTGAACTATCTTCTTTAAGTACAATTTGCATGCACAGAAGTTCCATGTGTTTGTAATTCTAGTTTATGCAGCTTTCCCTGTGATCTCCATGAAGAAAGACAAATAGTATTTTCTCATGCCATGCTCCTGGACAACCTCATCTCCTAACCCATGGCTATATTCCAAAAGGTCTTAACTCCCTTCTCTAGTGAGTCTTGCTTCTACTTTCAACATTTCTCTTGCTGCAAAGTTTTAGTTCTGTAGTGAATTTTGTAAATGGCTAACAACAGTAAACTTTTTTCATTTTTGTCAGCTCATTCAACTCTGCAATTTTTACCATAAACTTAAGTTGTTGAAAACCACTATCCTTTATGACATTTTAAGACTTTTATTTGGTCTTGACATAGAACATCTTGGGATTACCCACTACTGCTAAATTTCTTCTCCTTTATTAAACTTGGAACATTTGGACAAAAGTGCTGCAGTTCCAAAGAAATCACACATATTAACACACCTCAACGTAAGCACTATTGTTGCTTTCAAAAATCTGACAGCTAAAGCAAGAATATCTCCACTGACTTTATGCAGATATTTATATATGTATACTCTTCATTTTTTTTTATTGTGAAAATACCATACAGAGGGGTTACAATTACATGGGTAAGGTAATGAATACATTTCTTTTTTTTTTGGTTATTCGTGGGGCTTGAACTACATGCTTGGGTGCTGTGCCTGTGCTCTTTAGCTCAAGGTGAGTGCTCTACCGCTTAAGCCACAGTGCCACTTCCAGTTTTCTAGTGGTTTTTATTGGAGATAAGAGTCTCACGGATTTTCCTGCCTAGGCTGGCTTTGAACCGCGATCCTCAGATCTCAGCCTCCTGAGTAGCTAGGATTACAGATGTGAGCCACCATTGCCCGGCTATGAGTACATTTCTTATCGAACATTGTTGCCTCCTCCTTTGTTTCCCCTACTCTTCATTTTTTAAAAGTACAAAACTTACGCTAATACTTCACTTGCTTTAAACTTCTTCTAAAGCTTGTTCTCAAACTGATTACATAAGATGGCTTCCTAAATTTTTGGTCTTGGGCTTTACAACTCCATGGCTATAAGTTTAGTTTGGCTCTTTTATATTTTCAATTCCTGCAATATTTATATGTAGGAGTGGAAAAAATTTCCATTTGTGCACAATACTTCCCTAACTTATAAAGACTATCACCAATATACTTGGAATAAAAAAGCCTTTTTAAAAAGCTAATGTAGATAAGACAATAGAAATGGTTATACATTCAGTGACTATACTCTGTACCTTTGTAACAGTAAAAAAATTAAAAATACATCTACATACTAGAATCTGATTTGTCTTCTAATTCCTTAGTTTCCCTTACATTGCATGTCTTGCAAACAAAATTTCCCTCATCTAGATTATTTTAAAACTCTGTTAAATGTCTACTTCTCCAAACATTTGAATTCTACTTCTCCAAACATTTGAATTTCTTATAATGGCAACCAGGAACCACAAAGTCATATAGCAGGATGAGACAAGGCTTAAAGAATACCTGTTTTTATAGGTGAGACAAAAAGATCAGCAAGGGGCTGGGAAGGTGGCTCAGTGGTAGAGCGCTTGCCTTGCATGCATGAGGCCCTGGGTTCAATTCCTCAGCACCACATAAGCAAAAAGAAAAAAGCCAGAAGTGGCGCTGTGGCTCAAGTGGTAGAGTGCTAGCCTTGAGCTGAAGAGCTGAGGGACAGCGCCCAGGCCCAGAGTTCAGGCCCAAGACTGGACTCAAAAAAAAAAAAAGATCAGCAAGATGAACTATTCTGACTGAAGGATGCACTCACTGTTCTATTAAGAAGATTATGGTGTTACCCCTAGCAAAGCAAGGTGATACCATGAAAGAAGTCACTTACCAACTGCACCTGACCCAAATGTATCATCATTGAATTGATCAATCTCCTCATCTTCCTCTCCCAGGCCTTGAAATGCATCATCATCTTCATCCAGAGGACAATCTTCCAGAGACTGAACAAAGAGAAAGGAATTGAGCTTTTCATCAAACTTATATGCTCATTTTCAAAGGCCTAAAAATGTCTACCTTGCCTTTGTAAAGGTAAGCTTTTTGTTTTTGTTGGTCATGGGGCTTGAACTCAGGGCCTGGGCACTGTCCCTGTGTTTTTCTGCTCAAGGCTACTGCTCTACTACTTTGAGCCACAGTGTCACTTCTGGTTTCCTGGTGGTTAATTGGAGATAAAGAGTCTCAGGGACCTTCCTCCCAGGGCTGACTTTGAACCTTGATCATCATCTCAGCTTCCTGAAGAGCTAGAATTACAGGCGTGAGCTACCAGCACCTGGTAAGATTTTTTTTTTCCTATCCAATTTTCCTGGCAGTTGGGAGATTTCACTATCTTCTTTCTGTTTCTATTTTCTATTCCTTGTTTCATTTATTTTATCCTCCACTTCTAAAACATGTCCAGTTTCCCTATTTAATAAAAATCCAACAATAGCATATCGTCATGCACTCATTAAATTAGGCACACACATTCTTCCCACCGCTGGCTGGAATACTGATTACAAGTAAAAAAGGAACACTGTTATCTTGCTTGTGTTTCATGTAACTTTCTCAACAAAACTCATACTTGCCTCCTTACATTTTAATGCTTTCTCTTAACTTTCTGTCTCCCCTTCTGTTTCTTGTAGTTCTAAACTCTCACTGAAAGCTAAGTTCTCTACCACTTATGTGGGAAGAGCTCTGATACATCAAGCTCCACTCTTACAAGTATTGTAAACATGGGTAACTCGTGTGTGTGTGTGTGTGTGTGTGTGTGTGTGTGTGTGTGTGTGTGTGTGTGTGTGTGTGTGTGTGTGTGCCAGTCCTGGGGCTTGAACTAGGGCCTGGGAATTGTCCTTGAGCATTTGTGTTCAAGGCTGGAGCTCTACCACTAAAGCCACACACAGTTCCACTTCTGGCTTTTTTGGTAACGGGAGTAAGAGTTTCACATACTTTCCTACCCAGGCTGGCTTCAAACTGCTTTCCTTAATCTCAGCCTCTGGAGTAGCCAGATTTAGAGGTATGAGCCACCTGGGCCCAGCACAATCAATTTTCTTGATTAACTGATCAGTGCCTTTTGAAGATCTGTTGTGTCTGGAGGCTTGTACTATGTTAGGCTCTGGTCCTCAGTTTCTTAAATCGTATTTCAGTGGTACACATCACTTAATTCAGTTTGTTGTGAGGATTAAACAAGTCAAAGATTGTAGACAGCTGAATATAAACATCTTAAGTGTGTTCTACTTTATTTTCAGGTACAGTGTCTGAGCATGTAGCCAAGGCTGGCCTTGAACTCATGACTGCTACCTCAGCCTCCACAGTGCTGGAATTACAGGTTTGTGTATTTTAAACATTTCCCTCCTCCACCTTATTTTTTATTAATTGACTTATTCTTCCAAGTATTCTTTTCTCTCAACAACTTCTTCCCACTGTATCTCATCGTTCTTTCTCCCCACTTACTAGACATTATGGTAGCGGCTCAGCTATCATGTATAAAAGTCCTAATTCCACACTCTTAGTATGGACTGGTTTGTGATAGACCTTGCCTGGCTAGAGCCTTTCTACCCATCCTACCAATCTCTCATGCTAACAGAAAGCAGACGTGGGACTGGTCCCTAAATCAGAGGCCACTAGCAGCCTTATACTCTTCCAAACCATAAAGATCTACCTAACCAAATCACTGCTCTCAAAACCAAACCCAAAAGCCTGAAATGACTCAGGGATAAACCGAGAGCCGTCCCTAATGATTTTGCCAACGGAGAAAACTTTCACGTTCAGAGATTCAGCGTCACTCAAGGTCACAGAGTCTCGGTGACAGGGTCAAGAACCCGCTGCCTTCCCAAGGACAGCACCCCAAAAAAAACCCCTCACATCTTCCCTGGTCCTGAAGGAACTTCTCCTGGACACGCCCCCTCCCAACCCTTCAGCTCGCCAGCCGTCTAGCCCGAGAGTCAAAGGACACCCCAGCCCACCCCGCAGGCCTCCTGGGTGTGTGGGCGTGCGCGTGGGCGTGCGCGGGGAGCTGGGGAGGGGGTGTCCGGGCACTGGGCGGGAAACGGAGCGACGGGCATCCAGGTAAGGTCTCCCTCAAGGAACGCCACCGGGCAGGAGCCCGCGTCGGCCGCGGGCCGGCCGGCCCCGCTCCGAGGGAGGGCGTGGTGCGGTGTGTGGCCGGACCGTGGCACTTAACGGGCCCCGCGCACCCCAACACCGAGGCCAACTTTCCCCAGCCACAGCCGCTCCGCCCGGCGGTCCCGCCACCTGCAGACCGCTCGCCGGCTCCGCGGACCGTCAGCCCCAGGCCGGCGTCGCCCCCCGCGCTCCCCCGGTTCCCACGGGCCCCGGCCTCTCTCCGTACCGCTCCCCCCCCCCCACCCCACGCACGCCCGGAGCACGGGACCGGCGCGCCCGCGGGCAGGAGAGGCAAAGGGGCGCGTGAGGAGGGAGGGAGGGGCCACTTCCGGTCGCCACACTCACCTCGTAGCGGAACATTCTTGGGGAAGGGGGGAGGGAGCGGGGAGGGGAGCGGGGGGGAGGGAGGGGAGAAGCGCCGACGCTCCGGTCTCCTCGGCGCGCGCGGGTCCTCCACCGGCTCGCGACCCCTGGCCGCCGCCGTACGCCGGAGCGTGCGTGGGAACGTGCGCAGGCGCAGTTCGGGGAGGGCGGCCGTCCCGTTTGGCGCCTGACGACGGCGGCGGCGGCAAGGACAGCAGCGGAGGCTGCGCGGGGGACAGATTTGGCGTGCGGCTTCCTAGAGTCCGCGGCGAGAAGGAGGTCCCGTGGAGAGCGACGGCGCATGCGCGCCCGCGGGTGGTGGGGAGGGGGCGGGCGCGGGAGGCGTCCCGGCTCCGGGAACCTCGCAGCTCCGCCTTCCGGCTGCTCCCTCCGCCCTCCGCCCGCCGCCCGCCGGGCGCCGGGCTGCGAGTCGCCCGGCCAGTCACGAGTTCTCCGTCATCGCCGGGGCGGGGAGAAGCCCGGGGCCGGTCCCACGCGGTGCGCTGCGGGGTCCGGGCTGAGCCGGGCGCGGGAGCCCTGGGCGGCTCTCGGGGTTGTTTCCTCTCTGGCGCTCACGTCCCGCACTGCTGTCCGTGGTACCGGGGGGGGGGGGGGGGTCGGCACCCGAGGCTCCTGGCGGGGAAAGCACACACATCCCACGTCGGGCGCAGCCTGCGTCGGGTGGCAGGTGACCGCGCCGGGACCGGGGCAGGTGGCCGCTGTTCCGCCCCGGGCCCGGCCCGGCGGGGCTGTGACTCACCCGCCTCCCAGCCGCGCCCAGCCCGCTTCGTGCTGTGTTCGGTGCTAACCCGAAGGCCCGGGCCGGGAGGTATTTTTAGGCCCCCGGCGCCCCGAGGCCCGGGCTGGGCGGGGACCTCAGCCGGGGTGCGCCCCCGCGTGACCCCACCTTTGTACCGTGACTTTGCCCCGGGGTGCCAACCTCTACACCCCAGTGGCTGAAGTTCTGGTGGTGGGTCACCTCCTGGAACATCGCGCGTCCTCCCAAGCGGGTTTGACCCCACTGAACCCCCCCCCTCACCCCCTCCAGCCTCCTTCCTCCCTCTCTTCCCTCTCTTCTCTCCCTTCTCTTCTCTTCCCTTTTCTCTCCATTCCTCTTCTCTCCCTTTTAAATTGTGCAAGCAGAAAGTATTCCTTTTATTTTTCCTTAATTTTCTGACCTTTTTAGTTATCTTTAGTTGTAATGAGGCCATTCAACATGCCACTTTGAATTCAGTGCATCTGGATCAGTAGCACCCCCCCCCCCCTTTTTAAAAAAATCATTCCCATCCCCCCCCTCCATCTCAGCCCCTGGCATAGCTATATGCCTTGAGGACAGTGACTGTATTCTTCCCCTCCCCACCTCCAAGAAGTTATTCTTAGGAGTTCCACTACCCCTTCTCTCCCCCCCCCTCCCCCCCCCCCCCCCGTGTGTGAAAAATGCAGCCTCGCCTAAGAACGGCATACTGTAAATTCCTCACGTGTCAGTGTGAGTGCATTCATCAGGGCTTGCGTAGTGGAAACGCAGGATTTGAAAATAGAAAGTCTGGATGGCAAGCAGTGGGTTGTCCACTGGTAGTGAGGCATCCGCTAGGTCACTGGGACTTAGTGTCTTTGGGAAAGTGGGCGTAGTTACATCTGCCTCATGGAACAGAGTGATTCGGAGATATTGCTGCTAATAATGATGGTAATGATTGCAAGCTAAATCATTCCTTACAACTCACCCGGAGAGGTAGGCACTAATACTTTCTCCAGTTTATAGAAGAGGAACCTGAGTGTTGGACACCTTAAATAATTTGCTTTAAGTCAATGGCAAATGGCGAAGTTGACAGGACTTTCTAAAACCCAATCTCTTAATCACAGTGACAAAGTACAAAAAGCTAATAATTGCGTGGTTCAGTCTTCAGCTTTAAAGAATGGAGCAGGTCAGGGATGAGATGATTATTTTTCAAGTATGTGTGCAATATAAGAAATATCAGAGCGGGGCGCCAGTGACTCACGCCTGTAATCCTAGCCACTCAGGAGGCTGAGATCTGAATTTCACAGTTCAAAGCCAGCTTATCTTATCTCCAGTGAACCAGCAGAAAACCGGAAATGAAGCTGTGGCTCCAGCGGGAGAGCACTAGCCTTGAGCTGAAGAGCTCAGGGACAGTGCTCAGGCCGAGTCAGGTGCTGGGTGGCATCCTCAACGTTTTTTTTTTAACCATCACCTAAGTATTAATGTCTTGTAGACCAGGAGTTGACAAACCATGGCCCACAGGTGCATCTGGCCCAGCCATCTATTTTTATAAGGCAATATATTCACGGTTTATTTACACATTGTGTTTGGTTGCTATGTATTAAGTTACTTTTGCATCTCTGTGACCAAAGTACCGGAGAGAACTGAAAAGAAGGAAAGATGTGTATTAAAACTTACAGTTTCAGAGGGCTCAGTCCGTGCGTGGTCTCGTGCTGGGATAGATTTTCCTGGGGGGCAGTGGGGAGGACAGTGCAGTGGAGGCAGTTCTTCACCCCAAAGACAACTAGAAGCAGAGCAAAAAGTAAATGCAGGGAGAGGCTGGGGCAATAAATAGCCCCCAAAGCCACACCCTCAGTGACCTACTTCCTCCCACTAGGCTCCGCCTCCTGACCTTTTCCCACTTCCTGTTTTAATTTTTATGATTCTGGTCCTAGGGCTTGAACTCAGGGTCTGGGTGTTGCCCTTGAGCCACAGCTCCACTTCCAACTTTTTTTGGGTGGTTAGTCTCATGGACTTTTGCGCCTGGGCTGGCTTTGAACTGTGATCTTCAATCTCTGTCTCCTGAGTGGTAGTAGTGGTATAAACATGCATAGGTACTCAGGCTTTTCCCACCTTCTAATGAAGCCCTCATCTGTTGACTAGGCCAGAGCCCTATCTAATTAGGTTTCTAGAGGAGTGTGTTGCTTATCTCTTAAATGTTTCTTAATTTTTCAGGTTGCCAAGATGCCCTCATGTATTAAAAGACAAGAGTTGGTAATTACAAATTAGTAGCTTGCTAAGTGTGAGAAATACTTAGTATCTGGCCCTTCACAGGAAGAATTGGCTCAACCGGTTGAGCCATATTTTCTGATCATTATGTTAGAAGTAATCAGTCAAATAAATACATAAAATATGATTTTAGCTATGGGAGGAAGGTGAGAGGAATGAAGAAAAAATTCATTACAGCCAGATGTGACACGCCATAGGGAATTTCAGAGCAGTTGGGGAGCAGGAAAAGACAAGGTAATAGAGGGGGTTATTCTGATAAAAACATACTGGGCCAGGTACCCGTGGCCCATGCCTGTATTTTTATCTACTCAGGAGGCTGAGGTCTGAGGATTGAGGTTCAAAGCCAGTCTGGGTAGAAAAGTTTGTGAGACTCTTATTGACCATCAAAAAGTTGGAATGTGGCTCAAGTAATGGAGTGCTGACCTTGAGCTAAAAACCTCAGGGACAGCTAAGCACTGGTGGCTCATACCTGTAATCCTAGCTATTGAGGAGGATCTCGGTTCAAAACCAGCCCAGGCAGATAAGTCTGTGAGACTCTCATCTTCAGTTTACACCCAAAAAGATAAAGTGGAGCAGTGGCTCAAGTGGTAAAGTGCTAGCCTTGAGGAGAAAAGCTCAGGGAGTATCCAGGCCCTGAGTTCAAGCCCAAGTATCTGTGCACGCGCACATACACACACAATACAAGCGCATCTGAAATACTGCGCTTACTATAGTTGACAATACACACTGAAAAACAATGAATGAAAGGAAAGTATAACAGGAGTGTAGAAGGTGAATGATGAGGAATATAGTTGAAGTAGTTTATTTGGATGGATGAAAATAGAACAATAAAACCTATTAAGATGGTCTTTGAAATGGGGAGAGAAGTAAGGGAGTGAGGGAGTTTATTGAGATACATTGTATGCATTTATGGAAATGTCACAATCCTACCTTGTATAACTAATATGTGTTAGTCATTTAAGAAACAATTTCATATTTTTCAGAAATTGAAAATCACCATCCAATGTTTTTTTATTTTATTTTTTATTTTTGGGTCTGGTCGTGGGGCCTGAATTCTGGGCCTGGGCACTGTCCCTCAGCTCTTCAGCTCAAGGCTAGGGCCTGGGCGCTGTCCCTCAGCTCTTCAGCTCAAGGCTAGCACTCTACCACTTGAGCCACAGCGCCACTTCCAGCTTTTTTTTTTTTTTTTTTGCTTATGTGGTGCTGAGGAATTGAACCCAGGAATTGAACTCAGCCATGCAAGGCAAGCGCTCTACCACTGAGCCACCTTCCCAACCCCCACCATCCAATGTTTTATCCCAAAAGCAATCAAATTAAGAGAACAGTGGAAAGCAGAAAATATTTTGAACTGAATGATCAACATTTTAATGTATCAAGACTAATATACCTAGAGCAGTTTATATCAAAGTCAGTACTACTGTATATAAATGAGTTATAAAGCCAGGTGCCAATGGCTCACACCTGTCATCCTGGGTACTCAGGAGTTTGAGATCTGAGGATTGAGGTTTGAAGCCAGCCCAGGCAGGAAACTCCATGAGACTCTTATCTGTAATTAATCACAGAAAAAAGTTGGAAGCAGAGCTGTGGCTCAAATAGTAGAACTCTACCTTTGAAAACAGAAACTCAGGGACAGCTCCCAGGCTCAGAGTTCAAGTCCCAGGAGTGGCAAAAAAGCCACAAAAAACAAATGAATTAGAAAATAAGCTTGGGGGAAGTATAAGGAATCATTGCAGAGCAGACATAAACATAAAACAAAGTGTAATAGGCAGTATAAAACAAATTCCCTTCTGATACAATATTTTTGGGAGGGAGATTGAGTGTTTTTTTTAAGGATCAGAAAACTGGTACTTCAAGGTTGCAGGGCGGGGGTAAGTGTTAAAGGAGAGTTGATGAAGAGAGGAAGGGGGAAAAGGCACTTACACTATTCAAGCTTTATGCCGCTTCTTTTCCTTGTCTGCTCTCTCCAGTTGGAAATAACCAACCATAGGTTCTGACTACACATTCTTTTTCTTTTTTCCACATGTGGAAAGCACATGTGCCATGGCTCAGGTGGTAGAGCTCCTGTGTTACATGCATGAGGCCCTGAGTTCAAACCCTACCACTGCCAAAACAAGCAAGCAAAACCAAACTGACACAGAGCCACTGAAAAACCACAGAGCTGATGGTTGTCAGTTTGACTGGATTAATAAATACCCAGGAGATGAACAAAGTACAGTTACAGGAGTATCTGCCAGGGAATTTCCAGAGACAATTAGACTATACCCTCAGCCCTTTTTGCCTTTTTTTGTTTTCTTGGGCAGCCTGGACCATAATCCTCATACGTAGGCTTCCCATATATCTGGAATGACAGGTGTGTGTCAACATACCCAGCTGTTTGCCAGGGCTGGCCTTGGACCCCAATCATCTCCATATCTGCCTCCAGAGTAGATGAGATTAGAGGCAAGAGCCACAGTGCCTGGCCGCCTTCATAGTTCCTGCTTTAGTCTTTTGATTTGGCTTCATTGTCTTGCTGAGCTTGCTCAATGAGATACACAAATCTTTGTTACTCATGATTTATTGAAAATAAAAGAATATTTTAATTTTGGGAAAATTTTATTTTGAGAAGCTATTATTTATATTAAATATTTTCCAGGTATTTCATATGTATTTCTGAAGAATCTCTTACACAGGTTGAGAATGTATTATGTAAAAAGTCATGAGTATGGCCTAAGTAGTTCTTTAGGGATGAGTTAAAGTTCTAATGTATGGACTGTTTGATCTCTTTTGCTGCCGTAACAAATTTCTATAAGCTTAGTGTCTGAAAGCATCAAAGATTTATTCTCTGCTAGGGCTAGAGGTGAGAAGCTTAAAGTAGACCGTAGTACCATGTTCTTCTGGAAGCTTGGGGATTTTTGTTTTTGTCTTTGTTTTTTGTGGTTAGCTTTGATGGTGTTTTTCTTTTTTACCTTTCTTTTTTTTTTGGGTCCGGTCGTGGAGCCTGAACTCTGGGCCTGGGCGCTGTCCCTCAGCTCTTCAGCTCAAGGCTAGCACTCTACCACTTGAGCCACAGTGCCACTTCTGGCTTTTTTTCTTTTTGCTTATGTGGTGCTGAGCAATCGAACCCAGGGTCTCAGGCATGCACGGCCTGAGCCACTCTACCACTGAGCCACCTTCCCAGCCCCTCTTTTTTACCTTTCAAGAAGGTATGTTGTCCTATCTTCCATTCTCAAAGCCCAGCATGTCTGTCTGTCTGTCTGTCTGTCTGTCTGTCTGCCTGCCTGCCTGCCTGCCTGCCTGCCTGCCTGCCTGCCTGCCTGCCTGCCTGCCTGCCTCCCTCTCCCTTCCTTATTGTCACATTTTCTTACCCACTCTTCTGAAAAAGCCAGGTGCCCCGGGTCCCATCTATAATCCTAGCTACTCAGGAGGCTGAGATCTGGGGATAGTGATTTGAAGCCAGCCTGGACAGAAAAAAGTCTCAAGACTTATCTCTAGTTAACCAGCAAACTGCTGGATTATAGGTATGGCTCAAGTGGTAGAGCACCAGGTATGGGTGAAAAAGCTGAGTAAAAGGCTTGGAGTTCAAGCCCCGGTACCAGCACAAAAGGAAAAAAAAATCCTATGAAAGCTAGGTGTGGACACATATGTCTGTTATTCCTGCACTCAGGATCTGAGGTAGGAGGATCATGAGTTCCAGGTCATCCTAGCCTATAGAGTAAGACTGTTTACAACAACAGTAACAACTACTACTGCTACAACTACAACCAGACAAACATAAAGGATCCTATGATAACATTAGGTGCACCAGAATAACCCAAGATAAGCCTTCTATTTCAATATCCTTAAATCACGTCTTCAAAATCCTTTTATGATGTAAAGTAACATATTCATTAAGTTCTAGGAATTAGGACATCTTTGGGGAGCTATTTTTCAGCCTACTACTTGTGGTATGGAATGAATCATTGGGATTTCATTTAAGGTGAATTTTGGTAGTGTATAATGAGAAGAAGGTTTTTGAAGTTTCAAAAATGGAAGCTGTACCTAGGTGAACTAACGACAGACTAGAAAGATAGCAGTAATGGAGTGGGAAAACATACAGATCCGTACTGCACAGAGCCATAGAAGAGGTAGCACAGGCTTGGCAGTAGGAATGAGGTATAGAGACTCCTTCCTGTGTTATTTGGCTGAATGTCATTTAGAGGTCAGGAATATAGTGGTTTTCCAGGATAGGTCATGGCATTGGGAGATGAGTGAAAAGTAATTTTGTTCCTGTATTAGCTGCTGAACTGGCAAGAGAAAGGGGAACTTTCACTGCCATTGTTTCCATTATGCCCTTGAACCCTGCTTAGTTCCTGGTGGTTAGAGGAATGATTGATTCCCATGTCACTTAGGCAGCCCAGGAAAACATAATGATGCCTTCCCTCCTGGACCCCTTCCCAATAAGGAACTATATAGTTCTTGCTTTGTATATTATTCTCACTGTAACATGTGTCTTTGCACTTAGTCCTAAATGATCAAACAGAAATGTCCGAAATGAACAAAACCACTCTACCTCACTGGCTCATAAGAATGCAATGGTTCATACCATTTCACTTGTGATTTGTACCTACAGGATGAGTGAAAATGGAACTGGATCATTCCAGTTTGGTTTACATCCTCCATAAAAGAGCCATAGTGGGTTTTCTATGAAAAAAAACTTTTCTGTTTTTAGCAGTTGGTGGCTAGTATCAACTGGGGCTTCCAGCCGATACTAGGCAATGGTACCGTTAGATCACCTACAGACTTAATCATTTTGAAGATGATTTTATGATCTGCAGGCCACTCTTTATGTTTTTCATCTCATTTTCAAGAGATTTGGTTCAGTTAACCAGAAAGTTTATGATCATGAATGAGTTAATTTGCTCCATGTGTTGAGCTGAAGACATTGATTTCATTTTTGTTTTGTAAAAATCAGCTGAAATAATAACACTGTGTGCACGTGCATACACATACATGTGTGTGTGTGTGTGTGTGTGTGTATGTGTGTGTATGTGTGTTACTGGGGTTTGAACTCAGGGCCTCAAACTTCTGTTTTACTTTTTCACTGAAGGATGGCACTTTACCACTTGGATCACAGCTTCACATCTGGCTTTTGGGTGGTCCACTGGAGATAGGAGTATGTAGGCATATTCTGCCTGAGCTGGCTTTGAACTGCCATTGTCAGATATCAGCCTCCTGCATAGACAGAATTACAGGTGTGAGCTCATCAGTGCTAGGCAACCCCTGCATTTTGGAATTTATGTACTATCCCGAGATAATCTTCTGGGCATTATCTGTGAAGTCATAGTAATCCTGATTTCATATAGTAGCCCTGTAACATACATCAGGGTCATTGTCTCCTTTAAAGAGTAGTCTCTTGGAGCTGGGAAGGTGGCTCAGTGGTAGAGTGCTTGCCTTGCATGCCTGAGGCCCTGGGTTCGATTCCTCAGCACCACATAAGCAAAAAGAAAAAAGCTGGAAGTGGTGCTGTGGCTCAAGTGGTAGAGCGCTAGCCTTGAGCTGTACTGCTGAGGGACAGCACCCAGGCCCAGAGTTCAGGCCCCACGACTGGACACCCCCCCCCCCCAAAAAAAAAAAGAGTAGTCTCTTTTTTTTTCTGAAGGATTTCTCTACCTAAAGATAGAGATCAGCTGTGACAACACAGCGATGCCAAGTTATGAGTCCATTGTTGGTTTGTGGTTAAGTCAGCCCAGGACATCTAATATACTGCCTTGTAGCTGAAACATCCTCACACATTTTATAAACTTTACACTCATAACCAAGAGTCAAGAAAAGCATAGCAGTTGTATAAAAAGTAGCATTATGCACATCTAGCTTTAAAAGTTTATGCACATTTTTCTCATCATAATTGGTTGTAAGGGGTTTAAATTCAACATGTCTGTGAGTACAACGCATTTTGATCAGTGTCATCATTCTGTCACTCCTAACTCTACCCATGCCCTAAAATTCTTATGGTAGAAAACAAGTATAGTACTTGTGTACATTTTTTCTTTGGTGTGTAGGGGGTATGTGCCATCTCTGTGTGTGTGTGTGTGTGTGTGTGTGTGTGTGTGTGTGCGTGTGAGAGAGAGAGAGAGAGAGAGAGAGAGAGAGAGGGAGAAAGAGAGAGAGAGGGAGAAAGAGAGAGAGAGAGGGAGAGAGAGAGAGAGAACTGGGGCCTGAACACAGGGCCTGGGAACTGCCCCTGAGCTTTTTTGCTCAAGGCAGGGGCTCTATAACCTGGGCTACAGCTTCACTTCTAGCCTTTTGGTGGTTGATTGGAGACAAGAGTCTCGTGGACTTTCCTGCTTTGACTGGGTTTGAACTGTGATTCCTTCCTCAATTCTTTCTCTTTACCTTCCTTTGCTTTTCGTTCTTTCCTTTCTCCCTCCCCTTTCTTTTCTTTTACATTTTCTTTTACTTTCTTTCATCCACTTGATGGTTTTACAATGGCAGCTATTTATCTTGTTTGTATATATTCACTAATTGATCTTTTCATAAGTTATACAGCTATTTGTAGGTTTTTTTTTTGGTTGGTCATGAGGCTTGAACTCTGGGCCTGGGTGCTGTCCCTCAGCTCTTCAGCTCAAGGCGAGCGCTCTACCACTTGAGCTACAGCGCCACTTCCGGTTTTCTGAAGGTTTATTGGAGATAGGAGTCTCATGGTCTTTCCTGCCCAGGCTGGCTTTGAACTATGATCCTCAGATCTCAGCCTGCTGAGTAGCTAGGATTACAGGTGTGAGCCACCAGCGCCCGGCCTTGTAGGTATTTTGATGCTCTTTAAAGATGGTTTAAATTTTAAGATTAAGTTCTAAGTTTTTGGGTTCTGTGTCAACAGTTCCTGTAGTATTTGTAGAAAATAGTTTGAAGAGCATCAGTGATTATATATATTTATATATGTTTATCACTAGGGAATTCTGAATTTGAAATTTTGCTTTGTGATTTTCCATTTTGATATAAACATATTCTGAAATTTTGTTCTGAAATCATGTCCATATTTTGTTCTGGCTGATTTCTCTTTAACATTTTTTACATAGAATTTCCCAAGCATGGTGATGCATACCTGTAACCCCAGAACTTGGAAGATAAAGACAAGAAGATTACTATTAGTGTTGCCTGGGCTACATAGTAAGATACCATTTTTTTTTCCACAAAGGCAAATAAAACAAGATTTTACATGAGGTTTATTTACCATTCTGGAATTTATTCTGTTGTATACTATGCTATGGGTATTTGGCTTTTCTCCCTAAGTGACTAATTACTTCACTATACTTTTCAAATCCTATTTCCTTTATTCACTAAATTCAGATGTCCTTTTTTTAAAACCATATGTTATTATGGCTTTTTTTTTTTTTTTTCGGCCAGCCATGGGGCTTGAACTCTGGGCCTGGGCACTGTCCCTCAGCTCTTCAGCTCAAGTCTAGCACTCTACCACTTGAGCCACAGCACCATTTCCAGTTTTCTGATGGTTAATTGGCGATAAGAGTTTCACGGACTTTCCTGTCCGGCCTGGCTTTGAACTGTAATCCTCAGACCTCAGCCTCCTGAGTAGCTGGGATTACAGGTATGAGCCACCTGTACCTGGCTATGGTTTGAATCTTAAATGTCCACCCGAGGGTCCATGTATAAATATTGGTAGCTATGTTCAAAAGTGGTAGTTTTGGGAAGTGATTGGATTATAAGGGCTCTGACCTCATTAGTGGATTATCCAAGGATAGGTTCATAATTTGGTGGGCTATTGGGAGTGATAGTTTAGGAGATGGGATCTCATTGAAGCAAGTGAGTCTTTGGGACCATGCCTGCAGCTGTAAATATATCTTGTAAACAGCTCCTTTTCTTTCTTTCTTCCTAGCTGCTATGAGATGATCGATATCTTCCTTCATGCCCTCCTGAACCATGATATTCTAACTCACTTTAAGCCGAAAGCAATGAAACCAGCCAGCTAGACTGAAGCCTCTGAAATTGAGCCAAAATAACTTTTCTCTTTTTAAGTTGTCTTTCTCAAAAATTTTATCACTGGAAAGCTTACTAACATGTCTATTAAATGGCTATTTAATCATTTTCCTGGTTACTTACTCTGTTACATAATGTCAGTATACTTTTGCATGAATACCACATGATTTGTATCATGGTTATTGATAATCATTTGCAATACAACATTAGAATCAGTTTATCCACCCCAGAATATTTGCCATGATTGAATTGTCTGGAGTTTGCCTTTTAGTGGTGGTTTGAAAGTATGTCCACATATCTCTATTTTTTTTCCAGATCAATACTTTGACAAGATGGAGCTCAATTCTCTCTCTCAGATCTAGTGAAGGCAAGAACATCTATCATTCTATTCAACATAGTTCTTCTACCTGAAGAAGACATGCAAATTTTAACAGGTATATGAAATAATATCCAACATCACCAATATCTGAGAAATGTAAGTTAAAACCACATTGAGATATTACCTTGCAGCTATTAGGATAGCCGTGAACTAAAGAACAATAGGTATCAGAAATTACTGAGGTTGGAGAAAAGAGAAGACCTATGCTGTTGCGGAGAATGGAAATTATAGTTACTATGGAAAACAACATGGAGATTTCTCAAAAAATTAAAAAAAAAAGTACTGTGTGATCCAGGAATCCTACTTCTGGGTATATAGCTAAGCTAAAGGAAGTGACATCACATAGATACCAGTTGCAGAAATAGGAGTGTATTTCTTCTGATGAATGAATTAAGAAAATTATCTCTCTTTGTTTTTCTGTCTCTCTCTCTTTCCACCATGGATAACTTGAAAGGTGAGTGAAAAAGTGAGACAGAGAGAAACATACTGCATGTTTATGTGCGTGAAATCTAAAGAAGACAAGTATAGGCACTTCCCTCTCTAGGACTCCACTGGAGGGATGTCCGGCTCCCAGAGCGCCAAGACACAGAGGCCTTCCTTGTCCTTGTCCTTGTCAGAGGGTTGGGGTATGTCTGAACAAAGTAAAGACCCGGGTAAATCCAAATTTGCTGCTGAGATCCCTAACTCTGAAGTGCACAGTACCCACACTACTTCCTCCCAAGTCTTAGGCCTCAATTCTCACGAGGCTACTGGCCCTTTGGTAGCCTTATGACCCTCACCACAGGCATCTTCCCAGTCTCAAATCAACAGGAGCAACCTTCCTAGAAGGTTCAGAGCAGCTGAAGCTTCCAGGAGAGATACAGGTCACTATAATGACCACCACCCCTTGTACAACTAACATGATTTAAAAAAGACAGCGAAACATCAGTACAGAATGACCTAAACCCATAAAGGATACAAATTGCCTTTCTCTCTAAAAGAATAGGGTTCAGGGATCAGAGTTACTGCCAAAGTTACTTGGAGTTTTCCTGGGGCAATTGTTACTGATTGTGGCTATGCCACGATAAGATGACTGAATTTTGGAGAAAGTAAGATTAGTTCCAAACATAGGAGCCTTGTCAACTGATATAGCTCCTGACAGAAGAGTAACTTTGTTTAATGTCTGTCCTCTTCCTTCCTCCTTCCTTCCTTCCTTCCTTCCTTCCTTCCTTCCTTCCTTCCTTCCTTCCTTCCTTCCTTCCTCTCTCTCTTTCTTTCTTTCTTTCTCTCTCTCTTTGTTTCTTTCTTTCTTTCCATCTTTCTCTCAAATGCTGCAATAATAGGTATGAGGCACCACAACTGGCTCAATGTCTTTTTTTTTTTTCTTTTTTACTTTAAGAAGTAGTCAAGCCATGTGCTGGTGGCTCATGCTTACAATCCTAGCTGTTCAGGAGGTTAAAATCTGGAATATCTCTGTTCAAAGCCAGCCAGGGAAGAAAAGTCTGCTAGATATCATCTCTTAAATAACTACCAAAAGTAAGGCTAGAGGCATGGTTCAAATGGTAAAAAGAAAACTGAACAAGTTCAAGTTCTAACTTAAAAATGTCAAGAAAGCAACTGAAGCTGGTTACTATAGCCATCAGCATGGTTTTACCTACCAAGTCAATCTGTAGTTGGGCAATAGTCACTAAATTGTCAGTAAGAAATCTAGCTTTCACATATGAGGGAAAACGTGTTGTTTGTCTCTTTGGGCATGGCTTGCCTCATTTAACATGATTATTTCTAGGTCCATCTTTCCTTGAAAATGACAGAATATATTCTTTCTAATGGATGAGTAAAATTTTATTGTGTATATGTACCACATTTTTGAACCACTCATCTATTATAGGGCATATGAGCTGTTTCCATAACACATCCCCCAAACTGGGTACCAGTGGCTCACACCTGTAATGCTAGCTACTCAGGAGGCTGAGATCTGATTACCGTTCAAAGCCAGCTGGAGCAGGAAAGTCTGTGAAATTATCTCCAATAAACTATCTCTCCTCCCACCCCCAATACTACTGGAAGTGGAGCTGTGGCTCAAGTGGTAGAGCACTAGCTTTGAACAAAAGAGGTTAAGGGACAGGGCCCAGACTCTTAGTTCAAGTCCCAGGACTCACCAAAAAACTCCAAACAAATGAGCAAAACCCCCCCACATTGTCCAAAAAGAAATATAGTCTTTACCTGACTTGTGTAACTATAAACCCTTCTGTACATTACCTTTATAATAACAATAAAACAAAAAACCCACCCAAACCAACCACCCAACCAAACAACAACAACAACAAACATTCCAAAAACTAGGAATTGACCTAAGTGATGTACTACCTTCCAGTGTTTCACATGACAACCTAGCCCCTCGGGGTGACAAACTAGGTCCTAGGGGGAACGTAAGTGGGATGTGTCTGAAGATCACAGCAAAGGTGTTAACATTTTGGAAAACATCTCCATCTCTGTCTTTGTCTGCCTCTTTTTTCTCTCCGGCCCCCCGGCCCCCCCCATCCTCTCTACACACACACACACACACACACACACACACACACACACACACACACACACACACACACACACACACACACACACACACTCTCTTTCCTTCCTCTCACTTCTCTTCTGTGCTCCTTTACTTTTCATTCTCTTCTATTTGCTTTGTTTTTAGAAATTAGTATGTGTAGTATTGGAAAAGTGTATGTAATCTCTTTAGACTCTTTAGAAAAAACATTGCTCCTTTTCCTCCCTCCTTTTCTTCCTCCTTCATCCTTTTCCCTTCTACATTTTAGTCCCTCCTTTTAAAAAGTGAATACAATAGTAACGAAATATAGTTGGAACTTTCATCAGAATGATGACTCTGGATACAATTCTTCAAATAGTTACCAGTTGTCATCACTTTGCACACTGGGTCATTGTTTCTTATAGGTAACTCAAATACATTTTGTCCTGTGTAGCTGCCACTTAACTGCTGAAGTTTCTGTGTGAGTAGTGTGTCTATGCATAGGACATGGTGATTAATTTCCAGGACTGAAAATAGATAGACCACTAGTTGGAAATCAAATCAAAGGGCCCTCTTCTTTTCACCCCAGTTGCCCATAGGACCCGATCAAGCCTCTATAGTACTTAAAAAAAAATTTCATTTGTTTTACAATTTTTAGTAGGACATTAAAAAATTCCCAATATTTTATTACCCTCTATACTTGTGTGTGTGTGTGTGTGTGTGTGTGTGTGTGTGTGTGTGTGTAAGCCAGTCTTGCGGCTTGAACTCAGGGACTGGGCACTATGTCTGACGTTTTTTGCTCAAGGCTAGTGTACACAGCTCTACTTCCAGCTTTTTGGTGTTCAATTTGAGAACTTTCCTTCTCAGGCTAGCTTTGAACAGCATTCCTCAGATCTCAGCATCCGAGTAGCTAAGATTTCTATTTCTGTTTCATGAATCACTGGTGTCTGTCTCCTCTAAACTCCTTTTGTCATTGGGATGTGGGGAGAGACAACTTGAGAAAGGTAACGGATATCTATAGTAATATATTTATATTATCTATTATATAATACATTTTATTATATATATATATATATATTTCCCATCCAAACCATGTCACATACCTCTTAAAATCCTTGGAATTTCCAAAATGACAAGTGATCTTTTGTAAGTTCATGAGAAGAAGGTAGCTGGAGACAACTGGATAGTCTGAGGATATTTTCCCAAAAGCATTTGTTGATACTCACTATCTTGCCCATGTAATTGTAACCCTTCTGTATGGAATTTTCACAATAATAATAAAAAAAGAAAAAAAAGCATTTGTTGAGGAGATACTTTTACCCCCATTATATAATCATTATGGTACTTTCAAAAATTAGTTGACCAAATATGCTGTGATTTCTTTTTAGGCTTTGTATTCTAATACATTGGACTTTATTGTGTAATTCCCTTTTACTCCTAGTTTGCTAATAATTGTTTTTTTAGTTCATGAGATGATGATGAAGTTTGTCAAATGATGTTCTTGTAATTTTCTATTGTGATATCACATAGTTTTAGTTCTTGATTCTGTGAATGTGATATGTGATATTATATCATTTCTGTATATTTAATCATATTAGCATCCTAGAGATAAATTCCACTTTATGCTTTCTATTCTATTTAGTTAAGTTCATTACTCTTTTGTTGAAGATTTTTAGACCTATTTTTATCTAGGATATTGCTGTTTAATAGTTACAACCCCTATCATTTCTGTTAACAAAACAAAAAAATATAAAAACCAGCTGATTTTTATATTGCTAACTGGAAAGTCTATTTTATTTTATTTTATTGTGAAAATACTGTACAGAGGGGTTACAATTACATGGGCAAGATAATGAGTATATTTCTTATTAAGCATTGTAGCCTCCTCCTTTGTTTCCCCTTCCCATCCCTTCCCATCCTCCCCCTGTCCCCCCTCCCAGCCAATCCTCCCCGCTCCCCCTTCCCCCCACCAAAGTTGTAAAGTTCGTTTTCGACATAACGACTTGTTAAAGTCTATTTTATTTTTATTCTACTACTACTTCTACTACTATTTTCCACAGGTTGGAGTTGGCCAATATTCAGAACATAATATATGATCTCTGCAAGAACATTGGAATCTCTAATTCAGCCCTGCTTTTTCAGAAATAAGAACTCTGGATCCCAGAGAGATGAAGAGACTTGCCCGTAGTTACATACACTCCCATTGCAGAACAAGCCCTGAATCAGGAGGAAGGAATTGTGTGAAGGGAGATCAGACTTTAGATTTCTAAATATGTGGTATCCTCATCCTGGATATGTCCATGTTAGCCACTTGAGTTTTCTGAAAATTTAATATGATGCTATTTTGCATTAAGTAGATAATCCATAAAAAGTACTCGTATTTTGTAGTTGCCCAATAAATTATGACTTGCCTTTCTTCACTCATCCCCAGGATTATCTTTTCTTATGTGAGATAGCTTTTAGTATTAATTTCTTCTGGAAGTCTCTCAACATCAGGCCACATAGCTTTTTAAGGACATTCCTGGCTTATGCATGTCAAACAACAACAACAACAACAACAATAATAATGTATTTAAATCTCACCAAGTAGCCCAGGCTGGCCTTGAATTCATGAACCTCTTACTTCCGGCTTCTGAATGCTGGGATTACAGGTATGCACCATCATGCCTGGCCCCAGGGTAATTGACATCATTACATTTTACTCAGAAGTGCCCAGATTTAAATACATCACGGAAGCATCCTGCCTAGAACTTTCTCAGTGCCTTCTTTAGAGCATCTTTCAGTTCCTTGTTTCTCATACTATAGATCAGGGGGTTTAAAATGGGAGTGATGAAAGTGTAGACCACAGATACCATCCTGCCCATCTCGGGAGAGTAGCGGGAACTGGGAGATAAATAGATGAAGCTGGTACAGCCGTACTGCAGCAGGACCACTAGGAAGTGAGAGGAGCAGGTGGAGAAAGCCCGGTGGCGTCCTTCTGCTGACCGCATCCGTACAATGGCCGCGATGATGAAGACATAGGAGATGGAGATGAGCGAGAGTGGGATGCTCAGGACAATGAAGCTGATGACATACAAAGCCATCTTGTGAACCCGTGTGTCCGCACAGGCCAGCCGCATGACCGCGGGCATGTCGCAGTAGAAGTGGTAGATCTCGTTGTTGTGGCAGAATGGGAGATTGAAGATTAAAATGGTCAGTGGTAGCGACAGCAGGAAGCCCAGCACCAGTGACCCTACCGACAGCTTCACACACAGGGACCAGCTCATGATGAGGGTGTATCTCAGAGGGTAGCAGATTGCTACAAACCGGTCGTAAGCCATGACTGCCAGCAGGACACAATCAGCCCCACCCAAGAAGACGAAGAAAAACATCTGGGTGCCACAACCTGTGATAGTAACGGGAGTTTTTCCCATCGAAAGAAGATTGGCCAGGGCCAGTGGAGCAATGGAAGATGTATAGAAGATTTCCAGAATGGCCAGGTTTGCTAAGAAAAAGTACATGGGGGTGTGGAGGGAGTAGTTCATGTGGACAATGGCAGCAATTGTGGCATTTCCACCGAGGCTGGTCAGGTACATCGCCAAAAAGGCCACAAAAATCACCAACTGGATCTCAGGGCTGGGCGAGAATGGGCGGAAGAAGAATTGTATCTTGGCAGTTTTATTTATTCCTTCCATAAGTAGTGTACTGGACCTATGAAAAGAAAAGACAATGTGAGTGTCACAGCATCTCACTTAGTAAATGGTACTTTCCCAGTGTCTCCAATGTTTGAGCACATTCTGAGCTACCTCAGCAATGATAAGCATCTCTTCATTTTATACAAGTTCTTTTTTTTTTTTTTTTTTTGGGTCCGGTTGTAGGCCCTGAACTCTGGGCCTGGGCACTGTCCCTCAGCTCTTCACTCAAGGCTAGCGCTCTACCACTTGAGCCACAGTGCCACTTCTGGCTTTTTTCTTTTTTGCTTATGTGGTGCTGAGGAATCGAACCCAGGGCCTCAGGCATGCAAGGCAAGTGCTCTACCACTGAGCCACTTCTGGCCTTTTCTGTTTAGGTGGTACTGAGGAATGGAACCCAGGGCTTCATGCATGCTAGGCAAGCACTCTACCACTAAGCCACATTCCCAGCCTGCTTCTTATACTTGTATTCTTCTTCCAATTAGAAATAATGTCTCCTATCTTTTGCCTACCATAAAACCAAACCCACTTTTCAAATTCTAGGGTATGTTCTTTCTTAAGATCTTAAGCCACACAAGCTTAAACCTCTCTTTTTTTTTTGTCTGAAATTCTATGCTGCTCAATATTATTTTAGAATTCATGGCATCTTTCTTGGGATCAGCATGTTTTGTTACCAGTTACATTTTGGTTCTCCAAAGATAGGGGCTAAGTTGCTGAGGACAGGGTATTATTCTCATGCCAAATTATCATCTTTTGTGTTAAGTACTGGGCATACAGAAAACATGATTCACAATGTATTAGCTCATCTAATCAATAAAATTATTTAGTGGAATAGTAAAGGGCACATATTTGACTGGAGCACTATACAGGTAAATATCACAATGAAACCGCTTGTACAACTAATAGATACAAATAAAAATGGAAAAGAAAGAACATCGCCATACCAAAACCACTTTGGTAGGGATGTGCAATCATTCACCCTGCTTAACAGATGAAGACAAATCAGCTTCCAGAGATTTGGAAAGTCTCTGCAGGGGCTGGGAATGTAGCTAAGTGATAGAGTGCTTGCCTAGCATGCATGCAGTCCTGGCTTCAGTTCTTCAGTACCACATACTCAAGTGGTAGAGTGCTAGCCTTGAGCAAAAGTAGTTCAAGCCCCAGGGAGAAAAAAAGCCTCTGCGATCACATAACCAGAAAGTGAAAGAGTCAGGATTTGAACAGTGTGATGCAGAACACTTTGGTTTAAGCTCAGGTTATATTTATACTGCCTTGCTCTACACGTATAATTTTCCTGTCTCTTTGTTATGAATAGACTAGATGGTGAACTCTAGGGGGTCTACTGGATAAAAAAACACCTAAGTTCTCAGACAAAAAGTGTTAGAGAACAGTATTCCAGACCTAAGATACATAATCATAATTAAGACTTGGGGTACAGTCAAGACTGGCCTATTAAGTGCTGTCCTGCCAAATGCAGCAAGTATCATTCCCCCTCCCTCCTTAGGGAACAGGAGGAGGGGAGGGAGAGGAAAGAGGTGAGGCAGGGTGAGCCTGACTCTTCATTTTTCCTTCATAAGACATAGAATAAAAACAGAGAAGGAAGAATCTTCTCTGAGATAGTCTTCTTTGTTGCCCCAAGAGTTTTCATTAGGTGGCTACAGCTTTACGCTCTTGTCTTCTGGTGGCAAAGGATTTAATCCCAAAACAAGGACAGTAGCTTGAGATGGAACCAAGCCTAGATATAGTCAACGCAAAATGAATCACTCAGTTATAAGGACTCTAGAGATTAAAAAAAAATCCCACTGATGCCTTCTTTTCATGTTCTTTTCAGCCTTGTTAGGATCAGAAAGTCCACTTTTCCCCCCTAGGAATAAATCTATCTACTCTTCTCACAGGAATTGTGTCTCAGTAGAGTACATAACTACCGTTTTATGATAAGGTCTAGAAAAGAGTAGAAATCAACCATGAAGAAATGCTGTGCAATTCAGGGTATTGCAAACAAATCTGTCATGATCATTTAAGTATCAGCCTATAACTACCATCTTAATTTCTTTTTACGTATCATCTTGTGATCTTCTCCCACTACATGCTAACACAGTAAAGAAGATATATGTCTGGGACCTATGTCAGTTATGGAGTATTTCACAAAGTACTTTTGCCATTGCAGTAAGGATACTAGCTAGATGCAATTTTTGGAAGATGATCTGGAAGGCTCAGATACATCCATGGGTTGACAGAATGTGGACATGATGGAAACAAATAGCTACAAGCATTGATGATGACTCCATTCTTTATAATCTCAAGGTGATAGTGGTTATTTGGATCTGTGGATGCTTTTTAAACTAAGGGTAGATCTAAGGGCAGAAAGCTGTATCTTGGGGAGAAAGTAAGGTTCTAGGATGAACATGGCACAGTGTCTTTAAGGATTAAATTTAAGGATTAAATTTAACTTGAGAAATTTGGATCAATTACATCATGGAATTTGTGTAAAGTAGGAGGAAAAATTGTCACGAATTTTGGAGGGATAAAAAACATAAGAAACAGTTTTCTTATGCCTGATCATTAAGTCCTTGGGAATGCCAACTGTCTCATAATAATTAGAGCACTTAAATTAAAAAAAAGTTTTAGATGTGTTGATTTAGGCCATAGATGGGCTATTACTCAATGGGAAAACAACTCCTGAAAGTCCCCAAGTCTAACATCTTAATTTGAAACATCTCCTCCCTTATTACTATTCCAAAGTAAACAGCTAATGTAGCAGCCAGTTTCTTCTAAGTTAGGTATAGGGTAGAGAAAAATTCCCAGAACATCTTCTCTGTACTTCTTTTATTTTTTTTAAACAAATGTCTTTGGAAACATAGTTTATCATCTCTTGAAAGTGTCCCCATCATGCAACCAAGACCAACGTTCCACAAGTTCACTGTACTTCATATAATCGCTGCACCAGTTGGCTGGCTGGCCAATGGCCATAGAAGTGTGAACAAGTGTCATAGTTTCACAGAGTCAGTGTCGGGTTGCCTTAGTCCCTTCCAAAGGAAGTACCTGATTTGATCCAAGGTTGCAGAAGTGGGCCAATTAAAAAGGTCAATAAACACATAAGGTGCCATATGCAGCCAGGATAAAAGCGATGTCTTCTACTCTATGAGATCAATGAGGTAAGGCCGCCAGCCATGATTCTCTTTTAACGCCTTTGTAAACAACCCTCCCCTATCCCCAAGTTTGTCACTTGCTCCTAGTATAGAGTTATAAACAACATTTAATGACAGTGAGAAAAATGTAAGAAACTTTAGTTTGTCAAATAACGGCAAGGAAAGGAATGAGAGTCTAGGTTACTTTCTGGCTAAGTCATTTAAACTTTTCTCTTTGGTTACACAACCAGATTTTAGGTGTGTGTGTGTGTCATATACACAGCCATGACACTATAAACAACTGAAGTTTGGGGGAGAATAATGCTTCCAGGGAAGCAGGCTATGGTGAAATTAATCTTGCAGGGTCACTTCCCTCTTTTAAGTCCCCATTTGCTCAGATGAATACTACTTTATAAGATGATTGTGATGTACAAATTAAATAACATCCATGAAAGAATCTACTAGGATGCCTGGCACATACTAGTTTCTCAAAGTATTTAGATTCATCAGTTCCTTTATGCTTTTTCCTGAGACACAGCATGTCCATCTAATATTTTCTGGAAGAGATCATCTGTCATATTTAGTGCCATTACTAGTTGCCTTCATCCCCTTTTTCTTCAGAAACCCTCCTTAGAGTGAAAAATAACCACTCTTTCATCTACTTACAACCTACTTGTCACAGCTAACTGTTAGTCTGTGTAAAGATCTTGACTTTAGGCGTGTTTTCATGGTCTCATTGACCTACCTGGTAAAACCATTAGCATAAATTTGGGCTCATCTGAAGAGGAGAATATAGTCTTAATTTGGGACTTTTGGTTATTGAGATGAGCAGTGAAGGAAGGAAGAAGTTGTAGTCATTCACAGAGCAAAAGCTCTGCTCGGAGTGGAGGCTTTGTGGCTTCTGGTGATTCACATACTGACACTAGCAGTGTCAGGGAAGATCTGTTGATACCTGTTCAAAGAACATGTTCCAATAACTGTCCTTGTAAGATGTTCTTGGACAATAGTTATATATGTTTAATGAGCCTCTACTGTAGTTTCTAGATGAAACTCCTTTGAATGTTTTTAGACAACAGACTTTAGAAAGGAGAGATAAGACAGGCACTGGTGGCTCACGCCTGTAATCCTAGCTACTCAGGAGGCTGAGATCTGAGGATCTTGGTTCAAAGCCAGCCCAGGCAAGAAAGTACCTGTGAGACTCTTATCTCTAATTAACCACCAGAAAACTGGAAGTGGTGCTGTGGCTCAAAGTGGTAGAGAGCTAACCTTGAATGAAAGAGCTCAGGGACAGCACCCAGGCCCTGAGTTCAAGCCCCATGACCACCACCACTAAAAAAAACGAGAGCCACAGGTGGATCTTTCACTGCTACCATGTTGAATTATATGACATTTATTTCTGATAGTCAACATGATCTAACATGGTACTTTTTGTTTGCTTGTTGTTGGTCAACTTTATTGAGTACTTACTAAGATTTATATACTGTGCTAGATTCTCTACAGGTGCCATTTCACTTCATGTAGCCTTTCAATCCTATGTAATAGGTAACTTATTGTTCTTACTTTTTCAGAAAAAGAAGTTGAGGCTTAGGGATTTAACAAATTTGTCCACTGGTAAATGACAGAGTGGGAATTAATTTTTAGATTGGGCTGGAATCAAGTTCTCTCATTAAACTGTGACATTGAGTGATGTTCCAGGTACAAGAATGAATGATAGATATCCTGAAGAGCTAAAAATATGTTCAATTGCCCTTTATCAATAAGCTATATCACTCACTATAAAGTAATAGACCACAAGCATCCCTTAGATCATTACAAAAATACCTTGATTTGTAAGCTTTCTCTCTCTTTCCTTTATGCATCTCTTGTTCTTCTTTTACCATCTACTTACTTAGTCATTATTTTGATAAATTACTTTAATGAACATTCTTAAAGCCCTGCTTTATATAAGGTATTACTTCAGTTTCTGGGAAAAGAGGGAGAAGAGTGGAAAACAAAAATGCTCAAAATTGAATGAGATATAGTAATAAAAAATAATATATCAATTCCACTTAAAGATGTTCAGAAGCACAAGCATCTCTTTCTTTGCAATAATTCTGTAATCACAGTTACAATCATTGAGATCATACAATTTTGATCATTTTATGCATTAAGGATTATCAAATAAAAGAAAATTCTTAGATTCCTTTCAGATAGTAGATATTTTCTAATTTTTCCATTCAGTGAATTTGAAATTTGGAATCATGGATATTTTTTAAAATGGAAGATCCCTTGGGAGTACTCAAAGCTCTGTTATTTAGGGTTCATTCGTGTTGAGCTTATTACCTGATTTAGAATGTGCTCCCTTGACCTGCAGAAACAGACTTTTCTCTTTGCCTTTCATCAGTTTTGTAGAACATGGGTTTCACAGTATGCATTCCTGAATTCTTTTTAAGCCACCTGATATGAAACACTGCTTTTGAAGAATGAGACTGTCTCATCTATAGGAAAAGGAAAGGAATTGGAGATCATTATGTTAAGTGAATATGTCAGACTCAGAAAGACAAATATTTTCATGTTTTCTCTTGTGTGTGAAAACTGGGCCTAAAAAAAAATGACATGAATATAAAATGAGGATTGTATGTGTACATCCCCTAAGGAGGAGGTTGACAGGGAAAGGTTGAGGGAGGTGAATACGGCCAAAGTACATTTTACGCATATGAAAATAAAAGAATACAACCATTAAAATTGTTTAAAAATGAAGGATGGGGGCCATGGAGGGATAGGGGAGTTAGAAAACATATTAGTGGGTAGATATGATCACAGTATATTATATGAATGAATGGACACTCATTATGAAACTCCCTTGTTTAAGTAGTATCCATAATAATGTTAATTTAAAAGCAACAATGAAAAAAACCCACACTACTTCTGAGTGAAAACTGGGTTTAATCTCTTTCTGTGGAACGTCGTCTATTTCTCAAGGTTTCACCTAAATTATAGATCCTGGATATTTCTCATGTGAAATCTAGATTCTTACCTTTTATTGGACTCATGTGGACTTCGAGTTATTGCAGATTTACTTGGCTCCTTGGTTGACACCGAGGTATTCAGGAGTCTGTCTCAGAATCTTATTGTGCTTAGAGCATGGTATGTGACCACTTCTAGATCACATTGCTTACTGACTCAGGGTACAGTGTTGAAACACCTCTTAAATGAGACCTTATTCCTATCAGACCAATTCTCTCACTGAAGGCGAGAGTGTGTTCTATTCTACCCCTTTCTTTGTATAAGGTGACAACAGCATTTTACTTATCACACATCTGTAGATTAGAACTTAGCGTTGACGTTGCTCTGGTATTTATCATCAAGTAATGGCGATTAGAACTAAGCTGGCTAACAAGTTATTGTTGTTCCCCTGAGATGACTGAGGTCTACTCATGAATGCATACATAGATCAACAGCATTAAATATAGTATACCTGAGAGTTACAATTGCATCAGGATTATTCCATGGGTACACCTTCCCTTGGGACCACATATTAGCAACTTGTTCCTGTTTTCAATGAGGTCAGTTGGGGGTAAGAAGCATTATTGCTTTCATTGACTTACCTAGAAATCTTTTTTTTTTTTTCTGTTGTTGTTGTTCCCATACTGGGACTTGAACCTAGGGTTTTGACCTCTGGCTTTTTTTTGGCACTCTACCACATGAGCCATGCCTCCTGTCCCTATTTTTTTTTGGGTCCGGTCGTGGGGCCTGAACTCTGGGCCTGGGCGCTGTCCCTCAGCTCTTCAGCTCAAGGCTAGCGCTCTACCACTTGAGCCACAGCGCCACTTCTGGCTTTTTTCTTTTTCTTTTTTTTTTTTTGCTTATGTGGTGCTGAGGAATGGAACCCAGGGCCTCATGTTTGCAAGGCAAGCACTCTACCACTGAGCCACCTTCCTAGCCCCTGTCCCTATATTTGTTTTAAAAAGATAACTTGCGTATACATTTTTTATGTTGTATTTCACAGTATTTCCTATCATCTTTGCTTTTGGGAAATAATTTCCTCCTAATTTTATGCCTATCACTCAGAAATTCCTTCTTAAAGTACTTAGCTGGCTCGTATTTTCCTAATTTCTGCCTGAGCTGGGTCTTGGTCCTAGATCCTTCTTTGTCTTTATATATTTTTCTTTATATATTTTGTAGATGATCCAATTTAGTTGTTTGACATAACAGAAGCAATATGCTGATAACTCTCAGATGTGTGTCTTTGCATTCTTGAACTCCAGATTTGTATATGAACTTGTCTACCTGAGATCTCTATTTGAGAGATTGGTAAGTATCTCATATAAAATATACATAAAGCAGAATTTTTGCCCATCATCCCTTAGAGAATTATATATTAGATTAAACAGACTACATTTTAGAACTAGAGGATTTAATGTAATCTGAACAAATGATTGAAAGAGCAGGGCTGAATTCAGGTAGACTTACATTTAAACCTTGGCTCAGTCACCCTCCCTGGATGTAGGCTTCTGAGTGAGTTAATTGTGCAATTCTTAGTTTCCTGATCTTTGGTCCTGATAAGCAAAACAAAAGACACAGCAGTCTTGACAGAGTTTCCGAGCTGTATTTGTCTAAAATTTGCATTCTTCTCACGCACCTGAATGACTGAATCAGTAATAGAAACCCATGCCACCTGTTCTCAAGGGTAAAGTTCAGGAGAAATATTTCAATGGATTCCTTTACCCAGGAGAAAAGTAAAGAAAATTTATCTTGATTTGCCTATTTTCTAAAGATCAAACCAATAAGGATTTTATATGTTGATATTCATTTGTTAGATCTTCTTTTCTGTACTCCATTCTCTCTGATATGATGTCTAACTTTCCTTATAGTCACAGCTAAAGAACCAGCCAACCATAGAGTAGAACCATTGAGCTTTATTCTTTATTCTTTATTCCTTTAAGTTGATTATTTTTCATGTATTTGTTGCAGAGATGGTTAAGGTAGGCTAGGTTAGGCTGTAATGTTAGATCAGTTAGTTCCAACTTATGATATTTTCAACTTATAATGGATTTATCAGGATGTAAACCCATCATAATTTCAGGGGCATTTGTGTATACCATTGAGATAGTGACTTCAAATATCCTGACCCTATTCTTAGCCTCAACTCACCAGCATTAGCTTCCTGGAACTTGGTTTCAATATCCATCAAATGCTAGTAACCAGCTGTCCCCTTCAAAATGCTTCATTTTCATTTATTTAGTAAATATTTTTTGTGAATAGTGGAATCATCTAGAGGCAAAAAAAAAAAAACAAAAAAAAAATCCTAGCCGGTGAGGTTTAAGTCTTTATAAACAAATTTTCTCTTAAACCTTAAACCTTCTCTTAAACCTTAAGGCAAAGACATCTTAGGCTAGAAAAACAAAGCATTCTTTCTATGTGATTAGGTATAAAAGAATGGATGTGACAAATTTTTACTCTTTAGTAAAGTTTTTAGCTTTTGTAAAGCAACTTGACCCACTTTTGTGTTCCTTTTAATGAATTCTCTGTATAAATACATACACTTACACATTCAGAGAGTAACATCGTTAAGATTGTAGAGCAAGACTTCTCCAGAATCACTTTTTCTCACAGAAATCTAATTAGCAACTCTACACAGACAAGAATACCATGCTGATATTCCAGAAGTTAAACCTGGGGATAATATATCCATTTGGACTGCAAAACTGAGAAAAGTCATGGACAAATTATACCAATACAAATGCTATCAATGCATGATAAACATCACAAACAATCAGGAAATATTTTGTCCATTGTATTGTACCAAAGGAAAAAAAGAAGGTGCCACTGACTGACTCTACAGATAAGGGATGAATGAATGGCCTGACAAATTATCTGAAATACTAACTGCCATGACAGCTTAGTGAACTTCAAGAAAATTCAAGGTCACAAATTTATAAGAGAAATTTAACCAAGATCAAAATGTTTTTGCTTACTCAGGGTTAAATTTATTAAGAAGCATATATATATATATATGAACAGTTGCTTTCTACAATCAGTTATTATCTTAAAATAATCTAGTATTACTATAATATGACAACAGATACTAGATACAAAAAAAAATTAATGATAGGCTGGGAAGGTAGCTCAGTGGTAGAATGCTTGCCTTGCATGCATAAGGTCCTGGGTTCTATTCCTCAGCACCACATAAGCAGAGAAAGCTGGAAGTGGTGCTATGGCTCAGGTGGTAGAGCACTAACCTTGAGCTGAAGAGCTGAGGAACAGCATCCAGGCCCAGAGTTCAGGCCCCAGGACCAACAAAAAAAAAAAATCAATGAATCAATACATAGTATTAGAGGGATACTACTTTCCCATAAAGTCTAACAATAAGAGAGAAAGAAGGAAAGTAAAGAATGGATAGCTAGAAACCAACTTTAAAATGGCAGTAGTATATCCTGATCTCTCAATAATTACCATAAATGTAAATATACATAATTCTCCAAGCAAGATGTAGAGTGGATAGATAAAAAATACCTAATTGTATTCTGTCTGTAAGTGTTTTGTTTTACATATAGGCTGAAAATGAAGAGAAGAAAAAGATAGTCTTTGCAATTAGAAATCAAAGAGAGCAGTGGTTGTTATTTCAAATAAAATAGACTAAACATTGTGACAGAGCCACAGATTATATTATATAATGATAAAGAAGTCAGTTCAGAGAGAAGATAAAACAATTATGAAAATGTATGCACCCAGCATTTGATTACCTACATACATAAATACTAATATATTTGAACACAGAGAGAGCTTATGTTGTAATGATAATCAGAGGCTTCAACACCCCACTTTTAGATCACTTTTGTTTTTCATTAGTGTATAAGTATCCTTTAGACTTTTAATTAGTTTTAAAAGCAGTTTGTACTTTTACTCTACTTGGATAGATCATCTAGTCAGAAAATCAACAAAGAAATATGGACTTCATCTACTCTGTAGACCAAGAGGATTGATGAACTACATCTGACCACATACTATTATAGCATATTATACCATGAAACAAGTCTTAACAAATTGAGGAAAATAGAAATTGTATCAAGTATACACAATAATATAAAATAGAAATCAACCGGGACTCTTACCTCTAATTAACCACCAAAACACTGGAAGTAGAGCTATGGCTCAAGTGGTAGAGTGCTAGCCTTGAGGAAAAAAAAATAAAGTTCAAGGACAGAGTCTAGGCCCCAAGTTTAAGCTCCAGGACCAGTACATGCACACACATGAAAAAGTAGAAATCATAAGCAGGGGGAACTTCAGAAAGTTATAATCACAAGGAAATTAAACATGCTCTTGAGAAACTAGTGCCAGTGAGGAAAAAGCAGGAAAATTAATTTCTTTTGATAACCAGAACTGGAGACATAACATGCCCAAACCTATAGGATACAGCAAAAACAGTACCATGAGAAACTTTTATAGTAATAAATGCCTAAATTAAAACCAGAAAAAATAACCTAACAAAGAAACTTAAGGAACTAGAAACCAACTCCAGATAAGCAGAAGGGAAATGAGTTATTTTTTTTAAATCAATATGCAAGTTTGTTTACAATTAGGAAATTCACCAAAATGTACTGTATCAACAAACTTTTAGAATAAAATACCACTTCATCTTAAGAGGTGTCATATATTGTAGTAGAGATTCTTCATAAAAGCTCTGGACGAGTAGAAATAAGCTGCTTAAACATATAATGGTTAACTTATAGTCAGTTGGTTCTGTGCTTGTTGTGTTCCAGGAACTGGAAGTACAAAGGTGAATGAGAAAAGATTGCTGCTCTTGTGTTCACATTATCTAATGCTTCTACAAAGTGAGGACTCTCCAAAATAGGTCATATGCATCTTTTAATTTCCACGATTATGTTATCATTCTTCAGATAAGGAAAATAGATGATGCGAAGTAACTTGCCTCCAGTCACACCACTAGTAAGCAATAGAATGAACAATTAAAAGCTACTCTGTTCTACTCTCAAGCAGGAATGAACAAAGTACAGCTTCCAGGCCAATTCTACAAGTGCTTGCTTTTGTAATGTTTTAGTGGAACACTGACCCAGTCATTCTTTTACCTGTTTCCATGGCTACTTCTATTTACAAGGAAGTAGGTTCAGACATTTATGAACCTAAAATATTTATTCTGTGGATTCTTAAATAGATCACTCATATTTTATTTGCTCGTAGTTTCTCATTCTTGTATAAATAAGATGATACAGATAGCCATTCTTCCTTCCTTCCTTCTTTCTTTCCTTCCTTTCTCCCTTCTTCCTCTCCTCTTTCCACCTCTCTCTTCTCCCTTCCTCCCTCCTTTCTTTTTCTTTTTCCTTTCTTCCTCCCTTCCTTCCTCCTTCCCTATTTTCCTCTCTCTCCTTCCTTCCTTTCCTTCTTCCTGTCTCTCTTTCTCTTCCTTCCTCCCTTTCTCTTCCTCCCCCCTTCCTCCCTCCCTCCCTCCCTTCTTTCCTTCTTTCCTTCCTTCCTTCCTTCCTTCCTTCCTTCCTTCCTTCCTTCCTCCCTCCCTCCCTCCTTTCCTTCCTTTCTTCCTTCCTTCCTTCCTTCCTTTCTTCCTTCCTTCCTTCCTTCCTTCCTTCCTTCCTTCCTTCTTTCTTCTTTCTTATACTTATGATCAACCCAGGGCTTGCACTTTCTAGATAAGCTCTTTGCCACTGAATTACATTCCAGCCCAGTGTTCTCTTTTTAAAAAAATTATTGAGATTAAGTGATTACATAAATTTCACAGTATTGTGAAATAGTGATACTTAAAGTCACAAACACATTTTAGCTTTCACAAGGCAAATTGTCATTATCATGGTCCACAAATTTTGTGTGTTCTTTGAGTTTTGACAATACAACGATTTCTTCCACATTGGGTGATATGTGCATTCCTTTCCTTTTGCTTAGCGTAAGCTGTTCCCTTTTCTCCTCTCATTCCCTCCCTCCCATTGCTGCCCTTGAGTTCATTTTCATCAATCTCCAGTGCAGCTGATGGGCCCCTCTGTTGTATATTTTCCCTCTGATTCTGTGCCCTCCCCTAGTTTCCCTCAGATGTGCACACACACACACACATATACACACACACCATATATATGGTCAAGTACATGGATCATTTAGAAATGATATGACAAATTGAGTGGAGGTCCTTTGTTTCTTGAATCCTGTTTTCTTTGTCATATCTCCTTCCATTTTAGATTTAACATCCACATATCAGGGAGACCATGTGCCATTTGTCTCTCTGCTCTTGACTTACCTCACTCAAAATGTTCTCTTCTTTTTATAGATTAAAAGATTATATTTTGTTGTTTTTAAGTAGCTGTATGAAGAAGTTGGCATTCAACAAATCAGTTTATGCACCCCTTTCGTCCCTTTCCCCACCCCTCCCAACCCAACTCTTCCCTTTAACTTTCTTATTCCATAGCATATGTATTGAATGTCCTTTCTTCATTTCTTTACCTACCTCCTCTTGATCTCTTCCACAAATCCTAGTTTCCTGGTATCAATTTGGTTGGACTGAGTTTGAATTCTCCACTGCAAATACCTATACTTCTGTTGATTTAATTGTGTACACTGCATACAACCCCATATATGTTTACTTATATATATATTATAAAATTAGTTCTAGCCTTTACTTATGAGAAAAAAACATGTGTCTCTTGTCTCTTTGGGCCTGAATTACTTCATTTAATATATTTTTTCCAGGTCCATCCATTTCTTTGTACACCATGTAATGTCATTCTTATGTACAGATTTTTCATCTGAGAATGCCTATATATTTTAAGCCTCATCGCAGTTATCACTTTCAATGCTGAAATCACCAAGTCACTATCCCCTATCCCTTCTAACTCAACCTCTCCCCTTAATTTTTTCATTTCTTAGGGTATGTGTTGCTTATAAAATGTCAGGAACTAGGTAGGATCATGATTAGTCAGCACTTTTGGAGAATCTAAATAATACAATTAAGACAAGGAAAGAAAACAATTGGCCTCACACAATAAAATTTTATTCCTAGAAACTAAGGGATTTTAACTAAAAGCAAACATATTTATGAATACAAGTAGGTAGGTCTGAGGTAAAGCCTGAGATTCTGCACATGGAACCAGCCCCCAGCTGATCCCAGCTCTGTCAGTTCCCATACCATCCTTTGACTAGAAAGAGTGGCCATCGCAAATACCCAGCATGTCCCAGAGAGATGTTTCTGGAGATTGCAAGAACTCTGCCTCTGACTCCCCAGATGAGATAGCATGTTGCCAAAGCTCAGAGGGAAAGAACAGTTTGAAAAGCATCTGATAACCTCATAGTGAGTTTTCCATCAGCTGGAGGAAGGTGTGGCTTTTGTCAGGAAAACACTCTCTCCCAGTCCAGGTATTTAAGGCTGAAACTTGAAAAGGTGAAAAAGGTAGGGAGGTGGTTATGACAAGTCAACATGGAGCCCAGTAAGTGTGTGTACTCTGCCATCCTTTGGCTGTAAAGCAAGTTGCTATTACTCTAACACCTACCTCATCGGTTTATTTTGAGGATTAAATGGCTTAAGTGGTCAGCATTGTTCTCAACATGCAACAAATCTGAGTCGTTATTAATTGTAATCTATGTAACATTCGCATGCATTTCCATTCGCTTTAGCTAATATGATTTTTTTGGCGGTTTTCTCCATGGACTTTTGTTGAGCTGATGGTACTATGGAAACAAAATTGAGTTATTATGCAAGTGCTGCGTGTGTGTGTGTGTGTGTGTGTGTGTGTGTGTGTGTGTGTGTGTGTGTGTGTGTAAAGACAAAATGGAAAAACTGTCCTCAAGGAAGCTAGAAGTGTATTGGAAGTATATAGCAAGGAGGATGGATGGACATATAGTCAAGTATGTCAAGGGTGGCTGAGGTAGAATGTAAGAGGATATGTTAACCAGATTTAGAGTATGAAATTGCCTAACATCCCAGCATTTTCATGAGAGATACATGATGATTCTGGCAATGATGTGTTTTTTTTAGGGAGTTTCTATACATGACATTATGTGTAGGTGGTATTGCTTTGTTATAGGTATTAAAGGAAAGCAGGATGCCTAGAAAAATAAATATCAATTACCTTTCAAGGCTGATTGGTGATAAGCTATGTGAATTCAAGCGATGACACTTTTCTTACTAATATAATCCTCGGCTGTGACTAGTAGAACACTTTTCTTGAAGGGTTTGGTATATGTGGTTTAGTTTGCTCTGAAGATTTGCAAACTGCTTCACAGTTTAAGGACAATGCTTCTTGTTTCTCTTCACCATGCTACACTGGTAATTAATTAGAAGGATGAGTATTGGTGCTCATTAAAGAACATTAAAAATAAAAAGTAAGAAAAATGTTGAGGTTTATCATTTGAAGTCTTGATTCTGTTTACAATGTGAAAATCAAACTCTTTTATCTCATTTTTTTTTTTTAGGTGCGGTCGTGGGGCCTGAACTCTGGGCCTGGGCGCTGTCCCTCAGCTCTTCAGCTCAAGGCTAGCACTCTACAACTTGAGCCACAGAGCCACTCCCGGCTTTTTTCTTTTTGCTTATGTGGTGCTGAGGAATCGAACCCAGGGCCTCAGGCATGCAAGGCAAGCGCTCTACCACTGAGCCACCTTCCCAGCCCCTTATCTCATTTTTATCATTCTGTCATAAATAGGTTGATGTTATTTCACTGTCTTTATAAACATAATTTAAAACACTCACATAGTATTTCACCAGTTTAACCTAGTATTCTATATTAGGTTTTTTGTATTTTTATTTATTTTTATCTCCAAATAGTTTCACAATAGTTTTAGTTTATCATGTACATTTACATGTACAACAAATCATTATCAGATTCACTATTCACCATTCTTCCCACAAATCTGTCCTTTTCCCCACCAATCTTATCGAGATTTTCTTAGTTTTTAAGTTGTTTTTATTATTCCCTAGTAAATGTCTGCTGTAATTTTTATGTTGAATCGAAAGGTTTATGTCATTCTTGTCATTGTTAAATTTTTAGATTCATTTCTTTTTTTTAATTTAATTTTTTTTATTGTGAAAATACCATATAGAGGGGTTACAATTACATGGGCAAGATAATGAGTACATTTTAGATTCATTTCTAAGTTTAGACATTCAGTGTTTAATGAGTATATTTAAACTAAAAAATGTTTTGGGGACTTTTCATATTTTTTACTGTTTAAATTTTTTTTTTTTTTGGGTCCGGTCATGGGGCCTGAACTCTGGGCCTGGGCACTGTCCCTCAGCTCTTCAGCTCAGGGCTAGCACTCTACCACTTGAGCCACAGCGCCACTTCCGGCTTTTTTCTTTTTTCTTATGTGGTGCTGAGGAATCAAACCCAGGGCCTCATGCATGCAAGGCAAGCGCTCTACCACTGAGCCACCTTCCCAGCCCTGTTTAAATTTTTTTATTTATTATTTTTGTGCTGGTCCTGGGGCTTGAACTCAGGGCCTGGGTGCTATATTATTGCTTAGAGATAGTGTTTCATTGGGTGGCCTAGGCTGGCCTGGATTTCCCTGTCTGTTTCCAGTTTCCAAATGTTGTCATTATAGGCTAAGCCATTATGCCTGGCAACATTTTAAGTTTTTATTTGCAAAATCTCAAACCTATACATATAAAAATAGATACTGTAATAAATGTTTATGTAAACACTACTCAGCTTGGAAAATTTTCAGTATTTTGACACTAGAGGAGCATTTAAATATTAATTTATTTTCCTAAAGCTTTAGAGTCTTTCTCTCCATCAGCAGGCTTGTGAATGTTTATTTCTCTACTACTTTACCAGCACTGAAAGTCGTTTAACAACAACAATCCCAAACCAGACATAATATTAAAATTTGGCTCAGTTGGTAAATAAATGATGAACAGTTTAATTTTACTATTTATTTGTGTATACTTTTTTTTTTTGTCAGTCTTGGGGCCTGAACTCTCGGCCTGGGCACTGTCCCTCAGCTCTTCAGCTTAAGGCTAGCACCACTTCCAGCTTTTTCTGCTTATGTGGTGCTGAGGAATTGAACCCAGGGCCTCATGCATGCAAGGCAAGCGCTCTACCACTGAGCCACCTTCCCAGCCACTGTGTATACTTTTTATTGTTATCATCAGGGTGATGTGCAGAGGGATTACCATTTCATAAGTCAGGTAATGAGCTCATTTCTTTTTGGACAATGTCACCCCTTCCTTTGTTCTTTCCCAGTTTTCCCCACCCACAAGTTTATGGTTCATTTTCAACAAAGTGTCTGTTGAGTACCACTGCTGCATTTGTTCATCCTTTGTCCCTCCATTTCTGTTTCCTCCCTACCCCCATAAAAAAACAGATAAATGAGTAGCTTTGATTACAGGTGTGAGCCACCAGCGTTTGGCTCTTCTACTTTTTATTTTATTTTATTTTTTGGGTCTGGTCGTGGGGCCTGAACTCTGGGCCTGGGCACTGTCCCAAAGCTCTTCAGCTCAAGGCTAGCACTCTACCACTTGAGCCACCGCGCCACTTCTGGCTTTTTTCTTTTTGCTTATGTGGTGCTGAGGAATTGAACCCAGGGCCCTCGGGCATGCAAGGCAAGCACTCTACCACTGAGCCACCTTCCCAGCCCCCTCTTCTACTTTTTATTAGATGCAAATGATGAAAGTATTGGATTGGGTTCTGCCACCTTAAACATCCTTCCTTTTCTCCTTTAAGGGTTAGGCTACAGACTGGCACAGCAAAGTGAGAAATGAGGAGAAGGGATAAATGGACCATTAGACTGGTGGCGACAGGCAATTGAGTGGAGGCCACCCTGCCCCCTCTTTTAAGGCATGCAGATGAAGTGGATGGACACATACAAATTTCTAATCAATCTTTCTCCTTGTTATGTAAGAGTCACACTGCCTTAATAATAAAAATCTATTTGACCACTCTTCCAAAAAGAAAGCTATCTTTCTTTATTTGCTAACTTTTACTTGTGTGTGTGTGTGTGTGTGTGTGTGTGCGCGCACATGTGTGTGTGCCAGTCCTGGGTCTTGAACTCAGGGCCAAAACACTGTCCTTGAGCTTCTTTTGCTTAACGTTAGTGTTCTACTACTTGAGGCTCAATGCTGTTTCTGGCTTTTTCTGAGTGGTTTATTGCAGATAAGACTCCCATGGACTTTTCATCCTGGGCTGGCTTCGAACTATGTTCCTCGGATCTCAGTTTCCTAAGTAGCTAGAATTATAGGTGTGAGCCACCAATGCCAGGCTGCTTGCCTGCCTGCCTGCCTACCTGCCTGCCTGCCTTCCTTCCTTCCTTCCTTCCTTCTTTCTTTCTTTCTTTCTTTCTCTCTCTTTCTCTCTCTCTCTTTCCTTCCAACATTGAGTTTAATATGTGTTGGTATTACTTTTATAGTGTTTTAAAAGGTCCGTTGGGAAATAAGAAATGGCTTTTGCTTTCTTTGTATTTCCTCACTCAGTGCTAGGCTCATGGTAAGTATTTAGCTATAGGATCCAGAGCACAAACTTGAGCAGAAACTTGAGCCCTAAGCTTTTCCTTGTGTTAAAATGGGTACTAATGACAGCGCTCCTACCTCAAGTGATTGAGAGGATAGTCAAATGAGATGATGGGTATATTAAAAAATATAATAGGAAAAGTACACAATAAATGATTCTCTTTTTGTAAATATATGCATATTTCTATGGATCCAGTTGTATTCCCAACTACTTGAGGCAGAAAGATTGCTTAAGGTAAGTTTTTAAGACCAGTTGGCACCTGCAACACACACACACACACACACACACACGCACACACACACACACACACACACATAACACACAGTGAGACTCTTCCAAGAGTAAGTCACTGAAGAAGTCTTCAGTGACTTACCAGTGAGCACTCTATGTTTCCTGCCTTCCCACTTTTCACACCAGTTGTTCCCACAGTAGTAGCGTTAGCTGCCTCGTAATAAGATGTAAGATCTTGGGTCCTGTAACTTTGGGAAATAAATTCCCAAATCATAGTAAGCCATGAGAAGATTTGCTATGGAGATTGGTAGAGGGGGCCAGATACCCATCTTGGTAGTAGGGAAAAATATTATCAGGACAATCTTTCTTAAAAACATAAACAGCAAGTCTATGATGGTGGCTCACACCTATAATCCTAGCTACTCAGAGACTGAGATCTGAGGATCAAGGTTCAAAACCAACTTAGGGCCCCATGCCAGTAGTTTACACCTTGTAATCCTAGCTACTCAAGAGGCTGAGATCTGAGGATCACAATTCAAAGCCAGCCTGGGCAGGAAAGTTTGTCAGACTCTTATCTCCAATTAATCACCAGAAGACTGGAAGTGGTGCTGTGGCTCAAGTGGTAGAGTGCTAGCCTTGAGCTGGAGAGCTCAGGGGCAGTGCCCAGGCCCTGAGTTCAAGCCCTACGACCAAACAAACAAAAAACAACAACAAAAAACTTAGGCAGGGAAGTCCTTGAGACTTTTCTTTTCAGTTAAGCACCAAAAAAACCTGAAGTTGGAGCTGTGGCTCAAGTGATAGAGTGCTAGACTTGAGCAAAAAAACTCAGGGAGAGCGCCCAGGCCCTGAGTCCAAGCCCCAGAATCTGCTGCACACACACACATACATACACACACACACACACACACACACACACGCACACACAGAAATGAGCATTTTCTTAGCACTATAAAGTACAAAACACATTAAGTTAAGCAAATATAAAACCATAGGAGTGTAGGAAAAATTAGAAAATGAAGAGAAAAGGGGGAGAAAGAAGGAGAGGCAGAAAGAGAGAAAAAAAAGAAAAAGCTGACAACAAAGAAATTGATACAATAACTAAAATTAATAAATTAATAAAGTAAAAATGAAATTCCTACAATGAATTACATAGAAATCAATCAATACAATAATAAAGAATTATAATAGACACTAGAAGTTAATAAAATAATATGATACATAATTGTGACATAAATTAATACTATCCAAATCAATCATACAACACACGTATAAGTGTAATAAATTAATAAAGTGATGTCAAATAATGCCTTATGTGTCATTCAGAGACCATCTAGTTTGCCAAATGACTTTAAATTTAGAGAATAAAAATGTAAGCAAATGATTAAAACATAGCTAAGTCTAGTAGCAATTACATCAGTTTAGACGAGCCCATCTCCAATCAATTCCTATTTGTGCATCAACAAAGACCTACTGGGGATGGTCCAGCTGAAAGCCAAGTTAGTCTCCTGGGACTTGGACAAAGCATTCTCCAGAAATGAGATCAACAGAGAGAGTGAGGAACAACCCAGAGTTTCACATCTGCAAATCCCCAAGTCCCATCTTCTTCCCTTGTGAGGAAGCAGCAGGGACGTGTTGACACAATCTAAACATATGCTGTCCTCTGAGAGAGGGGACTTTGCAGCCATTCTGCTCCACGGTTCCAAAAATATTAAGAGGATCACATTTTGGTTTCCTTCAGCCTCAAGTAAGGATGTGCTTGCCAGCCAGCCCCTCTAGGAAGAAGAAAGGAAGGATGGAAGGAAGACCTGAATGATGGAGCCAGAGCCAAAGGCTGGACCAATGAATGCTCTTCACCTTGGGATATTCTGACCCTGTGAGCAACTTCCTGATGCTGAGTTATAAATGATTCGGACCATCAAATTAACCACTATTTTATGCCAGTGATATCCACCACAATAATAGTCTTCTACACAGATATCCTTGCAGGGGATAAGAGAATAGATCTGTCTCCCTAGAAATGTGATCTGTTCTCTAGGTTGCCCAAGAGTAGTGAAAACAAGTTGTCTACTCTCATTTAGTAGGAGAACATGCTTTGTTGAGACAGTCAGAAAACATACTCTGGGCTGGGAAGGTGGCTCAGTGGTAGAGCGCTCGCCTTGCATGCATGAGGCCCTGCGTTCGATTCCTCAGCACCACATAAGCAAAAAGAAAAAAGCCAGAAGTGGCGCTGTGGCTCAAGTGGTAGAGCACTAGCCTTGAGCTGAAGAGCTGAGGGACAGTGCCCAGGCCCAGAGTTCAGGCCCCACGACCGCCACCCCCCCCCCAAAAAAAGAAAACATACTCTAATTTATACTCAGGTTTTTTTTTTTTTTTAAACTACACACCCAGAAGCTCTCTGGCAAAGGAAAGGCTCAGATATTGGTGACATCTTTGGAGGTGGTATGGGTGACAATGCACCTGAGGAGAACACATTACTGAGCGTTTATATTTCCTGGGTAAGAAAAGGTTTAGAGATTACCAACCCACCTTCAAGTAGCCGAAGCTGAACAACCAGGAAACCAGTTTGAGAATCCAAAGGAAGCTGGATATTGGTGGCTCATGCCTACAATCCTAACTACTTAGGAGGCTGATATCTGAGGATCTTAGTTAGAAGATAGCCTAGGCAGAAAAGCCATGAGACTCTTATCTCCAGTTAAGCAGCAAAAAGCTGAAAGTGGACCTATGGATCAAGTGGTAGAGTATCAGCCTTGAGCAAAACAAACAAACAAAACTGCTAAGGCTCTGGCACAAAAAATGAACATGGAGGAAGAGAACTATTAAATACAGTGGGAGCTCACAGTATTGTCACCCTTATTCCATTGAGAAGACTGCCAGCTGGGAATGAAGAGATTGGAGATTACTTACTCATTCATAAATGCTGTGGATGAAGACAAAAAAGGCAAGACTGAATTTTATTTGTATATTATACTTTAAATGTCCTTAAAAAATAGAATACCTTAAATAAAACCTGAGAACAACAATCAATGCATAGAATAAAAGTCAGAGACTATATAGAAATAGAGGTTATCTACTTATTCTTTAAATTGGGGCGGAGCAGTGCTCATTAATTGAATAGCAAGCTTAGTTCTGTGCTTCCTAGCAGCTAAGACAAAAAGGGGAAAAATCAACTATGTATCATGTGTTCATTCAAAGAAACGTGTGTGTGTGTGTGTGTGTGTGTGTGTGTGTGTGCACGCGAGGGTGCAATGAAAACTCAGGTAAACAGCCTGTCTGTAAAAGTGTATTTATTTGGAGAACTGAAATATCCTGAGGTCTTAAAGCAAGCCTCAAATATTCTCCACTGAGAAACTTATTTGAGGAGTAAGTTTGAAAGATGTGTTTTCCTGGTGCTGTGATTCAATGCACAGATTTGGCTGCAGGAAACAGACTCATTGTTTCTGACAATGACTGGAGGAAGTGTACATTTATTGAGGTAAAGGCTAGAATAAGCCTGGGCATGGTGGCTTATGCCTGTAACCCAGGTATATGGCAGGTATGGGTAGGAGGATCATGGTCTCAGACTGCACCTAGGAAAATTATGAGATTATGAAATTATGTAAAATAGCTTAAGGCCAAAAAAAGAATGGATTGGAAGCATGGCTCTGGTGGTACAGCGCCTGTCCAGCAAGCACAACCCTTGGTTCAACCCCACTACTGACAGGACTGGTATGGGCGATAAAAAGACTTCTTTACCAACCTCAAAAGTCTGGAACTGTGAGTTAAATTTTAAAGATTATCCTTTTCTTTTTTTTTCTTTTTTCTCGGTTGTGGGGCATGAACTCTAGGCCTGGTTGCTGTCCCTGAGCTCTTCAGCTCAAGGACAGCACTCTACAACCTGAGCCACAGTGCCACTTCTAGTTTTCTGGTGGATACTTGGAGATGAGAGACTCATGGACTTTCCTGCCCAGGCTGGCTTTGAACTGTGAGCCTCAGATCTCAGCCTCCTGAGTAGCTAGGATTACAGGCGTGAGCCCCCAGCTGAAAGATTATCTTAAGAAGATGTAAGAGTAAAGAAAAGAGTGAGACAAGGAAAGGAAGAAAGCAGGGAAGTGCAATTGTACAAAAAGCTTAGCTAGGGCTGGGAAGGTGGCTCAGTGGTAGAGCACTTGCCTTGCATGCATGAGGCCCTGGGTACGATTACTCAGCACCACATAAGCAAAAAGAAAAAAGCCGGAAGTGGCGCTGTGGCTCCAGTGGTAGAGCGCTCGCCTTGAGCTGAAGAGCTGAGGGACAGCGCCCAAGCCCAGAGTTCAGGCCCCATGACTGGACCAAAAAAAAAAAAAAAAAAAGCTTAGCTAAGATCAAGAACAAGTTGGTTCTGGAAATGAACAATAGAAGCCACGATTTACAATTAGCACCATCTGGGACAGCACCTGTGTTTAAGTGCACAAATTTTTATGGTCATAGCTCAGTGTTATGAGTATAATGTGTACTTATCAATGTCACCCCTTAGAGTATTCTTAACTGGGCTACCTGTTTTAGGCTTCCCATGGTAGTATTTTGTTGTTTTAGATACCACACAAACTTGCTCTGAAATGCATTTCTACTGACCACAGACAGTGGAAGGACAACTGAATGATGAATTGTAAAATAAGTTGACATGCAAAGTAATGTTCCCTTTCATGTATTTCAATGAGTTTTTATGATCTGCTATGTATGATTGTCTGTGGGGAAGCAGTGAGTGTTGTGATATTTATGGAGAGGAGGGTAGAATTCAGGGAACCCATAAAGGCTGATGAGGCATTCAGGGCCAGCAATGTATGGGGGCTGTTTCTACCCTTGGGTGCTGAGTGATAGGTGAGCATTAGCTTCACTAGAGCCATGGAAGCTGGACCATCTACCCAGAGCTGTGGTCACAGCAGGTGTGGGTGTGGTGCGTGTGAGGGAAATAAATACCTTATCTTTATTTCTGCTCCTCATTCTCCTACTTGTTCACAGTGTTCATAGTCTCTCTTTTACATTTTAAAAATTATTTTAAGTAACTGTACAAAGAGGCTTCAAATCAGCAAGAGTGTCACTCCTTTCATTATTCTTCACCAGTGTCACTCCTTCCGTTCATTATTCTCCTCCATCTTGTTTGGCCAAACCCATTCAGAAGCTGGATGCTGGTGGAGCATGTCTGTATTCTTAGCTAACTGGGAGAAAGAGACTTAGAGGATCATGGTTTGAGGTCAGCCCAAGCAAAAAGTTCAGAAGACTCTATCTCAACCATTAACTATGGTAGCATCTTCCTGTCATCTCCAGCTATGGTGGAAAGTGTTAATAGGATTGCAGTCTAGGTCAGCCTACACAAAAAGTGAGGTCCTGTCTCAAAAACAACTAGAGCAAAAGACGCCTGGAAATCCGATTCAAATAGTTAGAGCCCATTCTAAGTAAGTATGAAGCCAGGAGTTCAAACTCTAGTGCAGCTAACAAACAAACAAACCCATACGACCCAGAAGCCAGAAAGTGAAGGGAGTTCAGCTGATGTAGTCCTTAGAGACCAGCCTCTCATGGGGGGAAAAGAAAGGTAGGTCATGGATCTAGAGGTCATTGAAAAATAACCAGCCAAACCTTCCCTCTGTGAATCAGGTTCCTCAGGTACCAGATGTGAAAGGTTCATGGAGGTGAAGGATATAGAATAATATCATTTAGATCAGGGCAGAGGAATTTCAAGGAAAAGTGAGTAGCTTACAGCTTCAAATGAAACAGACAAATTTTTGAGGGTTAATTTTATACCCTGCTATTTTACCAAAGTTTTGGATCAGCACGAGTAACTCGGGCGTGGAGTCCATGAGGTTCTTTAATTAAAAGATCGTATCATCTGCAAGAGGGAGAGTTTTACTTCATCGTTCCCTATTTGGATCCCCTTTATGTTTGCATCTTGTTTTATTGCTCTAGCTAGGCATTCTAATACTAAATTGAAGGGGAGCAGAGAGAGCCGACATCCTTGTCTTGTTCCTGAATTTAGAGGAAATGGCTTAAGCTTTTCACCATGAAGTATAAAACAGAATAAAGTCAACACTTCCTGTTAGATTGAAGAATTTGGATATCTTTGGTGACCCTCATTAAGGTGGCCTCAGGGAACATAGGGAGTGGGTTCGAAACCAGATTGCTTGTGATAAAGAATAGTAAATGGCTGTTGTGGGAGAGACAGGGAGGGTTTGGAGGATGACCTGACATGGATGGAAACTGCTTTATACCAGGGGAGGTAAAGTTGCTGTTGAGGGGAAGTAGATGGAAGTAGATCTTCAAGACAGAGAAAACATGTTGAAGAAGTAGGAAAGGCCGGGAGCATGGAGCAGCGTGGAGGAGAGGCTGGAGGCTGAAGTGAAGAAGGAGAGAAGAGAGACGGTTCATAAGGATCAGAGAAGTTTGCACCGGTCTTGGTGAAGGTCACAAGGGAGCAGGTTGAGGCTCGGGGAGGGTGTTGGAGATGATAATGGCACTGTTCCGGGTGTCACCAGTGAGAAGAATTTTGTGATTTTAGCTTCGTCCCGGTGGCTATAGAGATGGTGAGTATTACAGAAAGTCAACAGAATTGACATGAGGCCAGAGAGTAATGAATGGCAAACCTTGCTGGGAATTCAATGGAAGGGGAATGCATTCGAGGTCTTAGATGGACAGAGTGTAGTCCTAAAGAAGCTCATTTTGTGGAGCTGGAGACAGCAAGAGGTAGAAAAGGAGTAGTATCAAAGATTATGGGTGACATTTGTGGAGATTTCAATGGGGCCATCTACATTAATTTTGACAAAAATCTTTAGTTGCATCCTATTGTTATCTTTATGGATGACATAATGGAAGCAGAAGAAAGAGCCCACAAGATTCCCATATGGGTCAATTCAATAACAAATTAGCAACTAGTCAGCCCAGTTGTAGAGACTGAACTCTTGAAGAGGACATAGCATGGTTTAATATTTGTGTGTGTGTGTGTGTGTGTGTGCGCGCGCGCATGCACACGTGCTGATGTGAAGATGTGAGACAATTCACAGCAACATTATCCATGATAGCCAGTAAAGTGGAGACAGTTCGTTGCCTACGAAGGGATGGATGGACAAGAGATATGTAGCACACATACACAAATGGTAATACTTTTGACTTATCATACAACATGGATGCACCACGAAAATAAAATAAGCTTGATAAAATAAGCAGGACGTGGTAGGAATTTGATTCTACTTATGTGAGGGATGAGATGAGGCAAAGGCATAGAGACCGAAAGCTGAATGGAAGTCATACTGCATGTTGGGTATGGAATTTCTGGATGGCTGGAACCAGGACTTGAGTGGATCATCTTAACAGTCTGTGAACCTGATATTTATCTGTCCTCAGGGGCAGTGCCTGTGTCCTTAACAGACCCAATGCATTGGACATGGAAGAAGCAAATCAAACTGGGGTGATCCTCTTCCACTTCCGCCCCTTCTCCAAACTCCCTGAGGTGCAGATGTTGATTTTTGTGGTCCTCCTCGTCATGTACCTCATCAGCATCAGTGGAAACAGCTCCATTTTCCTTACCATTTGGATCAATCCGTGTCTCCACACCCCCATGTATTTCTTCCTGGCAAACTTGGCAGCTCTGGAGATCTTCTACTCATCAACCATCGCCCCTCTGACTCTGGCCAGTGTCCTCTCTACAGACAGGACACTCATCTCCCTGCCAGGATGTGGTACCCAGATGTTCTTTTTCATCTTTCTGGGCAGTGCTGACTGTATCATGCTGGCGGTCATGGCATATGACCGGTTTGTGGCCATCTGTCACCCTTTGCACTATACGCTCATCATGAGCTGGCGCTTGTGTGTCCAGCTGGCCCTGGGGTCCTTGTTGCTGGGGTTTGTCTTGGCCATGCAGCTGACTGTGCTTATCTTCCAACTCCCTTTCTGCAGCAGCAAAGAAATCAGCTTGTTCTACTGCGATGTCCTCCCCGTCATGAGAATGGCCTGTGCCGACACCCACGTCCACGAGGCCACTCTGTTTGTGGTCAGCGTCATCGTCCTCACCATCCCCTTCCTTCTCATCACCCTCTCCTATGTCTTGATCGGGGCTGCTATCCTGAAGATCCGCTCAGCGGAGGGGAGGCACAGGGCCTTCTCCACCTGCTCCTCCCACCTGACTGTGGTCCTCCTTCAGTACGGATGCACAAGCCTCATCTACTTGTGTCCCAGCTCCAGTTACTCTCCTGAGAGGGGCCAAGTCGTGTCTGTGGTTTACACATTCATCACCCCGATGCTAAACCCCTTGATCTACAGCATGAGGAACAGAGACCTGAAGGATTCTTTGAAGAAAGCAATAATGAGGCTCCTTCTGCTCTAAATGCAGTAAGCAGTCTGAATTTCGCTCCACAACATGGCTGGGTAGAGGCACTGAGCTGACTGTCCCAAGATGAGGGGACAAAGGCTGGCACATCCTTGCTGTACACTGTTTGTTAGTCTTCCTGGTTGGATTACTTTCCAACAGTCACATTCCCTTTCTCAGCCTCGGGTTGGTTAATCTCCAAAACAGGGAAAAACAATGGTTCCAGTATTTAAACTTTGGGAAATCTGCCCTCCATTTTTCCATTTACTGATCTGACCTCTGCCCTTGACCTCGCTCCCACATGACACATGTTCCAGTTTTCTGATATTCATTTTGTTAAGCTGTAAGTTAGGGGCTGGGAAGGTGGCTCAGTGGTAGAGTGCTTGTCTCGCATGCATGAGGCCCTGGGTTTGATTCCTCAGCATCACATAAGCAGAAAAAGCTGGAAGTAGTGTTGTGGCTCAAGTGGTAGAGCGCTAGCCTTGAGCTGAAGAGCTGAGGCCCAGAGTTCAAGCCACATGACCGACAAAAAACAAAACAAAACACAAAAGACAAAAAACAAAACTGAGCCAGGTGCCGGTGGCTCACACCTGTAATCCTAGCTACTCGGGAAGCTGAGATCTGAGGATTGCAGGTCAAAGCCAGCCCAGGCAGGAAAGTCTGTGAGATTCTCATCTCCAATAAACCATTAGAAAACCGGAAATGGTGCTGTGGCTCAAGTGGTGGAGCGCTCACCTTGAGATGAAGAGCTGAGGGACAGTGCCCAGGCCCAGAGTTCAAGCCCACGACTGACCAAAAAAACCAAAACAAAACCAAAACCAAAACAAAACAGAAACAAAACTGTAAGTTAGTTGTTCAAAGAAGTGACACCATTGGAATTCTCCTATGCTTTAGTTAATATGTTATGGTATATATACATCTGCTGCTGAACCTTTGTTGAAAAATGTGTTGGAAGCTACCATTGACATTGAATCCTGAGATTTCAGAAGTGACTGAAATATTCCAGGCATTTCTCAGTTTGCTATGTTCTTTGGGAAAGCATTGTAGCCATGAGAAGTTAGAAGTCATCTTTTCAAGAGGCTGCACGGGGCAATTGATGATTTCTACATGTGAACTTATTTACCTTCATAAAACCCATGAGCTGTGTATTATGAACACCTCTGTGTCTAGAGGATGAAACAGAAGCACAGGAGAGGAAATACATAAAAAGTTCCAGAATGAGTGAGCAATGATAGAACTGAGATTTGACCTAGACAGTTGGGTTCTATGGCATGTAACCACTAACCCTCCCAAATGTTATTATAGTTTTCTTTGTGAGCATGCAAAAAAAAAAAACCAACCCCACCTTATTTCTCTAAGCTTAATTTAATTCATAATAAAATGGACACAACCTCTACCTGAAAACTTGTTTTTACTAGTTTTACTAAAAACATGTTTTTACTAGTTAAATAGAGGTTAGAGTAGCACAGACTTTTTTTTGCCTGGGCTTGGCTTTGAAGTATAACTCTTAGACCTTAGTCTTCTGAGTAGCTAGGATAATAGGAATGAGCCACTAATGTCTACCTTTGAATATATGATACTTTTGACTTTGAAAAATCAACAATTATTAGTTTTGGGAGTTATTAGTTTTGATCATTTTCCTTATTTGATAGAAAAGAAAGTAAATTCTGTGATGTTAGGTGACAAACATCTCATGATAGACTTAGATCTATAACTCAGACCTTCTGGCTATGTTTCTATTACCATCTAGCAACTTTCCTTGCTTGAAAAACCATCATAGGAGAGATTAAATTTCTTAAATGTTCCCATAAAAGTAAGGATCAAGCTGGATGCCAGTGGCTCACTCCTGAAATCCTGGCTGCTCAGGAGGCTGAGATCTGAGTTTCACGATTCAAAGCCAGCCTGAGCAGGAAAGTTTGTGAGACTCTTATCTCCAATTAACCACCAGAAAACCAGAAGTGGTGCAGTGGCTCAAGTGGTAGAGTGCTAGCCTTGAGCTGAAGAGCTCAGGGACAGTGCCAAGGCCCAGAGTTCAAGACCCACGACCGACCACAAAAAGAAAAGTAAGGATCAAGAAATAATGGAGGATGCTATAGGGAGGAAAGTCTTTGTTCTGTATAGCAAAGAACTTAAATTTTTTTAAAATTATCTTTAAGTGGTTGTAAAAGAAGTTCCCCTTCTACAAAACAGTATATGAATACAAAGTGTCTGACAACATTGTCACCCATGGCTCCTAACCCACCCCTTCTCTCATTTTTCAGCGAAGAACTTTTTAATACAGTATTGTTCAACCATGGAAGGTACTAACTTGCAAAGGTCTGGAAAAAACTGAAAAAGTCAAAGTGATAAAAAATGAGAAAAGACTGTTGGGTATTCTAGCAGATGCAGCCTAAGGAGACATTAACCCATTAACCAATGTGTCTGTCTAGTCATCTGATCATCTGATTTTATAGTGATGTGTGCCTTCAGAGGTGTGTGTGTGTGTGTGTGTGTGTGTGTGTGTGTGCCAGTCCTAGGGCACGTTTGCTGACCCTGAGCCTTTTTCTTCTTTTATTTCTCAAGGCTACTGCTTTACCACTGGAGCCTAGCTCCATTTTCAGGATATTTTTTGGTGGTTAATTGGAGATAGGAGTTTCACATTCTTGCCTAGGCTTGCTTTGAACCTCAATCTTCAGATCTCAGCTTCCGTGGTAGCTAGGATTATAGTCATGAGTCTTTAGCACAACTCCATAAGCCATAGAAAATTGATGGATGATTTGTGTCCATAGAGATGCAAATGAACTTTGATTGCACCTGTTTCCTCGCCCTCAAAGCCAGTTTTTTTTTTTTTCTTTTTTCTTTTTTTTTTAAAATTTTATTTGAGAGCATACTGTACAGAGGGGTTACAATTACATGGGCAGGATAATGCATACATTTCTTACCAAGCATTGCAGCCTCCTCCTTTGTTTACCCTTCACCTCCCTTCCCAGCCTCCCCCCTCCCCCCCACCCAATCATACCCCCCCTCCCCCCCACACCGACATTGTAAAGCTGGTTTTGACATGACATTTTGTACTTCTCATTGTTGCAACAGGTCCACCTGAATCCTTAAACGACTTGTTTGTCCCCATCTCCTCCACCTGTTATACTGACATCAAATATAGTGAAAGCAGGGGTTACACTGTGGGGGAGGGACATACAAAGCAACCAAGAAATAATCTTATAAATGCGTTAGAAAAACATGCATGAAAGAAACAAAAACATTAAAATACATATTTGAGGGTTCGTTTTCCTAACATCACATTATCTGACTTTTTCCGCTTGACTCATACCTATACTAGATATTGCAAATAAGGGAAACCATGGGACCTATGTTTCTTTGGGCCTGGCTTACTTCACTTAATATAATTTTTTCCAAGCCTTTCCATTTCCTAACAAATGGGGCAATGTCATTCTTTCTGATGGAGGCATAGAATTCCATTGTGTATATATACCACATTTTCTTGATCCATTCATCTATTGAGGGGCATCTGGGTTGGTTCCATATCTTAGCTATGGTAAATAATGCTGCAATAAACATAGTTGTGCTGGTAGCTTTAGTATGGTCTTTTTTGTAAACATTAGGGTAAATGCCCAAAAGTGGGATTGCTGGGTCATAGGGGAGCTCTATGTGGAGTCTTTTGAGGAACCTCCATACTGCTTTCCAAAGTGGTTGAACAAGTTTACATTCCCACCAACAATGAAGTAAGGTTCCTTTCTGTCCACATCCCCTCCAGCATCTGTTGTTGTTAGAGTTCTTGATTTTTGCTGTTCTAACTGGAGTGAGGTGATATCTCAATGTTGTTTTGATTTGCATTTCTTTTATGTCAAAGCAAGTTTTGTAAGGATTAACTTATACATTCCAGCATTCTTGTTGCCTACATAATATGATAACCTATTTTTTTCCATTCTCCTCTGGACACTTATAAGTCCTTTCTTGTTTCCTCATTAATGAACTAAATAAAACATTTAATGTGTATCCATTTTATAGTTGTACAAGAGCCATGATCTCACCCTTTTGGAAGCAATTATGTTTTAACCTGAAACCCTGGGTGTATTCGGGGGTGGGGGAAGGGATGAAGGACCATTTCTTTTAACTGTATTTTTTTCAACTTTTCTTTCTTGCTACTGGGGATCGAACCCAGGACCTTGCACTTGGTAGGTAAGCGCTTTGCCACTGAGCTACATCCCAGCCCAAGAAGGACCATTTCTTGATTGCTGCTGAGGCAAAGATTCTTTACTCTTAACTAGTACGTTCTTTCTTTTTTTTTTTTTTAAAAAAATTTTAGGCGAGAAGAGTTATTCATATCTGTATTTCCCCCAGGAGGCTAAATTACCTAGTTATTCCCAACTAACATCAAAAAAAGAATAGTCAGGTGCCTGTAATTACGGGTTCACGCCTGTAATCCTAGCTACTCAAGAGGCTGAGATTTGAGAATCGCGGTTCCAAGCCAGCCAAGCCAGCCGGGGCAGAAAAGTCCCTGTGAAACTCTTAACTCCAATGAACCACTCAACAGCTGGAAGTGGAGCTGTGGCTTAAAGTGGTAGAGTGCTAGCCTTGAGCACAAAAAGGTTCAGCGACAGGGTCCAGGTTCTGAGTTCAAGCCCTACGACTGACAGGAAAGAAAGAAAGAAAGAAAGAAAGAAAGAAAGAAAGAAAGAAAGAAAGAAAGAAAGAAAGAAAGAAAGAAAGAAAGAAAGGAAGGAAGGAAGGAAGGAAGGAAGGGAAGGAGAGAGGGAGAGAGAAAGGACGGAAGGAAAGAAAAAAGAAATTAAAGAAAAAGAAAGGAAGGAGAGAGAGAAAAAGGAAGGAAGGAAAAAATTAAAGAAAAAGGAAGGAAGGAAGGAAGAAAGGAAAGAGAAAGGAAAGAAAGAACCCACAACCGACTGGAAAGAAATAAAGAAAAGGAAAAGGAAAGAAAAACGAAGTGTTTCATTTCTGATTGACCCACCTTTCCCACGCGCGGCCACCAGGGGGCGGGAGAGCCTGCGCGATCTCCGGGACGGGACTGCCCGTCCACGGGACTCAGGGGGCGGGAGGCCTCGGTGGGACGTCCGTGGGAGGGAGAGGATTAGGGCTGGGAACCGCAGGGCCAGTTCAAACAGCCCCACCCCGGTCTTTACGGCCGCGGGTGAGTCCGCCGGCCTCGGAGGAGGGCAAAGTCCGGACAGAATTGCGAGTTAACCTTGGATGCACTGAACGAACAGCTTTGCTAGCCGAGGACGACATCCGCGCGCCCCAGCCCCCTTGAGGGCGCTGCCCGCCGCTGACGGGTCACGGGTCCCCACGACGACAATCGGGGGAGGGAGGGGTGATGGGGAGCACCCCCACATCGCCGGACGGGGGCGCGTGGCGGTCAGGAGGACGCGCGCTCCAGTGCCCGCGAACCCTGCGAGGTCTCCGGAGAGGGGTCCCTCGGTTCTCTCGCCGCCAGCTCCGAAGCGGCGCTGGATCAAGCGCAGGCGCCGTTCCACTCGTGTTTCCACCACCCGCAGCACACCCCCACGGCCTCGCCGCAGCCGGGCTCTGGCGGGGTCCGTCTCTTGGGTATCGTACATTGATTGATTGGTTGATTGATTGAGGAACCGAACCTGCGGAGGGGCCGCTGGGTCCGGTGTGGATGGAGGGGTTAACGCGGGACTCGAGGGTCTTTCTACCCCGCCCGGCAGCGCTCAGGTGCGGCTGGATCCCGAGCGAGGGGAGGTGTGGCGCTGGCGCGGGGCCGGGCGGCGCTGGCCCTTTAAGGAGGAGCGCGGGGCGCGGCCCAGGTGCGGGGCGGGTCGGCGGGCGGGGAGCGCGCTGCGCGCCGGCGCTCGGCCCCGGGGAGCCGGATTTGGAGCGCGGCGCCGGCGGGGGCCGGGAGGGGGCGGCGCGGCGGACCTCGGGGGCCCGGGACGCTCCTCCGACGCGAGCGGCCGCCGGCCCGGCTCCGCCTTGCGCCCGGGAGCTCCCTCGGCGCGGCCCGGCCGCTGGTCGCCGCTCCGCCGGGGCGCGCTCACCTGGGACGCGCTCCCCGCCCCGCGGGCACCTGGGCGCCGGGATGAAGGACCGGCTGGAGCAGCTGAAGGCCGTGAGTCGCGCGGGGCCGGCCGGGGGTGGGAGTGTGGGAGGAGGATCGGGGGATAGATCGGGAGGATGGGGGGTGTGGATCCGGAGGATGGGGGGGGCGGATCGGGAGGATCGGGGGGGGGTGGATCCCGAGGATCGGGGGGGGAGGATCGGGGGGATCGGGGGGGCGGATCGGGGGGGCGGATCGGGAGGATCGGGGGGGCGGATCGGGGGGGCGGATCGGGAGGATCGGGGGGTGTGGGTGTGGGGGGAGGTTCGGGGGATAGATCGGGAGGATCGGGGGGTGGATCCGGAGGATGAGGGGAGGGCGGATCGGGAGGATCGGGGGGAGGTGGATCCGGAGGATCGGGGGGGCGGATCGGGAGGATCGGGGGGGGGGGGGGGAGGTGGGTCGGGAGGATCGGGGGGAGGTGGATCGGGAGGATCGGGGGGGGGGCGGATCGGGAGGATCGGGGGGTGGATCGGGAGGATCGGGGGGGGGGGCGGATCGGGAGGCTCGGGGTTGGGGTGGGGAGGGGGGCGCTGGGACCCTCGGGGAGGCGCAGCTGCGCGGGGAGCGGCTGTCGCTGTGACTCCGCAAGTCCAGGCGGATGGCGGGGGGCGCTGCTGAGGCCTGCGCTCTCCCTCCCCCCCCCCCCCCCCCCCCCGCCACCCCCCTCCTCGCCGCATCCCGCACCCTTCCTTCCCGGCCGGGTCATGTGCTCGGTGATTCATCCCGGGGCAGCGATTTCCCTGAACGCCTCTTAACGTTCCACCGCCACGGGGCTGGACAGCGGCTCCCCGCGAGCCGGAGGCGCAGGGCCGGGGTGGGGGGGGGCGGGGAGGGGGGCAGCTGGGGTTCACCGTGAGGTCAGCCTGCCCGTGGCTGCTTTTGGCCCTGTGCCTCCTGCCGGGCTCCCCCTCGCCTTCTCTTCCTATGTTACTCTCCTGGGGGAAGGGGCGGGGGGGGGGGGGACCAGGCCCGGCCACCCCCCCCACTCCCCCCTTCCTTCGGGGAGCGGCTCCGACCGTCAGTCACGCGCTAGGAGGGGAGTCTGCTTGGAACAGCTGTAGTCCCGGCCGAGGCTCAGCCCGGGGAGACCAAAGCTGGGAGCTTTGGGTTACTTCCTCTTTTGAGACTGCTTCCTGATCTGCCCCGTGGGTTATGAGGATTGAGTGGCCAGGGCACTTGTTCCAGCCAAACGTTCACGCGTGGTTTTTCCAGGCAGCTATGCATTGAGTCATTGAATAGTAATTATTAAGTGCATTAGGTGTGTGTGTGGGGGGGGGGGAGCAGGGCAGGAGTACAGCGTCAAACCTTGGGTGACCCAGTGACATAGGCTGTACCTTAATGGTATAGTTTAAAAATCTATCCCTGGAGCTAGCCAGGCAGTGGCTCACAAGTGTAATCCTCGCTGCTCAGGAGGCTGAGATCTGAGGATCAGGGGGAGTTCAAGCTCCAGGACACACACACACACACACACACACACACACACACACACACACACACACACACACACACACACACACACACACACACACACACACACACACACACACACACACACACACACACACACACACACACACACACACACACCCCAGCCTTGGATACAATGTATTCTGTCTACTTGAGAGCTTGGTAGAAGTGTCTCCCTTTAGCCCCCAGTCTATACCTTCCAGATCACACACACACACACACACACACACACACACACACACACACACACACACACACACACCAGCCTTGGATACAATGTATTCTGTCTACTTGAGAGCTTGGTAGAAGTGTCTCCCTTTAGCCCCCAGTCTATACCTTCCAGATCACACACACACACACACACCCAGCACACACACACACACACACACACACACACACACACATCCAGCCCTGGAGCCAGCCAGGCAGTGGCTCACATGTGTAATCCTAGCTGCTCAGGAGGCTGAGATCTGAGGATCAGGGGGAGTTCAAGCTCCAGGACACACACACACACACACACACACACACACACACTCACACACACACACACACACACACACACACACACACCCAGCCTTGGATACAATGTATTCTGTCTACTTGAGAGCTTGGTAGAAGTGTCTCCCTTTAGCCCCCAGTCTATACCTTCCAGATTGAACTCGGCTGGATCTTTCCAGGTAATGCACAAGCACATTTGGGAAATGGACTGGTTTAGAACTGGGGTTTTCTCCTGGCCTCACTGCTTTACTGCCCACTCCTTACACGACAAGCCTGACTTGTTCACTGAAAATATGTCTAGTTGTCCAAGCTAAGTGCTAGAGAGTATGCATGCAGAAGAGCTGTTTGGTGAGTGGTGCATAGAATATCTTTGAAAGGATCATGTTGCAATTTAGTTTTCTTTTTTTGGGGGGTGGGGGGAAGGAGGGGCAATACTGGGGCTTAAACTCAGGACTAGACCCTGTCCTTTAGCCTTTTCTATTCAAGGTTGGTTGAACCACAGCTCCACTTCCAGGTTGGTCCGTTCCCTCCCCCCCCCCCTCTTGTGGGGCTTGAACTCGGTCTGGGCGCTGTCCCTCAGCTCTTCAGCTCAAGGAGAGCACTCTACCACTTGAGCCACAGCACCACTTCCTTCTGTTTTTTTTTGGATTGGAGAGTCATGGATTTACCTGCTGGGTCTGGCTTTGAACCATGATCCTAAGATCTCAGTCTCCTGAGTAGCACCCAGTTTACAATGATTTTTCTTTCTCCTTCTTTATTTGGGTGAGATCTTCATGACCCTGTCATGGGCAGGCTGCCGAGGTGCAGAGGGGCTTATTGTGGGAGTCTGCCTCCCTGTCAGCAGAGTCTCTGGGCTTCCTGGTTACCTAAAAGGGCAGAATTTATTGCCCCTGTTTTATAGATGGGAAAGCTGGAGCTCCACCTTGGTAGGGAGGGATGCCTCAGGCCATACAGCCGGTCTGGGCCCAGCTGGGAGAGGAATTCAGATTCCTGATGCTCATCCTGGAGCTCTTTCTTAGGAGCATGCTGAGTGGGGAGGCAGAAAGGAAAGAAGAGCCTGAATTGGAACAATTTTCTAAATCAGCACGCTCACCAATTATAAAGAGGGGCAAAAGCAAATGGCTGTCAGAGAGAGGCAATGTCCTTCCACAGCATGGTACTAGGTGACTTGTTTTTTTTTGGTAGTTGGGCTTGAACTCAGAGCCTGGGTGCTGTCCCTGAGCTGTTTTGCTCAAGGCTAGTGCTCTAGCGCTTTGAGTCAGAGCTCCAATGTCTGGTTTTCTGGTGGTGCATTGGAGATAAGAGTCTCACAGACTTTCCTGCCCCAGCTGGCTTTGAAGCTTGATCCTCAGATCTCAGCCTCCTGAGTAGCTAGGATTAGGGGCATGAGCTACCAGTGCCAGGCTCTGTGACTTTTTTCAATAGCTCATTGTTCATAGTCTTAATTGAGCTTTGAATTCCAAGAGGGAACCCAAGTACCACCCTTCTCCTTCCAGTGCTTCAATGGTCACCCTCCAACATGTTGAAAGTGGAGCTGTAGAGGTGCTGGTTTGGGGGAGTCTTGTTCTGGAGACATGGAGGTGTGGGGGGTGCTGTAGGCACAGTATGGGCTAGGAGAAGTATGGCCTAGCAGAGCAGAGCCGAGGGAACTGGGCTGCAGGTTTTAGAGCCTCTATTGTGGCCCTGCCAACTTCATAACGATGTTCCTTTTGTTGCTTCTGTTGCCTCTCGATGAGTCCTTTGTAAAACTAGGATTTGGGGCAGATCTCAGAAACCCTTACTGGCATTCTCAATAGTTTTCTGTGCAGCATGTTACAGTTTGTGTGGAATTTGGTGGGCGGTTTACCTGTTCTGTCCGTTACCTATCTCTTACCCCAGGAATTGCCTGCCCTGCAATCAGGTACACCATCTTCTCCCTCTGATTCAAGTTAGCCATTGCATGTATTGGTTAGCCAGGACAATCAGTCCAAAGTCTGTTGAAACACTCTCTCAACCCCAGGGGAGGGAGATGATAACTGCCATCAGATAGCCAGCGGATGTCTTGAGTGAGATTAGTTTTTCTCTGGGTGGGTAGATACAGGGGAAAGATGGGGAGGAGAGGAGGCTGATGGGTAGAAACCAGGAACTTGTAAGAAAGCATTTTCTTCTTCTTCTTATTGTGCCGTTAGTGGTGGGCCTGGGTGCAGTCCCTTAGCTTTTCTCCTCAAGACTGTGATTCTACCACTTGAGGCACATCTCCATTTCCAGTCTTTCGCTGGTTAATTTGAGATGAAAAAGTCTCATGGACTTTACTTCCAGGGCTGGCTTCCAACTTCAATCCTCAGATCTCAGCCTCCTGAATTGTTAGGATTGTAGGTGTGAGCCACTGGTGCCAGGCCACAGAAGCAATTTCGAGTAGTCAAGAGTTGCTCACAGAAGGAGCAGGCTGGTTGGAGAGGCACGAGGGACAGGCAAGAAGCTTGCTGGGATGTCCAACTTGGCTGTAGAAATTTGATCATCTCTTGGAAGGCCTCTGTGAACCCTGACCATGCTTGCTTCTTCAAGATGATTCATTGTTTATGAGTCTGTCCGAAGCCTTTGGAATCCATGAGGCCTAGGAGCTCAGAATTGTACCTTGTCATGCGAGAGTGATGAGATGAGGTAAGCTAGGAACAATCACGAAGTACAGCAAGTATGAGTTCTCTACACGGAAGGACAGAGCTTTGAGGTCACATGACCTGATCTATCTTATCTCTCGACTAGCCCTGCTGCTAGAGAGGGGTTCCCATTGGGGGCTGCTTCCTAGCTGATCTAGCAGCATGTGGTGAGGAATGTCCTTCTTTATCTGCACCAGAGCTGAACTCTGAAACGGCTGAGTCTGGAAAATGCTTGGTTCAGGGAACTTTTGCTTGGTCCTGTTTTCCATTCAACAAGTGTTTGCTGACTATAGTAAGTGTTACTTACTATGTGCTGCCTCCTGCAATAGGTATGGAGGAATAGTAGTGGTCACTTACACTTGTTTTTGTCCTTTAGGAAGTAGATGGTCAGGTTGACAGGCACACATAAACAGATAGACCATCCTTGTGATGGAAGCAACGCCCTGTTGGCCAACCTCTTTGAGATGGGAGATGGATGGGATTCCTAGAAGAAATAATGCCTGAGCTCAGGTCTCTCTTCAGATGCATGGAGTCCCTTAGGAGGAAAAGCAAGAATCCTAGATTTTTCCAACCACTGTCTTCATCGCCAAGTGCTTTCTGTACACACTGATAAGGGTTCTATCTACTCAAGACTGTTATTGGGGGCATATAGAGAAATACAAGTTCTGCTCTAACCACCATGATTAGAACTTTTTGACCCGTATTTGCCATATGATGTTAGGGAAGATGATGATATAAAGTGCTAGTCTTAAAAGATAGCCCTATGGGGAAACACCGAGATAGATTTCATAAAAAAACGGATCAAAAAATAAATCAGAGATAGATACTGATAATGGAAAAGCCAGTGATATATGGAACAGCGATCAAGGACTTTGCACTGCATTGGAGAGGATATATTAGAAGGATCTTCGGAGGGCTAGAAATGAGTGGTATGTACTGGAACTCCCAGAACAGCACCAGTTAGGGAGACATGCATGAACTCAACTAACCACCTGGGGCTTTAAAGGCCAGACTCAGTTTTTTTGTCGTCTTGGTGCTGTTTTGTGTTTGCTGTTTTCTAACATGGAGTTTCCTGTCCTTGCCCACTAGAAGTTGAGGATTTCCAAGGGATCAGAGAGCCTCAGGTTAGTGTTATACTATAACCCATCAGAAATGAGGAGCTGTGCTTTCCCCTTTTAAAATTTAACTTGGTGTTCACTGAGCGCCTATTGCATTACCAGGTGCTATGGGTCAACCCCATTGAGATTCCTTACTAGTCAGGATTCCTTCTTCCTGTCCTCTCTGTGTATCTGGGATGGTTCCTCTCCTGGGAGATCTGTTTTGCTGTGAGCAGACAGGAAGCTGAGAACAAGAAAGGAGAGGAGAGTGATAGGGATTGAGTAGGGATTATAGACTCATCAGCTGGAGGCCAGAGAGAAACGCCTGGATGAAAGAAGGGGATTAATTTTATTTTTATTCCAGCGAGCAGTGGGGGAGGATGGGGGACTGGCAGGAGCCCAGGGAGAGATGCTTGTTTATGCCCTCTTCCCTTCCATCTAGCGCTTCTTCCCTGTCTTTTGCCAGAATTCTTACACACATTGAAAAGTTCATTTCCTTCAACTGTGCCTGGAAATAGTCTCCTTCTAATCCTGCAGCTTGCATTGACTGTATGTTGCTTTGCAACACTTTTGTATTGTCAGAAGGTTTAAAATTCCCCTCCCCCCCCCAGAGGGGAGAATGATGGAAGGGGTGATGTGGACCAAGACGCATTGTGCTTGCAAACTGACAGACTGAATTGTAATGCAAAATTTCCACTGAGTGGGTTCTACATTAGCTTCCATTTTACTTTGTTATTAGGAGTTGGATTCTTTGCCTTCCATGTCTGTTATGTTTAAGATTGGTGATTCTAATTCTTGACACGCAATCATCTACAATAAGATGGCCATGTATTGAATAGCTTGCTAATGGACTATTGTTTGGTTCTTAACCTATCTTTCCTCTACACCTTTCAACCCTACAAGATTCTAGATAATGTAATGTTTCATCTCATTTTATAGATGAGGGAGTACAGGGATCAGATTTATTTCCAGCTGGGAAGTGGTGGGACCAAGAATTGAATCCTTAGTTGGACACTAGTAGCTCATACCTGTAATCCTAGCTCCTCAGGAGGCTAAGATCCGAGGATCACAGTTCAAACCAACTGGGGCAAGAAAGTCCTTGAGACTCTTACCTCCAATAAACTACTCAGAAAAAGCCAGAAGTGGACTTGTGGTTCAAGTGGTAGAGCACTAATCTTGAGCACAAAGAGCCTCAGGGACAGCTCCCAGGCCCTGAGTTCAAGCCCTAGGACTGGCCAAAAATAAGCATAAAAACAATAAACCAAAAATTTGAATACTTGCCTCATTGGACCATCATCCTGTACTGTCCACTGCAGTGCCCCTGATACAGTGGCAGATAACGATATTCCTCTTGTTCCCCTGTGGATTACACATTGGTTTTGTTGGCTGGTTTATAACGGCTTGGTCCTTACCTCTTATTATTTGTCTTGACTTATTTTCTCACCCCACTCGCTGTGGATTTGGTGAAAAACGTTCCCTGACATGAAATATTCACTCAGGGAATCTCTGTATTCACTGGCATATAGACCAGAAGGCACCTATCTGTCACCCAGGATGGATGAGTTCCTAGTCTCCTACCTTTATGGAAACCCAAGGTGATATGGAGGGTTGGGTCTCACCAGAACAACACAAGGGTGTATGGATATCTCAGTGAAAATCCGAACACCTCATTTTCTTTTCTCCTTGCAAAATCCTGCTCTTCCCCTCAGGTTGGGCTGGCTACACTGACCAGGGCTGTGCAGATTCTTTCTATGTGTTGTTATGTAAAAAGAGCCATATGGTATTGCAGAAGCTGTTTACCTTGTCAGGTCTAGGGCTCTGGAAGTAAGCAGAGACCATGCATGGCTCATTCTCTCTTGGGTCTTTCCTAGCCTAAAATCCAGCCATATGGTGGATGAATGGGGTTATTCTGCCCATGTGTTTACCGGTAGATTCTGTAATCCCTGAGGAGCCCGCTCTCCAGCTGGGGTTATACCGGGCTCTCATCCGCCTGTTTCTCCTGCCACTGTCTTCCCTGTGAGGTCAGCTTGAGTTCTGGCATTTGGCTGTTTCCATGGCAACGTGCCCTAGTGTCTGTGGAGACTAGTGAAATTCAGCCCCCACCTGAAGAGATTAGTGGAGCATGTACTGTCTGAGCGTGTCAGCTATCTGGTTTTCTTTTCTTTCTTCTTTTGCAATTTTTTTTCTTTTTTTTCCAATAGTCTTTTAGATTTACAGAAAAACTGCGAAGATAATACAGAGAATCCTGATGTTTCCCTCACCTCAGTGGATGCTGTTTGTTCTAACTATGACTTGAGTATTCTAGAAGGATCATGTTGGGAAAGGAGGTAGTAGGGCAGGTGGAAAGGAAGGATCCGGGGAGGGCTCAGGAAGGATTAAGACCCTGTTAGGAAGTTGTAGGAGGTGTGAGACTGAAGAAGAGGAGGAGGGAGAAGTCAGAAAGAGAATGTAGAAGGCTGGGCTGAAGGTCCCTTTGGCGAAGCTGAGCAGTCCAAGAGGAAGAAGAAGGGATTATTTTAATTTCCTTGAATGGCTCCAGGATGAGCCTGAAAGCAGGAAAAGGGTGTGGTGTACCTAGAACAGCCTTTCTGTAGGTTTCCTAGGATTCCACCGAGTCTTTAACATTTTCCCCCAGGAGTCACCACTATCAACATTCTCTGATGGGTCCCTCCTCTCAGGCCCTATCTTGCAGCCTTGTGATTGTGGGCACCCTGTCCTTTTCTTCATGTATAACTGCTTATATTAAATGCAGTCGTCAGTCATCGTGTGATGGTGTAATAGTCTTACTGTCTTCTATCTGAGACAGTGAGATTCTGGTCAGCTGGGTGGTGCTGTTTGCTCAGATTCTCATCTCTCTCTCTCTCTCTCTCTCTCTCTTTCTCTTTCTCTCTCTCTCCCCCTCCCCTGTATGATTGCCAGATAAACATTAGATGTTCCATAAGTAGTGTTGGATGAATGAATGAACACGAATCTGTTACTCTTTTTTTTTTTTTCCTTGTTATTGGTCATGGGGCTTGAACTCAGGGCCTGCGAATTTGTTATTCATGGAACCTCGAAGTGAGGTGGAAAAGGTATGGATGTTGGCCACAAGACTTCTAGATCCTGCCAGAGTTAATATAGTAGTGAACCTTGGATGGACCTAATGAATGTGCCCAGAACTGGCTTTTGTTCCTTTTTAGCTGGGTAACTTGGGAAGAATTAAACACAGATTTCCCATTTGTGTAGATAGCTACCATTCGTCCTCCTCTCCCCTCTTTTACCAGCTTCTGCTGCTTTTCTTCCTTGAGAATGTTCACTGTTTCTAGGCTGGTCCTAGTCCAGGTTTTAAGAAGTCAGACCAAGTGATGATAGTGTCCATTACACATAATGTGGGTTCTTTAGAAACACACAAAGAAGGTTAAGAAAAATTGACCCTATATTAAGACATGAAACAAGTGTCAAATTCTACATGACATAAGTCATATGTTTCCTGAGAGGGATTGATATCAATACAGATTAACAATGCGGTCATAGTCATCCCCTCCCCGCCCCTCCCCTCCCCGCCCCCACCCTCCACCCCCCACCCCTGTTTGTCCAGGTTGGAAATATAATAAATGCCTTTCTAATGAACTCTTAGCTTAACATTAAATTGAAGCAGAATGACAAACTATGTAGAAGTGAAGGATAATGAGTCATGAGGGTAGCAAATTTCAAAATTGGTGAGGATATAGCAGAAATAGAATCCAGCAGCTTTATTCTATAAGTTCATGTACCTGAAAAATTAAAGTCTTAAAAATGAATGAAGTGAGCCGGTGGCTCATGCCTGTAATCCTAGCTACTCAGGAGGCTGAGATCTGAGGATCATGGTTCAAAGCCAGCCTGGGCAGGAAAGTTCGTGAGACTCTTATCTCCAATAAACCGCTAGAAAACCAGAAGTGGTGCTGTGGCTCAAGCGGTAGAGCACTTGCCTTGAGCTGAAGAGCACAAGGACAGCACCCAGGCCCAGAGTTCAAGCCCCACGATAAAAAAAAAAAAAAAAAAGAATGAAGTAAACCAAACACTGGTGGCACATACTTTTATTCCTAGTTACTCAGAAGGCTGAGGTTTGAGGATTGTGGTTCAAAGCCAACCTGGCCAAATTTGAGACTCTTATGTCCAAATGACTAGCAAAAAGCCAGAAGTAGAAGTGTGGCTCAAGTAGTAGAGCACCAGCTTTGTGCAGAAAAAGCTGAGCAAGGGCACCAGGCCTTGAGTGTGAAGCCCAAATACTGGCACAACAACAACAACAACAACAATAATAATAATTGCTAAATTACAGCCACTGTGGATTTTCGTCTTCCGCAATCACTTGCCTTCTAAGAACTGGCTGGCACTGGAGTCTCATCTTCAGCAGAAACTATAGGGAAGATTAGGCCCCATTCTCTGCTTCAGATGACCCGCCGTGGCATTAGTGGTACCCAACCTTGCTCTGAACATTTCATGTGTGATAGCTAATTTTGTCTCCACCATGGTTTTCTGAGATTATCCTGGTTATGTTATACACAAGGAAACGTAGGCAGGAAGGAATGAAGGGTTTTGCTCAAGGTTACATCCTTGAACAGAGTGATAGTGCACATCTATAATCCCGACTACTCAGGAGGCCGAGTCAGCCCAGACAACCACTTCCACCCTCTCCTGCCATCTTACCAGACAAGCTGACATGATGGTGCCTGAAATCCTAGCTATGGGGGAGGCACAGAGGGGAAGGTTGTGGTCTGAGGCTGGTGGTCTCGGGCAAGAGCAAGACCCTAAATCAAAAATGACTGAAGAGTCAAGAGGGCTGAGATACAGCTCAAGTGGTGGTGTACCTGCTTAATAAGTAAGTATAGGCTCTGAGGTCAAAACCCCGTATTTACCGCCCCCCCCCCCCAAAAAAAAAAACAAAAAGAAAAACAACATCACCGATACCCAGCAACCAAGTGACAGAGCTGGGGATTTTGTGCAGGAAGTCAGCTGTAATCCTTGCACCTTTATACCACGGCATTATAGGTGCCAGCAGCTTTTTCCTTCACGCATGTAGATGAATCCAACACGGCTTAATAGATGTTGCTGCATTCCCTGAAATAAGTAGAGGTGCGCCCGCTGAGAGCCCCCGCGGTCACACGGAATTTCTGCCTCTCTTCTTTGTGTGTTTGCTTTTTTTGTTTTGTTTTTTGTTTGTTCTGTTGGTCATGGGGCTTGAATTCTGGCCCCCCCCCCCCCAGCTCTGTCCCTCAGCTCTTCAGCTCAAGGCGAGTGCTTTACCACTTAAGCCACAGTACCACTTCCTCCGCTTCTTTTCCATTCAAGAGGAGGGACTAGAAAAGCTGCTGCCGGGCAACGTGTGTAGGGAGAAGACAAGAGAATTTGTGCTCACCTGTACTTGTCTAGAGGGCTCTGATCCACCAGCTGATAGATAGTCCTTCCTTGATGTAATGTGGACAGTAAGGACCACGTGTCCTTTGTCTTCTACTGGTTCTTCTATATGTCTCATTTCTTAGAAGATGTCTATTTTTCTACTTCAGTAGTTGGGTCCTCCCCCCTCCCCCCCTCTTTTCCTCCCTCTTCTCTTCCTCCTTTTCTCCCTCCCAATTCTCTCTCAGAACTTAAAGCAGCGAATGTGCAGACTAACGAGGAGAGGCCCAAGAGTCCCCCCATCTTCTCGCTTCTCCTCCCCGATTTCCCTATGTGGTTTCTGAGGCACATTTGGGGGATATCCCGGGGTTTTCTCAGGCCACAGGTAGAAAGCTAAGCTTCTTCCTTGGTGAGAAAAACTATCGTTTAACTAAGACTTGTGTCGTGTTATCCCTAAGCTCCACAAGACCTTGCAGCTGGGGCGATTTCTGTAGGGCCAGGTTGCTACTTCCTCACTGCTCTTAGTGGCAGACCTTCAGCAGGGCACAGTATACTAAGATGGGCTTAGGACTGATGACCTGTGCCTGAGCCCTGGCTCCATAGCTGGGAGACTTGGAACTGCGTCTAGTTCTTCTGGCCTCCCGTTTCTCAGCCGCAGAACCTAGACAGGATTTCTTGCCCTCGGTGTATGAGGAAGCAGGTTGGGGTTCAGAACCTAGTTGGGGTTCTGTAGGTGGCATATACATTTATTAATGATCTGAGTTAGTAAAGAAGAACTCTTGCAGTTAGACTAAGGAGGATAGAGAAAGTTCTTGACAGAAAGACAGCAGTGAGAACCATAGTAGCTTCAATTGCTTGAGATTAGATTCTGGACCCACGATCTCTTCCCACCGAGTCCAGAGAGGAGGTTATCACCCTGGCTGTTGTCTCTGAAATGTGGCATCTGTATGATGTTGGAGAGGGGAGATGATGTCTGAGTTCCCTAGTCAGCCAGGCCCAGCCCAGTGGGCTGAGAACCTTTACTTTCTTTGCCCCTAAGATCCCCCAGAACCCTGGATCTGCCAGAGAGCCACCTACGTTAGAAGGGAAGGGAGCCCTGCCTTGGGATTTGGTGGGTTCCCCGCTGCAGGGAAGGCTGTCAGTAGTTTGGGGTTCATCCATCCCAGGTAGCTTGTGATGGTATATATTACAGTTTGGTGTTACTTTATGGTTATGGGTGTGTGTAGATAACTCTGAATGGGAAGATCTCAATCTAGGACCCGAGTGCTAGTCCCACCTGTATCAATAACTGGTTATTTGGGCAGAGGCCATGCTTTCGTCTTGTAGTAAGGTAATTTAGTGGTAAAAGCTTCCAAGACCTCAGTCAGCTCTGAGTCCCCTGTTCTGTCTCCCCCACCCCTTCACCTTGCTTAGGTGAAAGCTATGGGGAAATTGATGTGGTGATTCCATCTTGTGTACAGTTAACTTCATGGAGTTCTGCTCTTACGTTTGACATTGCAGGAGAACCTTTACAGTATTGTTTAATTCATGTAACAGTCCTGGTATATGCCTGTGTATCTCTATGTGTTTATTATTATTTTAAGAGGACATTTATTTATGTATTTATTTATTTGTGCCGGTCCTGGGGTTTGAACTCATGACCTCAGTGTTGTCGCTGAGATTTTGTGCCCAAGGCTAGCATTCTACCACGTTGAGCCATAGCTCCATTTCCAGCTTTTTGGTGGTTAACTGGAGATAAGAATCGCATGAGTCTCACAGACTTTTCTTGCCCAGGCTGACTTCAAATTGTGCTGCTCTGATTACAGCTACCTGAGTAGTGAGGATTCCAGGTGTGAGCCAGTAGCACCCTGCTAAGAGAGGGTATTCACTTATTTTAACAGGGTAAATCAAATTTATTTTATTGGAAGAGGAGACACTTTTTTTTTTTTTAAAGGAGGGGACTTCTCTGTTGTTGTAAAAGTCAGGTAGTAAAATTCTGTCAGTGGTATTAAATCCATGAGTAGGTAAAAATATCAGACAGGTGTGGTACTTGATTGATCTCTCAGAGCCAGGGAATGTGTTAGAGTAGCTGTGGGTGACCCAAGGCTTCTCTTTCTCCCAGTCCATTGCTTTTTTTTTTTCCCCACAGAAAGTAGACGAGATTGTTTGTTCAAAGCCCACAGGTGATCAGCTTGGAAGGAGGCGATCCCTGTACAAATTCTGGAGAGGTTTCAAAACTGAGCTCATGATGGGGGAGAGTCCTCATGATGGCTGCCCTGTCACGCTTGAGGACACAGCCATTTCCAGTTTCCACACACTTCTGTAATCCACCCATGATGTAGCCTCCTCCCATTTCCTTCACAGCTGGGCTTGCTGGAGTCCTGTCCTGTGGATGATTGTGTGTGTGTGTGTGTGTGTGTGTGTGTGTGTGTGGTGTACACATGTGTACCTGGGCTCTCTCCCTCAGTGTGGGTATTCGGATGACCTCTGAAGAACAGCTTTTTACCCAGCCTGCCTGAGAGGAAGTCAGTTCCTGTTTTCTAGTGAGGATAACAGAGGTTTGGGCAATGGAATTCTGAGGAGCGTGCTGATGCTAGACCATGCTTGTCTCATTGTAGATCCACCAACAGGTGGATCCAGTTTGCAGGTCTCTGTGAAAGGTATTCATTTGATTGGAGTTGGTTTGATTTTGGTTAGATATGTCCGGAAATGTGATGTAAATTAAATCCTGACACGTGCAGTGCAGGGGAAATGACAGATCCTGGTCCAGTGAACACAAGAACTGTATTAGAAGACTGCAGTTCAGCTCATCGAACAAGTACTGGAGAACCTGCCATAAGCCAGGGGCTGGCTCAGAACAGCACAGGGATAGGGGTGTAGGGGGGAAGGGGAGAGGGGGCGGCAGATGTTGGGGTGGGCAGCTCTGCTGGGGACAGCCATTCATGATACACTTCTCTCACAGTCCGGTCCTGATGATCATGTGGAGAAGGCTAGGGGTAGTCTGCAGAGAAAAAAATGCCTTGTGCAGACAGACAGACAGACAAGTCTGACAGATACAGATACATAAGGCAACTCCGAACCCTCGGAAGTTTAGAGTCAATGAAGAGAGATTGCTAAATACAGGGATAAGTAATGGTTGCAATGGTTCTTATAGAAGGTCTATATAAAGCACAGGGGATTTAGGAGGTTTTGAATTTTGTAAGGGGAAGGTATGGATCAGGTGAGGGCTACAGGACTGAGCTGAATTTATTATTATTATTATTATATTCAGTTAGTTGGTCCTGGGCCTTGAACTCTGGGCCAGGCGCTGTCCCCGAGCCTCTTTGTGCTCAAGTCTAGTGCTCTACCACTACAGTGCCATTTCTGACTTTTTCTGATTAGTTTATTGGAGTTAAAAGAGTCTCACAGACTTTCCTGCCTGGGCTGGCTGTGAACCATGATCCACAGATCTCAGCCTGCTGAGTAGCTAGGATTACAGGCATGAGCTACTGGTGCCCGGCTGAATTTTTATTTTATTTTATTATTTTATTTATTAGCTTCAAAAATGATTTTTAAGTTGTGGTCCCAAGGGGTTTCAACTCATGTCGATTGATGAATACAGTGCATCTTGATCTGTGTCACCCCTTTCCTCATCCCCTGCTCCCCCATATCTGAGCTGAATTTTTAAAGACTAAGTAAAAAATTGCCAGTTGGACAAATGCCTTTCAGGCTGAAGGCCTTGTATGACAGTGGTGACCTAGAATGAATGATAGTGTAGGAAGTGGGAGGAATTTCAGTGGAAGGAAAGTGGGTGGGGCTGGAGTGTATGTGTGTGTGTGTGGGGGGGCGGGGGGCTTGTGACTGTCAGGCTTTGGGTTTTAATCCTAGAAGGGGAGCTGTCATTAAATCACTTCAGGGAGCAGAGGGACACAAATCAGGAGATGATTGTGGAGACAAGTGGGAGAATGAGATGCTGGAGACTTCCCACCCATGGTGGCTCCCGGTAACTCCTGGCTCTGAGATTTGTGGGGATGGCCCTAGGGGAGGTGACAGGGCCCTCATGGCTCCCCTGTTTGTGGAGTTGTGAGAGCAATGTATCTTGGGTTTAGGTGGCCACAGGCCATTGAATTGTGGCAAAAGCATTTCTCTTCCCATTCTCCTCCCCCCGCCCCCCCCCCCCCCCCCCCCCCCAGCCAATTCTCTCTGCTTTGAAATCTCCATGGCAGCCGGCATCTGGGGAGAGCCATCAGGAAGAATGTAGGAACAGTGGAGGTCCTGTTGCTGGGTGGGAACAGAATTATTTCCTGTATGTAGTTGGGTTTGTGTGTGTGTGTGTGTGTGTGTGTGTGTGTGTGTGTGTGTGTGTGTGTGTGTGTGATTTTTGTGGAGGAAGGTGTGAGTGAGGTTGAGAAAACTTCTGTCCTCAGAGGTTGCTGGGGCCTTGGTGTGAGGTTCCTTATGAACTTGAGCTGTCTTACAGGGAGAAAACAGCACTGTTTCCTTTGTAATTGCTGCCGGCGGGGTGGGGGTGGGGGGTTAGTCAAAAGAATGGGGAAATCTTAAGTTCGGAAGCTCTTGCTGTGGAGGAAGTGTGTTTGGAGCTGGTGTAGAGTTGGGCAGGGAGGGGCCGTGTCCCATAGATGGCTTAGAGTCTGCCCGTCTTCCTATTTTAGGTATGCCGCTTGGGCTAAGTTGGTAAACCACCCCTAAACGTTAGATTTCTCAACTAAAGTGAGTTAGTGTGTGGGGAGAGATTGGTAAAGAAATAAACCACCACCACCGCCGCCACCAGCAACGACTACATGATATTTGAGTTGAGGCATGTAGTTCCATGGCGGAGTGTGTGCCTAAAATGTGCAAGACCCTGGGTTCAGTCCCCAGCTCTGCAAAAACTTAGAGCAGAATAACAACAACAACAAAAAGCAAACAACAAAACTCATTAACATTTATTGAGCATTTATGGTATTGAGCATTTATGGTATGCTAGGCCCTGCACATTTCGTCCTTACATAGCTCTTAAGAAGAAGGTAGTATATTATCAGTGTTTAGCAGCTAAGGAAACCCAGACCCACGGAGGTTAGGAACTTGCTTGATTCTATTTTTTTTTTTTTTCTCCTTCCTCAATGTTTGCACAGAGTTCAGTAGGTGGTCAAGCTTGGCTTTTGATATCAGACAATGCAACAGCAGAGGTCGATATTGTCTTAGAGTTGCTCATGACTTTTCAAGGAAACTATATACAGAAAGCCCAGGGTAGCTCTTGGGGCTTAGAGGATCATCACTTAAGGTGGCTGCTAATTGTGTTTTGAATTCTCTCCCCGCTCCTTTGTCTCTTACAGAAGCAGCTGACGCAGGACGATGACGCAGATGAGGTGGAGATTGCCATTGACAACACGGCTTTCATGGATGAGTTCTTCTCTGAGGTGGGCAGCCTTCCTTGATTGTTTTCTGAAGGAACACGAGGAAACACAGCTTCCTGAGTAAGAGCAGAAAACCTCAGATCTTTCCGAGGAAGGACAGACACAGTTTTTACTGGGCTGTCATAAACCGCTACAGGGAAATTCTCTTTTTATTTATTTCTTGGGAGGATTTGAACTTTTATCTGATTAAAGTAGAACATAAATTAGAAGTACCTGAAGATATATATTGATTCATTCACGCATTCATTTTGGTACTGGGCTCTCTGCCACTGAGCCACACCTCTACTTCCAGCTTTTTGCTAGGTCATAGGAGAGAAGATTGTCATGGACATTTCTGGTCCAAGTGGCTTCAATCTGGATCCTTGGTCTCCTGAGTAGCTAGGATTATAGGTGTGGTCCCAGAGAAGATATACTTTTAAAGTCTTAGGCTAACATTTTAATGAATTTTTTTTTTCCCTTAAAGGACATAGTTTAAATGTAGCATCAATCCAGTGTCACAGCCAGGAGTAAAAATCCAAAAAACCAAAACAACAAAAACCCTATTCCATCTTTAGACTTGTGATTCAGATAAATCAAATTTACTGCTTCAAAGCATTTCATGGTCCCTTTGACACTGTAGTGGTAACAGAAATGCAGATGAAACCAGCTTATTTCTGTGACATTCAACAGGGACAAAAATAGGTTGCCCAGATGTGCAAATATACCTGTTCTTTGATCTTGAAGGCCCTTGTAGGGATCGTGTTGTGGTGGATAGTGAGGAGTTGAGAGCTAAGCAGAAGTTGATCAAGGAGAAAAGTACTGGCTTTGGCACCAGGTAAACTTGGCTTTGTGACTGTTCCTTAATGTGCTATTATATAGGGTGAGATCATGCCCATAAAACACACACAGGAGGGTCAGGTATGTATGCACTGGAGGAGTTGTATTTATAACACACATACATGTTGTCATTGAAGCATTGAAGTTTTTGACATTGTCCTGTGGTTTCTTTAGTTGTTTTTGTTGGTTGTGGGGCTTGAACTCTCATCCTGGGCACTATCCCTCAGCTCTTTAGCTCAAGGCAAGTGCTCTACTACTTGAGCCACAGCGCCACTTCTGGTTTTCTGGTGGTTAATTGGAGATAAAGAGTCTTTCCTGGGCTGGCTTTGAATTGCGATCCTCAGCTCTCAGCCTCCTGAGTAGTTAGAATTACAGGCATGAGCCACTGGCACCCGGCTCTTTAGTTTGTATTTCCCCTAGGTGGGCAATAGAAGGCATTGTATTCTTTCTGCAGGGAGACTCAGGCACTTCCTATCTCTTGGGGTTGTGGATGTGGAAAAGTAAGTTCACAGGTATCCTCCACATGGAGTCGGCGGGGCCCATTATCTGCCAGGATAATAAATAAGTGGGTTGAAGAATAGCCCTGAGTATGTGGAGGCCTGACAGAGAGGTTAGCTATATGAGCAGAGGCCTCTTGTAGGTGGGCCTTGTCTTTTTGGAGAAAGAGAGAGAGTGAGATCGAACAATACTTGGGCTGTTCTCCTTGTGGACCAGGGAAGGACAATGTCCTCTATTGAGCGGACTCAAGGAGATGTTTGAAGACATTGTGGCTTGTTCTGCAGTCTTGCCCTGGGCAACCACAGAGACTAAAGAATACCTTCTCTAATGAAAGGAACCTTCTCCAATGACCGGTTCCCCCATCCAGCAGCAGGATGGTTGAGAGGAGCTGGGGAGCCGGTGAGCTTCGGCCTGTGGGACCCTGGCTCGTGTCCATCCTCAAGTATTTCATAGCGCTGTGACCTTGGTCTCACGGAGCTTTCACTTCCTTCTGGAAACTGGGAAAGGTAGTCTTTACATTTCTGGGCTGTTGAGAGGATTGGATGCTGAGCCTCACCCATCTGGCAAACATTGTGTGGACAGAAGAAAGATTGTCTGGGTAGAGGAAAGATTTTTTTTTTTTCTCAAGAAGCCCTTCAGAGGCCCTGTTCTGTTTCTAATCCCTTTATCTTTGTGAAAGGATTTTCGGTCTAGAAAATTCCCACAAAACCCTATCGTAGCTAGGGCAGAGAAGGAGACAACATGGTATGGAACTGTTACCCTCCTGATCCCAGTCTCCTGCTGTGGTAGCTGCCTTGACAGGCATGTGCCCTGTGCTCAGGTACTGGTTGAGAAGGGATGGATGGAGGTTTTTAAAAACATTTATTTTTATTTTTTGTTTTATTTGTAGAGGTTTGAACTCAGGGCTTTTTGTCTGCTAGGCTGGTGCAATGCTACTGAGTCACACTTCTAGCCCTTGTTTTTCACTGGTTATTTTAGGATAGGGTTTACTTTCTACTAAGAAATGCACCTGAACTACAATCCACCTGTTTAACGTTTCCTGTTATTGCTGGGATCACTGGCATGCCCCTCTGTGTCCAGCCTCCCTCCACCGGGGCAGTGTCTCAGCCTTCCCTGCCTGGGCTGGTCTGAGCCTGTGACCTCTCAGGCGCAGCCTTCCTTGGGGCTTTGGGATGATGGGCGTGGACCACTGGCCCAGCTATAGGAGCCTCATCATCTTTTGGCCCAAGTTGGCCTCAAAGCACAGTCCTCCTGTTTGTCGTCTCCCTCATAGTTAGGATTGTAGGTGTGAGCCACCATGTCCATCTTAGGATGATACTCTTGTGACAAAACTGGCTTTTTGGCCTGGCTCCTACAGGTAACCCTTTGTTATTTGCTACCTATAGATAGTGTGAATCACAGTTTGGTCATATAAGCCATTGCCAGAGGTAGATGGAATGATAGAACCAGTGTGTATTCAGAGTACAATTTACACTGCAAAATTCTAATGGCATCCCCAGCCTCCCATTACCACAGGAAAGAGCTGTCCTCCATGTTTTCAGTCCATTTTGACCAATCAAGAGCTTGGTAAATGATACACTCCAGATTTTCTTTATTTTTGAGTCTCATTTGGAGTTGTATATATCTCCCTTGATCATTTCCTTAGTTGGGAGAGAGAGAGAACAAAGTTTGAGGAAACGTCTCTGTGTTTGGATGTGGAAATCTTAAGGATATATCGCTCTGTATTCATTCAGTGAGCCAAATGTATAAGTGCTTACTGTTTTGATTCAAGCCAGGGTGTAGGTGCTGTGGATGCAGTGTTCTGGGTGATCAGGCCCTGGGCTCTATGATGGCTCTTCCCTGCTAAGAGAGATAGAGTTTTTAAATGATACAAAAACTTACCATATCATAGCAGAAATATCAACCTGGTACTATAGGAGCTTAGAAGAGGCAGCATCGCATTCTTCCTCAAGGAAGGCAGGGGTCTGGTTCTTTAATGGACTTGCACATCACACTCACTCATAGAGATACTGATGTGTAGAACCTGCCATGGCTCAGACTTGGATTTCTCAGTTCTTTCAGGTGATGGAGCTGGAGCGCATCATGTTCATGTTGAGTGCAAGGAAGCCAAACTCTCAAAATTGATAGTATACATTCTCACTCATTTGAGTAATATAGACTTCAAATGATGATCATAGAAATGGTAATGGGACAGAATTGTGAAAGGAAGACTATGTAGGAGAGGATTAGATGGTGAGGGTGAGGGGGAAGGAAGGGACTGAGGGGTAAAGAGGATCAAAGGACATTTCACACATACACAAACAAACATGTAAATGTTTGCATATGTTGTTGGGTCTTCGTCCTTCCCACGGAAGATGGACGCAGTCCTGGGTCCGAGGAAAGGTAAGTGCGGCACTCCCCGTTCCCCAGCCTCCCTCAGCCCAAGAGACAATCAGACACAGTGGGGAGCCAAATCCAGCAGGTAGAAAACTCCTTCATTAACAGAGAGCAGCCCTTTTTAAAGCCAAAAAGGGCGGGTGGCATGGCAAGGAAGGAAGAGGAGCCAATCACTGTCAAGGTCAGACCCTGTCATGCACCTAAGCCTTCACGGGCAGGTTAGGCACTGATCGGAAGATCAGTTGGGCTCTGCCCACTCTACTCTCTCCCAGCGCCATCTTTGCTGCCCATGTGCTCTACAGTAAATTGGGCTCTGCCCACCCAACCCCCTCTCAGCGCCATCTTTGCTGCCCATGTGCTCTACAATATGCATATAGGAACACAGCATAATGAGCCCCACCAAATGCTGCTTGTAAAAGGAGGGAAGAGAGCAATGGGAATGGGCTGGAGGGGCTGAATGTGTCGAAAGGGCACTGTTTCTACATAAATGGAAATTTCCCAATAAACCCTCCTCATATTCCAAACTCTAAAACAGTAATGAAAAAAATTCTAATGAAAGAAACAGGAAAGCAGCAGCAACAAGAAGTTCTTCTAGATGGTATTGCTGCCTTCTACAGTGATGAGCCACTGTGGAGCGTGGGGGAGAATCTCTGAGGATTTAAACAAGGAAATGATGGGTTCAGAGAGTATTTTAGAGAAGCTGACTATGGCAGTGCGTGAAGACATGCAGAGCCCCAAGAGGAAGACCAGCAGGTGCTGAGTTCTGCTGGCTCTGGGACCCTGATGGACAGTACAGTGTGTTGATGAGGATTGTTTCGCACAGGGAGTGTGGAGTTGGGGGTTGGTGCAGGGCGTCAGAGGTAACGGGGCTCCAAGGCCAGCCTCTGTGATGCCTCTGGTCTCTCCTCTTAGGATTGAGGTAGCCTGTTCTGATGACCAATTCTGACAAATCACCTCAACGTTTAGGGGGTGTAAAGCAACCTGGAAATGAGGAATTTGGATAAGGCAGAGTCGAGTTAGTCTATCTCTGTTCTCTAAGACCTTTGCTGGGAAGAGTTGAATAGCCAGAGGCTGGAATGTTAGAGAGTACTGTGTTCTAATGTCTGGACCTATTCTTGGCCTTTATTGATGATAGCTTGAGGTCCTTAACAGCATGGTCCACTGAGATCTTATTATTACACCAGAACTCAGGGGTGCAGGGCGAATGTTCCAGCTACTGTGTAAAACTTCTAACAAGGTAGTCTGCCAGATTCAAGAGAGAAGCACCTAGAACCCACGTCTCATTGGGAGGAATAGTAAAGAGTTTGCACATGTTTTTAGACCACTGCAGAGTTACAGTTCCATTTGGTATAATTGTTGTGAAAATGGGAGATGCTAGAATAGCCCCCATGTCATTTTATCAGGGAGGGAATATGACTCATCCCTGGCTGCCGCTGGATCCCGTGGCCGTGACCATCCCTAGTGTGCAGGGACCCCGGGAAAGCAAGCACTTAGCCAAGAGCAGATAAGAGTCTCATGGACTTTCCTGCCCAGGCTGGCTTTGAACCGTGATCCTCAGATCTCAGCCTCCTGAGTAGCTAGGATGACAGGCATGAGCCACTGGGCGACATGGACTTTCTTATAAAAGGATGAATGGACACATCAAGGAAAATGCTCCCCCTTCCTCCCTCCCTCCCTTCCTTCTTCTCTCCCTCTTTCTTTTCCTCCCTCCTTCTCTTCCTCCCTTTCTCTCTTCTGGCTGTCATAAAGCAGCATAGACTAGGTTGGCTTATAAGTAACTGAGACTTACTTTCTGTAATTCTGGAGTCTGAAATTGAATTCAAGGCTTCAGCATGGTTGGGCCCAATGGAGAGGTCTTATTCTCTATTGCAGATTACCAATGTTTTATGTCCGAGCATAGTAGAAAGAGAGCCAACCTAGCTCTTTGGTCCCTTCATATAAGGCTACTAATCCCATTCATTAGAGCTCCACCTTCATAACCTAATTGCTTCCACCTACAAATAGCACCAACATTAACTGTTAGTTGCCAACATAGGAAATTTGGTTGTGGGTGGGAGCACATCCAGTCCATAATAGATGAACTTAAAAAATTTGAAAACTATTTGTCTGGTATATTAATAATGCTTATCACTTGAAGTGACTTGTATTCGTGTATTCCTTCAACGGAATCTACTGAGTGATACCTTAGGCTTGACACAATAGTGGATCTGAAGTATTTAAGATGGGAGAGCCACAGTTCCAGCACTGAGGAGATCTGGGTCAGGAATGGTGCGCACAGGCAAAGTTCTGTAGGGCCTGGGCGTGTGGGGTAGGACAGGGTAGCACAGAGATTTGCTGTGTGGGCTTGATTTTTGTCAGACCAGAGAACCTCAACGTGAATATTACTTGGAAGTTTAGGCATTAAGTCAAATCTAGCAGGTTAAAGACTTCTTAACCCTTTAAGAAGGGTATTTGGATGACGGGGTCATACTAGGCAAGGCAAGCTGGTAGATCCTGCATTGCCAGGCTGTCCCAATAGGGAAGATAGGGACTCCTGGCAGTCGTTTGCCTATATTTGCTCTCAATTAATCCCAGCCCCTGTTCTGTGTTGCAGGGAACTGTAATCTATAAACCATACTTATTACACAGATTAATGAGTTTCTCTCATATTTCCATGCTTGCATTTATCATGCTTTGTTTGAATCGCCCTCCCTAATGCTCTTCCTGATACCCTATTCTCTCCATTGTGTGTGTGTATAACAACACACACAATTATCCATCCATCTGTTGGCAGATACCTAGGCTGATTCTATATCTTGGCAATTGTGCATATTACCACAATAACCACGGATATGCAGGCATTGCTATTGTATGCTGACTTCATTGTCTTCCAGTATGGTATGGTCATTTCGCAGTTCCACTTTTAACTCTTTGAGAACTTCCATATTGTTTTCCATAGACTCTGAACCTAGTTTACCTTCCCGTCAAAAATGTGTAAGGTTTTCTTTTCCCCCAATATCCCAAATTAATTAACTGATTGATTTTGAAAGGGCATCTCATTGTCTTTTTGATCTTCATTAGAAAATTACATTTACAGGTTCTCTTGCAAACTAACTTTTAGTATGTCTGACCAAGAATAATGCTCTGGAGTGAATATTTGTGGGTTGTTCCCTGAATTTATATGCTGAAGCCTAAATTTAATAGATTTCCCAGCTTGCAGCATTGTGAGAAATATAGACTTACTATTTAGAAGATGGATGTGTATCATGTTTGTCTAAGAGGAGTCTGAACAGACTAGGCAGGAGTCAGTAGCAGAAGATTCTCCTGTCTTGACATGTCTCCTCAATGGATGTTTCTTTCATTCGATAGATATTGCCTGTGTTGTCCCAGTTCTGTAGGTCAAATCCACCGTGGCCTGGCTATCAGCAGAAAGCCCTGGCTTTAGGCTCTGTTGACCCTGTCTGTTGTTGTTCATTTTCAGGGTGCTTGGTTGGTCCTTCTTTGCTTGGCTTCTTGGCCCCTCCTTCCTTGTGGAAATGTGTCCTTGTATTATATTGCTTTGGCTAAAGTAACTGATTGGCTTTTGTCTTCCTGAATAAAAGTTGAGAGATGCACAGCTCAAATACACACAGTTGATTTGAGATTATTGCCTAAGAAAACGTGCTTTTGCTGGTCAGTATAGTTCTGAGTCAGTATAGTTCATTAAAAAGTTGAAACACTAGACTTAGTCTTGTTAAAACCGGATAGCGACTTTGGACATCTGTTGCTTGACTAACTGAAGCCTTCCTTCTTGGAAGTGCTGCTTTGTTTTTTTGAAGCAAAGGAAGTAAAGCGGACATGACTGAGCAGCTCTGATGTGAAGACTGTTTTGGGTTGTGTCATTGTGGGGGAAAAGCAAAGGTGTACGAATTGTGAAAAGGAGAATTTATTTATTCGCCTGTACAAACCGCATTACTTTTGTCACTTTAGAAGGGTGATTCACAGTAAGTTCTCTGTAAATAAAAATGCAATTAATGTACAATTAATGCAAAAATGCAATTAAAGTACATAGGAGATTAGAGGAAGCAGAAGTTAATTTGTGTGTGTGTGTGTGTGTGTGTGTGTGCGTGCGTGTGCGTGTGTGTGCGTGCGCACGTGCTGGCCTGGGCATTGCTCCTGTGTTCTCTTGCTCAAGGCTAATGCTCTACCACTTGAACCACAGCTTTATTTCTAGCTTTTTGTGGTTAATTGGAGATAAGAGTCTCTCGGGCTTTTCCTGTCCCAGCTGGCTTCCAACCTAGATCCTCAGATCTTGGCCTTCTGAGTAGCTAGGATTAGCTGCAAGCCACCAGCTCTCGGTTAGAGGTTAATTCTTAAGAATAAGAACCAGAGCTTGTCGCTTAACCTTTCCACCTTAGTCCACCACAACCTAACAGTTCTCCAAAGGAGTTTTGCTTTCTGTTGTCTAATTTGACTCTACTGGTGAATTAGGTCCCAGAAGGAAGAGGCCATCTATGACTTCAAAAGAATTTCCTTCTTTTAGCTAGGTGATACCAACGAGTGTACTATGGTAGTCATGATTGCCAACACTCACCATGAGGGACCTGCTGTCCTTAGATTTCCTTGATTGCTTTCTGATGACACAAGAATATCTTGTGAACATTAGGGTTGCGGTCTTGAGTCACATGAGACACGCTTGGGAATATGTAGAGTACTATCTAGCATACAGAAATAGGAAGTATTTATCATTGTTATATTTATCATTGTTATAATCTAGCATTTACTCAGCAGTTGTATTAAGCATAAAACTAGTCTGTTTCATATTTTTTTAAAATCCTATATTATCTGAAGTCCCATATTGCTGACAGATCAGTGAACATACATTTTAAAAGTCAACATATATCCAGGCACTGGTGATTCACACCTGAGAACCTAATCTAGCTACTTGGGAGGCTGAGATGTGAGGATTGCAGTTTGAAGCCAGCCTAGGAAGGAAAGTCCATGAGACTGTTAGACTCTTATTTTTGATTAACTACCACCAAGCTGGAAGTGGAGCTGTTGCTCAAGTGGTAAAGTGCACAAAGGCTCAGGCTCTAACTTGAAGTCCTAGTACTGGTGTGTGCATGTACACTAAAAGCCTTGAGCAAAAATGCTCAATGGATAGTGTCTAGGCCCAGAGTTCAAATCCCAGGCTGGCACACACACACACACACACACACACACACACACACACACACACACACACACAATATATCAACATGTAACAATAAGAAGTTGGGATGCATTAGCTGCAGATTTAGCATGGGGATTGTTTCCTCAGCACTGTTTCTTTAGTGCTCATTTAGGGAACTGTGGTCCAAGGACAAAAACATGAGGCCATGAACTCTGTGAAATGCAACTGAACCAATTTCTCAGAAAGGACATGCACATTAGCCTGATGTGAGCTGAGTGCACATGAACTTGGGAGAGACGATGGTGTGTTCTGTAGCGGGTCTTGCGTGGAGATAGTGATATTGCGGGAGTCTTAAAGAATTACGATGCAGGAGAAGTGGGAGCAGAGGCAAAGTTTATTTGAATGGGAGAGTAAAACATCAGGAAACTGAAGCAAGACACTTAACTACTGGTAGGTTGTTACTGATCCCCTACCAGAACTCCTGGTCAGGAAGGCCACCAGATGCCATAGGAAGCCTTGTTCAACTACTTCTCCAGGTGCGGGAGGGGGAGGCAAGGGAGGAGGGACCAGGATGATCAACGTTTAGGCCAGGACACTGTCCAGTTCTCCAACGAATCTTCCAGAAGAGATTCATTTTTCTAAGGCAACAAAAATCCATTGACCATGTAGTATCTAAGACCTCTTTGGTTGTCAAAAGTTGCTCATTTTAAATTGTTTAGTGTATTTTATTCTAGAAAGATCCAATCTTTTTTTTTTTTTTCAACATCAATTCCATTAAAAGTGTGGAGTGGAAACATGGTGGACTCAGTGCTGCTTTTTGAACTGGAGGAGTTGGTGTGAGAGAGAAAGGGGAAGGTAGGGACACGTGGTAATCTGGGGAGGTAGTCTAGAGTTCAAGTGTGGTAACACGTGGTAATCTGGGGAGGTAGTCTAGAGTTCAAGTGTGGCAACCGAGGCCACCCATTTTTTTAAATTGTTGAGTAGGCTCAAGACTGCTAAAAGAGAAAACAGTATGGAGAAATAGACAAGTCTCAGATCGCGGGGATAAAGCATACCCGCCGGAGTCTGAGTGCAGTGTTTGAACGCTCTCTCTACCGCTGGCTATGGGACCTATGACTTCTGAAAACTTGAGCTTTCTCATTTAAATATAGGTGCTAATGCCATCTTGTAGGGTATTTTGCCAGCTTAAAGTACTTCACAAGTATATGAGTGTCTACTTGTATATTTATTTATACTCCAATGATGTAATTACATTGAAATTTTATTCTACATTTTAAGGCAAGTGACTGTATAGTCCGAGTATGGCACTAAGCCAATATATTTATGGCAGGGTAGGGATAATTGATTTGATGGTTAGAGAGCTTTTTATTAAGCCTATTTTCTGTCCAATTTGGAGAGCTGCCATCAAGTGTATCTATCTATCTATCTATCTATCTATCTATCTATCTATCTATCTATCTATCTATCTATCTATCTATCTATCTATCTATCTATGTCTAGTACTAAGGCTTAAACTCAGGTCCTGGGTACTGTCCCTGAGTTTTCTTTGCTCAAAGCTAGCACTCTACCCCTTGAACCATGGTGCCACTTCTGGCTTTTTGCTGGTTAACTGGAGATAAAGAGTTTCACAGAGTTTTCTGTCTGAGCTGGCTTTGAACCTTGATCCTCAAATCTTAGCCTCCTAAGTAGCTAAGATTACAGGTGTGAGACACTGGCACCCAGCTTACCGTTTTTCATTAGGTTTTTAAAAAGAAGTGGACCATTTACTTGAAGAAAAGGACCCTGGGAGATTCTTTCACACTGAGTTGTGTTTTTGTTTCGTCTTCAGTGGGAAGAGCCTGCTGCGTGGCATTTTACAAGGTTTCCATTGGTTAGTTGCAGTGGGAACGCGCCCCTTCATTCTGGGGTGAGGTGATGGATCGGAGTGTTGAGGTCCCTTCTGCATGGGTTGCCCCTGTACACTGTAGCAAACACTGTGGTGCTGGTTCACTTGTGCATTTGAAAAGAGACCTGAGAGGCCAGGGCCATAGCCCTGAGGTCAAACCCCAATACTTCCCCTCCTTGCAATTTTTTTTTTAAAGGGACCTGAAATTTTAGTGTTCGTGCACCAGTGGTGTCTTGTGATAGAGTTCTGTCCAGGAATGAAAGGCTGCTGGAAACACCCACCTCAAGCAACAAATGTGCAGAAATGGCCGCTGGCCCTAGCTTCTGACCATTTGCAGGAGTCAGCTTGGTAGAGACTGTGTGTGCACCACAGCAGTGTGTCCAAGACAGCTTGGCTGTCTCCTCACCGACGACCCGTGTATCTCCCTATTCCTCTGTCTTCTCTCTTTTCCTTTTTCATATTCTTCTGTTTTTCACGCTGCTCTTTCCCCCTCCAGCTCCTTCCTTCCTTCTTCAGTTCTTCCTTTCTTTCATTATTCTTTTTAATTGTTATTATAAAGGTGATGTACAGAGGGTTTACAATTTATGGCAGTCAGGTATCGAGTACATTTCTTTTGGATGATGTCACTCTTTGCCTTGGCACTCTGCCAGTTTTCTCCTCCTACCCCCCCCCACACGTGGTATAGTTTATTCTTCAACAGAGTGTCCAGTAAGTACCATTGCTGCATTTGTTCACCCTTTGCCCCTCCATTTCTGTACCTCCCCTTGCACTCCCAAAGACGGGTAGATGCAGTTCTTACTTTACGAAGCTAAAGAATCTGCTGACATCTTCCTTCTCATTTACTTTTCATGGGTTTTCCCGATATTCTTGATTCTGATCTGAATCCTACCACGTAAGGTAGAGAGAAAAGCACGTGGCTTTTATTTTACTTCACTTTATTCTTCATTAGTTGTACAGAGGATTCCAATTCAGCCTGTCAATTTATCAGTCTATCTTGATCATCAGTGACCATCTTGATCAATGTCACCCTTCCACCATTTTCTCCCACCTTTCCCAACCCCACCCATCGCCCCAAGTTATCATGTTCCATTCTCATATCTGTCCATGAATATTATGACTGTTTTTGCCCATGCTTCCTCTCTCCATTCACTTTCCTCTTTTCTCGTGACTCCTTCCTCTTTAACATGTATTCCGGCTTCCTGCTATTCATTTTGTTTAAACTGTAAGTTTACCTGCGTATACTGTATACAGTAATTGGCATATATGCAGATGACCCTGTATATGTTTGAGTATGGCTTTTTACATGACGAGTGTGTTAAGATTAATTTTTCTGACCTGTGAAGAGGCCACTTGGTGGGTAGATGACACCTTTGCAATCATTACTTTCTCCCACAAATGGAGAGGGTAGATGGCGTGCACCCGGGACCTCTTCTAATCATCCATCTCTGCCCTGTACATGTTCTTCTTCCTCTTTGATGGTGATGGTTCTTGTCTTTCTGATAATAGATTGAGGAAACTCGGCTCAACATCGACAAGATCTCAGAGCATGTGGAAGAAGCGAAGAAACTCTACAGTATCATTCTCTCTGCACCAATTCCCGAGCCAAGTGAGTGTTTACTGAGTTGAGTCACCCCACACTGACCCTTTGCCTTGGGGCTGAGCCAGTCTTTATTTTCCTTCTTTCTGTGAGTAGCAGGGGATCACACACATTACCTCCCGCTGTATTCACATCACACAACCTCCCTGCCTCCTCTTCCAGCTCCAAGCCCCCACTGCCCGGCCTCTCTCGGCTCTTCCCTTCATGCTCCCACTAGAAATGCTTACCCAACACGTACTCCATTCTCTGACCCACCTCTATGTCTTTGGACTATTTTTCCTCCCTGAAATGTGTTTCTCAGCCCCCTCTCCAGATCTTCCTAAATGTAAGTTCATTTCCCTTCCCTCTATGAGGTTTAAGTTCAAAGGAATCTCTCCTGTCCCTAAACTCACATTTTGTGACTGCCATGAGGCAAACTTTGCTTTCCCTAACAGCAGTTCCACATTTTGAGAGTACAATTTAGGGCTGGACTTTCTGTTCCTGAAGACGAAGGATAAGCCTGGTTTCCTGTCATTTTATGTCAGCTATGGGGATTGGAGCCCAAGATTTTACTTACTAAACATATGATTTGTTTGTTTGTTTGTTTTTTTGGGTCCGGTCGTGGGGCCTGAACTCTGGGCCTGGGCACTGTTCCTCAGCTCTTCAGCTCAAGGCTAGCGCTCTACCACTTGAGTCACAGCGCCACTTCCGGCTTTTTTCTTTTTGCTTATGTGGTGCTGAGGAATCGAACCCAGGGCCTCATGCATGCAAGGCAAGCACTCTACCACTGAGCCACTAAACATGTGATTTGTAGTTACTGAGCAACACTCCTCGTCTGTATACGCCTTTTACAAATAAGCTGTCTCTCAGACTGTAATGACAGATTGTAGGGAGCACATTGGGATAAATGCTTCATGGGTTGTGGGTGCCTGAGAAAGGTTTATTATTACTATTATTGTTGTTGTTATTATTGTAACTCTTTTCTAACCGATTCTACTTCCTTTGTTTACTCAGAAACCAAGGATGACCTTGAGCAGCTCACAGGAGAGATCAAGAAAAGGGCCAACAATGTCCGGAACAAATTAAAGAGTAAGAAGGGAGCAAAGGGATCGAGGAGCCAGGGCTCTTCACCATCAATGACAACACACACACACACACACACACCCGTGTTCACCATCAATGGCAACACACACACACACACACACACACACACACACACACACACACACCTGTGTTCACCCATTTTACTCTTTGCATGGGTACTGGCCCTGGAATGATCTACTGTAGTCTTAGAAATTTTCTTCCTTGTGGATCTTTTTTGTTTTGTTTTGTTTTTGTTTTTGGGTCCGGTAGTGGGCCTGAACTCTGGGCCTGGGCGCTGTTCCTCAGCTCTTCAGCTCAAGGCTAGTGCTCTACCACCTGAGCCACAGCGCCACTTCCGGCTTTTTTCTTTTTGCTTATGTGGTGCTGGGGAATCGAACCCAGGGCCTCAAGCATGCAAGGCAAGCGCTCTACCACTGAGCCACCTTCCCAGCCCCTTCCTTGTGGATCTTGACTACAGTTGAAAGAATTTAAACATGAAGTAAAGGGATGGGAGTTAATGTGTGTTTTCAGCTACTGACTTGGTACTTTAGGCTGAGTTCTTATTCTTTTCTCTTAATGGTTCTGTTTCCCCAGTACCTGTGTCCATTAGAAAGGTGTGTAGATGCAGGGTTTATAATTCAGTCTGTGGATGTTTTGCTGGGCTTGGTATTTCTTGAGGTGAGCTTCTCATTACTGCCCTCCTCCCCTGTATCACATACAGTGAAACTGTTGTCATGGATTCATTTCTCCAGGGGTACCCCACAGGTTGATTTAGTTCCATTACCCAAAATATTTGGTAAGTTCATACTGTTGATCAGAGGGGAAAGTGAACCACTCAGCCCAGTTTATTACTTCCTTCCCAAGAATATGTTATAATAACTATGTTAGCCGGTGGTGCCATGCCTGTAATTCCAGCATTCAGAAGGCTGAGGCAGGAAGATTGCCAGTATGAGGCCAGCTTGGGTTATGGAGTATGGTCCTGTCAAAAGGCACAGAGCAAGCTGGTTGCTGGTGGCTCATGCCTGTAATCCTAGCTACTCAGGAGGCTGGGATCTGAGGATCACAGTTCAAAGCCAGCCCAGGCAGGAAAAGTCCATGAGACTCTTATCTCCAATGAACCACCAGAAAACTGGAAGTGGCACTGTGGCTCAAGTGATAGAGTGCTCACCTTGAGCTGAAGAGCTCAGGGACAGTGCCCAGGCCCAGAGTTCAAGCCCCAGAACTAACTTAAAAAAAAAAAGAGCAAAACAAAGCCTGGTATTTGAGTGAGTATATATAAAGGGCCATTAGGAAGGAGGGAGGATGATGATAGCATGGTTACCACTGCGATAAACGTGGTAGGTGAATGCTTATTTAATCTCCACATTGATATTATGAAGTTGGTACTGACGGGCTGGCTAGTCCAAATCTGAAAACCCAGACTTGACACTGCTCCAAAGTCTGAATCTTTCTGAGTAACAAGATGATACCACAAGTGGAAAATTCACACCTTCACTCACGTGGCAGACCTCAAAGAATAGGTGCATTAGAAATACAGCACAAAGCTGGGAGCTGGGAGCTCACATCTGTAATCCTAGTTGCTCAGGAGGCTGAGGTCTGAGGATCACCATTCAAAGACAGCCCGGGCAGGAAGGTCCATGAGACTCTTACCTCCAGTTAACCAACCAACAGCCAGAAGTGGAGCATAAGAGCTCAGGGACAGTACTCAGGCCCTCAGTTTAAGCCCTAGGATCAGCACCAGCCTCCTCCTCCCAAAAAAACCAAAACCAAAAACCCTAAACAGTATATAATTATCTTCAAGCTTTGGTTATGAGGTATATAGGAAAATGAATTTTATAGTCTGTCTTCAACATAGATCATTATATCCATGCAAGTATTAAAAAATCCAAAACACTTCTTTTTTTCTAGAACACTTTTGATCCCAAGCATTTCAAGTTAGGGATACTCAACTGTCTGGTATTTATTCCATTTTGCAAACGAGTCAGTGGAAACAGATTAAGTGGTTCCTCAGTCACACAGCTAGTTAGTGGCAGGGCACAGATTTGGGCGTGTCTCTTGGTGACCAAGACCCACACCGTTAACCGTTTTGCTAAGGAAGACTTAGTAACAGGAAGGACTGACAGAAGCATGTCTGTGTACAGCTCACAGTAGCTGACCTCTATAGAGATGCCGTCTCTCCGTTACTCCATCCCCAGGGGTTCTGTGTAAGAGTGGGCGGGGAGGTCTGCACTGACCGCGGTGTGTCTTGGAAGGAAAAGCAGATGTGTTGTTCAAATAACCCTCCTTCCACTCTAGGCATGGAGAGGCACATTGAGGAAGATGAGGTCCGGTCGTCAGCAGACCTTCGGATTCGGAAATCCCAGGTAAGTTTGTCTCTGGTCTAACAAACGCCCGATTATTAGAATTTCCTTTCCTTGGAAATCCATTGAAGACCTGGCAAAAGGGAATTGTTGAGATTGAAGCAGGAGTCCAGCCTTTTTGGCCCTTTTCTTCCAGGATCCTTCTCAAAGGAGGTTCCTCTAGTTCCCAGGGCACAGCCTATGTATAAGCAGAAATTGGTGTCTTCCCTCTAAAGACTCAAAGTTATTAGATACCAAGTTTGGAGCAAACATGCAAAGCTATGATCCTTCTTCTTAAACAACCAATACACGTTGGGAGCCAGTGGCTCATGCCTATAATCATAGCTATTCAGGAGACTTGAGATCTGAGAATTGCAATTTGAAACCAGTCCAATGCAAGAGAGTTCATGAAACACTTATCTCCAATTAACTACCCAAAAGGCCACAAGTGGAGCTGTGGCTCAAGCGGCAGAGCACTAGCGTTTAGCGCAAAAGCTCAGGAACAGCGCCCAAGACCTGAGTTCAAGCCCCAGGACCAGCACACACACACACACACACACACATTCAATATGACATTCAAGTGGCACAAGATACTCATATAGGACCCAAGCGAGAATAGTGTAAGAAGACATAACTAAATACATGGTGCTCTCAGCATTGAATGATCTAAGGAGAATTAGCTGGTTGCCAGAGGAAGTTGGGTGTTGGTCTGGTAGGAGTGTAGTCAGACTCAGGTCATTCCCCCTCTTTGAGGGACGTGGCGGTGGGAGTGGGCGGGTGCATGCATGTGGACATACATTGGCAGCAGTGGTGGTGGTGCTGGTGAGTGGTAGTGAGGGACAGACAAGCAGAGAGCAGCTTATCTGGAGAAAGACATTCTGGTTAGAGAGCAGAGGCTGTAAATTCAGTAAGTATTACTGAATACCAGGCTGTGATTTGACTCTGATCCTTTTTTTTGGCCAGTCCTGGGGCTTGAACTCAGGGCCTGGGCGCTGTCACTGAGCTTCTTTTGCTCAAAGCTAGAACTCTACCCCTTGAGCCACATCCACACTTCCAGCTTTTTCTGTGTATGTGGTACTGAGGAGTCAAACCCAGGGCTTCATGCATGCTAGGCAAGCACTCTACTACTAAGCCACATTCCCAGCCCTTGGCTCTGATCTTGTAGCCTATAGTCCTTTGTTTCAGGCTGCCATGTGTTATGGAGGATCTTATGGTAGCTGTTGGAAAGCTATGAGTGGAGAAGAAGGAAGAGGCTGGTAGATCCCCGGTGGGGTTTCTGTGGTGATTTTGGTCTGAATTTTCAAGGTGGTAGTAGGTTTGGAAGAATAATATTGGTGATTTGTGAAGGAGAAATTGTTGGGGCTTGATGAGGAGAGATGAGCAAGGAATAACAACCAGGAAGGTCTGAGCTTTGGCATCCAAGGCTATTGAGAGACTTTATCTACTTATAAGCAAGGACAGTTGGGAAGATCAGGTGGGGTAAACTCCAGGATCTTTGGCAGACATTCCATGTGGAAAGGGAGGCTGACATCTTTAGAAGGCAAGCCAAGGCTGCACTCGATAAATGCTACTTGTCCAAGTAGGTGCAGGGCTCTTGAGATTCCTAGAGATTTTCTTGTTTCATCTGACAATTACTATGTGAAGTCAGCCAAGCAAATAAATAGGTATGGAAACAAAGGGTAGTGGACTTTTCCCAAGACCACAACACTAGGAAGCCAGAATGTAGGATCTTTTATTTATTTGGTCTTTTGATTTCAAGGCCAGTGGTGCTCTAGTTTTGCTGGTACCATCCAGCAGTCACTGTGACAGTGGATGCAGAGAGTAAAGAGTCCATGTTAGCGCTGGGTGGTTTCATTTACAGATAGAAGGGCACAATCCAAGGGGCAGCTAACAGGACATCAGGAAGCAGTAAGGTAAGGAAGTACCCACAGGCACTCACTTTGGACAGAATCACCGAGTAAGGTCCAAGACTCAGAAACTAGTGTCTTCACTCAGACATAAGATAACACACACAAACCCGCACTCTTCTGGTGGCATCAGCCCTTCTTCAATACACACCATCCATTCATACTTCCTGCACCCAGTCACAGCTCCCAGCGGGTCTAGGGACCCCACGTAGCACAGGCCTTATGAAGTGGGAAGGGGATTCTACAACAGTTTACAGGCTTTCCCCCTTTCTTTCACCTCCTGGGGAGCTTCCTCATGTAACTTTGCTCCCTTAGCACTCCGTCCTCTCGCGGAAGTTTGTGGAAGTGATGACCAAATACAACGAGGCTCAGGTGGACTTCCGTGAACGCAGCAAAGGGCGAATCCAACGGCAGCTTGAAATAAGTATGTATTTGAAGTTTGGTGTAGTCCTCGCTACCAACTTTTTCTGCCATTTCTGTCCAGTTGAAATCTTGAGACACTGGGAGAACAAAGCAGCGGTCCTGCTTGTGGGCTCTGGGTCATATTTTGTGCCTTGTGCACATGTTACGGCATCGACACATCCTGAGTGCTGTTCCTTAGGCCGAGGAGTGGCCCGAGTAATTGTACTCCTATAGATCCAGCCCTTCCTCATCTAGAGGAGAAAACCACGCTGCTAGTTGCTACCAGGAATCAAGAATTTTATAAAGCTCTGCCTTCTGGGAATTTAATAATATGGAAGACGGGGCCCTGGAGGGAATATGTGCTTTCTTCCATACTATTAAATCTTTGAAGGAATTGAATGAGCCAAGAGTTATCAAGGAGGAAAAAAAAAAAAAGCAAGTGTGTTTAGGAGTGGCAGGCTGTCCAGGGTCTGGGAGAGGGTGTGTTTGGGGCTGCGGGGTAAAGTTAAGAAGACTGAGGGAAACCTACCCATCAACTGTGAGTTACCTTGAGGGCCTTGAACTCCAAGGTGTACGCAGTAGGGCTAGGTCATCGTCTAAGCCAGGAAGAAACGTAAACATTGTGATACGTGTTTTTGGATGAGCACTGATTGCTGAAAACGTTGAGGATGAGTTGGACTGAGAGAGCAACCAGAAGAGTCAGGAGGCTACTGGTGAAGTTTTGTGGAGGCCCAGTTCTCTCTAGTAAAGATGCCATGTTCCTAGCTTCCAGGGAACTTCTAAAGTGTGGTTATGCTTTTGTCTTATATTTGATGTTCTACTTCTTCTGTTACCAAGCTGGCAAAAAGACGACCGATGAGGAGCTGGAGGAGATGCTGGAGAGCGGCAACCCTGCCATCTTTACTTCGGGGGTGAGTGACCTGGGTGCCATGAACAGGGATTGACCTGGGAGCTTCACCTGCTCTGGCAGGGGCAGGGCGGCCTGCAGTGGGCCTCACGGCCTGACTGTGCATGGCCTGTTGTAGATCATCGACTCTCAGATTTCCAAGCAAGCCCTCAGTGAGATCGAGGGCCGACACAAGGACATTGTGAGGCTGGAGAACAGCATCAAGGAGCTCCACGACATGTTTATGGACATCGCCATGCTGGTGGAGAATCAGGTAACCGCAGCAGGGCTCCTGGGGAGGGAGGGGAGGAAAGCTTGGCTTCTCCTGAGTATGGTGAAGGGCGGGTGAGGTGGAGCGGGAGAGTCAGGGAATTTGTGTAGTGGATGGACAGAGAGATCCATTTGTTCCATTCATAAGAATCTGATCCCATCAGATGCTGACACCTCAGCTTTGTCATTAGGGCCTGTTGCTTTAGTCTCCCAGACATTCCTTGTGAATGGAGGCTTTGATGTTTATGTCAATTACCTGTTTCACTCAGCCTCAGGATCTTACTTCCTCCCTCCCTCCTCCTTTTTCTTTAAAGAATTAAAGCGAGGGTTTCTTGAGATATGAACTATTTCTCTGATGATATTGGAAGTGTCCCTTTGTTCAATTCTCAGTGAAAATTTTAGTGAAACATGAAGATATAGAGGGTCTGAAGCTGGGTATGCTGGTAAACATCTGTAATTTCAGCACTCGAGAGGCCAAGGCAGGCTTCCTAGTGAGGGCCTATCGAAAGTAACAAGCAAAAAACTAAAACAAAGCCAGATGCTTTTACTATTCTCCACTTAACGCTTTGTTCACCCATGTTTCTCTAAGAGTTTTTGCACTCCTTGGTATGGAACAAGAGCAAACTTAAATGAAGAAATAGAACAGAATGTTTACAGACAGATTTGAAGCATTCATGGTACTTCATCTGACAGCTTTTCCACCCAGACATACTTGCTGAGGGATTGAGTTTTACTTTTGGTGATACCGAGGCTTGAACTCAGGGCCTTATCCTTGCCAGGCTGGCACTCTATCAACTTAAGCCATGCCTCCAGCCCTGTTTGCTATTCGTTATTTTGGAGATGGCGTTTAGGGAATTTTTCTACTTAGGCTGGGCTCGAAATTGTGGTTTTTGTTTATTCCAGAGCTCGTTCTTCTGAGTAGATAGAATTACAGGCGTGAGCCACTGGCACCTGGCACAGGATGGAATTCTATATTGCCTGCGTAGGTGCCCACATGACTTCTAGTACTTGTGATGGGTCATCACCCTGTGCCGCTTTTACCAGGAACTTCCCCAGCTGTTCGGCCACTGGACAGGCCTGGGAAATGCTTCCTTAGTAGACAGACTGCAGATCCTAGTTGAAGCCCACGCTCTCCTTGACTCATAAGCTCTCTGCTCAGGGGCTGGGTGCTTCTCTCTTTCTCTTGTGACCTTTGAGACTCTTTCTCAAGCTTCTCTATCCCTCCTTTCTCTCTCCCCCTCCCACTGCCTTGCCGAGGATCTGGGTTGTGATGGAAGCGATGGTAAGTGCTTTGCTCTGGTTATGAGGGCCGTATGGTGATGGGTTAGGTTGAGGAAGGCCCAGGCAGATGAGCGAGCAGAATGCCCATCCTCAGATGCCCAAGAAATAATAGCCAGGAAAAGGTTGGAAAGCTTTGCAAGAACCTGCTGCCTAAAGAAGAAGATGTCACTGAGCAGCATGGAGAAATCTTATCTGTCACTTGAAAGGGGCCTGGGAATTTCTCTTGGAAGACAGCAAATGTTCTAGATGTCAGATATTCATAGAACACCTACTGTGTGTGCTTGTAGCTACCGCTCTATAGCTGTTTAGAGGCTGACAACTTGGTGATGGTTTAGAGCATGGGATAGTCTTGATTTGGTTCTTGCACCCCATGCTTAAGTGGCAAAAGAAGAAAAAGATGGGAGTGGAATTCCTCAGAGGATAAATCAGGCACCTAGAAAGTTTGTGTCTAACACAGTGCTGGGCACAGAGAAATGCCTCTTGAATGAGTGACCCGCGCCCCCCCCCCACCCCCCCCCCCCGCCCTCCGCCAACCAAGGGGCTACAGGTAGTCATGCTCAGAAGGCTCCGTTGTCAGATTTCTGGATGCCAAGTGGGCCTCTCCCCTACCTTAGCTGGGACTGTGGTGTGGCCGGGTTCACTGGGTGTGTGACGCATGTCTGTTCCTTGCAGGGGGAAATGTTAGATAACATAGAGTTGAATGTCTTGCACACGGTGGACCACGTGGAGAAGGCCCGGGACGAAACGAAAAGAGCTGTGAAGTATCAGGGTCAGGCCCGGAAGGTGAGATTCTCTTGCTGTTTTCAGAGAAGATGGTTTGTGCGATGTCTCTCTCTCTCTCTCTCTCTCTCTCTCTGCACCCTCTTCCCGTTTCTGCTGCTATCGCCTCTCACACGTGGCAAAAGGGAGCCATGATTGATCGTATTGAGAACAACATGGACCAGTCAGTGGGCTTCGTGGAACGGGCGGTGGCCGACACCAAAAAGGCTGTCAAGTATCAGAGTGAAGCACGCAGGGTGAGCGCCTTGCGCCCCACTAGTCTCCTCGTCTCCTCTCTCTCCAGCCACTCGCACCTGTGTCTTAGAGCCTGCGCCTTCCCTCTGTGTCCTGGCCTCATCCAAAAGCCCCTACACCAGCCTTTCCATAGAGACTAGCTTCCTGCCCGGCCTTCTGAGGATGCCTTGTATGGATCTGGCTCACGTGTTCTTGCTCAGGAACCCAGACTTGGAAGGTGGTCCTGCAGGATGGGTGCCGGGCACACACAGGTGTCCTGCTGCTCTTTTCTTGAATGCAGCTCAGGATCCTTTCAGACGTTCACACACCTGACTCCTCTCCTCTTCACCGTCTTCCCTGAAGGACCTCCTTCTGCTTTCCTCTAGCTCAAACCTAGGACAGTCCTCCTTGCTGTGTACACATTAGCTCCCAGCGAGGGAAAGTACCTTGTTTTTTCAACTTTTAGAGGAAGCAGTTGAAGGTCAGAGGTTCAGTATCTGGCTTCAAGCCACCTGGTAAGGTTAGGAGCTGAGATTCAAATTGAGATTTCAGTCACGCTCTTTTGGCCACACTGTTTGCTCCCTCTTCTGGCCTTGTGGCTCCACGACTGCTTTGCTTCTCTACTGACTGTGGGTATCCGGCTCTGCCTCATGTCTTCCTTTTGCTCTTCTTGATTTCCTTTGGACTCTGATATTTTTGTTCCTTAGTTCTTTGCTTTTCTTTCAACTGTACCTATTGCTTACATAGGTATTTAGAGAGATGGGATGTTATTTTGTATGATAAAGCCATGCTGGGTCACACTTTAGCACCTGCTCAGTGCACCTGGTCAGACAGGTAGGGGTTGATTGACTCTAGGCGGGCACAGATGAACTGGAATTAGAACGATATCAGAAAACATCTTTACAGTTCATTCTAGCAGAAGAAAACAGAGTCACTTTACATCTTGTCCAGTTGCTATTTGGGGATGGTATAATATTGACTCTTAGTATATTTGTGCAGATATTGTGTGAGCTGAGCCATATTTCTGTCGGTTGCATTGCTAGTCAAGATGCAATTGAAGAAATGTAAAATATCCTAAGCTGCTTATTTGGTTAATAAAATGCTACCTGTATAGAAACGAGAGGGGGTTGAGTTTTAGATGGTTTGTTCTTTAAGAAATAGTAATGATTTTTTTTTGTCTTATTCTTTTCTCCAGAAATTGATAATTATCATTGTGGTAGTAGTTGTGTTGCTGGGTATTTTAGCATTGATTATTGGCCTTTCCGTTGGGCTGAAATGAGTGGCCCGAGGGACTCTGGCACTGAAATGTAAGTAAATGAATGGTTCTTCCCAACTGTGGGTTGGCTCCTTATTAGGACATTAGCCCGAGATTTCAAATTTTACTTTCTTTATTGACTGTCCTTTGGCACAGTGAACTGTCAAAAGCTTTCGGTAGCCTGTGGATTCTTTCATTTCCTTTACATTCCATTTCGGAGTTCTGACTGCCATCCGTGGTTCAGGTCTTCTGTTCTTATGCTGAAAAATCTGTTCTGTGTGTTGTCTACCTTACCTTGTGTTTGCCCCTCTCCTGGTTGTTGCCCAAGCATCTTACTCTCCTTTCCAGGAAACATGGTGGGTGTTGGGTACCATCTATGTCACGGATCTGGGGTCTGCCTTCTGAGTTCTTTCCTGGTTTTCCATGGATGTTGGGTTTTGCTTTTCATGTCCTGTTCATTTTTTTAAACCTAATTATTATTATTTTTTAAATTAAGGGTTGAGTTCTCTGAGAGCTTTGTGGGTGACTGTTTTAGAGCTTGAATAAGGGAATAGCTAATATTTTTGCAGTAAGTTGTGGCAAGCAATCTTTTTTTTTTTTTTTTGTCGGTCGTGGGGCTTGAACTCTGGGCTTGGGCGCTGTCCTTGTGCTCTTCAGCTCAAGGTGAGCGCTCTACCACTTGAGCCACAGCACCACTTCGGGTTTTCTAGCGGTTTATCGGAGATAAAGAGTCTCACAAACTTTCCTGCCCGGGCTGGCTTTGAACCGCGATCCTCAGATCTCAGCCTCCTGGGTAGCTAGGATTACAGGTCTGAGCCACCGGCGCCCGGCACAACTTTGAATCTTTACCACAGGTAAAGGTAGTTTACAATGTACATTACAGATAATACAGTTTAATATACAGTTTACACATAGATGCTGGAGCCTGCCGGCAACGAAAGGGAATCCTGAATTAGGGGGCGAGGACGAGAAAAATAAAGACATAAGACAAAGGATGGGGTCGGGAGGTCTGCAGCTCAAGACTGCAGCACCATTTATTTTTAACTTTCCCTAATATATACAATTAGAATTCAAGAGGTAACATAAGATTACTGTAGTCCAGAAAAACAAGGAAAATTTCAGTAAAAACAGAGTGCAGTAAAAACAAGACAAGGTCAACTGGTAGAAAGTAAAACAAACTCTGCAGACATAGCAAAGCAATCCCGGGCACCTGGTGTTTTTTAAGTAAGCCAGTTCCTTGTACGTGTCTTCAAGTGAACACAGGGTCAAGATGGCCTTAGAGCTTTACTGTCGGCTCCCAACATATAGAGGAGCTCAGTTTCAAAAGAAGTATCAGGGCCAAGTTCACGTTGCCACAAAGGGACCAAGAGAGTATTTGCTTTACTATATCTTGGCTTTTTTTTTTGTAAAATGTAGTAGCCATTTGCCATTGTATACAAAGTCTAGAGGACCTTAGAGGATTGTGACTTTAAGTGTTAGACTAAAGCCAAGTGCTGGTAGCTCATGCCTAGAATCCTAGCCACTCAAGGAGGCTGAGATCTGAAGATTGTGGTTTGAAGCCAGCTCAGGATTAAAAGTCACCATGAGACTCTTACCTCCTTAAACACCTGAAAAACAGAAGTGGTACTGTGGCTCAAAGCAGTAGAGCACTAGCCTTGAGCAAAAAATGCTCAGGGATGGAGCCCAGGACCTGAGCCCTACAAGCCCTCCCCCCCCCCCCCCCCCAATTAACGTGAGGCTACTAAAATTCTAAATCATTTAACAAATTAAATTATTTAAGTTATTTAGCAAGTCTTTAAAATTTGTTAAATAAAATACAGTTGACTACTAGCTCAGCTTAAATAGCAGTTAACTTGGCTATTGGGACTATGTGACATATAAAATACTTTTTTCTTCAGAAAGCATAGCATGTATTGTTTCAAAGGGCTACAAATACAGACGAAGGAAAGGAAATTATAGTATTATTGCTGATAATCTGTAGCCTGTTCTCTTGACCACCCCCCCCACACACAGTTTTACATAATTCAGACTACAGTAACTATAGTTCTGAGCATAGTTACAAAACCATATGCATCATTGCACATCACTAAAATATTTTTTAAAATCTCATTTTCAGCATAAGACTGTGGATATATTTAAATACATAACACTTCCTCAGTGTTGGAGTTGATGCTGTTATTTTGCTCTCAACAGTATGACTTTCTATTTTTAATTTTTTTTTTTTTTTTACTGTTTCTTTCTTTTTTTTTGGGTCCAGTTGTGGGGCCTGAACTCTGGGCCTGGGCTCTGGCTCTCAGCTCTTCAGCTCAAGGCTAGCGCTCTACCACTTGAGCCACAGCACCACTTCTGGCTTTTTTCTTTTTGCTTATGTGGTGCTGAGGAATCGAATCCAGGGCCTCATTCATGCAAGGCAAGTGCTCTACCACTGAGCCACCTTCCCAGCCCCCTTTTTTTTTTTACTGTTTCTTGATTCATAGATGTTGAAACACTGAGCCAATAGGTACAAGCTTTCTTTCTTTCTTTTTTTTTTTATTTTTGTCCCTTGATACTAGGGTTTGAACTCAGTTCCTCACACATGCTAGGCCAATTTGTCCATCACTTAAGGCATGGGTCCAGTCTTTTTGTTTATATTTTGTTCTTGAGATAGGGTCTCTTTTGTTACCTTGACTTTATATTTGTAATCTTACTGTCTTTACCTCCCAAGTATCTGGGATTACAGACAATCACTAATATGCCTGGCTTAGATAAAAGCATTTTGACTTGGTAGGTACTTCCCTTCCATGTTGATGCCCATGGCTGATCCTTCAGTGTCAGTCCTGGGTATAAAATCCAGTTATTGAACATTTAATTAAATTCTTCTTTAATTTTGCTCCAGTGGTCTGACTGGAAGGTCTGAAAGTAAGATGATTTTATCACTAACTTCAGCAGCAGTGAGGTGACCAGCCTCTCATTGGCATTTCATAGTTTGTCCCCTCCCCCCTTCCTCCCACCACCCCGCCCCATGCATTTCCCAGCTAGTCTATAATGGCTTCTTGCTTGTAAAGCTTGAGTTCTGAGTCTTAACTATCTCACTGAAACATATGGTAAAATTTTTAAAAGCTGTAATATTTATCTTTTCATCTTCCTTGTGAGGTGAAAGATGTCTTGTGAATCAGGGGTATGCCTTAACTGTCATTCCTAACTCCAGGAACAGAGGTAAATGAACTCTTCTTGAGGAGGTAACTCTTCAAAGATGAGGAGTCAAATATATAATGTGTAGCGGTCTAACTCCATTTATGAGACACTAGCTGGCTTAGCAGTTTAGAGGGCTGCCATTGTTTTCCCCCCCATATTCTCTACTTAAGACCATTACGTGGTAGTCCATTGGCAGTGAGGTCTCTGAACAGGAGAGAAGGCAAAGCCATCTTGTGTATACTTTCTAGGTGAATGGCAGCTATAGCTCTATGATACTGTCATACGTTCCAATTTACAGATGTGGAAGTCCATTGAAGTTCAACGAAGTTAAGAAATTTGCCCAGATTTGCAGAGTTTGTAATATGGAGCAGCTGTAATATGTCACCTGGACGTTTCGATATTCCTTCTGTTGTGCCTGCCCATATTCTAAGAGAAAATGTGTGTGGTTAAGGGGTTCATGGAGAAGATAGGAGTACCGGAAAGTTTCCAGATCTTGTATACAGCCAGGTGCTGGTAGCTCATACCTATAATCCTAGTTACTTAGCAGGCAAAGGTCTTGATGATTTTGTTTCAAAACCAGCCTGAAAGACAAATCCACCATAAGACTCTTCTCTCCAGTTAACCAAAAAGAAGTCAGAACTGGAGGTGTGGCTCAAGTGGTAGAGTGCCAGCCATGAATGACAGAGGTATATCACATAAGCCTAAAATGCCTGTAGATTTTGTTCATTTACAGTGGAATAGTTAATTCCAATTCTGTCCTTAAGTTTGTTGGCATCGTTTAATGTTGCCTTTCGCATTGTTGTCCTTCTTATAATCCGTTTTCTTTACTCCTCTCAAGGCTGCTGCTCTACTTCTTGAACCACACCAACCTTTTGCTAGTTAACTGGAGGTTAAAAGTCTAATGGATTTTTCTGCCTGGCCTGGCTTTGAACCTGACCCTCAAATCTCAGCCTTCTGAGTAGTTAAGATTACAGGTACAGGCTTCCAGCTCAGCAATTTCTGACTTTTGCTGTCCACCTTCTAGGTTTGTGGCCGGTTTTTCCTGCTGTTCCTCACCATCAGCCTGCACACTGACCAGCTCCTCCTCTCCCTGCCTTAGAATCCGATTTCACTCCAGCCTGCTATGGCCACCCTTGTCTTCAGAGGGGAGTAGAGTTTGAATGGCCCTCCTGAGAGTGAGGGGGGCCTGGCTCCTTTGTTTCCTTGTAACCAGCCTCGGACCTGCCTCAGCGATCTAGCCCTGATGGAATCGCATCCACTTGTTGCAACCCCAAGGTCTCCTCAAAGTCACATCCTGCCCCAGCACCTTCAGCACCTTCCCTCCTGGAACCAAACCCGTCTTTCCTTGTCCCTGTGGTGTCAAATTATGCCTCTTACCTGGGAAGGCTGGTGTGAGGCATCCTAGGGTGCTGCATTTCTACCTCATGGAGTATTCTCCCAGTAATTGCAATGTATTTTCTTTTTAAAGGAGTATCTTTAACAAAGCAGAGGATTCTCCTACCTTTGGCATAGATTTGGATTAGAGACTTCTACCTAGCGGGATTCCAGTCCTCACAACTGGTTGTGATATCCAGATGTGTCTATGTTCGCTTGTTGTCCCGAGTCCTGAAAACAGGACGGACTGACAGATAGCATTTTGGTCTGAAAAGTTAACTTGTTTGAAGCTCAACCTTTAATTGGGCTCTTGGTAAATTAAGCTCTGGGGCCAATTTGATCTTTTTCTGTGTTGCATTCTGTCACGTTTACTCAAAGAGGGGCCAAGATTGAAGTAGTCATCTGAGGTTACCACGTGCAAAGGCTGAGGGTGTGGAATGTTGGTTTCTATATCTGATTCTTAGAAACCGGCTGTTCCCTCTTGGTGAAGCCATTGCTTTGAGGCCAAAAATAAGGGATGTAGACATGGGCTGGGGATAAGGTGCTAGAGTCTCAGACTGCAAATGCTTCATGAGACTGTGCAAGTAATTCAATCACTCCAGGTTTATTTTTGTAATTGTGTGTGGAATGTATATAGAATATGTGTCTATTTCTCAGGAAGTAGGAAGCTAGAAGTGGAAGGTACTATGTCCTTAAAAAAAAAAAGTAATTAAGCTAGGCTAAAAGTTATGTAAGGGACATGTAAAAACAAATCATGGTAGAAATAGGATCTTCCTGGGCCATCAGGAAGCTTGCTTCCTGGCTGAGTACTCGGGGCAATCAGGACTGAGTTGATTCCCATTAAATGCTTCTGCACGGCAGGTGAGAGGCGGCATGTACCGACACTTACTCTATCTGCTAGGCAGCTCTAGGTTTGTTTGAAGAACTTCGCATAGCAAGCTGATATTACTCACGTGGCTCTGGGACTCAGTTCTGTCTTGCGCTAATTTGTATGGTTGTATGGGAGAGACCTGGCAGTATGGGATGGCCCTTCCTGCTACCTGGTTAATGAGGGTGATAGGTTCTTTGTCACCTCTAATGCTTGTCATAGAGGAAGAAACAGATGGGATATCCTCACGTGCATTGGCTGTAACTCACTGTTAAGCCTCTTAGGTACCTAATGATCTCCTTGATTTTTGGGTACTAGCTGTATTTCAGCTCTGAAGCTAATGCTTTCTAGATAGGGTGAGTGCTTTAATCTAGGCACTGCCTGTTAGCTTCCTCTGCAAAGGCTCCTTATCCAGTCATCACCTAGCACCCAGACAGAGCCACAGGGATGCCCTCCTCCTATGGCTATGATGTCAGGAGCTGGCTCCAGCAACAAGGGGAACATACTCCAATCAGAGGCCTTTGCTCTCTTCTGAAATTGAGACACAAAGCTTAAAGTTTGGAATGTAACATGTGAAGGGTTTTTTTTTTTTGTTGTATTTTTTTAAATGTAAACTTGATTATTTTATTGCTAATTTAAAAAAATAAATGACTTTATATTGATTGATATATACTCTGGCTCCATCTCCCTGTAAAACTTGGTGATCTGCTGCCACCTCATGGTGATTTTTGTTTAGGTTTGGAGTGGGATGAAAAATCTCAACCACCTGGTTCCAAAGTGCAGTACAAATTTTGGTTCAAATTTTGACCCCCCCCCCCCCCCCCGCCCTTTACCCCCCCAGTGAAGTCTAAGGGTATTTGAGTTTTGAGTTGAGGAGTTGCCTATGAAAGAATCAAGGAAGAAAAGTCAACACACTCAACATCTGCTGACATTCTGGGTAATCTCATGTTTGAAACTCTTACCTGGACACATTCTGCAGACACTCTGGGTTCCGGAAAGCCAGATCCATCCCTTTCTCCTGCTCCCTGTCCCCTCCAACCCTCTTCCATGTCCAAATGCACCTGTCTCCCTCCAGTCATAAATGTCTACATGCGTGGTGATGCCATTTCTCATGTGCTTTTTCTTCTTTTGTCTGGATGAGCAGAAGAAGATCATGATCATGATCTGCTGCATTATACTTGCCATCATCTTGGCTTCTACCATTGGGGGCATATTTGCCTAAAGAAGGTGAGCTCTTCTTGTCTGGGGAACATTAGGCCTGTTTTATTCGACACTTGTGTCCTGGGGACTTTGACCAGGTTCCCTAACCTGGATGGGTTGGGGAGGTTATATGTAAAGGTTAGAGAGAACTAAGGACAGGGATGTTTCAGGGACAAAAGAGCCTGAGGAATGAGTTGGTAGCAGGTGAGAAGAGGAAACAGAAGATAGTAGTTTGTCTCATAAGTAGAAGAAACAGAAGATAGTAGTTTGTCTCATAAGTAGAAGAATGCTTTGAACTCCTCTAACGTATTGATTTGAGCTTCAAAATTTGAGCCTTGGCATCTGGGAATGGCCAAAGGAACAAAGGTTAGTTCTTAAATTAGGTGAGCGCTGAGCTCTGTGGACTAAACACGGTACAGTTACATTTCTTCCCCCAAGTGTAGGGGAAGCTAGCACAGACTTCGACTCGTCTTTCACCCCTATAGGAGAGGCACTGATCCCAGCCATGAGCACCATGCTATATAATCCGTTTTTCCTTCCAGTCTTGTTACCTCCTTCTGCTGTCACAGCCGGATCCTCGACTGGCATTTGTCACCTTCCTCTTCCTCCGTGGTGCTGCCACTTCTCCACTGCAGACTCATCATCTATGCCTCTTTTTCTTAGGAACCTTCTTATGACCCAGAGCAGCAGTCAACTGCTTGTTAAAAGTGTGTGAAAGGAGAATAAGTATAGAAACTGGGCAGGCGTGAGGATGGAGCACAGCAATAAGTAGTTGGTTCCAGCAGTGTGCACGGCCAGGGATAGATGGGGGCAAAGAGGCAGGTACTGCAGCACACCCAGTTCCACAGGGTCTTAAGTGAACTGCTGTGAGTAGCGTCCTTGTTACTTCTGTGCTTAAGTCTCACCCTTGGCCTGCGGTAGCCTCCCTTCTGCAGGGCCCAATAGTCTCTGAAGCGAGGGCTGAAGGACAGGCCCCAGGCCTGCGGTGTCCCAACTGCTTAGCACTGTGCCTGCTACTCAACAGGTGCCGCAACACCTGCTGGTTCACCTCCTAATCTAGCTCTGGGCTCCTCCACAGGTGAGTCCCTAGGTTCAGCTCTTAGAATCTGACTTTTTATAGGAATACAGCTTGTTACTATGAGGGGCTAAAGGCTGGTCCTCCATGTTGGGAACCTGGCTCTAGTAGAGTGCCTGCCTAGACAACTGAGCACTTAAACACCATTAGATGAACAAAAATTAAAAACAAACACCAAATGACAAAAACCTGCAACAGGCCCCCCCCCCCCGCCCCCTACCAAGTATACTTTGAAGTGCTTTTCTTATGAGTGATAATGGTGGAGTCCTATCAGTAGCCTCTCATTTAGCAGAGATGGCTGGTCCCAGGATGGTGGTTTATTAATACATACTTCTAACAAAAGAAACAGGTTCAGACTATTACTGAGCTCCCAGCAGTCGCCATATGGTGTGATCCCTAACAGATAGGTGAAGGTGTTGGGTAAGCTGTGAGGTGGGACAGGGCCTTCACTTGGGCTCTGCTGCTTCACGCCGTTAGCTGCAAAGTTGACCAGCAATGTACAGACACTTCCAAACATGCTTCAGGTCTCGACTCAGTTGGTTTAGGTTTAAAAGTAGCAGTGTTTACTAAATGGTGACAGGCTTGAGCCATCCAGCTGTCTAGACTGTAATTTATACTTTTTGACAGTAAATTCTTATTTTTCTTTGCTGGAAATCTTAATTTTTTAGAAAGCTGGATCAGAATGACATTGGTGTGCTGGCTTTTTTATTTCCCCCCTACCTACTTTCCAAAGCAGATGGTTTAATAATTCTATCCACTTGTGTTTCCTTTAGATTGCCTACCACTGGTTAGTTCTGAAAAACACATTAATCATGTTATAGCCAAGTAGGGAGCTGGAATCGGGGTTTTGAATCACATTCCTCCAGCAATGACAATGTGTGTGCTGTACAGCACATGGCTTTCCTTGGTGAATTGCAGACCCAGGGAGCACCACACAAGTCTGACTTTTGTTACCATTTCTCTTGCTGAAAGATCCTTGTCATATGTCCAACATTACCTTCCAAGACTGAGGAGATGGGTGACTGGGCAAAAATAAATACCTGTTGAATCTTCACATATGGACTGTCTTTATTTATTTTTGTTATTCACCAAGATGTGTTTATAACTAGTACAATATCCTAGAAGCTAGCTCCTGAAAGTGCACACATAAACAACAGTCAGAGGTGCATTGTCAGAGGTGCACTGGAGGTACAAAACGCAAACATCTGTTTCAGCTCTGAAGACATTTATTTTATAATCCAGAAGAATCAAGAGCTCTCACCAATCATGCTTCATTTCTGAAGGGCTCAACAGCAATTAGTGAGTGGTTAGACCCTGAGGCATGGCTCAGCGATAGGAAGCAAAAGGCTCTGAGTTCAAAGCCTGAATACCCCCTTCTCCCCTGCAAAGAGAACCATGTTAGTGTCACCCAAAGATGATGAGGGCTGGCGGAGAATAAGAATGCTGATTCCTTCTCTCAGTAGCTAGCACTGTATTCCGGTGCTGTCGCTATATGCGTTCCGGCAAGTAGAACTTGCCCCAGTATCGCCCCTTCTGGGTCAAGTCATACGGACTTAACACCTTCCGGATGCCCAGCATGTTGGCGGTGACTATACGCTCAAAGGTCCAGGGGTTTTGGTTGTTTCGTTCTTTTTCCTCTTGAAGTTCCCGCATCTTCTCCAGAGTCTCGCGACTCACAGCCTTCGCTGGGAAAGGCAACTTGTGGGCAACCTGCTCCAGGAAACCCTGCACCTCTTTGAATTCACAGCGCCCCCCCATCTCTACTATGAGGCGGCCAGCCTTCACGGGGGTCACATAGTGATCAATGGCGCCTTTGCCTCCCCCCATGCGCTGCCCGACACCTTTGCGGGTGATGGGCTTGAAAGGGGCTGGGACTCGCCAGAGAGCAAACATGTTCTTTGGGTCCATAGAGCGGTTGATTGTCAGGCGCATCATTTCAAAATGGCCCCAATGGAGGTAACCACCTCCCAGTGCCTAAAAGTGAGTGGGAGAAGCAGAAATATTAGTGACCCAGGATCCTTATCCACTCCATTATGACTCTCCTTTTATAGTAACTGTGGCTTCCATGATACACATGAAAATAAGCTAAGTTCTAGTTAGTAATGTGAAGGGAAAGAGTAGGGCACATTAATAATGGAAAACAAGGCTGAGAACAAGGCAGGGAATGCTTCTCTGAGAAGGTGACATTTAACGCAGAGGACAGAATTATAAAAATGTGCTTGTGGAAGAGTTCCAGGCAGAGGAACAGCTTATGTAAAAAGCCTGACCAAACACAGGGTGTGATGAGTTTAAGAGGAAGCCAGGAGTGGCGGCTCCTGCAGGCAGTGGGAACAGGAGTTTAAATGTCGCTCGAGTGGTACAATGGAATGTTCCATTAATCATGGTGCACATACATCTGTGTAGCTATTCACATTGTCTCTATGGAAGCTACTCAAATAAGAAAACAGCTGTCCTTATCCTAAGTTTTCTGCTGGTTCTATGGCTTGAACTCAGGGTCTGGGCACTGTCTGAGCTTTTGTGCTCAAGGCTAGTGCTCTACCACTGTGAGACACAGCTCTACTTTTGGCTCTTCCTACCTGGGCTGGCTTTGAACCGTGAGCCTCAGATCTCAGCCTCCTGAGTAGCCAGGATTATAAGTGTGAGCCACCAGTGCCTGGCTGACAAACTTATTTTTACTAGAGGCTTGAAAGGAATTTGAGTCTGGGAAAAGTAGGTCGCCTCTTGGTTTTGCTGCTCTTTTATTTGGTATCCCTGTGCTCCCCATCTGCATTTTCACTTTCTGTAATCTCACAAGTGGTCAGCCTCAAACCAGGGTCTGAAATATTAAACGGAGACTCACGAAATACAAAATCCTGAAGTTTCAGACTGCATGTTTTTTTGAGTAGCAAGAGAAAAAAAATCTCACACGAGCCTCCTCTGCTTCATCCCACCAGAGACTGCCTTTGTCCGGTGTATCCTTGCCCTGTTAGTATGTGGTAGGTATCTAGCTGTTAGATCAACTGCCAGAGCATGACAATGCTATGATACTAATGATGCCCAGAGTTCTGTACCATCCTCAGTGTTCAGTGGGGGACTTGGAATATCTCCCCTGCATTTTCGTCTCCAGATTTAAAAAAAAAAGATCTCTAACTCACATGTTTTCTGGATACCCAGTAGCTTCTATGTACATCAGTTAAAAGAGCAACTAGCAGGTAGTGTCTGTGTGAGGTAGTTCTAATAAGCCCTGTGGAAGAAGAGACTAGAAGTGACTCGAGTACGAAATTTTGTTAATCCCTTTCATTACTCACCAAAATTGCAAAATTGCCTTCTGTGAACTCAGTAGCTTCAGTGGAAGGGCCCCGAATGTCTTTCAGGTTTTTAGGTTCTCTTCTTACTTTTGGGACAAGGGGTGCCCTTTCAACAAATTTAAGCTTGGGTTTATCAGGAATAGAAACATCTAAAAGGAGCACAGATGATCAAGGGTAAGTAAGTATTGCTACACGTCTCAAAGGACCATTTCCTTCCCATGAAGACTTAACAATCAGGTGACCGCTTAAGGATACTACAGAACAGTAATTCCGAAGGTATGTTACTACATTTTCTTCAAAAACTTTTTGGCTATGTCAATACTTAAAAGGCAAATGTTTCTAAAACTCTGGCAGCAAAACATTAACTCCCAAATCAAAATGCCCTTATTAAATACCATCTTTGCAACAGTACAAATAGGGTCTGTTTGGAAATATATATATGTGCTAGTCCTGGGGCTTGAACTCAGGTTTGGGTAATGTCCCTGAGTTTTTTTGCTTAAGGCTAATCCTCTGATGCACTTGAGGCACAGCTTCACTTCCAATTTTGTGGTAGTTAATTGAAGACAAGAGTCACATGGACTTTCCTGCCAGGGCTGGCTTTGAACCATGATCCTCAGCTCTCAGCTTCCTGAGTACTAGGATTACAGGTGTGAGCCACCAGCACCTGGCTTTTTAAAATTTTTAAAACAACACTAGCTATTTTTTTTTTTTTTTGGGTGTGTGTGTGGGGAGTGAGAAACAAAGTCAAGCTGTATAGTCCAAACTGGCCTCAAAAAACTTGAGCTCCTTTTGCCCAGATTATAGGTGTGCTCTAACACTTATAGCAGCTTCAGTTGTTATTGTTTACGGTTTCCACCCTTTTAAAGTTCAAACTCTAAAAAGTTGAACAAATACACACATATACATATACACATATATGTATATATACATATATATACACACATATACATATTAGTCACCTATACCAAGAAACATTAGGCAGGTAATACTTCTATTTTGTAGAAAGGGAACTCGAGGCCTAGAGAAATTTTTTCATTTGGTCTAGACCATCTAGTTAAAAACAGCCAAGACAGATAGCATGATTCTTCTTAAAAAACAAAACAAAACAAAAAAACACAAAGGGGGCTGGGGAGGTGGCTCAGTGATAGAGTGCTTGCCTTGCATGCATGAGGCCCTGGGTTCAATTCCTCAGCACCACATAAGCAGAAAAAGCTGGAAGTGATGCTGTGGCTCAAGTGGTAGAGTGCTAGCCTTGAGCTGAATTGCTGAGGGACAGTGCCCAGGCCCAGAGTTCAGGCCTCACAACCGACAACAACAAAAAAACCTCCCCCCCCCCAAAAAAAAAAAAAAACTACTGTTCTCTGGATGTTAATGAGATAGTGGAAAAGAACTTAGGTAACTATCCAAGTTCTCTATGTCTGCCACATTTTTATTGGTAAATTTCCAAGGTAGGAATCCTCTAATTAATGCTGTTTCTTTTTATATATGCAGAGGTTTTTAATGTTGGCACACTCAAAATTCCTACAGTGTGCAACAGTGTCCTGGATTGAGTGGGCACAACTCTGGGCCAGACATACCACATTTTTACCATTTTCACCTGACAATTCAGGGACAGGGAAAAGAACTTGTCATTATTAAAAGCCATTTCTACAGTGAAACAAACTGTGGTTCCATGAGGGAAAATAAAATAGGAGCCCTTAAGGAAATACCAAGTAGAAATACAAAATAAGCACTGTTCCAAGTTACAGAAATTGTCCTGCTCCCTTATGGAAGGGAGCAACTACAGAGAAAGTAATTATTTTCTTTCATCTACAACCTGATAAGAACTTCCAGGATGGGGCTGGGAAGGTAGCTCAGCGGTAGAGTGCATGCCTTGCAAGCATGAGGCCCTGGGTTCGATTCTTCAGCACCACATAAACAGAAAAAGCCGAAAGTGGCGCTGTGGCTCCGGTAGAGCGCTAGCCTTGAGCTGAAGAGCTGAGGGACAGAGTTCAGGCCCCATTACCGGCAAAACAAACAAACAAAAAAACCAACCAAACAAAAAACTTCCAGGACATCGCAGTTCAGCAACACATGTACCCAGGGTTCCTGCATTTTTCTCCCTGAGGTTTTCAGTATATTTTTAAGAAATTGGTAAAAAAATATATGTACAAATTATTGTTTTCACTCACTATTGTTCTATGACTGCATATCTGTCATCTCTTTGGGACTAGACCATCAAAACTCCAAGTTGGAGGTCATTTACCTCTGGCTGTGTGGAGCATGGGCCACGGAGATATCTTCAGTACTCAGAATACTGGCCGCACGGTATGCCTGCCATACGTGTTTATTGCATGGGAAGATGAAGCACAAGAACGCTCTGACGTTTTCTACTTTGTGGGGTCCCATCAGATCAAAGACCCTCAAATAGGAAGACGACAGGTTCAGTTCTCACCTTCAAAAGTTGGCACTGGAAGCAGCGTCTTGAGGCCCGCACTGGCGGGAGCGGCTGTCCAAGAATCTACAAAGACAAATCAAAATCAAACGACCAAGGCGACCAGAGCGAGGGCTAGTGAGGTACATACACCTTAGGCCAAAGTCTTAGCTGTCTAGAGGTGGGGAGGCGAGCTACACTAAGAAGGATCACAGCCTCAGTTCCCCCCAAGAAGCTCATGGAGGTTCCTGGGCACCGGTTCCCCGAGACGGGGCTGTGATCGTCCCTCGGTGGCTGGGGTGGAGGGAGGAAGCGCAGCCCCTAACCGGTACTCCGGGAGGACCGCGCAGGGGCCGCCATGGATTGGAGAAATCCTTCACTGGAGGGTGGGAGAGGAGGAGAAAAGTGGGGGGAGGGCCTCCTGACCTGACCAGGGCACCCGGAGGAGCGGCGCGCGGGCGCGAGCCAGCGAACGCCACATAACGACGCGCGTCCGGCTGAGCCGGGCTTCCTTCCCCGCAGCGCCGGGCTGTGGGCCCGGCCGGAAGCGCCTGAGGACACCGGTCAGCCGGGCCCGCAAAGTTGTGTTCTCATTGGTCCGTTCCGCAAAGAGTCCCGGCGGAAGTGGAGGAAACTCCAGCCTCGGAGTTTCGTTCCGGAGCTGGTGAGTGCGGATCTAAGACGCCCAGAGGTTGGTTGGCACCTTGAAGCACCACATTGTGGAAGCTTAGAGTTCTGAAGGCAAGCCAGACCCTTCCCTTCCCTGCCGTACCCTAGGGGCTGCATTAAGAAAAAGCCACTGATTTTTGTATTGGCTTAACATGCCATTAACGTTGTGTTCAGTCATGACCCCTTTGTATTTCATTTTCCCAAGTTCATGAGACAAGTCATTATACTAACTTTGCTGTTTCCATCCCAAGGGGTTAAAGGCTTTCTATTTTTACATACATTTATTTGTTTGTTTATTTATTTACTTATTTATATTTTTAAGGCCCTCACCACAACAGCAACAAAAAAAGGTGCAATCAGAATTCAAGCACAGTGTGATTTGAGAGACCCCACTGACAATAAACCATTCATATCAAGGGAAAATGAAATAATGTATAATTATTCTGGGATAATGTTGGGCAAATTTTTTTTTTTAAATGAGCTGGAAGCTTTCTAAGTCATTACAATGAGTGAGGGTTTTTATCCAGGTTTCTAGGACATAAATGGAATTAGCAAATTGAGATTGAGGCCTGTTGTGCTTAAATCATATTAAATCTCCAGGTGGCCTGTCCTCAGGAGTTAATTTCACAAATGGCAGCAAGTAAAAGCTGTTAACATTTGCAGAGGTAATGGGAGCACTGTTCACAACTACTTCACTTAAACTTGATTATCTCTGAACAGCATGGCTTCTAAATGTAATTGTATTACATAGCATTGGATATTTTAGGTTCTGAAATGAACAGTGTTTTCGGGGACTAAAAAATGACAACACCATTTTAGAATTCATTTTTAAATTGAAAAACAATGGCAAAACACAAAACCAACAACAAAAAACCCCCAGCCTCACAGGGCTTGTTGTGTAAGCATAGTAAACTGAAATTGATTTCTGAAAGCATTTTCTGAGTTCTACCTACTAGCTATTGGTTAGTTTTTCTTTCTTTAATAATAAGCAATATCGAGCTTTTCCTCATGTTTTTGATTATGTATTTTTGTCCCTGTTTTCTGTGTTTGTTATTTTCTTGCTAGTATGCCTTTCTTTTGTTGAAAATCCAGTGTTCATTTTTTTGTTCTTAGCAATTCAAACTGCATGATATGTTTGAAGTATATTAATTCCCACCTGGCTGTATATGTTTCAGTTGCAGTTTTTCAATCTTCAATCTCAGTTTTTATGTGTGTGTGTGATACCTCGTGATTGATTGCAAGTATGTGCCACCACCCCAGGGATAGTTGTTGTTTGAGATGTGTTCATTTATAATTTTTCTTGTTTTGTAAGTTTACTTGTTTTTTCTTCTTATTGTATAATAAGAAGAAATATTGTAAAATGTGCTTTCTAATAAATATATACATTGTATAATTATTTTAATTTGATAGCTAAAAGAACTCTCCAAGTTGGAAATTCCCATTTAATAAGTGATTATAATATAGTAAAATCTGATTTTTTGTTTGCAGTATTGGTGATTGAACCCAGTATTTCATGAAAACTAGACAAGGACTCCACTACTTTAGCTATGGCTTCAGTCTTTTTGTCTCTATTTTGTTTGTGAGGTAGGGTCTGGCTAACTTTGCTTGGACTGGCCTCAAAGTCTTCCTGTCTTGTGTCCTGAGTAACTGGATGGCAGGCATGTGCTACCATGCCCAGTTTATAATGTGCTAAATTCTCACATAATTTTGGGAGCTCCTTTTAATATTTTATACAATTCCCATGTTCTGAGACTTAGTGCTACAATAAGCTTTAATTACTATCACTTAATTACACATTTTATATACATTTGGTCAAGATTTTTTGATTTTGCACTTTTCTCTACCCTGGCTATGTTTTACATATTTATTCTTCAAGATAAAATTTAGAACTGCTCTTTAAAAATTTCCATAGTTTCATTTTTATTGTCTTGTCTAGAATTCTCCTATTGCTTTAATTTTTATCTTTAATCTCAGCATTGTCTGCATTTTGATGAGACTTAAGGCTTTTTCTGTTTTAAAGAATTAAAGGTTCTCAGTGAGCAGCATCTGGAGGCATGATCTGTTTGGTCCCACTTCATGAGCTTGATGTAGTTATTCATATATCTGGTTTGCATACGATTGCTTACAGCTCTTTCCATTCCCTTCTCTTTTCCCTCCTTTTTCATTTTCCTTCCCCTTCCCTTTACACTCTCTTCCCAGTCAGTTTCTTCCCTCATCTCCTCCTCTCTTCCTCTCTCTGCCCTTCCTTTCAGTACGGGGGCCTTGTGCTTTTTTTATTAGGAGCTCTACTACTTGATCCACTTAAATTTTCAATCAGTAGGGTCTTTCGTTTTTTGTCTGGGACTGGGGTCAAATTGCCATCCTCTTACCTATGGTCTCCTGGATAGCTGAGGTCACAAGTATACACCATGCTGTCTGTTTTTTGTTTTTTTTGTTTTTTTGTTTTTTTTTTTTGCCAATCCTGGGGCTTGAATTCAGGGCCTGGGCTCAGCCCTGAGCTTCTTTTGCTCAAGGCGAGCACTCTACCACTTGAGCCACAGCGCCACTTCTGGCTTTTTTGTTTATGTGGTACTGAGGAATCAAACTCAGGGCTTTGTGCATGCTAGGCAAGCACTCTACCACTAAGCCACATCCAGTCCTAATGTTGATTTATCCATTGGGGTCCTATTAGCTTTTTGCAGGGACTGTTCTCAAACTATGAGCCTTCCAATGTCTACCTTCTGAGTGGCCGGGACTAGCACAGAGTTCTTAAATGGGGAAAAGATACTTGCTACCAATTTTCACTCTTCCCTGTTATGCTTATGCTTATGCATTGGTGTATCCTAGCTACTCAGGAGGTTGAGATCTGAGGATTGAGGTTCAAAGTCAGTCTGGGCAGAAAAGTCTCTGAGACTCTTATCTCTAATTAACTATCAGAAAGCTGGAAGTGGTTCTGTGACTCAAAGTAGTAGAACACTAGTCTTGAGCAAAAGAACTCAGGGACAGTGCCCAGGCCCATGACCGACAAAAAAACAAAAAACAAACAAAAACACACAAAAAAAGGTTATGCATAATTGACCTCTCCTCTAAAGAAAGTTTTGCCTTTACCATCTGTGGCCAGGAGAGGTCAGGAAAGTGTTTTTTTTATACTACTGAACGTGAATCAGTTGCTTACTAGAGCATTATTGTTATATAATATAAGCATTCTCATATAGTTATGATTGAAGGGGAACTTTACACTTTCATTCTTCTATATTACATTCAGTATGTTTGGATAGGTCGCATATTATAAGCAATATACATCACTTCATGGATACATTTTTTTTCTCTTTATTTGAGACAAAGTCTCACTATGTAACTCAGGTTGGCCTTGAACTCCCAGTCTTCCTACCTCTGCCTCTCCAGTGTTGGGATTACAGGCAGATACTTCCATGCCTGGAAAAATGCAATGCTTAAGACTTTTCCAATACAAGAGACTTTAGAGACAATTTTTGGTCACCGTCCTCATAGATTAGAAACTGATTTTTTAGCGTGAGACTTACCCAGTCACTTGGCTTGTTTACACAAATATACATATACATACATATACACACACACACACACACACACACACACACACTGTTCAACATTTTTTTTTGTTTTGGTCGGTCGTGGGGCTTGAACTCTGGGCCTGGGCGCTGTCCCTCAGCTTTTCAGCTCAAGGCTAGCGCTCTACCACTTGAGCCACAGCACCACTTCCGGTTTTCTGAGTGTTTTTTTGGAGACAAGAGTCTCATGGTCTTTCCTGCCTGGGCTGGCTGCAATCCTCAGATCTCAGCCTCCTGAGTAGCTAGAATTACAGGCATGAGCCAACGGTGCCCGGCTGTTCAACATCTTTTGATTCTGAGTTCAGATTTCTTCTCACATTTAGCTACAGACATTTTTAAAAGAAATGTATGCTAGGTATTAGGTCTTGACCTCAGAGCCTCCTTCTCTTGCGTGGCTTTTTTTTTTTTTTTGCTCAAAGCTGGCACTTTACCAGTTGAGCCACACCTCCAGTGATGGCTTTTTGGTGGCTAATTGGAGATAAGAGTTTCACAGACTTTCCTGTGCAGACTGGCCTCAAACCATGATTCTCAGATCTCAGCCTCCTGAGTAGCTAGGATTACAGGTGTGAGCCACAGATAACTGGCTTGAGGTATCTTTTTTTATCAGCATATGTTAGTTGCACAGGGAAGTGCTCAGAATGGTATTTCCATGCATGCATTTCCACACTTGTGGGATTGCAATGCTTGGCTGCAGAATGTTTTTTTTTTTTCAACGAGTTTCTCTTTCTGAACAGCAATAATATATTTCATGTACAGTTTTATGTGCTGAGCTGATTGGTGGGGATACATTGGTAAGCAAAAATGGTCCTGGCATAAGGGACTGGCCTTGAGAAAGGTATAAATCGAAACTGTAAAATAACAAGAAAAACCTAAAGGGGGTAAAGTTAGGTTTCTCCCTGACATATACTTTTCTCAATTTTTGTTGAGCATTTTCAGTACTTTTGTGCCCCCATTTAAACAAGTCAGGTGTTTTAATCCATCCTCTTGTTGATGGCTTCCTCTTACTATTGCTCAATGACCTGGAGGTAGGAATTGATCAGAGACAGGAGACACCCAGGTCATCATCGCAATGATAATGAAATGAAAACTGAGTAGAAAATTAGGGTTATAGGAAATTTTGAAGTGAATCTAGTAGGACAGATTACAGGCATATGTGTGCGTGCGTGCATGCGGGCATACACGCATAGCTTCCACGTGAGGATATTTGCCTTTTTAGCTTCCTAGTTCATGTCTGTTTTTAAGACAGTCTCAGTTTAGAGCTCTGGTTGGCTTTGAACTCACAATATTACCCAGACCTTGAATTTGAGATCCCCTGGCTTCACCTCCTAAGTGTAAAAATATATTTTAAACTCAATTTCATCCAGAACAAATATTAGAAATGGAAGAGGAGAGAAAAACAAATATCAGAAATGAAAGAGCTTTGAACTACCCTAGATTTAACATCTGGGGTAATTTCAGTCATTTCATGAATATAAGGCTGCATATATGTTCATATCAGGGGATTTGAAAAGGAGGACTTGATAGAAGAAATGGTAGATTTAAATATTTATCATTTTATTTTATAAATTAGAGAAGATGAGAATGATCTCCAACAAGAACTCTGGAACTCTCCTTTTCCCTCATCCTAGGTTTACATGATAATGATGGTGGTCATTGAACTGAGAAGCTGTAAATTTTATTTCATGAGTAACAGATGTCAAGACTCAGGGAGCTTCTTCATATCATTTATTCTACATTGTGGCTTTCTCCAGGAGTTAAGTAGCACTGTGCATAGCCTCTTTTTGTGTGTGTGGGGATGGGAGGTCATGTATTTGAAATCAGGTGAAAATTCTCCAGTGCACTAGGAAATGCTCAGGAGAAACTGAACCCACCTCATCAGTACTCAGTGAAATTTGCCAAGATGTGCTCCAGGTCAAAGGGTATGTAATATGCAACCCCTGGAAAGAAGCAGAAAATACGATGAAATGAACATGGTACCTGGAACCCCAATGCCTTAAAGGATCAGCTCATCAAATTTGTTAGGAGTTAATCCATCCTAGGGAGAGATGAACAGGTTAATTAATCTGGCAGAAACATGGGGTGGAGAGTTTTTTTTTTAGGGAGCTCTTTTGTCCATGCCATTTTGTCACGTGTGTGTGTGTGTGTGTGTGTGTGTGTGTGTGTGTGTGTGTGTGTGTGTGTGTGTGTGTGCCCTTTATGGTAGTCCAGCTTCTAACCAAACAGATCAATTCATAAGACTTCAGTAATGAAAGCACTCTTTTTTTTTTTTTTTAAAGGGTGAACCAATGCAATAGCAATGCTCACAAGACACTATGTTGGAAATGAACTTTACAACTTGCTGGGGCAGTAGGACAGCTGGCAGAGAAGGGAAAGTGGTAGACACATTAGAGAGGGGGTAGCAATGTTCATCAAGAACTATACTCATTGGCTTACTGATGTAAATGTAGCCCCTCTGTGCAACACCTTTACAGTAAAATTAAAATAAAAATAGAAGCTTCTTTGTAGATTCAAATCAGATTTTCAAACAAAACTATTGACATAAGAGAAAATAGAACTGTGCTACTATAGGAGAAATTGGGGAATAATATGAATGATGAACTTTTTTTTAACTGTTCAGATTTTTTTTGTTTTTGGGTCCGGTTGTGGGGCCTGGGTGCTGTCCCTCAGCTCTTCAGCTCAAGGCTAGCGCTCTACCACTTGAGCCACAGTGCCACTTCCGGCTTTTTTCTTTTTGCTTATGTGGTGCTGAGGAATCGAACCCAGGGCCTCAGGCATGCAAGGCAAGCGCTCTACCACTGAGCCACCTTCCCAGCCCCATCCAGTTCATTTTCTACATAGTGTCTGGTGAGTATCACTGTTGCATTTGTTCATCCTTGTTCCACTTTTTATGTGCCCTTCCTTGCCCTCCCAAATACAAACAAATTAACAAACAAGACAAAAGGAAAAGAGAATGAAAGCAGCAACAATGGGAACTGAAGGATGTCTCCTTTATCTGGAATTCATTTCATAGAATATTATTTTATACAATCATCTGCACATAGATATTGTCTTTGCCCACTACTCCTATACTTAGCCTCCGTTGACCTCTGAATATTAATGACTAGGGTCTTATATAATTTTTTTTAATTGTGAACATAGGGGTTACAATTACATGGGCAAGATAATGAGTACATTTCTTATCAAGCATTGTTGCCTCCTCCTTTGTTTCCCCTTCCCATTTCCTCCCTCCCCCCCCCACAACCTGGGTCTTATATAATTTATCATGCCCCAGTTTTCTTTATTTGTTTTGGTCATTCAGTGTGTTTGCTTGTAGATTTATAGGCACCATCAAGTTACCACAAAGGGAAACCCTGCAGCTTATGTTTCTTTGTCTCTGGCTTACTTTGCTTACTATATAGCATTTTCCAAGTCTTTCCATTTCTTTATAGATAATACCATTCTTTCTGATGGATGAGTAGAATTCCATTATATATATTATATATCATACTCATACTTATAAATTTGCAACCTGAGAGAAATAGGGTTCACACATTATTTCTATTTTTCTTTGTATATGAAATAATTTTTTGTACTTTGTAAAGTATAGAGCTCATTGTACTTTCAGCTGTTTGAGACTGTACATGGCGCCTCTTTTGAAACTGGATTCATTTAACTTTCATGCAGGCTTTACACTCACTAATACATTTGAAAAGATATTCCAGCCTCTTTCTCATTGCATAGAAAATTTTATTAGCAATATTTTCTCTGAAGAAATATTTTCAAAGTTAGAAGGAATGACAGGAATGGTAAGTAGGTGTTATTTTTTGAAAAAAGCCAAACTGAGAGAATTCAAGGGAGTCTAAGAAATAAAAGCAATGAGTTGAGGATCTTGTTTGTCAGGACAGGAAAGATAAGTGATGAGAATCTTCAGTATCTTTCAAGCAGCTCAGACAACAAAAGGCATGACAATTTCAAGTTCAAATCTTTGCATCTCAGAGACCTTTCCCTTTACCATTCTTCCTTCTTAGAAAAGGAGGGTAATCAGGAGACATGAATATAAACCTAATTTAAATTCCCAGGAATATTGTTTTCTTTTTTGTTGTTCAGCCACAGCACCACTTCCAGTTTTCTGATGGTTAATTGGAGATAAGGGTCTCACAGGGAAGTGATGCTGTGGCTGAATTGGTAGAGCACTGGCCTTGAGCTGAAGAGCTCAGTGACACTGCCCAGACCCAGAGTTCAAGCCCCACGACCAACCAAAAACAAATCCTTTACAAGCCCTTTGGGCTGGGAATGTGGCTCAGGGTTGAATGTCTTTCAGACTCTGGAAAAATGCCCACCCCTCTTCTTCTCTTACCTTCATTCAAAGGTGTTTCGTTGCTAAGGAACTGCCAATATGTCCTGTGATTAACGTTTTCAGCGATATTATTTATAGAGGACACAATGGGGCCCCAAGATGTCATTGTGGTTTCAAACCTGAGAATAAAGTCATAATTGGTTAGTACCTCAGTTTAGGTCACACAACAAGGAGGTATGATGAATGGGGACATTCTAAATGCCTTAAAGATCAGGAAAAGTGTTATCACCTAAAGAGAAAATGCAAAGGAGAACTATATATGGAATTTTATCACCTGGAGTTAAATGATATTAAAAATGAATGTGTGTGTGAGAGAGGAAAAAAGGGAGAGAGAGAGGGAGGGAGAGAGAGAAGGAGAGAGAAAGAGAGAGGGAAAGAGAGAGGGAGGGAGAGAGAGGGAGTGAGAGAGGGAGAGAGAGAGGGAAAGAGAGAGAGAGGGAGAGAGAGGGAGTGAGAGCGGGAGAGAGAGAAAGAGAGAGGGAAAGAGAGAGGGAGGGAGAGAGAGGGAGTGAGAGAGGGAGAGAGAGAGGGAAAGAGAGAGAGAGGGAGAGAGAGGGAGTGAGAGAGGGAGAGAGAGAAAGAGAGAGGGAAAGAGAGAGGGAGGGAGAGAGAGGGAGTGAGAGAGGGAGAGAGAGAAAGAGAGAGGGAAAGAGAGGGAGGGAGAGAGAGAGGGAGTGAGAGAGGGAGTGAGAGAGGGAGAGAGAGAGAGAGAGAGAGAGAGAGAGAGAGAGAGAGAGAGAGAGAGAGAATGTCCTGGGACCTGAACTCAGGGCCTGTGCCCTGTCCCTGAGCTCTTTTTGCTCAATGCTAGTGCTGTTCCACTTGAGCCACAACTCTACTTCCAGCTTTTTTAAAAAAGAGAGATTTTAAAAATAATTACAAAGTGTGTATTCTCACCCGAGTGAAAATATAGGCTTTTCTATGTATATTTTAAAATCCATATATTTCAGAGGTGTCTGTTAATTTTGGTAGCAAGAAAATTTTGTGCGTATGTGCCCTGGAGCCCATGAAAATCTATCTGCAAATGTTTATTTCTGCTTGGTTTGGTGAAGACCTTAAAATGGTGAGTTACCTCCACCTATGTATGAGAAAGTATTGCTATCAATCATAGTAGGCCTATCTCCTTAAGTTCATGGGTTCCAAGTGTTCTGTCTGTTAAAATGGGACTCATTAGCAGGGTCTGATGGTTTTCTTGGGGCCTGGCCCATCCTGTATGGCTTCTTCACATGGGTGTTCAGATGACACTCTCTTGATTGCTTTGACTATTTTTCCAAGGATGTTCTCCAAAAGCTTTATAGTGTATCTCTTTTGAACAACCACAATTAAGTAAGTTCAAAGAATTAAATCTCTTCCCTTCTTCCCCCCATCCTCCTACCCCAGCCCCAGAAAGAAATCCTTTGCATTGACTTGCTTTTGGTGGTTTGATGCGGATTTCCGTTGATCTCTACCTCTGGTCATCCTCCATTAATTCCTCATTAAGTCTCAGCTTTATCACTGCCACACGCCTCCATTTTCTCCCTGCTTCCTTTGATCACAATCCTCGTAACAGTCTGCGTCATGAATTTCTGTGTTCAAGCACTTGCAGTGCTTCTCTGCTATGGGGAGGTTTGTCTCAGCATGGGATGTCAACTTCCAGACATCACTTGATTCCTTCAGGTCTCTACTCTGTCCTCTAGTAAGGCTAGTAAACTCGGTGGCTGCAAATTCCCTGTTTGCTCTTGCTGGCTTGTCATAGCCATTTCTTCTTCCTAGAATGACCCCATTCACATATCTTCCTAAATAGTACCTATTCTTTGGAGCCCAGAGACACAGATCTTTCTTTTGCTGTTTGCATCCACAATGAACTATCACTCTCTTGAAATGCTCCTATTAAAACTCCATCATGTATTGACTTGTGTGGTTTTACACAGCTGCATTTTCTGTCCACTAGGTTGTAGGTTCCTCAAGGGGCTATTGGATAAAAATGTTAAGATATCAGAAGGAAGAAAAGTAAGCAAATGAAGAAGGCAGAAAGAAGAAAGAAGAAGGAAGAAGGAAGAGGAAGAAAGAAGAAGAAGAAGAAGAAGAAGAAGAGGAGAAGAGGAGGAGGAGGAGGAGGAGGAGGAGGAGGAGGAGGAGGGAGGAGGGAGGAAGTTGTTCAAGAAAAAAAATAGCTTCTTTGGAGGGAGAGAGACAGACACAGGGAAGGAAGATAGAAAGAGAGAAAGAATTTGTGTTAAGGGAGAATGGCAAACATCACCTGCAGCACTTACTTGAAAATGGGGTTCTTACGTTGTGCTTCTTCGAGGACAACAAGTAGTGTGGATCCACCCTTCACACTGACCTCTGTGGTCACATTGAAGAGCAGCTCTACGCCCCTCAGCTGGTTGTTGATAGTGTAGGTGACAGTGATGTTAGATGCTGCGGTGGGGACCGGGTTAGGATGGTTGGGGAGAGTAGGTTGAACCTCATTATCTGTGAAGTGGAAAAAAAAAGTGGCCTAATTTGTCACTGCTATCAGCTACTTATCCTAGAAAACATTACAGTGAGTAGTGACTTTCAGACCATTGTAACCAAGTGCTTTGACAGACCACAACCCTGGTGAAGACTCTTAAACATAGGGACTCACAGACAAGTAGTAGCCCAGTGAATTAGACAAGTGGGTGTAATGCTTGATATAATCAGGATCAGTTTGCTTGACTTTGATTTCTGTGGATTCTACATTGAACTACAAGGCGATTATAATCCCTTACTATTTTGTGGGTTAGTGCAATGTAAGAGAAATAAAACATCATGTTAGTATTTGATTAGAAAGAAGAGTTGGACCCATCCAATGCAAAGACTAGTTATGAAGGAGCATGTACATTTCTGCGATGACTGAAGTTTAAATAATTCCAAAGTATATTTATGGTTGTGTGGGAGATATTAAAAAGTAGCAGGCTAGATTTCTGCCCCACCCATTTAGTGTTCTGTGAGAACCAGTCTTTCATAATCAAGTCCTTGAGGCTTGGCAGAAATGTTAACAGTTTCCTTAGCTTTCTCCCACAAAATTAATAATTGGCCATCGCTTTTTAAATTTGAATTTTAGTACTTTTTTCCTTATCTTTCATTAGTTGTACAAAGGAGCTGCCATTCAACAAAGTCATTGTTTCTTTTGGCTTTTGTAATGTGTATCGTTTAAAATTTGACCCGCTATTTGCTTCAACATTTGAAGTATTGTTTGTATGTGTCTCTATCCCTATCTCCTGACTCTAGATAGAGGGCAGCATGATGTTTGGTGGTATGTTTATCAAATGGATGAATGAAACTATTTTGTTGTTGAGAACACGAGCCTTCCCCTTTGCCTAAAGTCTCATAAATGTTTTGCCCACAGTAGGTTTTCAACAAATGTATGATGAATGAAGAAGACAAGGGGATGGAGGGTTTGGCTTTGTGTACTAGCCACATTTGAGAGAAATGGACACCACAAGCCTATATGCCATTGATCATTGATATACATATTCATGGTACCTTTATGACAGAAGAAAAAGCAGTTATTAAAAAACACATGTGCCGGGCACCTGTGGCTCACGCCTGTAATCCTAGCTACTCAGGAGGCTGACATCTGAAGATCATAGTTCAAAGCCAGCCTGGGCAGGAAAGTCCATGAGACTCTTATCTCCAATAAAGCACTAGGAAACCGGAAGTGGTGCTGTAGCTCAAGCAGTAGAGCGCTTGCCTTGAGATGAAGAGCTGAGGGATAGCGTCCAAGCCCTGAGTTCAAGCCCCACGACCAACAACAAAAAAATTAATAAAAATAAAAAAGCACATGCTTACCAGGGACACAAATCACTTGGGGCACATCTAGGTATGTCTTCCCTTTCAAGGAAGGCAGGATCTGGGCAATGGACATTGGGTTGTCAAATCTCCCTTGCTTAATCTCTTTCAGTACTGTATCCATTGTCTTCCTACAGTCCCATTTCTTGGTAGGTTGCTCAGGTGTCACAGAGAGGGCCTGGGATGGATGGGGAGAGAGATTGGTGATAGCCGAGGATTGGCCTTTGTGAGGGCTAGACTAATCTGTGTGAGCATTCAGAATCCCAAACTGATCGCCACCAAGTTTGGAATGATGTGTCTTTTCCTTTTTATGTGTCCACCTCTTAGCACTCTCTCTGTCACATAGAGTTTGTCATAGAGCAGGTGGCTATTCACTGAGGAAGATCAGGGAACGCTATTCTGGCTGCTGCACAGATGAAAACAAGCTGATCCCGTACACATGCACTAAATGGCCTCTGATAGGTGTCCCCTTGGGCATCCCTTGGTAGATTTCTCCCACAGGTTGCCAAACAAATCAGAGGCTCCCAAATCTTGGCCATGAGGGTGGAGTCCTGCTCTTGGATGGGCTGGTCTCAGTGAAGCATTGAGGACCTTTGATTGGTAGAGATAGTTATCCATCAGTCCATCCAACAAGTGAAGACATTGGGAGAGAAAGATTTCTTTTCCTGCCGAAGTTTCCATCTTCCTCCGCCACTTTGAAAAAGCTATGCTTTCAGGGGGAAAAATGAGGGAAAAGGGCTAAACAGTGAAAAGGGGTCAGTCCCTGGGATCATGACTTGATTTCTTTATTTTGGTCATTCTTAAGACCACCTGATCTAGCTGTAGACTTCCTAAGTGTATGTGAAATAGTAAATTCCCCTCGTCTTCTTTCTTTCTTTTTCTTTCTTTCCATCATATGAAAATGACTTTGGCTTCCATTCCTTGCAAAACGCAGCTGGATTAATGCATCCCGAAAGTGACCTAATATTGGGGAGCTTCATATATGATGGCTAAACTAGAGATGGTAATTCCTGCCTACCTTTGGAGCAGTCACCACACCTGTGATTTCTTTGTTTTTGTCTTTTTACTCGTTTGCAATCTTGTTATTGTGGGAAAATAAAATTCAGAGAAAAATCTTTATTTATCTAAGATAGTGGCAGATCTGGGATTCAAAACCAAGTTGTTATAGATCCAGAGTTCTTTGATCCAAGTGCCAATTTTGAAATTAGACAAAGATGATAGATTAACACCTGGTGGATTCAGATTTTGGAGTACCTGAATAAATCCTGGATATGGTAATAAGGAGAGTTAGGAGAGGTTATCTACTTTATCTGACCAGAAATCCACAAGGTCTCTGATATCCCGATATACATGAACTCCTACCCTTTGACAGGGAGAGCTTTAATTCTTAGGAATAACTTTCTTAGGTATAACTTTCCTAGCAGGTGTGGAAAATCCTCAATAGTAGCCACAAGCCAAATTAGGTAAACAACTCTGTAACTGGCATGAAACTGTACCAAGGTTTAGTGAGTCACCATTCACTACTCCCTTCTTCTTCCCCCCAACCCCCTTCGCACCCAGTTTGTTAGGTTCTTCACAGAGCTTTCTAGACCCAAGCCCTGGGAAGCAATGCTTTTTGTATGATCAGCTAGGATTACAGACATGAACCACTGATGCCTGGCTTATGCTCTAAATTTTAATGTGGATGACACCAATGACAGTTTACTTTTTTCTCTCAGGAAGCAATTTTCTTCTTATAGTCTGTCTCTCTATCTACCTATCTGTCTGTCTGTCTGTCTATCTCTGTATATACCTATGTTTATTAGCTTAGGGATGGCATCCAAACACTAGAACTCTCTCTTTCCTAGGCTTTTTTAATTGGGAAGCTTATGGTGCAATATTTTTCTTAATCCTACAAGATTTATTGAGATAAACTTTTCCATATGGAGGCAGGGATGGGGAATCTTTTTTCTACCAATTATTTATAACATAATTTATGGGCCAGACAAAATTAACACTATAAGGAAGACAGGCCATGGGCCACCAGAAATGTATGAGAACCACATGTATCTTGTCATGCACCAAATGATACCCTGGGCTTTCTGTAGCCTGTCAGGGTTGGAATAACCTTTTGTTTGGCTTAGAGGAGTATGGTTTCTAAGTTTATAGTTATAGCTGATTCTCTTTCCCCACATAGATACACCTACCTTTCATGGAGGATGCCACACCATTCACCTGGGCAGGGGAGGATATTGGATTTCGAGCTGCCAAGCAGCATGTTATTGAATCTGAGCCTGGAAGCACAGGGCTGGCCTTGGCTAACGTGTGGACCTGGCTCTGCTATAGACTAAGAGTTTTTGTGAGGTTGAGTCAACAGTAGATTGTTCTCATTAATCATTTTAAATATAGACTGATTGTGTTTTGGATCAAGATAGAGGGCTGAGAACAATAAACCTGGGCTGGCAAGATTGAAGCAGAAAATTCAATATTTCCTGAGCACCTGTGTTAACATTAGTTTTTATACATCAAGTTTTCAATAGTAACTTGATCATTATTAATCAACAGACCTATACGCTTCCTGGATTTATTTTTTTTTCTATTTTTCTTCCAAGGAAGGAAAATGAATTGAAATAGATTAGTTTTCATACTTTATCTATGAGCCAAGAAAGAATGACCGCGACTTGCAGTTAATTAGTAGAGGAACTAAGGCAAAGCACCCCAGGCATCGCTCTCAAGTCACATTAGTTGCATGTTTCAGGACATAGTAGCAGATGCCTGGGCTCAATCAAGGGTACCCAGGATGTGTTTACCTGAATGGCAAGGCCAGTACTGTAGATGTCGCCAATGATGCCATTATCTTTGATCTTCCTGCTGATATTCTCCACAACAGTCTTTAGCACCTGGCTAAAGAGTTGTCTGTAACTTGCATCAGAGCCTATGGGGATCTTGTTGTACATGCAGGTCAAGGCCAAGGTCGCCACTGCTTCTGTGTCTGAGAATCACAAAGGAATAGAACCACCACCACAACAGTCAACGCAGTGAAATGTATCAAGTGCTAATGATGTTCTTGTGACACAATTTCATTCAGTTCTTAGGACCCTCTCTGTGAATAGGACCTTCATTTAACAGGTAAGAGAATGAAGGTCCAGAAGCAATAAAGTAACTGTGCTCCAGGGACACACAACCCAGTAAATAGCTGGGCCAGATCTTAAAGGTAGATTTATTACATGCTTGCAGAGTGAAAGAAGCATTTCTAAACATCCCAGGATGTTGGGATTAGGGGTCAGAGAGTACTGTTCAGTGGGAGATATTGAAAAAAGTAGAGGATGGAAATTTTAGTAGCAATGAAAGAGAGGGTACAGGGTAGAGCTGAGAAAAGATAGCAACATTTACTTTGAAAACAACTTCAGCTTTCAGTAACATGAATATTGTTCCCACTGGAGATATTATAACTGCCAGACCTTTCTAGTATTGTCCTCATATTAACTGTTGTCTAGTTTCAACTATTGTCTACTATTGCCTAGGATTAGCATGTGTCTTCTTTTCTTTCATTTGTTCCTTAATTAACATGTCCAACAAACATTTGTTCAGTGCCTCCCATCTGCATGTGCTACATCAGCTCTTCCTCCACTGGAAGTCTCCCTTCTTTCCCCGGAAGTCTTCCTCCCTCCCTCCCCTTGCAGCTTCACCTCTTTGCCCTCTGACCTTCTGATGTGCCCAGCTCAGGACAGTATCTGAGGGTTGTCATCTACTCACCCACATTCAAGGAAGAGGAACTGGCCAACAGGATCTTGGCAAAGCGCAAGGCTGTTGGTAAGGTTGTCTCTGGGTTTTTCTGACACAGTGCCAAGATGGCCAGACTGGGTCCATAGAAGGCTGAGTCAGAGTAGGGTTCTCAGAAAGAGATTAAGAACCTCCATTAGGCTAACATCCATCATTTGTGAAGAAGCCAAAACAATTTAATTACTAAAAAACCTGTCCCCAAAGAAAGATACCAGCAAAGGGTAACTTGAGTATTTCTCAGAATAGGGCTGTCATTCATCCACTTGAGTAAAAGAGAGACAATGTCTCCAGATGGATGGTGGCTGGGATGCTTTGTGCGTTTGGATGAGTTGGTTTTTCTAGTTTATTTTGGCCAAGAATTTGGCCATGTCGGTAGGATCGTCAGAGCAGAGCTGACAGTGTATATTTTCCTCACCTCCATCTAGGTTTAGAAGACAGGACTCTGGGCCTCACCCTTGCCCCCTCACTATGAAGTCTTACTTGGAGGTGACCAGTTTTCCATTTGTTTCTGTAGAATGGATATTTTACTCCCCGGGTCCCGGCAGGAGGAGGTGAGAGCCATAATGTTGAGGGCGAGCTGCCCAGTGGTTAGGTCTGCAGAGAGGAGAACCAACCGCACTGTGACACAAAGACAGTCTGTTTCTAATCCAGATCATTCTCTTTAGTATATTTACATAGTCTTTGCATTTGTCCTTTCCAAAGAGAGATGGAAAAATATGTAAGAGAATATTGAGTCGAATGTCTTCTGTGTGGCTTGATGAGTCCCTAATGAAACCCAAGAAAAGAATCCCTGATGGCTGATTAGATGTGTAACAAAAACACCCATGCAAAAATAAATTGTGATCACTTGAAGTTGCAAAGTAACCTAAACTTAAGTCTTAGGGCAACTCCTGAGAAGCAGGCAGAATACTTTATTGTACTGTTATTGTTATTTTTGTTATGATTATGATCAGAGGGTGAGAAGAGCTTGACCTGCATCTAATGACGTGTTCAAGGCCACAGAGTTAGTAAGTGGCAGATCTGGAATGGGAATCCCCTCCTTATTTTATGTCTAGGTTGGCATTTGTTCTACTTCCCTGGCCTCCTCCATGGATGCTCTGACTTCCTTCACACATAGGTATGCAGGGCAAGGTGATGAGGTACAATCTGAGGCGGCGTGGGAGTTGGAGAGATGCCCCAGACTGGAGCCAAGGGATAGGGATGGCCAGCGTGTGGAAGCTGCAGGGAGCAGGGTGGGGGGCCCAGACATCTCACCTGCAGCATCACTGGCCATGAGCTCGTAAGTCAGCTGCTTCTGGGCCTCCAGGTCATGTGGTCCAACCAGGTTCATGGCAATCAGCACACTGGGGTTTGGAAAGGATGACAGAGTCACCGACTTCTCCATGTGTGCTTGCAGGCTGTTAATCCAGGGCTGCTGGTCTGAGGAGATGGCTGAGAAGAAAAGGACACGTACTAACCCCCCAACCCAAATTCCCTCTCCTTCAAAACATGATTCTCCTGTCTTTTATGCCTAGGAACAGGAGACTTTATTAACTTCGGAAATCAAAGGATTGAAGGGAAATGCACAAAATATGGAGATTTTTTTCTTTTGAGGCCAGTTAGCCTTTCCACCCTTTCAGATCACCCCTAGCTTTAAGAAAGTTATTTTTTTAACTTACTCTCTTACTAACTCATAATCATGTCACATGAATTTATATTTCTATAGTTTATTGGAAATCACTGTGGGCTTTTGTTCGTTTTTGCATTGGCTTTTAACTCCCAATTCTTTCATAAAGAATATTAAAGATATAGGACATGTCCTAAGCAAGTACCCAAACCTCCCCCTGATTGTGTTACCTAGTGTCAGAAGTCACCAAACACCTGTTTTTTTTTCCAGCAACTATCACTCCTGCAATCATAATTCAGTCTTTCTTAGTTAAAAAAAAAAATCCATGGATTCTACTGCCAGAGAACTTGTACTTGAAGTCAGGAAAGGTGAACACATATGCATCCTGACTGACGGGCTGGAACTCTTAGGGCTATTTCAAGCTCATTTGTATCAGCAGATACCCCCACAGGGTGGGGTTAGGGGAGTGAGTTCTCTCTTTGCCTCTCTCCAGGAGAACTGCATCCCTGAACTAAGAACAAACACCATACTCACAGCATGAGCTCTGGGTTCTGGTCCCAGCCATCATCCAGAGAATGTTCAGGAGACAGAGGGCAAGCCGGGCCATTTTGCACTCTTCTGTCTAGTCCACATCTCCTGGTCCGAAGATAGCAGTGTTTACAGGTCTGCCTTTTCTTATATGTGCTTATCTTTGTCAAATAGTTTGGTTCTCTCTCAGCCAATCCTCACTACCTATGCTGACCTTATCTACTCTGATATATTAATTTCCTTCTGCTTATCTAAGTTTACCTACTGTGCAGTCCTCTATGGTGTCTGATGGACGACAACTTGTAGGCAGGACAATCATAGGAGAAACTTGGGGCTGAGTATGCTGTGAACATAATGACAAGGAAGTGTCTTTTACTAAGTAAGGGCTGGGAATGTAGCTCAGCGGTAAAGTGCTTGTCTATCATGTGCTAAGGCTGTAGGTTTGATTCCCAGTAATGGGGGGAAAAAACTAAGACTTCCTTTCATCAAATTTCTGGGTTATTATATTGGGGAATGTAAAGTAATTCCTCCAGGACATTGGGACATTTGGAATGTGTTGGTATCAACAAGATTTCTTCTAGTTTTGCTTTGTTTATCCATATGATATAGCCTCTTGGATGTTTAACTGCAACTACTTCATTTCCATTTGATTGTCAGGTATTATTAGCTCCATATGTTAGTCCAAGGCCTTGCTTTATCCTCTCAGGTGGATATCTCTGCCTTCAGGTAAAGTCTGACTTCATGCAGTTAATTTAGTTTACTTTGATCTGGGTTCTGGCCCAGACTCTTTGAAGGTTTTTTTTTATTTTGACACATTGTTTTGTTTGCTTTTCCTTATCCAGAGATTGGAAACAGCCTTCAACAACTAGGGCCTTTGGGTAAAATATTATCTGTGAAAACTAGTACATGTTTAAAGCAAATTAATACCTCCTCATAGAAGAGAATTGTAACCACTGTCCTGAAATTATGAAGAAAAAAGGCTGATTCTTTTTAGCATGTTAAATAGTTCCTGTTAGTGGAGGAAATTATCCAGGAGCTCCCATTTTTTAGGATGAAATTCAAAGTCCTCAGTTACTTGCAGGACTCTAAAAGTCATGGCTTCTGTTTTCCTTCGTTACCGAATTTCCTGACAGCTTTTCCACCTGCGTACCCTGCTCCAGGCATATTCTCTTGCGTCGGGAAAACTTCAGCCACCTTTGCAGTTGATTTCCCCTTTACCCAGGATCTCCTTCAAGACTCTGCCCCAAGGGAATCTTTTATTTATTTATTTCCTATTGAGAGGTCTTATTTTTATTAGTGTATATTACTTGTACAAGGGAGTCTCGTCTTTTCCACACATGCCTCTAATTTACTTTGATCATGTTCAGCCCATCCTCTTCCCCTCCCCACTTCCTCCTTCTGTTCTACCACCCCTGCCCAGCAAGCGAATGATGTGATTTTGTTATTCTTTATGGTTGAATATATTCCTGTGTGTGTGTGTGTGTGTGTGTGTGAGATTTTCTTTATTCATTTGGCTTACGCTAGGGCAATTCCACTGTGTGAGGCTGTTTTGAATAGCACTCCGATACACATTGGTATGCAGGTGCCTCTATTGTACCCTGACCTGCATTTCTCTAGATACATGTCCAGCGTGGTCCAGCAGGACCCTAGGGTAATCCTACATTCAGTTTTTACTGTGGAGCCGCCATACTCATTTCTTCTTCTTCTTTTTTTTATTGTGAACATACTGTACAGAGGGGCTACAATTACATGGGCAAGATAATGAGTACATTTCTTATCAAGCATTGTAGCCTCCTCCTTTGTTTACCCTTCCCATCCCTTCCTAGCCTCCCCCCGCCCCCCTACCCAATCATACCCCCTCACCAAAGTTGTAAAGTTCGTTTTCGACATGACAACTTGTACTTCTCATTGCTGCAACGGGTCGACCTGTATCCTTATTTAAACGACTTGTTTTTCCCCTTCCCCTCCACAAATTATACCGACATCAAATACAGTGAAAGCAGGGGTTATACTGTGGGGGAGAGACAAACAAAGCAACAAAGAAATAATCTTATAAATGCGTTAGAAACAAATGCATGAAAGAAAAAAACATTTAAATACATATCTTAGGGTTCATATTCCTAACATCACCTTATCTGACCTTTTCTGCTTGACTCATACATATACTAGATATTGTAAGTAAGGGAAATCATGGGACCTATGTTTCTTTGGGCTTGGCTTACTTCACTTAATATAATTTTTTCCAAGTCTTTCCATTTCCTAACAAATTGGTTGATGTCATTCTTTCTGATGGAGGCATATAATTCCATTGTATATATACCACATTTTCTTGATCCATTCATCTACTGAGGGGCATCTGGGTTGGTTCCATATCTTAGCTATGGTAAATAATGCTGCAATAAACATAGTTGTGCTGGTAGCTTTAGTGTGGTCTTGTTTGTAAACATTTGGGTAAATGCCCAAAAGTGGGATTGCTGGGTCATAGGGAGCTCTATGTGGAGTAATGCTCAACCTCCCTAGCCATAAAAGAAATGCAAATCAAAACAACATTGAGATACCACCTCACCCCAGTTAGAATGGCTATAATCAAGAACTCTAATAACAACAGATGCTGGAGGGGATGTGGACAGAAGGGAACCTTACTGCATTGTTGGTGGGAGTGTAAACTTGTTCAACCACTTTGGAAAGCAGTATGGAGGTTCCGCCATACTCATTTCTATAGTGGTTGTACTGATTTCTATTACTACCCGTGTGTATAAGGGTTCCTTCCTCCACACCCAGCCTTTGAGTGTCCGCCCATTAAATGTACATTTCCTTTAAGTTGTCAAGCCCGGTCCCACGTCTACAAAGCCCTGCATCTCTTAACTGATGCAATTTTGATAACCCTTAAGGTATGTGTTCACTGTAGACTTAGTTATTACTATTTAATTATTTATTTAGACTATGTAGCCCCGGCTGGCTTTGGATTGGTGACCCTTCTGCCTCCGTCTCTGAATACTGGAATTACAGGCGAGCACCACCATGCCCAGATTCCCTGGGGTTATTTATTTGTTTGATTGGTTGACATCCTACTCCCCAGAATCCCTTTCCACATATCTTCACTGGGACTCCCCACTGCCGTGGTGTCTCTGCCCAAAGGGAAGCTTTGAGAGAGGCCTTTCTAGCTTCATCTCTGAGAGAGGTCTATCCCTACACGGTGGCCCCTCCTCCCGCCACGACCCCGGGAGCCCTGCACTTGCTGACCCTCCTCACCCCAGTCACACCGTGTGCACTTGCTTATTGTGTCTCCTTCCTCTCTAGAATGTGTGTTTCACAGAGGTGCAGCTGTGTTGGTCATTTTCACTTCCCTATCCCCAGCACTTGTGAGCGAACTAACAAGCAAATACAAGATGTGAGCTCTAAAGCCCTGTTTTCTTTCTTAGGGAAGTTGGTGGTTGCTGCGAGCACAGGGATTGTATTGGGGTGGGCTCGATGGCCTCTACCGTGCCCTGTGCCGCTCTTCATGTCCACTCACAGTCCCCTGGGGTCGTACGAGTTGCCACACTTGTGGGGAATGTAAAGCAGCAAGAGTGATGGGTTGAAGTTATGGAGGACTGACTTCCATATTGCTTATATTCTCTCTCTCTCTCTCTCTCTCTCTCTCTCTCTCTCTCTCTGGTTCTTCTTGCTCTTGCTCTGGTAAAACAGGGTGTGAGGTTGTGTGCTGATGGGGTGAAGAGCTGAGAGGGGGTGTCCAGCCAGCACCAAGGACAGAGAGGAACACAGCCGTGAGTGGACCCAACTCATTAGACATGGGGTCCAATCTCTCTTCACTTCATTTCTCCCTGAGATTGTATCTCCTCTAATAACCTTTTAAAAAATGAGCTGGGCACCAGTGGCCCATGTCTGTAATCCTAGCTACTTGAGAGATCTGAGAAGCAGAATCAAAGTTCAAAGCCAGACTGGACAGACAAATACAAGAGACTCGCATCTCCAACTAACTAGCAAAAGTCCAGAGCTGAGACATGGCTTAAGCTGGCTGTGACCAAGGCAGGGAAGCAAGGGAGAAGGAGAAGACTATTTCAAACCTCCACGTTAGCATTCCCCCCATCCTGCACCAATGAACTCAGGACGTGCTTTGTTTTTGCAGTTGATCTTTTTATTGAGCAGACACACACACACACACACACACACACACACACACACACACACACACACACACACACACACAGAAACAGAGAGAGACACAGAGAGAGAGAGAGACAAAGAGACAGAGAGACAGAAACGGGGGGAGGGAGGAAGGGAGGTTGAGTCTCCTATTGAATTAAGATAAATGAAAAGGAAGGCACAAGACCATTTTCTGTGTGGGTCTCACTACAAAAGGTACATCCCAAGGAAGGTCTGAGTTTAGTATTTGCTCCAAAGGACCTCTAAATTGTCTCCGTTATGGACAACATAGCTACCAACCCCTGCAAAGAAGAAGAAACAAAATTAGGTCAAATGACCAATCACAGAATCACCAGATAATAAATAGTATATATCTCCCAACCTCATTAAAGGCCTTTCCCCCTTAAAAGCTCACAGCCTCACACACGAACACCTGTGGATCCTTCTGCTCCATTTCCTCCTTACCTTGACTGAGTGGCTTGCCCCCACTCAGAAGTTGCCAGTAGGTTCTGTCGTTATTGTTGGCAGTTAGGCCCTGAACAGATGTGATATAGGGCCCCCATTCCTCCTGCTCCACTGTGAACCTGGGAGGGACAGGAAGTAAGTTGCGGGAACTTAGGGTTTTCAAAGAAAATCCTTCATACACTGAAAAAAAAAAAACCTTAAAGCTGAGCATTCTGGCTCAAACCTATAATCCTAACTACTTGGGAGGCTGACAGTGGGTGGGGGGTCACAATTTGAGGCCACCTGAGGTGGGGGAGAGCACAAGGCTCCATCTCACTGAATGGCTGGGCACAGTGGTGACTGGCTATCATCCCTAGTGACGTACAAAGTACAAGAAGGAGGATTACAGTCCTGGGCCAGCCCAGGCATCAAGCGAGACCCTACTCATGGTGAAAACAGATCTGGATGCATGCGTCCAGTGGTAGAGGGGCTGCCTAGCAAGTGCAAGGTGTGAGTTCGATCCCCAGCACCACCAAAACGAAATCAAAACCCAAGCACCACTTGGTAACATGACAAAGAAGGCAACCAGATGTCCTGGCTCTGTCTCCAGACAACTTGACTTTCACATTTGTGCTGGGACCCAGGGAGCTGCATGTTTTCTAAGCACTCTTGGGATTTTGATTCCATGCTCATTTGCAGGCATGATGTCTGTGGTCTCTGCCTACCTGACCTCCATGGTGGATACTTGGCTGTTAGTGGCCTCAACCTTCTACTTAATAAATACATATTGCGTTTATTAGATGAGAGATACTTAGTTAACTCTTCTTATTTTCTCTACAGCATCATACACCAGATGGTGAAAAAATGTCAACTAGATTTGAGAAGCCAAGTAAATAATATTTTTCAGAAGCAAAGTCAGTAACTTAATTTTAATATTTAGCCTCTTTAGGCCAAGGAACACTTATTAAAATGTTCATGAATACCCTGAGAGGAACACAGAGAGACTTAGAGCTCTGGGAAATTCCCACTTTCTTTCTCTCTTTCCTTCTCCCTCCCTCCATCCCATCCCCCTTCCTTCCTTCCTTCTTCCTTCCTTCCTTCCTTCCTTCCTTCCTTCCTTCCTTCCTTCCTTCCTTCCTTCCTTCCTTCCTTCCTCTCTCTCTCTCTTTCTCTCTCTTTCTTTCTTTCTCTCTCCCTCCCTCCCTCCCTCCCTCCTTCCCTCCCTCCCTCTCTCTCTCTCTTTCTTTCTTCCTTTCTTTCTTGTTGGTCGTGGGGCTTGAACTCTGGGCCTTGGTGCTGTCCTCAGTTCTTCAGCTCAATTGGAGCACTTTACCACCTAAGCCACAGTACTGCTTCCAGTTTTCTGGTGGTTAATTGGAGATAAGAGTCTCACAGACTTTCCTGCCAGGGCTGGCTTTGAACCATGATCCTCAGATCTCAGCCTCCTGAGTAGCTAGGATTACAGGTATGAGCCACTGGCACCTGGAGAAATTCCCACTTTAAATGTCACATTTTGTTTATGTTCATTTTTCTGAGATGTTTGTTCATAGCATTTGTCTGGAATTTTTTTCAAAGGATAGCAATCGTTCTAAAATAGTCTCAGGGCTTCTAGATATAAAATGCCTGATTTAAAGTGTTCTATTTATTGAACTCTTGCCAAAGACAAGGGAGAGGCCTGGAATTCATGCATCTGTTAATAGGGATTATGTGGTAGGAGACATCACCTCATCTTTTTAGCATCCACGGTGGCATGTGATGGGAGCAATGGTGCTGATCTAGAGGCATTTGACATGTCCTTTGGTTCTGGTGTTCTGTTCTTACCAGGGCATCAGATTTGCAGTAAACCCTTTAACATTAGGTTATATTCAGGCATACCGAAACAAAGTCCCATTCTCCTTCTGAGCTTCCTTCATCACATCCAGAAAGACCGAACCACTTGGCACTGTGACATCTATGGAATAGGTTTTGTTGATCTTCACAGAGTAATGCACAGAGATCAATGAGGGCGAATAAGTGGGTATCACAGTCGTAGGCACTGGGATGGAGAGGGGAGAGTTACCTGGCAGAGACAGAAAAAGAGGGAGAAATTGAATAATAAAAAAGAGAGTACCAGAGTTGGCCTAGGTATCCATTTTCTAGCCCAGGACTACTTTCCTTTATCAGAGATGGATTTGGAAGCAGGAACAAGTATCGTTCATCGAGTGACGGATCTCTCATAGCTATTACCAGAGGCTCACTGGCTTGTGAGTCTTGTGTTTGGCTTGACTTCCAGCCGTTTAAACCATTATTCACCTCAGTGCTATATCTCACATGAGGTCCTAATTTCTTTTTCTTGTTGTTTTGCTTTGGCACAGAATCCACTAATGGCTTGCCATTTCCCCCCACCCCCACCCCTTTCTTTTTCTTCTTAGCATTTACTGAGAACATACTAAGGACCAGACACTGTGCTAACACCTTTATGTGGATTATCTCATCTGATACTTTATAAAAAAAACTTCTTTGTTTTTATTTGTTAGAAAATGGAAACTTAAAGTTTAAACACTGTTGGTTGCTGGTGGCTCACGTTTTTAATCCTAGTTACTCAGGAGGCTAAGATCTGAGGATCATCGTTCAAAGCCAGATTGGGCAGGGAAGTCTCTAATTAACAACCAGAAAACTGGAAATGAAGGTGTGGCTGAAGTAGTAGAATGCCAGCCTTGAGTGAAAAGGCTAATGGGCAGCTTTCAGGCCCTGAGTGTGTTAGAGTTGTGTGCTCATGCATACACACACATACACACAGAGTAGGTGTGTTTGCCCAAAGTCCCTGATCTATAAGTGGCAGAACAAGGAATAAATCAAGGTTAGAGGAAATAGATCTTCTCTACCTCATTACACAATTATTTATTTGAACAAATGATTCCTGCTGCATTTTGTTAGAATCCTTTCTATTCCTTCTATACAGATGTCTTATTTTCCAGAGGTATCACTAAGCATGAATCAAATAATGGAAGGTCAGAAACATGATTCCTACAAATGGAAATCGTGTTCAGATTTTTCAGTATCCAACCGTTAGAAGACATCCATTTAGAGATACACATCCTTTGCTCAAACCTACCTTGACGATTGATGTTTGAACCAAGACTATTGCTCATTATCCTCAATTGGTAGCAACCCTTGACGACGTAATGAGAAATGAATTTTCTCTGGGAGCTGTTTGGCTTTCTTTAGAAGCTTGTCCAGTCACTGTCCCAAAGCCTACCTACGTCTCACAAGCTTTGGGAGTGATGCTGAAAGTTTCCCCTTTAGTGCTTATACTAAACCATACGTACAAGGCGAGTCTTTGGTCACATCCAAGTAGGTCTTTCCTAGCAGGGAAGGTAAGATCTGGGCTGCAGCAGCAGGAATATTGAATGCTCCCTGGGAAATTTCATTGAGTATTGAATTGCGAGTTTCTTGGCAGTCCCATTCACTTTCACTGTAATACTCTGATGAGACAAAGAGGGCCTAATGTGAGACAAAAAGAGGAGAGAGTATGAGAGATGGCTTACATAAGGGTAAAAGCTTCATCTAACTCATCATGTATTTATTGGTCATTGGCGATGCAGGAGTCATGTTAAATGATTAAGATACGTTTCTTGCGATCAAGAAGCTTATGAAGTAGTTTGAGTGGGGAGGCGAGGGATCTGCTGAATAACACAAGCTACAGTGGTTCTGTGGAGAACCAACTTTATTCTGCCACATTCATGTCTTCCCAACACGGGAAAATATAAGAAGTGTCATATAAGAAGTGCTCAATGACTCTGCTTCACACACACACACACACACACACACTCTAGTAAAAAGAGCCCTGGGATGAATGTCCTAAGAGAAAGATCTAAAATGAGGATAAGGAAAGGCTTTGTTGGAGAAAGTGGTAGTTGGGGCCACCTTGATGGTAGGGTGGAAGTTTGGCAGGTGAAATTTGGGCAGGGAGCTGTGCACTCAGAGAGGAAAAAGCATGAGCAAAAGCTTAAGGGAAGGGTGAAGACATGGTTTGTCCACTATGAGGATATATGCACTGTAAAGAAATCTCCAGAGGCTTCTTCCTTGTCTAGGAAGAACACTCAGGCTGTAGAAAGAAGTTGGGGCAGAAGAGAAGAGCTGTAGAAGAAAGTTCAGCCAGGCTGGTAGATGTTGAGTCTCAAGGGTGAGATGTATGATCCAAATTGGCTGACAATGGAGAATTGAATAGTTTGCTATTCAGGCAGTGGGATGAACACTTACTTGTGAGGTCATAGTTAGAAGAGGGTTAATACTAATCAAGACAAAGTTGGAATAGTTTGCAGCTTGAATATATTGCTCTGTAGTTTCCCAGAGAAAGGTAGTTTTCCTTTTTTACTTTCTTTCTTTTGTTTGTTTTCTTTATCTGAGACCAGGGTGCAAATTCAATACTGGATGCTTTTACTCATTCACTACTGCCCTGCTAATGGAGCCACCCCTCCATCCCTCCCTCCCTCCCTCCCTCCCTCCCTTCCTCCCTCCCTCCCTCCCTTCCTCCCTCCCTTCCTCCCTCCCTCCCTTCCTCCCTTCCTTCCTTCCTTCCTTCCTTCCTTCCTTCCTTCCTCCCTCCCTCCTTCCCTCCCTCCCTCCCTCCCTCCCTTCCTTCCTTCCTTCCTTTCTCTCTCTCTCTGTTTCTCTCTCTTCCTCCCTCCCTTCCTCCCTCCCTTCCTCCCTTCCTTCCTTTTCTTTCTTTCTTTCTTTTTTTTTTTTTTTTGTCAGTCGTGGGGCATGAACTCTGGGCCTGGGCGCTGTCCCTTAGCTCTTCAGCTCAAGGCTAGTGCTCTACCACTTGAGCCACAGTGCCACATCCGGGTTTCTGGTGGGTTTTTTTTTTTTTTTTTTTTTTTATTAGAAATAAGAGTCCCATGGCCTTTCTTGCCCGGGCTGGTTTTTGAACCAGCCTCAGATCTCAGCCTCTGTAGTAACTAGGATTACAGGCATGAGCCACCAGTACCCAGCTCTACCCCTTCTTTTCATCTTTTCTTCCTTGGAGGTTTTCGTAGCTTGTTGACTACCTACATATTAAAGACTATCTTAAAAACTATGTTGTAGACAAGTTGCTCTAAAGTCTGTGGCACAAGAATATCACCTGTAGGACTTTTCCATAAGATGCCATTTCTGTATTAACGGGCTTCCGTGGACTTTATAGGTAGGTGTGGTCTAAAAGCTCCTTCTACAGATTCGAATGTACATCCCTGATGGGAAACCACTGTTTTACATTACGTTCATTTTTAGCAAGGCAAACCAATGACCTTCAATGTCTGCTTACATTACAGGTTTTGTCCTGTAAGCTTGCCCAAGGGTCCTGCGTTGGCCCTGCTGAATATGTCATGTTGACCTCATGACTTTCAGTCTTTGTTCTTGCTGTCCTTTCTCCTGTGAAAGTCCTGTCACCCTGAGTCAGCCTGGCAAATGCTTATTCATAGTAATGACTCAGTGAATTCCCACCCCCCAAAAAAACCTCCCCCCATAGATCTTTATATCCATCCCTTCAAGTTGAGTGAATTATTGAGTACAGACTTAAATGAAGGCCAGAGTTCAGAAAATATGTGTATGATAGTGTTAACTTCTTATCTCCATCCATACCATTTTCTGTCTTCGTAAAATCAGACAAGCTGTGCCCCGTGACTCATGTTCCCTCCTTTCTTCAATGTATCATAATGTGCCTTCAATACTGGAAACCTCCTGGTGAGCTCTACAACCAGGGACTGATCATCTGGTTGGGAAGGATGATGGATACACAGTACAATGGCTCATGGTCGTGTGGAATTGCATGTGAAAGAACACGATGGGTGATAGTGGACTGTCAGATTTCATAAAGAAACTCTAGGTAGGAAAAGCTTTATAGAAGAACTGGGATGGAAAAATAGATATTAAAAGTAAGAGTTGAATCCAGGTGCTGGTGGCTCATACCTATAATCCTAGCTACCTAGGAGGCTGAGATCTGAGGATCTCAGTTGAAAGCCAACCAGGGCAGGAAAGTCCTTGAGACTTTTAATCTTCAATTAGCCACCAGAAAATCAGAAGTGGAACTGTAGCTCAAAGTGGTAGAGCACTAGCCTGGAGCAAAAGAGGTCTAGGACAGTGCCCAGGTCCTGAGTTCAAGTCCCATGAAATAAATAAGAGCTGGAGGCATGGCTCAAGCCCTGCAGTGCTTGCATAGAGTCAGAAAAAGAAATAGATTGAAGGTAAGAAGACTGTATTTCAGGCAGGAGAGGGGAAATCACACAAGCAAAATCCAAATTAGCATAGGAAACACATAATGGAGAGGAAGATCATGGGAGACGGAGAAGAAAAGATCAAGGCATTGCTTCCCTCCACAACTCCCATCTCCTCCTCCCGTTGGACTTACTTGCATAGCTGCTCCTGTACTAAACATGTTTCCAATGAGACCATTTTCTTTTTTCTCAGACAGAATCATTTTTACCAGTGAGCGGATATGATTTTCAATGCTCTCTAGATCCTCTTCCTGTGCTTTGGGCTGTTCCTTCAGACTCCTGCTCACACATGTCAAAGCCAGCACGGCCATAGCTCCTGTATCTGTCAGGAAGCAAAATGTTGGTGACAGGCTGACTAGACATCCTATTTTTTTCATGGACTGAATGGTTTCCTAGGATGCAGGATTTTCAGGACTAAAAAAAGGGAGAGATTTGTGAAAATGGGAATGTTAGTGGTGGTAATTGATGATGGCAGAGAAGAATTTCAAGACCTAACAGCCATACCTGGGCCTTAGCTCCTTAAATACAATTCAGTTCCTTGTGTGGAGTTGACATGATTCCCATATTTAATATTTCATCATATGGCCATGAGAACACCTACTCACAAACAGCTTTCTACACGTAGATTGTTATGGTTCTCAAGTTTTCCATCTTTTATATCATTCTTTCAGCCATATTGGTAAAGGAATTAAGAAGCTCTATTTGAGGATGATAAATCCAACAGAATATCTGCAAAGGTGTGTTCCGCTACAAAGAAATACTTTGCAAAGTCCTTTAGAAAATGACACTTAGGGCTGGGAAGGTGGCTCAGTGGTAAAGTGCTTGCCTTGCATGCCTGAGGCCCTGGGTTCGATTCCTCAGTACCACATAAGCAGAAAAAGCCGGAAGTGGTGCTATGGCTCAAATGGTAGAGCGCTAGCCTTGAGCTGAAGAGCTGAGGGACAGCGCCCAGGTCCAGAGTTCAGGTCCCATAACCAACAACAAAAAAAGAATATGACAATGGAATTATTCCCCAATAAATCTTCTTAAGGGAGTGGACAAGGTAAGAGATGGGAAGAAGGGAGAAAAAAAAGGACTTTTATTTTATTTTGACAGTTGGACTCTCTGTTGTCCTTTAGTGTGGTGCCTTCTTTCTTTTTTTCTTTTTTCTTTTTACAGGAAAAGGAGTATGAAAAAAAATCTCCTGTGCTCCTTACTCCATAGAAAAACTGAATGGTGATTTAGTTTGAACATCTTGAAGAAAGATGAACTTGTGTATCTGGATTCATAGTGGCTGAGAATAAATGCTGCTTGTCCAGGCTGAACTTCTTTTAGCATCATACTCTACCCTTATTTTATAAATGGGCAAATTCACGTCAAGGACTGGGTTGGAGCCAGGACTTTCTATTGTGCTAGACATCTACAAAGAGACTTCATTGCCACGCATCACCCATATTCTCCCCAAATAAATTCTCTCCTGAAAGCTTTTGAGAAAAGAAGGTAGAAACAAATTCAAGTCATTTTTCTTTTTTGAGTTTGGTCATGGGCTTGAACTCAGGGTGCTGTCCCTGAGATCTTTCATTCAAGGCTAGTGCTCCACTACTTTGAGCCACAGCACCTCTTCTGGTTTTCTGGTGGGTAACTGGAGATAAAGAGTCTCATGGACTGGCTTTGAACTGTGATCTTTAGATCTCAGCCTCTGAGCAGCTAGGTGTACAGGTGTGAGCCTCTGCTGCCTGGCTAAATTCAGGTAATTGCTGAAGATAAACTCAAAAGGCAAGGATGACTGATGCCTATGTCGCCTATATCCAGGGAATTAGGTTTAATGACTCACCTACTGAGAACTGGCCACCAAGGTAATAGTTTTTGTTTTCAGGAGCGAAGAGTTTAGCAACTGTGGTGGTTGAATACGTTCTATTGAACAGACACAAGGCCAAGACGTCCTGGCTGAGCTGGTAATAGTTGGTCAGTGGATTACCATCATATTCTTCTGACAAAGAGAAGAAAATTCACACTTTACTCCCAGAAGTGCTAGAGAAGTGCTTCATTTTTCCATCATCTATGTACCTTATTTTGACTTGTTTACATCTAAAGAGACGTAAGTAATAGATAGAAGAGACTGCCCTTAAAAACAGCAAGCTTGAGAAATGTAAAGGCTCTTAGGGTTCAACAAGCTCAACTCAACGCCTTTCATTTTATAACTGAGGAGATCCAGTGCTAAAGAGATCACAATCCTATCTAGATATTCTGGCGGTAATAATAACTAGGATTAGCATACAGGTTTTCTACCTCTAAGCTTCCTGAATTTTCAACAGTAAGATAGAAATGATAGAAAGAATGTTAGATTAGAGGCATCTTCAAAGGGGATGGGATTTGAGGGACTCAAATACTGGGTAGGAGTTGAAATAAACACAATGATGATCAAGAATAATGATGATTTTGTCTTCTTTACCTTATGTATGGTGTACGCTTTGGAGTACACCATCTTTGGAGGGGTTGATAGAGAACTTGAGGGGAAAAGGGTGAGAAAGAGCAGCAGTGGAGCTCACTGGACACTGATGAAAGTGAACTATACAACTCATGGGTGGAGATGGGAGGGAAGGACTGGGAGAGAGTGAGGGAACAGAAGACACTGGGCAAAAGGAAATGTACTCATTACCTGACTGGTGTAATTTTAATCCATCTGTACATCACCTCTATAAAAACAATAAAGTAAATTAATAAAATATAAAAACAACGTACTGCATGAGCAGACATCAGAGCCAACCACTTTATAAAAGTGATAAAGGATTTTGGCCATCTTTAGCCTTTATATTGACATCACCTCCTCTGCCATTAATAACACAATGTGCCCTATTGTTCATCCGTTTCTGTGAAGTTATTATTTGTCTAAAAATCAAAGCTCAGGAAGGACTGAAAAATTGTGTCTCGTGTGTGTGTGTGTGTGTGTTATGAAAATTCAACATTCATGCTGAAAGACGGGAAAAGGGAAAGTGATCTGCAAAGATACAATGAAATAAATGGGAGAAAGAGGAGTAGAGTGGGCTGAGACCATACAGTTCTAATACAGGGCAAGAGAAGACAAGGCAGTTCAGAGTCAGAATATTTGACTATTACCCATATTTTCCAATTCTGCTTTGAATTTATTTTCCAGATGGCCAAGTAGGTGCTGATTAAATATGAAGGTTTCATCATGGGTATGACATGCTCCCAAAGCCAGTATGATCAGAGCGAGCTGTCCTGAGCTTAAATCCAGTCCTGAAAAGTTTTACAAGGTACACACCTATGAATTCTTTTATCCTCTTATCTCCCTTGTGACTTATAGTTTATTCTTTTTTCTGTTCTCTATACTATAATTTGGTCCTCCCTCCCTCCTCTCCCTTTCTTTTTCCCTTTCCTTTCTCTTCCTTTCTTTCCATTCTTGCCTTTCTCTCTCCCTGCCTTCCTCCCTCCCTCTCTCCCTTCCTTCCTTCTTTTCTTCCTTCCTTCCTCCTTCTTTCCTCCCTTCCTTCTTTGTACTGAGATTTGATCTCAAGGATCTATGCTTTCTAGGCAGGTGCTCTACAACTTGACCCACACTCCCAGTCATTTTGTCTTTTAGTTCTTTCTCTTTTTTTTTTTTTTTTGTCGGTTGTGGGGCCTGAACTCTGGGCCTGGACACTGTCCCTCAGCTCTTCAGCTCAAGGCTAGTGCTCTACCACTTGTGCCACAGTGCCACTTCCAGCTTTTTCTGCTTATGTGGTGCTGAGGAATTGAACCCAGGGCATCATGCATGCAAGGCAAGCACTCTACCACTGGGCCACCTTCCCAGCCCATAGTTATTTCTTGAATTAGGATCTTGCCCTTATGCCTGGGCTTGCCTGGATTTTGATCCTCCTATTTATGCCTCAGACATAGCTGGGTTGACAGGTAGAAACCACCACACTCAGCTTCTTGTGGTTGAGATGTGTGGGTGGTCTCACAAACTTCTCGCTCAGGCCGGCCTTTGACTGTGATCTTCCCAATCTCCACCTGGCAAGTAGCTAGGATTACAGTTGTGAGCCACTGTACCAAGATGCATTATGAGATGTCTTAGTTGTGATTCATAGCCCTCTATGCTTGTAAACTCAGCTAGCTTATGATACTGCCTTAATGGATAAGAATCTATATCTTCTTTTGCTTTCTCCTGTTGCCTGTCGAAAGGAAAATGGTTTCAGGGATCCAAAGATGCAAGAGCTAGGTCTTGATATTTCAAGACACCTGTCATCTACAGTTTTGAGCAGTTGGATATAGCTAGAGCAAGGGTTTGTGAGAGGTCCTCTTGGCAGTTAGATGAATCTTTTCTTTTCTTTTCTTTTTCTTTTTGTTTTTTTTGCCAGTCGTGGGGCCTGAACTCTGGGCCTGGGCACTGTCCCTCAGCTCTTCAGCTCAAGAATAGCACTCTACCGCTTGAGCCACAGTGCCACTTCTAGCTTTTTCTGCTTATGTGGTACTGAGAAATCAAACCCAGGGCCTCATGCATGCAAGGCAAGTGCTCTACCACTGAGCCACCTTCCCAGTCCCAGATAAATCTTTTCTTAACACTTCCAGAGGCTTTAGGTACTCACCTCTCCTTTCCACAGTGTTTCTGACTTGTTGGGAGAGCGCTTCGATTATGGTTTGGTTTTGGTTCTGGATCCCAATGAGTCTGAGGGAAAGCAGGACATTGGCAGACTGGGTCACACTGGTGTATTTTGGCTGGATCATTGTATCCAACAGAGGGTCCAGTTGGATGTGGACTCGCTCACTCACCTCTGAGGCAGAGGAGGAAAAGAAATGCTATTACAATAAGATTAAGAGATAGATACGGGTGACTTCACATCTTCCTTATTTTAATTAAAAACTAAGGATCAGTACTGACATGAGGGGCTCAAGGCCAACCCTGGATTTAAACCCCGGTCCAGCTTCTGTCATCCCATGGTTGTTTCTGTATTGTCCATGTTCTTAGCTGTAGCCTGCCATTGTGAATTCAGCTAGCCTATACCACAGTACTGATGTGTGAGAAACACAAACTGAAAATGGGAAGGCTAGAAACAAGAGTTATGACAATAGAAACAGCTATGGCATGGACCTAGTTCAACCCCCCCCTACCCCCCCCTCCCACCGTGGGTTGAATAATGGGGATGGTAGTAGAATCTGGAGTTTCTCCCAGTCTCCACTCATGCAGACATGACTCCTTCTAGTTAAGTTCAGCTTCTAACTGGAAGTGTCCCTGTCTTTTAAGAGCTCAGTGCAAGCTTGCCCTTGTGTGGCAGAAGAATCTTAGTCCTGCCTGAGCATCTAGTATAATTTCCTATAGAGAATGTCCTAAAACAAACTTCCATCTCTAAAACAAAGACACAAGTCCTCTGCCTCCCAATCTATGACCTTGTCGACTTTGTCCATTCAGTTCTTTCCTATCTTTTTATACCTCTAGTGGGTGAATGCTGGCAGAATGAAGGCAAAAACTCTATGGTCCACAGGCAATCCACCCTCAAACTGAACAGGTATGGAGGTCATTATGCAGTAGTATACTTTACAAGAGGGACACCTCAAAGTTTAGCCTATAACCATACCCAAACCCAAGGCATGCATGGAGAAAAGTCTGATTTTACTTTATTTGTGGCAATAGAAGAGAATCAACCCAGAGCCCCAAAGCACTGGAGGAGAATGCAGGGAGTTATGTATCACTTGAAATTCAAACTAAAGTCTCAATTTAAATTGTGGATAAATTTGAGAAGTAGCCAAGAATCTTACCAGTCTTCAGATTACCTCGTGTGAACACGTTCTCCCAGATTCAGTCAGCTTTGGTTGGGCTACTTGTTCCTTAATGTACAAGTTCTGGAACTTTCTTTTTTTAAATTTAATTATAATGTACAAAGGAATGAGCATTCCACATGCCAATTTATGAGTACTGTACCTCTTGACCAACTTTACCCCTTCCATCATTGTCCTCCATTCTTCTCAACCCTACCCATCCCATCCATTTTCCTAGTTTCATAGGATATACATTGGATTGACGACTGCATTCTACCCCCTTCCTTTGTCATTCATCTACCCAGCTCCCTTTAAACTCCCACTTTATACCTCAAGTACCAGCTTTCTAGTATTCAGTTTGTTGGATTGTAAGTTAGTTGCTCAAAAGAGTTATACCATTTGAATTCTCCACATGCACATACTTCAGTCAATATGTTTCTGTACATGCACCTATGGCCCTACATATGTTTATAAGTTTGACTGAACTTCCACATATGAGAGAAAATGTATGTCCTTTGTCTTTCTGGGCCTGACTAAAATTGAATAACCACATCTTCTAGATGTGGAGCAAAAAGTCACTTAATAAGAGGTAAAATTCTGTGTATATTCTTGCCTCTAATGCTACTTATCTCACTATACCCAGAGGATCCAGGAAATGTGATTTCCTGTGTCCACTTTCCTTTACTATTAAAGAAACAGACAAAAGATCTGAATGGCATGATTGTAGGCTTTTTGCAGATACAAAAGGACAATTGTGAGCCATCTCTCCGAGATTTTGTGCAAGCATTCATTCTCCCTCCTCCCCCCAACCCCCCAGCAGGTTTTCTGGCATTGGAGCTGGACTTTTAGTTCCTGGTCACCAAGTGACATCAGCTTCCTTAGCCTCTAGAAACAAATCATTTTTTGTTCAAGGATCTAAAGTTCAAAGTCACTAGGGAGATCTTTAATTCTTAAGATCCAACAGGGGAAATGACACTCCAGGAAGAAAAAGTAGAGCTGGCAGATTTTGTACTTTTAACCTGTTTGAAGGCAAGTTTGTCTTGTGTGGTATTGATCTTCTTGTATAACCTACAGAGTACTAGGAAGATGAAGCTGTATCATGGAAGTCATCTTCGGACAGGGTTAAAGGTCAAGTCCAGGATAGAGAATTACCTGCCAGCTATAGTAGACTGTACAAGATTAGTGCTTTAACACTCTCTTCTCATTATCCTACACTCCAGGATGAAGATAAGGAAATTTAGGAAGACTGAGCCATTCAGATACTAAGAAGATAAACAAATCCAAGCTCAAGCTTGTTTTTTTCCCTCTTTCTCTCACTTTAGGTTTTCTTTTTTTCCTGTCTCAGGGCTTGAACTCAGTGCCTAGGCACTGTCTCTGAGCCTCTTTGGCTAGTTCTCCTACCACTTGAGCCAGAGCACCACTTCCAGCTGTTTCTGAGTAGTTTATTGGAGCTAAGAATCTCACAGACTTTCTTCCCTGGCTTTGGACTGCGATTCTCCTCAGATCTCTTCATTGTTTGAACAAATATTATTATCATTTATTTAGAAGCTAATCTAAGTGGGTTAAACTATAGGAAAATAGATTGCCTCTCATAATCAAAAGATAACTTTCTGGAGCCAGGAATTAGACAGTCACTGGAAATGAACTTTTGAAATAGAACGTTACTGAGTAGGAATGCTATGGAAGAGAGGATCAGTGCCTAGGAAGACCCATCAGACGAGTTAACAGAGAATCTGGGATGAATACACATTCCGGCACTTTCCTTATCCAGCCCAGATCTCCTTTCCATCCCTCACAGAGGTCAGGCGCATAGAGAACTGACATCAGGTCTTTGTGAACTGCACAGTTCCCTGTCTACCCTCAAGAGACCATAGCCCACTAGACTAATGTTAGCTCAAAATTGTACTCACCGCAGATCTCGCATAGCTGGCTTGGAATAAGAGAAAACAACAGAAGCCCCGAGAAGGGCAACTGGTGTGTTGGTTTCATCCCTCCAATGGTGTCCGGGAACTCCAAGGCCCAGTCTCGCTCTGTAACGTGGAGGGCTTGGCTTGGGTGGTGGGTAATGAGAACTCACTCTGTCAGGTTGTCAGAGCCTCTGTCACTCGAGCAAATGTTGAGCAATGTCAGGGAGGTGTGGTCAAGTGCCTTTGTCCAAGTAACATGATAAATCAGGAAGAAAGTGTGAAAGGTATGGTTAGAGAGAAATGAGGAAATCATTTCTCACTGTTTCCTGTCCTGGACCTTCAGTACTACCTGTCTTCAGCCCAATGGGTATAACCGAGGTGAATAACTATTTTCAGAAATGTTTCCATCTGAACCATTCTATTTGGGTTCCATTTTATTTGCTGTCCTGAGTAATTAGATTTGATGGGGGGAAAGGGCATCAAAAAAGGAATGTAGAAATTGTTAAGGATAAAATTAGATCAGGCAGAATTAGGAAGGTTGGTCCTGGGAAGACTCTGGTATGGTAGGTTTTGACCCTAAGATTTTCCTCCTGAGATAGATAATGTCATAAGAGTTTCTTAGCTCAGAAGGAAAGCCAGAGAAATTTACAGCAAATATGGATTTCTACCCCCACTGGACAGTTGTTACATGCTATAGGTAAGAAGCATTGCCTACCAGTGTTCTTTCTCTTGCATTCTACTGGAGAAGATGTCATCTTAGCTGTGGACTTGGTTAGCATGTATGACCCATCATTCACACTGTATCTCAGACATAGATACATGGTACACTGTTCATAGAATCTCAGACGCACTGACAACTTGACTGGTCTAGGGTGCCACGATGAACAACTAGGTTTGCCTGTGACAGTATTTGCAGATGAGATTAAAGTCTGAATCTGTGATTCAGTCAAGTAGGCTTTGCTCTCTACTGTGAGTGGGCACTTACGCAATTTGTTTGAGGCCCAAATGGAACAAAGTGTTTGGTTCTGGCCAGCTTGCTTCAGCTAGGGTGTTTTACCATCCTCAGAGCTTCATTCCATCACTATTTATGGTTGGTTCTGAACCAACCATACTTTCATTTGTTTGTTTTTGTGCTCTTCATCCTGCCCTTACAGCAACATTTTTTCAAACTTGATTAATAACATAGACCATAGCTAAAGGAAAAGAGTTCTCAAGGGAACACAGTTTAAAATACTCTGCCTTACACCTGTAATCCTTGCTACTCAGGAGGCTGAGATCTGAGAATCACAGTTTGAAGCCAGTCTGGCAGGAAAGTCTGTGAGACTCTTATCTCCAATTAACCACCAGAAAACTGGAAGTGGAGCTGTGGATCAAAGTGGTAGAGCACTAGCCTGAAGTGTAAGAACTCAGGGACAGCACCCAGGCCCTGAGTTCAAGCCCGTGACTGAGCAAATAAAACAAAATAAAATAATGTATACATTAAATGTTCGTTCCTGGTTAAGACATGAAGGCTTCTACTCATGTGAAAAGTCCAGACTCTGAAACGTGATCTGTAAGACCTCTCAATGGAAAGTTCCTCTGATAAGCCAACTTCCTTCCTGCCACAGGGCTTTTATTTGTGTGGCTTCCTGTCTTGAATTCTTGCTTCACATGGTGTCCTTCTATGTGAGTGCTGCATTCTAAGGGATCTTCTCTCTGTACTTCCAGTCCTGGTATGTCCTTATTAGCACCTTTCTTGATGTTCTTTGCTTTCCTTTACAGCTCTCATGAGAACTGCATTTACTTATTCGCTGAAATATGTACTGCCTGTATCTATTTAGTGTTTAGCTCTTTGTCAGATTCTGAGTTCCTCCAAGGTAAAGGAAATTTTTTTTCTTACCCACAACTTCACCCCCTCACCTACCCTACCACACTGACCAAATGCCTATGACATATGAGTTTGTCAAATATTTGCGGAAAAACTCCTTAGATCTGTAAACCAAATAGTAATTAATAAATAAGTCTTTTTCCGAATAGAAAACATACTGGTTTTATTTTTAAAAATTGATTTTGTTCTTTGTATTTTCCCCCTATTGCTTTTCTGCCTTTTGGCTAAGATCAAGCGTACTATTTTTTCCCCTATTTTTCCAATTATTAAATCATTTAGATCAGCAAAAAAAAAAAAAAAAAAATACTGTGAGTGTTTGGAAAACCGGGGCTGGAAAAAGTGGTTTGTAAGCCTATATGACTTTAAGTATAAAATTGCCCCAAACAGAATGCCTCTTCTAATTTCCTGTGTTTTTCAGGGCCATTACTTATCAATTGACATGTAAAAGAATTTGTAGGGTTCCAATCCTTCCTTTTATATGTGATTTTGGCCTTTTTTGGACATTTTTTTGGATTGTTATTGTTATAGGTGATATACTAACAGGGGTTTACAGTTACATACATCAGGTTAGTGAATACATTTCCTTTTTGGATAGTGTTACCCTTTCCCTCAGTCTCTCCAGTTTTTTTTCTTCTTCTTCTTCTTCTTCTTCTTCTTCCTCTTCTTCTTCTTCTTCTTCTCTTCTTCTTCTTCTTCTTCTCTTCTTCTTCTCTTCTTCTTCTTCTTCTTCTTCTTCTTCTTCTTCTTTCTTCTTCTTCTTCATTCATTCTTCTTCCTTCTTCTTCTCCTCTTCTTCTCTCTTCTTCTTCTTCTTCCTCCTCCTCCTCCTCCTCACCTCCTCCTCCTCCTCCTCCTCCTCCTCCTCCTCCTCCTCCTCCTCCCTCCTCCACTCCCACCTCCTCCTCCTCCTCACTCACCTCCTCCTCCTCCTCCTCCTCCTCCTCCTCCTCCTCCTCCTTCTTCTTCCTTTAAGTAGTGTACAAAGGAGTGTCAATTCAACACATCATATTATGAGTACAATGCATCTTGATCAATGTCATCTCTCTATCATTCTTTCTCTTCTCATCTCTTCCAATCTTACCCATCACCTCAAGTTATCTAGTTCCATTTTACATATGAACATTGAATATTATGACTGTATTTTCTTACCCTTCCTTTCTCCATTTGTCTACTCCCCCTAGACTACTTCCCTACCCTGACAACACATTTCAGTTTCCTGGTATTCATTTTGTTAAACTGTAAGTTCATTGTTCAAGAGTTATGCTATTACAATCTGCCATGCATGTATACCGTACTTTAGTCCATTTGTTTGTGTATTTATGCATAAGACCCTGTATATACTTTCATCTATGTTCATAATTTTGATCTAACTTCCATATATGAGAGTGAAAAACCTAAGCAATTCCATTTTACTTAAGACCCCATCTCAGTTATGCAACTTAACTCGTGGCCCACTTTAGCCCCAGTGCTAAGAATTTATGACAGAAAGCCATGCACAATTCTTGGAGCCATAGATGGCGTTTGCTTAAGGCAGGTATTAGCCTCCGAAGTGGTGTTGCCCCCCCCAGTGACTTAGGGCTAAAAGTTTCTGTTCCGAGGAAAACCATATAATTTTCTTTTTTGGGGGGGAGGGGTCCAATCGTGGGGCCTGAACTCTGGGCCTAGGCACTGTCCCTCAGCTCTTCAGCTCAAGGCTAGTGCTCTACCACTTGAGCCACAGCGCCACGTCTGGCTTTTTTTCTTTTTGCTTATGTGGTGCTGAGGAATCAAACCCAGGGCCTCATGCATGCAGGCAAGCGCTCTACCACTGAGCTACCTTCCCAGCCCCAAACCATATAATTTTCTGACCAACCGGTTCTTCAGAGTTCAGGGCCGAGACATGCCATGCATTCTGTTGGTCCAGGTGTGACTCAAAACCGTTTTTGGTCAAGCTATGGACCAAGGATATTTTTCTGTAAAGGACAACCAATCATATTTGCCCCGGCTTAGCTTGCTTTAAATGTTAACCAATCATGTAATTTCTTATGTAAAAGTTCCTTAAAGTTGTTTGTTCAATACTATAAGAACTGTGCTGATTCTATGCTTGGGGGCCTCTTAGCGTCATTGGTTAACAAGTGCGCGGAGGACCAAGCTCCAGCTTGCAATAAACGATTCTTTGCTGTTTGCATTGATCGTGGTCTCTGGTGGTCTGTGAGGGGGCATCCAAAAACGGGGTACTTCAGAGAGAAAACACGTACCCTTGGTCTTGTTGAGATTGTGGGCTCTTTCTGAACAAAAGTGAGGTAGGTCCAAAAAATGTCTTTTGTGTTTTGTTCTACAAAGGTATAATTTGAAGGTGGCTGAGCCATTGTTTCGAATGAAAGTAACTTGTCGGTCCATTTTTCTGACTTCTGAAGTGGTGTTACTTTTGCTCTTTTGCTCTCCATCTCCTCCAATGCTAACAGTTTATCTAATTCATTCATATGCTTGAGAAAGAAAGAACTCTTTTTCTGAATGTGTGTACTTTTCTTTGAGTAGTGCTCGTGCCCCTCAGCCTTCCTAGAGAAGGCGACTTCCGTGTTTGAGGTGTCGTCTTCTTCTTGTGCTCTCCCAAATTCCTGCTTGTAATCCAGCCTCTTGCTGGATGGATGCTCCATTTCCCTCACCAATGATCGGGTGTTAACTCTAGATCAAGTTGTGGAGACAAAGCCCTTCATTCCTTCCCTTCTCACTTATTATTCTAAGTCATGAGGTTGCTGCTACACTTGGAGTCATATAATAAGTCCTTGCCCAAGTCCCAGATTTGCACTCTAGTTGTAGAGCAACTACGGCTCACATTAATGCATTGCACGATTCAAAAATCTAGAAGAGAGGATTCAGAACATCCTCATAATCAATGATTTATGAAAGAAAGGGTGAATCTGATCAGGGTGCATTGTAAGCAAATATAGATTTGTCAGAATAACTTAGAGGTGATGTTTAATCACCCTGTCACTGAGTGTGGGATTCAGAAAGAGTGGCAGCCATTTCAAATAGTAAATTATTCTCTAGACCTTGAAAAGGCACTTTGCATGCCATAGTGCAAAATAGGGACAGCCAAGCCAAGATGAAAAAAACCCACTCATTCTTTGGATGCTAAGTGCTACTGTCAGAATACAGAGACTATGGGGAGCCAATGGGCGTGAAGAGCTCCTTAGAAGAGGAAAATATTTTCACCCACACACACCCACACACACCTACACACACGCACACACACACACACACACGCACACACTTCAAGTATTCTTTTGTATCTTTCCCCTTAGTCCCTAAGTTTAGAATCACTGTTAAGAAGATGTTATTAGTTTTCATATTAAACCACAGGGGCCAAGATAGCTAACAAGTTACCAGAGCTCAGATAACTGTCCTACAGATTTGTAACTGAAATTCGCATGTTGGAAAACTGGAATTTATACTCATTGAAGAAGGCAATGAGCTAAAGTGGGGCAGAAATGTACACAAGAGGCAGAATTCATGAGGGAAATCCAGAAGGAGTAGGCATTCGAGAGGGCTTGATGTAGAGATAGACTTTTCGAATGTCTATTTCCTGATTTTAAAAACTATGTTCATGAATGGCACTGGTATGTAATAGGCCTGTATCATATAATCTATGTCAAATTGATCTCCATCTCCTGAATTGTCCACAGTTTTTCTTTCTGTTTCTATTGATACTGATCATGTTGTTTCTGCTTTCATTCTATTAATATGTTGGTCCATTGATTGTATGGTGAATAAACATATTCCTTTCCTAAGATATATATCATTTAGCCATAGTATATAACCCTTTTTGTATGCTGTACAGTTGGTTTGTTGGTATGTTGCTGAAGTTCTTGTGTCTATTTTCATAAGGAATATTGGTCTGTCATTCCCATGATGCCTTTGGTTTTGATATCAATGAAATATTGGCCTCATAGGATGATTTGAATAATGTCCCTTCCTCTTTTATTTCTGTGAAGACACTATGTTAGTTCTCTAAATATTTGTTAGAATTCACACCAGGGAAACTGAATAGGGTCTTGACTTTTCTTTGTTGATAGATTTAGTCATTTTGCCTTAATAGGTCTATTAAGAGTACTTAATACGTAAATATTACTTAATAAATAAGATAACTTAATAGGTATATTAAGATTAAACATAGCTCCAAGTCAGATAAGTAGTATTCCAGGAAAATTGCCACAGAGGTTAAATATTGGCAGTTGGACTGTTTATTTTCAAGGCCACTGTGGGCTGGGGAACAGGGTATTGGAACAGTGTTAATATGCTTATTGAGAATCTATCTCTTTTTTGTTTTTGGTCAGTTGTGGGGCTTGAGCTCAGGGCCTGGATGCTGTCTCTGAGCTTTTTTGCTCAAGGCTAGTGACCTACCACTTTGAGCCACAGTGCCACTTCCAGTTTTCTGGTGGTTAATTGGAGATAAGAGTCTCATGGAGTTTCCTGCCAGGGCTTATTTCAAACCCTGTTTCAAAGTCCTCAGATCTCAGCCTCCTGAGCAGTTAGTATCACAGGTATAAACCATCTGTGCTCAACCTTGCCTAGGTATTATATATATATATGTATGTATATATACATATATATGTGTATATATGCATACATATGCGTACATATGTATATAAATGTATACATGTATATATACCTAATATAGATGTATATATACTTATATGTATATATACATACATATATACACATATATACATATGTATATGCATATATATGTGTGTATATATATGTGTGTGTGAAAATAGACCCTTTGGCCTTCAGGCAGGAGAGACTTTGGTATACAGAGCTTACATCTTGACTCAATCCGTTTCATGTTCATATTTATTTAAAATTCCTTTGTGACACAATACATTTCAGTTCTAGTGGCCTTTTTGTCCCATTGGATTTTCTCTTACGGAACTTTTTCTTTTTTGGGTGACACAAGGGTTGGAACTCAGTGCCTTGGACTTTCTAAACAAGCACTCTGCACTTAAGTGACCCCTCTAGCCCCTGAAACCATTTTTATCCAGGCCTCCATTGTAGACTAAGGCACAAAGCAGCCACTGGGGACATTCTCTGATGTGTGTTGTATCTCTGTGTATACAATGGACCAGTTGGTTTACAGTGTAAACCTTCTAAAACCCAGTTAGGAGAAGTAAAACATTTAGAGATGAAATGTTTCATCAGAAGCCTGCCATGATGTCCATCTGTAATGAACTTCTATGCTCTTTGGCCAGGGCCAAACCTCTGCCCACATTCCCTTGGATCCCCAATTCAGTATGTCTTTTTGGTACTGGGGTGCTATCCCTTGGTGTTTTCAATCAAGGCTCTACCACGTGAGCCACAGCCCCACTTCTGTTTCTTTGCTGGTGAATTAGAGTGAAACATTTTATGGACTTTCTGGCCTGGGCTGACTTCAAACTGTGATCTTCAGACCTCAGCCTCTTGAGTAACTAGACTGACAGGTGTGAGCCACCACTGGCACTCAGCTTGTGGTTGTTTTTTCTTACTGGGGTGAAACCATAATGACCTGGTCACGTGCTCTGGGTAGTAGGGTGGTAGAGGAGGCACGGGAATGGGGGAGTAACAGGTGCTTATTGTGGAAGCCCTAATACCAGCACACACACAGAAATACACACACACACACACACACACACACACACACACACACACACACACACACAGAGGAAATAAAGATGAACCCCTGTAAGCTTAGGAGAGCATCACCCTGAGACACTCTGGCCATGCAGCCCTTGTGAACTAATGTAGCGGGACACTAATAGTGTTCCTTCTGTTGTGGGAGAGTACATTTTGTGAGAGTTCAAAGGTCATTTTTTCTTTTCTGGCCCATAATATTTTAATGGTACACATTGAAAATATCTGGAGGAACTGCGGAAGGTGGGTGTGAAGAACTACTTAGACCATTTTGGAGATCATTTCTGATGTAATTTAATAAGGGACGTAGCCCTGAAATCTGGACTCTTGATCAGAGATCACTGAATAATTGGGTTTAAATTGGAATTGTTGTAGCTGTTGATTAGTCAGAGCTATGATCATTTGGAGCTAGGTTTTGTAACCTGCTTTGACAGTCTAGAGCTGAACCCTTTTCCATTTTGGCTGTCAGGAGCCTGTCAGTAAGGCAAGAGTACTTCCAGGGCTTCTCCAACTAATGTGTCTCTCTGGAGCTGAATAACATGTGGTAAGAGGGGTGCCTTCCCATGTCACATTGATTTCAAACAGCTCTTCATCATTCCCAGCTGGATTCACAGCATTTCTAGACTTTACTAAACTACAGCCCCACAACAATGAATGCAGAAAACATCAACTGCAATATCATGTTGTATATACAGCTATACCATTGCATAGTTAACGTGTCTATTCTGGCTATTTTAAAAATACCATAAACTGGGCACCCTATGGACACTAGAAATGTATCACTCAGAGTTCTGAAGCTAAGGGAAGTACCAGATCAAGTGGGGAATGGGTACAGTCTCCCTACCCAGGGCCTCTGTAGGGGCACGCTCATCTCATTCATCTTCACAACAGAATGACCTCCTAAAGGCCCACCTCTTAATACCATCACGTTGGAGTTTCAGCAAATGAATTTTTGGACACGGAAGCACATCTATTCAGGTCCTAGTGACAGGGGCTTAACCAACATCTGATAATCTATTAAGACAAAGGCACATTTTATTATAACTCCTTAGGAATTTGAAAACCATCCCTTCTTTATAAGAAATCCCAAAACTTACAAAGGGGCATTTCATTAAAAGCAAATAATTTAAGACATTTAAAAATATAAAACAAACAGGATCCTCAGGCAGTGTGTCACCTCTGTGGTGCTGAGCTGTGGCAGTCTCGGCCTGGAACTGTATCGACATTTAATATTTCCAGAGAGAATTACAAGATCTGGAGCTGTGTGAAGCAGTGGTACTGGTCTGCAAAGAGAACACAGATCAGAAGCAGCTACAATGTCACTTTTTAATATATATAATATAAGATATATATTGTAGATGTTATATATATTATTTATAACTATTATTGCATATTATAGTATATAATAAATAACAATATACTACTATATTGCATACTCTTGCATCTATTGCCTATTACATAATATATAATGTTATAACATAGATATGTTATATATAAATATAACATACTTATATACATTATTTACATGTTATATATGAATATCTATTATAAATATATATCATATACAAATATAACATATAGATGTTTTATTTATACAACGTAATATATAATACCTATTACATATAAGAATTGTATTATATATTATTTATGTAAATAAATTTGTATAATATTTATTAATTAAATTTATTTAATTAAATATAAATAATAAGATAACAGTTATATTATTAATATAACATGTAATATAATCTATTATATAATACAATACATATAATATATAAAATATAGGATATAGAATATGTTATATGTAACATATAACATATGTATTATAAATGCAAAATGTATTTCCCAGTTCTGACTTGATTGAGAACCCAGACATTTATATAATTTCCTTATAAAATTCTTGTTTTATGGTATAAATTCACTTATACAGCACAAATCCATGTCCTTAAATAAACTCACCATAGGATTCCAACTGGATGCCCCCCTAAAGCATGAGTTTGAGCTTGATTTTTCTGATCCTTTAAATGGGCCACTCTGGTTGTTTATTTTTGGATTTGGAAGGCTATGGAAAGGGGGGAAAAGATAATAAAAGTATAGATTTAAGATCTATTCAAGTATTTAATCTTTGGGGCCTGAAATCAAAGCAATCCTTGGTTTTCCTGATTTTCAACCATTTCCTTTCCAGTGGGCATGGGAGGAGCACTGTGAAGTTTTGCTTATCTATTCTCATTATTAAGAATGAGTCATACATTTAACAATAGGTGCTAATAATCTTTATGTAAAAGAAGACCCTCCAAAATACAGCACCAGGCTTGCTATTAGCTGATTGGAAGTCATTGATTTAAAAGTTTGGCGATCTCAGTCCAAATGAACATTGGGTAATATCTCAATGAACCCTAATAAGAATTCTGTCTATGAAGAATAGAGATTATTAAAATATTTAACGACTTAAAATTGGTACTCCAACCTGTTTTTCTCCCTAGCCTCTAAGGCCATAATAATAAAACTATGTCCATTGCCTTGTTGACTCTTCCCATGCCTCTAATATCTCTGGTTGGCCTTGACTAAGAGATTTGTAATATGGGCAGTAATAATACAGTGAAAGTAGTCCTTGTAGTTGTATCTCTATATACAGATTTTTACAGCCATGGAGAAAGTTACTATAGATATAGGGTAATATTGGCATTGGCCACTATAATCTTTTTTTATTTTTTCTGGTCCTGGGGCTTGAACTCAGGCCTGGGTGCCTTCCCTGAGCTCTTTTTGCTCAAGGCTAGTGCTCTACCACTTGAGTCACAGAGCCACTTCCATATTTTTCTGTGATTAATTGGAAATAAGAGTCTCAGGGCCTTTCTTGCCTGGGCTGCTTCGAACCTGATCCTCAGATCTCAGCCTCCTGAATAGCTAGGATTACAGATGTGAGCCAACGGTGCCTGGCTCTGCCACTTTATCTTGCCTGCAATTTGAACTCATCACTATTCTAACCTTTTATGTGTATTGTATCCAGTAATCTTCAGCACAAATCTGTGTATTGGGTATTATCACCCCCACTTTGAAGAGATCAAGAACACAGATTCCAGTGCCAAGAAAATGAGATCCTCACAAGCTTGTCAATGCTGTCACCCTGGCTGAGCCTCTCAGTTTCATTCTTCTCTCCTCCCCTTGTCCAGTTAAAGAAGGTATGAGATGAATATGGCATGTTAGACTCACCAGGGAACAAAGCAGGTCACAGGAAGTGAACCTTTAAGATCTGAAAATCTAGATTGAAAGATGATTTCAGATGTAAACTTGGTCCCATACCCTGGGAAAACCTGGGGAGACAAAAGGAATGTCTAAGTGGACTTGAAAGATTGGTTAAGAAATAGTGGTTCAGTTAACATCTCTAACACCTGATCACATGCTCATACAAGAGGTCTTCCCCAGGGTCATGAAAGAGCTTTTTTTTCCTGAGTGGCTAGGAAAGATTTAACACCTTACCTGCTACTTGAATTTAAATAATATTGCCTTTGTGCTATGTATTCACCATTATCAAGAAAAAGGTAGTTATCACCTTTTGAGAAACTTTTCTCTAGATTCCACAAGGCCTTGCAAAAGACCTATTGGGGCCTTTGAAAAGATTAGTAAAAGATAACATCTAATTACAATGCATATTTTTAGGAGATTTTCAGAAATAACGAAGCTTTTAGGAATTGGGAAAAATATGGCAGAGAGAATGTGAAGATTTTACTAATATCATATGGAGATTGCCGTGGTGATTATGTTTCATTATAACTGTTTATTTTTAATATTCACTTAACAGAATCAGAAATCTCCTATTGGTTTATCTGTCACCCAACTCTTACGAACATCCTAATATTTTTATACCATGGCATGAACACAATCTTTTATAAAATATTCTCATAATGAGCCAAGTGCAGGTGGCTCACACCCGTAATCCTAGGTATTCAGGAAGCTGAGATCTGAGGATCACCAGCCAGGGAAAGGAAAATCTGTGATACCCTTACCTCAAATAAACTACAAAAAAAAGTCAGAAGTAGAGCTGTGGCTCAAGTGATAGAGCACTGGCCTTGAGCAAAGGAGGCTCATGGACAGCGCCTAAACTCTGAGGTCAATTCCCAGAACCAGTACACATCAACAGCAACAACAGAAAAAACCTCTCAGAATGTTATTAGATTCTGGATGAAAAGTTTCAAAAATTATTTAAAGAAAATGACAATTATTAGAAGAAATAGTATTTGATAATCATTTTTCCTCAGAGTTTCTCAGTGGAAGTTAAGGGAATGAGGTTGATTTTGTGTGAAGGTAAATTGCGTGACAAGGCTTTCTCTCTCCTATGCTGATGTCTTTCTCCTCCTTTCATTGGTCCCAACCGAGGGAAGGATGCTTGTATGTCTGGAAGAACTGAGATATCAGGGGAAGGGCCAGACAGTAAGCACTTGTCATTGGCGAGTATCAGCTGTGCTAATTACTCAAACTATCCTTGGATTTCCCCAATCTGTTCTTTAGTAAAATTAGAACAAGTTATGGTGTGGCGTCTGGGAACTGATTGACAAAAGTGAAAACATCATTTATCAATTTGTTCATTTTTAGATTATATCTAATTTTTCTATATTATTATTATTATTATTACTATTACTATTATTTTGTCAGTCCTAGGGCTTGAACTCAGGGCCTGGGAGCTATCCCTAAGTTTTTCTGCTCAAAGCTAACATTCTACCACTTTGAGCCACAGTTACACTCCTGGTTTTCTGGTGATTAACTGGAGATAAGAATCTCACAGACTTTGCTTCCCTGGCTAGCTTCAAACCATGATCCTCAGATCTCAGCCTCTTGAGTAGCTAGGATTACAGGCATGAGCCACCAGCGTCCTGCTAATTTGCATATTCTTAACTCATACCATTTGCCAAAATTGGTATAGCTTATCATCACCAACTCCTCCCTCCCAAATTATAGGATGCAGCATAGGAGCCCCAGAGTCTCTAAGAAGAGTTAATCAGGCAATTATCGAATTACCTGTCTCCTGATGTTGCAGTCACTGGTTCTGTAGAGAAACTCATACAGTCCATTATTCATTGAGGTTGTAGGACAAGCATGTCCCAGATATAATTCATCAGGGAATATCAGGAAGTTGTATTCAAATACAGTTGGCTTAACTCCGACCCAGAACCAAAAGAGGTTGCACTGTATAATTGCTATTGGGATGTAAGAAAGAGAAAAAGTGTCAGACAAAACTATTATTATGGGAGCTCAGGAAAGTTCAAAGCTAGTTAATTGTAAATGGCACCCCTGTGGGGAAGGAAAAACATTTTAGAGGTTTTCTTACCTTCTCCCTTAAAGCAGTCACACATCCTCTCATGTTCTAGTATCCAGAAGAGTCTAGTAGAAACTAGAAGGATCTTATACATCGATGAGAACCAGCACCAGAATGATGCTGATCCCACATTGTAGTTCCCCAGTGGAAGACCATCTCCACTGAGCACTCATGTTAGTAATTGTGGATGATTGTCAATCCTGATTTAAACTCCTGGGAAGCAAAGCTTATGTTCTAATCTTGATGTCTCTGCCTAAACTTGTAATTTTTCTGAAGCCACCCAGTTAATCACTTAATACTAACAAAACAAGAAATATAGTGATCATAGTTTATTACTATTGCCATCTCTTAATTATATTCGCAGTTACCCCCCCCCCCCACCCTTTCTATTTGAATGAAAGCAGGATGCTGAACTGTATAAATCTGGCAGTTAATACCTAGAGTAATTTGACTACTGGGCTAGCTTGTAAAGTCTGAGCAGAGAATTAGGTGGTATTTTACAATGCTAATTGCTGTTATTCAGAGCCAAGAAAAAAATAACCCATATACCATATATTTAATGTATATTTGTTGAATGAATATGTGGACAATACTTCCTTTAGTGGGAAAAAGAAATACATGAAGATACTCCTTGATCACTAGGCTTTGTTTTAGAAAAACAATAAAACATACAATTAAAAGCAAGGCATCAGTAGCTCACACCTGTAATCCTAGCTACTCAGGGGGCTGAGATCTTAGGATCATAGTTCAAAGCCAGCTAGGGCAGGGAAGTCAGTGAGACTCCTCTCCAACTAAGTAGAAAACGTCTGGAAGTGGAAGTGTGGCTCAAGTGATTGAGTTCCAGTCATGGAGTTAATGAAGTACCAGTTAATAAAGTTAGGGAACAGCATCCAGGCTCTGAGTCCAAGCTCTGGTCCTGGGGCACGTGTGCTCATGCACACACGCACACATACACACAAATGTACAATTTGGGTTAAAAGCCAAAGATAAAATCCTCCCGAATCTTTCTGGTGAAGAACTTGGAAAAGCTACCAGCTTCAGAATTTGCTAAACATTTTCAACCAAAAGGTATTTGAGACTATAATCATTTTAAGTCAATTAAAAAATATTTTTTTGGGGGGGATCAGTCATGAGGCCTGAACTCTGGGCCTGTCCCTCAGCTCTTCAGCTCAAGGCTAGCACTCTACCACTTGAGGCACAGCGCCACTTCTGGCTTTTTTTTCTTTTTGCTTAGGTGGTGCTGAGGAATTGAACCCAGGGCTTCATGAATGCAAGGCAAGCACTCTACCACTGAGCCACCTTACCAGCCCCTAAAAAAATATTTTTTGTGTGCCAGTTCTGGGGAACTTAGGGTCCCTGAGCTTTTTTTGTTCAAGGCTAGCACTCTACCACTTGAGCCAAAGCTCCACTTCTTATTTTTTCTGGTGCTTAATTGGAGAGAAGCATTTCAGAGTTTCCTGTCTGGCCTGGCTTTGAACTATGATCCACAGATCTCAGCCTCTTGAATAACTATGATGATAGGTGTGAGCCATCAGTAATGTGTGCTTAAGGTAAATATGATAATATGAGAAGCATATATATTGTATATATAATAAAATGGCTTATTATAGTGAAATAAATCAGTGTAGCCTTCATTTTATATTATTACTCATTTTTTAATGTCTGTGGTAAGAGCAGCTATAATCTACTTATTTAGTAAATACCATGAATGCAAATATGCTATTCACTATGATTATCACGTACATTCAGTCTTTTATACTTGTCCATCTTAGCATGTGATATTCTTTGATGTCCATCTTCTCATTTTCCTGTCCCACCCCAACTCTGGTAACTATTATTCTATTTCTCATTGCTGTGTATTTGACTTTAAAAAATTTCTACACATAAGTGAGATCAATGTAATTTTTTTTTCTGTGCCTGGCATATAATTTTAGCATAATCCTTGAGGTCTACCCATGTTGTGTCTAGTTGCAGGGACTTCTTTTTTAATGCAGAATAATTTTTTGGTATATGTTATCTGTCCCACAATTTTTAAAAATCCATTCATCCATCAATGGATGCCTCGGTTGTTTCTCTATCCTGTGAACCTGTAATATTTTCAAGTGAAGTACTGAAGTCAAGAAGCAAGAGAATGAAGTTCAGGATCTAGAATCTAAATCACCAAGTAATTTGTGGAGACCAAGTTGGAAAATCTGAGCAGGAAGTTCTGTACTATTTTAGGAAGACAGGCATGGAACCAGAGGAAAGGTAGGTTAAGCTGGGATTGGTTTGCTTTCAGGGATAAGCTGCTACCTTGAGCTGCTGGTAATTACTGCAGTCCTGGAGAATCTCGATTCTACAATCTCTAAGGTCATGTCACATTGGATGGCGTGTTTTCTCTTTTTAGCTCACATCTGATTGGTAGATCAGTCTTTATCCTTTTCCAGAGATAGAAAGAAGATGTCTCAGAGGACTCACTAGCCATTCTAAGTTGTATGATGAAGTGTAAAGATGCTTAGTGAATTCCAGAAGTAGAAATAAAAGCCAAGCATGATATGGTATAAATGGGATTGGTGTATACATAATTTAAAAACTTACTTTGGTGGATAGAAGAGGCTGTATCATAGAGGAAGTGTGCCCAGGAAGGGCCGTTTTTAGGGATATTCACAATGAGCTACTGGTGACGTGGGCTTGAGTTGTGGAAAACATGGGAAGAAACAAGTTGGTGACCAAAAATTTCACACAATTTGTTTCACTGTAGCTGTGGCAATTTTAACCTACACCGCGGAATCCAAGTAAATGTGTTCCAAACGTAGTGAAACGCAAAAGGGATACTACCAATTGCACGTTAATCAGTTATTAACTAATTCAATTGAACTGATATGTGGTAAAGAAGAATCAAAGGATCTTAGCAAATCTGTTCAGTGTGATCACTAAGATCTTCACACTGAGTCCTAAGCTCTGTCAGAATAAAAAATGGCTTAGCAGTAGAGTGCTTGCCTAGCATGCATGAAGCCCGGGGTTTGATTCCTCAGTACCACATAAGCAGAAAAAGCTGGAAGTGGTGGTACTGTGGCTCAAGTGGTAGAGCACTAGCCTTGAGCAAAAGAAGCTCAGAGACAGTGCCCAGACCCTGAGTTCAAGGCCCAGGACTGGCAAAAAAAAAAATAGTATAGTCTCTCTAGCTTTTTACTTAAATTACATGTGGAGTCATCTTCAGCGCTTACTGAAAATATAGATTTCCCCAGGGAAGCAAACAATGCATCCTTTCCCTTATATGAGGAAGCTGGATTTGCCTTATAAACATATAAGCAAATACGTTGTGTGGTATGCAAGTGTATACAAATGTATTAACCGAAATACAGTAGACTCAAGAGAGAGCTTAAATGTGTAATTCCTAAGAAAGGCACAAATCAAAGTTCAGAAAAATAATACACCAGGAAGCAGGCACTCAAAAGGGGTGGGGTGGGGTCAAGGGGAGATGGGGAGATGAGGAAAGAGGAGGAAGAGAGGGAAAATGCAGTCAACTATCCAATGTAGGGCTGGGAAGGTGGCTCAGTGGTAGAGTGCTTGCCTAGCATGCATGGAGCCCTGAGTTCCACTCCTCAGTACCACATAAACAGAAAATGCCTGAAGTGGCGCTGTGGTTCAAGCAGTAGAGAGCTAGCCTTGAGCAAAAGAAGCTCAGGGACAGTACCCAGGACAAGTTCAAGGTCCAGGACTGGGAAAAAAAAGAATCCAATGTATATCCTATAAAATAAAGATGGGTGGAAGGGGCATCATTAAGTGCTTTGTTAAATGGTAACTCCTTTGTGCAGCTACTTAAGAGCATAAAAAATAAATGAAAAAGAAAATATAGATTCTTGGGAAAATTCTCAGAATTTGGACTCTTTAGATGTGGAGTGCACTCATTCATCTATATTTTCAACTTTGTCCTCTAGGTGTCTCCAAAAATCACCAAGAGAGATAAGACTTACATCTGTTAGAATTTCAACTTTGTGTTTCAACTGTAAGAGGTTATTTTCCTCTAGCAATTTAGCACTGAGGAGGCTTTTCTAATGTCCTGAAATGTGCTATTTCAAACAACTGTGTTTAGGAGGTGGGCCAGATTACCTTAAAAAATGTATGGTGATAGAACTCAGTCTCTGTCAAAAGGTCTGCGAAGAATTCCAATATTGTGGCATCCAGCTATACCAAACTGAGAAAAACACAGATCTGAAAGTCCACATAGAGGAAGGTGTTTCTCTCTTGAAGAGCTGACACCAGGTAATTTCTATAGCTGAGTGAATACAAGATCACTCTTAGACAGAGGAATTTTCTTATATCTATGCAAACAATGTCATCCTCCTTATATGATGATAAATTATCCTTAAAGGGGGAAGAGATTTTGCAAGGAAATGGAAGCCACCTGGTCACACCAGGAAAAGATAGAAGCTATTCAAACTTCAGTTATGTACTGAAAACAGTATACGTGGTATAGTTCTTTAACTTGTAGTAACACAACACTGGATTGAAACAGCCAGATTTAGAAAGCCCTCCACCCCCCCGCAAAGGGGGCTTATGATTCTTGATTATTATCTTACAGTTATTGTGCTGAGGATTTAACCCAGGGCTTTTTGCATGTTAAGCAAGTGTTCTGCCACTGAACTACAATCCCAGTTCAGAAACCACACTGAGAACCACCAATTAGCCACTCTGTCTCTGATTTCTTTGACAATACCTGGTGGGTCATATCCAAAGCAAGTACACATCAGACAATACAGGAGAAACAGTCTTCTGAACACCAGAAAATCCTTCATCTGGTCAGAGCTCAGGCAACAGGAGACTGGAACTTGTGAGAGGATCATCCTGTCTTGTTTTATCTTTACCAAACTCATCAGGTGTTCACTATATACATAGCGTTGAGTGGTTTGGAGACAGCCATTATTTACTTAGAATATGAGTCTTCTAAAATGTCACATTTTGTTATGACAGGTACTAAAGATCAATGAAGGAAGTAGTATGGCATGTAGCATTTAAATGTTTTATGGAGACTGTTTTTTTTGGGGGGAGGAGGATACCTTTGGGACTCCATCCACTTCAGGTGTGCGTTCTTTGCGTTTCTGAGGATTAATCATTGGGAAATAATTTGTAAAGCACAGACTCAGTTCTTGCAGGTTTTTTTTAAAGCTATTTGCCAATAGCTCTAGTCCTGAACACATGTATTTCTAAGTGGGGAGATGGCAGGCCTGAAGCGAACAGCTCCAAAGAATATTACATTTCTTGCAAATCACCAAAGCAAAGCTCTGAGAATGGGACCAGGATGGGACCAGGTGGGCCAGTTCACTTGCTCCCATATAATGCCAACAAGCAACCTTTGTCAGAGCCTGTTCTTAAGGCTAACTCTTAGTTAACACAATGTTAGGAAGCACTTAATATTAATGTGGAATTCCTTTATTCTATTAAATAAGAACTCCTATCACCTGGGCATCTGACTCAGTCAGTCTGGAGTTAAGATGCAAGAAAATGGACTCGTGGTACACACTGAGAATCATGATGGTTTGATTACAATTTGGAAATAGAGGTCTTATCATTTCTATCTATATGGATATATTTCCCAATTTGGTTGAAAATAATAGAGATGTGTTAAAAAACAAAATTCATAACCAATTGATATTTGCTCTTCATGAGATCAAAGTTTCAAGGACATTGTTCAAAAGAAAAGGAGGACTCTGAGCTCATATCCATGCAAATAGAACTGGGCAACTTCAGGACATTTAAAAAAAGAACACCTTAAATTTGGTCTGTGTATTAGGTGCCTATTCTTCCACCCCTCAAATGAATCTGAAAGTTTCTAGTATCTCAAACATAGTAGAAAAGGGGGGCAGTCCTATCTCACCTCCTTATTATCTCCTAACCTGCTTCTTGTATAACCCGCTCACCCAACTGAAGTATCATGCAGATGTATATTATTAATGTATTTATTTTTTGTAAGTCATTAAAATATTTTTTTTGTTAGTCATGGGCCTTGAACTCAGGGTCTGAGCACTGACCCTGAGCTTTCATCTCTAGAAGCCAGCACTCTACCACTTTGATCCACAGCACCACTTCCAGTTTTCTGGGGGTTAATTGGAGATAAAAGTCTCACAGACTTTTCTACCTAGGCTGGCTTTGAACCACAATCCTCAGACCTCAGCTTCCTGAGTAGCTAGGATTACAGGCATAAGCCACTGGCTTAAATGTAGTTTTAAACATTAAAACAAAGTACTCAACCCAGAGACAGGTTATTATTATTTTTCAGGTGCTTCCGGCACCAAAAAAAAAAAAAAAAACTAAACTAAAGATTCATGAGTAGAAATGACCCACAGTAAAAGCATCACAAACCAAGCATTACACAGCTAAGTAGTTTGGAGATTTAGACTACTTCTTCCTCGATCAATTTGCTTACATTTTGCTGGCTGGGTTTTGCAGGTTGGCAGATAGAGGTGACTAAGACTGGACTGATGAACGTTGAAGACATTGTCCTGCATCCAGGCCTTGACCACCCCAAATGGCAATATCTCTGAACACAGTGTTTTGCTGCAGTCTTTATTCTGATACACATAAAACATTTAAAGCCACAATAGTTAGAGTTAAGGTATGTTTATGGCGAGCAAATGCAGTCATTATAGCCAATGACATTATATAAACATTGAATGACATAACTTGAGGGTAGGGATGGGAGGGGAGAAACGGGGTTGAAGAATGGAAGTGGTAACATCAATCAAGTAGCATTGGACTCATAACCTGACCTACGGGATCACAACCTCTTTGTACAACTATTTAATAAAATTACATATATTTGTCTACATCACAGGTTGAATCTACATGATGGTAAATTATTCAATACATTACATTTCTTTCTTTTTTATTGTCCCATCTCTTATGGAATGCCAAGTTGGAAATACATGAAGAAATTTGTACATGGTGGCCTTTTAGAACTTTTAGAACGTCTATGAGTATAACAATACAAATTTAGGCCATAGTGAGGGTTGTTCAATGAATTCATCAATGTCATTTCAAATTTCTGTATCACCATAGCATAACGTGACTGAATTTTATTAACCAGTAATCTAAAGGGAAAAAAAAACAGAATGAATTTTTTTTATTAACCAGTAATCTAAAAGAAAAAAAAAATGAATTTTTTTTGTGGAGCTGAAGATGTTCAAAACCTAGAGCTTCACCCAAGGTTAATCAAATGCTCTACCACTGAGTGACACCCTAGTTCCAAATATTCATTGAAGCTCCTTTTTCTAGTGAGATTTTAATTTTCAATTAAAGGTCCTAATGAGATTTTTAAAACTTTCTCCTTTTATGTTGTCATCTTCTATTTTAAAGAAAGGGTAGCTCCTGTTCCTAGTGTATTTTCAGCCTTATTACTCAAAATGCAGTTACTATTGGTCCTGGGTACTTGAGATGATTTATTATCTAAAAGTAGAAATGTAGAATTCCAACCTCCACCTCAGGCCTTCTGAATTACAGTCTACCTTGTAACAAGATCCTCAGGTGATAGGTTTTCTTTCTAAAGACTCCTAGTGAGAACCAACACTGCATGCTTTCTGAAGGTGAAACCTATAGACCAATGCTTCTCGAAGTGTGGTTGCTGGACTGTACCTGCATCATCTGAGAATGTTTACCAACAGCTTTATGCATGATAGCTAAAATCTAGAAACAGACCAAATTTCATTCAGAGGTTAAAGGACTCACTCAGCTGAGTGAACCATTGAAATACTATTTAGCAATAAACAAGAATTATATCTCTAGGGAATTGTACTGGAATTTAAAAAGGTAATCCCAACTGGGTCCTGGTAGCTCACACCTGTAATCCTAGCTATTAGAATTTTCTATTAGAATTTCCTGTTTAAAATCTTGAATTGAGTTGGAGGCTCAGTGGTGCTATGAGCTAATGGGCATGAGGACAAGCATCATAACAAATATCCTTGACCTAAAATTCGTTCTCTAATTTTAGATGAATCTTCTTACATGTTCCCTTCCCACAGAAAATTATTAAGAGCAGCTAACATGTCATCTAGCCACTTTCCATACACTGACAGTATTCGGAATACTTATCTTATGTAACTGTTATGGCAAGTCAAGTAGGTAGATATTATTAATAATAAAGATTATTATTATTTCAGGTGAGGCACTTCAGGAGCAGTGAAATGAGAGTTTCTTGCTCTCAGATCAAGGCAGAAACAACGTAAACTTCCATATATAGGTTTCTGAGCCCATAACATCTACAAACACAGTCCGTGATGTTCCAGAAATCAATACATCAGTATTGATGTAACAGGAATTTGGCCCTGAGTTTCTTCTTGTAAGCTTTAGGGCCCGAAGTACTATGCATTAAGTACTCAGTGCTATGTCTCTATTTGCTTCTCACTTTAGTCAGCATCCAACGCCCCATACAAATGGGAACAGAGTGTATGAAAGTGATGAGGAGCTCGAAATAAAAGTGACACTCATTATAGACCACAGGAACGGTGAGGAGCCTACAACGTCGAGTCGACAAGGAAACCAAAATCGACATCCTAGGACGTGCTCAGGGATGTCCTCCACTAGGACATGCCATGGATTCCTATTGAGGTACAAGGTGATGAACATGCTTTAAAACATACCCCATAGCTTGAGAAACCTTATCTTTATTCACCTTCATGTGTTCTACTTGAATAATTAGACACTTAAAGATACAGTCCCCATGACAGAATACTTTTTCTGTGCAATTCTCTTTTTTCACCTTCCACCTATACCCTCTTCTCTATTTCCACACGGTTGCAGTGTGTCACTTTAAAGTGTGGTCTATGCATGGGTGGGGGAGGGGGAATTCCATTAGTGTAACTCCCTTGAACAACTCGTTTTTATAAAAATAAATACCAGGAAGCTGGCACTTCTGGGGTTAGTGGGTGGGGTGATGAAGTTAAGGGGCGGGGTGCAGATGAATGGAGAGAGAAAGGTGAGTGAACACACTCATAATATTCAATGTGCACATGTGAAAATGGACCTCAGATTATTGAGGGGTTGGGTGGGTGGGGCTGGGAGAGGTGGAGACCCAAGGAAGGGGTGCGATGGATCAAGATGCATTGTACTCATACGCTTTTGACATCATGAACTGAAACCCCTTTGGACAACAACTCTATGTATTCTATTTATGAATAAAGTCTGCTCTATTATTTGTTGTGTGTCTTTTTGTTGTTGTTGTTGTTGTTGTTGATTGTGGGGCTTGAACTCAAGGCCTACATTCTGTCCCCAAGCATCTTTGTGCTCAAAGTTAGTGCTCTTTACCACTTGATCCACAGCACCACTTCCAGTTTTTGAATGGTTAATTGGAGAAAAGAGTCTCACAGACTTTCCTACCCAGGCTGGCTTCGAACCTCAATCCTCAGATCTCAGCCTCCTGAGTAGCTAGGATCACAGGCATGAGCTGCTGGCACCCAGCTGCTGTGTGTCATTTTTAAACTTCAATACTCATTATAAAGTGCTTTTATTTTTGGCAGAACTGGGGTTCAAACTTAGCTTTGCACTTGCCAGCGTTGCTCGCTAGGCTGGTGCTAGACCAGCTGAGCCAGTCTTCCAGCTCTACTTTTTGCTGGATATTTTGGAGAACTTTTCTGCTTGGGTTGTCCTCAAGCTATAATTCTCCAGATATCAGAGGCCAGACCTGGCAATACACCACCTCAACCAATGGCTGGGTATGGTTGCACAGGCCTGTGAGTCCAGCTGTGGGGAAAGCACAGTGGCTGGGCATAGTGGGGCACTTTCTGCCATCTGCAGTGACCTGGGGAAGCACAAATAGGATCATAGTCCCAGACTGAGTGGGCATAAGGCGAAGCTTTACCTTGAAAATGACCAGTTTAAAAATAATGGAGGGGGGGGGTTGTTGGAGGTGTAGCTCAAGTAGTAGAATGCCTGCCCAGCAGGTGCAAGGCTATGCGTTCAGTCCTCAGTAACATTAAAAAAAAAAGTGAAACAAGTCAGAAAGATAGTTCATGACTTCACCTGCACGCAGTTATTGGAGGCTGAGGAAGAGAAGCAGACGGGGGAAAGGTGACGTTGGTGAAAGGTTCAACATGTCAGCTAGACAGAGGGATATGCTCTGTGGCGTACTGCACAGAATGCTGACAATAAGAAATGCTACCATGTCTATTTCAGAACTGCTAACAGGATTTTTTAAAATGTTTTCGCCACAAGAATAAGTATGGATTTTCTATCTTTGTTTATACATTTTTCATTGTAAATATATACATCATATCCTATAAAGAAATACAATTATTTGTCAAAAAATAATAAAAAAAAGACTATGGAAACAGCTTGCATGAAGTTCCTGAGCCTATCGGGATGCATAGAATGTCTACAGAGCAACTGTGGGGAACAGGCGAAATCTTATTGAGGTTAAAAACCAACAGCCAGGCCTCTATGGCTGAAGCCTGTAATCCTAGCTACTCTGGAGGCTGAGATCTGAGGATCTGGATTCAAAGTTAGCCTGGGCAGGAAAGTCTGTGAGATTCATCTCCACTAAACTACCAGAAAAGCTGGATGTGGAGCTGGGGCTCAAGAGGTAGAGAGGTAGAACATTAACTATGAGCATGAGAAACTCAGGGACCAATGCTCAGTTTCTGAGTTCAAGCCCCAGGACCAGTGCACGCGCGCGCGCGCGCACACACACACACACACACACACACACACACACACACCAAAAATTCCAACCAACTTTAAAACCATGGCAGAGGAGTTGGGTAAAGCATCTAATTTATTAAATTTGATTTTAAAAATGGGAGTTTATGAGCAATATGGTGGAAAACCACTGGAAAACCTGAACCAGCAGAATGACATCATCCAACTTGGTTCTCACGCAGTTCATTCTGGTTGCTGTGCAGAGGTTAGACATCAAGATGGAGCCTGAGCTAAAGAAGGGCAGCGGGTTAAGGTGGTGGCTTTTAGTCCAGTGGTCCTCATACAGGAGTGGTTTTTCCTTCCAGAAGACATATCTGAAGACGGTTTTATTTGCTGTAATGAGCATGTTCCTATGTTATGAACATGAAGTAGGCATAGGCTAGACGTGCTGCTAACTCTCCACTGGTGATTAATTATCTGTCTCTGCCCCACCAATGTGGAGATGAAAAGCCCTGTGTCAGAGGTACCAGTGGAAAACATAGGAAGTGGCTCATTCTCTCTCATATTCTCCCTCTCTCTCTTCTTCTCCCTCTCCCTCCCCCTCTCCCTCTCCCTCCCCTCTCTCAGATGCAGATGGTTAGTTATAAGACCTGAGAAAGGGTAGAGTTTATATGATCTGTAAGCTAATGGATAGTTGGAGGTTTCACTGCTTCAGGAACTCTTACTGTGAAGACTTCGTTGAAGATGCTCACTAGTTTTCCACTAGGGGGCGCAGTTGAACACCCAGGTCTGAACCTCAGGAGGGAAGTTCCAGGCTAGAGATGTAGAAAATTTGGTTCCTTTTGAGGAAACTCCATACTGCTTTCCAAAGTGGTTGAACAAGCTTACACTCCTACCAACAATGCAGTAGGGTTCCCTTTTGGCCACATCCCCTCCAGCATCTGTTGTTATTAGAGTTCTTGATTATAGCCATTCTAACTGGGGTGAGGTGGTATCTCAATGTTGTTTTGATTTGCATTTCTTTTATGACTAGAGAAACTGAGCATTTCTTCATGTGTCTCTTGACCATTCTCATTTCTCTTTTCAGAGAAGTCTCTCTTTAAGTCTTTAGCCCATTTATTAATTGGGCAGTTGTTTCTTTGAGGATTTGTTGTTGGGGAATTTAATTTTTTGAGTTCTAAGTATATCTTAGATATGAGACTCTTGCCGTTCTGTGGCTAGTGAAGATCTCCCAATCCGTGGGCTTTCTGTTGATCTTACTTGCCTTGTTCTTTGCCATGCAGAGCTCCCCATGACCCAGCAATCCCACTTTTGGGCATTTACCCAAATGATCACAAAGAAGACCATATTAAAGCTACCACCATAACTATGTTTATCACAACATTATTCCCCATGGCCAAGATATGGAACCAACCCAGCTGTCCCTCAGTAGATGAATGGATCAAGAAAATGTTATATACACAATGAATTCTATGCCTCCATCAGAAAGAATGACATCCCCCCATTTGTTAGGAAATGGAAAGACTTGGAAAAATTATATTAAGTGAAGTAAGCCAGGCCCAAAGAAACATAGGTCCCATGATTTCCCTTATCTGCAATAACTAGTATATGTCTAGAACAAGCAGAAGAGGTCAAAAACTATGTACATATGACCATATAACCTGATGCTAAGCAAAATGAACCCCAAGATAGGGGCGCAAGAGATCTTGTCTTTCTTGTTGTTCTTTTTAATGTACTTATAATGTACTATGTGATTGTTTTTGTATCTTTGTATGTTCTTCCCCCATGGTATAACCCGTTTTCACTATATTTGATTCTGCTGCCCTGCATCTTGTATATACATTTTCTTAATTTGGGGAGGGGAAGGGAAATAACAAAATACTGAAATAAGGATACAGGATGACCCCTTGTAACAATGAGATGTACAAGACACTGGTGAAAACGAACTTTACAACTTTTCCAGGTGTGGGGGGGAGTTGGGGCGGTGGGGAGGGAAGGGATGGTAGGGGAAAAACAAAGGAGGGGTAACAATGCTTGATAGGAAATGGACTCATTACCTTACTCATGTAACTGTAACCCCTCTGTACAGTATCTTTACAATAAAAAATATATTTAATAAAAAAGAAAATTTGGCTCCTTATTTAAAAAAAACAATATCCACAGACGATCAGACTGGATGATTTCAAAGCGAAGAAGTGGTGAGAATGACCGAGGGTCCAAGGCTTGGTTCTTGAGATTTCCCTTGTTAAGAAGTAGCTGAGGGGTGAGTGGGGGAGGGGGGAGGGAAGAATCTTCAAATGGTCCCCAAAGCACATTTGCCTGCAAGTAAAGCCCGGACAGAATATGCACAGGTGGAGCTGTCAGCGACTTTGGTGGTTGCTGAAAGGCAAAGTAGAATGCGAATTCAGACTGAAATCATTCGATCCAGCCATGCGCGGGGTGGGGGTGGGGGGGTGCTGAGGACTTCAAAGCAATTCCAGTGAGCAGGTGAGAGAAAAGTCGGTTGATCAGACTTTATTAAAAGATGGTGAGGGGGCTGGGAAGGTGGCTCAGTGGTAGGGCGCTTGCCTTGCATGCCTGAGGCCCTGGGTTCGATTCCCCAGCACCATATAAGCAAAAAGAAAAAAGCTGGAAGTGGCGCTGTGGCTCAAGTGGTAGAACGCTAGCCTTGAGCTGAAGAGCTGAGGGACAGCGCCCAGGCCCAGAGTTCAGGCCCCATGACCAGACCCCCCCCCCAAAAAAAAGATGGTGAGAAGAAAGGACCCCCAGAGTGTGAACACAAACAGCTTTCCTTGGATGTTAGAAGAGTTGAAATGGGGTTATGCTGAGGAAAAGTGGAGCGAGGAGCTAATGAACAGGCGGAAGGAGTAAGGTGGATGGCTACGATGCCAAATGCATAAAAGGGAGCCTGCACCTATAAGTAGGTGACTCACACCTGTAATCCTAGCTGCTCAGGAGGCTGAGGTCTGAGGATAGCGGTTCGCAGCCAACCCCAGGAAGGAAAAACCAATAAGCCTCTTATCTCTAATAAACTACCAAAAATCAGGAAGGGAAACTCTGGCTTAAGTGGTTGAGCATTCACCTTGAGCAGAAATTCAAGGACAGTGCCCGAGGCCCAGCACTGGTGCACACAAACAAAAAAGCAAAAGCAAAAACAACACCAAAAGGTTGTGGACGGGTGCAGTAGTGGGTGTGGACGGGTGCAGTAGTGGGTGTGGTAGAGACTTCATGCACAAATGATCCCAGCTGGGATCACGATTCCAACATTTAAACAAGTACGTAGCAAGGTGTTAGAATTAAACATACTTTCTTCTCAATCATGGCCTTAGACTTCAGGAAAAGACAGCGCTATGAGTACAAGGAATCCTCCTGTTTGCTTCCTCTCTTGAGCTTCGAGCCCATAGGGTTGCTGGGAGATTGGGTTTCGGGAAAGGCCTAAGGAACATCCATAAGCAACACCTGGGGTCATGGGGCGCTATAAAGCGATGGGAGGAAGCGCAGCCTCATTCTATCTTCTGCATCCCGAGGTGGTGGCTTTCCGTCTGCCATCATGAAGTCTCCCTGGCAGTTAGCTGTCTACCTTCTCCTTGTCCCTGTGACTTTGTTTGCATATGGTGAATCAGTAGGTATGAAACAGAAATTTGAATAATTTGCTCGAAGAAAAGAGCTTTTGTGGTCATTTGGGGACACCGTTCCAAGCGTGCTGAGGGACTGAATTGCTTTCTGATTCTGAAGTTGTTTTGGCTTGATACTAAGTAAAGATTTTCTGGGTGAAATAAGTGTTACCGTCTTACTTTCTTTCTAGAAACTAGATCTGAGTTCCAATTGTGCAGTTTTTACTTTTATGAGATGCTTTCCAGAGATCAGCATTTTCTTCTGGTCTTTGCTCTCCCCTCTCTCTTCCGTCAGCTTGGAACCTTCCCATCAGAAGAACTGTCAAGAATGCTCTCACTGGCTTGCAGGTTTGATCGCCTAATCCTCACCCCTAATGCTCTTCCTAAAGTTGTTTTCTTTTGCTGCCCATCCTCCAGCTTCTGCAGGAATTTACCATTGATCCATCTTTGTTTTTCCATCATTACTTCCCAGTCCTCTTGCGAGTAGCAGATCACGGTGACTGGTGCACCTTGGCAAATAAGTGATGTTCAGTGGATACTCTGTGTAAGCATAGAAGTTGAGTGACGTTGAGTGACATCTGAAGTTAAGTTGTAGGAGGGCTTTGAGATCTGGTGTCTTGGTTTTTGTGGGTCATTGGGCTTGAACTCTTGGCCTGAGTGCTGTCCCTCTGCTCTTCAGCTCAAGGCTAGCGCTCTACCACTTGAGCCACAGTGCCACTTCTGGTTTTCTGGTGGTTTATTGGAGATAAGAATTTCACAGCCTTTCCTACCCGTGCTGGCTTTGAACTGCAATCCTCAGATCTCAGCCTCCTGAATAGCCAGGATTATAGGCATGAGCCACCTGTACCCAGCTTGGTAGGATTTTTGAGGCACTGGCTCTGTGCTAATGTATAATAAATCAATATAAGTAAATTTGGACTGGTCTAAATTTAGTAAGGGATTGGACTTTTGTGTTCCATTTAGGAGCACTTCTGTGGTGGCTACATTCAATTTGATGTTTTTTTTCAATTGATAACAGATTGCTAATTTAATTTCTCTGTTTAGGAATGCAGCAGGTGTGGCCTTTGTGCAAGCTGACGTTAGAGGGATTTTGGAATTAAGATGCTTACCTTAAGCAGACACGCGTAGCGGAAGTATAATGTGACTATGGCTTCATGGACTGCATCTTGAAGAACCAGCCCTTCAAGAGCAAGCATTCCTTTTGTTTATTTTTTAATCAGTTGTGAGTCTTGAACTCATGGCCTGGGCACTTTTTGCTCCAGGATAATGCTACCACCTTGAGCCACAGCTCCACTTCAATTTTTGAGTGGTTAATTGGATGAGTCTCATGGGGACTTTTCTGCCCAGGCATGATCCTCAAATCTCAGCCTCCTGAGCAGCTAGGTTTAGAGGCATGAACCACCAGTGCCCAACTAAGATGAAGCAGTCTTGAAAGAATAGAAATCCTTAGGAAGAAAGTCACAGCTGGAGGGATAGAAGTAGACCTGAAGATGTTAGTGAGGAACAGCAAATACAAGTCTTTTGGAACTCATAGTCAAGGAACAGGAATATGAAGAATGAGCAATAGGGTTTCAAGTATACACTTAGAGTCACATGCCTACAGCATGTGCTTGTAATCCTAGCTACTCAGGAGACTGAGATCTGTGGAGTTGAGTTCAGAGGCAGCATAGGCAGGGAAATCTGCGAGACTCTTAATATCCAATTAACCAGCAAAAAGCCGGAAGTGGAGTTGTGGCTCAAGTGATAGAAAGCCAGCCTTAAATGAAAAAGCTAAGCACACTGCCCAGGCCTTACGTTCAAGTCTGAATACTGGTACCAAAAAATATGAAGTTTAAGTTTAGTTCTGGAAAAGTTTGTTTGATTTGTTCTTAGATATGATGATTAAGTATTGATTGAAAAGATCCAGGCCCTGGGACCCACAGCCTTAGTTCAGTGGCTCATTTAGGATCTAGGGAGTTACTTGGTAGTAATTCAATTCTCTAGTTTTCTCCAGCAATGGAATATTATCTTAATTTACAGGCATATTTTGTTTCAGAACTGTGCCCTAAAACTCATGCTTAAGTCCTGATATTTGAATGAGTGGTTATGGGTTCTTTTGGAATGACTTATTTTTTAAGATACTAAACACGTTTGTCTATTTCAACACAGACAAGTCCTCCAATTATTGGCTAATGGATGATTTCAGATCCAACATTTAAAAACAAATGCTTCTCAGGTCAAAAACATGAGCAGCACTTCAGAAAGGCTCCTAAAAACTTCTAACATAATGCCTGCCCCTCTTTCCCCCAAGTTTTGTGCTCTCTGTGAACTTTGCTTATGCCTCTACCAGTTAAGTGTGGACCCCTGAGTTTTAGGGGTTAGTTTTTTGTTTGTGCTGGACCTGGGGCTTGAACTCAGGGACTGGGCACTTTCTTAGAGTTTTTTTGCTCAGGGCTCTAGTCTAGCTCTCTACCACAGGAGCCACAGCTCTACTTCTGGCTTTTTGGTGGTTAATTGGGGGTCAGAGTCTTACTTTACTGGCTGGGCTGGCATCGAACCTCAATCCTCAGCTCTCAGCCCCCTGAATAGCAGGCGCCCAGTTTGTAAGTTAGTATTGAATGTTTCTCACTCTTGTAGACATGCCTTGTTTTGTTTTCTTTCACTTACCATGAGGTGTGTTTATTTTTTATTTTTTGTGAGGTTCCTGATTTGTGTAGTCTTCATGCTTTATAGTATTCTATTGCTTACATATCGCTGGTCATTAACCAATTTATGTCCTGTCATACCTGTTTTTGGTATATATACATATATGTGTGTATATATATAAAATGCAGTTTTGGGGTGTGTGTATGTGTGTGTTTATGTAGAAGGGATTGTTGGGGGTTGTGCAGTGTGTGTTCATGCTTCAGATTCTATAAAACAATTTTATAATAAAGTTTGCTCAAGGTTTGAGTGCTCTGGTGGCTTCTTGGCCTTAACTTGGCTTTATTTGCTATGTTCATTACCATGTCAGTGAGTGCTAAGTAGTATTTCATAGTAGTTTTTGTTTATCTGAAGTTGGTCATCTTTTAATCAATTTGCCATTTAGAATCATTTTTGGAAATGTGCCTGGGGTAGTCTCTTGACTGCCTTTCAGGGGTATTATATGTATTCTAGATGTAAATAATGCTACAAATACTTTTGCTTTACTTTATACTTCCTTAAGAGTGTTATTTCTTCTGGTACTGGGATTTGAACTCAGGGCCTCCTGCTTGTTGGTCAAGCACTCTACCACTTGAGCCATGCCCTCAGTCTTTTTCACTTTAGTAATTTTTTCAGATAGAGTCCTCCCTATTTTTGCCTGGGACTGGATTCAGCAAGATTCCATTCGCTATGTTTATCTGGTCATGCATCAGCATATCTGGCTGGTTCTTTGAGATGGGCTCTTGGAAGCCTCTCTTTTTTGGCCTACATTTGCCTTGGAAACCGTGATGGTCTTATCCTCTCCTTCCAGTAGCTAGGATTACAGGTGTGAGCTATCACACCCGGCATGCTCATGGGATTAAGTTCTTTATCAGATACAGGTTCTGTTTCCAGAAAAAGAATTCCTTGCATTATATTCTGATGGTTCTTAGTTTTTTTAGACCTCCGAAGTCATTTTTCTATATGGCCTCATCTGAATGTTTTTTTCCTGAGGGCAAGTTTTGGGGCCTGAAGTTGCCCTCGGAATTATTAAATTGCTGTCTTTGAATAGGGCAAAATTTATGGGTTTCATGGTGATATAATTGCCTCAGAAGTTTAACTGGAAAGGCTCCTATTTCTGGCTATAGTGCAGAAAGGGACTTGTGATAAATAATACTAAGGAAACACTCAAAAAGCTCAGCAAATACAAATGTACCTGGCTGATCTCGCCTGAGAGCCATCTGGAAATGGTGGGCCAAGATGTCAGAGAAGAACACCCCATTGAGGTAACCCCAACATTCCATTACACTTTCCCGTTCAGGACATTTGAAATATTTGGCACTATAAAAAAAAAAGAAATAGTTGGCACCGAGGATGAGAAGAGGTGCAGAGAACCAGTAAAGTGTAGTTTAGGGGGGTGAGGGTGAAATTAAGAATTTTCCACATTCTGCAATAAAGGTCTTGAAAGGCTAAGCTTGCTGAGCAGGGGAAAAACAGAAGCAAGCTAGAAACTTACATTTTCTTTTTGGAGTAATTTCCAGATTCTTAAGCAGGACAAGCAAGTACAACACAATCCAAACAAAAAAGGGACAAAACTGCAGCAAAGGGCTTAAGTTCATGCAATAGCTGTCTATAAGCAGGAAATTGAAAAGCAGCGGGACAAAGTTTGGAGTGAAAATAATGTTTATGGACTATATTAAAACATTGCAAGACTGAGCTGGGTGCTGGTGGCTCACGCCTGTAATCCTAGCTACTCAGGAGGCTGGGATTGGAGGTTCATAGTTCAAAGCCAGTCCGGGCAGGAAAGTCAGAGAGACTCTTTTCTCCAATAAGCCACCAGAAAACCGGAAGTGGCGCTGTGGCTCAAGTGCTAGAGTGCTTGCCTTGAACTGAAGAGCTCAGAAACAGCTCCCAGGCCTGAGTTCAAGCCCCAAGACTGACAAAAAACAAAAACAAAAACATTGCAAGACTGGAAATACTCTACCTTACACTTTAGTAGAAGTTCGTGAAAGTGAGGAAAAGGTGAGTTTTTTTTTTTTTTCTGATCCTGAGGCTTGAATTTAGGGCCTGGGCACTATCCTAAGCCTCTTTGTGCTCAACACTAGCACTCTACCACTGGAGCCACAGCACGACTTCTGGCTTTTTCTGAGTCGTTTATCAGAGATAGAGTCTCATGGACTTTTCTGCCCAGGCTGGCTTTGAACTACAATCCTCAGATCTCAGCCTCCTGAGTAGCTAGGATTCCTGAGTAGCTAGGATTACAGGTGTCAGCCACAGGTGGTTGGCTTCAATCATTTCTCCTATTCTTAGAAGATAAGTCATGGCTTACCCCTTTCCCACATTCAGCTTTGATGTTGCTATATTAATAATGCTTGCTCTGATGACTACGTGTGCTATCTTTTAAAAATTGGCACATATTATACATAGGGGTTTCACTGTGACCATTTCATATAACATACCATGATAGTTTACCCTCTCATCTTTCTTATTCTCAGCTCTGCTTTTAGAAATAATTTCAGTGTATTTCACGATACTGTTTCCATTCACATTTTGTGGTGTCTTCATGCTGTTGGGGGGCGGTGGTGATTATTTTTTTCAGCCAGATTTTGCTCCCGTGCTGGTAGTAGTTAAGAAAATCCTTTCTTTTTAAAGATGCAGACACTGTTTGCTGCCTGCTGCTTTGACCTTAGAGTTGAAGATTGCACTTTTCTACCTGCTGTTGTGCCTCTCCTTTAGCACCCCTTTTTGTTTTGTTTTATATTCTTTTACTATATTTGTATTGTCTTTAAAAGTAGCTGTACAGAGGGGTTGCCGTTCAACACGTCATTTTGTAAGTATGATGCACCCTGGTCAATGTTAGCCTTTCCATCATTCTCTCTATCCCTCTCAGTGTTCCTGGTTTTCAGAGGATAGGCACTAGATGCTGTGACTGCATTTCTCCCCTTCCTTCCTTCAGCCTTCTACCCCTCCATGCTCTTGATCTGTCTCCCCTCATCTTAAGTACCAGTTTCTTGGTATTCATTTTGTTGGACTATGAGTTAGTTTTAGTTGTTTTTTTTTTAAGGAACTACATCATTTGAATTCAGCCCTGCATATACCATACTTCAGTGAATATGTTTGTATACACTTCATATGATTTGCTATGCATTTACACTTAATATGATTCAGTATGTGTTGACTTGTATACTTATGAATCCTGGCTTGCACATAGATGAGAGAAATGTGTCCTTTGTCTCCCTGGGCCTGACTTTTTCCACTTTTTTGCAGATAACATTCTTTCTAATAGATGAGTAAAATTTCATTGTGTATAGAGAATGATCTCCCTCTGTGTGTGTATGTGTATGTGTGTATGGATAGATCTCTCTCTCTCTCTTTCTCTCTCTCTCTCTCTCTCTCTCTCTCTCACACACACACACACACACACACAGTTTATTGATCCATTTGTCCACTGAAGGTCATCTGGGCTGTTTCCATACCTCGGCTATAATCAATAGCGCAGCAATGAACATGGTTGTACAAATGGCTTTACTGCATCTTGATTTGTAATCTTTTGGATACATGCCTAAGAGTGGAGTTGCTGGACTATAGGGTAATTCTATCTTTAATTTTTTGGAGGAACCCCCACACGGTTTTCCAGAGTGGTTGAACAATCTACATCCCTACTAACACAGTCTTAGGGTTCTTTTGCCCCTACATCCGTGCCACTATCTTGATGGTGGCCATTCTAACTGGAGTGAGTTGGAATCTCAGTGTTTTGATTTACACTTATGGCTAGAGATGTTGAGTATTTCTCCATGTGTCTCATGGACATTTTTACTACTTTTGAGCAGCTCCCTTCTTGCTCAATTTCTTTTCATTCTGATTCTTTTTTTTTTTAGATTCTTTTTGTTTCTGTTTTTCTTTTCTTTTCTCTTCTTTCCTTTCCTTTTCTTTTCTTTTCTTTCCTTTTCTTTTCTTTTTTTTTTTTTTTTGGTCCGGTCATGGGGCCTGAACTCTGGGCCTGGGCGTTGTCCCTCAGCTCTTCAGCTCAAGGCTAGCGCTCTACCACTTGAGCCACACCGCCACTTCCAGCTTTTTTTCTTTTTGCTTATGTGGTGCTGAGGAATCAAACCCAGGGCCTCATGCATGCAAGGCAAGCGCTCTACCACTGAGCCACCTTCCCAGCCCTCTGTTTTTCTTTACTATCTGTGCTGCCTCTGAGCTTTTCTACCACTTGAGCTACAGCTCCACTCCCGGCTCTTTTGGTAGTCTATTGGAAATAAAAGTTTCATGGACTTCTCTGCTTGGGTTGGATTTGAAGCCATGATCCTAGGATCTCAGCCTCCCGAGTAGCTAGGATAATGGGCATGAGTCACTGGTGCCCAGTGAGATCTTAGATAATATTTAAGTAGACTGTACCCCCTCATCTTGTGCTGTTTCCCAGGGCACTTTCACTGACCTGTCCCTTTTCGTCTCTCAGAGGTTGCTGTCCAGTGTGATTTCGCTGGGCTTGATGTCATTGTTAACTCGCTGGTACGCATGGATTGGCGTGTACTTCCTGATGAGATGTTTCTGGGATTTGGATGTCCTGTGACTGATATATGGCAAGATTTCTACAGATTTAGCTACCCGAAACATGAATGCGGTATCAGCTGGGAGGTAAGAGCACTGGCACAGCACTTGGCTGAGTCAGTTAGGCACATTGTATTAGACCTGGGAACCAAGTGCTTCAAAGATGGTCCATGTAGGCTGGGAATGTGGCTTAGTGGTAGAGTGCTTGCCTAGCATGCATGAAGCCCTGCGTTCAGTTCCTCAGTACTGGAAGTGTCTCTGTGGCTCAAGTGGTAGAGTGCTAGTCTTAAGCAAAAGAAACTCAGGGATAGTGCGTAGGTCCTGAATTCAAGCTCCAGGACTGGAGGAAAAAAATGGTCCATGTAACAAGACTAATTATATCCACTACTAAATAAAAAGCTAAACATAGCAGCTGGGTGCTGATATAGTATTATATATACATATATAGTAACATTATATATAAAGGATTTTTCAGTAATAGTCGTTGGCAAATTATAGTGTACCTTAGAAGGAATAAACTCAGGTTCTGTTAAAGTTTACTAGGGGTTCTTTATTATAAGCAGTGTGCAGGTTTAATTTGTCGAAGCATCAGATTGATACATCTATTTAACTTTTTTATACCTTCAGGATGTAAACGGGAGGATTGTTTTTAGTACTGTAGTAACCTTTATCTCAAAGACAACACCAAGGAGAGGATTTGTGCCAATCTTATGTGCTGTTGAGAAACCCCACCCTTCATTACAGTTTGCACCTTGTGTTAAAGACATAAGGTATGACGTTTGTTCAGAGTATGTAAAACACTGTGATTCTGGAACCCTGTAAGGATAACACTGATTTTTCTGTTTTAAAGTCTATCTTTACACAGTCTCATTGGATCTCTTACCTATTTTCCAAAAGAAATTTTGAAAAGGAAGCAAAGAGATGTTTTCTTGCACACCAAGACCTGTCTAGCTTCTGATTTCAGACTTGGTGTTATTTAAGACAACTGGTCTTTATCTCTGAAAATATTGGCTGCCTTCTATCAGTAGACAAAGGAGATCATTTCTTATGGATCGTTAATTCTTTTCAAGTGCTATTAACACTTAATTCCTCTAATTCCTCTAATAGTGCCCCTTAATACCTCTACTCCATATGTTCTCCATCTTTTTTTTTGGGTCTGGTCGTGGGGCCTGAACTCTGGGCCTGGGCGCTGTCCCTCAGCTCTTCAGCTCAAGGCTAGCACTCTACCACTTGAGCCACAGCGCCACTTCTGGCTTTTTTCCCCCTGCTTATGTGGTGCTGAGGAATCGAACCCAGGGCCTCATGCATGCAAGGCAAGCTCTCTACCACTGAGCCACCTTCTCAGCCCCTCCATCTTATTTTTTTTATAGCAAAGATCACACAGGCTTATTAGTGCTTGCAACTGTATCAGCAAGAAGAAGGAAAACGTTTTTTAATTAAAACTTTTAATTATCTCTAAGTAGATAAAGGGCTTTCAGTTCAACACATCTGTGAATACAACACATCTCAGTCAGTATTACCCTTCTATCAGTATCTCATCTCGCCCAACCTCATCCATCCCCTCGTTACCTACTTCCATTTTCACAGATGTCTATTGAATATTATGACTGTGTATTCACCTGCCCTTCGTGTGCCTTCTGTCTCTCTGAGCTTGGCTTCTCTTAACATAACTAAAAAAAATATTGTAAAGGATGAATTCCTTTTTGCTTGAACTGAGGGCCTGAGCGTTGTTTCTGAGACTCTTCTTCTAAAGGCTAGAGCTCCACCCCTTGAGCAACAGTGCCACTTCTAGCTTTTTCTGATGAGTTTATTGGAGATCAGAGTCTCATGGACTTTCCAGCCCTGGTTAGCTTTGAACCATGATCCTCAGGTCTTGGCCTCCAAAGTAGCTAGGATTATAGGCATGAGCCACTGGCACCTGGCAGAGTTCCTTTTTTATATATTATATTTTCATTATCTTTAAGCAGTGTACAAAGTTAAAGGCTAATTCTCTTTTCTAAGGATATTTCTTTCTTAGGCCTTCAGGATCCTAAGATAAAACTGAGCATTTGGTACTACTGGAAACATTTTCCAGTAGATCTAGTTTTACATCAAACTCTTATTTATGAACCACGATTTTAGTCAAGTTATAGAATGCCTCAGGTGCCTAAGGAAGAGAACTCTTGACTTAGCTATAAAGGTTTTGTGTCAAATCTTACGCCAAGGATTATAATCTCATTCTAGTGGCTGAATTTTAAGTAACCTTCTCATTTAAAATGTGAAGAACAAAAAATAACAAATCCTAGTGTTAAAGTAGAAAACAGTCATATTGGATTTCAGTATAATACTGGAACCTCTGTAAATGATCAACACCTATTTTGTCTTATTCTTAGCTTGGTTTTGTCTTTGTTTCCCTTCAGTCGGCTTTACCACATGGCTTCACCTTTATACTTAGAGTTCTACAACGCTATGTTTGGCACGGCTACCTTGATTCACAGAGGCTACAATACTTCCTTCTCTCTCCATCAAGAGTGATAAACATCAAGGCACTTGGAACATCAGTTTCTTCATTTTATTCAATGTTCTGGGATTGAAGACAGCAAGATTTTAAAAACAAAACAAAAACGTCCTAAGTACTGGTTGACCCAGCATGCACTTACCAGAACTCAAAAACGGAGCACTTAATGCACTGCCATAGTTACCAATGAATAGGTCTTGAGGATATGGTTTCCTCCATCAGCCTTCAGGTAGGTCTTCCTACTGAGGGATTTCTAAAGCATGCCTATAATCTCCGTACTAATGTATAAAGCAGTTATCAATTCCATGTTTGTGGAGATTTATATAGTAGTGAGAAATGCTGATGTAAGAACAAGGCTCTCCATTGCTTACTAATAAATCCATAGAAGAATAAACTTGACTGTTGTCTTAGAGAGAAGTCCCGTTTCTTCAAAATAAATCCCTGCCTGAAGAGCAATATGTCTCTTGTTTATGGATAAGCAGTGAAAGAAGTTATAAAAATTTTATTGAGTTAATATATTTGGGTATGCTGGGAAAAAAATGGGATTTTTTTGGTCCTAAAGAGATTACTTTTAAAATTAGGATTTGAGAGGAAGCCATTTACTGTAAGGAATTAATACATTGTACTCATAAAGATGTAAAAGACCCAAAGTTTAGTCATTTATAGAATTTAACATAATTGCTGTAGGATTAGTCTTGTGTCCAAATCAATTCCATTCCATCCCAAAAGATAAAAAATTCAGGTAGATAATCCCTCATTGTAATACATAACTGCTTATTTACTCTTCTTCTTCTTTTTTTTAAACAGAAAGTGCCTATAGACCATTGTTTATCCCATGCCCCATTTTCTCTTCAATGGGAAATGGAAATGGGTTATATAATGAGGCATATGGAGCAACTGCAGCCGCCTGAAAGCTGAGAAGCAAAATGCCTAACACTGTAGCAACCTTCTGCAGGTGAAAAATGTTTTACTGAAGCCGGAGGATTTTAGAAGATTTTATCAGTCTGCAATTTTAATAAATGGCTATTTCTTTTATCACTCCTTTTAAGAGGACAGATTTAAAAAATGATAATAAAGTCAAATTCAATAAATATTTTTCTTCTTGGGTGGTTATATTTCCTTTGAAAGGCCAGGCACCAGTGGCTCTTGCTTGTCATCCCAGCTACAATAGGTGATGGTCAGGAATACTATGGTTCTAGGTGAGCCTGGGCAGAAAAGTCTGAGACTCCATTTATTTCAACAGAAGAATCTGAACGTGGTGGCATCTCAGCTATAGTGGGAAGGAGAAAAATGGAAGCAGTCGTGGTCCAGGTGCAGGCCTTGGGTAAAACGTGAGGATCTTGCTGATTTCAAAAAGAAGTTCAAAAATAGGCTGGAGGCAATGGTGTAACAGTAGAACATCTGCCTGGCAAGCTTGAGGCCCTAAGTTTCTATTCCAATACTGATGGTTAAAACCCCCCAAAAATGTAAAAAGAGGAATAAGAGAAAGTAATAGAGGAGGTAAATGTGGTAAATGTAAAATAAACTCACTGTACAATGGAAAGACCAGGAAATCCCCTTTCAGCGTAGATTTCAGCCCACTGTATGGAAGTTCAGGTGGGTCCGATTCCCATATGTATTAATTTATTGGCTATACTTTATACTTTAGTAAAGTTTAATGAGCCAGGTGTTGGTGGCTCACACCTGTAATCCTAGCTAGTCACGAGTCTGAGATCTGAGGCTCATGATTCAAAGCCAGCCCCAGGCAGGAAAGTCCCTGAGACTCTTATCTCCAATGAACCACCAGAAAACCAGAAGTGGTGTGGTGGTTCAAAGTGGCAGAGTGCTAGCCTTGAGTAGAAAAGCTCAGGGACAGTGCCCAGGCCCTGAGTTCAAGCCCCACAACCGACCAAAACACACACAAAAAGTGATGTACAATAATTAAGTGACCATCAGAACATTTCTAATTATTCTAATTATTTGAATAATTCTCAGCGACAAAGCTATTTGCTGACCACTATATATGCAAGTGATCTACCAGTACCCCTTTATGTGGGGATGCTGATGCCACTGCCGGCCAATGAGCTGGGACCGGATGCTGTGAGATGCTTCCTGACTTAAGCAGAAAGGCAGAGCCTTCAATCAGGCCCTGAGTGATTTCTTGGAGCAGAGCCCCTTAGCTGTATCACTCTGAACCACGAATAAAACTTAAAACGCTTCGAAAATGGCAAGCCACTGAAATTTTGAGTGTAACATACTATGTGAATATGGCTAATACTATTTAATAGTCTTTGCAAACCCAGAGCAAAGATTCCTCAGGTTGCTTCAGGCCCACGAGAACACACACTCTCTCAAAGGACAGAATGGGGGGTAGCTCAGTAGAGCTTGTTGCCTAGAACGTACAAGGTCCTGGGTTCAATCTTCAACATTTCTCCCCTCCCCAATTATTCTGCAGAAGAAATGGGTGGGGTTATATGGATACAAGGACGAGCCGCAGCAGTGAGGAAAATGAATTTTAAATTATGTTTTTCTTATAAGTAGTTGTACGAAGGGGTTACCATTCAACATGTCAGTTTATGGGTACAATGCATCTTGCTCAATTTCTTTCATCTAAAAATGAATTTGTAAGATACACCTTTGACAAATGATTACATGTTTGGTTTTCAGATCGGAGTAAGGTTTCTGTCCCTGGAAATCACAGCAAGTTAGTGGTTCAGGTGAGCCAGGTTATACTTAAAATGAGATCGTTGTCTACCAAATTGTCACGTCCAATTAGAATGTAAAGAATTGAAATTCTAAAATAGGAATTGGTTGATTAAAATGTCATAAAATGTAATGGATGTATTTAGTAGTTAGATTATTTCCATTGAGTTTTCTTTCTTTTTTTTTTGTTTGCCAGTCCTGGGGCTTGAATTCAGGGCCTGGGCATTGCCCCTCAGCTCTTCAGCTCAAGGCTAGATCTCTACTTCAGTCACAGAGCCACTTCTGGATTTTTCTGTTTATATGGTGCTGGAGAATCAAACGCAGGGCCTCATGCATGCAAGGCAAGCACTCTACCACTGAGCTATCTTCCCAGCCCTCCATTGAGTTTTCTAATGATCGCAGTTATACATTGTTTTATTTATTTGCAACATATAGTTATAAAAACCTGGAGATTTCTGTATCTGCTTGATGACAGCCAATTGTTCTGAACTGTGAAACTGAGGCAATATAGGAGGCATATAATGTCAGAGATAGCAACTTCAACTTCTCCTCCACTTCCTCTTCCTCCTCCACACCCTCTTCCTCCTCCCCCTCCTCGTCCTTCTCCATGTCCTCCTCCTCCCCCTCTTCCTTCTTTTCCATATCTTTCTCCTTCTTCTTTTAGTGGTCCTGGGATTTGATGGTCCTTCTGTTTACAAGACAGGCACTCTATTGCTGATCCACATCTCATGCCCCTAAAGTCCTTGCTTGAGTGAAGAGGATTTAAAAAAGGTTGATAATGGCATCAAAGTATGATGCCAAATCAATCGTTTGCTCATTATAATCCCTCTTTTTAAGATTTAACATGACTAGATTTTATTTGAAGAAACTTGCCTGTGGCAGGATTCTCTTCAGTTCCTTATAGATGGAATCATTCATGATAAAAAGCTTTCTAGGCAAACAAACAAGAAAGCAGTGTTTTCCTAAATTCTAGATCACCTTTCTGTGTGTTTGAGCCAGAATCTCCTGGAGCTTGTAGAAGGAAACGTAAGTGGTTTTCAACCCAGCTTTACTAGATTAGTATAACTGGTGTTTTCGGACAGGAACCCGCAGTGGTTGTAATGCATACTATCATCAGTCTAATCATAAATGATTTTTGTAGCTCTCACATGTAGATAATCAGATCATGTTGCGAGCCCCTGCGCTCTGTAGTCCAGGAGCTGCATATCAAATGTTACAAAAGATACAATTTCAGATACATCCATATGCTTGGGAAGTAATAATTTAGGGGAATATAATCTTAACATCTTCCTCTATAATACACACACACACACACACACACACACACACACACACACACACACAGTTCTCGCTCTTCTTGATTTTGTGAATCATTATCATTATAGTAATTGTAGTCTGGAAGAGAAAAAGCCAATTGTGCCAGGGTTTTGTCAATCTTTTTTTTTTTTGTAACTGTCCTAACGCTTGAACTCAGGGCACTGTCCCTGAGCGTTTGTGCTCAAGGCTAGTGCTCTATTACTTGGGCCAGAGCTCCACTTCTAGCCTTTATTTGGGGGGTGGGAGGTGGGAGATGGGGTAGGGTGTAGTTTATTGGAGATAACAGTCTCACGGACTTTCCTTCTCTGGCTGGCTTCCAACTGCAGTCCTCTGATCTCAGCCTCCTGAGTAGCTAGGATTACAGGTGAGACCCTGGAGGCCAGCTTGGCTTTTGTCAGTGCTTCTCCAATGATGGATCATCTTGGCCAGCTGAGGACACTCCTGTTCTATAAACACCTGAGACCCACCCCACCCGATTTCCTGTTTCCCATGGTGCCTTGGATCAAGATCTGAAAGGATGCAGCTCACTGGCCTTTTGGTTGGACTCTTTATGGCCTTTATGTTTGTTCACAGTGACGAGGATGGTAAGACAAAGGGAATGTTGGGAGGTGGAATTTCAGGCAGAAGCATGTTTCCTAACAAACCCAGGGTCTTGGGAGTTTGTATTTTAGGATATGGCGTCATTCGCATTCTGAGCACTCCTCACTCACCAGCTTCCACTCAGTCAGCTGCACTTTTACCTCAGCATCTTCTCCATTGTTCTTTCCCGGAAGTCTGTGATAAGGTGACTTCCTTCTGTTTTCCTTCTATTTGGCAAGTGTTGGAGAATCTTCCTTTGGCTTGTCTGGAGATAGGTCACTTTGTATAATCTTCAGTGCAGTGGATGGAGGAGGAGGTGAGGCCGAAGTATCTAGCAGGGGAGACGATTCTGAGCAGATTCTGCCCATGTGTGAATCCTGTTCGGCCACTTATGAGCCAAAAGACCTTCTTACTCACCTGTAAGTGTGGAATAATAGAATTGACCGCATGCAGATATAAGGGAAAGGAAGCAAGGTGAGCAAGAAATAAAATCTCCATCAAATTCATATGGTTGCAATATTATTTTTATCTCAATAGAAGTCTCTAGTTTCACATAGCCCACGGAGACAGTATTAATTGGCTCTAACAATAAAATAGTAGCAGCTGTTGATTTTTTTTTTATTTGTCTGTAAGCATTAAGATGTTTTCATCCCTGATTCAGATCCACATCAGTTGTGTTTGGAAGTATTTGGAGGTGTATTTTTGAAATTTGTAAATGATTTTTTTTGTCAGTCATGACCTTGAACTCATAGGGCTCTGTCCCTGAGCTCTTTTGCTCAAGGCTAGTGCTCTGCCACTTTAAGCCACAGCACCACTTCTAGTTTTCTGGTAGTTTTCATTGGAGATAAAGAGTCTCAGACTTTCCTGCCTGGGCTGGCTTTGAACCGTGATCCTCAGATCTCAGGCTCCTGAGTAGCTAGGATTACAGGCATGAAGCACCAGCAACCAGCCCTAAGTGAAATTTAAAAAATAAAATAAATTCTCAAAGGCAACTGATAGATATTTGGATTCAGGGATCCTGTGATATCTTTCCCTATACTCAGATAAGGAAATTGAACCATGTTGAGATAACTTGTGTACGATCACTTCGTGGGAAATTCAGACGCAAGCAGTGGAGATTCAGGTTGTTTAAGGGGGTAAAAGTTTTGTGAACTTCTTGTTTTGTGACCGATATGGTATGTGACATTTCCACTTTTTTTGTTTTATCAGTGTTCATAGCGTGCAGTGTTCTAGAGCTTAAGGTCCAAGTCAAACAAAGGCCTTATTTGCATGACCGTTTACCTTTGGCTTCAGAACTGACTCTAGGAACTGGCTGTGTTGTGAACCAAGAACTGGACGGCTATTTTGAGTTCAAATACCCTGTTTATTCTTGTGGGATCAGTATGAAAGTAAGAAAACATCTTAATTAAATAACTGGTATTCCTTGTCCTAATATTGCAAATGGTTATGGAAATTGTGTTACTGAATTAAAAAAAAAAAAACATTATTAAGATGCTGGGCACTGGTGGCTCACACCTGTAAGCCTAACTACTCAGGAGGCTGAGATCTGAGGATCGTGGTTCAAAGCCAGCCAAGGCAGAAAGGCCCCCTGAGACTCTTACTTCCAATTAATCACTCAAAAACTGGAAGTGGCACTGTGGCTCAAGTGGTAGAGCGCTAGCCCAGGCACTGAGTTCAAACCCCACCATCCACAAAACAAAAATCATTAACTTAATGTTATAGTTTGTCTGATATTGACTACTGTGGAGCTCAGGCTTTTGGATCCCTTCACATTTGAAGAGATATCAAGTACAACGTGAGACTTGAAATGTTGTGTATTCCTTTAACTTTGATAACATATCTCTCTTGACTCGGATGGGCAAGTTTTATATGTTCTGTGGCAAAAATCTAGCTTGAGGGAAATATTTTGTATTGAAATGCTCTGAAAATCTCCCCATTCCATGCTCTAAAAACTCTATCCAAAAGAATACATGTAACGTTACCAAGTTACATAGCTTATGTATAGTTAAAAGATATGTATATGTAATTTTCTGTGTGTGCTGGTCCTGGGACTGGACGTTTTCCCTGAACTTTTGCACTCAAGGTTAGCAGCACTTTTACTCTTGAGCCACAACAGACACTGCTGTTGGGTGGTTAATTGCAGTTAAGTGTCTCACGAAATTTCCTGCCCAGGCTGGCTTTGAACTGTGATCCTCAATGACTGCTAGGAGCCACCAGTAGACTATGGAAACAATGTCTGTGAAGCCAGAAAACTTGAAATGCATTAACTCACAGAAATAAAATGGACGGTGAAGAAAGAGAGGAGTAAGATGGCGGAGAGAAGAAGGGAGATGGGATTTGTGGCAAGTGTGAGAGGAAGTACCATTTGTGCTGCCGCGCCTTTGCTAGGCCTCTGTTGTTTTGACTTGTATAATGTCGAGAGCAGGTTTTCTGTATGTAATGAATAGATCTCACTTAATGCCTGGTGATCTACCACAGTAGATCATTGTACCTTGGTCACTAGGTGCTGCAATGTCCATCTGAAGGATGAAGACATTGAGATAGAATTCAGTGTCTCCCACAGTCAGTGGAGCATGTGAACTCGAATAAGAGTCAGTGCTTAAGTCCTGACGTCGCTTGGCGTCCGTTGGTCTTGCGGGTGGCAGCCATTCTGGGAGCATGTAGGCAAGGATAAATATTTATGGAGCAAATGGCTGTCAGTTCAGATAATAGGGCTCCATCTTCTGGCCTCTTTCTGAGATGTGTGCAGGATTTCCTGAGCAAGAGGATCTGGTTTTTTTTTTTTTTTTATTAATAAGTTTTCTTTATTGTGAAAACACTGTACAGAGGGGTTACAATTACCTGGGCAAGGTAATGAGTACATTTCTTATCAAGCATTGTTGCCTCCTCCTTTGTTTCCCCTTACCCTCCCTTCCCCCCCTCCCCTGTCTCCATCCCCCTCCCTCACCCCCCACCCCCACTTGCCTTGCCTCCAGCCAAAGTTGTAAAGTTCATTTTTTTCCTCCTGAATTACTTCTAAGGTCTTTTGCAAGCCATAGGCAAAGTAACTGCCTAGACAAAAGACAAGTCCAGAGACAGGAAAAGATATAAGAACTGGAGTGGGGGTGGGGGGATAGGGGGGTGGGGGAGTGGGGGGTGGGGCGAGAGATTGAGAGAGAAACCAGTATGTGACAATTAGATGGAATTATTTTATCTAGGCAGTTCTACTGTCTGCTTACCTGAGGAATGTTATAGATGTGTGGCTAATATGTTCCCATTTGTGCCTGGCTAAAAACCACTTCTTATTACTGAACTCTGTAGATCTTCCACTTCTAACCTTCTCTTTGAATCTAATTTTGCAAACGTGAAACTGAGGATTTATATGGTATCCCTTCACATACAATGACAGAATAACCACTTTATGCCTTTCCCTTCCATAGCTATGCCTCTGTGGTATTCTTGTTGAGACTTCAATCTTTTATGAACCAGCACACTCCAATGTGCGTGGCATCTTACCAGTATCATGCTTCATTGAAAGGTGAGCATCACAGAGCACTGAGATGAAGATTCTCAGACACTGACTTAGCTGAGTATTCCCAGAGTAATGCTGCCTGCCAGTATTTGAAGGCTGAGCATTGGGCCCAGTTTGAAAAGTTCTCCCTAGCCAGGTGAATGGATCTGAAAACCATGCAGGTGCTTTGGTCAATGTGTTGTCCACAGGAGTTGGAGCTCACCCCTGTAAGAGTCTAGTGGCTGCTTACTGTAAGCCTGAGTCAGACATCAGGTTTCTCAGAAAGGCAGACATCCCATGTTTCCGCTCATATGTAAAATGCATACAAAAAAGACATGATAGGATGGTGAACTGTGGACCGTTGGAGGGAAACCAGTGGAAGCAGGAATGGGGGACGGAGAGGGGAAATGAAGAAGGGGGAGTATGATCAAAGTACATTACATGTGTCTGAAAATAGTGTAGTGAAACCCATTAAAACTTTAATAAGTGGAGAGAAGGAGGAGGAGGAATAAGGAAGTAATAGAGGATGTGGATTTGATCAGAGTGTGTTATATGCACGTATCACTGTGGAATGCCTTTGTACAATGAATGTCCTCTATAAAAGAATACAAAAGAGGGCTAGGAAGGTGGCTCAGTGGTAGAGCGCTTGCCTTGCATGCATGAGGCCCTGGGTTCGGTTCCTCAGCACCACATAAGCAAAAAAAGCTGGAAGTGGCTCTGTGGTTCAAGTGGTAGAGCACTAGCCTTGAGCTGAAGAGCTGAGGGATAGCACCCAGGCCCAGAGTTCAGGCCCCACGACCAACAGAAAAAAAAAAAAGAATACAAAAGAAGCCAGCTTTCTTGTGCTAGATCCCATTTCTTCAGATCTGCCCTAAGTTATCTTTATAAATATATCAAATGTGCTGGCAATTCTTGGATGGATAGGTCAGACAAAATGAATTTGAAGAGGCCAAGATAAAAAAAAAAGACTCAAAGTCAGTGGATTAAAAAAACAAACTAAGCTGTTTGGGCTTTATTTGATGTACAAATTTTGGTATTGTCTGTGTATTCCCTTCATCTAGGACAGTGCCCAGACTCTGAGTTCAAGCCCCATGACCAACAAAAAATAATAATTCTCCTGTGGAAGAAAAATTTCTTCCAAGATAGTTGATTTGAATTCGATCACCTATACTAAAGAGATATGTGGAGTTTGATTTCTTTCCCATTAGCACTTTTTTTTGTGTGTGTGGCAGTTCTGAAGATTGATTTGAAGACCTAGTTCTTGCTAGGCAATCATTCCATCAATTGAGCCACACACCTCCACCTGAGTTGCTTTCGTTATTTTTCAGGTTAGGGCCGTGCTTACCTCCCTTCCCCCCAATGTTAGCCTATGCTCCTACTTATGCCTTTCTGCATTCCTAGATAAACAGGCATGTATCACTACGCCTAGCTTTTCGTCCGGTCTGGTTGAGAATTGTGATCCTCCTGATCTTTGCTTTCCAGGGAGCTGAGATTAAAAGCATGTACCAACCATACCGGGCCCCAAGCCCTTCACTCTTTGCCTGAAATGGTACAGGCATACATTTCACGTGTATATCTAATACTGTTTTCTCTTTCAGCCGGGCAACATTCTCCTTTATGACAAAGCCAATACAGGATGATAGCAGTGGCAAAAAACCCAGAAGTTCTAAAAGACAAAGAACCTCATCTCAACAAGGGCAAAAGTCTGCGCCTCTGTATGTATTTTGACTCAGCCCTATAAATATTTCCTAATCTGTGCAAAAGGCAGAGTTTCAATTAAGTTGGTGACATAAACAACAAATGATTCCCCCAGGTACCCATTTAGTTCCAGCACAGGAGCACTGTAACCATGAACTAGTACTTATTCAATTTAAAAGCTTATTTTGAGAAAAAATTTCAGTATGTAATACATTGTCATTGACTATAGGGATGCCTAGGAGACCCCTAGAATTTTTATTCATTTTACTTCACTGAACCTTAATACCGGCAACTCCCAGAACCCACCATTCTCCTAGGCTAGGATTTCATAAATCTATTTTAAGATATTTATTGAAGTTGAATTGTGCAGTATTTTGTCTTCTTTCATTTAGTCTAATACTTCACATTTTCAGAATTTCCTCCTCTTCTTTTCCTCCTCCTCTTTTTTTTGTTTTGTTTTTGTGCTGATCCTGGGTCTTGAACTCGGAGCCTGTTGCTCAAGGCTAGTGCTCTATCACTTGAGCCACAGCTCTACTTCTGACTTTTTATTGGTAAGTAATTGGAGATAAGAATATCTCAGATTTTCTTGCCCAGGCTGGCTTTGAACCACAGTCCTCAGATCTCAGCCTCCTAAGTAGCTAGGATTACAGGCATGAGACATTTATACTTAGCAAATTTCCTTTTTATTTTAAAGGTTGAATGATATTCTATTGTGTGTATATGAATGTGAATATGTTTGTATGTCTCTATGTCATTTGCATCTATACATTATATTCTCTTTATCCATTTAGCAGTGGATATTGAGTTACTTTCACACATTGGTCATTGTAAATAGTGTTGCAATGATGTAAACGTGTTATATCTTTGATATACTAGCTCATGATATAGAAATTGATCCCAATTATTTTGAATAAATAATTATCACAAATTCTTATGGTGATTAGGGATGTAATTGGCCTAGGCATTTTTTCTTATATTATTATCCTCTTTATTAAAACAGTCTATGATTGTACCTCCAATAGATATTTTGTTTTATCAATATCACCCTAGCCAGAGAAAACTCTTTGAGACTGTAAGAACTGTATGAATGGTTAAGAATTTTTGCATAATATGGTAATTGGTGTGAATTCTAACTGTAACGTCAGTGTTTTGTTTTTTTTTGGTTGAGCTGTAAAAATGGACTTTGACATCCCAGATGGAATTGATTCTTTATTTCTTATCATATATCAAATTGGTGCTCTTAACTAAAAAAATTGCTCTTTCAAAAAATTTATAAATGCTCATATCTGTAAGTCTGGCTACTCAGGGGGCTGAGCCATGGAGAATCATAGTTCAAAGCTAGACCAAACAGGAAAAAGTCTGAGAGACACCATTTCCAATTAGCTAACAAAATCCTGGATAGGAGGCATGGCTCAAGTGGTAGAGCACCAGCCATGAGCAAAGAAAGAAAGAAAAGAAAAAAAGAAACTGAATTATAAAGGGAAGCTCTGAGTCCAAACGCTAGTGCTGGGAAGAAAGGTGTGAAAAACTTATAAACTTATAATACCTGTATATATAAATGACATTTCAATTATACTCCAATCATTGAGATATTTTAGTGGATTTTAGGTTCAAAAGTGATGCTTCCCTCCATTCCACACTCCCACTTTGTTTAGACTCAAAGCCTGTAGCCACCTAAGTTTCTGGTCAGTAATATGCCATGATTTCTTTCCCCTTTCAGGATTGACCTTACTGAGAAGCCAGGTACATCTTATTCCTCCAAATTAACTACAGAATTAAGGTCTCAATTCCAGATTGAAAGTCAGCCTCCTTGTTTGGCTGCCTGAAGAGTGCATTACATTGGAGGTCAGCCTAATGCATTAAGTCCTATGGAAACCACCTGTCACCTATTTAAATATTCTGTTTTGAAAGAATTGGCCCTATGGTCCATGCTCATGAACACTTTTGGTGGGGAGATTTTAAATTTGTAATGATTGCATTTTAAATAAAGTTTTGTAAGTCTTAGTGGCTGTCTTTATTATTGGAGAAGAACGTAAGTCCTGACTCAGATGGTGATATAGACTAACATATATTGCATTTCGTCATATACTTTGATGACATTACACTATAATCCGATACATTGTAATTCTGTTTTATGCGATAATTATAGTCTTATATCCTCTCTTTCGGATAGTGTGCATTTCATCGTTTCTTCTCCTCCTCCCACCTCTACATGGCCCCTCCCCCTTGTCATGGCTCCTCCCCCTGAAAGGCCCCTCCCACCTTTCGCTTCCTGTCTCCATTCTGGGGATGGAACCTAGAACACTGCATTTGCTCTACAGAGTCTGGATTACTGAGCTACAACCCAGCCTGTGTTCTTAAACATACCAATCACATTTGTGACAGTTGGATGATCAGTTCTCACACAGATGGGGAATGTTGATAAAATCCAGAGTCCAATGGAAGTTGTTTCCATTTTCCTATGTCTACATGTGTCAGAGTGGTGCATGGTTCTGTGCAAATGGGAAATAATTTGAAAAAGAAAAAAATAATACTGAGTCTAAAGTGGTTCCTAATCTCCCCCTCTGGTTGTAGAACTTGGGCTACGGAGGTTGAAGGACTAGAGCCAAAGGAGGAATGAATGGTTTCATACTTAGATGTATTATTTTAGTCCAGTTAAATTAATGAATTGTTACTATAGTTTTCATATTTTTTCAATGAGTGGAAAAAGTCAGACAAAACTTGCTAGAACTTATTTGAAACAGACAGAAAAAAAATCCAGTGTTCTTTAGATTTTAGCAGTTACCTCTAAAGTCTTAGCACCAAAGTTGTGAAGTTCATTTTTGACATAACGACTTGTACATCTCATTGGTGCAATGGGTCCACCTGTATCCCTACTTAAATGATTTGTTTTTCCCCTTCCCCTCCACAAATTATACCGACATCAAATACAGTGAAAACAGGGGTTATACTTTGGGGGAGGGGTTACAGATACTTTTCAAATGCTCAAGGACAGCTTGGGCTAGTGGTAGCATGTTGCCCCATGCAAAATAAGAGCATTAAAAAAATTAAAGTCCTGTTACATAATGGGAATAAACAGTTTTTAACTGGACAATAGTTAATAGTGAACCAGAAACAATTTACACTTATCTGATTTGGCTCTGAACTTTAGCATTTCTTCAAGTCTTAAGTATTTTTTTATTCTATTTGTCTTTATGTAATATAGATGAAGACAAGTGTAAGAGGTCTAGTTGCCTTCTTGCAGTTGGTATTTTGGTCAGTTACTACTTAATCATAACTTAACTTTTCTCCATATAGTCACTGCCTTTAACTGTACAATGTGAAAGTCTTTTCCACTGCTTAGTAGGATCACAGCGAGATCATTCTCTAGTCATTGCTTTGTGAAGTCCCAGTGGAGTTTAACTTAATGTTAGAATTTCTATGTGACCATTTTCTTTCTTTCCTTTCCTCTAGTTCTAGATAGTTGGGGTCTGAGACTTTTAAGTCAATTTGTAGAGATCAGCTCTTTCTGTGGTCTTAAAAATCTACCCTTTACTCTCCTTTTCTGGGTCTACTAGTGTAAACACATGGTATTAAGACAGGGAAATGTCAAGCCGGATGTGCTAGTACACTCCTGTAAACCTAGCTACTCAGGAGGTAGAGACAGGAGCATCCTTAGCTGAAGAAGGCATCTCAGGGTCAAAAGGCAGAAAACTCTACTGATTAGACTCACGAACTTGACCTATGGTGCTGAAACCCATTTGTACAGCTATTTAACTAAAAAACTAAAAAAGTACCATGTGGTTAGAATCGTACATTTTGAAACCTCTTATTTTTTTATTTTTTCTTTTTTGGGTCCGGTCGTGGGGCTTGAACTCGGCCTGGGTGCTGTCCCTCAGCTCTTCAGCTCAAGGTAAGTGCTCTATGACTTGAGACACAGCGCCACTTCCGGCTTTTTTTCTTTTTGCTTATGTGGTGCTGAAGAATCGAACCCAGGGCCTCATGTATGCAAGGCAAGCGCTCTACCACTGAGCCACCTTCCTAGCTCCATTTTGAAACCTTTTATAGATAGGCTTCCTTCACTGGTAATATACCTTTAGGGCTCCCACATGTACTTCTGAAACCTGATAGTTCATTTCTATTTACTTTTTTTTTTGGTTGATCCTGGGGCTTGAACTCTGGGCTTGGGTGCTGTCCCTCAGCTCTTCAGCTCAAGTGCTCTATTACTTGAGACACAGTGCCACTTCCGGTTTTCTAGTGGTTTTATTGGAGATAAGAGTCTCATGAAGTTTCCTGCCTGGGCTGGCTTTGAACCACGATCCTCAGATCTCAGCCTCCTGAGTTGCTAGGACTACAGGCGTGAGCCACCAGCGTCTATTTACTTTTGAATAATATTCGATCATAACAGTTAATATGTACATGAAAATGGAGCGAGGCAACTTGATGAGGCGGGTGGAGAAGGGGTAGATGGGATGGAGAAGAACGATGGGGGAGGAACTCAGGTCAAGATGTGTTGTACATATAAACGGGTCATTTCCCCTCATCCCACTATTTGAGGACACCATGTTTTTGTTTTACAACAAACTGGATGCTTCTTAACAGAAAAAGAACCACTACTTACAAACAAAACTAAAGCAGAAAGGGTTGGAAGCATGGTGCAAGTGGTAGAGTACTTGCCTACCAAATGGAATACCCAGAGTTCAAACCCCAGTACTGTCTCCTGACTTAAAGACAGAAATAGAAAATGCTGTTAATTCAGATGATTATAGGTCTCACTTAGACAACGCAAGCAGGAATGGACATCTTCTCCATAGTGGCTCTAAATGCCTCCTCCTCACTATATGACTTCCTAAATGGGTCTGTGATGTGTAGATTTGATTCTTTATTGTTATGTGCTAGCTGGTTTTTGTTTGTTTGTTTTTGGTTGAGGGGCTTGAACTTGGTTGCCTGGGCACTGTCCCTGAACTTTTTTGCTCAAGGCTAGTGCTCGACCGCTTTGAGCCACAGCTCCACTTCTGGTTTTCTGTTGGTTAATTGGACATGAGTGTCACAGACTTTTCTGCCCAGGCTGCATTTGAACTGTGATCCTCAGATCTCAGCCTCCTGAGTAGCTAGGATTACAGGTGTGAGCCACTACTTCAGAGGGATCTTGGCAAGATTAATCACTGCTCCTTCACAGGTATCCACTAAGCTTTCAAGAAGAGGATATATTATTTCAACAGCAAATGAAGAGTTAATACCTTTTAACCCACTTATGGTTCATTTTTCTCCTAGATCAAATAAGCCAAAGACTATTTGCGAAGAGAAATAGAATGAAGGAGGTTTTTGTCTCCTTTCACTTAAGCTCTTGGAACTTTTCTGGAACTGCTGCCCTATTGGCTGTGGGAGGAAAGAAATGAGAGCAGGGATGGGGACACTGTAACTCCTGAAACAGGATGCTGGTGGGTTGAAAGTCAGAGGCGATGGCGTCTAAGTGCTGAGTTTTAATCATGAGTATTTGGTGGTAGAGTCTTTTCCCACAATTTAAAATCTGTGCACGTGTTGATACTAGAGCTTGAACTCAGGGTTTAGATGCTATCCCTTGGCTTTTTTTTCCCCACTCCAGTCTGGTGCTCTACCTCTTGAGACACAGCTCAATTTATGGCTTTTTGCCGGCTAATGGAAGAGTAGGGTCTCACAGACTTGCCTCCCAGGGCTGGCTTCAAACTGTGATCCTCAGATCTCAGTCTCCTAGCAGCTGGGATTATAGGCATGAGGCACAGGTTCCAGGCTGCTAGGGATTTCTTTTTGGTTAATATTTACAGAACGAATTTGCTTCCCCCCAGTCAATTTATTCAGGTTTTTGGTACTTATAAATGGACTAATCAGGCTTTTATTTTTCCCCACAACATGTCTGCACAACTATCAATATGGTACTTTATATGTCTTCTTTGTTTTATTAGGTTTAGGGACTCACGGCTGTTGCCTTTTGGCATGGATGGGTATGAGGTGCATCTCCCATCATGAGTGACTTTCAAGGAACAAAAGAAGGACAACAGCCCGTGGGCTCCTCACAGAGTCAAGTGTGTGAAGCTAGTTTTGATCAGGTAAGAATCGTTTACCCCGGGCTGGGAAGGTGGCTCAGTAGTAGAGCGCTTGGTTTGTAATGCATGAGGCCCTGGGTTCGATTCCTCAGCACCACATAAGAAAAAAGCCGGAAGTGGCGCTGTGGCTCAAGTGGTAGAGTGCTAGCCTTGAGCTGAAGAGCTGAGGGACAGCGCCCAGGCCCAGAGTTCAGGCCCCATGACCGGACCCAAAAAAAAAATAAGAATAGTTTACCCCCTTCAGGATGAATAGTAATTTGGGTACAGTTCTAACAAAGGAATACTACAAATCCATATATGAATACTATATGCCCAGATTTCTTAACTTTTTTTTTTGTCGGTCATGGGGCCTGAACTCTGGGCCTGGGTGCTGTCCCTCAGCTCTTCAGCTCAAGGCGAACACTCTACCACTTGAGCCACAGCGCCACTTCCTGCTTTTTCTGCTTATGTGGTGCTGAGGAATTGAACCCAGGGCCTCATGCATGGAAGGCAAGCACTCTACCACTGAGTCACCTTCCCAGCCCCAGATTTCTCAACTTTTAATGTGCATGTTCGTTGTAGACCACACAGGGCTGTAAGTCATGTAGTTTTTCTTTCTCACTTTCTTCTTTCTCTTTATTTCTCTCCCTTCCTTCCTCTTTCCTTCCTTCCTTCTTTTTCCTCTGTGCCAGTACTGGGGCTTGAACTCAGGGCCTGAGCATTTTTTCTTATCTTTTTCATTCAAGGCTAGTGTTCTGACACTTGAGCCCAACACTACTTCTGGAGTTTTGGTAGTTAAGTGGAGATAGAGGCTCATGGACTTTCTTGCCTCTGCTGATTGAAGATCACAATCCTTAGATCTCCGCCTTCTGAGTAGCTAGGATTACAGGCACAAGCCACCATTAAATTGTTTAATTTCACCTCTGACAAGGTGAAATGGTTGTCATCGTTGGCTTAAAATAGGTCTCCAATTTCATACTAGCACCAGAAGCAAAATCACACATGCACAAGTGTGTACACACACAATTTGTGTGTGTGTGTGTGTGTGTGCGCGCGCGCGTGCCAGTCCTAGGGCTTGAACTCAGGGCCTATGTGCTGTCTGAGCTTTTGTGCTTAATTCTAGCATTCTAATACTTGAGCCACAACTCCACTTCTGGCTTTTTTTTTCTTATGGGCTTTCCTGCCTGGGATGGCTTTGAACTGTGATCCTCAGATCTCAATCTCCTGAATAGTTTGGATTCTAAGCATGAGCGACTAGCACCAGCTTTGTTTTTTTAATTTTTAACATGAATAATGCAGGAAAGTAGGTTAACAAGGCTAAAAAACAGTTGAGGCATTTCCTACATCTAATTAGTGCTTTCTGAGATCAAGGATACCATAAAACTTACGCACAAGATCGGTGCCCTGAAGGTGACATTTCATAAGCAAATGAGCATTGTTAGAAGGATCCCCCTGAAGTGAAGGTATGTGACATTAAAAGTTGATGGGACAAGTCTCAGAAAAGTGGTGATCTAGCTAGTATTTAGATGACAGTCCCTTTTAGTATCATAATTAAATATTTGATATAGTTGAGTAATGCTTGAAATTTGAGGGTTTTTTTAATACTGTATTTTTGAGTTCCTTGAACAAGTTGTTAGGTTAAGAGTTATATGTGAGGAAATTTTAACTGTTTTATCCCTTTTCCCATAGGACCAAATTCCCATGAATCATTGGGCCAGTAGTGGCTGTGTGCAGACTTCCCTTCATCCCTGAGGTGCAGAGCAAGGGGTACATGTATTTGTGGAACTCGGTTTCAGAGAGGCTGTAATTCTGCCTGTCCCAAGAAGAACAGTGACATGAATTTATCTGTTTAAATGTCTTCTGGGATGTCACATGGTATACAACTATCATGTGATATTTGCACTTTTTCAATGTGTTTAAGTTCGAGTGAAATTGTATGCAAAGACAAGTTCATGATAAAACTGCTCCTGGATGACAATTCACTGTGGTTTTGGTAGACTGCATGCTACTTCCCCAATCCAAAAGTACTCAAAACTAAATTCCTGCTCATCACCAATTGGATTTCAGGCCAAGAAATGGTTTCTAGTTCTTCCTTGAATTTAAGTTACCAACAATATCTCTGGAAGTGAAATCTTGCATTGAATATACCATGTATGGGTACCGGTGAACAAACGTCATTCCAAGGGACGCTGATACGTGCAAGAGGTATACATTCAAATGATCTTGGCTCAAAAAAGGAAGGCCAGTCTCTTCCATGAGGAAAACTGGTCGTTTGGAGCATAAAACATTATCTTATGCCTTGGTTCTTCATTCCTAGAAAAAAAAGCTATATTTTCATATGTGTTTCTGCATATTCAGTCTTTTTTTTAGGGGGGGGGGTCAGGTCATGGGCCTGAACTCTGGGCCTGTGTGCTGTCCCTCAGCTCTTCACCTCACCTCAAGGCTGGCTCTCTACCACTTGAGCCACAGCACCACTTCTGGCTTTTTTTTCTGCTTATGTGGTGCTGAGGAATCGAACCCAGGGCCTCAAGCATGCAAGGCAAGCGCTCTACCACTGAGCCACCTTCCCAGCCCAGCATATTCAGTCTTTATCACACGTCACTTTGGTTAAAAGTTATAAGAAAACGCTCACACAGGTAGATGGGAAGGAGAAGCGTATTTTAATAGCCTTTTCAGTGTTATGGCTAATCTTTGATTCTACAGCAAAATTCAACAAAGGGTAGCTTCTTCCAAGTTAGTTGTAATATGGAATCTAAAAACATAGCAATAAACTTTTCATGCTCCTATATATTAAAATCCATCGATAATTTTTTTCTGCCCCTTGCCAGCACATGCTTCTGAGTGAAACATCACATGCTGATGGAACATGGGGCTTAAATACTGGTTAAACCTTGTCATCATTGCATTAGTGGGTATGGTTGAAAGGCATACATGATCACAGGTTTCAGAATAGTGGAGCTAACCCATCCTCTGAAAGGAAGGAACTTTGTCACAAATCCAGGCGTACTGAATAGTCTCTTATAAACTGCAGGAAGCCCAACTCTAACACAGATTGTAGTAGCAGAGGAACAAGACTGCTTCCCAAGGGTCTGAATTTTTCTAGACAAGACAGTGGATTTTGAGACAGTATATTTGGGTTATTGTTTTAGCAAATAAAAGCAAATGATAACTAAAAAGAAATACTGGGTCGCCAAGTTCTGCAGATTGAAATGCTGACATAACTTCAGTACGGATTACAGAAATTGTAGCCTGTTGTTTTCTTCTATACATTTATTAGAAGCTGATGACATCTGAACATGAGTAGAAATGGTTTTCTACTGTTTAGTATTTCCTGGAAGTATTGTGTGCCACTTGAACTTTCTAGATGGTGTTAAGTCTCTTTGCAAACAATTGTCAAATGAGCTTTGGTGTTCTGGTAATCAGGGGAGCCTACGGCCTTAGGTGCTAAACAGTGTGATACACCATCTCCAGAGGCTGTTCCAAGTAAGAAAGTATGCATAGCATGAATACAAAATCAGTTAAACCAGCCACCACTTCCTGTTTCCTGGTCATACAGAGCTGCAGGTCTGCCCAGAGGAAGATCTGTGGCTGTTTATTTGGCCTTATTCTGAGACCCTGGGTGGTAATAGCCATTGAGACAATGTTCCCTTGAAAGGGTTATTCACACTTTTCAGGAGATAACTCTCCTCTCTGCAGAGGTCAGAGCATAACAATTTTGCTGGAAGAGAAATACTTCAGGCCAAGTGGACATTTAAGGGACAGTTGTTTCTGTTTTCTATTGTGGTGCAAAAGATCGTGGTCTACAAGATTTGCCATCTTGATTCTTTTAAGTGTTCAGATGAGTGGCATTAAGTAGACTTGCACTGTTCATGTTCTTGTTCATCCCCTTGTTTTGAATAGTGACTTGTACATGGCATGTAAGGTACTTAAGCGATAATTAGCATTATGGATCCATGTTATGGGACCAAAGAAACAGCCTCTCGAAGCCTGTGAGGAATGAGCACAATTGTGCACGTACAGTCCCTCACATCCTCACTGGCACATTACTTACATTGAGTATTTTAGTGGCCACAGTCTTCTCTCTCAACCTGACGCTTAGTGTCTGGCTTCATCTCTTCTTAGTTCACAGCTAACTCTACTCTTCATTCTATAACACCTCCCCATTAACCTACCGGTATGTTCTGCTTGTGTTTTCTTTTTTCTTTTTCTGTTCCAACGGTGTGTGAAGCAATGACTCTGAGCCAGAAACCGTTATTCTTCACGCCAGTTCCCTACTTATCACGGAGCCTTGGGGAAGCTGGTGGTGAGAGGCCTGTAGTGCAAATGCGGTTATCATACCTTCCAGACATCCAGCCGGCCCTCTCCATTGGCTCCACGAAAGCATTGCACAAGGGAAAGATTGGCTAACCCCCAGGGAGAAGAGGATTCGCTTTTCTTGAATTGCTGATCGTTACTGAGTTTCTCCTACTCTGTGACAGGATGGGCTTGGGGGGAAGGAAGATGGTCCAAGCCTGAGCCTCCAAGGTAAGCACAGCAGCTCCCTCTGCATAGCGTCCATCTGGTTTTTTAGGTTGGCTCACTGGAGATGTTTGCAGAGTTTTCTGTTTGGTTGCAATGTAGAGATATGGAGTATTTCGGTGTGAAGTTAGCTTACCTTAGAAGATGAATGTTATTCTGCTTCCATTAGAACAATGTTAGATAGTGTTTGGAAAAAGTGGAGTTAATGTTTTTGGCCTTTTCTTTTTGGTACTGGGAATGGAACCCAGGATGTTGCACTTTCTAGGCAAGCTCTTTGCCACTGAGCTACATCCTAGCCCTGGAGTCATATTCTCTCTCTGTCTCTCTGTCTCTGTCTCTGTCTCTGTGTCTGTCTCTGTCTCTCTCCCTCCCTCTCCCCTCCCCTCCCTTCCCCTCCCCTCTCCTCTCCTCTCCTCTCTCTCCTCTCCTCTTTCCTCTCCTCTCTTCTCCTCTCCTCTCCTCTCCTCTCTCCTCTCTCCTCTCTCCCTCTCTCCCTCCCCCCACCCCTCCAAATAGCTGTACCTGAGTTATGTTGCCTGAACATTGTGAGATCTATGTAGAATTTGGGAAGTACAGTTCAACATAAGCTTGGAAGGTCAGTATATTATCATGATGACTACGCACAGGCTACCAGCTTCTGATCCTTGGCTTTCAAGTTGTAGGCCCCCTCCTCTGTTCCTCAACTTCTTCATCAGAAAAATAGAAGGAGACATTCCAAAGTGAGTTGAGAAAAATAAGCTAGTTAAGATAAGAAAGATACTTACAAGGACTTCGACTACGTACTCAGAGGTAGATAGCTGAACTTAATTGCTAAGATCACAGACAAATGGATTTTGCTGATTTTTTAAAATGCTGAATTGACTAAATTTTATAGAACATAGCTCCTTTTACCCAAGGACTTTGAAAAATTCTCCTTCCTGATGTTTTTCTAAAAGTCAACTTATTTGGTTATAATAGATTTCTTCCCCTAAAGCTGCTCTGTGGTTTCCTGGCATGAGAGAATCTAGTGTTTGCAGACATATTTTCCCTTATCATCCATAAAGCAGGGCTATGTGAGGATGGACCTATAGTGCTTAAAAAATAAGTTGTGGGGCTTAAACTCAGGGCCTGGGCGCTGTCCCTGAGCTCTTTTGCTCAAGGCTAGAACTCTGCCACTTGAGCTACAGTAGCCCTTCCAATTTTCTACTGGTTCATTGCAGATAAGAGTTGAAGCCAGCCTGTTGAACCATGATCCTCAGATCTCAGCCTCCTGTGTAGTTAGGATTACAGGTGTGAGGCATTGGTGTCCAGCCTAAAGTGCTTTTAAAGTAATTGTGTAATATGTATTAGCTGAGACTCATGCATGTGACAGATGCTGAGGGAGATCCGGGAGTCACAGTGATGAGAAGATGGTGAAATATGGATAAATCACTCTGGAAACTGGAGCTCAGACTGCCTAGGGATTATGAGAAGGGAAGTCGAAGGAACTCTGGGAATAACCAGAAAGAAATTATTTTTATTGTTATAAAGGTGACGTACAGAGGGTTTACTGTTATGTAAGTCAGGTAAAGAGTACATTTCTTTTTGGACAATGTCACCCCTTCCCTTGCTCTCTCCCAGTATTTCCCTTCCATCCCTACCCACAATGTGTGTAGTTCATTTTTAACATAGTGTCTAACAAGGACCACACCTGCTTTTTTGTATATGTCAGTCATGGGGCTTGAACTCTGGGCCTGGACGCTGTCCCTCAGCTCTTCAGCTCAAGGCTAGCACTCTACCATTTGAGCCACTGTGCTACTTCCAGCTTTTTCTGCTTATGTGGTGCTGAGGAATCAAACCCAGGGCCTCATACATGCAAGGCAAGCACTCTACCACTGAGCCACCTTCCCAGCCCCACACCTAGCTTTTATATGAAAGGATTCATCTTTCCCATTTGGCCAGAACTCTAAAACAGCATCCAGAAAGTACGTCCTGGGGGCTGGGATTGAGCCTGTAGAATTGCCAGGAAGACCAGGGTGAAGCTGTAGGGACGTGCTGCTGGAAGAAAGGGGCAGTCCTGACATGAACAGAATGGACCTGAGCATCGCACAGACTCTCTTTGCTCTGCCCTTCCCTCCCTTGCCACTTCATGCCGCAACGTGGACAGAATGAAGCCCTCTAGGACGCTGAAAAATACAACTAGATTGTAACAAAAGAAAAATGACGGGACCTTTGGATTTCTTTTTCCATGTCAGCCACAAAGCACCCCAACATGGCCTCCCAAGAAGCAGATACTGCAGGGCTGGAGACGGGTGGAGGTGGTATTCCAGGCAGCCAGGTGGCATCCGATGGGGCGAATATTTCTGTTTACCGGTCCTTGAAGGAATCACAACATTATCAAGAAGGAACATTACAAGCCCTTGGGGTAAGTTGGAGTTCTTCGAAGCAAATTGGTTTAAAAAGAAAGGAAAAATAAAGTCATGTAGAAACCATTGTGTGTACCCAGAAGAGAAAATTTTGAATTCTTTCTCACTAAGGCAGTATTGTACTTAAGACAGTATTGTATGCTCTGGACCTCAAGAGCAGAAATAGATAGGTGTTCCCTCACAGCTGAGAACAGTTCTCCACACCCTAAAGAATGGAATGTAAGATCCCCAAAGGTTTTTCCTGTGACCTCCCATTCTGGTGGTTGAGCAATACAAAGTTCCTGTCCTGTAGTTTCAGTTAAAAATTGTGGTGGAGCCGGGTGCTAATGGCTTACGCCTATAATCCTAGCTACTCAGCAGTCTGAGGATCATGGTTTAAAGCCAGCTTTGGCAGGAAAATCTATGAGACTCATCTCCAACCGACGGCCAAAAAGCCAGAAGTAGAGCTATGGCTTAAGTGCTGGAGGGCCAACCTGGAGGGAAAGAGAGCCTAGGCCCTGAGTTCAAACCCGAGGAGCAGTATGTACACACACACACACACACACACACACACACACACACACACACACACACACACACACACACACACACACACACACACACACACACACACACACACACACACACACACACACACACACACACACACACACACACACACACACACACACACACACTGTGGTAGGGGAAAGGCCAAGGAGAACAAAGTTTAACATCTGTCTGATTTTTATCTTCTCCTGGCCCCCAAAGCATGCTGGGAAAACAGAGTATTTCACCAAACATCATGTTCTTTTCACTTGGGGAGTCCGTGAGAACGGCTGGAAATAGAATGACAGGGTCAGAGAGTGGAATGGAAGCTCTAAGCTCAGGTGTTGCCCAGTTAATTTCGGCTTGACTCTTTAACATCACGCAATCTCCTTTCTGAGGAAACTTAACTGGCCTTTTGTCTTTGATTTTCTTCTTTCTGCAGGCCATCCAGATCCTGAATGGAGCAATGATTCTGGCTCTGGGCATCTGGCTGGCGTCCTTACAGTACCTGTCTCACCTCTTCAGGCATTTCTTCTTCTTCACCTTTTACACAGGCTATCCGCTATGGGGCCCTGTGTTTGTGAGTATTCCTCGTTTCCCTGGCCATAGGCTGGCCCTCACATGGCACTGCCACAAGTGCGCTCCATTATGAAAGTGTTCGTAGTTTGTTTGAAAGTCACATACTGTCGTTTTGACTTATAACTTCTGCTACAAGTAAGGTAAAACCCCTTTCTGACTAAATAATATCCCATTTCTGGGGTATACGTTAAGACCCTAACATTAACTTCTTAATATTTCTGTTAAATATTATAGATACTAAAAATTTGGACAAATAAATATATATATATGTGAATTAATAGCCAAGAGTTTCAACTTGAGAGACTGAAATAATTGGTCTTCTGATTATTGTCTGAAAATCAGAAGATGTCAGTAAAAATCTAATCAGAGGCTGGACAATCTTTAAAACTTGTTCATGAGCCTTGCCACTTGATTTTTACTTACTGCATAGGTTGTTTTTTTTAAGGTGGAGAATAGAAATGATTTGTTAATTAGCCATTGTTATTTTCTTATGTGGTCTCTATCCTTGAAAATGTACAAATGTTCAGTTCTGAGCTGAACACTGAAAAACAAAAAGGAGCTATTAAGATGGGAGCACATAGCTGACAATGCTGAACAGAATATGTTATTGGAAAGTGAATTAAAATTATAACAAGTCTTGGGCTCCAATTTATAAATTTTTAATTATTACCCTTCAATGTTCTTTACAATGATAGTATTCTTTTTTTTTTTTTGGGGGTTGGTCATGGGGCTTGAACTCTGGGCTTGGACACTGTCCCTGCGCTCTTCAGCTCAAGGCGAGCACTCTACTGCTTGAGCCACAGCACCACTTCCGGTTTTCTGGTGGTTAATTGGAGATAAGGGTCTCACGGACTTTTCTGTACAGGCTGGCTTTGAACCATGATCCTCAGATCTCAGCCTACTCAGTAGCTAGGAGCCACCGGTGCCCGGCACAATGATATTATTCTTAAGTCTAAAAACTCCTGACACAAATTAGATCTCATAGTCTGCATACCTTTTCAGATCCAGTTTGAAACTTGTAATTTGAGTGTCCTATCCCTGAAATTGTTGGATAGTTAACATCATCATCATCATCATCATCATCATAGTTAAACTGAATTTTTCTTAGAAATCCAGGCTGCATATTTGCTCTGCATACTGAGTCTTAAGAATTTCCATGCCATGTTTAAAAAAAGATATAGATTTTTTCCCTCCAGAAAGTGAGATCAGATTGTCAAAATAAAGAAGAAGAGAAAAGCAAGAAAGGAAAGAAGGAAGGAAAATACAAAGAACTATGATCAGAATATTGCTCCCTTTAGCACTATTACCACCAAAGCTCAAATTGGCCATTGGTGCTTGCTGCTAGAAGTCTCGCTCTGTCCCTGAGGCACCTGCAGGCAGCAGCTTAGGTCTGTGGCATGCCTTCTCTGCTGTCCACACTCGCCTTGCCATCTTCTGGGAGTCAGGCCTTGCTGCATACTGACCATGACGTGGTCCTTGCTGTCTGTTCATCCCTTCCTACTGATTCTTTGCTGTTGTTGTTGTTGATTGTGGGGCTTGAACTGTGGGTCTTGGCACTGTCCCTCAGCTCTTCAGCTCAAGGCGAGTGTTCTACCACTTCAGCCACAGCGTCACTTCCGGTTTTCTGGTGGTTCATTGGAGATAAGAGTCTCACGGACTTTCCTGCCTGGACTGGCTTTGAACCGAGATCTTCAGATCTCAGCCTCCTGAGTCGCTAGGATTACAAGTGTGAGCCACCAGCATCCAGCTTGTACTGATTCTTTATCAACAACATCACAGGAGAAAAAAAGTATATGAGCACTGGCTCTTCTGCTTGTGCACCAGAATGACAGAAAAAGTTTGAGAAAGGTCTCTTGGGATCGCCAAAGTTAAATGGATACTTTTTCAATGTATGGATTTCAATTTGAAATAAAATTATTAACCAGATATTATTTATAACTTAACTATTTTCTGCATGTAATCCCCCTCTTCGGTATGATTTCCTTTCATCCCAACATAGCTGACAGGTAGGCAATATTACTATGAGAGTACACACATCACCATTTATATGGAAAAGAAACTGAGGTGAAGAGGGGCCTAGCCACCGGCCAAGGCCAAGGTCAAGGTTCCAGGATGAATATGAGAGGAAGCGGGGGTTGAAGCATAGGGATTTGCTGTATACAAAGCAACAGTGACTCGGGAGTCCCCATGACACCCTCTTTAGTTGATGTGATAATGAAAGCTTATACTTTTGCGTTCAGCTAGACTTTAGAAGTGAATTTTAAGTAGCCTGCTAGCCATGATTTTGCTAACTTTTCCTTTAGTCCTCAGGTGTGGTGTCCTGGTGAAGAGTTGTGAGACTCCTGTTAGTGAAAGACAGAAGGAAGGTTTTCAAACCATTGTAAATGTAGAGAGAATTTAATTTATATTAGTCAAGGGGCTAAGAGCACACTGAAATAAAAAAGTCTAGCTGGTACATAGCAAGATTTAAAAGATGTTTGGGAGGAATAAATCAGATGGCTGAAGCTTGAGCAGGAATATGAAAATTAGATTTATAGACACACAAACATATGGGTATATAGAAATGAATATCATTTACATGAACATAAATATAATAACTATAATATTATATTAACTATATGTACATATGCTTTCAAAGAATCCAGACTCCGATAAACCCACTAAAAGCTAGCTATAAAACAAAGGGAAAGGAGTATAAATTTACTTAGAATTTAAATTATTTGTAGATTTTAGTCCTATAAAATAATGAGCAACATCAAGTATGATTTTGTCTGCTAGGTTGTGAATTTTTTTTAAAATGACATTTGTGTAGCTATTTTTAGACATCGTTTACTCGAGGGAGAGCCAAGACGAAAAATGGCTGAGTCTTAATATTTCTTAATCTGCGTATCCTCCTATTTTCAAACAGTTTATTGGTTCAGGATCCTTGTCTGTTGCAGCAGGGAGAAACCCTACAAGAATGCTGGTAAGTGGAAATTCTTCCTTTTCTATGACCAGAGGAGTTGAAATAAAATTTTTACTAACACTGGTCTATATACACAATGGGATTTTACTCATCCATTAGCAAGAATGATATTGTATCATTTGTAAAGACATGGGAAGATCTGCAAATCATTCAGTGAAGTAAGTCAGGCGCAGAGAGACAGAGGTCCATCAATACATTTGTTGTTTTCTTTGTCTTTATTGCTTAGAATGTAAGCTCCACGGGCATTGGGCAGTTGTTGATGGAAGTTTGTCTAGAATATAGGTGGGTCTGTAAATTGTATTCTATGAGTATTTGCGCAAGTGGATTGAGTCCAAGGAGTGTTCAACATAAACGGATGGAAAAGTCTTCTTTTCTTTTGCAGATGCAAAACAGTTTTGGGATGAATATTGCAAGTGCTACAATAGCCTTGGTTGGGACTGCTTTCCTGTCAGTACATTTAGCACTGAATAGCCAGTCTTTCAAGGTTTGTCAGTCTTCGCAGTCTCCAGACTTATGCATCTACGTGGGTTCCACCTCAAATGTATGTTTCTAAACATATGTTCATTTATAAAATATTTTAAATGATGTAAAATGTATGAAAACAACATCTTGTATCATGCTGCCATTGTATGTGTGCATGTGTGCGTGTGTGCACATGTGTGTGTGTGCATGTGTGCATGTGTGCGTGTGCACATGTGTGTGTGTGTGTGTGTTCACGGCTTGAACTCAGGGTACTCTCACTTTCTTTTACAGCTGGCTCTACCACTTGAACCACACCTCCACTTCTGGATTTTTGGTGCTTAATAGGACTTGAGTCTCTCTAATTTGTCTCCCAGGCTAGCTTTGAACCATGAGCCTCAGATTACAAACCTCCTGAATAGCTAAGATTATAGGTGTGGGTCACTAGCACCCAGCTCAAGACTTGATTCTTTACCAGTTCTTTTTTTTTTAATCTTATTTCAAGTAGTTGTACAAAGGAATTTCAGATTATGAGTACAATGCATCTTAATCAATTATTTGATTCTTGACTTCCTCCCCTCCCCTCCCTCCCTTCCCTCCCTCCCTCCCTCTCTCCCTCCTTTCTTTCTTTCTTTCTCTTTCTTTCTTCCTTCCTTCCTTCCTTTCTTTCTCTTTCTTTTTTGCTTTCTTTCTCTTTTTCTTTCTTTCTTTCTTGAGCTCTCTCTGAGCTTCTTTGCTCATGGCTGCATTCTACCACTTGTGCCATGTTTCCAGCCCAAAGTTTTGAAAGTTAACTACAGGTGAAATTTTGATGACTTTTCTGCCCAGCCTTGTTTTGAATTACATTCCTCAACGTCTTAGCCTCTTGAGTAACTAGGATTACAAGCATGAGCCACCCGAGTCACTATCAGATAGCTTCTACAAAGAAATTTCGATTTTGTGTTTCTCCTAGGTGTTTCAGCGATAACAGAAGAATTACTGGTGCCACAATAATTTATTGTGTATTTGTATCAGCTTTATAGTTTTTAGGGCTGATACACATGCCTCATGTTCTGAGAAATATTGTTGGAGAAATAGTCAAGGGGTCATTTTGCCTACTTTATTAAAATTTCTACTCATGTCTTTAGTGTACTACTATTCATATTGACAAGTCTGATTGTGTCAGATTTTTTCTTGTACAATTTTTCCCTCTTGAATAGTTCACATAGTTTATTATAGATATAATACACATCTTTTGTTTGTTTGTTTGACAGTCATGGTCTTGACCTCTGGGCCTGGGCATTGTCCCTGAGCCCTTCAGCTCAAGGTGAGCCCTCTACCACTTGAGCCACAGCACCACTTCCGGTGTTCTGGTGGTTAATTTGAGATAAGAGTCTCATGGATGTTTCTGCCTGGGCTGGCTTTGAATTGCAATCCTCAGATCTCAGCCTCCTGAGTAGCTAGGATTACAGGCATGAGCCACTGGCTCCTGGCCTGTTTTTTTTTTTTTTTTTTTTTAATTAAGATTGGATCCCAGCATTTATGTGTCTACATCTTCCATGTATGGTTCATTTTATTCCATCTGGTGGGAAGGAGAGGTCTGCTGTTGACATTTTTCTTCTTTGGGGTGCTTCTTCTGGATTTGATATGAAGCGTTGTCTCTCCCAGGGCCTGGTGTCTCTGATGCTGATCCTGACTTTGCTGGAACTGGGCATTACTATCTCGATGTCAGTCATGTGGTGCCAAGGGAGCTTCTGTGATTCGAGAGAGGTGGGTTTGGTTAGAAAGTTAGCAAGTCATGTGATCTTCAGACTTCCTGTTCTGTTTGCAATTGTTTCTTACTCTTGGAATTGGAAAGAAACTTTTGTGGGTTAAATGATTTGCATGGATATTGGAAGAAGAGATTGCATCAATGTTTGAGATAGAAAGAAGGCTTGAAAAGGATTCAAATATGAAAACATGAAGGATCAATTGTATTCATAATCTGACATGTTGAATTGAAACCTTTTCTATACAACTACTTAAAGAAAAAAAAGAAAAATAATCTACCTCACACTGTTCAGAATCAGACTTCCTATCCGTATCTATCAACAAAAAAGTGAATAAAAAATAAATGGCTAAATATGCCAGATAAGGTAAAAAAGAAAACACAAAAGGAAAGTTCTTATTTATTTATTTGTCAGTGGTAGGGCTTGAACTCAGGGCCCGGGCACTGTCCCTGTGCTCTTTTGCTCAAGACTAGGATGCTACCACTTTTTTGTTGTTACTGTTGTTGGTCGTGAGGTTTGAATTCTGGGCCTGGGTGCTGTCCCTGAGCTCTTCAGCTCAAGGCAAGCACTCTACCACTGAGTTTTTCTGGTAGTTTATTGGAGATAAGAATCTTAGGAACTTTCCTGCCTGGGCTAGTTTGAACCGTGATCCTCAGATCTCAGCTTCCTGAGTAGCCTGAGTAGATTACAGGTGTGAGCCAGCAGTGCCCAGCCATGCTACCACTTTGAGCCACAACTCCACTTCTGGTTTTCTGGTGGTTAATTGGAGATAAGAGTCTCACAGACTTTCCTATCCAGGCTGGCTTTGAACTGCAATTCTCAGATCTCAGCCTCCTGAATAGTTAGGATTACAAGTATGAGCCACCAGCACCTGGTGGAAAAGTGTATTTAATATATAAGAGAACAAAACTTTAGAAAATGCAACTAAAATTGGTTTTAGTTAGTTCCTTATGATGTGTTATTTTCAGCCATAGGACTCAAGAAAATCACACATTCGTGCTAGATTTTATGTATCCTAACTCCAAAGTAAAAATAATGAGTTTATTATCTATATATATGAAGACTATGCAGGGAACCCACAGACAGTGTTTAGTGCAGTAACGACAGTGAATGAGTATTATTGGTGACAATCACAGTAGTAACAGGAGAGAGGGAAGATGATCTTGTTCTTGAAATAAACACATTGCTTTCTGTTCCAGGAAATTTACTCACCCCCGAATCCCGTGGATTCACAAATACCTCCTGATGAAAGTAATGCTGAGGACGTGAACACTCAGCCTCCAGTCTCCAATGACCCAGAACCTCATCCTAGCACTCAAGAGGACATGGGCTGATGGAACCCAGTCCTTGATCATGGCCCTACTCATGAGAAGCCTGAGCCTTTGACTCAATCAATCCTTTCGGCCCTGACTATAAGTCAATTCCATGTATATGTTCTGAACGTAGATGAATAAAGATTTGTCCTTCGACATTCTTGGGTTTGTGTCTTCTGTGACTTATAATTCCAATGTTATAGGTGGAGATTGGTTCTCTGTTCCTTTTTCTTCTCCAACTCCATTGCTTTATGCAGTTTGAAGAAGGATGGTAGTGAATATAATCCATATCTGATGGATTCTCCCTAAAATACAATTCCTAACCACCCAGTGGGAAGGAAGATGAGTCAGAGTTGCTTTTCTTTTTTTTGTTTTGGTCCGGTAATGGGGCCTGAACTCTGGGCCTGGGCACTGTCCCTCAGCTCTTCAGCTCAAGGCTAGTGCTCTACCACTTGAGCCACAGCGCCACTTCCGGCTTTTTTTTCTTTTTGCTTATGTGGGGCTGAGGAATCAAACCCAGGGCCTCAGGCATGCAAGGCAAGCGCTCTACCACTGAGCCACCTTCCCAGCCCCCAGAGTTGCTTTTCAACACAGGAAAAAAATGCTTCTCAGTGACAGCTGGCTACAAAAAAGGTTACAAACTGTTACCTTTTTGAGTTTGAGTAGATCTGCTACCTAGGGGTATAACTGAGAGAAGAAATATGGCTTGTCAAAAGAGGAAGCTAGAGATGAAGAGTGAGTGAAAGGCCTATGCGAAGGCTGTGCGTGCCAGAGTAGGAAAGATATGCGAGCAGTGGTGTTTCACTATCTGCCTGGAAGGAAGAGGTACGGTTAAAACTCATCTTGATCATTTCCCCTGATGTTTCAGTATCCACTATTGCGAAAGGTAACCAGACATGGCTGCAGGCATCCAAAGTGTGGGCACTGAAGGTGATACACATCTCAGAATGAGGCAACGTGAATGAAGGTGGGCCTAGAGCAGTTTATTGAAGGACCACTCAAGGTTATGTTTATAATTATGCTGAAATATAAGCAGTGCAGACCTGTGAATTACCCCTTACTCCTTTTGCTATTGGACGAAACACTTTGGTTTCAGCACATGGCTCAATCCCAAACTCTTCCAAATGTCTCATGGGACTTTTATTTCCATCAAGTTCATGTCCATCGGTGTTTCCATTTTCCCATTCTTAGCATCACAGAGATCTAAGCTGTAGAGTTCTTCTAATGTTAGAGCAGGTCGTGAGGTCTTTGTGTGTGTGTGTGTGTGTGTGTGTGTGTGTGTGTGTGTGTGTGTGTGTGTGTGTGTGTGTGTGTGTATGATGGTATTGGGGCTTGAACTCAGGGTCTTGTCCTCTTGCTTGGATTTTTTTGTTCAAGGCTGGTGTTCTACCACTTGAGCTCCACCTCTGCTTCTGAGGGCTTTTTTCCTGGTTAGTTGGAAAGAAGAGTCCACAGACTTTCCTACTGGCTGACTTTGAACTGTGATCCTCAGATCTCAGCCTCCTGAGTAGCTAGGATTCCAGGTATGAGCCAGCAGCACCTAGCTGGAGACCTTTCTGTACACATTTCTTAGTCTTCACATGCTAAAAGACAGGGAGAGAAAGACATAATAGAACATGTAGTGAGACAGGTACAGAGAATGACACTAATGTCCACAGAGAGGCTGCAGCCTTGATCCTATGTATGAAGCCAAGTATTCCTTTCCTGGGGGGAGACAGGGCTTTTTGTTCTTACATGCAACTGGAGATTGGGGGGAAACAACGCTTTTCATTCTGAGGTGCAACTGGAGAACTTAGGATGTGGGAACAAGTATAGAAAACTTCAGAAGTACAACTTTTTCTGGTCTAAGATTGTTTTCTACCTTCCAGATTCCTACTAAGATGTTTCCAGCTTAACTTTCCTAAATCCTGTTTGGTGCCAAGGAGAACTCTCCAATTTCCTCATCTTATAATATTCTCTACTCTGTAGTAGACCACTTGCTTTGCCTATTCATTCTATCAAGTTAAAAACATGACATTACTGATCTTAATCAGCAAGGAAGCATATGACAAATGGCTGATGTAGATAATCATCTGCATCATGAATCAAGCCATTTTAGCTGTCTGTCGGGAGCAGCCTGTGAGTGGAGCCCACTGAGCTGCTGTGTAACAACTGTGTCCCTTCCTGGAGAGCCTGGAAACATGAGCACAGAACATAGGAGCAGAGCAGAGCTCACTCTTCCAAACCCACAAGGGCCTTCCAGGTAAGCAAACGCCATCACTTTTGTTTCTACGCTAGCATTAATCAGGCCAGAGAAAGTCACAGACAGATGCCAAATTTGTGAAAGATTTGTAGATTAACTCATCTACTTTGGTTAACAAAGGAAACTATTTGCTGTACTTTCCTCTCTTACTGGCGGGAAGATTTTCACTTGGCTTGTGAACTGGACATAAGTTTTCTGAGACTAGAGGCCTATATTTGGGGTATGAAATAAGAGATTATACAACTCATTTGGCTCCTTAACCCCTGGACCTGATGTGAGCTGAGGAGTCAGAACCGTTCCTAAAGTGATCTCCTACCTCCCTGGTCTTCACAAAGCTTAGCTGTGAGATATCACTCTGAAGATGAAAATGGGAATTCAAGTCCAACTGATTCCTCAAAAGCCATTCCTTCATGGGCCTCTGGTGCACATGAAGACATGTGGACCATTGACGACACACACTCAGAAACATTTTTTTTTTTTTTTTTTTGGGTCCAGTCACGGGGCCTGAACTCTGGGCCTGAGCGCTGTCCCTCAGCTCTTCAGCTCAAGGCTAGCGCTCTACCACTTGAGCCACAGAGCCACTTCCAGCTTTTTTCTTTTTGTTTATGTGGTGCTGAGAAATCGAACCCAGGGCCTTGAGCATGCAAGGCAAGCGCTCTACCACTGAGCCACCTTCCCAGCCCGACTCAGAAACATTTTTATGTTAAGAATGACTGTGAAATTAGACTAAAAGAGGATACTGTTAAGGAAGGAACCCCAAAGTGTAACTCTTCTGAACGTTTAAAAAAAGATTTCTTCAAACCAACTCCAGGAAATGGAAGCCTATTTGGATTTTTTGTGTGTGTTTTGTTGTTGCTGTTAGTGGTGCTGGCAGCATTTGTTTTTGCTTTCTTTGCATTTTTTTCGGGGTGGGGGGAGAGCCAAGGAAGGGTGCAGAAAGAGAGAGAGGAAGAGTGAGCAAATGCAATCATGGTGTTCAGTATACACTATGCGGAAAATAAATACGCAACTTGTGAGCAAGGAAAGTGGGGGAAAGTGAAGGAAGAAGGGGAATATTGTCCAAAAGAAGAAATTGACGAATTACCTGTACTAATTACTTATGACATGGTTACCCTTCTCTACAACACCTTACTAATAACGAGATTATATTAGAAGCGACTGTGAAATCCACAGTCTATTCTTGATTTTCCTTATCAACATAGATGAAAGGGATGTGAATTAAGAAGAAGAATATTTCTGGCATTGGGAGAGATTGGGGAGAATGATAGGAGTGGCCGCGATCAAGATGCATTGTGCTCACCAATGAGTGAGTGTCTGACATGTTGAATTGAAGCCCCTTTGTACAATGACCTAAAGATAATAATAAAAGACATACAGAGCACGAAAAAACCAAACCAAAACACGAATAAAAATGATTGGCACGAGTTTTGTTTGCTCTGTCTTATTCCATTTAATTCCTTGGACAGTGTTTAAGTCTTTTTGGCCAACGATTTCGACTTGCTAAGCCTTAGTGTCTCAGTCAGGACCCTGAAGCTTTCAATTGCAGGACTGTTTTATTTTGCTTTTTTTTTTTCTAAACTGAGCCAGTAAAACTCCCCTTTTGGACAGTGAACAAGTTTTATTTTAATAGGAAGAGAAATAATTTCCTTCTGACTGAATTCCTGGTAAATTTCACAGTGAATCTGAAATCGAAATCTTGGAAGCATCTCCTAGGGAAAAGCCACTGCCGGAGAAACCCATCTCACCCCAACCACCGAAGACATGGCTGACATTTTTGAAGGAAGAGTTGCAGTTCCTGGGGGTGAGTTATGTCTTCCAGCCTCGACTGCAGATAAGGGTTGGCTCCAGGAAAGGTATTTGTTTCTAGGAACTGATTCTCTTGGGTTCATAAGCAGGGAAAAGGCCCTCTGCAGTTCCCAGTTAATTAGCACTTGCTATCAGTTGAGTCTTTTTGGAAGGAGAGAGACGTGTTGTTCAGGTAGACTCCAAATTAATGGGACACAAATGGTAGAACAGGGCAAAGTATTCCTAGCCTCTGATTACTTAGATGGGAAGAAAAATCACTGATGCCTCCTTCACTCATAAATAAGGGCCTATGAGCTGTGTCTTGGCCATCAGTGCACCAGATCTTGCTGGCATCGATTCAGTTTTTGTAGTGGTCTGAACAGTCTAAAATATCAAAGCAGTTGCTTACATTTGGTTTCAATGATGAGGAAATTAATGTGATGTTAGGAAAATGGATTCTTTACAAATTTTATATGTTTTCCCCCACAGGTGACACAAATTCTGATTGGCTTGATATGCCTTTGTTTAGGCATAACTGTCTGTGCTGTACTTGATATTTCGGATTTTGAAAAAAGAATATTTTCATCATTTAGAGCAGGCTATCCATTCTGGGGAGCCATATTGGTGAGTATGTATCTGTACCCCTACCTCTGTCTTTCCCTCTCTCTCTTTTTCTCTTTCTTTTTTGTCTCTCTCTCTTTCTCTTTTTTTAATCTCTCTTTCTCTCTAAGTCTTTCTTTCTTTTTCTTCTGATTGCTGGTTCTGGGGCTTGAACTCAGGGCCTGAGCACTGTCCCTGTGCTCAAGGCTAGAGCTCTGTCACTTGAGCCACAATTTTCATACCATCGCTTATTTTGGTATACTTAGTTAAAGATAAGAGTCTTATGTACTTACCTGCCTGGGCTGGCTCCAAACCGAGATCCTCAGATCTCAGCCCTCTTGAGTATCTGGGATCACAGGCGTGAGCCACTGGTACCCAGCTTTAGTGATTGTTTCCGAAACAAAACTAAACATAGATTTTCTTTTACTCCAGTATAACCAATTATTTATCTCCTTAGATTTATATACATTATTCTCCTTAGTAGCTAAAATTACAGGTACGAGTCACCTGTAATCATATTCAATAATACTGTTGTGAGCATTCTATGATGGTTATCGTAGTCTGATACGTATTGGGCTCTGGGGATGTACATCTCCAGATCAGGTGACTATATAATCCAGAGGACACACACACAAATAATTACAGTGAAGCAATAGCAGTGTTGAAACACCAGTGTTATGCACCAGTTGCTGCCTGCCCTCGCCACTCTAGGAGTGATCCAGGGGCTTTCAAAGCCAACCTTACCTAGAGCCAGGCATAAAATGAAGAATTCACCACCCACAGAGGCCCGATGAGTAACGTGTGGCATTTTTGTTGTTATTGTTGTTGCTGGTCATTGGGCTTGAACTCTGGGCCTGGGCTCTGTCCCTCAGCTCTTCAGCTCAAGGCGCATGCTCTATCACTTGAGCCACAGTGCCACTTCCGGTTTTCTGGTGGTTTATTGGAGTAAGAGTCTCATGGGCTTTTCCTGCCTGGACTGGCTTTGCCCCGTGATCCTTAGATCTCAGCCTCCTGAATAGTTAGGATTACAGGTGTAAGCCACCAGTGCCTGGCCTACATGCAGCATTTTATAAAGATTTTCACATAATTTGTGGATACTTTTGCTTTGGAGAGGTACTTTATACGAAATAAGAATAAAAGCAATGTTTATCTGGGCTGGGAATGTAGCTGGGAATGTAACTCAGTGGTAGAGCATCTACAAGGCCTACGTTTGGTCCTCAGCATCACCAAATATATATACTATTCCCATGGGAAACACCAATAGATAGCTTTATGGAGTAACTCCAACTTTTACTTTATATTGGAGGATGGAGGAGAAGGAGCATCGTGGAGATTAGATACTTACTATGTCTTATTCCTTTTTCCTTCTGGCCAGTTTGCTATTTCTGGATTGTTGTCAATCATATCCGAAGAGAAAAAGGCAGTGAATCTGGTAGGTTGCAGTTCTGTCTTTGTTATCCTTAAAAGGTAAGAATGGCATCACGTTAGCAGCCTTCAGGGACACCTGTTTTCCATACTGAATTGCAGTAGCTGTGGCTATGTGATCTTTTTTTAAATCTCTTTTGTGCTGGAAGTTGTTTTTGTAATAACACTTAGATATAATCATTAGAAATATCAGTTGGATCGTTTAACACAAGTAATGTTTGAATTCTTTGATACCAATTTGAACAATTCCCACATGGTCATTGTTCTTTTAAGTAGTTAAGTATAGTCACGTAGTCAAGTACATAATTTCCAGATAAGGAAACCATCCAGACCATTGTGTGTGTGTGTGGGGGGGGAGGTGGATGTGTACGCATGCGCACACTTGCATGTGCATATGCCAGTACTGTCATTTGAACTCAGGGCCTTTTGTTCTTGCTTTGCTTTTGCTCAAGGATAACAATCTAGCACTTGAACCACACATCTACTTCCTGATCCTTACTGAATCATTGGAGATAAGAGACTCTTGAATTTATCTACTCAGGCTGGCTTTGAACTGTGATCCTGATATCTTGTTTCCTAAGTAGCTAGGCATCAGTTAATAACACCTGCTGACCATCATGTTTGTTTAGATTTGTTTACTTGTTTTGGTGCTGGATATTGAACCCAGGGCTTTGTGCCTGGTTTAAGCACCTGTTCTACCACTGAGCTGCAGCCCCAGTCTTGATGTAGTCCCAGCAAGAAAGTAATAGGTGCCTAGTGAGCAATAAGTATATTTTTATAAGTTTTTTATTATTAAATACTTTTATTGATATTATAAAGGTGATGTTCAGAGGGGTTACCATTTCATAAGTTGACAATGTCACCCTTTCCCTCGGTCTCTCCCAGTTTTTCCCTCCTGTCCCTGCCCACGAATTGTATAGTTCATTTTAACATAGTGTCTACTGAGTACCACTGCTGCATTTGTTCACCCTGCGCCCCTCCATTTTGGTGCCAAAGTTCATTTTGGAACAAACAATATAATCAATGTAGTTTGCTAGATGTGACCATCTCTGAAATGTCTATCCAATGATGGAATGTGCTGGAAGGAGAAGAAGCAGGATTGAGCCTTCTTCTTTATCACCAGGCCAGAGGCAGCCTGGGAGCAAACGCCGTGAGCAGCATTGCTGCAGGAATCGGAATTGTCATCCTGATCCTCAACCTAAGCTACAGCTCAGCTTACATCAGCCAATGCGAAGGCCTTCATGAAGACGACACCTGCTTTGTGGCTTCTTTTACCATTGTAGGTATCTCTTACGAGAAAGTGGTCTCTAGCGTCTAGTTGAAGCGAGAATCCTTGTTTCCTTTTCCCATGTACATGCCATCACTTTTTGGAGACCCATCTTATAATGCAGACCAAGAACATAATGACCGCCCCCTGTCTCCACTCCAAGGTTGGAGTTGTCTTCCCCAATTGACCACCTCCTGGTTTTCTCCCTGTGTGTGTCACTTTATGTGAGCAAATGGTGGGGGAGGAAGGGTAAAATTAGGACTTACTATAAAGGAATATATTTCTGGGGATACCTACCACAGGACTGACTTTTTGATTGTGATTGGTTGCTGTTCAATAGGAAATTGTGACAATGATGCTGTTTCTTACCATCCTGGGGTTTTGTAGTGCTGTGTCCCTCACCATCTATGGGATTGGGGAAGAAGTCAATGGAAATAAGGTAAGCACGGCATGAATTGTAAATGGTGATCTAAAGGATTTGAACTTAAAAATGATGGGCTAGATTTTCTCGAATACTTTTTCCTTCCCCAGAAAATTATTCAGACACAGAAAAATCTCACTACCATGTCATTGACTGATAGGATTTCATCTGAACCCAGTTGTATGGGAACTCTGGTGTGTTTTTGTTCTGGAGATGTAGGGGATATAGAGTGTAAGGAACAGGGATGTGGAAGAGAAAGACAGAAGGAGAGCATGTAAGCTTGTAGAACAAAGCTTCCAGAAAGTTCTTGGTGCTTTATACAGCATGATCTTTTTCATTATCAGGTTCCAGATGATCGTCTTTATGAAGAATTAAACATTTATTCACCGATTTACAGTGAGTTGGAAGAGAAAGGGGAAACATCTTCTCCAATTGACTCCTAAGAATCATCTTTCAAGGACATTTTGATTCACAGTGAAGAGGTTAGAGAGCCCAGGTCTTTCAATAACCTTTAAGAGGCTGCTGTCAAAATGTCTATTCTCTTCAGAGTCTGCCAAAATTGTATTACATTTATTCTCCAGAATGGCAATACTTTAGTTTTGTGGATTCTAATCTCCTATTTCCCCTCTTATGTATAGGTATATAGAAACTTAGGCAGTAAGTTTCTTGTTTTGTATTATAATCTTATACACATTCCTGTGGGAAGCCCACATGGAATTTTTTGCATCTCCACAACTGTGTAAATAGAGAAGATAAGCAGTTAATGCCAGCTGAGAGTCAGACTAAATTGAGGCTGTTAGATAACATTTGGTTGTTAGTTACTTTTAGAGTTCCCAACACATATAGTTGTACCAATCAATTTATACCCACATGCCACATATATACACACATTCTTTACATGACATAAAATTTTCTTCATATAAATATTTTACATTTCTTTAATGAAAACAGGCTTTTTTATTTTTTATTTTTTTTATTGTGAAAATACTATACAGAGGGGTTACAATTACATGGGCAAGATAATGAGTACATTTCTTATCAAGCATTGTAGCCTCCTCCTTTGTTTCCCCTTCCCATCCCTTCCCATCCTCCCCCCCGAAAACAAGCTTTTTGGGTCTATTACAAGTTTAATTTTTAAGAGAAGTATGCCATCATTGGAAGTAAAAGAACATTGCAGAAATTCAAAATACTGATTCTGAGTAGGAGGGATAGATAAGTTCTAGGTTCATGAGTAAAACTTTGGGCTTGTGGAGGAAATTTACGTTACTCCTGCCCATTACAAAGTTTCTTAAAATACATTTTTATTGTAAAAATACTGTACAGAGGGGTTATAGTTACATGAGTAAGGTAATGAGTACATATCCTACTGAGCATTGTTGCCTCCTCCTTTATTTTCCACTACCATCCCTTCCTTCCCACCTCCCCAACTACTCCCTCCCCAAAACAGGCATATTTTAAAAATAGTTTTTATGGTGTGTGTGTTAGTTTTTATGGTGTGTGTGTGTGTGTGTGTGTGTGTGTGTGTGTGTGTGTGTGTACATGCCTATATTAAGGTTTGAAGCCTGGGCATTGCTCAGCTTTTTCTCTTCATGGCTAGTGTCTTACAGCTTACGTTGTGTCTCCAGTTCCAGCTTTCCTTTGTTTAATTAAATATAAGAATCTTGATAATTTATCTTTCCAGGCTGGCTTCAAACATTGATTCTCAGACCTCAGTCTTCTGTGAAGCTAGGATGATAGGCATGAACCACTGGCACCTGGTTCACGAAGTAACACTTCACAAAAATCTCTGCTGCATTAGTACATTCACTGACAGCAGAGTCTTGCAGATTGGTAGAGGGAAATTTTACTACTAAGTAACTCAGAAGCTGGTGGGATGGATAGGTAAAAATGGAAGATACCATTTATTAAGACATGTGATGAAAAATGAATAAATTATGAAGACTTGAGTTGAATAAATTCAATAGGAATGAAGAAGACTGATTGCATAAAACATGTAGAAAAATATTCACCACAGGAAACTGGTAGTTTCTTTTAAAAAAAAAACTAACTAAAAAAACAAGCGATTATTTTACTAATATGTGTTTGTATCTAAGATCAAAGGAAAATATCTAGTAATACTGAAAAAACTGTAGACCTTCAGAAATGTGAATGTGGAGAATATACCATCATTAGACTCAATTTTAGGATTTGATTTTGAGGAGATGAAGACAGTGTTGAACAGGGCCTGATGCTATCAAGCCCAGAGTTGTAGTAATGAAACAAGTTGATGGCCAAGGGTTAAGAAAGGTCATTATTAAATTAAGAACGTTAAAATTCAAAGGTAGTTATTCTTTTTTTGGTATATACTTTTTATTAGCTCATACAAAGGTAAATAGATGTACATAATAGATTTCCTATTTTGTTCTAAATAAAATGCCAGAAATTTTACTGTCTTCTCAGGATTCTCGTAAGTTTGGAAAATATTCCTTTGAAAACATTAACCAGGAAATCCTGTCCATGAGAGGCTCAGTAGAGTGTTTACTTTTCTTTTCTTTTCTTTTTTTTTTGGGTCCGGTCATAGGGCCTGAACTCGGGCCTGGGCGCTGTCCCTCAGCTCTTCAGCTCAAGGCTAGCACTCTACCACTTGAGCCACAGCGCCACTTCCGGCTTTTTTTTTCTGCTTATGTGGTGCTGAGGAATCGAACCCAGGGCCTCATGCATGCAAGGCAAGCGCTCTACCACTGAGCCACCTTCCCAGCCCAAGTGTTTACTTTTCTAAACTCATGAAATTTAAAAGGTGCTTATTTCCTAAAACAAATTCCTCTTCTTCACATGAACTTTTTGAATATTAGGTCTGTTCAGGAAAAAGTTTAAGGAGTTTCTATCAAATGAGTGATTTTTAAACGAATTTTTTAGATGTATCTAACAATTTCTGTATTGGATATGATTTGTTTTTGAACTTTCTATAATGGAAAGGATGCAGGAGAATAGATTTAGTTGATCAGGAGCTGTTGAATTGAAACTGCAGACAAGGGAGCACTGCAAATAAATGATACTTATCTCTACCTGGAGCTTACTAAGATAACTATTTTGAAATAGAAGTAAAGCCAAGGGAAGCTTCACATGCCAATAATTGCAGGGCAAAGTAACTATAAAACCCACACAATGTTAAGAATTAGAGAAATACATGGCAAAAATATTGGACAGTAAGTAGATCAAAGTAGAGAAAGATCAAAGAAAGAGAAAATAACCAGGAATGACCATTGGCTTGGATAGGAGAAAAATCTACAGTGATAAATCTAATCCACATAATATGTGGACATGGAGAAGAGACAATAGCAGCAATTAATGAATGCAAAAGATGGAGAGGGATTTCATATAGGGGTTTGAATCCATGAACAAAATACTTGTACATTATTTTTTGTTATTTTTATTTTTTGGGTCTGGTCATGGGGCCTGAACTCTGGGCCTGGGCACTGTCCCTCAGCTCTTCAGCTCAAGGGTAGCACTCTACCACTTGAGCCACAGCGCCACTTCCGGCTTTTTTCTTTTTGCTTATGTGGTGCTGAGGAATCGAACCCAGGGCCTCAGGCATGCAAGGCAAGTGCTCTACCACTGAGCCACCTTCCCAGCCCCTACTTGTACATTATTTAGGCGGAGCAGACAGTAAGCACATTTCAAAGAGAGAGTTGGGGGAATGTGAGCAATAATACAGTTTTTTGTTTTTTTGTGTTTTTTTTTTTTTTTTTTGTTGGTCATGGAGCTGAGCACTGTCCTTGAGTTCTTCAGCTCAAGGCTAGTGCTCCACCACTAGAGCCACAGAGCCACTTCCGGTTTTCTGAGTGGTTTATTGGATATAAGAGTCTCATGGATGTTCCTGCCCAGGCTGGCTTTGAACCATGATTCTCAGATCTCAGCCTTCTGAGTAGCTAGGATTACAAGCATGAGCCACTCACCGGTGCCTGGCTAATACAGAATATTTTAAGTAGAGGAAAGTGAACAAAAAGTAAGCCAGTGGCGCTGGGAAGGTGGCTCAGTGGTAGAGCGCTTGCCTTGCATGCATGAGGCCCTGGGTTCAATTTCTCAGCACCACATAAGCAGAAAAAGCTGGAAGTGGCACTGTGGCTCAAGTGGTAGAGCGCTAGCCTTGAGCTGAAGAGCTGAGGGACAGCGCCCAGGCCCAGAGTTCAGGCCCCACACCGACAAAAAAAAAAAAAAAAAAAAAGTTAGCCAAGCAAACTACTTTCACTGCTGTTCATATTTTTAAAACAAGATATAGTTAATATTTTAGGCTAGGAAGAAAAGGTCCATGAGACACTGAAAAAATTAATTTGTAAGTTTCAGTCCCTTCTTCCATACTCATTTTCAGGCATACACAGAACATAACACCAGCATTCTTCTTTGTTGCTTGGAGTTATCTTTCTAAATTTCCACTTAAAAGTTGTCTTCTCTATAAGAACCATATAATGCAAATCTATTCATCTACTATTTTGTCCACAACCACTTTATCCTGTGACACATTATATTATAATTATTCCTGGCTTTGTAGTTTGTGTCCTCAACTATTATATGAGTATTTATGTAATAAATTGGAATTCTCTAACTTGATTTTTTTGTTTGTGTTTGCGTTTACATATGAGGCTGAAGGAGTGATTAAAGATAATTGGGAATCCAGCATCAATTAAATAATGCCAAGGACCAGATTAGTTTTCTGAATTCCACTAACCCTTTTTCAAGTGAGACAACTTCTAAGTGATGCCAGAGACAGAAGAAAACAGTCTAGAGGAATAATACGGTCCCATCTTTTGTTAATGAACTTTAAGTTAAAGCTGAGAGGAAGCTGGATCATGAATCACATCTTCATAATTGTTTCTGACTCTAAATTATTTGCTATGTTATATGAAAGTATTTCCTCTTTTTCTGTGTAGTCTCATGCAGAAAGCATAATGAAGCCCACCAAATGCTGTTTGACACAGGGATGGGAAGAAGGAAGGAATAGGAATATGATGGAGGAAGTGAATTTGTTCAAAGTACACTGAGTACATATATAGGAATATCACAAGGAAACCCCTTTATATTATCAATATATATTAAGTCACAACTAACAATAAAGACAAATTGAGACATATTTCTTATAGATGAATTCTTTGACATGTGCAATTTAAAAGTATATTGTTCATCTGGGTACTGATGGCTCAAGCTTTTAATTTAACTATTCAGGAGGCTGAGATCTGAGAAGTTTGATTTGAAGCTAGCCTAGGCAGGAAAGTCCATGTGACTATTTCACTTAACCACTAAAAAAAAAGCCAGAAGTGGACATGTGGCTCAATTGGGAGAGTATGACTTTGAGAAAAAGATAAAGAAAGCTCAAGGACAGCACCAGGCCCTGAGTTCAAGCCCCAGGACCAGCACACACATACACGCGCGCGCGCGCACACACACACACACACACACACACACACACAGAAGTGTACTGTTTAATCTCCACACTCCACAGTTTGGGGTCATTAGGTTTCTAGATTTGGTTTCTGGCCAATTCTGTTGTGGTCTGAGAGGAGACACTGCATGATTTCTGTGCATTCAATTCTGTTAGGCTTTCTTGTATGATCCAGAATGTGGCTTATCTTAATGAGTATTTCAACAAAGAGAAGCTTGAAAGAAAGATGTTTTGTTCTTCCTGGATGAAGCAACATATGATCATATCTAGTTGGCTAACAATGTTTTGAGTTCAACACTATCTTTACTGATTATATACCAGGAGGTTCTGTGCATCTGAGTTAGTATCTCCGATTGTACTAGGGATGTCCTCGAGTTCACTAAGCTGTATGTTGCCAATGCTATGATCCTTTTTCATTGTCCTCCATGTGTTTTTTTGTTTTTTGTTTTTTGTTTTTTTTTGGGTCCGGTCGTGGAGCCTGAACTCTGAGCCTGGGTGTTGTCCCTCAGTTCTTCAGCTCAAGGCTAGCACTCTACCACTTGAGCCACGGTGCCTCTCTGGCTTTTTTCTGCTTATGTGGTGCTTAGGAATCGAACACAGGGCCTCAAGCATGCAAGGCGAGTGCTCTACCACTGAGCCACCTTCCCAGCCCTCCATGTGTTTTCTGTGATGATTTTCTTCACTGTTACCATGGAGATTATAAACACCTTATAGTTATAAGAACAACAAATTTTAAGCTAATAACAGCTTACCTTAAATAGTTTACATCTCTCAACCTCACTTTACTCATTACTGGGTCATAAATGTTACCTTTTATGGCTTACATATTATTCTGGAAACAAAGATTTTCTCTTATGCCATCCTACTGCTGTCCCAAAGGTTTTATAATTTTTTAATATAAAACTATCTAATTAAAATTTCACTTAAGAATATATTTATAATAGATAATCCTGCAATGAACATGGTTGTGCTGGTAACTTTAGTGTTTACGATAGCCAAGATATAGAATCAGCCCAGATGCCTCTCAACAGATGAATGAAAATATAGCATATATATATATATATATATATATCCAATGGAATTCTAGTCATCCATCAGAAAGAATGACATTGTACCATTTGTTGGAAAGACTTGGAAAAAAATGATATTAAGCAAAGTGACCCAGACCCATAGAAACAGAGGCTGCATGGTGTGCCTCATTTGTGGGAGCTAGAATGTGCCTACAAATCTACAATAAATGCACAGAGTGGTAAGCAAGGAATTACAAATGAATTAACTAAAGTGCAATAGACTTTATGGAGAGTGCAAATAGTATAATTCTTTAAAAAGGTCAAAGCCCAACAAAATAAGTACTTGAAAGAGGGGAGGGTAGGATCATGGGGAGAAGAGTAGAAGAATGAAGGAGAAAGTGAGGAGAATTCAAGCAAGAATTCATAGACCACAGAATTGAGAACTATAAGGGAAGGGTGGGTCGAAGCGGGGATGAAGATATTGAAGTGGTGACACAGATCAAGACGCACTGTACACATAAACTGCTTTGTTGAATTGCAAAATACCAATATATAACCTGCCATTAAGGTAAGTAAGAAAGGGTGTAGGAAGAATTTGGTAACAAAACACCAACCAGCACCCAGTACCCAGGCCTGTCTGAGGGGCTTGGCAGGCGGGTAGGGAGATAAGATAGGAGAGCTCTGCTCTGTGCTGTGGTTTATTGTTGCTGAAGATGCACCCTGAGGCCTCCTGCATGCTAGTCAAGAGCTGTCCCTGAGCCACACCCTCACCCCCTAAGTCTAGCCATCCTGGAATTGAGGATCATCTCCAGCACATCCTAAAGATCACCTCTTCCTAGCAGAGGCCACACATGCCTGTGGTTCAGTGGGTGGAGGCCATATCCAGCTGGGCTCTTGGCTTCCAGCCACAGAAGCCAGCTCAGCTGCCTGGGCTGGAGGGAATATCACTGAATATATACATTCAACCATTTTTTTTAATATTCACTATACAAATGACTTACATTTTACAGAAGTCAAGAATTGCTTCCATGGTGGTTAGACAGTCTACATGAATGTTCTGCTCAATATTTCCCCCCTTTTTTGTTCTTAATTCCTCAGTAGTTCCTGGTATGCAGTTTGAGATGACTCCTGGTTGAAGTTGAGTCTATCGTATACATTCTGGGACACAAAATGCACACTCTAAAACAAAGAAAATAAATTTGGTTTCAGACTTCACTTAGATCCACTGAGTATATATATATATATATATACACATATATATGTATATAGATACATTTATAAGTATATATGTATATCTATATTTAGGTATAGATAGATAATTTCCTTCCTTTTTTATCTAACATGGATTCCCTAGCTGTCTCCAAGATGAGTATAATGCAGCATTAAGCTCCCTGAATAACTGATGTTCAACATCTGGTCTTTTTTTCTGCTCTCTACAATTAAAATTTCAAGTAAAGCAAGGCTTTTTAATTCCATTCAATGAAGCCACGAGCTCACAGAGGTGAGTTCTTTAATAACTTCGGGGGACACAAAGGAAATTTAAGGTCAAAAGGAAGGGAAAGAAGGGCATAAGCAGATGAGTGAACACAGTCACGTGCAAAGCCCTTTTCCTGGGTCAAGAACTGCTCATGACACCAGTTGCCATGCCAGGGAGTCCTTCTACTTAAGCGGAAGCCAGCAGGTTCTTGTGTTCCAAACAAAGGAACAAGCTCACAGCATAATGCTAGGATAGATGCTTAATCTCCTGGTGCCTGTTTCTTCATTTGCAACATGGGAGGGACCAGATGATTTCTCAAGCTCAACAATCGACACATGCTCCCAAGCATTCGCTGGCCATCTGTCCTTGCCTCCCTGCCTCACCATCAAAGCCACCTCCCTTGGACATACCAGGCCGACACATTGTTCCTTCTGTCCCTCTTTCTTGGTGTCCAAACTCAACACATCCTCAAAGAAGTACCAGGAAAGATTCGGGGAGGCCAGAAGTATACTCACCTCAGGGAAATTATCCTTAGACTGCTTCCACCACAGCACAGCAGACAGGACAGCCAGGCCCACCTCCACCAGCGTACAGACTAGCATCAAACCCAGGGTACCCTGAAGTCAAGGAGAAGAGGCATTGGGAGTTACTGAGTCATCTGAGTCTTCATGCCTGGCTGGGAGGGGATTGAGGAGACAAAGATCGCCTCCATCATCAGAGAGTAAAGACTTCACAAGGAAGGAAACTGAGATGTGCACAAGTCTAGCGACCGATCAAAAGCAATCTATTTCTTAATTCCATTGAGAGGAGAGTGAGGAGGAGGAGTAGCTAAATCAACAAAGACATTTCCTCTTACTCCTCAGAGAGAGGCAACCTTGGTTGCATTATTCAGTCAGTAAAGGAGCTGAATGCTAGGCTCACTTTCAGGATTGAGGGTGAACAGTTTCCCATTCTAACCTCAACTGTACTGCTCAGTGCGGGCCTAGACTAGTGTCTCTGTGTCTCTAGCATGTCTCTGTGTCTCTAGCTTCTATGGACTTATCCATCTATAAACTGTGCAAAATAGTATTTCCTTCTCAGAGATTTGTGAGGATCAATGAGCTGACACATATATATATATATATATATATATATATATATATATATATATGAAAATGTATATGGTAGACATATGGAAATTAAATACTTAGGGTGTTTCTTTGGCCTTTTTTAAAGTGGATGTAAGAGGTAGGTAGAAAAATATCAAAATGGTAGTTTCTAACACTCCAAATCAACTCAAGCAAGTCTCCATACAGCTTGGGCAATACCATTTCTATCCTGGATAATAGGCCACTTGACAGAAAACAGAGATATGGTGCTTACATCCATCTCTAGTTCACTTAAAGAGGAGAGAAAATTCCCCTACATTACTAAGACATTATCACAGCCAACTTGGTTCTCTGACATACAAATTCAACCATTCCATTATGCATTCCTAGTTGATCTACTGCACAAATTTTTCCTCCTCTTTCCCCACACCAGATGTAGTGGAGTCAGATATTAATTTATACCAGCAACCCTCAGCCTTAGTTTCACACATTTTTTTCCGCATTATGATTTTGTGAACTGAAGGATAATGGCCTAAGGCCAGCTCTACAAGTAATGGAGATGAGGGGGAAAAAAAAACAGCAACCTCCCTCTTCAGCCACCTTCCCGCTGTCTTTAATTTCTCTGACTCTCAAGATGGTAGAATGATAAATAATTTGTGGCCTCTCTATTCTTATGTAGCACAACATACACAAGCCCCTCCAGGTACTAATGTAATGGGATGGAGAAACACAATGTGGTCAAGTGTGATAGTGGATCAATGAAGCTTACAGAGCTTGGTTACAGGGTGAGCTGAAGAGGGAGAATGACAGAGTAAAGGGTCATGATCAAGATACAGTGAACATATGTCCTAGATGTGTCCAAATGGAACCTCCTGGTACTACTTACCTATGATCGTATATATAAAAACTAAAAACTAATGGTCAAAAGGTGTAGTATTTTTTTCATCAACTTTCATTGCTTTCCTTCTTCCAATAAGATAGAATTTTCTTATAAACATTTCCATTACCATTCTCCATATACCTATATTCCTTATCTCCTAACTTAACAAATTCTATCTCTTTAGGTTGTGATAAAACAAAGTATATAATTGGGGTTCCTGAATACTGTGTGTTATGTGTGTATGTGATATATATATATATATATATATATATATACACACATATATATAACCTATAGCTCATGTTCTCCATTTTTCAGTGCTCATCTAGATATCAAATCACGTCCTCTCACCCCCTCCCTTTTTCTTCAGCTCTGGACACCAAAGAACCCAGAGATTTGCATGCAGTGTGCATAAATTCTCCCTCTGGTCTACATTCTCAGCTCCTGTGTTTGCCTACCTCAATTCACCAGTCCATGTATCAAGATCCTTAGGTTGAAAAACTCATAATTTATGCCTTGAAAACTGGATATTTTGGATTCCTAAGACCCTCTACTAGCAATAACTTTTAGTTTTTTTAAACCAACTTTATTTGCAATTGACTCTTCAATTTTCTCCTTTCAGTATGTAAACCTTTTAATTTCATGCTTGCGGCTCCCTTTCTGTTCTATAGTCCTGGTTCTCCAAAGATGCCCAACATGAAAGATTAGAAGTATATTTTGTTTGTTTGTTTTTAACTGTATTTTTTTTGTCTTTTCTTTTTTGGTTCTGGGGATCGAACCCAGGACGTTGCACTTGCTACGCAAGCATTTTGCCACTGAGCTACATCCCAGCCCAAAATTAGAAGTATTTTTAAAAGAAAGAAAGACTCTGAAGAAAACATGGCCTTCAAGAAATTCACAGAATGGATAGAAATACTTACAGCCAGACTGGTCTTGGCCATGTAGCATGCATTGTTTCTGCTTATATGATAATAGGAATAAGAGCTAGTTGGGTGAGGGCTCAGTTCACACTTCTGTAAGGCAGAATCCAAGTCACTCAAGTTGTAAGAGAGGAGAATGAAACCCATAAGACCAAACAGAGAGCTCCCAATGTTTATGGCGAGGCTGCTGTGAACCTGAAAGAAAAATGCAGAGTACAGATCCTTCTCATGAGCTACAAACATCTCTAACTACCTCTTTGCTGGGAAAATACTTTTGCTGGTCTGTCTTAAGAGGTCTAGATTCATTATTTACTTCCGTATTCATGATTTATTTCTAATAAGCTAGAAAAAAATCAGAACCTAGGTCAGGTTGTGAGTGGGAGAAATGCCTACATGAAATGCCTCTCCCCACAGACACAACTTCAAAGAAGTGGCAGACAAGATTCTCCTTCTAAGTTCTTCACCCTGGAGACTGACAGCAGAGTCCCATGAGGTCTTGCCTACAAATCCCCCTTTGGGCTAGAACATAATTATCTCCATTTCCCTCAGTCAGTGCTGTAGTTTGAGACGGTACATATCCCCAGTGAACCAAGCCCATGTCTTAATCCTAAAGTCAATGCTGGGGCCAGGCAAGTCAAACCTTTAGGACAAGAGACCTGATGGGAGGCCGTAAGTATCAGAATGCCCTTGATAGGGATGATTGGGACAAAGACTTCTTACTCTCTCTTTGCTTCCCTGCTGCTATGCAGCCAAGGGGTTGGCCCACATGATTACTACCATGTTACCACTGCTTCACCACAGGCCCCAAAGCAGCAGACACACCCAACCATGTACCAAAGATTACAAAACGTGGATCAAAATAAGCATTTCCTCTATTTATGTTGATGTAGCCCAGGTATTTGTTACAATAACGTAACCCTGAACAATACAGACATGACCAACAGCCCCCCCTCCATACACACACATTATGGGAGTTTCAGATTTACAGACAAGGCAAGAAAAGTAGTTCACTCTTCCTCATATGCTGCTTCTCACAAAATCATATCCACCCATAGATGAAAGTGGGCATGGTTCTCTGTCTCAGGAAGGCCCTGCAATGTAGACCGGCAAATCACTGGCTATGTCCAGGGCCATCTGTATGGGAGATACAGATGCAAAGATGGTATGATTAGAGGCCAGGACTTGAATGATCTCGGGAAAGTGAGATCAGGAAGTTAAGAGTTGTGCCAGCAATCTGTTTCCTTGAGTGCTAAGTTCTTCAGTTTCATTTCCCAGCTTTAGGTCTTATTTCCGTATTTCGGAAGGGAGGGGCATAAATAGATCTCAGTAGTTTGCAGTTACAACTGCAGCACTATTCACTAGAAACAAAATACGCAATCAGCCCCGAAGGACGAATGGATTTAGATAATGTGGGGAAGGGGGAAAGAATGCAGTCAAGAATTCATTGCATCTACCACAAAACTAAAAAAAGTAAGGGAAGGAGTAGGTTGAAGGGGGTTGAAATTGTTGTAGGGGGAGACACAGATTCATCATATCCATAAACTTAAACGACACCTCCATTTTACAACTACTTAGAGATAATGAAAGAAAGAAAAAGCAGTTTCTCTTCTCCAACTCACAGGAGAGGAGAGCTACGCTTACGAGGATGCTCAAAACCATGTCTATAGAAAAGTATGTCCCAGGGCACACTCAACAGCCATTTAGCGGGAGTGAACCTCTGGTCCACAGACTATGTAAGACTTTCAAAATCACAGAAAGAACCTCATCTTGGTTTGCTGAAGGAGTTTTTGACATTGTACCCACAACAAATACACCTTTTAAAAATATTATGAGCCTGTGCATCAGTACAGAGCTAAATTTGAAAGTCTATTACCTGCTAAATATCACCATAAGTAAGAAGGATTTTTTTTTTGCACTGGTCCATGGTGTGTCACAATACCCTAAACACAGACTTTGATTTGGAGCCCACAATTTCCCCCATCTGGGCAGGGTTGTGAAGGGTCCCAAGTCATTTTTGAAGTACTCCAACTAGTTGCTCTGCAGTTTAGATTCCAGCTTTTCAATGGAGACCCTGACCCTAATGAATCCTATTTCATTTTGACTCCCAGCTAGAGGGCTATGGCTCTTATACTTACCAAACGTTTACTTGACATCTTATCTGTGATGATTGATAGACATCCAGAAGCGATGAACTACTCAGCAAAGAAAGGAAATATTGTCAAGACCATTTCTTGTACAAGATAGCTACAATGTTCCCATCATTGTATTTATAAAAACAACAACAACCTCCCCCCCCCCAACAGAACAAATGATCCATGATGTAAGGTCTTATTTAAGTTCATACATTTGCCCCCTTTCTCCAAAGTAGCATTCAGAAAGCAAGAGAAATGTCATATCTGAGCAGAAATAGGCTTCAATACACAAAATGGAGATCTTAAAAGAAGCCGGTAAGTAGATTTCTGTGAATGAGGGAAGAAATTTTGGAGTCAGATAGTCTTTAGGGAAGAAGGTAAACCAAAGATCTAGGAAGAGAAAAGAATGGGAGATGGTGGTATAATATGCATCCTTCCTTTAATTAATATAATGTATCTACTGATACATTAAGGCATATTTACATATGCCTTTATCCCTGAGATAAATTCCACTTGATCTTATTGAATGATATGTCTGGTGTGTTGTTGACCTCTGAGGCTGGTGTTCTGCTAAAGAGTGTTACATCTGTGTTCTTAGGATGTTGGCTTGTAGTTTTCTTTTCTGGTAGAATCCTTGTCTGACTTTGGTATCAGAAAGTTGCTATATAGAAATTCCTTCCTCCCCTGAGTCCTACTTCATGAGTATTTGGCTGAGCCCAGAATGAAGCCTCTAAGATCATCCTAGCTCAAGATAAGAGGGGAAAAGAAATAAGATGATGTTCAAAGGGAATGGTTATTAAGTCAGCTGAGGAACATACCTAAAACCATATTCTCCCTATCCTCCTGTGTACTTCCTTCCCCTGAGAACTCATAGGCTGCAAGCCCTACCAAAGCCCCAAGCAGAAATGCTGCCATGAAGCAGAAGAATCTATAGTATCGATCCTTTCTCCCTCTGGATCCTCATCTCTCAGTCTGGCAGAATTCTACTTACACACATGGATCCAATGAATGGGTAGCCTGATTTTATCAGGGAAGTAAACACTGGGGTAAAATATGGGGAGAAGGGAGAACATGCCAAAATGACTCCCAAACTAAACACCATCACTCCACACAGGATCTGGATCGCCTGTTGGGAGAGAAAGAGGGTGAAAGTTAAAACCTTTAGGTGTGAAGACATTGCCTCTCCACCTCTCCCAGAAGTTGATAGGTTATCACCTTCTAGAAGATTCTGGTGAGACCACAGACACGACAAAGACTGCCAAGTAAGAAAAGTGAGCCTTTGGTTTGAAGGCAAGGCTGTTCTGCCACAGAAAACCACTGCGTGAGGCTGCCAGGTGAGTGCTTCACAAACCTTCAGACCTTTCTGCCTCTCAAGCCCTGGGCTGTTCATGTCCAGTGTACCTCAGTTCATCCCAATGCTGGGCTCTCTTGAAAACCTCATTTCTACCTTTTATGGAAACAAGGGACATCCGAAAATTATCATGATCTCATCAGCACAGGAGATATGGAAGCCATTTCCCATATCTCTCTTGTCCTATATATAACATGGCACCTTGGTTCCTGTTCAGGATCCATGGGCTCTTCCATGCATACCCCTTTCCTGAGGACCCTCAAGTGGGAAGGTTTTCACACCCACTTTCAGCTCAGGGGCACGGTTCTTTTGACATATATCAAGCAATGTTTTTCAAGCCTGTGCCACCAGAGCCTAACAAGTGATGGCTCTCAAAGCCAGGAAATGTTTTGAGAAATGTTTTCCTCCTAGACCTTGAGCCAATCAATCTTGGCTTGGATCCAATAGAGCTACTTTAATAAACTCTGTCTGAGAAGACTGAGATCAACCAAAGGTAAATATCCCCAGTACTTTCCCCCCAAAAAGGAGAGAAGAAGACAAAGGTTTACGTTTTCCTATCATTTATAATAAAGGAAGTCTTTTTCTTTGAAAAATCAACACAGATGACTGCCATGCAACAGGTGAACAGGATGTAATTCTTTATCATTAATTTCATAAGAGAAAATATAAAGCAGTATATTGTACAAAAAAGTCCCTCCTCCCCAAATAATAAAACAATCAAAACTTAATCACTCAAATTCAGAATAAGGGGGACATAAACATTTTTTCGTTTGTGGAACAAAGTCCTGCAGAAGATTTAAACAGCCCTCCCGAGTGTATTCCACTGGCCTGAAGAGCAGTTTGTTTGTCCTAGCAAAACCAAAGGGCCTCCACACCCACAAGAGATCACATAAGACATAGACATTCTCCCCCCTGCCCTTCATCCCATCCCAACGTGTTCTGAATTGGATTTACCGCAACAACTTTGATTTCTGCCCTGAGGTGTTTCTTCAGGCTATAGTCCATCTGGTAGGTGGGTTGAGGCTGCCCTAGTTCAGCAACATTGGTTCCATTGGATCTGATCACTGTAACAGTCTCTCTGGTCACCTCTTGTGGTATCATGATGGTGCTGCCCATGCCAAAAGAGAGGAAATTCAGTTCTGAGTACTGAGAGGTGAGAACCACAAAGATACGCTTTTATGATGATTTCTCCAGGTTTGACATAGTCTACTGACTATAGATAATGAACCCCTCAAAGGAAGGCCCTGCCATGCATCTCACGAGATCCCCAATGTTTATTGGCAAAGGACGCTGCAGAATTTGGAATGTGTAGCCATCTCTCTTTCTCCCATTTATCCTGACAGCAGTGCATTGCTCTAAGGAGAAAGGATGAAAATTCAACGTTCATTCTTCTCCTTTCCAACTTCGCTACTACTCACGTGATCTGCACAAGATTTTTTTTTTTTTTTGTCTAATGGTAACACTTATGTTCATTAATCCCAGAGACTTTTCTCACCTTTCATTCTGGTACTTTTAAGCCTTGCGTCAATCCTCAACGTTAACAAATTAGCTAGTAAAACGTATCTTCGTTTTAAGGAAATTCGGAAGCAAATGGAAATGGCATCCACTTTGTAAAAGACTGAAGAAACAGTTCAAGTTGTGATCCCTGGTCAGCCATGACCACTCTCTTGGGTTCCGAACTCCAGGTAGAATCTGGAGCCCTTGCACAATTCTCTAGAAAAGTTAATTTTGTTTTTTATTGCTTTCTTGCCTGCCAGTATCAGTCTGAACCTGGGTCTAGCCAGTCTGGAGAAACAGCTGCATATGGTAACATGAGAAGTCTAAGAGTCATGACCCTAGGTTTGAGGACTCTACTTTTGAGCCATAAGAACTAAGTTGCCCAAGGAATCAGTTGCTGAGCTCAGCGTGGTTCTCATTTCTCAGCTCATGGTCTGTCCAGTTGCCAAACGGCCAGAGAGAATTTAAAGAGATAAGAGCTGTGTTCCCATTTGTCCCATAGCCATAGCAAAGGAATTCACCAACATTATGTACTACTTTGTAAATGGTGGGATAAAAAGAGGAAATTACATGTATGTATATATGTATATGTATCTTTGTAGGTACATGTATTTGTCTCTCTATATATGGATGTATGTAAATATATGTATATATATGAAGATGGCACATGGCATCTATCAAATCATATATGGGAAGAGGGAAGGAGGGAATACAAATATGGTGGAAGGGATGAAGTTGTTCAAAGTACACAGTGTGCATGATGTATGGAAATATCACAATAAAACCTCCTCATGCAACACATGTATGCCAAATCCAAAATAAATAAGAAAGGAAAAAACAGCAGAATAGTTATAATCAGATGTTACTTGCTTTTGCCCATTCTAATTCTGAAATGCTAGGGTGTTCATCGCATTGAAGGCACTTGGGAAGAATCCCCTACCTCCTCATCTCAGAAGGAGAGGTGAGCAGAGAAAGGTGCTCTACATTGCCTACCTGGCCTGTAGACCTTCCGGCCGGTCCCTGCTGAGTTCCCAGAAGCCCCCGCCGCAGGCTGTAACTCTGTCTTCTCCAAGTCTGATGAGCAGGTTTTACTTGCGGTCTTCTGAATGTGGCCAGTCCTTCCCTTGTTCTGGGTTGCTGAGGCACAGGATGTGAGGCTTAACAGACCCGTGGATTTGAGAAATATGCCCACACTTCCTTTTTTTTCTAAACCTTTAGTAACTTCAGAAAAAAAAATCACTGAAAAAAAAAAACCCCACCAATAACTAGTGCTCAGAGAGTGAGGGAATCATGGAGTTTTACACAAGTGAATTACCCCACTAACACATGCTAGCTTCCTGCCATTAGCCAAACTTATGTTTCTATAAGTTAAGTACAAAACAACAGCAAGAATTGTTGTGAAGAGGCGAGACATGTTTCAGAAAGGTCTTTTAGAAGCACTCTACTAATAATATTGTCAGTGAAGTAACATTGGTGAATAATAACATTTCATAATATAATTAATGTAAGCTATAATAATAAATATAATAAATACAAATATGTATAAGTATGAATGATAAATATAAGCATATAAGTAACAAATGCAGAGTAAATATATAGTTAAATGTAAAATTATAAATATGAAAGAAATACAAACTATAAAGTAACTGTAAAGATAAATATTGAGGGCTGGGAAGGTAGCTCAGTGGTAGAACGCTAGCCTTGAGCTGAAGAGCTGAGGGACAGCACCCAGGCCCAGAGTTCAGGCCCCATGACTGGACCCCCCCCCCAAAAAAAGATAAATATTTATGTAGGCAGGCCTGGTGGCTCACACCTGTAATTCTAGCTACTCAGGAGGTTGAGATCTGAGGATCGCCGTTCAAAGCCAGCCTGGGCAAGAAAGTCCATGAAACTCTGATCTCCGATAAACCATGAGAAAACTAGAAATGGCGCTGTAGCTCAAGTGGCAGAGCGCTCGCTCTACCACTAGAGAAGATAAAACACATTTTATTTGGCAATAATTTTATCCTTGCTCGAAATGTTAGTGGCTACATTACCCTTTGGCAACAGGAAGTTTGTGGTTAAAACTCCAACTTCAACATTCAGCTGATTTCAAGAAGGGAGGGCTAGAGTTCAGCATAAGCTATTTCATAAAACAGATGGAAACTTCTTGAGCATAAATGGGTAGTTTCTTCCCATAACAGAGAGGAAGAGGGAAGTGAGACAGAAAGAAAGAAAAGGAATTAAGCTAGTACTGAGAATTAAGAAAACATGCCCAAGCTCACTGTGAATAGGAAACACTAACAGCTAGAAACAAGTTTCTAGCTGTGTTTATTGCATTATTTATAGGATTTTATTTGAGTGATTCCAGCCAGGATAAAACACCTTATTTTTTAAAATGAAACTTGATTTATCAAGTTCATTTGGATATATCCTTGAAGTATATTTATGCTCTAGCAATAATTTTATTTTGTCACGGTTAGTATTTCAAAATTAATTCATGAATGAAAGCATAATATCTGAAGGTGATATATGTTGCTTAGACAAACACTTGTATTTTGCAAAGTAGACTAGAATTTACTCTGTTAACATTGGAAAGTTGCAATTTTCCACTTTATAATGAAGTTTACCAATGAATATATTTGTTCTATGAATCAAGTTAAAAACAATGTGCCAGACTTCTCTTTGCATGAAATTTTAATACTTATTCTTGGAGACATAGCTTAGTAGCAGAGTAATTGCTTACAATGAAGAAAACCTGAATTAAAAAATTACTTTGTTATTTTTAAGGTGATGTACAGAAGGATTACAATTATTTTATATATCTAAGTAATAGTGTCAGGTCAATTGCTTTCTATTTATGAATCACATCTATTTTTTCCTTTAATAACCTATATCTGAGAACTACCTAGAAACACCTCTGTTCAAATTATAATGTAGGTCAGTTAATAAGGAAACAGCAGGTTTGACAGGTTATAACTCTCTGAAAAATCATATCTTGACTCATTATCTGAGTTCTCTGGAGATATTGTGTAAATGCTTTAAACCATGTTAGATGAACATGACATAAGTGCAGGCTAATTCCCATACAAATAATAAATATTGACCTATAATTAGGATCAATTAAGAATTTACTACAGGAAAGTTTCTGCCATTCACTTTTGACTTGAAAGATTGGATGGATATTTAATAAAGGTAGACTGAGAATAGGAAACATATTGGCAAATTGAGCAGAGGCCAAAACTATTCCGTGCAAACTTGCTTGAGAACATAATAGTCACGTTTTTTACTCTTGTTCACACAATGGCCAGATGTTATATGTGTCTTTACCACCATAGTATTTATTCTATGTTTTTACTTGAAATTTCTCTGATAACTTGTGACATTTTTCACGCACTTGTCAGAAATTTGTGTATCTTATTTTGAGAAATGTCTATTCATGTTCTTTGCTCATTTTTTTCTTTATTAAAAAAATATTTTTATTGCAAAGATACTGTACAGAGGGGTTACAGTTACATGAGTAAGGTAACAATGCTCAATAGGAAATGTTTCCTATTCCCTCCTTTTTCCCCCCTACTATCCCTCCCCTTCCTACTTCCCCCACCCCTCCTTCCCCCTACCAAGTTGTAAAGTTCTTTTCAACATGGTGTTTTGTATGTCTCATTGTTACAGTGGGTCAACCTGTGTCCTTGTTTCAGTTCCTTTCCCCTCCCCAAATTAGAAAAATGCATATACAAGATACAGAGCACTGGATTTTCTGTTTGATCAACTACTATGGACTTAAGAATTGGGTATTTAAGTGAATGCAGAAAGCTGTTTGCTCATTTTTTAAAACCTTGCTCATATTTTCTATGATTAAGCTATATGTGTTTAATTATAAATTTTGGATATTAACCCTTATCCTATATGCATGCCTTTTCAAATCATTTTCCCCATCCCACACATTTGCTTTTCCTTATGTCAATATATTTGCCTTTGATGTACAGAACACCTTTAGTTTGATATAATCATGTTTAGTTAGCTAATTCATTTTGTTTTTGTAGCCTGAGCCTTTTAGATGTGATTTTCAAGAGAAAAATATTACCCAAATAAAGACCTTTTCCCCTGTGTTTTCTTCTGCAAGTTTTATTTATTTATTTTTATTTTTAAAAATGTGTTTATGTCAGTTGTGGGGTTTGAACTCAGGGCCTGGACACTGGTCCCTGAGCCTCTTTGTGCTCAATTATAGTGTTCTCCCACTTGAACCACAGTGCCACTTCCAGTTTTTTGAGTGGTTAATTGGAGATAGGAGTTTCTTGGGGACTTTTTCTACCCAGGCTGGCTCCAAACTTTGATCCTCAGATCTCAGCCTGCTGAGTATCGAGGATTACAGACATGCATCACCAGCGCCCAGCTGCAAGTTTTATTATCTCAAGATCTATGTTTATGTCTTTTATCCGTGTTAAGTTTATTTTTTACGTGTGTGATGTAAGGCAAGTGCTCAACTTTGCATGCATAAATTTATTTTTCCCTGTGCCATTTATTGAAGAGATTGTCCTTCCACCTCAGGGTAGCCTACTAGCATACTTATTTTTTTTTAAAATATCAGTTGTCTGTTGTCTCGGTCTGTGCTACTATAAGAAATGACCTGAGACTGGATAATTTGTCAGAAATTTATTTCTCATAGTCTGAGAGGAGAGATATTGGGTTTTACAACATGAAAATCCAAGGTTAATTGCCCAGAAAGCCTCCAAAATGTATCAATTAATGTTCTAAAGCAAGCATATGAGACATAAATTTTGAGTTAATGCCATGTTTTGCATAATATAAATAGCACACAAATTTGATTAAGGGATAATATGGTGCAGCGAGAAACACTGGACGGGAAGGGGGGAAGTGAGAAAGACAGAGAAATTATGAGTGCAAATCCATACGGATGACGGCTCATAATTTCTAAAACTGTTGTTATTCTAATAAGGAGCTAATGCAGAGAGTTGTCAAGTTCCTGGAGAAAAAAAATAGGAGAGCATGATTCCAAATTTATGCAGACACACACACACACACGTACAAATTAGAGCTGGATTCCAGGGCTTCTGATGTGTATTTCCTGCGGTGACGTCAGTAATAATTTTCTGGCACATTGTTATATAGACCTGCTGGTGGCATCACACCTTGTTCAAGAAGCGCAGGAGAAGCCGTTCCTGCCATCTTAGACTCTGGTGGCATAACTAGCACAACCTGTGAAGTCAATTAGAAAGTCGTTGAGTTACTCAAATACCCTCAGCACATCCTTCTCCTACCCACAGAACTTCATCACTATCCGTGGGCAAACTTTCATCTGTGAGTTGAATCTTAAGATCAGTCAGGTCGTTTTATCGGGCTTTGATTCCTTAGAACAGCCTAGGCCTAGGCTACATATCTGGTGAGAGATCTTGTCCTGAGGTGCCCCTTGGTGGTTGCCAAGTCTTAGAGTGAATCAGTCTTCCTTGTGGATGATGATGGCACCCAGTGGTTCCGTGGGCAATCAAGGTGGCATAGAAAATATAGGTTTGTTCTTCCAAACCTTTGCATCGCCGATGACAGCAGCTGATTCCAAGTCATCATGTACGATCTACACATAAAGCCCTGTAAAAACCACACTGCTCTAGAATAGCAAGATTTGTCAAGAAAATAAGGAACATTCTGCTCCTTCTTTCACAAACTCATGTAACATGGAGTCATCAAGAGGACAGAAGTAGAACCAAAGAGACTTGTGTGCCACAGCTCAAACCTCTGCTCTCTTAGGGTGGCATAGAAGAGTAGCGGAAGTAAATTCTCAGTCCATAACTACTCTCGAGCAGATGCTCAGAGACTGAGATGTGAGGTTTCAGATTAGGAATATGTACTCTCAAACCAGAATGCTTCACTAATTTTGTGCTTCTTTCAATTTCAGAGAAACTCCCACCTCTAAGGCCTCCTAACTGTGAATAGGATTCATTCAATGCTACTTGATGGGCTGGGCCTGTGGAACATGGGCTGTGATTTTTTTTTTTTTTCTGGAAGAAGTGGAAGACATTAAAGAGGCACCACAGGGCATAAATGACCACACAACAACCTCACCCTGGGATTCCATTTTATTGTTTGACTCTAGGGTGTGTAGGTGTGTGTGTGTGTGTGTGTGTGTGTGTGTGTGTGTGTGTGTGTACACGTGCTTCAGGGTGTTTGTTTCAACGATGCTAAAGTGCAGCTGTTTGGGGATTCACTGGCCACTTCTTTCTGGAACCCTCAACACAGGGAAAACACATCTGCCATCTTCACACCTGCCATCTTCTTCACAGAACCTCATATTTGCTCACTTTTCTCATTCTTTCCCACTTCCCCCTCTTTGGTGACTTTTATAAATAGCAACTGGAAAGATCTGCTGGGGCCAGGTGGACAAGAACTCACAGAGAAGCTTAATCCATGACATTTCTCTGTCAACCAAAGTAGGTTGCTGTAATGGAATAGTGGAGAAAAAAAAATCTCATTCTCTGGAGCCCACTGCACTGCAGAGTGCTCTCAGAGGGGATACCTTCTGAAAGAAGAATGGGAAAGGCACATTCTCTTTAGGCATTGGGAGGATAACTCCAAGTTACCATTCCAAGATAACACAGTATTGTGGGACTGCAGGATCACATGGGTAGGGCTCCTGTGAGGTTATTGATCCGCTGATTCTGAATAAATCAAAGGGGATGTTATTCTGGGTGAATGGGACCTATTATGTGAGTCCTTCCAACGAGCTTTGAAAAACTTAGCGCCATTGGTCTTCTGTTTTCAGGGAAGTACACTGCCATGAGTTCTGCACCTGAGAGTCAATCCACTCAGTACCATGAGCAATGAGAAGAAAGAGCAGCTACTGATGAGCACAGACCCCAACCAGCTCTGAGAGTACAACCCTGTAAGGTCTCGAGCACAGACAGGCTGCACTGAGAATAATCCTGACTGAGGAATCTCAGAGGTAATAAATAAGTCTTGTGCTAAGACTCCAACATTCGGGCTGGGAAGGTGCCTCCGTGGTAGAGCGCTTGCCTTGCATGCATGAGGCCCTGGGTTCGAGTCCTCAGCACCACATAAGAAAAAAGCGGGAAGTGGCGCTGTGGCTCAAGTGGTAGAGCACTAGCCTTGAGCTGAAGAGCTGAGGGACAGTGTCCAGGCCCAGAGTTCGGGCCCCACGACCGGACCCCCAACAACAACAAAAAAAGACTCCAACATTCTTGTACTTGATTACATGCCACCAAAAACCCCCAAACCTGTTCAAGTGAAGGTCAATACTCACCTCACTAGAGCTACAACATGAGACTTTACATCCAAATGCTGAATTGGACACAGAAATGCAGAATTCCAGCAAGCTGAAAAGAAGTAGAATACCATCCATGCTCTAAAAACAAATTTATAACACAGGAATGTGAGAAACCCAAAATCACAAGTTCCAAACATTTACTACTGAGTATCATGCTGACAGAGCAAGCGCACTGGCTAGGAGGCTGGAAACCATGCTTCAAATACAGCCTAATCTTGGCCAATTCTTGGCCTACAAAATGTCACTTCTTGAGCTTCATTTGTCACTGGTAAAAATCATCATAGGTCTCCCGCACCCAGTCCTCTAGTATTTACTGTTATTACTGAAATAGAATTGGGACGTGCTTTTAAAAGTATGGCATTTGCAGGGAAATGAAAAGAGCTAAGAATTATTATGGTAGGTGAAATAAGTCATGATCAGAGGACCAAGAATGCATACTTCCTCTCACAGGCAGGTTCAGGGTCATATGTGTATAAAATAGAATAAGTATCGATAGGCGCACATACATACACATAAACATACATGTACACATATATATGACCAATTGAGAGACTGTCTGTGGGATAAGGGGGAGGAGAAAGATAAGTTTTAATTTATTAATTTAATTTTAGGTAAAATTTAGAGATAAATTTTAATTTTTAATTTAATTTTAGGTAATACATAATAAATAGCATTTTGCATGAAAAAAGTAGAAGTGGAACCATGGGGGGCTGGCTAGATAATGGTTACTGTATGCCTTCTGAGCACTAGAAATTTCAGTGGTTGACCCAATAATGCAATCCTATATTTTAGTTATTGTACACAGATGTGTACCATATATGTGTGTATGCATGTATGCATAATGTGTATATGCATGCGTGTATGTCTGTATGTGCATATATACACATACACACATATACAAACACATATATCTCCAGTTGCTTAGTAAAGGGAGACCAGCTTGCTGATGAGTTAATGTTGTGTATTAATGTTGTATGAGTGATCAGGTTGCTCTGAAGTCATTGAGACCTTCTAGAAAAGTGAGAGCAGAATGCAGAAGGGTCAAATGGATGATTCCACAATATTCAATTTGAAGATAAGAGTGTGATAAATTAAAGAATTAAGGCACCTACTAGAAAATAGATAAAGCAAAAAGAAATTGATTTCTATATTCCTTCTGGAATACTAAGACAGGAAAATGATATCAACATTTGTTTTTATTTTAACCAAGTGAGAATCATTTTGAATGCTGGCTGTCCAAGCTCAAAGAAAATAAATTTTAATTCTCTACTAAATGAGTGGCATTTTTAATAGCAAACATAAAAAGGTGCTGCAACATCAAATATAAACTTAGTTGATCTTTAATTCAACCCAAAGGAAAGTTGAATTTAGGTATATCACATTTGAGAAATAGGAGCAGCACAACTATTCCTAAAATTCTTATCTGAATTGATGCCAGAGATTCCTTGATTTAAATAGTGTGTATATTTTTTCTCTCCTTGGATAAAGACAGTCTCTCTTCTGTGGAAGTCAGTAGATCAAAAGCCCAGCACATAAGTGAATCAGAGCCAGTGGACCCTGAGAAATATATGCTCATCATTTCTTTGTATACGTATATGTCCTACAGGCTCAGTAGTATCTATATTTTAGGTATCCTTGATGTGCAGACATAATTCAGCAAACAGAACAGACAATTTCCCTAGAGTCCACAAGCTGACTGTTTAAAAGGACAGACCAGGAGTTAGCAAAGTTACCGCAAACGACCAGATAGTATGTATTTGTAGGTCATAGAGGTTTGTAGGTCATATAGCTTCTGATTCAAATATTCAACTCTGCTGCCCCAATAATATGAAAACAACCTCACCCAGTATGTAACTATGTTTATAAAAATGAGCACAGACTCTACTTCTGACAAAATAACATACATCTATATAAGAATATCTCACAGGTAGAAGCATACAGAACATATTAGTTTAAGCCACATAAAACTTTCTGAATCAATTATATCTGATTATTTCCAAGTTTTATGATCTCTACTGGCTGCTTGCTCTTTGCTATAAAGAGCGCTCACCTTTCCAACCTCTTCTAATTATTGTAATCTTGTAATATATATGTGTCCAAAGAGGACGGGAGCTTCTTGAGGTCAGGGAGTTGTTCTCCTTTCTGATGTCTCCTAGAATGCCAACCCTAAGATTTTTACATAACATTGGGCTCCTGTATGTACTGATTCAAGAGACTGATACTTTAAAACTTAGGATGTCGCTGGGCACCGGCGGCTCACACCTGTCTTCCTAGCTACTCAGGAGGCTGAGATCTGAGAATCACAGTTCAAAGGCAGCCCAGGCAGGAAAGTCTGTGAGACTCTTATGCCCAATTAACTACCAGAAAACCCGAAGCAATGCTGTGGCTCAAGTGGTAGAGTGCTAGCCTTCAGCTGAAGAGCTGAGGGACAGAGCCCAGGCCCAGAGTTCAGACCCCAAGACCAACAAAAACAAAAACAAAAACAAAGGCTTAAGATGTCCTTGAAGGAAGGTCTTCATCTATGAGGGTTTGGGGCAGAGGGTGATTGAGTGGAGATCCATATAGATCATTTATAAGCTTTCATATTTAAAGTTACTGCTGATATTTTCACAACTGACATAGCAGGACAGGGCCCTTATAACTATAAAGATCAAAGAACCCAGGTCTACGAAGGCTATTTGACACTGACTAATTCAAGTTTCAACCATATCATCACACTCTTAAATTCCATAAGTGAACAGATTTTCAGAAACAGAAAGCAAGTCTCTTATTCAGGATAACTGCATAGAAAAAAAATCCTAAGTAGAAAAGGGGTTAGAAGCAAGAAAGGTCACACTAATTCCGTGTGACCTTGGAAGTATGCTAATATTATTTATTTGCATTCTGAGGACTGCAATTCTAACCCAAACCAGGCAGGACAATCCATCTCATTTCCAATTAACTATCAAAATGACTGGCAAAATTAAAATCGATTTCCCAAAAAATTATTTTAAACCTTGAAGGGAATGATTAATTTGCCAATGAATGTTTAAAAATAGAATAGAAAATATGATATAGTAACTACTAAAGAGTAAGTGTTCTCTGGCTATTAACTTCTCATCATAGAAGAACAAAGAGAAATGGAATGTGCTCCTGAGTCATAAATGGTGGTTTTCTATATGATTTCCACTGTGGATTGTTTTGGAGAGAAGGAGAGAGGCTAAAGGATGGTACATAATATCAAAATATATTATGTTGGCATGGGAAAATATAAAGAATATAAAGAATCTGACTGAAAGCCAGACACTGGTGAGTCACCCTATAATCCTGGCTACTCAGGAGGGTGAGATCTGAGGATTGCAGTTTCAAGCCAGCACAGGCTAGAAAGTCTGAAACTCTTATCTGGAAGAAACTATCAAAAAAGCTGGAAGTGTAGCTGTGGTTCAAGTGTTAACGTGCTAGCCTTTTACAAAAGAGCTTAGCTAGGTAGGTAGGTAGGTAGGTAGATAGATAGATAGATAGATAGATAGATAGATAGATAGATAGATAGATAGATAGATAGATAGATACAGACAGACAGACAGACAGACAGACAGATAGATAGATAGATAGATGGTAGACAGATAGATAATTTGCAAAATACCTTGATGAAACCCTCTGATACGATTATTATACATTAACTCAATGGATGATGGGAAAGTAAAACACTCTTGTGTGGAAGGGCATGTGCCAGCATAAGGAGGAAGAGCAAATGGGAAGGACAAATGAAGACAAACGTAATTGATGTACTGATTATGTATGTGTGAAAATAGAACAATGAAACCTATTAAGATTGTTCTAGGAAAGGTCAGGGGGTGGGTGAGGGACAGTGATGGGCGAGAGACTGATCAGTAGGCATATGTGGAAGGGTTCTAAGGAACGCTGCCTTCTACAATCAATGTATGCTAAGAAGCTGTCTTCCTTGAAAAAAGGTGGTTCTACCCCATCTCTTCCAACTTCTCCAAGTGATCCAGCAGTTAGAAAAATGTACAGGGTTGTTACTCCCCACAGCTAATGCTCGACTCGCTTGCCTCCTCTATAGCCTCCCATGGAAAGAAGGAAGACTCACCATGAAAATGAATCTAGTCAAGGACTTATTTTGGGGATGCCTTTGATGGTAAGAAGCTGACTGTATGAAGAGGCTGAAAAAGTTGATAAAGATTCCTCCTGCAGCTAACACAGAGCTGATGATGTTCATGACCAGACTGCTTTGGATCTAGAAAGGAGTAAAAGAATCCATGAACCCAGCAACATCTTCAGATATATTGATCTTTTAAAGACGTTCTATTCATCTTCTTTTAAAGATTATTTTAAACTTGCAACTACTCTTTAAGTAGTTGTACAAAGAAGCTACCATTTAACAAGGCAGTGAATGAATACAATGCATCTTGATCAGGGACACCCCTTTCAACCTTCTTACCCATCCCACGCCACCCTTCCCCTTACTTTTCTTAATTTTCTAGGCTAGACATTGAATTCTTGATTGCATTTCCTCCTCCCCCGCTTCTCCTCTACATTCATTTACCCCTCTCCCCTCAGCCCCACCCTATCATTTCCTGATGCTTATTTATTGGGTTTTGGCTTTATTAACAGATTTCATCCTCTCTATCTTATTTAAATAGACCCCTGGTTTGTCTCTTACAGTTTCAAGTCTAATCTCCTGCTCAAACAAAAACGTGATTTTTTGTCATTCCCAAGATTAAATCCTTCAGATGGTTTTTATGGAATAAGGGTTAGACTCATGATCTCCTAGCAGGGATTTCAAAGTCCTTGACACTGTAGTTGGACATCTGTGCCTATCTCTTACCACACTCTACTGCAGATATGTGAACACTCAGTGTTTTTTTTAAAATTCTACTTGCAATGAATGCGTGCTTCAACTCTTTTTGCATAATTTGTCTCTATCCTGAATGCCTTTCTGCAAATTCTCTTCTCATGGTGAAGTTTTGCAAGCTTTGTATAAGAAATAAAATTTCAAGAAGCATGAGATATTTAGTGGAGATGAAGCAATAGGTATATTTTTAATAACTGTCACTAGGGAAGACATTAGAGAAGAGGATTGGAAGGTGGATTTGGAATGGCCATTGTGATTATGAAACCAAGTTCACTTTTTATGCAAGAAAAACAGAAATATTATTTTAGCTGGTGCAATATTTATTGACATCTTGGCTTTTATTTTGTTTAATCAGCTTTGGGACAGATATACTCACACGATGTATCATAAGTTGGCTCCTTCCAAAGTAATAGATAATTTATTACAACTCATTCATTAACACCTATTTTCATTTCATACACCTTGTCATCAATTCACCAGTAAGCATATGGCATTCTAATGCTCAGTGTCATTGCCACAGACTGGGTCTCAAGCATCAAGGTTTTTTTCATTGACTCTGCCTGGTATTTTTCTACACAATTTTCCATACCTGCACAAAGTTTCTCTAAGCACAGTATTTGGCCCCAGGACAGGAACCCTATCATCAACTTATTGCTTTCCTACAATTTTGGAAACAGAGATCCTTCTAAGTAAAGCACACAATCTCCTTGATCTCTTAAAAATTAAAAAAAAATCTATTTTACATCATGGCAGAATTCATACATCATTCTTCTTGATATAAATAGAAAATAAAATGAAATAGAACTCACCAGACAATTTGTGGTTTTTATTCCTGCTGAAAGTGACAAAGATCCGGAAATCATAAACTAATAATAATGGGAAAATATCAGGTTAAAAAATCTTTAAATAACTATTTGAAAGCATAACTTACTAAAACTCACTTCAAAGAGCTAGATATGTGAAACAGATCTGTTATCTTTGTGTGTGTGTGTGTGTATGGGTGGGTGTCTGTTGTGAGGCTTAAACTCAGCCTGGGCCCTGTCCCTGAGCTCTTCAGTTCAGGCTAATGCTTTACCACTTGAACTACAGCACCACTTCTGGTTTTCAGGTGGTTAATTGGAGATAAGAGTCTCACAGACTTTCTTGCTTGGGCTGGCTTTGGACCACAATCCTCAGATCTCAGCCTCTTGAGTAGCTAGGATTACAGGCACGAACCACCAGGCCTAGCTAGATCTGTTATATTAAAGGAAACAAAAGTTAGCTAAAATAGTTTTCCTTTTCTGAGAGTAACACAATTGTGCCATATGAACCCATGGCATAATTAGTTGAATTATTCAAAGTATGCCTAATCACAATGATATATAATAAATTGTCTGAGAGCACTGAAAGATAAACTTTTGAGCCAACATATTGTTAATCTGGTACATAGTTGAATATGGCATTTGCATGGGAAAAGAAACTAAAATGGGCTTCTTAAAAGTTGTAAAGAAAATAATTCCAAAGGAAAATTTAAAGTCTTTATTAACTGATTACTGGGATATAGTAAGTTTTATTCCATCAACTTGAACATGATTTTCTGTTGAGCTAAAATGGCTCATGTCACTTGAACCAACCCACTTCTTTATACCATTGAATGCTCCAGGTTTCTTACTTTGCTTTCCAAATTTGATTTGAGTATCGCAGTGACTGAGCTAATGAAATTGCTTCAATCCATTTCTAAATTTCAAGATAGATGATTTGTGTAAATTAAACCACCCTTGGAAAAAATGATAACAGATGAAATCATCTGTCATGTGATCAGGAATAAGTCGTGAACATGTGGAGTGGTTCTTCAAATGTGCTAATTTGGGGATCATGAGAGCTCTTGAAGGCTCATGTACTAAAGACTTCATCCACAGCGTAGTGCAATTGGGAGATGGTGAAAACATTGACAGGTTTAACTTTCCAGAATAAGATAGTGGGGCCGCACCTTTTTTCCCCTTACCTTTCTTTGAGTGTACACAGCCATGAGATACGCAGTTATACGCTGCTTAATACTTTGTCATAGCCCACAACAGTGGACTCAATTGAACTAGGAATGCAAAGTTCCCAAACTGTCAGCCAAAAGAACCTTTTTGTTAATATAAGTATATTATCTTGATTGTGACAGTGATGGAAACCTGATTAATAAAAAGTCTAAATACTTTAAATATTGAAATAGTATAACTTATGAAATGAATAAAATTGAAGAAAATATCACATAATTGCTAATCGTACTAAAGTATTGATAATACATTTAATAAGCTTGAAGTTACTATTGAATTAAATTTGACTGATGAAATAAGAAGAACTGTATTTTTCATTATATAGTAGAAGATCACTAGTCTAGGAGCATTTAGTTATTAATTTAGTTTATTAATTTAGTTATTAATAAGTTATTAAACACTAGGCTCCTCATTAATATCGATGTAAGGATGTAGACAATTACATTATATTAAACACAGTACTTTAAACAAAATATTTCTGCATGAAAAATTTTTCAGCAAAATGGCTCCAGTAATTTTCATTTTAATATGAATATAATTCATACTGTAAACATTCAACAATATCATTAAAAACTATTACAAACATAAAATTTCAATACAGCATAAGAAAAATCATTATATCCAATGCACAAATAATAAATGTGTGTATTTATATATTTAAAGGCAACATTGAATAAGAGAACCTTGCCATAGCAAAATGCATAAAGAAAGCAACTCAAAACAATAAAACTAGAGAGCTAAATTAAATGCATTTCTGGTAATTGATATCTCATGAATCAAATAGATCTCAAGAAAGTCACTTGATCCTTCTAAGACCCACACAATACTGGTGGTATTAAATCCAGTTCAACAGGCCATGGTGATTGTTTGAGAGGGAATTGAACATAGAAAGCCCTTGGAAGGATGCTGAAACCGCAGTGTGTGTTTAGTAAAGCTATCACTAGAATTACAATTACTAGGTATAGAAAATTCATTGTAACTTTCAGAAGTTGATCATCATATCCTTTTCTCCCATTCTTAAAATTCTGCTGTAACAAGAGAGAAGAATTAAAACTCTGGGCTGCTACTAAATCTCTAAACTTGCTCACTTTCAGATTTACAGAACAATAGAAACTATGCAATACTTAAATAGGTTCTTGGTTTGAATATAGTCCAGTTTATAAATTTTATTTTCCTCTGTCGAAAACTTCATATTTTATACTTAATTTACATTCTGAATTTGCCAACTAAAGCTCTCCTATGTTTTCTCTTTCCTATTTTTGTTTGTCTTGGGATAATGTGTTAAAGGTTTAACTGTTTTAAATTTTAGACATTTAAAATTCTAATTTTAATTTTAATATACTATTTTTAAATTTACTTATTATTTTACTATTAAATTATGATTTAAAGTTTTACTTACTCCAGGTGCCAGTGGCTCACACCTGTAATCCTAGCTACTCTGGAGGCTGAAATCTGAATATTGTGGTTCAAAGCCAGCCTGGACAAGAAAGGCCATGAAACTTTTTTTTTTTGTCGGTGGTGGGGCTTGAGCTCTGGGCTTGGGTGCTGTCCCTGTGCTTTTCAGCTCAAGGCGAGTGCTCTACTGCTTGAGCCACAGAGCCACTTCTGGTTTTCTGGTGGTTTATTGGAGATAAGAGTTTCACAGACTTTCCTGCCCGGGCTGGCTTTGAACCATGATCCTCAGATCTCAGCTTCCTCAGTAGCTAGGATTACAGGCATGAGCCACTGGCGCCCAGCTTATGAAACTCTTACCTCCAATAAACCACCAGAAAACTGGAAGTGGTGCTGCTAGCCTTGAGCTGAAGAGCTGAGGGACAGCATTCAGGCCCAGAGTTCAAACCCCTCTCCCCCGCAATTACTTATTTTTCTATTTTCTATTTATTATTAAAATATTCTTGTAGTTTTTTATTAAACTTTTGAAATGAAATTTATGTATTTTTCTATCCCTTAAGATAATCAACCATTCGTGTGTTCATAAACTCTAGTTCATCAACATTCATAGAATCTACACTATAAATGACCTGCATATTAGCCTCTTCTAACTTACTAAAAACCCATTCATTTTGTTCAATCTCATGTAAGCTTAGAATGGGAGATATTCTTCCCAGGTAAAGAAGTTAATTTTAATTAGTCCAAACAACTGATAGAAAGCCTTTTAACTTTGTCCACTGTTGATTTGAGACTATGCACCTAAAACATTCATGAGTAAAGAAATACATTAACGTAACAGATACTCTCTGCTAGCAATCTTGGGTGGGATCCTTGTACTATTAATTAACCAACTCTGGACACCATTAGCCGCTGGAGAGAGTTGATATTGTCAGGGTTGAGGTCATCCTGTAGTCTATGGCTACATGCTGCTACAATATATCCTAATTAATATTACTAAATAACTATAGCTTTCTATGAGTTTTTCATGATTAAGTGCCACTTAAATGGGAGAAAATTGAAAAAAGGTTTTTCTCAAACTTACTTTCAGAACGTTTCTGAAAGTTATAGAATTACATGAAACAGTGGAGAGATGATTCTATCCAAGCCAAGGATATTAGAAACAATGTTCTGATCTCACAGTTACGTCAGAAGGCATGCTACTCACCATCAGTGACCCCCAAAATGAATACCAGGAACAAACTGAAATGGTACTTCCTGTGTCACATATATACATGTGAGCTGTAGCCCTCTGCATTACTGCTCCAAGGATGAGTGTTATCAGAGCAATCATAATTTGCACAACCTAGAAATGTAAAGCTAAGATTACTCATGACAAAAATGAGATCCATGCTTCCATCTATCCAATCACTAAGTGAACTCTCACTCTCCATCTTTTGATAAGTATAGATGAACTGTGAAATAGTTTCTTGTCCATTGTTTTCTCCTAAGGACTCTGAGATATCGTCACCAAAAATCACACCACTTTGGAATATCTATCATTGCCCAAGTATTTGTAGTAATTCCCAACAAGGAGAAGTACTTGAAGAGAGAAAATTAGATATAGGGAAAATTAAGAAAAAAATCAAAGATCAAATATGGCCTTTTATTGGATTTGGGGGATCTCAGAAAAGAGTATGAATACAGTGGCCTAAAAATATTTGACTGCTTAGCTGTATGGAATTAAAAAAGTCCCAAAGAGAATGGAAACAACTTGTGAATAGTTGTCAAATGCAGGGAGCACATGCTTAGAAGGAGATGTGAAGAATTAGATGTATGCATTGGTAAGATGAAGGATTTCACCTACAGAAACTAGAGAAACAAAAGCATATTTCAGCCAAGAAGAAAAAATTAGTTCATAAATCAATGAAATTGGAAACAAGAAAACAACAAATGAAAACAAGAAAATCTAAAACTGTTTTTACTATAAAGATAAATAAAATCAATGACCTGCTAGCTAGGCTAAGATAAAAAAGAATGAGACTATCAATTATTAATATCAGAAATTATGTAGGGACATCACCTTTGACCCCATGGACATCAAAACTCAACAAAAGAATAGGAGAAACTCTTTCCAAAAGAGACAGCCTCCATGAAACATATCACCTCTTAACTACCCAATGAGTCAAACGTCAAAATAAAAATTAACCAATCTAAATAGCCCTAATGTCATTAAGTAGGGCGAATCAATCACGAATGACATTCAAATAAGAGAATGCCCCAGAACATTTCAGTGGTGAATTCCACCAACTTTTTAAAAAGTTACAATTTTCCACAATGCATCATAGTTGATGTTGAGGGCCTAGCCACACCATGATTACAAAACCAGACAGAAAAAGAAACTTACACATAAGCATTTCTCATGCACCTAGATACTAAAATCTTCAAGGCTTGTGTGACTTGAATAATATTTCTTTTTCATAGTGAGTATATTTGTTTTTACAATATGCAAGACATACAGGAAATTTCACTAGGAAACATATAACATTTCCTTTCGGTGTTCTTATACTAAGGTTAAATATAATTATCCTGGGCTAACCACAACTTAGAAGACATCTGGAAGTGGTAAAACTGAAATATAACCAAAAAATGTGTGGTGCAGTATAATATTACATCAAGTTTTAAATGATGAGTCTTGCAAATCAAATAGGAATGACTAGAATTCTGCTGTACTCCTAGTTTAGCAGCATAGCCTCATCAGCTGTGCATTGACAATGCCATTATTCTTTCAAACGTGTAAAATGACTTACCCCCAACACTTTGGGCTCTCCCTCCAAAAACCTTGCTTTTCTTTGTCTCCACAGATCTGACTCAAGAGAAACAACTTTCCCAGAATTCTTTGCATCAGGAACAGCCTCCAGTGTGGTCTCTCCTGAAATATGTCTGGTTGCCATCACAGCAGAAACGGTGCTGCAATTAGAAATGCGACTTAGGGTGGAGATGTTGGAAAGGTAAGAATGGGACGAGATGGGTTAGTACAAGTTTTTCAGTATTTTTAGTTACTCTTGCATAGCTGGGACCAACATGGCAGAACAAGTCCAAGGGGGATGATCGGTTTTATTTTTGGCTCAGGACTTGAGAACCGTCAGTCCATGTGGCAGGGTAGGGGTGACAGAACAGAGCAGCTCACCTCATGACTGACGGGAAGAGACTGACAGAACAGAAAGAGGCAAAGATAAGATGAAATCCTCCATGACTCCTCCCTCCCCTCCCAGTGACCAACTTCCTCTAACCAAGGCCCACCTGCCATAGTTCTACCACCTCCACCTCCCAAATCATATTCAAATGTTTAATCCATTAGTGAATTCAGGTATTTTTTCAGTCAGGGCATTCATGATGGAATTGTCTCTAAAATGTCCTCAGAGATACACCCAGCACGGGCTTTACTAATCTCCTAGGCATTTGTAATCCAGTCAAGTCGACCATCTTGCTTAACTGTCACACTCCTCTAAGGGCCAATTAGGTATTAGATTCCCCTCCTATGTTATAATAGCTAACTAAGGCCCTGTAAGAATGTGTGTGTACGTGTGCGAGAGAAAGAGGATCTAAATACCATATGATATAAATATGTGAGAAAGTATTGAAGAGAGTAAAAGGTGGAAAGCACCGAGTCAAATCTGTTGGACTCAAAATTAGGGCAATTTCTTCAAGTTTATATATCTATTTAGATGATTTTTTTGCTATGTTCCTTTTATTGCCCTTTCCCTCAACAACAGCGATGTCCTCATCTGAAGGATCACTTTGGTAAGTTGTGAACTACAGAGAACCATCTACAATCCTATCCACGGTAATATAATTTTTTTATAGTTGCCTTTGGCTAAATCAGAGCCCAGGTACATTACAACATGGACAAAGAGGAACTGATTCACCAGAGGATTCAAGTACAAATGCAGTAGCAACACCCACTCAAGATTTTAGTTCTTTCAAAGGGTTTCTTTCCCCTTCTGCTTCCTCCTCCTCCTCCTCCTCCTCCTCCTCCTCCTCCTCCTCCTCCTCCTCCTCCTCCTCCTCCTCCTCCTCCTCTCTTCTTCTTCTTCTTCTTCTTCTTCTTCTTCTTCTTCTTCTTCTTCTTCTTCTTCTTCTTCTTCTTCTTCTTCTTCTTCTTCTTCTTCTTCTTCTTCTTCTTCTTCTTCTTCTTCTTCTTCTTTCTTTTTCTTCTCCTTCTTCTCCTTGTTTAAAAAGCTAGGGGCTCACACCTGTAATCCTAGCTTCTCAGGAGCCTGAGATCTGAGGATCATAGTTCAAAGCCAGCCTGGCAGGAAAGGTCATGAGACCCTTATCTCCAATTAACCACCAGAAAACCAGAAGTAGGGTTGTGGCTCAAAGTGGTAGAGTGCTAGACTTTAGCAAAAGAGCTCAGGGACAATGCCCAGGCCTTGAGTTCAAGCTTCACAACAAAGAAAGAAAGAAAGAAGCAAAGAAAGAAAGAAACAAACAAACAAAGAGAGAAACAAAGAAAGAAACAAAGAAAGAAAGAAAATGAAAAGAAAGAGAAAGAGAGAAAGAAAGAGAAAAAAGAAAAGAAGGAAAGAAAGAAAGTAACTGTAATCCCCTCTGTACAGTATTTTTACAATAAAAATATTTACGAAGATAAAAGAAAGAAAGAAAGGAAGGAAGGAAGGAAGGAAGGAAAGAGAAGGAAGGAAGGAAGGAAAGAAGGAAGGAAGGAAGGACGGACGGAAGGAAGGAAGGAAGGAAGGAAGGAAGGAAGGAAGGAAGGAAGGAAGGAAGGGAGGGAGGGAGGGAGGGAGGAAGGGAGAGAGGGAGGAAGAACTCAAAGATTTTTCTTAATATTTCTTGGTATTGTTTTGGATCTTGGCTTGTTTGTTTGGTTAGTTGATATTCTGGTGTGTGTGTGCCGCCAGTCTTGATCTGTCTTAAACTCAGGGCCTGGGCCCTGTCCCTTAGCTTTTGTGCTCAAGGCTAGCACTCTACCATTTGAGCCATAGCTCCACTTGGTCTCTTGCTGGTTAATTGGAGGTAAGAGTCTCACAGGCTTTCCTGTCCAGGCTGGCTTAGAACTTCAGTCCTCAGATCCGAGCCTCCTGAGTAGCTAGGATGACAGGTGTGAGCCACTGGTGCTTGGCCTTTGGCCTTTGTCTTTAAATGGATCCACACATTGTTAATTGATTTGGACTCCACTGTAATTCATTCATGTACTTCATGAGAAACTTTTCTGGAATGACTATAAGTTTCAATGCTAAAACATGATGAAATGTGTTGGTTTCTAAGGAAAAACCAGAGTTAATTTCTACCATTTCAATGCGGAAGGAAAACAAATCTTCTGTTTGTATTGTGGGTTTTTTTTAATGAAAGTATTCATAAAGCCTTCTACCTGAATATTTAAAGTTAAATGATTTGGAAATATATTCTCTTATGTTTCTAAGGGAAATTCAAACAAATAATAAATACCACAGAGATTACAATCTAAAGAGCACAAGAAGATTCTGGTTTGGAAGTTGAAATCTCAATGTCTTTGTAGTTGCTGAGCTAAGCAATGTGACCCTTGAGTTTACAGATTTAAAATCTGCTTCTGTAAGATGAAGCATACACTCTTTCCAAGAAATGAAACAGTGCTAGCCCAGAAATGCCTATCTACTGAAAGAAAGGGGTGAAATTGTTATGAGTCACAATGATTTGAGAAAAGAGTTGGTTGGCAGAAAGCCGTAAGAACAGAAGGTTGGTGTCATATTCATTCAACAGCACATTTGCTCTCCAAAATGTCATTTCTTATAGGCTGAATTGTTTAAACTTTTTTTTGCCAGTCCAGGGGCTTGAACTCAGGGCCTGGATACCGTCCCTGAGCTTCTGTTGCTCAGGGCTAGCACTCTACCACTTGAGCCAGAGCACCACTTCCAGGTTTTTCTGTGTATGTGGTACTGAGGAATTGAACCCAGGGCTTCATGCATGCCAGGCAAGCACTCTATCACTGAGCCACATACCCTGTCCCCTTAGATTTTCATATTTTGGATCTTTGGTCAAACATTTGTTCTTAGAGTTCTTAGAGCCAGATTTAGCATCATATGACATTGCCTTTACTCTAGATAATCATCCCTTGTCCTCTTAAAAGTGTCTTACTTTTGTGAATCACAAAATATGGTTTTATAAACAAACCTATCTAGATGGATGATAGCAATGAAGATAGATTGATAATAGATAGAAAGATACATAGCTTTATTTCTGCTACATTTTTAATATGGATATAGATGGGTATCTATCATTAGTATATAAGCAGAATATAATAATATATAATATAGTAGGAGCTTGCAAGTTATAATTGTTGCATTTGTTTGGAATGATAGCTTCAGTTTAAATCGTTCTCCTATATTATGATAGCCTGGAAATTCAGAGACAGAAACTACAACACTCTCATACAGCTTTGACCTTTAGGAAATTTCTCTTATCTCCATCCTCTGTAGCAAGATCTGCTTCTCAAATACTCCACAGCTCTATTTAAAGGTTCCCTCAACCCACCCAAAGCAGAAAACCAATGTGTGCCATGCGATCTGGCTTTGTCTTTTTTCCCATTCCACTCCCAGAAATCCTGCATCCAGTGTATCTGTGTGTGTGTGTGTGTGTGTGTGTGTGTGTGTGCATATGTATACACATACATATATATTCCTATATCCAGTCTATATATGTATTATAATATATTCCTACATCCAGTATATATGTGTGCATAGTACTACATCCAGTATATATATACATACATATATTCCTACAACCAGTATATATATATATATATATATATTCCTACATCCAGTATACATAAGTATATATATATATATATATATATATTCCTATATGTATTCCAGTATATAAGTATATATAAATATATATTCCTATGCTCAGAATATATATATTCCTACCTCCAGTGTATATATGTTTACATACATATTCCTACACCCAAGATATATATGTTTCTGCACTCAGTATATTTATATATAAGGATATATATATTCCTATACCCAGTATACATATGTTCCTGTATTCAGTATACATATATATATGTATATATATATATTCCTACACCCAGTATATATGTACATATATATTCCTATACCCAACATATATTTTTTCCTGCATCCAGTATATATGTATAAAACTTTGTCCCATAGCCCATGAAGCAAGTTCGTGAACCTACCTGCTTTCGCCTGTTAATGTTAGTTGGGTGTCTGATGAGGGCAAAGCTCTGGGGACATCCATCAAGTTCACCGCACAGCTCCCTCTGTGGTCTGAGGGGTGTGGGGGAATTTGTGAGACACACTGCTTGTGTGGAGAATTTATGAGATACACTGCTACTTCCTTTTTTATGTCAGAAGTTTATTGATTTTTTGCCCTGAGCATGGGTGTATACCTATTGTGAATTTTTTTGCACACAGTGGTCGCCACTCATTAAATTGATTAAAATGATACTAATGTCATTACTGTTGATGTCAGTGTGAGGGTTCACTGTGTGCCAGACTCTGGCAAAGATCTGAACATCCACAGACTAATCCAATGGTGTTTGAAGCCTCTTTAAAAAATCTCATTTTCAAAAAGTCACACATTTCTATGTTACATTGTCCACATTTTCCTAGAGAACTGCCTATACCGAACTTAAATATGTATTTACAGGCCTGTAATACTAGATAGTCAGGAGGCTGAGCTCTGAGGATTGTAGTTCAAAGTCAACTCCAGGGTAGGAAAGTCTGTGAGACTCTTATCTCCAGTTAACTACCAAAAGTCTGAAAGTAGAGCTGTGGTTCAAGTGTAGAGCATTAACCTTGAGCAAAAAAGCTCAGACAGTGCCTAGATCCTTCATCATGTCTCAAGACCAGTACACACACACACACACACATTATTTACATGTAATTCCACAATTAGAGATTTGTCATGAATATCTATGAAATGGCAATAAATTGATTGCACACCATGACTGAATGTATCAATTTGATAATCACCTGGTTTCATAGGAAGAGCCGGGTCTTTTTCTAAGATAAACTCAATTGCTACCATTTGTTGCATGATCTTGCTGCATTCCTCACTGACAAAACGCAAACAGTCCTAGCCTTGCATGAAAGAACATATTGGCCCATTTTCTATTGTTATCACAAAATGTTTGGTACTGTGCCATTTGTAGAGAAAAGGTTAGTTCATGATATTGGAAATTCAAGAGCATGCCCACAGAATTCGCTGGGTTTAATGAGGGTCTTCCAGCTCCATCAAAATCAAGTAAACTGCAGGACAATGTTTGTGTATATGAGATTTAGATCACATGGCAATGTAGAAAAACTGAGTGGAGAGATGCCAAGCTTTCTCTTTTTATAACAACTTATCATCTCGGGGAAATAACCAGGGTACCATGAATACTACCTTAATTCTCTCTCTGTCTGTCTCTGTCTCTCTCTGTGTCTCTGTCTCTCTCTGTCTCTCTGTCTGTCTCTGTCTCTCTGTCTGTCTCTGTCTCTCTCTGTGTCTCTGTCTCTCTCTGTCTCTCTGTCTCTGTCTCTCTCCCTCTCTCGCTCATTGGTCTTGAGGCTTGAACTCAGGACCTTGGGCATTGTCCCTGAGCTCTTGCTCAAGGCTAGTGTTCTACCACTTTGAGCCACAGCTCCACTTTCTGTTTGGGGGTGGTTAACTGGAGATAAGCATCTCTAAAGACTTTCCTGCCCAAGCTAGCTTCCAATCAGGATCCTCAGATATCAGCCTCCTGAATAGCTAGGACTACAAGCATGAGCCACCAGTGCCTGACCCTTAATCTCTTTGAAGCCATCTGCCTCTAAGCTCCATCTCTTACACTTCTTGACAGACCACAGAGAGGGCCGACTCCCTGACATAGGAACCCTGCGGGGATAAACTGTATCCATTCAGTAGCAAAGAGGAAAGCAAAACAGTGTTACTTTTTTGTTTGTTCAGTATTTGGTAAGAGAAAAATGATTAGCAACTAAGCAACACATTATAGGCTTAGATAGAAAGAGGCAAAACTATCCACAAACTCTGCCTCCCAGAAGTCTTTGAGGCTCCCAGAAAAATTCAGACAAGTCAACAAATTAACCTAGGTGCAAATGCTGAGCGAGCAGTTGCCCACAAGGTAAGGGAACCACGCTGACAATGACCTTGGGAATGAACAGGAGACTCCCTGGAGATAGAACCATTGAATGGGAGAGCTGAGGAACTGGCAGGAGACACACCAATGCAGGAAGCTTGTGAAGCCTCTCCTGGAGGGAGACGTGCAGACTAGATCAGGAAAGCATCATTTCTTCCACGCGGTAAGGTATGGTCTCCATAGTGACAGTCATTCACCTGCCCACCTGCTGGGTGCAAGGCAGTGGCTCAGGTTCGGATTTCTCGCTGTGGTGTAGGCTCTGTCCACCGTGGCAGAGGTTGTCTGCAGGAGTCTGAGCTGCAGGTGTTGCTGACCACAGCGGTGGGAGAGTTGGCTCTTGAGGGCTCAGTCGCCAGGGTTTGTGGGGTTACCTTCATTCTTGGTTTCCTTTGCATGGGAGAGGCGATCCGAAGGGTTCCCTCTTTGGGGGTGATCCTGACAATACGCAGGCAGCCATGGCAGATTCTAAAATCCAAAGCACCATCTCACAGGAGTAGATGGAGAGCCAGGTCCTGAGCTTGGAGGTGCAGCCAATAATGTTTACCTGGAATCGAGGCATGAGTTCATTCTACAGGGCCTGGCGGTCTGTAATTCTAGGACTTTATAGAAGCTCACACCTGGGTCTATCAGTGTTACCCTTGGTATCAGCAGAGTTGTCCGAGGAGGCGATCTGGGCCCCAGGGAAACAAAGATCCAAATGGACAATCAGGATCTTTAACCAACAGGGTGCAGAAGCAACTCGGACCCTAGAGAATGACCCTGAGATGGCTGGACATTGTAATCATGTGGGCTCTGTGAAGCCAGGTGAAGTGGCATCTACGATTTGGGGTCATTATGGGGCAGAGCTGTGATGAAGACCAGAGAAGCAAGGCGTGATCAACGGACGTCTCCACCATGGCGGGGGAGGCAGAGTACCACTGGGGATGGAGTCGGAGGGGAGATTCCATCCAGGCAGAAATAGCTCTGATTGTGGGGATCAGAGATCAAAGACACTGTATAGCCAAACTTCCATGAGGATCAAGGACATGGATCCACCCTGTCAGCTCAGGCCCTTAAAGGTATAACTGCTAAGCTCAATCAAGACATGACGTTCCCAGCAGGAAAGGCGCCATGCTACCAAGGAGACTGCGAATGGAGATTGCTCTGCCGGGTTCTGAGACTCCAGACGCTGAGAGGAAGAATGTTGCATCAGCTCAGGTCCTGAGAGGAAAGGCTGCCACGGTTTCATTTCTTTAAGAGGCAACAGAGGAACTTGATATCGTGCTTAGTTCCTGAAAGTGGTCCCCAGGACACAAAGTAACAGCTTTTTGTTATTTTCATCAATAAATACTTGTCTTGGTGGGGATGGGAGTTCCCAGAATGCCTTAGTGGCCATCCCGTGCTTATCATACTTTCAAATGATTCAGTGTATGTATGTATGTGTGTGTGCTTAAGCATATGCATGTATTTTTATCAGCAATAGAAAATGCTATCTATAGATAATCATAGATAGATAGATTGATTTGATAGAAGATTAACAGCACCTGAGAGCAATGTCTAGTTAAACAGCTACAATGACTGGCTTTTTGCCACAAGTTACAACACACACAGAAGAAACCAAGAGGTATCTAAATCGAGCAAAGAAACAGAAAATTGAAACTTAACTTTGAGGATAGTAATTGACTTAGATTTATGTTTACTTGCCCAGATCTTGGCAATCCAAGTCAGAGTTCTGCACAGCCCACTGCCTGGCCGGGCACGTGAAGAGCTCATATTATGGGCATCTCCAATTCCCTTCTGCCCTCTCTCTTAAATAAACCCCCCCTGTGAGTATGCTTGGTGAGTCTTCCCAAAGATTTGAGTTAGGGGAACTTATAGCCTTTGACTTGGGCAGAAAAGTTATCATATGTAAAAAGAAAAGTCTTGAGCTAATCTTCTTGCATCCAAAGGAGCAATTAAACCTTGGCTTAACAATGAGAAAAGTGTGGCTGAAATTAGGAAAGCAACTCCATTTGTAATAGCCCCACAAAAAATAAAATACCTAGGAATTAACTTAACTAAAGAAGTGAAGAACCTCTATGATGAAAACTTTAAAATCTTGAAAAAGGAAATCAACACAGAACTTAAAAAATGGCAAAACCTCCCATGCTCCTGGATTGGAAAGATTAACATCGTGAAAATGGCAATACTTCCCAAGGCTATCTACAAATTCAACGCAATACCTATCAAAATTCCACCCTCATTCTTCAAGGAAATAGAAGAGGCAATCCAAAAATTCATATGGAACAATAAAAGACCCCGAATAGCAAAAACGCTCCTCAACGGAAAGAACACTGCTGGAGGAATATCAATACCAAATTTCAAACTCTACTATAAAGCCATAGTAATCAAAACAGCTTGGTATTGGCATAAGAACAGACCTCAGGACCAATGGAATAGAATTGAAAACCCAGAAATGAACCTACAGACCTATAGCCATCTAATCTTCGATAAGGGAGCTAAAACAATAGAATGGAAGACAGACAGCCTCTTCAGTAAATGGTGCTGGCAAAACTGGTTAACTACATGTAGAAAACTAAAGCTAGATCCTTCTATATCACCCTGCACCAGAATCAACTCCAAATGGATCAAAGACCTTGAACTCAAAGCAGACACTCTGAAAACATTACAGGATGGAATAGGAGAAACCCTGGGTCTCCTTGGCTCAGGCCGAAATTTTCTGAATAGAGACCCGGAAACACAACAAATCAAAGAAAGGTTGGACAAATGGGATTGTATAAGGTTGCAGAGCTTCTGCAGGGCAAATGACATAGCTAGCAAGATCAATAGAAAGCCCACGGACTGGGAGAAGATCTTTACTAGCCATACAACGGACAAGGGTCTCATATCTAAAATATACTTGGAACTCAAAAAATTAAACCACCCAACAACAAATCCTCAAAGAAACAACTGCCCAATAAGTAAGTGGGCGAAAGACTTAAAGAGAAGCTTCTCTGAAGAAGAAAGAAGGATGGCCAATAGACACATGAAGAAATGTTCAACATCCCTAGCCATAAAAGAAATGCAAATCAAAACAACATTGAGATATCACCTCACTCCAGTTAGAACAGCAAAAATCAAGAACTCTAACAACAACAGATGCTGGAGGGGATGTGGACAGAAAGGAACCTTACTTCATTGTTGGTGGGAATGTAAACTTGTTCAACCACTTTGGAAAGCAGTATGGAGGTTCCTCAAAAGACTCCACATAGAGCTCCCCTATGACCCAGCAATCCCACTTTTGGGCATTTACCCTAATGTTTACAAAAAAGACCACACTAAAGCTACCAGCACAACTATGTTTATAGCAGCATTATTTACCATAGCTAAGATATGGAACCAACCCAGATGCCCCTCAATAGATGAATGGATCAAGAAAATGTGGTATATATACACAATGGAATTCTATGCCTCCATCAGAAAGAATGACATTGCCCCATTTGTTAGGAAATGGAAAGGCTTGGAAAAAATTATATTAAGTGAAGTAAGCCAGGCCCAAAGAAACATAGGTCCCATGGTTTCCCTTATTTGCAATATCTAGTATAGGTATGAGTCAAGCGGAAAAAGTCAGAGAAGGTGATGTTAGGAAAACGAACCCTCAAATATGTATTTTAATGTTTTTGTTTCTTTCATGCATGTGTTTCTAACGCATTTATAAGATTATTTCTTGGTTGCTTTGTATGTCCCTCCCCCACAGTGTAACCCCTGCTTTCACTATATTTGATGTCAGTATAACATGTGGAGGAGATGGGGACAAACAAGTCGTTTAAGGATTCAGGTGGACCTGTTGCAACAATGAGAAGTACAAAATGTCATGTCAAAACCAGCTTTACAATGTCGGAGGGGGGGGGAGGGGGGGTATGATTGGGTGGGGGGGAGGGGGGAGGCTGGGAAGGGAGGTGAAGGGTAAACAAAGGAGGAGGCTGCAATGCTTGGTAAGAAATGTATGCATTATCCTGACCATGTAATTGTAACCCCTCTGTACAGTATGTTCTCAAATAAAATAAAATAAAATTAAAAAAAAAAAAAAAAAAAAAAAAAAAAAAAAACCTTGGCTTAATTTTTAAAAAAAAGTCAAGTGCTGTAACCCATTACACGCATGATTTATTTGTTCAGATTCTGATACTATGACACAAATCCAGTAGAATGAGTAGAATATGTTGTCAACTTTCTGGGGAAGAAATGAGAACATGGTCTCTGAATTTATATATGCCCACATGCACACAAACACACGTGTACACACACACACACACACACACTCACACATCAGAGTCCAATGCTGTTTTTTTCCCCAAGAAGTGTCTTTGCATTACTCAGGATAGATTTCCTCAAATATTCTGGTCTTGGCCTTTTGGTGGTATCAACCCTCCTTCAAGAAGAACAGGAGAAGCTTTTTCTTCCCTTGGAGGGTTTGATGGCACAATTAGCACAACCTGTGAAGCCAAGCAGAATGTGATTGAGTCATTCAAATCCAGTCAGGACTTCCTCATTTTTACCCTCATATTGTTATCATTACTAGTGCCTAAAATGTCATCTCTGTATTGACACTCAAGATCAATCTGATGAGCTTTGCTGGCACTCCCTGGGTCAGGTTAGACCACAGACTACACCCTGGGCGATAGGTCTTGATGTCAGTCACTAATCTGACCTGTGATGATGTCAAGGAAAATGCCTAGGTCTCCTTCCAATTTAATTTGCACTGCTGATACCAGCAGCAGACTCAAGTCACGATTGTCTGGCCACAAATAAAGCACTGTAAAAACCACATTTGTCCCCAAATGTTAGGAATGACCAAGAGTGCAAAGGAAATTCTGGCCCTTACTCTACAAACTCATATGATTTGGAGGTGGCTGGAGGCAGTAGTGGAACAGGGAAGACAGGTAGACTTAATTTTAGGCCCTGAACCTCTGCTTTATTGGAATGAACACGAATCAACAGCAACCACGTTTCTCAGCTCTACAAGTACTCAACAAGAGAAGGAGCAGGTACTCAGATGTGAAGGTTTGATTACTACGAAGGGATGCACCCTCCTGTTCCAATGCATCCAAACAAAGTTACAAAGTCTATGATAGCTTCTTAGAAACTCATGGTCCTAGCTGCGTCACCATGCAAGCCCCAATAAAATGGTAATGTGATTTAGTCCAACTCTTATCTAGGGGGTGGAGGTTGAGGGTGAAGGGCGTGACGTTGTCTGGGAAACCCAAAAGGAAGTAAAGAGGTACACAGGATGCACCTTGGCCACCTGGTCTCATCATACTACTGTCACCTTAGTTGACTGTGATCTGTGTCTGTTCCAGGCCCTTTGGATAAGAAAGGTAATGGGCAACTGTTCGGATTTCATTACCTACTTTCCCACATTGAAACCCTCAGTGCTTGTAAGATTTCCCTGCTCTCTTTATGCCCAGGTCCTTTTTCTTGATCTCTTCTCTCCTTTCATATTTCACTTCCCCCCATCTCTGCATATCTCTGTGATGGCAGCCAGAAGGATCTGCTGAAGGTGTCAGGGAAAGATAATGGCCAGATACTTTATTCTTTGTAACTATTGACAGAAGTTCCATCCTTGACGGGTGCTATATTAATAGAGAAAAGTCTAGGACACCACTTCATTTAGAACTGGACATAATTTTGATGCCCATTGAGCAAGTAAAGATGGAAAAATAGCTCTTCTGCCATGATAGAAGGTATAATTCAGAGATGACACTCATGGACACACCCTCAGGTCATTCTTTTCTCTTGAGTCAGTGTAAGATCTTGTAAATGACAAGATCTCCTGCGAGTAGACAACAGATCCATTTCCTTTAAGTGTATCCCAAAGCCATTATTCTGGTGAACCCAACACAATAATTTTGAAATTTCCAAACACCCTGAGACAACTTGCGACATTTTCTCTCCTGCTAGCCTCAAGGGGAAAAAAAAACATTGTCATGAGTTCTATTTCTAACATGGATTGAACTCCTCATTGTAAGAATAGAAGAAGAAAAACTTGGGATCATCCAAGCAAGCTGGTGGCTTGGTGTTATCCTAGCTACTCCTGAGGACTGTGGTTCAAAGCACAAGAAAACTGGAAGTTTGAGTTGTGGCTCAAGTGGTAGGAAGATAGCCTTGAGCAAAAAAAAAAAAAAAAAAAAAAAGAAAGAAAGAAAACAGCTCAGGGACAACACCCGGGCTGTGGATTCAAGCCCTAGGACTGGCACAAAACAATCAACCAATCAAAGAAACCTTCAGATGAGACCTTAGCCCAAGCCCATTCTGTGAGTGCAGCCCTCTTAAGAACTTGATCAGTGCCACCAGACAAGCTGTGCTGGGAATCTTGATCTGTGAAAAACAGAGCTAATAAATATTTGTTGCATTTCTGTAGCAAATTAGGCACCAATAAAATGCTCGTAGAGACATCTTCTATTAGAGGCCCACACTTACTCCACCAGGGTTACAACAGGTTACTTTGCATCCAAAGACAGAGAGGGATATGGCAATGCAGAATTCCAGCACACTTAGCAGGAGTACCACACCATCCAGGCCCTAAGAACAAATTCACAGCATCAGAATGGGAGTGATGGAGATCCTGTGTTCGACTCTCTTACTACTAATTATCATGCCTATAGAGAAAAGGCAGTGGCTAGACACCTGGAAAATTCCCTCCTAATATAGCATATACCTTTCCCAAATTGTGGCCTACTGAACGTCCCTTACTCTCTTACTTTTAGAAAGACACATAACATGTTAGTTGATGCACTCTTTCAAGGTCAGCCATAGGAGGTAATTGGCAAATTTGTGTGCTTTGGCTCAACAATTCCAAGTAATATACTCTCTCCTTGTTCTTTCTTATAGAGAACTCACTTCCTGACTTCTATGCACCATTGCAAGTTTTGTAATATCTTTTTCTCCCAAGAAGTACTGGAGCTTCTTGAACTTCCGGAGTCTCTCTTCCCCTACAAACATCTCTGAGAGAGCCAATCCTGAGAACTGGCATAAAATATGGGCTCCTAAGTATGTGAGCTGACCATGCAGGGACCCACAGAGGAACAAACTTAGCATTTCAAATAAAAAAGGTCCTTATGGAAATCTTCTTCTAGAAGAAGAGGCAGAACAAAACAAAATTCACACCATTTCCAGGAGTTCACCAGGAACTTGGAGAGGGTGACGGATGAATAGAGACACAGCTATGTAGTTGCCAAAACCTCCTTTTAAAAATGATATTGAAATAACTTACATAGACTTTCAGGATGGAATTTCTATTTCACATATTAAGACACACATAATTTCTAGTGATGCCAAATCAATGGCTTGCCTAATAATATATGCTACATTTAAAATAAGTATATTGTATTTCATTTTTGAATATTTAAAAAGGAAAAATGATATTGATCATTTCAGGATAGCAGCAGCAGAGCATTAAACCAAGGGCTAAGTTCTTGTTATAGCAGTTACTCTGAGAGTGCACAGACCTCATACCCATGAAATCCAACCCTTTGAAGCTAGTGAACCCCAGAATTTTAACCCTCTCCACATTCTATGAAAGTCTCTAAGTAAACAGATCTTCGGAACTAAGAAGTCAGGATTGCTACATAGAAGAAGCTTTACAGTTGTGAATTGCAGGCAGGAAATTTCAGAATCTAGTCTTGCTTTTTCCAGCTTCTGAGCAACGTTGGGAAAATGTTAGGCTCACTCAAAATAACCTTATTTGGAATAAATGGCGAGCAATAAAATTGCTTACTTTGAAAACCACTAGAAATCTCAGAATTACATTAAGTCACTAAAGATTTTCATGGGATTATTTTGGTAGAAATGAGCAAAATAATGAGCTAGAGGCATGGCTCAGACGATAGAGTGCCTGCCTAAGAAGTTCTAGGTCCTGGAGTAGTTAGGATTACAGACATGAACCATCAGCGCCTGGCAAGGTCCTTGTTGTGTGTGTGTGTGTGTGTGTGTGGGTGTGCGTGTGCATGCATGCACGCGCATGTGTTTTCCTTAGGATTCTGGTTAGAAATAGGGATTTCTTTATAAATTTAAGGGTGTTTACTGAACACTTAACTCTTTGTTAGTTACTTACTGTACTGAATGTGGCTTGCCAAAACTAGTTGCCGGGCACCAGTGGCTCCACCTTGAGCTGGAGAACTGAGCAAGAGCGCCCAGGACCAGATTTCCAGCACCTGACTGACCAAAAAACACAAACCATGCCTGGCGCTGGTGGTTCACGCCTGTAATCCTAGCTACTCAGGAGGCTGAAATATGAGGATCTCCGTTCAAAGCCAGCCCAGGCAGGAGAGACCGTGAGACTCCTATCTCCAATAAACCACCAGAAAACCGGAAGTGGTGCTATAGCTCAAGTGGTAGAGCGCTCGCCTGGAGCTGAAGAGCTGAGGGACAGCGCCCAGGCCCAGAGTTCAAGCCCCACGACTGACCAAAAAAAAAAAAAAAAAGAAGTTCTAGGTTCTGAGTTCACACCCCAATACTGCTAAATAGATCAATAGATCAATACTGCTAAATAGTCGATAGATGTATGAATTCTAAATATTAGGCTGACGAAATGGTTCAAGGAATAGAGTATCTGTGTAGCAAACACTAGGGCCTGAGTTCAATTCCTAGTATCACAACAAAAGCAAATCTCCAAGCTATCATTTTAATCACCTATAATGTACTCCAGTAACTCTTACTGCAAGTACTCAATTGTGAAAGCAATCATTTGGACAACAAAGCAAGTAGGATGTCATGTGGGTGACAAAAGGTGGTCCAACCATGAAGTAGCACACAGGGTACGCACTGAAAATTTGTCAGGGGCCAGGAGCTGGTGCTAAAAGTGGTTAGACTTGAAAGAACAGAAGAGGATTAAGAAAGGTACAAGGTTGCTCATCACTCCAGCAGAGTGTTCAAGAGAAGTTAATTTATTGTTTGAGAGCCAGGTAATTCTATCAGGCTCCATCCAGAAGCCCCGAGACACACAGGGACTAATAGTTATTTTCTAAACAGTATTTAGAAAATAAATGAGAAAAGTATAATTGAGAAAATATCTTCCATGCTACTAACAAGGAATGGGTCATGTCTAAGTGTAAGCCTTCCACACCTTTGGTCTTTTCAGATGCAGATGCCGAACAAAGAGACATGAGATGTTAATTCCTCAAGGAAAGATGGGCCTGTTTCACAATCATTTCCAACTTCCACAGGCAATTCAGCAGCCACAGCAAGGAAGTTATAGCTTTTGCCACAGCCAGTTCTCAATATACTCGCTTCCACCATCGCATCTCCGGACAAGAAGAAATACTCACCAGAATGATAAAACAACTGTTGAAGCCCTCATCATAGCCACAGTAATAGAAGCTGTATGACAAAACGCTCAGGCTTATGGCACTAATTATGATCCCAGCAACCGCGAGCACACTGCTGGTGATGTTCAAACCTACACTACCTTGGACCTAAAATGAAAACAAGTAATGAAGATCAATTAGGCAATGCAACAGCCTTCTCTGACACATCTCCATCGTGTCTCTTTCCTTTACCCACATGTTCCACCTTCTGTAGCTCGATTGAGCAACAGGCCTCTCCTTGGTCTCTTTCCTTATTGTACTTTCAACTCAATCTCTTCCCCAAAATATCACCTGTCATTCGCATTGTATCTTCAGATGACTCCTCGGACAACAAAAGATAAACTCTAAGTTTTATAATGAAGATTGCAAACTCCTTTACACTTTAGCTGGACCGTGCTGCCCATCTGCCTTCTAACTAGGCTTTGCTACAGATGCCTGAACACAATGTTTCCTAAAATGCTACTTAGTACTCACGGCTCTGTTCCTTTTGTCCCTTAGATCTCTCTGTGTCTTTACCTACATTGTCTTCTCATGGTTAGCATTTAAAAGAACTAAAATTGGGCTGGGAAGCTGGCTCAGTGGTAGAGTGCTTGCCTTGGATGCATGAGGCCCTGGGTTCAATTCCTCAGCACCACATAAGCAGAAAAAAGCCAGAGTGGCACTGTGGCTCAAGTGGTAGAGTGCTAGCCTTGAGCTGAAGAGCTGAGGGACAGCACCCAGGCTCAGAGTTCAGCCCCCACGACCAACAACAACAACAACAAAAGAACTAAAATTGCTTAGAAAGATGCGTGTGGTTTGGTGGGAATGCAGCCTGGGGTGCCTTTAAAAGGTAGTATTTTAGAGATGATGCTTCAAAGGCAGATTGGAGCCAGATTTGGAATTACTATATTTATTAAGGCATATTATATTATAGAACTTCTTGTTTATGTGTGTGAACATAGTTTACTATTTGTTCATCAGAGATCTTGCTTTTTGCTTTGTTTTAGGATCCGTGACACATCTTAGCATGAGAGTTATATATTAAACTTGTTTCTTTCTAAGTAATAGCTTATTGTGAACCTTTCAATTGCAAACTCAGAATCCTTTCTGGTTGAAATTGAACTATATATTTTAACTCTATCAGTTAAAGAAAACCATCATGCTACTCCAATGCTTGGTGTGATTCTCATGGGCTGGATGTCAAACTTCACTGTGTGTTTGGTTGGCCACGCTTGACATTTCTTCCCCAGAATTCTCTGCATCTGACAAAGGTTCCCTCTGCATTGATCTTCATACAACATCCAACCCCTCGTGAGGAGTTCTGTTGCAGGCCAATTGTTGGATTACAATTTTGGAAAAGTACACCTTTCAAGGTACAAAGCATGATCTTTCTTGATTTTTTTGGTGCCAGTCCTGTAGCTTGAACTCAGAGCCTATCTAGGTGATGCTCCTGAGCTCTTTTGCTCAAGGCTAATGCTCTACAACCTAAGCCATAGTCCCAATTCTGGCTTTTTGGTAGTTAATTGGAGATAAAAAGTCTCTTAGACTTTCTTGCCCAAGCTGGCTTTGAAATGTAATCATCAGATCTCAGCCTTCCAAATAGTTAGGATTACAGATGTGAACCACCAGCACCAGCCTCTCTTAATGTTTTAAACACATACACACAGATACCCCTACACAAACATAGCCAGGAAAAATGTGTGCATATATATATATGTACATATATATGTAATTAAAATTTTTTGTCAATCGTGGGCTTGAACTCATGGCCTGTGCACATCCCTGAGCTTTTTTGCTCAAGGCTAGCACTCTACCTCTTTGAACCACAGTGCCACTTCCAGTTTTTTGTTGGTTAATTGGAGATAAGGTCTTATGGACTTTCCTGTCCTGGCTGGCTTCAAACCACAATCCTCAGATCTCAGCCTCCTGAGTTGCTAGTGTTACAGGTGTAAGCCACTGGCACCCAACTCCAAAATGTATATTTGATTCAATCTTTCCTTTTCTGATACCAAAATAAAATAAATATCACTTACTAGACCTCTTGTAATTCTTATTCCTGCTGCAGTGGACAGAGATCCTGAAATAATAAACTAGTAAAAGAGAAACAAAATTAGGGGAGAAAAATCTTTAAACAGTCATTCAAAACCACAATTAACTGAAGTCTTAAATTTACATGCAAAAGACTATCTTAAAAGAAACACAGAAGTTTGCTAATAACTTTTTTTTCTTTTTCCTCATAAGAACAAAGGACTCCTACGAGACAGACCCCTTAGGAGAATGTATTAAAGAGATGTGTGACCATATCTGACATGCTTGCTGGAATTGTTCAGTGATGTCCTTGCTCTGCTGAGTAAACCAACCATAGGAGTGAAAGCCACTGGACTTCTTGTGAGGAAAGCAAAGCTGTCACTATTGAAGTCATTCTGGATAGAGCTTGTGACTAGATTGTAACTACAATATATCCTAATTTCACATTTTAAGTGATGATTCTCCTTAACTTCCTGTGAGGTGTACATTGACATTACCATTTAAAAATGTAGAAAACTGAGTAGTCAAGGAAGTATGGGATAGAATCAGGCTAAGGTTTCATCTGTAAGGGAGGAGATTTTAACAGCAGTGTCGCATTCTCTACCACAGCGTCAGACGGTCTGAAACTCACCATTACCGATCCCCAAATCGTGTACCCTGCATACACTGAAATAGGAAGGAGCCAAGTAAAAGGAATCAGGATGCACATCATTAATATTCCTAAGCTGAGATTCAGAAGGGCAATAATAATTTGCACAATCTAGAAGTGAAAAAGAAAGTAAAACCAGATTATTTGCCACAAAAATGGTATCTAGGCTGTCTCTCACTCATCCACTAAGCTACCTGCATTCCCCCAACTTCAATGTAATCAGATGAACTTCTAGATATTCTCTTCTCACAGTTTATCAATAAGAAACCGAAAGGTCTTAAAGAACTGTAGACATGATTACCTGCCAAAGGATACCTCAGGAGAAAAAAAAATCTATCATTATTTTAGAAATGTCGACATTAGGACTATGCTAAATCCTATTCAGGTATGCTTTTTCTGATACCCATGATGCTACCTCTGCCTTAGCTGTTACTATTCTTTGCCACATGCTCACCCACGAGATACCCAGGTACTAGGAAGAGATTCTTCTAACAGTAATTTGGAGAAGTAATTTGAAAAAAAAAAACTAGAATACAGGAGAAAGAACAATGAAGAAGAAATATGACTTGTCGTTTGGGTTAAAGGGCCTGAGGAAAAACTGAAAACAGAGGCATCTTTGTGGAGGAATTTCGGGACAATTTTCACCAGTGCATTAGAACAGATCCAAAAAAAATGAGCACAATTCATCAAAACTTGTGAGATGCAGTGCCTCATGGGAAATGTGTCATATGGGAGCAATGTATTGGAAAAGACAAGATAGCTAACATCAGTTACCCAATCTTTCATATTAGAAAACCACCAAGAGCAACAAGTAAATCTAAAGAAAACAGGAGAGAAAGTAAACAATAGAACATAAGTTAATGGACTGAAACACAAGAATGTTTCCCCCTATTTATTGTGACTTGCTGCACTCAGTTCTAGGAATATTTTTGTAGAATCCTTAGGATTTTCTGCATAGATGATCATGTCACCATCACATAAGGCCAGTCTTATTTGTCCCTTTCCATTACATAGGCACTTGCTTTACTACACGAGGGAGAACCTTCTACACTATATTGAATAGCAGGGAGGAAAGTGGCCATTCATGTCTTATTCTTGATCCTCATAACACACTGCTCATTCTTTTTCCATTAAATGTATCCTGTTACAAGAGCACAGTGTCAGTGTACCTCTGATCACATAAACTAATATTTATTGAAATGAATTCCAGGAAATGGAAACAGAGGGTTTTTTTCCCTTCATTGTTGCTGGGTTTGGTGGATATTTTCTTTTCCTGTTGCCTTTGTTTATCTGTCTTTGGGAAGGGAAGAAATGGAGGGACAAAGGGTGAACACATACAACACATGCAGCCATGGTACTCTCTAGACATTTGTTGAAAATGAACAGCACAACATGTGGGTGGGAATGAGAAGGAAAAATTGAGAGAGAGCAAGGAAAGGGGTGACATTGTCCAAAAAGAAAGAAGAAGTTGGTATCAGCTTGATCAGTGGTCCATTCACAGCAGCATTGTTGCTCCTCTCAGATCCGTGGCTGACTTACGCCCAGGATTTTAGGTTCCCCCTTCAAGAACTTCTCCGTCAGCCCTTTCCAGAGGTACGAGTGCAGACCTACAGGCTGCCCCAGCTGCTGCACACCAAAACTGGCCTCCAGTGTGGTCTGACCCGGGGCTTGCATGGTTGTCATGGAATCAGGAATGTGCTGGAATACGAAATACAATGAAGGACAACGTTCTGGAAACACCTAAAGAAAGACAGGATATTTGGAAGTCAGTTCCTCTTTTGAGAACCAATTCTGGAATAACTTCCCTTCCTATGTTATACTGTAGCTGATATTTTTCTTTTCTTGAAACCAAGAAAGTACAAGAAGAGGCATTTTTTTAGTAAAGATGGAGGAAGTGAGAGAAGGAGTAAGTCAGAAAGATGGAAAGAGAAAGCAGGGGATAGACAGACAGACGAGATCCTAGAAAATGTGACAGAAGGGAAATACAGAGAGCATTGAGTTAAATACGTTGGACCCCACAGATTATGGAAACGTTTCCCAGTTTATATCCTGACTCTGCTCAGATTTTTCCCTGTACCTATCATCTCCCATTGCTTTCACACAGCTATTTCTCCCACCGAATACAATTTCCATTATTAGTAGTGATTGACACGGAAGCTTCTCCCTGGACTAACGGTTTCATAGTTTTTCTGATCAGAGCAAAGTTACACACTAAAAGCTAGAAATCTTTCCAAGGCCTTCTTTACTGAGTGTGATTTTTGTCATGTTGAGTTTTTTTTCCCTTTAAGCTCTGGACTTTGGGGATAGAATTTATGGCTCCTAGGTATATGAGCACCATATACATAACCTCCTGTGGCCTTAGTTTAGATCCTGAAAGCCAATGGTTGGCAACGACACATCAAATCATCTTCCTGGAAGGTGGAATACTTGTCTTGGTTCTTCGTATTGGAAACTTGGTACTTTGTCATCAATGCTGTCTTAACTGCCCTCTATCAAATCAGTCATGATCTTGTAATCCTACACACCCATTATCCCAATCTCAGTATTCTCATCTTGCCAAAAGCAGTCACTTATGTTATATTCCCTTAATCTTCCCTCATGTCCATCCTCCACTTAATGACCAGAGTGATTATGTTAAAAATAAAAAGCAATTGCAGTCTCCTTTCTTAATAAGAGAAATTTGTATTCAATCACTTGTATGTTTAATCTTAAACTTACCTTGATACTGTCTCTATTTATTTATTTTTGCCAGTCCTGGGGCTTGGACTCAGGGCCTGGGCACTGTCTCCGAGTTTCTTTTGCTCAAGGCTAGCACTCTATCACTTGAACCACAGCACCACTTCTGGCTTTTTCTGTTTTATGTGGTACTGAGGAACCGGTCCCAAGGCTTCATGCATGCTAGGCAAACACTCTACCATGAAGCCACATCCCCAGACCTCTCTTTTTAGTTTTGAAGCTCTAAGTACTTTGACCTTACTTTATATTTTCCAAATCAGCAATTTTAATCCTGTGTTATGACATCTCCATTCTAAACCCAATTACAGGAATTTCTCACTTCCTTGTCTGTTCACAGCAACAACAGAAATATATTTCCATCATTTTTTTCTTCTCAGATATTAACATTATTGCAGTCTCTGCTTTTTCTCCAACACATTTGCACATTGCCCACAAATTACTCAACCAGGGACAAAAAGGGTTTAAGAAACCTGTGTTAATGCCTACCACACAAGGCATAAATGTTGTCAAGGTAAAAAAATGAATGTGTGCTTTACTTTCTTTTTGCAAAGGAACCCTACCCTTGCTCTCAGATCTATTTTCAGACCAAAGATTTAGGAAAGGTAGGCCCTATCTCCTATCTTATTGTAACTGGGTAAAAACCTTAAGAAGTCAAGTCGGTCACACAGTTAAGAAATATATTATTCCTCTCCCTCTATCTTAGCTGTACCTCATGCCTCTGACTGTAGCCAGGCTAAAACCTGTTCTATAGTCGATATTACCTTATCCCTGTTCTCACCATTCTCTGTGAAAATATACCTTTTTAAGTGGCAGGAGGAAGGGTGCATAAAGGTAGTCATGGTATTTAGATACACTATGGGAAAAAATGAACTATGCAACTTGTAGGCAGGGATGGGTGAGGAAGGAATTGGAGGAAAGTGAAGGACATTGTCCAAGAAGGATCGTACTCATTACCTGACTTCCGGAATTGTAACCCCTCAGCACAACACCTTAATAAAAACAATAAAATTATATTTTAAAAGATACATTTGAATCTTAATGATGAGCTACAAGGTTAGTTATTCCTGGAAAAATGAGGGGGGGGGGTAAGAAATTATCAAGACTTTCTGACCAGTAAATTTCCTTTACATTTGCAAAACTCAGAATATCTGAAAACCTACAAATAATAGGCGCCTGTTTATCAGAAGAAAGAGATGGCTCCAATATTTTAACTACCATGAAATCTGGTACACCTGTATCTCTTACACTTCTACAGACTCCCCTACAGAAGCCTGCACCTGCAACCTCTGAGCAAGTTGGTCTTTGTTGGCAATGGCCTCCATATGTTCATTTACAAGTTCTCCAAACGAATCCTTGTCCATATCCTGACAGATGATCCCAGCGCCACTGGCCTTTAAGACTACCAGACAATGAACTTAAAGTCAGCAAATTTAAAACACTGCTAGTAATTCTTCTTCCAAGTATGTACCTCTATAGGGTGACTGGAAAACTCTGTGGGACACACAGTGCATAAAATAATTCCTTAGAAAGGCAAAGTCAAAGTTCAACAAAATAAATGCCAGGAAACAGCTGGAAAGGGGTGGGGTCACGGGGAAAGGGAGAGACAGAAGAAGAGAAGGGATTTACTGTATATCCTACAAAATGAAGAAGAGTGAGGGAAGGATGGGTGAAAATGTTGAAAGAGGTGACATTGAGCAAGATGCATTGTATTCATAAACTGCTTTGTTAAATGGCAACTCCTTTGCACAACTACTTAAAGTTAATATAATAAATAAAATGTTTTCAATGAATTCCTACCTCTTCACATGGGCCGGGTTCTCTATACTCAGTCTGATGCTGTCTTTCTAAGAATTACTGGCAAAAAATGTCACCTGTTTCCTACCTTCCCATCACAGCAACGCACTTTTATTTTTTGTCAGTCATGGGGCTTGAACTCTGGGCCTGGGCGCTATCCCTCAGCTCTTCAGCTTAAGGCTAGCGCTCTACCACTTGAGCCACAGTGCCACTTCGGGGTTTTTTGGTGGTTTATTGGAGAGAAGAGACTCACAGACTTTCCTGTCTGGGCTGGTTTTGAACCGCAATCCTCAGATCTCAGCCTCCAGAATAGCTAGGATTACAGGCTTGAGCCACAGGCAGTTGGCCCCCACTTAATTTTAGTGCATTTTTATTGTTATTATAAAGTTGTACAGAGGAGTTACAGTTATGTAAGTCAGGTAATGAGTATATTTCTTTTTGGACAAGGTCACCCCTTCCCTCACTCTCCCAATTTTTCCTTCCCATCCCTAACCACAGGTTGTATAGTTCATTTTCAACATAGTGTTTAGTGAAGACCACTGCTGTATTTGTCTACCCTTTGTCCTGTCATTTCTGTGCCCCCTTTATCCTCCCAAAGAGGTAAACAAACAAGACAAAAGGAAAACAAAAAAAGCAAGAAAGAAAACAATCTTGTTCCTATTTCCTGGAGTTCCTTTCAATACATATTATTTTATGTGAGCAGATATACCTATTGTGCCTTTATTTTCCTCTCCTAAGAATATCTTCCCTTATAGTAACCCACTTGTTTCTGACACAGGGTAAGACAATTCCCCACGGCACACTAAATGCTTATTAATTAGGAGTCACTGTCCCAATTTCTCCCCAAATCAAATAACCCAAAGTTGTAGAGAATATTACATTGATAGGAAAATAGAGAAAGAATCAAACACATAGTTTCCCAGATGGTTTTGGAATCTAGTGAGATGGTCGGCAAATACAGAGCCCTTACTTTTGCCTGTGGTACAGAGATGGGGAAGAATAGACAATCTTCCCTCTTATAATTAACTCCTTGTGGGGCAGCTCCACCACCAAGCTTACCTTTCCTCATCTTTTTATCAATAGATCCACCATGGACCCCAATCACTTTAGAGGAAGCAAGAAAACAAATCTCAAGGGTCATCCTCCCTTTTCAAAATCCCATAAAATAGAGAGCTCAGAAGAGGACTGAACATGGATGAGTTGTTGTAGGTGATGATGGTGTAGAAATGGTGACCGGGGCAGGTTAAAGCCTAGTTTGGGGTTATTATTACTTTTTCTCAACAAGTGAGCATGCAGCTATTTCCCTTCTCTGCGTTTATCTCCTCTCCTCTCAGTTGAGAGTGTATTACAAGCCGGGCACCAGTGGCTCATGCCTGTAATCCTAGCTATTCAGGAGGCTGAGATCTGAGATTCGTGGTCCAAAGACAGCCCAGGCAAGGAAAGTCCATGAGACTCTTACCGCCAATAAACCACGCAGAAAACTGGAAGTATCACAGTGGCTCAAGTGGTAGAGCACTAGCCTTGATCTGCAGAGCTGAGGGACAGCATCCAGGCCAGAGTTCAAACCCCATGACCGACAAAAAAAAAAAAAAAAAGGTGTACTGGGCAGAATTTCTTGAACTTCTTTCAAATCTCCACACAGGTAAGGATTTTCAAGGTGACATGTATGAATTTTTCTATTGGTAGACTTTCCCAGGAGAACTTCATTTTACAGCTTGGGAGACTAGCAAATGATGTCACAGAGAATGAGATCAAGCCACAAACTCAGTTAGATCAGGGAAAGGATCTCTGACGGAGGACATCGCCTTTACCCTGTACCATCTCCACCAAATTCCGCACGTGGTAGTGCTTTCCTTCATGGGTGGAAATTATAAGAACATGGTAGGAGACAGAGAATGAACACTGTACAAGAACGAACAGTAGGGATATATGAAGGCTCAGTCAAAAGTCTGAACAGTTCTGACATTTTTTTATAGCCAAAGATTCATAAAACCAATTCAACTCCAACAAATTCATATGACACCTAACTTTGGTTTAGGGGGGAATCTTTAGTTTTTCCTTGCCCCCAGCATCTCCTGTTTATCTGTCCCAAAGTCTGTTTCAAATGCCACATGGATACATTAAATGTTCCCTTGACCCACTCTGCAGAATTCCAGTTTATGCCATGGAAGATGAACTCATTTTTTCCCATTCCATTCCTAGAAATCTTAGAAGAGTTGAAAAAAATCAGCCTCAAATACCTTGGAAAGCCAGACCCAGAACTCACCTGCTTCAAGTCTGCAATGTCTGCTTGGTGTCTGATGGAGGCCCAGGCTCTCAGAACGTCTACTGGCTTCTTGGTTCAGATAAGATTCCCTTCCCTTGCTCTGTCACTAGGTTATAATCTGTAAGTTTTCTTCTAAATTCTAAAGGCTCTTAGAATTTCTCAAAAACACACACACACACAAAAACCCAGCTAGTTCCTTTTTTATCTCGGAAGTGCGAGTGGACTGGACGTCCCTAGTAGGGGTGAATATACCTATTGTGAAATTCACAGAGAACTTGCAGGGACTTGGCAAGCCACAGCGATCAGCCCTGGGTACAAGGGGGAGAATGGACTGGGCATCAGACTCTGTTTGAAATTTTTCATCAACACAATCTTTTCAGAAAGCCCATTTCGATGCTTTTGTACATTGCTGGATTATCCCTGTCTTCATTTCAAATTCAGATGTGGTATTACCTGTGATGATGGAACATCATCACAAATGTCCACGGAGATATTTGGAAGCAACCTGGTTTCATAGTAATAACTAATGAGCCCCCTTCCCAAAGCCAAAGGATCCAACTGGCATTGAGATGTTTTATATTGTTAGTTCTCCAGAAACTAAGATTCCTTGATTGTCAAATAAAAATAAGCCTCACTCTAAGGGAAGAGTAAATTAGTCCATTTTTCCATTGTCATAACCTAACCCTTGTTATTGGATAGTCTGTAAAGAAAACAGGGTTATTCAGATTATAGTTTTGGAGCTCCAAAAGCATGGCCCTAGCACCTGCTGGCTCCAGTGAGAGTCATCCAGCTACATCACAACACGATAGAAAACAAAATGGCGGAAGAGTGTGTGAGAGGTTAAGATCACATGCAAGACAGGAGAGAGGATACCAGCTTTCTGTTCTTGTAACTACCCATTCTAATGGGGACCAACCAGGGTTTCATGAACACTACCTTTCTGAGGGCAAAATTCCCATCTGCCACCCGTTAGAATTCCCACTGCCATGTGGCGGACTCCTCTTCTAACACATGAGCCCTTGGGGGACAAACCATGATAAAGAGTGGGAAAAGAGGTGCTCACCTCTGGTGTCTAAAAGTTAGACTTGGCCAGAGAGCATACCTTAAAGAACTGGTTAGCTGCTTTTAACCAGTACAATTAGATTCCCACAAAGGGGGTTAAGGATCCCATAAAATTAAAACTACTTCCCCCCCCAATTTAAGAAAAACACCCAAACCCCTGCAGCTAACCCTGACAACTACCTTCACTCACAGTGCTTTATACCTAAATCATGATGGGGGAAATGAATAAAAACAGAGAACCACTGCTTTTATATGCTTTGCAACAATCCAGATGATACAACAATCCAGATACCTCTGCTCATGTCTTACAACAGTCAATCAGGAAAAGACATAAATTTGCTAAGGTGCATATTCATTTAATCACCAAAGTACTGAAGATGTCTGGCTTTTATTCTGTAATGTTTCTAAGACTGTGTCCATTAAATGCAAACCTTTGGAGGGAGTCTTGGCAGAACAGGAGAAGTGATACACATTTGATAATCAGATTGACTTAAATATTATTGATGGCATATAGGCTAGCCCATGCTCTAGCTGTTTCTATGGCTTGGGCTTCATTGGTCTTCCACTGCTCTGCTACATCATTTGCTAATGGATCGTCTGGATTAGGAGTATAGCAGAGCTGTGTGGATCTGCTATGCTGGGGACCACTTACCTTTCAAAAAATCTAAACATATTCTTCCCAACTTGTCTACATTAGGATGATACATTTTGGTCATGGAACATACATTAGGTGCTGCCTTTCGGTGTTCTTCTGGAAGGAATAGTTCAAGTTTAGAGTTCCTTCCCCCATGCTGGAAGTACATTTTAAAATTCTTCCCTGCCCTTTCTCAACTTCCTGATTGACTTCCTTTTCAAAATTAATTCTAGGAAAACATTTTGCATGAGAACTCTGGTGTCTATTGTATTGTAATAAATTCTGAGAATCATAAAAAAGTCCCTCCCTCAAAGAGGAAATCCTGAAGGCCAGCAATAACCATATGGAAGTAGTGGATGTTGGTCTCATCTGGTTCTGCTTTAATGCCAGAAACTGGTTCAGCCAGCAAGCACTGGGTTTCCTTAATGACCCTGCAGGGCAGCCGCCATCTTGTCAAACCCTGAGTTTGGCCTTAGCTCTTGTCTCTGGCTCTGCTCACCTCACGCACAAGTGCAAGTCCCAAGCTGCACTTCATCCATTTATTTAAATGATTGTATTATTGCCTTTGTAGTCAGAGATGACCTCGTGAACATTTTCCTATAGATTTACATTCCAATCTCAAATCCATAGGCTCTAGAATATTCAGATGCAGGGTAACGAAGTAGACAGTGACATGTGAAGTAAATGTAGGCCAAATTATGTAGTAGTGTTATTGTGAAATTTGATGCCTAGAACTCAGAACTAGTTATGCTGGGTTTTTTTAAAATCAATTTTAACATTCAAAGTTTTTTGTTTGTGATAATTGTCACTGACAAAGGGAGCATGTTTGGGCCATTTTAAGTAGACCCGACATAATTAGGAGTTATACTATAAGGTGTTTTATTCAATACAAGAAAATGCCAAACATTTGTCTTTCCTTGTGAATTAGGAAGGAATCCCTCGGGAAGGAATCCCAGTTATTGCATTACTTGTATATCCCTGTCTTTACATTGTTAGAGCCCCAGTCTGTCTTGACTCAGACTTCAAATCATCTCACTAGAATCAGATCTTTTTCTGGCATCTCTCAGCTCTGCTATCTTTAGTTTTTCTCTGTCACAAACTTCATATATAGTAGCTTGGGACAGCTCACAGTGGCAGATTTATATCGTCACAGTTCTGAGCTCCATCTAAAAAGCAAAAAGAGAAGTTTTACTGATCAGTGGAATCTAAATGGTACAATTGGACCATGGTGTGTTATTCACACCACTGGTCATCAAGCTGAGCCAGAACCCATGGCCAGCTGGGTTGAATGAGGTTGTGTTTTCCCTGCAGCCACTCTGAGGTCCTATGAGTAGTATCCACACATGCTACTAGGTCAACCTCTAATTTAGGGGATAGAATTTTCTCCACACTTCTACATAAACCTGGGGTAAAGAAATAAGGGGTCTTTAATGGAAACTGGCTATGACTAGTGGAACTAATGGAAATAAATTCTATATCAAAAGTTAAATATTAGAGAGATACTCATTCGAGAGAGAAGCACAAATTTTATTAAGATATTGTGATAAGTAGAGGAATAGATGAGGATGATTTTTATTCATATTTTATTAACACCGGTTACAGTGACTGTCACCACGTCTTCATACAAGAACATAAAGCATGTTGGCCAACTCCATCCTCTCTGATACCAGTCCACCCCACAGCACCCCGAGCCAGACATGAACCGTCACTCATTTTTAATGTCTATTAAATAGAAAGTATTTTATTTAAGGTTAACAAAATGATCACGGGTTACTCAATGAACACCACTGCTGCAATTACCTCATAGTACAGAAAACATTAAATTTCAACATTAAACAATACTATAAAAATAAATATGTGTAATGGAAGAAATCATAAAGAATATATTTTGAAGTTGAAACAAAAAAGCAATAGCACTTATTGATAAGTAAACTGTAAGAAGTAATAAATATTATGTGATAAGTAAAATGACAAATGCCTCTAAAATATAACTTTATTAAAGGAGACATAACAATAAATTGAAAGAATGATAGTTGGTGGAAAAATATAATTACATGGAGCTCTGTGAGAAGTCACGGGACGTGTAGTTGTTGTACAGTTACCGTTGTGGTCCCGGTGTGGCACCAGATAGAGCTAGAGAAATCTCAGAGACCACAGGAAAGTTCCAAATCTTCTCTGCCAGTGTGGTCCTCTTCATAATTAGTAGAGAGTACCCAACACCTTAGGAGGATGACAGATAAACAGAAGGACAGAGAAACAAAGACAGAGAGACAGAGACAGAGAGAGATCTTGTGTTTGGGGACCACAAGGCTACAGTGCATGGTGTCATTGCTCTGCTGTCTTTGTACTGAGATGAAGACCCCATCAGGTGCTTTGCTGAGATGGTCAGCATTGATTGCCACTTGCCTGCCATCAAGCCTTTGTAGCTTCCTGCACCCTTCCCTTGTGTAGGTGGGCATAGGTTCCCTTCTTCTAGGAAAGGAAAGCAGAGGCCTACAGAGGCTAATGAATGTGGATGAGAGACCAGAGTGTGGGCGGGAGTTGAGGGCACTCTAAACTTGGTTGGCAGGGGGCCTCACGGCCAGAGAAAACTGCAGAGAAAGAAGAGGCCACAGGGAAGGCAAGTTTTGCTGAGTGCTTGGGGCTCAGTGGGTTGGAGGCCCCTGGAATGCATGCTGTGCAGAGGGCCTGAGTCCAGGCCTGCCCCATGGTGCTCCTTGGAAACCTCCTTGTTCTCAGTAGGAAGTGCTCTGGGGAGGTGCTGTGCATTCTGGAAAGCAGGCTGTGCCTGGAGGTCCTGATCATCAAGGCAGCAGGAAGGGCAGGAGGGGAATCCTTGTGCCCCCTCTAGGCCTAGCTGGCGTGAGCTCGAGTCCCAAGTTCTTTCCTGAGCAAGACAAGATAGGTTTCAATAGACTCAGTTTCCAGGCAGGGGCCCCAGGCCCTTGGAACTCCTGGTGCTGGACTGTGGGTGGCAGCGTCCTGACTCCCATCTGGTGTTTAGGAGCTTCTCAAATGGTTGGTGTGTGTCCCAGTCAGTACTGCTGACTAGCTCTCTGTCCCTCTTCCACCAGAGCTGAGGATCCCTGATGACACGAATGCGTTTTATGCCGTGAACTCTTTGGGCAACTCCAATTTCGTGCTCCAGAAGAGGACATTCCCCCCAGAGCACCACGCTCAAGTATGGAGCCGGCTTCATCCTTCTTCCCAGGAGGAGAAAGGGACAAACTTTTAAGAATACCGTGTGTAGATGTCATCCATTGGGTCTGGCTGGCCAGGGGCTAAGCACATCCAGACTACAGTGGCCCAGGCCACATCCTCCATTGACCTCCAATCCTGAAAACATTCAGAATCTTTCCTCCACAATCCCCTCCTGATGTCTGGAGGACAGTGGTTCTGTGGTCCAGGCGATAGCCACCCTTCTTGGATGCTAAATCCAAGACACACTCCAGATCGTTTATCTACAATCTCTTAAGGTCAAGATGACAGTGGTAACGTGGCCCAAGGCTACACGTCACCTTCCCTTGACCTCAGATCCAGGATGTATTCACAATCCTTCCAATAAAATCCTCACCCAATGTCACAATGACAGTTACAATGTGGCCAGGCCACACACACCCCTTCCTTTCACCTCAAATCCAGGACACACAACGGATCACTTGTCCACAGTGTTCTACTAGTTTCAGAATGATGCCTGGCACTGGACACACTGACTGTCTCTCCAGGGGCTTCCTCGGCGCTTCAAGTGCTATAGAGGATCAGCTGACATTCACTCGAATAGAGCACGGGCATGGTGCTCTCACTTGCCCCTAGCTCTGCTCTCTACACTATGCTCCCACTTTTAAGACTGTGATGTAGGTAACTGCACTCTGTTCCTGTGAGTTCCACAGGCCACGCCCTCACCAAGCTACTCTGAACTCTCCAAGTTCTCTTCCTGAGGAAAGCATTTGAGCTCTGACCTTCCCTTCCCTATTCTTCAGCTATTCTAGACCTTTTCAGGGTACACCAGAGTTTCCTATGAGGACCGAGAGTGAGACAGTAAGTGTGGCCCACCACGCATCCCAGGGCTTCCAGAGTCCTGGAGGAAAGGCCTCTGCTAGCCCTCACTCCTCACCCCTCCACCGAGCGCAGACGGTGCCCGGGGCTCAATGCCGAGACAGATGACAGGCCATTCTCCTCAGAGACAGCATCCTGGGTATTGGAGAGCAAAGGCGATTTCAATTATTTCAGGTGTGGGTTGTTGCCCTGTTGACACTGTATTTGAATGCATACTGGAAAGGAAAATATTTACCGACTGTGATGAAGACGATTTTGAGACACACACGTCCATCCTTGAATACTGGGATGATATAAGGAGGGGGTATGGGATGAATTGAGGAATTGTTTATTGCTCAATACTAGTAAGAGAGAGGAAGCCTGACACAGGAGGCTCATGCCTGTAATTCTTGCTACTCAGGATGCTGCGATCTGAGGACTGCAGTTCAAAGCCAGCCTAGGTAGAAAACTCCCTAAGAGACTTATCTCCAATTGACTAAATGAAAACCAGAAGTGCCGCTGGGGCTCATGGAGTTCTTGGCTTAGTGCTCAGATATAACATGGCAGCCTTTCTTGCCTTGTAGTAGACAAGGAAAAGATGAGCCGCACAGTAGAAGGTGCAGGGAAAAAGAAAACAAGAAACTTAATGTCCTTTAGCACATAAAATTATCTCAAGTCTCAGTCACTTGGGACCAGGTGAGAAAATGCAAATACAATTGATCAGAAAGGCCACATTCTATAACATTGCTGTGTTCTGACATCAGTGCTTACCTTTACCTGACATTGCATCTGAATGAGATGTAGGCAGCACATTCATGTACTTTCTAATTGTATTCATTTTTGCTCTGTAATTCAAAAAATTATTGAATATTCTTATGTGACTGCACGACCTCACATATGGCAATGAATATAGATTTAAATAGAGTCTTACCCAGAAAAGAATAGCAGAAGTTGGAGAAGGAAAGGGGAGAGAGAACAAATGAGAGACAGAAAAAAAGAAAGAGAAAGAGGATTTTATCCAACTCACACACAATAGCTTGTGCACATATAAGAACTTTACTAGCCCGTGGTGCTTTTTATGAGCTATGGAAAGAAGCAGGAAGACAGGAAAGAACCATACATCTTCACTTCCTGAAGAAGAAAGAAGTACATCCTTATAGGCATTAATGGCTCACATCTGTAATCTTAACCACTCAGGAGGCTGAGATCTGAGGACTGCTGTTTGAAGCCAGCCTGGGCAAGAAAGTCAGTGAGACTCTTATCTCCAATAAACTACTAAGAAAAAGCCGGAAGTGGCACTGTGGCTCACATGGTAGAGTGCTAGCCTTGAGAAAGACAATCTCTGGGACAATGTCTAGGCCCTGAGTTCAAGCCTCAGGACTAGCACCAAAAACAAAAAACAAGAAACAAAACTCCTCAAAGGCAGGGCAGACACATGGCAAGAACATTAAACGAGAAAGCAGAAATATGAATTCTGTACAAAGACATCATTAATTCACTTCAGTAATATCTTTTGGCCTTTCTGACTCTGACAACTTAATGCCCTTACATAAAATATTTTAGGATGAAGAAAATACATTCCAGGTGCTGTTGACCACCTGGCAAACACATCCATGAATATGAACTGGGTTCTGTTACTCTCTCAAATATAATTCTTGAACTAATTCAGGATAAATCTGTTGTTGATTTGCTGGTGGCATGCAAATTTCCTTCAAATGGTGCAGGAGATGTTGCTTTCACTGTGTGAAGATCTGATGGCAGGACTAACACAACCTGTGAAATCAATCAGAATATTACTGATTCACCAAAGGTCCTCAGAAATCCCTTTCCCTTCAGACATAATGTCACAACCTCCACAGCCTTCTCTCTTGTCTTTGAATCTCTTAGTCATCTTGGGAGGCATTTGGGCATTTGTTAGATCAGGCTAGATCTAGAACGCATATTCAGTGAGGGATCTTTGGCCTACAATGCTCATGGCCGTTGCTGAGACTTGGAGTGAACCAATCTAATGCGTGGATGTGAGCCCAGTGAGGTCAGGAAATCAAGGTGTTACACAGAAGGCAGAGCCGTGCTTGCAAACCTATTTGCACTGTTGATGACAGAAAGAGATCCACAGCATGATTTTCTGATTACTGCAAAACCATGCTGTCCTATAATGGCAGAAATTTTCACCAAACTAAAATACCACTGTGGTCCTTCTTCCACAACCTCGTGTGACATACAGCTGTTTGGGGGCAGTGATGGACAAGGAAAGATAGAAGATACAGGAACATAGACATAGACCACTGCCCTTCTCCTTTCACACAGGAGATTCAGTGGGAGTAACGTTTACCTGCTCTATACATAAGCTAGAGTAGATGGAGCTCAGTCTTAAATATTTAAATCTGGATCCAGGCACCAGTGGCTTATGCCTGTAATCCTAGCTACTCAGGAAGCCAAGATCTGAGGATCTGGGTTCGAAGCCAACCTGGGCAGAAAAGTCCATGAGACACTTATCTCTAATCACAGAAAAGCTGGAAGTGGAGCTGTGATTCAGGTGGCTAGCACTCGAGTGCTAGCCTTGAGCAAAAGAAGCTCAGGGACAGCTCCAAGGCCTGAGTTCAAGTCCCAGACCTGGCACTATCTATCTATCTATCTATCTATCTATCTATCTATCTATCTATCTATCTATCTGTCTGTCTATCTCTATAATATAGATATATAATCTATAATATTTATAATAGCTATAGATAAATATAGATATGGATATAGATATCTTTGAAGTTCACTAAAGAATTATCTCATCTCCAAAATGCTTAATGCACTAGTATTCCCAGCTTTCTACACTTTCTGAGAAATTCGTACTTCTAGAGTGAAGTATGAGGGTAATGTGAAATCCCTGGAGTATGATAGGTCTGTCTCCCTTCTGTGGCCTATGAGGGGGTATAGTATTTTCTGAGAAATGAAAATATGTAAAAGATGAAAGGTTGTAAATATCAATATAAATAAGCACTCAACATTCTCAACAACCATGATCATTTTATTGTTTGTCTGGGAGTTGTGTCTGGGCAGCTGGTAGAGTTTCACTAGCCACTTCCCTTCCCTAGAACCCTTAATGCTTGCTGGATTCCCTGACCCTGCTATTCCTCGGTCCTCTTTCTGGAACTCTTTTTCTCTTTTTACATTCCACTTCCCCTTTCTATGTAGGAAATCTTTCTGCGTAGCAGCCCAGAGCATCTGCTGTGGGTTTTGGGGTAAGACAACAGCCAGATGTGCACAAGCTAGGAGAGAAGTTTTATCTCAACATTTCCTCAATAGTTATAGTAGCTAAAAGATATAATAGCTAAAAGATAAAAGATAAGGTAGTAGATAAAATTCTGGCACTCTAAGGGGGCTTCTCTACTGAGAAATGTTCTTGGACCTAAACCCAGGAGATGTCCTTTGATGTGGGAGTAATGGAAAAGTAACTTCTTTGCTCATTGAAATATGCAAATATGCATAATTCTAAGGTAAAACTCATGGAGAGAATGGCTATCACTCCTGTGAGTGGTCACTGATCAGTTGACTCTGAGTGTCTTGATATTCAAGCAGGACGCTGGTGGCCCACACCTGTAATCCTAGCTACTCCGGAGACTGAGACCTGAGAATTATGGTTTAATGCAAGCCCAAGGCAGGAAAGTCTGTGAGACTCTAATCTCCAATTAACCACCAGAAAACCGGAAGTGGGGCTGTGGCTCAAAGTGGTAGAGCACTAGCCTTGAGCGAAGAAGCTCAGGGACTGTACCCAAGTGCTGAGTTCAAGCCCCACAACTGACAAAAAAAAAAATCATATGAACTTCTAGCATGTGAGCCAAAAGCCTGAAAGCACTTGAAATCTTTGTCCTCAAGTGTCAGAGGAACTGGCTCCTGGGATGCCAGCTGAGGATTTGTGTGCTGTGAGGTTGTGTATGCTAACATGCATAGCCTCGGGGAAGAGAAAACTCCTTCAAAGTCTGGCAACAATCAGGATGCCCAGCCATAAAACTAGGGGAAGGCATGCAGAACATGCCCTTCCTGCTCCTCTGAATAATCCCATAAACAATCCCTCGAAATTCCCTTTGTGTGCATAAGATAGCTCACCAGCAATTTGCTTGTTCTTTTTAACCTTTGATCATGTAAAACTGCTTCACATTTGTTGACGAAGGTTAACTTTTCCTGCTTACTGACTCTAGATTAACTCCCATCGTCTGCATATATGTAAGACGGTTACTTTCCTTGCCTGTATGCCATACCTAAGTATGTGATGCTTTTAGTAAGCTTTGTCTATACCCACATGGTGCAAGCCACTCTCTGCCTACCAGACACTGAGCTCCCAGTCTCGCTGTGAACAGCAACACTCAAGATTTCCTCAGGGAAGAACTACAATGACCTGAATTCTACATCTGACGGGAAATGAATTCTGCAACATAAGCATGGGGAAGAAGCAGAAGCTGCAGATGAGATCTCAGCCCAGCCAACTCAATGACTACAGCCTGGTGACAACCTGAGCAGAGCAGAACCGAGCAGAGGGCCCAGCTAAGCTGAGCCCACACACCTGAGCTCTGGAAGCTGAGAGATAACAAACGTGTTGTTTTCAGCCTATATGTACAGTTGTACAGTTGATTACACAGCAAACAACAAGTGCCCTATTCACATGAAGGCCAATACTCACCCCACCAGGGTTACAACAGGTTGCTTTGCATCCAAATGCTGAGAGGGACACAGCAACGCAGAATTCCAGCACGCTTAGCATGAGCACCATGCCATCCAAACCCTACAATGAAGCCATAACAAAGGAATGTGAGGAACTGTGGAGACTGTAAGTTTGAGTAGTATACTATTAATCACCATGGCTGCTGGAGAATGCCTTGGCCAAGTCATAGACTTCCCAATGTCATTGTTTTCACTGATTAGGATGAAAATTGATTTCCTTCCACCCAATCATTTTTCATTACAGAACTGAGATATGAAAGTACCTTAAAACATTGAAGGAGTAGAAGGCAAGAAGAATTTTAAGATAACTGTCATTTTAGGCTTTCTGAGAACTAGCAATTCCATATAACTGATCCAATAATACGATATATATGTAGGTTATTGTAGGCAACGACTTCCAAGAAGATCTTAGAACCTGTGGACGCATCCAGCTACATAGTCAAATGGAATCCAGTTTTCAGATGGAGTTAAGGATAGTTGTTAAGAGGGGGTTTTATTCTGGATGGTTTAGGTGGATCTAGAGTAGTTACAACATTCTAGAAAGCAGAAGCAGGAAGAAGTACCAAAGCCCAAGAGATGCGGATATGTTGTGATGCTTCATTTGAAGATCAATCAGGAAAGTCAGGAAACAGAGACATCTACTGGAAGCTGGGGGAAAAAATCAAAACTGATCTTTCCACTAGCTCTCAGAAAGAGATACAGCCCTAAGACTTTGATTTTATCCAAATGAGACCACTTTCAAACTTATGATCTCTCTAAGAAAATAAGTCTGAATTATCTTAAGACACTAATTGAAAAAGACAAGGAAATTACAAAAAAAAGCAAATGAAAAATGGAAGGAAGCCAACAGAAAATAGAGTGGCCAAGCAACATTTTAATGGTAAAATTCAATGACATATTTAAGTTTTCTATGATGTAACACAGTAACACTTCTTCTTGTACTTACAAAATGCTGTGTATGTGATCATTTGGAGGATGAAGTAATAGCGATAGTATCTCAATGAAGGCAAACTTCAGAGCAAATGTACCAAAGATTGAGAGTTGTGGGTCATGATAGTTGAGGTGACAAGGGACTAACCTTACAAGGATTTTCAGAGATATCAAGGATACTGGCTTTCTCTCAATTTATGGGATGATGTTTAAGACCATTTTAATTTATTACTAAAATCATGTAACTCCATCAGGATCCATCAGGAAGCTCGAGGCAGGGGGCATGCAGGACATCTGGGCTCTATTTTTGGAAGACATAACTTACTCACTGATCAGCATTTGTAAATTAAATAGGAAAAAATCATATCAAATGCTCCATGGAGAAATTCTTAAGAAGGAGTAAGTATTCTATAACATGAACCTCCTTCAGCATAGAGAGAGGAGGAACAGTATGAGGCCTTCACTTCATGCCTAAATCAAATAGAGGTCTGTTTCTCAACCATTTCCAACCTTCCAGAAACACAGTGTTCTTGGGGCTACCGGCAGTGCAGCAGAGATCGCCCACCACTGTAGCATCCCGTGAGAAGAGGATATACTCACCAGTAGAAGGATGAAGGACTCACTACTTGGTATGTGACCGTAGCTATAATCCTGTAAAAAGATCCTCACGCTGAACGCACTGATTATAATCCCCGCCGCAGCAAACACAGAGGCAACGGTGTTCAAGACTACACTGCACTGCACCTAAAAGGAGTAAGAATCACTAACAGGTCACACGATCAGGCATGCATCTGCCCATCACTTTACAGCCTCTATTTCTTTCCCAATGTGCGTCATCTTCTTTATCTTGATTGTTACAACACTGTCAACTTACCTTTTTCCTTCTTGTGGTTTAAACTCTAATCTCTTAACAAAACAAAAATGTGGCATTGACCCTCCTGGGTTAAATACATCAAATGATTCCCTGAAGTGTGAGAGCTAAATGCTACGTTTCCCAGCAGGAATTCCAAACTCCTTTCCATAAGAGCTGGTGGCCTGGTCTGTCTGCCTGCTGCTATGCTCTGCTCTGGGTGCCTGGCCTCCCATGATTCGCGCAGTGCTCTTTGTAATATAGCTCCACTGGGTATCACTTCTTGCATTGCTCTTCTCATGTAAGAGTATGAGTTTTAAATGTTATATTAATGTGTGCTGGCATGTGCCTGTAATCTCATCATTTAGGAAGCTGAAGGGAAGATCAAAAGCTTGAGGCCAGTTTGTGCTACAGAACAAGATTTTGCCCTAAAAAACAACAAAGCCCTCCTCTCCCCAACCAAACAAAATTTACCATGAAAATCTGGGAGGTTCAATATGAATTTTTAATAGTAACAGGTGGAAGATATGCCAGGGAAACAGGTGGAGGCCAGTTTTAAAAGGCCCAAGTCTATCTTTGGAGAGAGAAATATCAACTACTGTCTTTTGCCAGAAAAATGCTTCTGATCTACTCTTGATCTTCCATTTTATTGTCTTTGTGACTGATATACAAGCAGGAGGTTGATTACGGAATTGGATTCTTCCACAGTAATAGCTGAGTATGAGTGTATTTCCTGCAAACTCAAAATCCTTTCTGGATATAAATTAAATACACATTTGAATCTGGTGGTCTAGGTGTCATTGTCATGGACTTCTACTTCCCAAGCTTTGTTTAAATGTTTCCACCTCAATGTTTCTTCTCCAGAATTCTCTGCATCTATACATAGGCTCTCTGAGCAACAACTTTCATGCAAAATTCAGTCCTATATGAGAAATGCTATCACTAGATAACTGTTTGGCTAAAAATTTTAAAAACAGATAATTCTAGATTAAACTCCAAGGACCCATTGCAACAATGAGATGTACAAAACACTATGTTGAAAAATGACTTTAGGGGTGGGAGTGTAGTAGGGGAAAAACAAAGGAGGAGGAGCCAACAAAAAGCTTATTTTAAAAAAAATTTAAAAAACTCCAAGTCTCTCTTGCTTTTTCAAAAACAAAGGCTCAATAGCAATGTGGACATGACCATATAAAATGATGCTTACTGAAATGAACTCAAAGAAATGGAAGCAAGAAGTGTTTTTTTTCTTTTATTGTACTGTTTGCGATTATTTCTTTTTTTCTTTCTTTTTTTCTCCCTTTAGTTTATACCCTGTTGTCACTGTCTTTGATTTCTATACCCTTTGTCTTGTATATAAGTTTAGCTGATTTGGGGAAGGGGAGGGAAATCACAGAAATGGTGGGACAAAGAGTGAACCAATATAACAGCGATACTCACTAGACAATACATTAGAAATGAACTTTACAACTTACAGGGGAAGGGAGTTGGAGGGAGGGAAAGTAGGAGAAAATGAGGGAAGGGGTAACACTGTTCAAAAAACAATATACTCATTACCTTACTTATATAACTATATATCATCTTTACAATAATTTTTTTAAAAAAACAAAGAAGCGCATTCTGTTTACTCTTACTCTTTTGATACCAAATTAAAAAAATACAACTCACCAGAGATCTTATAGTTCTTATTCTTGCTGCAACTGTCAAGGATCCTGAAATAATAAACTAGTAATAGAAGGAAAAATTCAAGGTTGTTATTAATGCCCTAATCCATATGAGAAAAGTAAATAAAGATTAAATAGACTTCTTTCAAAGTATTAGATTTACAAAAATAGACTTGAGTAGGATTCCATCCAAAACCCAGAATAGACTAAAAGTGTTATTGTATCTCTAATTATACAGGAAGGTTTGCTACTCACCATCACTGACCCCCAAATTGTGAACCCCAAATACACTGAGATGGGAGCTAATCTGTAGAATGGTAATGTGGTACTCATCATTATTATTCCCATGCTGAGGTTCATAAGGGCAGTCATTATCTGGACAACCTAGAAATGATAAGAAAGCAAAAACAGGTTAATGACCACAGTAATAATGTCTAAACTATTTCCTGTCTAACCACAAAGTTAATCTCATTCTAGATCTTTTGAGGTACTCAGTTCAACTTTCAGGAAGTTTTTGCTCTGCTCACAAAAAGAAGAGTAGATATACTAACTTACCAAAATTATCCCTCAGAATATTTGTGTAAACACAGTCAATTCAAGGCAAGAAGGTGAATACCAAAACCTGTCCAGAGATGCTTTTCTGATACCCAGGATAGTTATAAATAGCAGACAAAATTACCTACTAATTAGGAAGCAATTCTTTTACTAAAAGAAAAGTAGATATAAGGTGAAGGGAAAAAATGGACAAGTATGACACTGATTTGAGCCTGAGGAAGGAGTTTTTGAATGCAGTGCCCTAAAAGTAGGAGAATTGGAGTGCAATTATACCCATGACATAAAATGGTTCAAAGGAAAGCAACTTACTCAGATTTGTGAGGTGCAGTGAAAGCAGTGTTCAAAAGGTAAATTCATAGTACCGAGTAAATATATTAGAGAAGAGGAAATATAAAATCTAGTACTTCAACTTTCATCTGATAAGGTAGGAAAAGATACATTAAAGTTAAAAGAAAAAGATAAAATTAGAGCAGAAATCAGTAAAGGTAAAAACAGGGAAAAATAAACATAAGCAACAAAATCTAAAGATGAATTTTAGTATAAATTAAAGTTTTAAATGCAAGGCTAGCTGTTTAAGAACAGAAAAGGGAAAATACCAATGAGTAATATCAAAAGTTAAATAGAGGCTATCACTACAGAATCCAGGCACATCAAAAGTCAAATGAAGGGCTATGAGAAAACCTGTGCCTACAAGTTTGAAAACCTAGATGAGATGGGTAAGTCCCTAAAGAAAAGAAAATCCATGAAAGCCAACCTTTTTCTTTACTAAATTATTTTATGGCATTTACATTGTACAAAAGTATTTCGACTTAGCAGATCAATTTCTAAGTGTCGTGTGCCTTGCGCAGTGCCACTTCTCCACCGCTCTCCTCTCTAATCTGTCTCAACCCTGCGCTCATCTCCTCAAGTTCTAGTTAATCAAACATTTTATTTCATGATAAAAGTCTATCTTAATAGGCTTGTGACATTAAGTAAAACAAATCAATAGCTAATAATAGTCTAAAACAAAAATGGCTAGTCCCAGAAATTTTCAGAAGTCAATAATGCCTGCAGAAAACACTGTGAAAATTACCTATAGCTTTTCCATATTGTACCATTCATAAGGAAATTGAAAGCCTTGAGGCGGGGCAGAGGGGGGGGTCAGAAATCACATTAAGAGAAGTATGTCAGATCCAGAGAAACACAGGCTGTGTGACTTCCCTCATTTATGGTAACTAGAATGTGCCTATAAATCTATAAGTAGACATACTGGATGTTTTAAAAAATACACTGGGAGATGATAAATTATACACGTCTGTAGTCATTCACACACACACAGCAAGACCAAAGGAGGCTATTCTTAGGAAAAGATCTTATAGGCACAATAGCTGTTTGTATCTGATCATACAAAATAATGTTTATCAAAATGAACCCTAAGAAATGAAAATAAGAGGTTATTTTCTTTGTTGCTGCTTTGTTTTCTTTTCCTTTTGTCTTGTTTGTCCATTTATGTGTCGTTGAGAGGGTAAGGGAGGCATAAATGGAGGGAGGACACAGGGTTAACAAATATAGCCATGGTACTGACTAGACACTAGGTTGAAAATGAACTACACAACTTGTGGGTGGGGAGGGGAGGGAAAAACTTGGAGAGAGTAAAGGAAGAGGTGACACTGTTCAAAAAGAAATGTGCTCTTTGCCAGACGCCTATACCTGTCACCCCTCTGTATATCACTGTTCTAATAACAATATTTTTAATGCATGAAGAAAAAACACATAATGGTAGTGCTTTATAACTGATTCTTTGAAGCTAGAAAAGTCAAATGGACATTATAAGAAACAGAAAACTACTGACAAACATCTATCATGAACCCAGATACTAAAATTTTCAACTAAATATTAGTAAATTCAATCCAAAATCTTTATATGAAAAGAACAATGATATTACAAACAAGTGTTTATCCCAGACAGACAGATGACAGATAGATAGATAGATAGACAGATAGATAGATACTTTAAATAATCTACCACATCAACAGATAAGAAAGAAATCATGTGATCATATCAATAGATGCAGGAAAAACAGGACATATTCAAATGTCCAGTCATAAAAAGTCCCCAGTAAAGTAAAAATAATAAGTTTATTGATGCAATTAAAATGCACAAAAATCCCCATATGTCTACCTTCAAAGCAAGTAGTGAGACATTCAAAGTTTTCCCACCATAATAATTTTTTTAAAAGACAGGTCAGTAATCCTTTGCTACTCCTTCAATATTGTACTGGAAGTTCTAGTGAAGCTGATAAGAAAGCCCTTAAGTGTGTATTTCCTGATGCAGAAACACAAGAAATATGAACCACAAAGGCAACATGATTGTTATCTAGATAACAATTCCACAATAACAGATCCTAATGGCATTAAAATATATGAAATTCTGAATAAAATTTCAAAATAATGGTTATAAAAATTATCAACAAAATCCAAGGAAATGAAAATAAGTATCTGAATGAATTCAAAGACAGCAAAGAAACAAGGAAGAGAAAATGCGATAAAAGAAAATGCTGGAAAAAATCAAATTTAAATTTTGGAAATGAAAAAGTCAATAAGTCAAATAAAGAAAACTGAATCAAGTTGAAAACAGTATAATAGTTTACTACAAAGTAGACACACTAGAACATTCAGCTGATAATAAAGAGAAAATATGAACAGAAAATTCAAGACCCCTGAAACACTGTTAAAATACCAACCATACAAATCATGGGCATAGGAGAAGAAGATAATGATTAAGCTAACGGCACAGAAAACAAGTTCAATAGAATCACAGTAGGAAATTCTCCATGGGCATCCAGGTAAAGGAGGATTATAATTTCAGGCCTGAGCAGCATAAAACATCTCATGTGCTCTGTTACAGGTGAAACATGAAGTATATGGAATGAAGAAATACTGTCAGTTCTTCCCAAATCCATCTATACACTCAATAGCTTCAATCAAAATCCCAAGAAATTGTTTTGTGGATGTCAGAAAGTTGGTTTTTAGAGTTTATAAGAAAATGTAAAAAACATCCAGACTTTGAAATACAAGGTTGATACTACCTAACTTCAAGATATATTACACAAGTTACATAATCTATACACTGAGTCCACAAATCAATGTATTTGTGAGCCTTTACATGTAGGGCTAAAGACCATAGAAACAGGCACACATAAATGTGGTTTTTAGACCTTTGACAAAGTAGTAAAAGTGATACAGTGAAGAAAGGCTAATATTGGATAAAACAGGACATACAAAAGTAAAAAGATAAATTTATATGCATGCCTTTTGGCTTTCACAATATTCAATATAAAATGATTCATGCGTCTAAATATAAAACTCAAACCGATAAAATTCCTAAAAATACGATTTTTTAAAATACACTATCAAAGGTATGAGCCATGAAAGAGGAAATTAACTAGTTGAATTTATTAAAATTAAAACTTTCTGGCAAAAAATACTGTCAAGACGTGAGAAAACAGGACACTAATTGGGAGAAGAGACTTACAATCGATTTACAATGTGTTGTAAAAACTATACAATGAGCCCTTAAAATTAACACTAAGCACATAAACCCCTGGTTAAAAAGAGACACTCACCCCAGAACATACAAAGAGGCATACGGCAATTGCTCCACATCACATATCGTAAGGGAAGTGCACAATGAAACAACATTGGGATACCCCTGAATGCCTACTAGAATGGCCAAAGTGCAGAACACTGACAAATGCTGGTAAGTATGTGGAGCAACAGGAACTTTGCTGTTTAGAAATGTTCACAATGACACAGACACTTGGAAGCATTTTACAACATGCCTGTTGTTTCAATCTGGTTTGCCTCCCCCCACCCCCAAAGGTTTGTGTGCTGAAAGTATGATCCCTGTCTGTTAGTATGGAGATGGTAGAATCCCTAAGAGTTTGGGCCTACTGAATGATAGCTAAGTCATCTGGGAATCATCCTTGCAAGGGAGCTGCTCAGTCCTCCTAAGGTCAAGTTGTTATCAATTCAGGCTACACTGTGTGGCTGGCCTTCTCTGCACACGGCCCCATTCCTGTCCACTTCCCCACAGATTGTGACATCCTTCATCAGGATGCCACAACTTTACTGTTTGGTTGTTCTAGCCACCAAAAGTACAAATCCTATACACCTGTTTCCTTTAGAAATCCCCAACATTCAAGACAATTTTTCCAGCAATACAAATACAGCCTCAGGTGCGACAGTGGGTCATTAGAAGTTCATCCATTGTTGCAAAGGCAGCACTGATGGGAAAAGAGAGGGAAAAGTGGCTCACGTGTGGATTCAGAGGATCTATGTGTTATGTCTGTATGGTCCACTCTGTTTTCCTGGGAACTTAAAACTACTCTAAAAGCAAATTTAATTTTAAATACTTATTCATATATTGAAATATATACTTATTAAATATTAAAATACTTATATTTATATATTGTATATATACATATCTAGCACATGTCAACATATATGACCTACTTCATGGAAAGTAATTTTTTTTCCAAAAATTATTATAGGGCTGGGAAGGTGGCTCAGTGGTAGAGTGCTTGCCTTGCATACATGAGGCCCTGGGTTCAATTCTTCAGCACCACATAAGCAGAAAAAGCTGGAAGTGGCTCTGTGGCTCAAGTGGTAGAGTGTTAGCCTTGAGCTGAAGAGCTGAGGGACAGTGCCCAGGCCCAGAGTTCAGGCCCCATGACTGACAAAAAAAATTATGTATATTATATATTGTATCTTATTTTATATATAATACATTGTATTTTGTTTTACATATTATATTTCATTTTCTAAAAATTATATTAGATATGTAATTTATTTTGTTTTATATACTATATATTATATTTTATATATTGCTTTATTATTATATATAACATTTTCCAAAACTTATAATATGTGTCATATATAAACACACATACATGCATATATAAGCACACACATACAAACATATATGTAAACACATACACACACACTCAGTAGAGTAGTGGAAAAAAGTAACCACAACAATGTTTTTTCCCGGTGGTTTGGAGTTTGTGCAAACAATAAACCTGTATATTCAACGTCTCTTTGCCTTTAGCTGCCATTCTTCAAACTTTCTCTTTCTTGTAGGCAGCCCTCCTGCGACTGCAGATGTAAATGCTCAAAGGATTCCCTATTTCTTGTATTCTGAGAAGCAGGCTTAGAGAGGGTATGGGATGTAAAGGGACCACGTGGATCCACCAATCACTCGGCAGGCCATGCAGGGAGACTGGCAGGTGTACTCATTTCCTTTGGCTGTTTGTCCATACCGAAGTTAATACAATTAATCCTGATGATCCACAACAGAGATCAATATGCAGTCACTTCATTTTTAAGACAACTAAACAGAGTATGATGCGAAAGAATTATACCATTTTTCAAATGACAAAATCTGAAAAATCAAATACTGCTGAGACCCGGAGTGTTGATGCTTAGTCAGCCTCACAGGAGAAAGTGTGCCCCAGCCTGAGAAGTGGGCCATTCACTGCGGCACTGCTCCTTCTCACAGATCCACAGCTGACTTACCCCTAGGACTTTGGGTTCCCCCCTCAAGAACTTCTCCGCCAGCCCTTTCCATAGGTATGAGTGCAGAGCTGCAGGCTGCCCCCCTTGCGGTACCCCAAAGCCAGCCTCCAAGGTGGTCTGTCCCAGGCTTTGCATGGCTATCATGGCAGCAGGAATGTTCTGGAATACAAAACATAATTTAGGATGAGGCCGTGAAACTGGTCATGTAAGTACATGACAAATCTGGACTGACTTTCAGATGTTACAATACACAAGGGTATAAGAAAACAACACATTAATGGGTTGGAAGGAAAGACAGAGAGAGAGAGACTATCATGTGATATTAAGATGATGAATGTGTGGAAGCAGGAAATGTGGCTAGAATTATGGTAAATACACTGAGAATTAGAGAAACTTCTGTCCATTCATGTCACAGGTCTTCTCACATTGAGCTCCAGTGATATTACTGCCTATTGCCTAGATCATAGCCATTTTCCCATTGAAGGAATCATGTCAAGGTGATTGAACACAATCAGAGACCTTTGTTTTGGTCTTATCCCTAATCCACACTGTCTAATATAGTTTTAGGTACACAATCACTATGATCTTTATCATTTAATGAAATGCATAATTTGATCATTTAGTAGCTTGCTAGTGAAAAAAGATGTACTTTTCATTTCAAATATTGGAAAACAAGTTAAAGATAGAGTTTTCTTCAAAATGCATCTTTCAAAATTTAATACAGTTTAAAGGGCAGACACATAGCTGAGACTATTTCAGAGCCCCACAAGTCTTTACTAAGATAAAACAGCAAGTGCTAAAGGCAGAATGGACACGCCAAGTGGCCAGATTTCTGCACGAGAAACCCAACAATTACCTCTGCTGTACACACGGGCAATCTGGCACTTCATCATCACCTTCTTACCTGCCATCTGTGCCAAGTAAGTCACCAACTTCTGTTATCATACGACTATATTTCTCCTACTTTATCAAAACAAGTCTTCATCCTACTTAAAGCCTCCTAGACCCAATCCAGTAGACGGAAAGACATAATTAAAATTAAGTCAGAATTAAATGAGTTAGAATCCAAAAAAAACATAGAAAGAATCAACAAAACAAAGAGTTGGTTCTTTGAAAAAATTAACAAAATTGACAGACCCTTAGCAAATCTTATCAGAAAAAGAAGAGAACACACCCAAATAAATAAACTCAGAGATGAGAATGGAAACATTACCACAGAAACAACCAAGATTCAGAACATTATAAGAGAATACTTCTCAAACATTTATGCTAGTAAGTTTGAGAACTTGGCGGAAATGGACCTTTTCCTAGCAAATATTGACATGCCGAAACTAAACCAAGATGCGTTAAACCATCTTAACAGGCCTATATCAAGCATTGAAATAGAAACAGCAATAAGAGACCTCCCATCTAAGAAAAGCCCAGGACCAGATGGATTTACAGCAGAATTCTACAAGGCCTTCAAAACAGAGCTTTGAAGAACAGAGCTCTTCAATGAAATTGAGAGAGAAAGTTCACTATCGAACTCATTCTATGGAAAGTAGTATGGCGGTTCCTCAAAAGACTCCACATAGAGCTCTCCTATGACCCAGCAATCTCACGTCTGGGCATTTACTCAAATGATCACAAAAAGCCCATACTAAAGCTACCAGCACAACTATGTTTATTGCAGCATTATTTACCATGGCTAAGATATGGAACCAACCCAGATGCCCCTCAGTAGATGAACAGATCAAGAAAATGTGGTATATATACACAATGGAATTCTATGCCTCCATCAGAAAGAATGACATTGTCCCATTTGTTAGGAAATGGAAAGACTTGGAAAAAATTATATGAAATGAAGTAAGCCAGGCCCAAAGAAACATTGGTCCCATGATTTCCCTTATTTGCAATAACTAATATATGTCTGAGACAAGCAGAAATGAACCCCAAGATAAGGACTCAAATGGTTTTTCTTTCTTGCTATTGTTTCTAACATATTTATAAGATATTTCTTTTTTGCTTTATATGTCCCTCCCCCACAGTATAACCCTTGTTCTCACTGTATTTGGTGTAGGTATAATTTGTGGAGGGGAAGGTGGACCCATTGCAACAATGAGATGTACAAGACATTATGTCGAAAACCAACTTTAACCTTGCCCATGTAATTGTAACCCCTCAGTACAGTATTTTCACAATTAAAAAAAAGAATTAAGGCAGAAAAATGTCATGTTCACTAATTGAATGATATTAATTCTTGAGATTTAACAATTGGAACTAAATATTTTAAGTATATATTGATTTTAAAAATGAACAACATAGCTGGGCACCAGACGCTCACACCTGTAATCCTAGCTAGTTAAGAGGCTGAGGTCTGAGGTCTGAGGATTGTGGTGCAAAGCCAGCTGCGGCAGGAAAATCTGAGAGATTCTTATCTCCAATAAACCACTCAGAAAACCAGAAGTGGCCCTATGGCTCAAGTGGTAGAGCACTAGCCTTGAGCTGAAGAGCTCAGGGACAGCACCCAGGCCCAGAATTCAAGGCCCGTAACCGACAAAAAACAAAATAAAATAACATAATAAACCAGAACATTCAATAATCAAAGAAGATAGTGCGGTTCATTTTAATAAAGAATTTAAGCCTAAGTGATGGGAAGGGGAAACAAAGGAGGAGGCTACAATGCTTGATAAGAAATGTACTCATTATCTTGCCCATGTAATTGTAACCCCTCTGTACAATATTTTCACAATAAAAAAAAAAGAATTTAAGCCTTTCATTCTGACCATAAGTTGCAAAAATACTATGCTTCAGGTGAATGCTTTTCTTAAGGTTATCCTAAATAAAATCTCATTCATTGAAGTGACTGCAATTAATTTAATTTATGAATAAATGTAAACACTTTGACTAAAAAAAAAGAAAAACAAACTTTACAACTTTGGCTCGGGGGGAGGGGAGGAGAAACAAAGGAGGAGGCAACAATGCTTGATGATAAATGTACTCATTACCTTGCCCATGTAATTGTAACCCCTCTGTATGGTATTTTCACAATAAAAATAAATAAATAAAGCCTCCTAGACCTTAATAATGTCTGATGAACTCCACACGCATACCTACTGGACCAAGTTATCATATCGCAATGTGCAATTAGCCCCTCTGTGAAATACTTCTTGTGTAGTCCACTGTAGAGTTAAAGGCCCAATGCCTATGTGCATCTGATCATATGAAATAATATGCACCAAAATGAACTCCAGGAAATGGAAATGAGGGTTTTTTTTGCCTTTGTTGCTCTTTTTTTGTCTTCTTTTCCTTATGTCTTGTTTGCTTATTTATCTGTCTTTGGGAAGGTAAGGGGGAAAACAGAAATGGAGGGACAAAGAGTGAATGAATGCAGCAGTGGTACTCACTGGACACTATGTTGAAAATTAAATATACAACATGGGGGTGGGGATGGGAGGGAAAAACTGGGAGAGGGTGAGGGAAGGGGTGACATTGTCCAAAAAGAAATGTACTTAATACCTGACTTATGTAACTGCAGTCCCTCTGTATATCACCTTTATATTATATATATTATATTATATTATATTATATAACAATTAAAAATGCAAAAAAAAAATAAATTTAAAGCAAAATAGAAAAAAGTTACCCATTTTAAAATTGCTCCAAGAAACTTTGCTATTTGGGTTCATGTCTATTATCCTAAACTTCTCTTGGACCTTTGGGTTTTGTTGTTGGGGTTTTTTTTTACTTAGTTTAGTTCTTATAGGAGTCTCCACACACGGTATCTACTTACAGGAGTTTCCCACCACTTACACAACAATCACAAATAAAACCCACCCAGTATCTGATCTTCCCACACAGTGACAGCCTCATATAGTCCCTGTCTTCTCTCAGATCAACTTCGCACTGCACCAGGTTTGTTAAACCTGTGATAGTAAGGATGGGTTTAAGAAATCTCATTTCTCCTCTTACACCATAAAAACCAAAGGTGGTGTAAAGACGATTTTTTTTTCTACACCAGTTGAATGTGTGCTCTAGTGCATTCTCTTTGAAGCAAAGAACTCACTAACTTGATCCCCTCAGGCACTGATTTAGGAAGTGCAGGTTTTATCTACTGGTCTCCCCTAGTGATTCATCTTCTATATTCAGTGCTTCAATGGTAAGACTGTAAGCTTCCTCACAACCAAGAAACTGCACTAAAGAACTGCGTCAGTGAGTCCTGGGATCATTTGATAAATCTCTGGAGGTTTATGGAATAGGTCAGGCAGACCCACAAGCTGATGCTACATCCTCTTAAGAAATCCTGTCAAGTTATATAGCTGCCCTTTGACTTCATGTCATAGAAATCCTTGTTTTTATTACACAAGCCAAGTAAATTGCCCAGAGATATGAAAGCATGCTTGTTGTCTTGGACTAAAAAGCAACTTTCAAATGATAAGAAAAGCAAATTTGCAGAAAATATTGCTGTACAGACATAAGGAACATTTTCTTTTTTGGGTTAGGAGATAATCTGAAACTTTTGCCAGATTGTGACATCACAAGAAGATTACAAAGTATAGCTCTTGGAAGCGAGCTGAAGAAACTGAGGAAGCCCTTCCTTCTTATTTTATTGGCCCCAAAGTCCTGTGAAGCAACGGCAAGCTTAAATATCTTCCATGTTATACCAACATCCCCTTCTTGCATTACAATCACCCAGGGGATGCATGGAGATCATAGTCTGAGGCTGGACATAAGTGGCTCAAGCCTGTAATCCTAGCTACTCAAGAGGCTGATATATGAAAGAAGATCATAGTTTGAGGCCAACCCTGGCAGAAAAGTCTACTGAGCTCCTCTCTAAAATAACCAACAAAAAGCAGGACTGGAGGTATTGCTCAAGCATTAGAGCACCAGAAGAACAAGCAAGCCAATCAAGTGGAAGGCCTTGAGTTCAAACTAGTACTAGAGGAAAAGGCAGGGGAAGGAAGATGGAGAGAAAGGAGTGGGTAAGCTATGAGGGGCCAGCTTTTTCTTCGACAAATCTATAAAGTGAATGTGCATGGTTGATAGTGGATGATGGTGGCCATGTGGGCAGAAAACAGCCTAGACTAGAATCTAGTATTCCTGGGGTTTACCGTCAGCATGTGAGCTTCTGTTTATTTTCTTTTTGCAGGTTTACTTTGTCTCATCTGAGAAAGAGGACAATTTCCTCCAATCTGTGTGTGTGTGTGTGTGTGTGTGTGTGTGTGTGTGTGTGTGTGTGCACATGGACGCTCTGCTACCAGAGCCTTGCACTCCCTCAGTTTTTTTTACCTCATTGTGGTGTTCTGTCATTTGACCCATACCTCTTATTCAGCGTTTCTTCGGGTTAATAGCAGAGGGAGTTTGATAGTCTTCTCTGTCATGGCTGGCTTTGAATACCAATCCTCAGATCTCAGTCTCAGCTAAGATTACAGGTGTGAACACCAGAACTAGGCTACAAGCTTTTTTCTTATTGCCACCATGGTAAATATATACAGAGTGGATTCCATTAGTAGCCTTTCTCGTGAGCACTTCAGTTTGTGGCTTGATTGACATATGAATGGTACCAGTCATGACTGGACAAGTCAGCCCACAGTTTATGTCGGGATCAGTGCTGTACAGTGGGGACCCTGCCTTCGCCCTGCACCATCTCCCCCCAAGTCCTACATGAGGTAGAGTTTTCCTTAACTGCTGAGCTATAAAAACAACACATTGGACAGAGAATAGAGACTGTGGAAGAAAGAACACTGAGAGTGCATGAAATCGCCAGGTACAATGACTCAGATCTGTAGTCCCAGCTACTTGGGAAGTAGAGATGGGAAGAATGGCCGTTTGAGGTCATACAGGGCATAAAGCTTGAAAGACGTCATCTCAACCAGTAAGAATTTCTGGGAAACGGCGTGTGGTGGTACATGCATGTCATTGCAGTTGTGTAGGAAGGAGGCTGTGGGTAAGAGGATTACAGACTGAGGTGGGCCCCAAATACAACCATGAAGCCCATTCTGAAAAATTAAGAGGAAAAAAAAAGGGGGGGGGGAATGTAGGCTCAGGTAGTATACTGCCTTCCTATCAAAGCACAAAACCACAAGTTTAAGTCCAGTACTGAAAAAAAAAAAAAAAGACCTGTGAAATGATGTCATAAACTGAAGTATTTCACAGAAGTTTTCTGTACTGGGGAGCTGGAGAGCTAAAATAACTAAAGCGTGAATGGAAGCACTGGCATTTAGGAAGTCTTCTGCCTTCCCTTGCTTCCATCCTCTGAAGCAAGTTTTCCCCAGAGCCCCCCTTAAAGGTACACTCAACCTACCTCAATCCAGAATACCAAAAACCACCCTCCATCTTTTTCTCATTGTCTTCCCTGGGGTTCTAGAAACTGCAAATATAAAACCATCCACCCCAAATCGCAAACCAGATCCTAAACCTACCTTTCTCCAGCCTGCAATGGCTGCTGTTGGTCCAGTGAGGAAAGAACCCGGATGAGGCTCTGAGCAGTTCTGAACCTCAGTGGCTTTGTTCAGATGCAAATGACCTCCCCTCCCACCCACCCCCTCCCTTCACCCCTCACTGGGCTTCAATCTGCATCATCCTAGCACTTTTCAGGATCATACAGGTTGCACTGAAATTTTCTGTAAAATACCACTACTACTTCCTCTTTTTATGTCCTTAGTGCCCACTGATTTGGGTGTGGTAAATGTTAGGAAATTTGCCAAACTGCTAGCAATGGCCACCTCATAGCCTTCCATAGTCAGTGGTTACTACCTTGTACCAGACTCCATTCAGAAGTCTTAACGCAGAGATTACTTAAAGGCCTTTGAAGCCCCTGTTTCAGAATTTCACATATTTCCATGTCACCTTTGAGAGTTTTTAATATGGAAATGACATATTCTCCTAACTAGAAGCAAAGGGACATTCGCTTTGATCTTCACCCTGAAGCCTAATAGCAGTCTTGGAGGTGAAATGCATAAAAGTTTGGGGATCCCTACCCCAAGACTGGGTCCACATAGCGCTTCAACCCCAAATCCAATATAAGTATTCCTGATGGACTTTTGCCCTGTTTGGATCTGATTTTGCCTGTTTCTCCACATTTAGAAACAGTGTTTAGCCCTGTGACCTCAATTCTCTAAAGACACCAGAAGGATTTGTTGTTTTTTTTCATTTTTCATGAGAGCAGGAAAGACACGTTTCAAGCTTTATACGTGTCAAATTAGAAAGAACAACAAAAACTTACCATAAAAAATTTCTCAGTATCAGAGAATCTTTTTCTCATTCTTTCTCTCCTCCTCTCCTTTTTTTCTCCTCTCTCCTCTTTTCATTCTAGAATGGAAGAGAAGGAATGAGTAGGCACTAGGTCATCTCATCTATTTATACGTTAAATTTTCCTTATTTATCACCTGTGAGCCAAAGTTATATTTTTTTCAGTTGTTTGAAGAGATCTCTTGATATGAGAACCACGAAATATGGGCAGCACAATGGGAAAACCATCAGAGAAAATGACTCAGTATAACTTGGGACTTATGCTTGCTATCAGATCCTCAATCTCTCTCTCTCTTTCTCCCTGTCTCTGTCTCTCTCTCTCTCTCTCCTTTAAACAAATAGAAAGGAATAAGCAAACACTTCCTTGCCCATCATCTCTGTGAGCCGAAATTGTTAGCACAGCCATGCATATACATAGACCTGGACAGGAAAGAGACATGCCCTGTGCTACAAGATTCTATTCCTTTTGGAGGAAATAGAATCATAAAACCTAGATGATGCCGTTTTCATTTTCTTTCCTTTTTGTTCTGTTTGTTCATTTATCTACTTTTGGGGATGTTTAAGAGGGCACAGAAATGGAGGAGGAAAGGGTGAACAAATATGGTAATGGATTCATTAGACACCATGTTGAAAATGGGTGGGATGGGAGGGAAAACTAGGAGAGAATGAAAGAAGAGGTGACATTGTCCAAAAAGAAATGTACTGTTTACCTGACTTCCGTAACTGTAACAGCTCTGTACTTCAGCTATATAATAACAATAAAAAATTTCAAACCTGGATGCTCCACACCCTGGAGCAGTGCTTCCAGGTTCCTATGGAGCCCTACCAAGGCCAGGCATATGCCTTGAGGGTGTAATGACCACTCTAGGACTTTCCACTAAAGGCCCTAAACCAGCAATGGCAATGAGGATAGGTGTATGAAGTCCCACATCTGATTAGTCACTAGGCAGGTGTCAAACCATTTTGAGAGGGCTACTAGGGTAGGTATTAACTTCATACTCTGTCATGACCCCATTCTATGAGATAAAACTTCAAGTCTCACCGGCTTTTTTGTTTCTTAACCAGAACTGCTGGCACACTTCTTGAGGCTTATTTCCACTTTGCTAATAAATTACTTCCTGGTATTTTCCTACTCTTGTGGTTCAACATCCCAATCTTAGATGTTGTGCCCAAAGAACCAAAAAGCACGAAGGACACTTAACAATTGCCTTCCATTGTTTGAAGAAGGGAGTGGTGTATGTGGTATAAAGAAAAGACACCAATGTGAGTCCGAAGATGTAAGCTTCTGACTTAATTTGGTCACTGGCCAAATGTGTGATTCTGTGTGATTCTGGCAATTCTCCTCTATTCCCTTGTAAATGGGGCAAGAAAGAAAATCACCCAAAACTGTTTGGAGGATTTGAATCCAGAAGGAAAGAAAGGGCAAGGCGTTTCTTCTCCAACTTCTCCTTGCATTAACATAAGTGACCTCTTCCACAATGACACCATGAGGCAGCTTTTCTTCCAAGATTCCTGCTCCTGCTGGACTATGAAAACACTATGCCTTCTTTTAACCCTAGAGGTGCTAACAGATTCCTGCTATGCCTCTTCTCCGATGCCTCCCAACCCCTTTTGTCTTCCCCACATTGTGCCCAGTCTCGGTACGGTCTTCATTGAAGCTCATTAAAATGAATCACAGCAGGTGAACCTAGTTTCCTGGGGACACTCTGATGCACACACTGGTTCTTCAAAATGACAGAAGTGAGAGTGGAGAGGAGTGAAGGGTCTTCTCACCTGCCAGGATTCCTCTTGGGCAAGCAATGATGCTCCCTTGCTTTCAACTCAACTCACCTTCTTCTCCCTCTCGGGCTATTGCTGTGTCTTCCTCCAGCGCTCCTGTGTCTTCCCTGGTCCATTTTTCAATCTGCTTTCAGCATGCCTAGGCTCTGGAGTGATCCTAAGAAAACACAAGGCAAGATTCTGCCTTAGTATTTTATTCATGCATAGTCTGTCCATCTAACACTACGCAGGAAGCTCAGAAGACCTGATTCAAGTGGCCTCAATTGTGTGACAGGCAGTGGCTCTTCCACAACGCACAGGGGGCACCTCCCACTCTCCCCTGGACTCTTAAGTCCTCACCTTCTGCCCGAATGAGGACACGGAGATCTCTCGGAGTTCACATTATTCATAACATGAAATCAGGACAGATTTGTCATACTGCATTCTCCCGCTAGCTCTTTCCATACTCCCCTCCATCCTGCAGGTGCCCAGATTTCCCAAAATGTACAGCAAGTTGAAGAAGGAGCGGAATCTGGAATAGGTTAGTTAAACACTTCCATGAGATTTATTTGAATGTACCCACTGTGAATGTGGAGGTGGGTAACTGGGAGGCTCAATGACTGGACTCAATTTTATGCATCGAGAATCCACTTTGCAATGCACGTTGAATATCTAGTCTCAATTACCATATCACTAGAACCAAGATCCAACCCAGATGTATTTCTCTAAGCCAGAACTACATGTAGTTCTGCCTCTCTTGAGAACCACCAGAATACACAAAGCTTAAGCAGATGTGCCAAAATGTGTACAGCACATTTCCTTGCTCATGATCTCCCTCTTGTGGTTCAATTAAATATATCATTTTCCATGTCAAGGGAAAGAATCAGAACTGCAAAATAGTATCAGGCAAAACGGATTAGCTATAAATCCATTACCAGGGCCACATTTTGCCCGTCAGCGTAAGAGACTCTGTGGGAAGATTTCTGACCCTTGTCTCTCTGGTGTTCTATATTTATAAGATGTGCACCAAATTTCTCGGATACCACCCAGTCTCTGAATCTTTGTACTATAGTACCTGTGTGTGCAGGGCAAGAATCTTATTTAAGCAACTTCCCAGTGAGAAGCTCTATGACTTTAGCTTTATTCAAAGATCTCAGTTTGTACAGTTATATGTTTGTGGGAAAGAAAATCCGGACCATCCAAGGTTCTACCTACACTCATAAAACTTGGTTTCAAGACCAAATAAGTACCTATGATTTGAGCATAGATTTTCTGGCTCCAAGCTCAACACATTTTTATGACAGACTGAATAAACTCTATAATGGAGATGTAGAAGACAGGAGGAGGGTACAAAGGAGGTGGTACAAAGGATCATTTGAAGAAGTACCCCACATCTTCACAGCAATATGGATGCAAGTTCATTGTAATTTGAAAGCCTCCCATTTATAGAAACCCTGACTTTGTGTTACACCGTGCATTAAAACACTTCATAACTGACATAAGCATTGAATTACAGACAGGACTCATGGGCAGCATAGGACTCCATGTGCACGGGAGGTGTAACCAATCATACATTTCCTTCTTATTATGGGAACATTCCCTCTTGGGTCACAATCCCATGGAGGAACCATCCCAAGATGATGCAGAGTCAACAGCTTCTAGCCAAAGAGCCACCTGCTGTGATGGAGATCATGCAGGGCCCCAGGTACTTTCAGGCCTGTCTCCCCCAGCCTCAGTGGCTATAACGAGACACCACAGACTGGGTGGCTCAACCACCAGAGATTTTATTTCTCACAGTTCTGGAGGCCAGAAGTCCAAGGTCAGCGAGGCAGCTCAGTCAGTGCTGGTGAGTGATTACTTTCTGTTCTCCAGAAGACCGTATTTCCATCGCACCTCCAAATGACAGAAGGAGAGAAGTGAAGCAAACTTATTTTTTGAAGTAAGGAATATGGGATTAAAGGGACCTTAATATACTGTTGGCAGAAAGGAGTATAACCACTCTGGAAATAAGTATGGAGGTTGCATTAAATTATCAAGCTGGGTGCCAGTGGCTTACGCCTGTAATCCTAGCTACTCAGGAGGCTGAGATCTGAGGATCATGGTTCAAAGCCAGCCCAGGCAGAAAAGTCCATGAGACTCTGATCTCCAGTAAACCACTAGAAAACCGGAAGTGGCGCTGTGGCTCAAGAGGTAGAGCGCTCACCTTGAGCTGAAGAGCTGAGGGCAGTGCCCAGGCCCAGAGTTCAAGCCCCACGACCGACAAAAAAAAACCCGGAGAGGTAGCTTAAGTGGTAGAGCACCAGCCATGAGCAAAAACACCATGCAAAAGCATCAAGTGCTGAGTTCAAACCTCAGTACTGGCATACACAAAAATTAAAGATAGAACTACCATATGACCCTGATATACCACTCTTGGGCATCTATCTAAATGATGGTAAGTTAACTTATAGTCAAGATGTCTGTACATCCATGTTTATAGAACCACTACTCTCACAAGAGCTAAAATGTGAGATCAACAAGTGAATGCATAAAGAAAACACAGTGTATATGCACAATAGATTGTTATTGAGCCATAAAAGGAATGAAATTATGTTGTTTATGAAAATAGATGCAACTAGAGATTATTATACTGAGCAAAATAAAAAGACAAGTCTTGAAAGTTCACTCTTATATGTGGAACCTAGTCCTTAGAAATGATGATATTCAAGCCGGGCACTGGTGGCTCACACCTGTAATCCCAGCTACTCAGGAGGCTGAGATCTGAGGATTACAGTTCAAAGCCAGCTGTCTGTGAGACTCTTATCTCCAATTAACCACTCAGAAAACTGGAAGTGGCACTGTGATTCAAGTGGTAGAGTGCTAGCCTGGAGCTGAAGAGTTGAGGGACTGCGTCCAGGCCCAGAGTTCAGGCCCCATGATCAACAACAACAAAAAAAAATGATTATTCCATTCAATTGATGCACAGGAAGATCCACTTACAGTAAATGAAGAACAATTCCTCAGTTCCAGAATTCTCCTACATTCAAATTATTAGTAGTATTAGCATTATCATTATTCAGTGTCTACTTCGCATGGACTCTTCACATTCTTTCTCTTTAATTCTTCCAACAGCTGGAGAGCAGATTAATCATTATTTGTCCCCTATTTAATAGATAAGAAAACTCAGACTAAGAGAAACTAAGTGACTTGACTTACCTCAAAATGGAGGAAATGAACTCTCCTGTGCCATTCCTATTTTCTGTCATTTTCCCAGACCTCCAAATTTAGAAAAGAGGAAGCAGAGGCTTCCTTAACCATTTGTCGCATAATCACAAACACTCTCTGAGAAAGGAAAAGGAAGAATAAAGTCTAGAAAGAACAGCAGTGAGAGTCTAATGGTCCTTGAAAGAATAGCCAGTGGGAAGTCTGGATGAGAGCTATCCCGAGGCGAGCTAACTGAACCACCAGCCACCACACACAGAACTGGGCTATATCAATAGGTAAGCTCTAGGTTTGCATCATTTCTTTTGGGGGAGATTTTGTGCTTTTCAACAGAAAGTCAGGAAACTAGATTCTCACCCCGTCTCTGCTGCTGAGCTGGAGTGAGTCGAGTGAGTCATTTTCCCTTTCTGGCCTCAGTTTCCTTACTTGCCAAATAAGAAAACTGGTTGCAAGAGTTAGACTTACCTCAAGATACGAAGTAAGGATTTCCTACAACACTCTTCATTTCCCTGGTAGGCTACTCAGTCTGACATGGAGTAAACAGTGAGCAAATATTGTGCCGTTGGGTGGAATGCGGTATTAGGGCACCATTCATCTATTCTAAGTCTGCATCATAGAAAATTACCATGTGCAGAAATGGAGGGACAAAGGGTGAGCAAATGCAGCAGTGGAATGCACTGGACGCTATGTTGAGAATGAACAATACAATTTGTGAATGGGGATGGGAAGGAAAAACTGAGAGCAAGGGAAGGGGTGATACTGTCCAAAAAGAAATGCACTCTTTACCTGACTTATGTAACTGCCACCCCTCTGTACATCACCTTTATAATAGCAAAACAAAAGAACAAGGAAATTGCCATGTGCAAAGCTGTTGGCTTCCATGCAACCGCTTGTGCCTGCAGTGGTGATTGCAGGACTGTCTGGAGAGGTTGTGGGCTACTCCAGGCTTGTCTTCACCTGTTGGGGAGGAAGGACTAACCATTTTCTCTACTGCGCTTGCATCAGTTGGGAGACATCTTAAAAAAAAAAACTTAAAGACTCTTGACTATACAGAATTTATGCTTAAAATAGCAAATGTATCAACATTTAAGTAGCATGGCTTGAAATCCAGTGAATCTGCTTCTGCATGCAATTCTTAGGAAATAATTGAATGAATAACCAATATAAAAGTGCAAAAGTCTTATTGTTTATTTTTCATGGTGGGTAGAAAGAAATAAAGTAGTTATAAGCCTGTGACTCATTAAATGAAACCAGAAATGAATCCAGAAATCATTTGAATACACCACTTTTTTAATATGCCACTTGTTAAAAAAAATGGCAAAATATAATTCACAGAATTCTAGCATTTTAAATGTTTGGTTCAATGGCTTAAGTATATTTATGTTGTTGTGCAACACCATTACCACTATCCAACTTTGGAATGTCGTCATTTTTCCAAAGTAAAACTCTACATTTAGAAGCTCTTCATTTCCCTTTCCCTCCAGCCAACAGCAACCACCTTCTTTCTACCAGTTTCTATGAAACTGAGCTTCAGGTGACTCATATAAGTAGAAACATATGCAAATATCAGAATTTACCATTTGGAGTTTATATTTAGCATTAGGGGCTGTATCATCTATGTTAGTCAAAGACAATAAATAGTCAATAAAGAAAGGATAAAGATGGTCAATAATGTTAAATTAAAAAATATAAATGGGATGAATAGAATGATCATTACTTACATGGAGTTATCAATGCACATGAGCATACATGAAAAGGACAGAAAAAGTGGAGAAAAAGAATATAAAAAATATGTATGTAACAATACTTATTTTATGGTAGTTGTAAAGGGCTGAGGAGTTTTTTGTTTTATCCTAATTTTATTTCCTTGGGTTGAAGCTGTCTTTTCTGCCCTTTTAAACCAAATAAGCAATGAAAAAACATGCTGTGAGTCAGGTTGTAGGTAGGCTACAGGGTGGCCAGTAGGCTTCCAGGTCCTAACACAGGGCTAGAATCTAACACACCATGTTGTCGATGCATATGAGACCTGAAAAATACAACAAGCAATCCAGAACTAGGGAAGCTGTTTATGAAGGGCAGTAAGGAGTCAAGTTGACATGTTTGAGCCCTAGTGGTAAAGATGCAAACTCACGAGCAGCAGTCAGTGCTTCAGGACCATAAACAATGAAGCATTGGACTCCCATCCGAGTGTGCGTCTACATCTCTTCCACTAGTTACAGGATTCTACATGTCCTTTTCAAGCTTTGTATGTTATGCATCCCATCTGAGAGCCTGGAGTAAATCCTCCAATACTAAAACATTGAGAGGAAGTGTCCAAAAACAGAACTGGGGCACCAGCAGATGATCACAAGCCCATAACCAAATGATGGCCTTCAGGAGGGAGAAGGTTGTGTTGCCTTCCAGCAAGCCCTGTGCCGACACTACAGGGGCCCAAAGTTCTAAGCTGGCGGACAGCAGACCGCTTACTCCTTCCATCTACAGTGCAGCTGCCAAGATATGAAGGAAGGAAAGGGAGAAGGAAGGCTCAATGTATAGAGAAAAAATCAGGAGCCAGACCCAATTCAGACACTTGCCAGATATGCAAATACAGCCTAATAATAATGATATTTGCTTTCATGTAGTACACACATTCTACATGCCAGGGTGCTTCTGGTGATTGTTTTATTGAACAAAAACCACTGAACTTGTGTATAAAATGAATTTAGTAACACTACATTGCAGGATTGTTATAAGGATGAGAACTACAATGGTCTACTGTCTAGAATTCAGAAACAGTTAAATAAATGTTCATATTGAACATTATCAAGCCAATAGAAGCAAAGGGAAATATTCTGGAAAGAATGTAGCCTCTATTTAAGCAAGCAGGCTAGTATTTACCCAATTTTCTAATGGTAACAAAACAAACACTGGAATAAAGAAGTGGGCTGTGCAGATATAGCATAAAAATGTAGTCCTGAGAGATGCAGTGTGGGAATGCGCTGCAGGTGAAGAGGGGCTGGAGAGGGGGGACAGGAAGTAGAAAGTGGAGGCTGCAGGATGGAGAGGGAGGTAGATCTGTTCCCAGGGTACAGAGCAAGTTCTGTGGGAATTGTCCACTTTCCAATTGCCGAGTTGCTCCACATGTTTGCAGTATTCTCCCAACGGCGTTCTTCATGTTGGCAATGGAGGGACTGTGCCAAGCATGCTAGCTTTCCAGGGCTGTACATTTGCTTTTGTTCCTAATGGATAGGCCACCCCTTCTTGAGTTCCCTCAGCTCTGCGCCTGGGAGGAAGCTCCAAACCTTGGCAACTGACCCTGTTCACTGCCTCTTTCAGCATGGTGAGCATTATGTGGCTATTTCCCAACCCTACGGGGGCTCCTGACAGCTTCCCTCCAAAGGGTAGCGTTAAAACCCAAAGAGAGAAGGCTGTACACAATTACCACAAAGAGAAGGACCTACAGAACAGTCAACAGCATGAAGCCACGGTTCTTGGGTTAAGTCCATCTCCTTATAACAGGAACATGGAGGAAATACGCTGTGAATGTGTCATGACCATCCATCTTCAGTGCTTCTGGGAAAATCTTTCACTTATTTCCAGCTGACTCCAGACTAACCGAGATAGGAAATGGAGCTTTCTAAGAAGACACTCTCGTACCTCAGGCCTTTCTTTAAACTAGAGCCACTAAGTTCTTTTCCATCAGAATGCTAAGCAAGTAACAAATCAGTCTCTTCTAATTTCACTTTGGTAGAGATTTCCAATGGAACCATATGCTCTTATTCAGTATGATTAAATCAGATCCTTTTCTTTTGTTCTGTGAACTTGTTTTTTTTTTTCAAATATTTTAGATGATAGACTCTAACTTAATCTCACTATACATTTTTTTCTCCTTGTCTATGTGATTAAGGACAAGACAACAAGTAGCCCTATACTGCCATGCATTCTGGACACTCCTAATCAAGACCCAACTCCTACTCATTCCCACCTTTGAAAACTTTCCTACTTGTGCCTTCAGAATAATCTCAATCCCTCAACTTCTTTTTTTCCCAAAGATCTCAATCTACGGTCAGAAGAGAAATCTGTGTTCTGAGGGCAAGCATCAGCCCTCACCCTAATCATAGAAGTGAAGTCAGCATCATCTTTGCTTCTCGAGATACTTGGAGATCCATCTTTCAGTGTGTCTCCTATGCCCTGAATTTTGCCTCTTAAAAACCTTTGTGAGCTACTTATTAGTTCATCCTCATGTATCATCAGCCACGTTGCATTCTAAACCTTGGCCCCTAAATCATCATCATCATCATCATTCCCTCTAGCAGAGTTTCCCCAGAAGTCATACTGTTTCAATATCCATGTAAGTGATGTAGCCACTGTCATGTTCCATCAGACCCTGGACTTCCTTCTCCCCACGTATGTTTATTCATCCTCAGATGCACATTCCTAAGGTCACATCCTAAACCTTATCAACAGCAGAAAACCTATTATTTCTCTATGTTTCCAGCACCCCACACTGCAAACACCACCTCTAAGCTCTCTCAGATAGCTCACCATGACTCTCTATTGACTTTCTTTAATCTCGGCCAAGCAGTACCAATAATATCTCTTTGTCATAGAACCTGACCTCTCTATAGGCTCATTTTCTTCCTTACCCTGTCGAGGTCCCATAATTCGCTCTTTCATGAACTCTCTGGTCCTCCGTCTCTGCTCCTCCAATAGCACACTCTGCAGGCAAACTGAATTTTAATTTAATTCTAATTATTTGCCCATTTTCCTGCTCCATATCTCAGTCTAGTAAGATACACACAAACACACACACACACACACACACACACACACACACACACACGCACACAGCCTTAAGATTTATGGCCATCAACTCAACTGGATTGTTACTGCTACCAAAAAGGGACATGCGTTTTTTTCATTCACTCCCCGACCACTCCAGAAAAACACTTCATGCCTTCTAATCTGTAATAAATCTTCCTCGCTCTCATTTTCCATTGAATACATTTCCTACAACACTAAAGAACCTGAAGTAATTTTGACAGAATTCTACATCATGCCCAGTTTACCCACATTTGTGCCCATGCATTCTCCTCTCCATTACTAAGAATAGAACATCCATCACTGAATGTTGACTCTCCCTCCATTTGTGCACAAGATCTCATCTCAGATAACTTGTTCCAACAATACTACCTACTCTTCCTGCCATTTTTGATGAATTCTATGAGCACAGAAGCTTAATATAACTTATCCCATTGAGAAAAAAATATTTTTAATTTCATGCATCCTCCAGCTATTTGTCACTAGTTGTCTTCATAGCAACATTCATTTGAAGAGTACCAGTCAATGTTTCTAATTTCTCTTGAATAATAGTCTTTCTTGGGCTAATAATAATAATATTCTTTCTTGAACTATATCAAGTAGCATTTGCTGTCTTAGTTACACATTAACAAACTGATTTCTGAGACTTTTGTTAATTTTCCTGAATAGAAGGTTGTTTGATTTTCAGTTGACTGCACTTTCCTACTTAGAATATTGCATTCACTTGGTTTTCTGAACATCATACTCTTCTGGTTTTCTACAATAATAGTGATTTTCATTTGCTTCATTCCCTGATTCTTGTCACACAACATGTATTCAATAAATATTAATTATGTGAGTGGCTAACTTCTCTAAACTTTATAGACTATTTTGTCTATGTATGTCATCTTTCAATAGCTATGTGCTTTAAGCAGTGATTAAAAAGATAAGCTCTCATTTAAATAAGGCTAAAACTCCCATTCTTCCAGTTAGCATTTGTGCAGATTTATAATACCTTAACTCTAATTTTCTTTGTTTGTTAAAAAAGGTAAGATTAATAGTGTGTAGAATGTAGGTTTTTAACAAATATACATTATTACTACAATTAGAATGATGAAAAATGAATATTATTAAAAAACCATGAGCTTGGCACAAGTGGCTCACTCCTATATTCTAGCTACCCAAGAAACTGAGTTTGAGGATGGCAGTTCAAAGCCAGCCCAGGCAAGAAAGTCCATGAAACTTTTATCTCCAATTAACCACACACACACACACACACACACACACAAGCCAGAAGTGGACCTACGGCCCAAGTGGTATTTAACTAGCCTTGAGCCAAAGAAGCTCAGGGACAGTGCTCAGGCCCTGAGTTCAAGTCTTAGGACAAGCACATTTTATTCATTTTTTTTTGGTCGGTCATGGGACCTGAACTCTGGGCCTGGGTGCTGTCCCTGAGCTCTTCAGTTCAAGGCTAGCGCTCCACCACTTGGCCACAGCACCACTTCCAGCTTTTTTTGCTTATGTGGTACTGAGGAATCAAATCCAGGGCTTCATGCATACAAGGCAAGCATTTTACCACTTTACCACAGCCACTTACCAGCCCATTTTTTAAAACTAAATGAATAAAGGTGAATGACAACAACTGAAACCTGTTGTTCTGTTTGATGTCAATTGAAACTAATGCCCTCGTTCATGTAAATTTGTTCTCTATAGTCACATAACTGGACCACTGTACAGATAACTTTTCTCCAACTCCTTTGAAAAAAAAAGATTTTTGGGGGCTGGGAAGGTGGCTCAGTGGTAGAGCGCTTGCCTTCCATGCATGAGGCCCTGGGTTCGATTCCTCAGCACCACGTTAAGCAAAAAGAAAAAAGCCACAAGTGGCGCTGTGGCTCAAGTGGTAGAGCGCTAGCCTTGAGCTGAAGAGCTGAGGGACAGCGCCCAGGCCCAGAGTTCAGGCCCCACAACTGGACCCCTCCCCCCAAAAAAAGATTTTTTGGCAAATACCAGTTATAAATTAAAATATATGTATGGTCATTCCCTAATTTGCTAATTTAATCATCCTTTCAGAGATTAAGTTCTATATACTTCCTTTTATGAGAAATTATATAACTTTTCTCCTTAACTTTTTTTAGCTTACAACTATGTCTAGCTTAACTCCTTGTGGATATTTCCTTTTCAATATGACATTTTTCCTTATCAGTTATGAAATAATCCTGTTTGGTACTCTTTACAACTCTCAATATGTATCTGAGTAATCCCTTTCACTAGAAGTGTGTTCCAGAATCTTCCCTCTGGTCCTCTGTAGGTGATCCAAATCTGGTGCTGCCTGATGATTTCAGGTTTGGGAGCCATTTGGGTTTCAACCTCCTGCTCCTTCCACTTGGACCCAGAAGCTTTCACCATGTTGGTATCTGGGTACCCATTTATTGGAGCCTTGTGTGTGAGTAGCGTGGGATCTTAAAAGACAACATGCTTTCATAAACGCTAACTGGGAACTTAGTCCTGGGTGACTCAGTCTTCAAGAGGAGGGGAGAGAGGAGGCCAAGGCCTCAAGCTTTCCTCTGTTATCACCCTACATCAGGCCTCTCTCCTTCCACAAGAGCAGCAGAGAGACTTAATCTGCCCTCCTGCTGCGTAAGGATCTCAGAAAGAGAATGAAGAGAACAAAAAGCAAGAAGGGAAGTCAATGCATTGGGTATATCAGAGCAGCACTTCTGAGCTGGCATTATTGCTACCTGATGGAAAATAGGAGATCTTTTGCTTCCTTTTTGGGGACTTTCATGAGCCCATTGTCAGGCAGAGAGCAAGACGGCCATGTTTAAACAATCAAGTGAGACTACTAGTGGCTACCACAGTTTGCAGACATTTACATTAGCACCAATAAAACTCAGGGAAGTAGAGTCATTCTTGCTGTGTGTTGAGTGGCAGTCCTGAACCCTAAAGCTCTTTCTTGCTTCCTGTCATCTAACAGATCATGAAAAGGACTAAGTGCATACTTTTCACGAATAGTAAGGAAAAACTTCCACCGGGATCATTTCTTCCCCCAATAACATCCTGAACAAAAGGGAAAAAGGCACATATTCTAGGCTGGTTAATGTCTTTTTAGTACCTATGTGGGCACAAATTATGCAACCATGCAAGGTCTTGCTCCGTTCCCTGTAGAATAAATGATTTCTCTGAAGCACTAGTTGAGACACTCATGTTTCCTTAGGGAAAGCTAGTGTTAGTTCATGCTGGATCTTCTTTGTGACTATCCAGTACCCAAAGAACGAACTTAACCAATGGTTCAGCTTCTCAGAATATCTTACTTCTAACATCAGGATCTTTGATTCCACTAGGATCAAACACTGGCTTCGGGGGCTAATGATGAAAATTTAACATCTGAGCTAGTTTCTAATTCCCCCAACTTAAAGTCTTAGGCCACCCACACAAGAGCTTCATGCCCATACATTTCTGCACCTTGCCTCAATCCTGAATGCTTCTGTTCACTGTCTCATCTATCCCTTTCGAGCCACTGGTCTGCCTCAATTGCCTCTCTTTCAACCTTGGATTCTGAATAACTTTTGTCTTTCTCCAGGGCTCCTCAGTTCCTCATGCTTTCTAATAAAATAAAACTAATCCTTCAGAGCATCTGCCTATTCTTCAAAGTCAATATAAACCTTCATCTATGTGAATTCATGCCATTTCTGTAGTGGCATTTCCCTAATTTTTTCCATTATTACTTTTTTTTTTGCTTAATGATTGAAAGTATCATAAAACTACATCCTTCAAGACAACTGAATTGGCCATTCTTCTCTTTCCTGAGCAGTTTGCAACTAGTGGATCTCTCTCAATTATCTCTGGAAAAATATCAACCAAGCCTTTTGTAAGTATGCATACCATCAGATTACAGCTGGTGTGAATTCTGGTTCCAAATATCCATGTTTAGCATTTAGAGAAATGACACTCAGAAGAGATTAGAGTGCCTAAGTTCTTCTGGTTGGCCAACTGGCAGAACCAAAACTGGAGTCCATTTGCCCTTTGTGTATGCAGGCTAGTCAGGAAGCCACTTCTGAGATCAGCCTGCTCATTTTCTACATTTTGTAAATGAAAAAATGGCATCCTAGAGTAGAAAATAACTTCCTCCAACATAAAGTCAGTAGTTCATACTGACGGAAATCTGTCAATAAAAAAGAAGTCCAAGTGTCCTGACCCCCTACCCAATGATACGAATTCTTTAAAACCTACTCCTTAGCTGGGCCCTGGTGACTCATGCCTATAATCCTAGCTACTCAGGAGGGTGAGATCTGAGATCTGAGAATCAGGGTTTGAAAATCTGTAAGATTCATCTCCAATTAACCACCAAAATGGCCAGAACTGGAGTTGTAGCTCCAGTGGTAGAGTGCTAACTTTGAGTAAAATAGCTCAGGGAAAACACCCAGGAGCAGCACGTGTGTGCCGTGCACATGCATGCGCACACACACACACACACACACACACACACACACACACACACATACCTACTCCTACTTCTGAGTTTCGCTACAACTTCAATCAGGGGCACTTGCCAGTCTCTGCCACCCATGTGTCTTCATCCATGGCTAGCCAGACCCTGTGTCTTCCAGAGTCAGAATAGGCTTTCCCTTAAGCCATTCTTGCAAGTGTGTGGCAGATAAACAGGAAAGGTTGCTAAGGAACAAAACCTGTAGCTGCTTCTTCCTACCATGTCTTCAAGGTTTGTGAGCAAACTGGCTATTGTTTGTGAGTGGGAAGGAGAAAAGCACAGGGATTAAGTCCACACGTCTCTACCAATCATTTTGCTACTGAGGGAAACTGAAGGTGTATGTTTATCATTTTGAACAACCACTACTTATCAACTGCAGGTCAACTGCATGCCATTTGTTGAAGGTTATATGATATTCAGTAGAGCCAATCATCCTCTGAAGCATGCAACTTCTCCTGTTTATGTCTGCCTATCTCTAAACCTGCTCCTCCACGTAAAGTAACCTCAAATACTGGGTTTTCCAAAGAGGACTAAAGATATATTGCCAGAGATTTTGAAATCAAAATAGTTCTTTGCAGTGGCCTGAGTGCACTGACTCTGAGTTCAGTACTATAGAGTCAGCTGAGAGAGGCCAGAAGCCCTTCTCCCTAAGAAGTTATTAATGTGCTTTCATACTGGACAAGCATTGATAATTATATCCCATGGTGGACTATCTAGTGAAGAGGGATAAAAGATGAATGAGATATAATCCCTGTCCACTAGGAAAAAGACGCTAAAGGAAGACACACATCCAAGGAAGCATGTATGCTGTACAATGGACAGAGGGAAAATAGCATCATGAACTGATTCTGTGATGATGGCCTAATGCAGAATTTCTCTTCCAGGCCATGAGAAGCCTGACTTCAAATACAGTGAGTTCTGCCATTGCTGGGGCAGCCTCTTCTTCCTTGCTTATAGCCTAGAGGCCCTGGGGACTGCTTCTCCACCTTGTAATTCAGGAAAGGAGCATCTATCTCTATCGCCTTATTCAGAGTATCATCATTCAATACATAAAGACAGGACTGCCTCCTGGCTGGGGTCAGTATAACAGTAAGCGGTTTCAGATTGAATATCCTGCCGTGTAAAAACAACATGTCTCTTCTTCACCCAATTGCTGCTTTTTCAGCAGTTTCTGTTTCCTATTTGTCTGGATGTCTAAGTCACACAGAAACAATTCTTGATTGGAAGAGGCCTGTTACCAGACTGAGTGATATGGTAGATCCAGTGAAAAGAAGCAAATCAGAAAAGGACAATGGAAATTATATCCCCAGAGTGTTCTTTCATAAGCTTATAAGTATTCCAACCTCAATATGTTGAACTGTCAAAATGCTCCTTTTTTAAGCAGGCATTGTTTTCAAATATAGGCAGAAACATTTTCTTTATTGAAATTATTTTTGAACTTCAGAATCTCTCTCTTAAGGCTCTTTCCTGGAGCTGAAGAACTTAATTCTTAGAGATGCTTATTTTTCTAATTATCAGTGAATTTAAGTATATAAATGAAGCAGAGTGGGTAGCCCAATGGGAAAGTGTTTGTTTAGCCTAATAATGGCTCTGGATTTGATCCCTAGCAATGAAGAATGAATGAACCAACCAAAGAAAGAAAGAAGCAAAGAGAGAAAAGGGGAGGGGGAAAAGGGAGGAAGGGAAGAAGGAAGGAAGAGAGGGAAGATAAGAACAAGACTAGTGCATGCCTATATATGCTACAAAAAATTGAATATTAAGTCCAAATACATGATTAATATATTTTGACCCAGCAAGGCTGGCAAAGAGGGTTAGTGATAAAAGCCAGCTTATCAATACTACAAACTTGTGGTACTCTAAGAAGAAATTTACAGAGATAAGAGGAGACAAAGGCATTATCTCTCAACTCCCTGAGTGCATCTGTCTTATAATTCTAAGAGCATTTTTGCACTCACATCTGCCTGAGTCTATCCATATGCCCTAAAAGTTGCTAAAAGCAGTCATTCTGATCCAGGAGACTGAGGAAGTAAGAGAGCACAGAGGCCCATTGGGTTAGAAATCAACATGAGAAATCCCAGGAGATAGTATAATCATGGTACAAAAAAGACAAGGTAAAGGAATGAGTATTAGAGAGTCATATTCCCACTGGAATAATTGGTGTTTATTTCAATGAAATCTAATCTCATTACAACAAAATGCTTCCCACTCAGACAAGGAGATCCAAAAAGAACTTCTTGAAATAACTAAGTTGTAACAGAGCAGACTAATCTGATCCCAACAGTTACCTCCTTTTCATTTAATGCAGCTATAACCTAGACAAATGTAATAGATGAATAAACATCATATATATAGTTTTTTAATCTATTGTTTTATATACATATATATGCAGGATAGATAGGTAGATATAAACATAGATATATTATTGATTGGGGGGGAGAAAAAGGAAGCTAGAAAGAAGGAAGCAATCAAGAAGGAAAGGTGGCCTGGTCATCATTGTTCACACATGTAATCCTAGCACCTGGAAGGCTAAAGAAGACTCTCTGTAGTTCAAGGACAGCCTGCGGTACATGGTAAGACCTTGTTTCAAAAGAAAAATTGTCCTATGTTCCAGAATCTAAGAAGAATTATAAAGTCAAATTATCAAGTAAGTGGTGAGAAATTTGGGTAATTTGTACAAGAATATTTGTGTTAAAGGTGAGGGTCATAAAGCCTTAATGCCTAGGAAAGGTTTCCATTTTGCTACAACTACAGGAACTTACACTGAGTTCCTTGGAAAAAAGTTAGAAGCTCAGACTGAATATTTACCCAATATTTGAAAATAAGATGAGGAAATAGCTACTCAATGTTCTGAGGAGTTGAATGAAATCTTGCTATCTGCTCACTAAGTCTTGAGCAGGCAGAGTATCCAAGTCACACATAAAATAGGGGAATTTCAAACAAAGGAAGTGTGCTAGTCAAGCTTTGTGTTGCTAGGGACATAAACAACTTGAGGGGGGAAAGATGTACTTATTTTAATTCAGACTAATTTTTATTTATGTTCATCAGCATCAATTAGTTTTTCAGAGGGTTTCATTTTGACACGTCCATATACACATACAGTGTCCCTTGATCAGACCCATCCCTTCCATCACTCTCGGGTATTCTCACCCCCTTTCATGCTTCCCAAACCAGTTGAACAAGCTTCATTGTTCCATTTTCACACATATGCATAGCTTCAGAAGTTTCAGTCCCTGGTCCATCACCTTGGATGAAGCCAAACATCATGGAAGTGGAAGTATGTGGAGGAAGAGGCTGTTTATCTCATGATAGCCAGGAAGCAAAGGGAGGGGAAATGGGATGCAGGCAGAACAAGGCCTATCTTCCTAGGGCACACCCTCAGTGATCCACACCCTCTAACTAGATCCTACATTCTGCATGTAAAAAAAGCATTGAAATCAACAGGAAAATAATGGACGCAACCAGAGAGAAAGGCAAATTACAATTATCTATAATTATGTGAAACACCAAGGTTCTGATATGAAAAAATCAGAGAAGAGAAATAAACATTTTTTCCTGTCATTTCTTGTCCCTGTTGGAGGAGCTTTCATCTCCCAGGTTACTTGTGTCAGGTACTAACCACTGATACTCTCCAATTTTCAGTATATTCTGCTGATGATATTTGTCTTCAGTGTGCTAGAACTTTTGGTAGCTACCTATGCGTCTGTCTTTTGGTGGAAACATATCTACTCCAGCAATACCAAGGTGAGTATGCTAAAATCTTCTATGATACTTACTATGTTCCAAGTCTGAGCTACAATCATCCAGGTCCAGACAGTGTCACAAAGAATTAATAACTGGTCATGAGAAGCATGTAGCAGATAACTTTTATAGTGCAATAAAAAAGTTTAATAAGTGGGTTTCTACAGGAGGACTCCCTACTCATCTGAGATCAAGGTATATATAGAGAAGTAGATCATTAGATATTACTTTATATGAAGCTAGCTCGCTTTAGAAATCATCTGGCCCAATTCCTCATGAAGAACTACAGCTTGAATGAAATTGCATGGAGAATGAGTTATACAATTGAGCTGAAGAACTTCTAATCATGAACACAGCCAACTACCTGCCTAGATTCTCCATAGCCAAGTCTCCTTGCTAATGTGATTTTACAAGCATTTCTCTATTTAGTTTATGCTTTCCAGTACTTTTGCTTACTTCTTCTTAGCATTGTGTATATGTGTGTGAGAGAGAGAGAGAGAAAGAGAGAGTGTGTGTGTTTGTGTATACTGGAGCTTGAACTCAGGGCCCTGGTACTGTCCCTTAGCTTTCTGGTTCAAAACTAGAACTCTAACACTTGAGTCACAGCTCCATTTCTGACCTTTGGCTAGTTAGTTGGAGATAAAGAATTTCATGGACTTTCCTGCACAGGCTGATTTCAAAAATGTTTCTCAGATCTCAGCTTCTTGAGTAGCTAGGATTGTAGTTTTGAGCAACCAGTGTTTGGCTCCTCTTAGATTATGACCTTATCATTTTTAAATGCTCTCATTTCTCTTAAAATCTATAGTTAATAAAAGAAACATTGTACTGAGTTTGTGCAAATTATAATTCTAATGATGATCCTATCAGAAAATAGCAAAATTATTACTAGGCTATAGATTATCACTGAATTAATATTATTATGCTAAAGTTAGAAGAACTACTACTATACACAATTGGGATAAATTATAAATAAATAATTTTTAAAACTTCCTCAAATCAAATATTAAAAGTTACTGTTAGTCAGTTTCCCTGTCATTTACAAAATACTTGAGAAAGTCAACTTAAACAAGGAAAGATTTACTTAGGTGCATAGTTCCAGAGGGATGGCCATCTCCAGTGCTATTGAGACCTGTGACAAGGTAAAAACATCATGATGGAAGTCTATGGCAGAGGGAAGCCAATCACGTCATGGTGGCCAGGAAGCAGAGAGAACAAAAAGCCAGAGACAAGATTTATCTTTCAGAGGCACACTACCATCAGTGACCTATTTCCTCCAACCATCTTCATATCCTAATAACATACTCAGCTATGAACTCATCAGTGGGTTAATTCATTATAGAGGTCACACTCTGATTGTCCAATCTACCAGCTAAAGACCAAGCTTTTAACACATGAGAGCTGGGGGCGTGGGGCAGGGGGAGGAATCATTTCATATACAAATCACAATAGGTACTTACACATTTTATTTTTTCTAGAGTACATTATCCTTACCTCAGTCACATGAGCAAATCTAACAAGTCAATAAGAGTTCGTTGTGGATACAAGTTACCCTCAATTCAGAAGAAAACCTGGTGCAAATGGCAAAGTGTGACTAGACTTCTATAATCTCATTCATTTTGGATATAGAAATAAACTTTTAAAAGTTTTTTGTTATTTTCCTTACAAGTTTTTTTTAGTTTCTCCTGAAAAATAATTTTTCCAAGGCCCAGGTCACTAAACTGGTATAAATAACTTGATAAACTTCTGTGTGGAAGCTAAGCATAAAACGTTTCATCTAGCTCTATATATTCGAAGGAAAAAGTATATTCGAAGGAAAATGTAAACTCTTCTGCTCATAGGAATTAGTTAGGCCATGTGGCTATGCAGGACCTATTTCTGTTTTATTTTTGTACTCATAATGCTTAAATTAGATATCAGAGATTGTATAAACTTCTTAAAAATTCATTGAAAATATGATTCACTTATTTGATGACTCTATTCTTAAATAGTTGTATTCAAAGTTAATAGTAAATCCTACAAATACACTCATTAAAGTGCTAGAAATAAGACATAGGACATGCTAAGAATATCAATTACTGTAGCATAGAAATGAACATGACCTAAACAATATAGCTCGTAATATTATTCCCTGGGTCTAGTCATTGGGTCCCATCCCAACAGAAATGTCTACACAAGTAGCCCAAATATACAAAAGTGGTCATAGTAATACAACAGACTCCAAATGAATATTACCTGGATGTCTATAAACACAGGACAAATACTGGTATGTTCAAACAGTACAGTATCATTCAGCAACACAGAACAAACAGCAAACTACATGCAGACATATAAATCAATCCCATGACAATTATTTAAGAGAAAAATCTATGTAAAAATTAGCAAATGCCCATGATTCTATGTACATAATATATAAATGCAAGCAAAATTAACATATAGTGTTAAGAAGCGCGTAGTGGTTAATTTGGAGCATAGTTGTTGGAAGGGTCTCTGGTAATGTTCTTTTTTGATCTGGATGCTCATGTTGTATATTTGTAATCTATGTTCTCTCATTTCTTTATTACAATTGAACACAACACTTTGGAAAACAAAGCCAGTAGTCTTTGATCTCTTGTTCATGTCTAGCTTTTTAAGTCCTCTCATCTCTCTTTTCACAGTCAGGTCCACTTAAAAAAAATCACTTCCCCACCCCCCCAACCCTGGAGTTATCCTTGATTCTATTTCTTTCTGCGTTCACACGTAACCTATCACTACAAGCTGATCTAGAGTCCGATGACTCCTCCCCACTTCACTAGTACTCTGATCCAGCACCTCACTGACACCAGCGCAATGATAAACCAATGGGCAACACTACTCAGCCTGTTCTCCACGTGGTATGCAGCAGGACTTTTCATTAATCAGGTAAGGTCTTTCTTTCACCAAATCCTTTTCTTTTCATTCCAAATAAAAGCCAACATCCTCAAATGTCCATATGAGATCTGACTCCTCATTTCTTCTCTCATCTTCACTCTCACTACTTTCCCCTTTGCTTCTTCTACTCTGCCTTCATTGTCTTTTTTCTAGAACACAACAGTCTTTCTGGAGGAGTTTTATTTTTTTAGGTCCCTCCGTCTGGAATGTGTTTCTTGCAAATGTTTCCATTATTTGCTTTCTTATTTCTTTCAAGTCTTTTCTTCAAACATCTCAGTCACAGTAAGAATTTTCCCCACCAACCTATACAAAACTGCCACCCCCTCCCTTCACTGCATTTTTCCCATAGTACCCACCACCATTTTACACACAATGTATTCTATGTATACCTTTATTGTATATCTAATATATAAGTCCAAAAGATGTATCAGTACTCACTACTCCCTTCTGAGGTTTTCAGCTTCTATTGGACCATCTGCACAAATCAGAATGTGCTCATTTTTAACAAAGATTAAAGAACCTTGGAGATTTCTTTTCTTCCCTTAAGCTAAGCAATACAAATAAAATTAGATGTTATCCAGAGCCTATTTCTTAACTTCCCATTTTGTTTTATGATTTTATTCTTATTAATTCAAAGAGCATCTTGGCTACCAAAGTGTTGAAAAGATGCATCAGCCTCCAGCCTCTATCAGTAGATGGGTGACCATCTACTCAGTTTCTCAAGACAGACATTTAGGAGTCATTCCTGAGTCCTTTCTTTGCTTCATTGTGTCATTCAGTGAGAAACTAATCAAGGAAGAATCACAACAAGATTTAATGAACTCATGGCAAGAAAGTATAGTTTTAATCAAGTCCAAGAAGATACGTCTGATATTTAGTAATACTGGATAGGTATCTAGATAAATATATATATGTTAGAACCCTGAGTTCTGACTTTTGACTTTAAAAAGAAACCTCCAGTATTGCCAAAAGATAACCCCAAATGCTGAGCCGTGCATACTCAGATCCTCATCACAAGCTCTCCCATCAGTTCTCTTACCTAGACAATTCAAGTACGTTTATCCTCACTGGTCAGAAGAAATAAGCAAGCATGTTGAGAAAGAACTGAGAACATCTCCTAGATCTGTCAATGCCCAGTCTACAAAAGCCAGGGCCATTAGTCACACAGTCAGAATGAAATAAGATTTTCTCTTATTCTGGTAGCAACCTGAATATGCCTAGAATTAGGTTTTCTCCCAGTTAAGCCTTCAAGTGAAAGTACAGTATGGCCAATATCTTGATTTCAGCTATCTGAGATCATGAGCAGACATACCCTGCTAAGCTGTGACTCAGCCCATAAAAATTAGTACATAAAACTATGGGTTGTTTAAGCCATTGAATTTGTATAATTAGTTATGCAGATAAACTGAAAGATATCAGGTTATTGCCTAGAATCTGAAAAATGAAAAGCTCAACTCTGAGCCATATTTACACGTTAGCTCCACCACTTACCAGCAGTAATGGTGATTCTCAATTTCCTCGTTAAAATAGGTATGAATGATAGAACCTGCTTTCCAAAAGCTGTTGGGAGGGTACTAGGTAGCACATATAGAAGGATACATTTAGAGAGGAAATATATATCATTGTATTTTTGAGGAGTTCTTGGCTCATCCTAACTGTTGGTTACCTGTCAAACTTTTAAACTCAAGTAAGGTTAGACTACTGCAGTTTGAAGTAGAATACCAAGATAAAATATCATTTCTACTTAAAAAGTTTCCATCTACTTGTAGCTGTTCTATAAAGACTATGAAATTCTACCACTCTATGGAATAAGTTAGTTCTTGTCTTCTGTTCTGAGTCTACAGAGAGAAATACTAAAGGCCCAATCTTTGATGAACTTGAAAGTAAGAAAAGAAAGAAAAAGGCACAAGTTGACATTTGTTACCTGGTTAAAAATATATAATTAGATGAATTATAAAATACCTGACACAGAATTGTGTATTTCATGCATAGTCTGCATGAAGGCAGCTCTTTGCCATCATTTTAAATGAGTACGTATGTCTGTAGATGTGTCTGTTCATATGCATATACGTGCCATTTGCCAACCCAAACTCCCATTCAAGCTCTCTAAAATGCAAGTCAAAGCAGAAACATAATAATAAACATTTTAAGCTAGGCAAAATAGTATAATTCCTCAGTCATCAAATAGTCATAATGCTTGGTCACTAACCAGGGAATTCTGTGCAGCCTCTGGCTTCAGCAGTCATTCTAAAATAGAATAGTTTAGCCTCAAGGAAGATTTAACAATGTTTGGGCATAATTTTTTTTTTTTTTTTTGGAATCCGGTCATGGGGCCTGAACTCTGAATCTGGGCGCTGTCCCTCAGCTCTTCAGCTCAAGGCTAGCATTCTACCACTTGAGCCACAGTGCCACTTCCGGCTTTTTTATTTTTGCTTATGCGGTGCTGAGGAATTGAACCCAGGGCCTCAGGCATGCAAGGCAAGCGCTCTACCACTGAGCCACCTTCCCAGCCCCTGGACATAATTTTTTAGAAGTTAGGAACAGTCTCTAATGTACTACTGGTATCTAAATGAGTATAGGCTGGAATGTACTACTGGTATGTACTACTGGTATCTAAATGAGCATGGGCTGGAGACACTGATGCACAGAACTCCCTACAACAGAGATTTATTGGTCCAAATGCCAGCAAGGCATAAAAATTGTGAACTCCAGGGGTTCATGTTTGGCATAAGCTAGGAGTAACATCTGTATATATTGTGTATGGTTATACGAAACCATTTACCTCCATGATTTAATAGTCAAAAATCATACATTATAAGAACATAAAGAACTAATGTGGAAAACAGAATTCTGAACAGCATATTATGTTTCTTTTGTTAGTATTTGATACAGTGTAGATATAATATAGGCTTCTATACTGATATTTGTATATGATTATCAATTTTATCTTGTGTTCACTGTATGTCAATAAACAAACTGAAGATCTTCTGGATTACTGATTCCTTCTCCAGGAAGTGACGGGGTTGGGAGCACTCTAGAATTCTCAGATTCTATGACTCAATGACTGAGATTCTGTGATTCTAGTATGGAGTGGAGTAATTGCTATGGGCACATTGCAAAGGACTCCATGTGACACTGGTAGAAAAGGAGATCATGATTTCAGCCACGATATTCACTCACATATTCTCCTAGTAAAATTCCGCCAGTGAACCATGGAGTCACCATCCCAGGAGAAAAGAGGGACCCAAGTCATCACAATAGAACCAAATGAAACTGTGTTAACTGCCTTTCCTTACAGACCACACATCTCTCTGCTGGATATTCTAAAGGGGGAGCCAAAACTCTTGGGGGTAAGTTCTCTCCAATCGTGGGTCATCCTGGAAGGGAGAAAAAGAAGATTTGTCTTCATGTTTTATCCTCAGAAACACCACTAAGTGATCATTTCCAGGGAAAGAACAGATTCCCTCCCTCTTTCTTTTCCCTGCAATGTACCTTTTTTGAATCATAAGCATGACTTAAAATAAACATCATACATTCTTTGATATTAATATCCAAAGCACTATAGCAAACCACAGATAGAAATTTATTTACACATATGCAATTTTTCATCAATAATGTACCTAAAGGAGAGCTGAATACACAGTCCTAACCTTGCCATGAAATCATTCTTTGTGTGGTGCTATGATGGATAGGCCTGGGGATAAGATTGAGAATGCTAGAGGAAAAATTTGGCCCCAAGAAAGACTACTGGCCCTACAAGACCATTGCATTTTCCATCTCCTGCAAATATAAATGTTGAGAAGCTAACTAGATTATTTGCATTTCTAGTCAGACGCTTAGATGGAGAGCAGATGAGACACAATGTCCACTATCAAAATGTCATCTATCAGCAAACTCATCATATTCTAGGAATTAACATAAGCCTAATTTCAAAAGCATATATGATTGGCCATCCAAATCTACAGGTTCCACAACCACAGAGTCAGCCAACCATGGATCAAAACATTCAAAAAAGTTATGCCTGTACCAAATGTATACCCACTATTTTATTCTTGTCACTATTCCCTAAAAAATACAGTACAACAATTGTTGTTGTAGCATTTGCATTCCCCTAAGTATTATAAGTAACCTGGCAGTCACTTAAAGAATATGGGAGAGATAAATGGAGATGAAGTAGGGGAAGGAAAGGAAAGGCAAAGAAGGGAAAGGAAAGGAATGAAGGAAAGATGGAAGGGAGATAAAGAGAGGAAATAAAAGAAAAATGAGAAATGACTATGAGAGGATGGAGAAATTATGCCATTTTACATAAAGGACTTGAACATCACAGTCGTGGGTAGAACCAATCTTCTTACCCCACTGCATTCCCATGCATACCAAAGGACAACTTTATTAGTGTAGAAACTGAAGAGGAGCAGGCTGTGACGGTAATCCTAAAATGCTGTGCTCTAAAAGTGGAAATAAATATAAAGCAAATAGCTTGGAGTCTCTGCTCCCAAAGTTTATGGTCCAGGGCAGCCAGATGTTCAAATTTGCATGATACAAAATAAATTGGTAATTTGAGGGGCTGTACAAGGGTGAGCCAAGCACACAGTAGGGAAAGACATTTGGGGTGAGGCTCCTCACATTCTGAATATAGCTGATAGTGGCGAGAAAGACATTCAGACCTAGGGAAATATGCAGTAAGCACAAAGCATGCCTTGGGGCCCCAGCAGCCTCCAGGCCTTGGGCACTGGTAACCTTCTGCATTATTTCTCCACACAGGCTATCCAGATCCTGCTTGCTCTGGTCATTATGAGCCTTGGAATTATATCTGTCCTCACTTTCTCCAAAAAATTCCCCCTCGTTTTCCTCACAGGATACCCATTCTGGGGAGCATTAATTGTGAGTACTGTGCAGTAAGAGCTTTTGAGGCTTTGCTATAAAGGCTAGTGTGACATACATGCCCCTCCAGAAAACCAAAGAGGCAGTCCCCTCCATGACAAAACCTTTCGCTCCTCTGGGTCAGGTACTGTTCTCCTTTCCATAACAGCGACCCCTACTGGGCAATGCTTAGAGGGGTCCGAAGTCCACGCTATTGATCTGAAAGAATAGGCAAGTACGTGGTTTTCTCCTTTGCAAATAAGGAAACTGAGTTTGAGAACAGGTCATAGCACCAAAATTCCAGTCTCTACATGTCATGTCAAGACTCCAAGCCCACGATGAGCCCAAGATATCCCAAGGAAAATAGCAAACCCCACAGAGGAGATACTTATCTCTGAAGCATTAATACAAGTAAGGGCTTCCACCTTGGGTGACTTTTCCATTTCCCTGCTTGGTACTAGAGTATGTTCTGAAAATAAGTTGACACAAGGCTTCAGAACCCATTCTCAACTTGAAAAAGGGTCTTCCCTGAGAAAGGCCCCCTCCCTCTGCTCAGAACACATGCAGCCCCCTCCCACCTCCTTCCAGGCCAAGAACTCAAGAATAACTCTTTTTATTGAATCCCTGCTGGAGCATACATCTTGATAGTATATTCTGGACATTACAAAGGGGTTATTTCCCCAGTTGTTGCTGGAAGACAATGCCTATGTTTCTTGCTAATACATGGATGGAAAGGCCAAGACGTTCTGGGAGATTCCCACAAAGGTGATTTGTGTATCCTATGGAGACTGCACCATAAGGCAATCCCACTCTGCCAGGTGCCAGTGGCCTGTAATCCTAGCCACTCAGGAGGCTGAGATCTGAGGATTGTGGTTCAAAGCCAGCCCAGGCAGGAAAGTCTGTGAGACTCCTATCTCCAATTAACCACCAGAAAACTGAAAGTGCACTATGGCTCAAGTGGTAGAGTGCTCCCATTGAGCTGAAGAGCTCAGGGCAGCATCCAGGCCCAGAGTTCAAGCCCCACAACTGACACTAAAAAAGTAATCCCACTCATCACCTGTTAACTTTTGTCTCTTGTCTTCCGAACAGTTCTTTGTTACAGGATTACTCACTATGACCAATGGGAAATCAAATAAAATTTGGGTAAGTTATGTTTGTGATTTCTATGCCGTTTAAAATCTTTTCATTCTTTTATATCATCTCAATGTATAAACAATTTTGTGGTAAATTCTCAAGAAAATATGAATACATCAGATCTGCAGTTTAGATCATTCTTATTTGCTGATGCTGTCATTTGCGCTAGATATTTTTTATTCTGGCCAAGTAAACTGGTACATTCTTTATATCCCTCTAACTAAGTAGTTCTTACTTGGTAGTCATTTTGTCCCTTCTCCTAGGAAGTATTGAATAATGTCTAAAGACATATGTGCTTGTCATGACTGGATGATGGGATGCTATTGACCTCTGCAGTAAAGAAGCCAGAGATGTTTCTAGGCATTCTAAAATGCACACAGGAAAGCCTCTCAGCGTAAAATCAAATCACATGACCAAAAATGTCTATACTGTTAAAGAAATCCTGTCTAACCAAAATCAATGCATAGAAACCAGTAATTATCTTCCCTAGGCATGACTCCCCATATTAATGAAGGCTTTACGGGAGGCCTGCCAAGGCCCAGAGAAAAGAGTTTGGGCATTGATGCTGCATGGGTCTAGGACTGAACCAAGGGTACCATTCATTGCTGTGCTGAGTTAAAGATGAAGATCTTAGCTATAAAAGAAATAATGATACCCAAATGTTCATATTCCCTTCTAACGACACTGATCTTGTGAAGATCCTGGAGATCTGAGTCTTCTCTCAAAGCCATTTTATCTTTGCTTTCATAGTCCTCTGCCAATTTCTTCTAGAGGTAGTTACATGCCATAGAGAAATTCTCAGGCAACAGGAAAAGATAAAGGACTCCATCTTTCCAAAGCTGAGAAATATACTAAGGTTAATGCAAAACTCTCCCCAACCCACAAAAGGAACCATACAGATGAAATGGAAAATGGGGCAAGAATGTTGAATGGGGCATCAAAAGATCTGACTTTTCCCCACAGCTCTTCCACCAATGGTGGGATTGCTGCAGTCACAGCCAGGGCCTGCCTCACATCCTAAACCACCCTGGAAACATCGCCTCTCTGGAGACCGTACTTTACCAAATGTGAGGGAAAAAAACCGCTTGGCAAGAGCCAAAAATCTGAAAATTGAGCGAGATGACATCTGCTGACTCTTCCTCTCTCTATTTTTATATGCCATATTAAAGATTAAGCTTTAAGTCACAAGCATATGTCCAAGTCCCTGCCAACTAAGCCATTCCACCAAGAACAGACTGTAGACATGATTCACTACATTTCTTGCCACAAAAGACACATCAATAAAGGAATAGTAAGTACAGGCTGAAGTGAGACAGAAAGGATTTTTCAGTGTTGGGAGTGGGTATAAAGAAGAGAATAACATGTCCCTTTTCTCTTAAAGGAATGTATATATACATGCAGATCTTCTCAAGAAAGTCAACACCAACACAATGGGAATGCAGGAAAGAAATTGGATGGAGTGATCTGTACATCTTATACCTTTCATTTGATTTATTTATTTATTTTGCTGGTCCTGGAGCTTGAACTCAGGGCCTGGGCATTGTCCTTGAGCCTGTCCCTGTTCAAGGCTAGCTCTCTACCACTTGAGCCACAGTGCCACTTCCCGCTTTTTCTGTGTATGTGGTACTGAGGAATCAAAGCCAGGGCTTCTTGCGTGCTAGGCTCTACTGCTAAACCACTTTCCAAGCCCCGTGCCTTTCATTTTAGAACATGAGATCAACACCTTTAAATGCTGATCCAAATAGTTTATTATCTTCAAATAGGTCAGTGATTTTATGTGACTCCTCTGGGGAAATGAATACAAGTAACAAGATGGCAGAATGTCCTCTTCCTCATTATCTCGATGTCTCTGGAGCCTAATGCAGTGTGACACTAATTCAGTATATAATGTGTATGAAATAAGTCACATGATGTAATTTCTCATTTTTAAAGGTAGACACTAATATTTCAAAGGATTAAGCTAGGCACTGGTGGCTCTTACCTGTATTCCCAGCTGCTCAGGAGGCTGAGATCTGAGGATCACAGGTCAAAGCCAGCCCAAGCAAGAAAGACTGGAGACTCTTATTTCCAATTAACCACCAGAAAACTGTAAGTGGTTCTGTAGCTCAAAGTGGTAGAGCACTAGCCTAGAAGAGCTCAGGGGCAGTAACAAGGCCCCAAGTTCAAGCCCCATGACAGACAGACAGTCAGACACACACAGACACACACACACACAGACACACACACACACACACACACACACACACACACACACACACACACACACAGATTAGGTAATTAGTACAAGGTTCTAATGAAACTGGGACTCAAAATCAAGTCTGATTTCAAAGTGAAGATACCTTTCAACATACTACTACTTGCAAGTTATGAAAAAGTTACGATTTGCTAAAATTTAAAAATGAACATTTTTAAGCCAGGTGCTAGTGGTTCTGAGCCATTTGCAATTCTAACCGCTCAAGAGGTTGAAATCTGAAGACTGCAATTCAAGCTAGCTCAGACAGACAAATCTAAGAGATTCTTATGCCTAATTGACCAGCAAAAAGCCAGAAGTAGAGGTGTGGTTCAAATGGTAGGCAGCCTTGAGAAAAAAAAATCAAGCAAAAGCACAAGGGCTAAGTTCAAGCCTAGTACAGGGTCATGAACTCAGGGCCTAGGTACTGTCCCTGAACTTTTTCACTCAAGGTTAGTGCTCTACCATTTGAGTCAAGTTCTGCTTCCAGCTTTAGGCTTTCCCTGCCTAGGCTGGCTTTGAACTGCAATCCTCAGATCTCAGCCTCTTGAGTAACTAGCATTACAGACAGGCATGAACCACTAGCACCCGGCTCACTTACTCAGCTCATTTAGTAGTTTAGTCTTCTAACTTTGGTGAATCAAAATTTATCTCGCTCAGCTTTCTAGACCTTGACCTAATGAACCAACTCATCCCTATGAAGTATCTACAAAGAAAAAAGCACTAAGGATTTCTTACAAGGGATTTCTCATTTGGTGGAGATTTTAATTTATTGTGTGTTAAAACTATGTTCCAGGGACTATCAGTCATGATCATGAATGTCATCAGTTCCGTGGCTGCGTTGGCTGGGATTATAATCACCATTATCAGCTTTACACAGCAACACAAGTTCTGCCAGATGCCTTCCCTTGAAGGAATATGCGTTTTTGGTAAAACACTTCTTGTTGTAAGTGATTTTATCTCATGTATGATCCTATTCAAACTCTGTCCATAATACAATGGTGCATTAATTTTTATTCTAATAAACGAGGTTGTATCAACCTCGGTTGATACATATGAGCTAGTGGCTCATGCCTGTAATCCTGGCTACTCAAGAGGCTGAGATCTGAGGATTGTGGCTTGAAGCCAGCCTCACTAGGAAAGTCTGTGAGACTCTTATCTTCAATTAACCACAAAAATACTGGAAATGGAGCTGTGGTTCAAGGGGTACAGCGCAAGTAGAGTGGTAGAGTTCAAGTGGTATCCTTGAGCCTGGGACTGCACCCAGGCCTTGACACCAGATTTTGTTTTAAAAAAATTAAAAAACACCAATATACAATGGAAGAAATGTTTAGCAAGTGGGGTATTCTAATAACTTTAGGGCATAAATCACTTTATATAATTACTAGCAATTTTTTTCAATAAGAAAAACAAAATGTACTTTTGCCAAGATGTATACTTCAGACAATATTGTTTGTGTCAGAAGTAATAAATGACACTATTTTTAATCATATCAAAGATTTCAACCTGCCTTTCCCTCTAGTTCCCGAAGCAAGTCCTGGGTTCCATTCTATCTCTACCAGCTAGGATGGGAATAAAGCAGAGTCAAGGGGAAATTAGTTCTCACAATAAAGGAGGACATAAAAAAGAGCTATCAGTGACTGAATATAAGATCTTCTTTAGTCACTCATTTAAGGGGGCCAGGTGACCTTCTCGTACGTTCTGAGGCAAATTCTATATTGTATTCAGGTTACTGTGGAGTGCTAGAAACAAATACTGGATATGAAATTCTAATTTTATCCTTATACATGATACCATATTTTAATTCATATGCATTTAATTCATGTTTAGGATTCCACTACTCTCTATTATAGTGAGATATATAATTTATACATAATATAGAGTTATTTTGTGTGTATTATTTCCTTATATATTTTGATCATATAAGTGTGTATAATATATCTTATTCTATATTATATTATTTATGTAAATTAGAGATATCAGGAAGAAATTATATATGAAAAGAGTTAAATCTAAAGCTACATGAAATTCTGTTATTTCTTGCCTTCCCTGGATGGATATTGCAGGATAGTCTTCCTGCATAGAAAATCATGGAGAATCTAGGCCTGTTTTAACTTCTGGCTAAAACTAAGCTTAAAATATTAGGACAGTGAGCTATAGATATCGCATAAAGACCAATCCACTGTCTACATAGTCACCAGAGACATCATTTAAATTTTAAGGGAAGGGAGCTGGGAAGATGGCTCAGTGGTAGAGCGCTTGCTTTGCATGCATGAGGCCCTATTCCTCAGCACCATATAAGCAAAAAGAAAAAAGCCGGAAGTGGCGCTGTTGCTCAAGTGGTAGAGCGCTAGCCTTGAGCTGAAGAGCTGAGGGACAGCGCCCAGGCCCAGAATTCAGGCCCCACAACCGGACCAAAATAAAAATCATTCACCTATAGTTCCAAGCATGATCCTCTATAATTATTAAATATTGTCTATCCCCCAGAGGAAATGTATTCATGACTGCATCTTACTCTCTCTCTCTCTCTCTCTCTCTAAAAAAATTTTTAAAAAAATTTAAGGGAAGGAAAAAGTCATCACGATGCCATATGGCAACAATTCACTGTGCCACCAGTATCAATACTCTCTACTGTTTCTTCCTGTTGCACTCAAAATGGTGTTTGGGTCTATGGGTATAGCTATTGGAGGATGTTACTGCTATCTCAGAAATATATGCAAACTATATAATATCTAATGCCAAACTTGGTCATGAAGTATAAGGTACTATCTCTAAAGTGACACTGGTTTGTTTCCAAATGCTGTTTACTTTCCTTCCTTACTTGCAGGGAGCTTTGTCAATCTTATTAATCATCAGCATAGCAGAGTTCGGCATCTCTGTAACTATCGCATCCTTCAGAAGCAAATGCTGGACACATTCAAATAAGGTGCGTTCAAATGAGAACTGATCCCTATGAGATTATCCCAAGTAGCTTCCAGTCTCCAAGTGGGTGGAGGAGGATGCTCAGGTGTTGAACTGAAACTTCTAAATACAAGAAGGCCAGAGCAGGACAAGCTTAAGATTGAAGGTCCCCACAGCCCTATGGGACAACTATGCTTTCCGTTCTTACTGTCTACTGTTCATGCACAAGTCTTTAGCTCCATGACAAAACATAAAAAAAATCAGACTTAATAGGAATCCAAATTACTGTGACATGTGGAGCTTACATCTGGGTCAGAAGGGTACGTGAGACATACTTTTCTTACTTCCTCTTCCTATTTCCTCCTCCTAGAGAGGAAGTAGAAAAAAATATGAGGTAATACTAAGTGCCATTTATAATCATTACAGTTTGTATCTACCAATTGCATACTGAGTCAGTCATTATTATCATCACCAAGCACTAATATAATATCCTTATATTACATAAGAAGGAATGATCTAAGGTTAAATAATGTCCTCAGCTTTTATTTCATATGATCTTCAGTCATCACCTCTCTACTGAGGGAGTGACTGAACTGGTTAATTAAGTGTTTGATGAAAGAAATATTAAGTTAGACAGGAAAACACAGGACATAGGATTCTACTGTGGCTCTCTAGCTTCATAGTCTACAGGTCTATGACACTGTTCTCATTGGGGTGGCCGCGTTACATCTCAAAATCTCAGTCCCCTCTGTTGGAAGACAGTCAGCAGTAAGGATGAGTGATTTTTAAACAATGGCACCTAATAGCTGGAATAAGTGATAAATTATAATCCATGCCTCCAAAGCTCTCTTGGAGCAAATGAGTAAGGTAATGCCAATGAAAAAAGCCTAGAGATAAGTGAAAAATACAAAACTCTCTTCAAAGTGCCACTTGTCCCCACATAACTAGTGCTCTAATGGATGAAAACAGATGGCGTAGAAAACAAAGAGGGTGGAGAATGGCAATGTATATAATACAAGAATGTGTGGATTTGGGCTAGTCCTATTACCAACTAGATGAGCATAATTAATTCACTGAATACAAACTATGTAAAATAGAACAGATAGTCTCTTCCTACTCTGTAAAGAACTTCAGAAATGGCACACACTGATTAAAAATCAGCAGGCTCAACAGGCTAGGAAAAGATCTTTACCAGCAATACATCCAACAAAAACCTAACATCTAAAATATACAAGGAGTTCAAGAAACTAACCCCTCCCAAACTAATAAACAAATCACCAAATGGGCAAAGGAGCTAAGAAAAGACTGTCTCAGAAGAGGAGGTAAGAATGGCAAAGAAATGCATGAGTAAATGCTCATCAACCCTGGCCATAAAGTAAATGCAAAGCAAAACAACTCTGAGATTCCCATCTCACCCCATTAGATTGGACATCACCATGCAATCGGACAGCAGAAAATGTTGGCAGGGATGTGGGGAAAAAAGAACCCTACAGGCACTGCTGGTGGGAATGTAAACTAGTACAGCCACTCTAGACAACTAAACCTAGATCTCCCCTACAACACAGCCATACCATTCCTGGGCATCTACCCAGAACATCACAAACCAGGATACCATAAAGCCACTTGCATATTCCATGCTCATTGCTTCACTATCACAATAGCCAAGTGTGGAAACCCCAGATGCCTACAATAGATGACTGGATCCAAAAATTGTGCACCTATACACAATGGAATTTTACACAGCCATTATTAAGAATAATAATAAGGCATTTGCAGGAAAATGGATGGATCTAGAACAAATCATGTTCAGTGAGGCAAGCCAAGCTCAGAGAGACAGACAATATGTTTTCTTTCATATATGGAAGCTAGATTTAAAATACACTGCTACATGATAAACTATACAAGACTCTAAGCACTCACACAAAGGAGAGACCAAACAAAAATACTCTTAAGGGAGGAATGCAGAAGCAATGCCTATGTGCAGCATCTGATCATACAAAATAATAGTATTTAAATGAACTCCAGGAAATGGAAACAAGAGGTTTTTTCTTTGTTGCTGTCTACCTTTTCTCTTATCTTTGTCTTGCTTGTTCACTTATCTGTCTTTGGGAAGGGTAAGAGAGGCACTGAAATGGAAGGACAAATGGTGAACAAATGTAGCAGTGGTGTTCACTGGACACTATGTTGAAAGTGAACTGTGCAACTTGTGGGTGGGGATGGGAGAGAGCAAGAGAAGGGTGACATTGTCCAAAAAGAAACATACTCATTACCTGATTTATCTAACTGTAACTCTTTGTATAGAAGCTTTTATAATAACAATATTTTGACAGATCCTTATTTTTAGAAAGACTAGGACTCACTAACGTTTGTGTCAGATACTATTAGCTTTATATATAAAAATCAATAACCTTCTGTTGAGTCTAAAGGCAAATCCCAATCCCCTAGCCAATCATACCCTATAACAATATCTAACTGCGATGTTATCATACTATGTTATGTCACAACCCTATCCTTTCATAACTGTTTCCATTGTCTCGCTATATGAATTGTCTGTCTTACCTCATCTTTGCCTAAAACATTCCTATTACCTGTTAATATTCATAGATTAAAATTCAAATCCTGACCCTAATGAAATTAGGTCATCTATGTTCCCTGAAAGCACCCCTTTTATTATTTGTTATATTGGTCTGCCAACAATTGTGAGTACTGTAAGGTCAAAATTCACATCTAATTATTTTTGATGACTAATATTTAGTCCTCTATGTGACCAATAAATCATGTGTATTACTTCTTGTCTAAGCTTGAGTGTAGTATTTGTTCTTATCATACACATACATACTACATATATACATATATATTAGGCAGATATGTATATTTGATGACTATATATATATATATATATATATATATATATATATATATAGATGGAATTTTATAGCAAGAAGATGCAATCAAAGCTTGCCCGGCCACTATGCACATCAACCTGGTATTGCAATACCCCCAGGAAAAAAGTGCACCCTTAGGGGACTGAATTAAAAAAAAAAAACTTCATACTTGAATACAAACTGGATGATTTCAAATGTCTTATAAAGTTTATAATATTAAGCATGGAAAAAATATTTGTGATGGTATATTTGTGACACCAAGGGGTACTGACTTGTCCCCAATAATGCCAATGAACTGATGACAGGACGGATATTATTTTTTTCCAACTCCTCATCTAGATGTCAGTTCCTATCTACAGTCACAACTAAAGATTACCAAAAAAAAAAAATTGGAGAAGTCAACAGGAAAATTTCATCAAAGATGGTTCTGTCTGTTGCATTAATGCCCTCTTCTCCCTGTTTTACAGGTTGTGTTTTTCTTGCCTTCAGATGTTATTCAAAATGGTGAACAACCTGCTCCCAAAGAAAATGCTCAGATACAATTTGAGCTTCAAGAGGGCAGTCACACTGATGGTACTTCAAACATACAAACCGTTTTCTTTGGAGGCTACACTTTCTACAAGTTGAGAGTCTCAAAAAATCCTTTGCCCTCCCAAGAAAGATCAGAGCCAAGTGAAGAAGACAGGACAAGTTCCCATGTACTTTCTGTTTTAGAAGAGCAACAGGAAAGTATACCTCTACCATCCAAGTCATCACAGGAAGAAATTGAGCCAGAACCCACATTAGAGGCAAGGTCCTCAGAAAGCACTACACATTCTCTGAAAGGCTCTGTAAGTGAACACATAAATGATTTAGAATCTACTCTAGTACAACCCTCTGAAACACAAGACCAGCTTCCGGACCTGGACTCACTACTCCAAGGGCTCGCAGATTCATTGCCCAGTGACTTGCCATCTGAACTTCCACTCTCACAATCCCTATCAACACAAGTCTTGCAGTCTGAACTTTCATCATCCCATCTCATACCGTCAAGTGATATGACAACTGAAGACTTGCCCTCTCTGGAGGAACCACCTCAGGAGGAACCACCGCAGGAGGAACCACCGCAGGAGGAACCACCGCAGGAGGAACCACCGCAGGAAGAACCACCAAAGGGGGAACCACCGCAGGAAGAATCACCAAAGGAGGAACCACTGCAGGAAGAACCACCAAAGGAGGAACCACCAAAGGAGGAACCACCCCAAAAAGAGCCACCCCAAGATGAACCACCCCAAGATGAGCCACCTCAAGATAAGCCACCCCAAGAAGAACCACCTCAAGTAGAACCACCTCAAGTAGAACCATCTCAAGAAGAACCACCTCAAGAACCACCACCTCAAGAACCACCACCTCAAGTAGAACCACCTCAAGAAGAACCACCTCAAGAAGAACCACCTCAAGAACCACCACCTCAAGAAGAACCACCTCAAGAAGAACCACCTCAAGAAAAACCACAAGAAGAACCACCTCAAGAACCACCACGTCAAGAACCACCACGTCAAGAACCACCACCTCAAGTAAAACCACCTCAAGAAAAACCACGTCAAGAAAAACCACGTCAAGAAAAACCACGTCAAGAACCACCACGTCAAGAACCACCACGTCAAGAACCACCACGTCAAGAAAAACTACCTCAAGAACCACCACGTCAAGAACCACCACCTCAAGAACCACCACGTCAAGAAAAACTACCTCAAGAACCACCACGTCAAGAACCACCACGTCAAGAACCACCACGTCAAGAAAAACTACCTCAAGAACCACCACGTCAAGAACCACCACCTCAAGAACCACCACCTCAAGAAAAACCACGTCAAGAAAAACCACGTCAAGAAAAACCACATCAAGAACCACCACCTCAAGAAAAACTACCTCAAGAACCACCACGTCAAGAACCACCACGTCAAGAACCACCACGTCAAGAAAAACCACCTCAAGAAACACCACGTCAAGAACCACCACGTCAAGAACCACCACGTCAAGAAAAACCACCTCAAGAAACACCACGTCAAGAACCACCACGTCAAGAACCACCACGTCAAGAACCACCACGTCAAGAAAAATTACCTCAAGAACCACCACGTCAAGAACCACCACGTCAAGAACCACCACGTCAAGGAAAACCACCTCAAGAAAAACCACGTCAAGAAAAACCACGTCAAGAAAAACCACATCAAGAACCACCACGTCAAGAAAAACCACGTCAAGAACCACCACCTCAAGAACCACCACGTCAAGAACCACCACGTCAAGAAGAACCACCTCAAGAAGAACCACCTCAAGAAGAACCACCCCAAGAAGAACCACCCCAAGAAGAACCACCTCAAGAAGAGCCACCCCAAGATGAGCCACCTCAAGAAGAACCACCTCAAGAAGAACCACCTCAAGATGAACCACCTCAAGATGGACCATCCCAAGATAAACCACCTCAAGATGAACCATCCCAAAATGAACCACCCCAAGAAAATGAACCATCTCGAGCTGAACCATCCAAAGATGAATCATCTCAAAATGAACCACCCCAAGAAATCCCATTCCACGATGAACTACCCCAAGACATTGCACCCAAAGATGAACCATCCCAAGATGAACCAGCTGAAGACATACCGTCCCAACAAACACCATCCCAATACAGTCTAGCTCAAGAAACACCATGTCAGGATGTTCCAAAGGACATTTCATACCAAGACACATCATCACACGATATACCACTCAAGCTAGACCTGGATCAGTCAGAAGATGAATCACTTTCAGAAATAATATATCAAAACATTCTAACAGAAGTCATGGTACAAACCCAGGAATGGAAATCTGAGAAGAAAGCCCATGGCATCAAGTCCCCAAGAAGACTTTCCTTTGACCAAAGCAAAGATAGGAAGTTCCAAAAGAGATATTCCTTAGACATACCAAGGAAAAATTTGCAATACCAAAAGAGATATTCCTTGGACCTGTCATCTCAAAGACGAAAATCCCTAGACCAAAGAATCAAATCCTGGCTGTTCCCAAGGAAGCACTCCGTGGATAAGCAAACACAATATAACCAAACCTCAGACCAACCCTCAGATCAGCAAACTGATGATCAGGTTAAAACTAAGCAGGCTGAAGATGAGAAGGTTGATGAAGATCAGCAGGTCCAGCAGGTCAAAAAAGAGAAATCTCAGGATGGAGAAATTCAACAGGTTGTAAAGGAGCCAGACAAACCGCCCAAAGATGAGGACCAGGAAGCAGATAAGGAGAAGCCTCCAAAGAAAGAAATCCAAGATCAGCATTTTGAAGACCAGAAATCCCAAGAAGACAAAAGCCCAGAAGGACAGTTCCAAAAACCGAGACCAGAAATTCCAGTGGAGAAACCTCGAAAGCCGTTCTGTCAAGACTGGAGCTATGGAAGCTTTGACTACCCACCCTATGAAGCCCAGGACAAGCAATCTCCATTCTGGACATCCTCATGTGGTCAGAAAATCCAAGACTGGAGAAGTCAAGGCTGGAGAAACAAAGACTGGAAAGCACAAGAATGGCAATTTGGAAAGCAGCATACCCTAAACTGGGGATGCCAAGATCTACTGGAACAAGAATCCCTAAGGCAGAAAGCACTCTCCCAACAAATTTCAACCCAAAGCATCACAGCCCAGCAAAACCTGGGCTGCCAATCACAAAACGTTCTGTCTCAAGTCAGTGAGTATCAAGACCAAAAAGGCACTGGATCCAGAGCTGTAAGTCAAGCTGTATATGCACACAGTACCCAGACAAAACTGAGCCAACAAGAGGACATGAAATCTGCAGATCTGATGTCAGATGACACCAGGTCAGACCATCAACCTTCTTGCAGCCAAAGCACATATCTAGCCTGTCTGAGCAGCATGGAATCTGACCAAGAAATTCAGAAAAATAGCCCAGCTTGCTCAGCTTCCAACAAAGATATGAATATAACTTCTTCCTCGAGTTATGCAAGAGATCAACAGCAGTCTGAAGAGTCTGATTAACACTCAGAAGTTATACAAATACCACACTGTCCCTCCCAAAATGGAACCAAATGAAGGGAAAACCAATATAGTCTTCCCTAACCTATAATCTTAATTATGATAAAGATCACCAGAAAATGAAGGGCATGTAGAACCCTCTAAGAGTTCCGTCTTAATTAAAATACAAGGACAACAAAACAAAAAAACGTTATATGTGAACTTTCTGGGGGTAAAGGAATAAATCTCATGTAAACATTTTGTCATCAAATTTAGTGTTTCAATTTATGAGTACCAATTCTTTTGAAAACAATATTTAATGAACCAACTTTTGATAGGACTAGTATTTTGCCTGCTACTTTGTATACAATATGGGGGTTCATAAAATTAACTAGGAAGTTTACTCGGGCTGTATAAGGACTCAAAAACCAAAGGAGTCAGCAAGGAATCAAACTCACTATGACCCTTCCCATTTTGCTGCTTCCAGCTCCCATTTATTGTTTCTCTCCAAATTTATATGGAAGATAAATACAACACATTTGCTCAATATTTAATGAGGTAGAATGTGGCAGTAAGCACAGTGAAGAAAAAGAAATACACACCTGGCAATGGGAAAGAACTCAGGGAAGGACGGCAATGCAGATGTTTCTAGAAAATATGACAGAAGCTCCTTCAGAACACAAAGAGAAATGAATCCTTTATGCTGTACTTCACCTGAAATTTCAAATCCCAAAACTCATCCTTTTCTCTCTTCATTCTGTCCAGCAATTATAGGAGAAAATAGTCAATGGTATTATCTTCATTAGTTTTCAAAAACACACTATCTTACACTGTGATCCAGTCCCTTGCTTATTAAAAGTGGTTGGCTAGCATCTGTGTCTTATGTCCACAATCCTGACTACTCAGATGGCTGAGATCTGAGCATCGCAACCTGAAGTCAGCCTGAGCAGGAAAGTCCTTGAGACACTTATCTTCATTTAACAACCCAAATGTTGGAAGTGGAGCTGTGGCTCAAGTAGGAGAGCGATAGCCTGGAGCAAAACGGCTCAGGGACAGGATTTAGGCCACAAGTTCAAGCGTCAGGACTGGCACACACACACACACAAAAGTGGTGGGTTAGGTGTATCCAGTAAAAACAGTCTGTAGATTTTATTGCCAGATTATGCCATGGACTACCAGTGCTCTCTTTACAACTACAAAGAATCATCATCTTCAAATGATGAAATTATATATGTATCTATATGTATATATGTTGGTGAAATTAAAATTCTGTCCTCCATCAAGAGTCCAAAGTATATCAGGGATCTTCAGAGAATAATCAATATTATCTGGATGTGGAAATCCATAAGTCAATAGATGAATGACTTGATAGGTAAGAGTGGTTCATGCTATCTTTCTCTACTATACACCAAACCATGCCCCTCCCCCAAATTCTAACATTGAAGGCCTAACTCCTAAAATGACCGTATTTGGAGATGGCTCTTGGAAGGCACTAGGGTAAGATGAAAATATGAAGGTGAGTGCCTGCCTATGAAAAGAAACTAGACACATTCACTTCGTGTGCGTGTGTGCATGCGTGCGTGTGTGTGTGTGTGTGTGTGTGTGTGTGTGTGTGTGTGTGTGTGTGTAGTGTGGTCCACTTGTGAAGAAAGGAAATGTCATTCAAGGAAATGGAAAGAAAGCTATAAGCCAGGAAGAGAGACATCACAGAGTTAAGTTAGCTGGCAGCTTGCTCTTTATTTTCCACTCTCCATGATTATGAGACGTTTCTGTTGCTTAACTCACCCAGTATATGGCACCTTGTCTTAGCATCTCAACCAGACTAACACGTCTATTATTTTTCTTAATGGGTGGCAAAGAAAGTGAGGGCATGCAATAAATAAGTGGGTGAAAGACTTAAAGAGAAACTTCTCTGAAGAAGAAAGAAGGATGGCCAATAGACACATGAAGAAATGTTCAACCTCCCTAGCCATAAAAGAAATGCAAATCAAAACAACATTGAGATATCACCTCACCCCAGTTAGAATGGCAAAAATCAAGAACTCTAACAACAACAGATGCTGGAGGGGATGTGGACAGAAAGGAACCTTACTTCATTGTTGGTGGGAATGTAAACTTGTTCAACCACTTTGGAAAGCAGTATGGAGGTTCCTCAAAAGACTTCACATAGAACTCCCCTATGACCCAGCAATCCCACTTTTGGGCATTTACCCAAATGTTTACAAACAAGACCACACTAAAGCTACCAGCACAACAATGTTTATTGCAGCATTATTTACCATAGCTAAGATATGGAACCAACCCAGATGCCCCTCAGTAGATGAATGGATCAAGAAAATGTGGTATATATACACAATGGAATTCTATGCCTCCATCAGAAAGAATGACATTGCCCCATTTGTTAGGAAATGGAAAAACTTGGAAAAAATTATATTAAGTGAAGTAAGCCAGGCCCAAAGAAACATAGGTCCCATGATTTCCCTTATTTGCAATATCTAGTATATGTATGAGACAAGCGGAAAAGGTCAGATAATGTGATGTCAGGAAAATGAACCCTTAGATATGTATTTTAATGTTTTTTTCTTTCATGCATGTGTTTCTAACGCATTTATAAGATTATCTCTTTGTTGCTTTGTATGTCCCTCCCCCACAGTATAACCCCTGCTTTCACTATATTTGATGTCTGTATAACTTGTGGAGGAGATGGGGAAAAGCCAGTTGTTTAAGGATACAGGTGGACCTGTTGCAACAATGAGAAGTACAAGTTGTCATGTCCAAAACGAGCTTTACAATGTCGGTGCGGGGGGGGGGGGGGGGGGGGGAAGGAGAAGGATTGGGATTAGGGGGGAGTGGGGAGGCTGGGAAGGGATGTGAAGGGTAAACCAAAGGAGGAGGCTGCAATGCTTGGTAAGAAATGTAAGCATTATCCTGCTTAAAAAGAAAAAGAAGATAAACTTCAAAAAAAAAAAAAAAAAGAAAGTGAGGGCATGGAAAGGCCATCTGTCCATATGAAATAAAAATTATTTTTCCTGGGCTGGGAAGGTGGCTCAGTGGTAGAGCGCTTGCCTTGCATGCATGAGGCCCTGGGTTCGATTCCTCAGCACCACATAAGCAAAAAGAAAAAAGCCGGAAGTTGCACTGTGGCTCAAGTGGTAGAGTGCTAGCCTTGAGCTGAAGAGCTGAGGGACAGTGCTCAGGCCCAGAGTTCAGGCCCCACAACCAGACCCCCCCAAAAAAAATATTTTTTCCTTTGATGATAAAATCCCTGAAAAGCCACAAAAGGAACATTTAATATGTGTTCATATATCAATCTGAATTACAGAGGTTATATCATGGTGGTTCACACATGTAACCCTAGCTACTCAGGAGGCTGAGATCTGAGGATTGTGGTTCAAAGCCAGTTAGGGGAGGAAAGTCCATAAGACTCTTTATCTCCACTTAACCACCAAAAGTCCCCAAAGTGGAGCTCAAGTGGCTCAAGTGGTAGAGCACTAGCCTTGAGCACAAAAGCTCAGAACAATGCCCAGGCCTTGAGTTCAAGCCCAAGTATTGAATAAATAAAAAAATAGCAATCAAAAACTAGAGGATTTAGGGGCTCCCACAGAGATGCCACGTGTCACTACTGCGTTCTTCAGGGGACAGATAGGGGTATGCAAAAGGGGTGGGTAGGTTTTACAACAGTGAAAAAACTTAGAAATGTGAAAGCAAAAGCTGCATCTGCAGTAAGGTAAGAGTGGAAGAACACACAGAGCCTTTCTTGCAACAGCTTTGCAAAGGAATCAGAGCAGAGGCCTAATCTCATTGGACCACAGACCTCAGTCCAATCACCTGGGGCATCACAACTCCTCTGGAATAGCTAGCAAATAAAAAACTTGAAATAAAATCTTCATTTTGGGGTACAAAGCAACGCAAATGTCTATTAATCCATAAACTATCTTAACATTAGAGCCATTCCCCTGCAAAGAATAGCTTTTGGCAGACTTGAAAATGAGATAATTCAAGTACCCAGGAGTACAGAGAAGTAGGGAATAGATGTCATCCAAGTATGAATAAGCCTAGATGATTTATTAGATAAAATGGATAATATAATTTGATAAAAAATAATATAATTATTTTATTTGATAAAGTCATTTCTGGACCATATTGTAATATTCATTATACTACATCCAGAGCTAAGCTCATGAGTAATGAGAGTAAAATAGTTCATTATAAGTATATTGGAGGGGGACAGTGAAGTGGTACATGCCTGTAATCCCAGCTATGGGAGAGGATCATCATGGCTCAAAGTTGGCTCTGGGCAAAAGTGAGAACCTTATCAGAAAAATAAAGTAAAAAAGGTATTGGTGCTTAGCTCAACTGGTAGAACATTTGCCTAGCAAGCTACAAAGTCCTGAGTTCAAACCCTAGAATTGTCCATTTTAAAAACATCTATTAGAACAGAATTTAACTCAGACAACATTAATCCAAAATCAGCTGATACCCATGAATGATCACAGAATTCTACACCCATGGAAAACTGAATGAAAGGCAAATTCAGAAAAATAAAGCCGTAATGAATGAATGATCTTTTTAGATATTCTGTCTGGCAGCTCAGCAGAAGCCGGCCAAAATTCAATTAAGGGAAATCTGATCTCAGTAGAAAATACTAAAGAAAAACAAGGCAAAGTATAAAAATGTTTAATGATGAGACATACAAGACTCTATGTTGAAAAAGAACTTTACAACTTTGGGGCATAGGGGTGGGTTGAGGGAGGAGTTGGAGAAGTGGGGAGGGAAGGGATAGAAAGGGAAAAACAAAGGAGGAGGCAACAATGCTCAATAGGAAATGTACTTATTACCTTACTCAGGTAACTGTAACCCCTCTGGTACAGTATCTTTACAATTAAAAAAAAGACTGAAAAAAATTTTAAATAGTCATAAATGACTATCCTTCATTCATCCATGTCCTTGTAATTTGATAGTTCAGATCTTCCCATGAAGATGCAGAATCTTTTCCTTATCCTTTGAGTCTAAATTGTCTATACAACTTGCTTAGGCCAATGGACACAAGCATACGATTGACAAAAGTATAGAAAGCAGTTATGAACTGGAAGAGGTTCAAGTGTCTGCCAACCGCTAGATATATTGATCTGAGATGCATGAGAAAAACTGGAAGAGATGAGCAGACCAAGACCACAGCAGCATAACCAACTGTATGACCCAGAGAAATGCCAACAGAATAAACTGAGATGATTTGAAGTCACTATGTTGTTTGTTTGTGTATATATTTGTGTATACATACATACATATACACATATATATGTGTGTATAGAGAGAGAGACAAGGAGAAAGATAATATACAAAATATACATAGTCCAATTTGGTATCAATATATTGTACATATAATTATTACACATGACATATATTATATATCATACATATTAGGCATCATATATTATGTAGTATATGTCTACCAAATCAAATGAGATTTATATTCATTTATAATATATATTAATTTATTAATGTGGTCTATGTATATTTGGTACAGATATATATGATATGTTTATGTTTACATATTTAGGCTTATATATGTTTATAATTTGTATTTTATATTATATATCTGGAAGTTTAAACATCAGAGGAGTATGGGGCTTGCTCCAAGGTGACAGCTTGTTTCTGGCCATTTTAAGACTACTGGTCAGCTTCTCTGACCCAAGCCACAGACCTGGCAGGTTGCTTTGCAACCTTCTCAGGATCTTGAGCAGAGCTGAAATTCTATGACTCTGTGACTCAAAGGTTCTAAAATTCCAAGTCAAAACACAACAATGCCAGTGCCATAAACAGCCTTACTACAGACAATGCAAGAAAAGAACATGGACTAGACAGAACCACCAGAAAATCATCCTCTCTTACATCAAAATATCAACCATACCAGCATCATCATGAATTCAAATACTGCACACAGTCCCACGTTCCTGATATTTCCTCCAGAAATTAACAGTCCGGAATATAAGTCATCAGAATTCACGGCTAAGATCTACTACTCTCAAAACTTCCTGCAGAAATTTCTTGTTACAAAAATGAAGATCTTAGGGGTAAGTAGCAAGACTTCCCCGCTCTGTATTGCGTTGAGGGGAAGTTTGAGAGAGGAGAAAGGAAGCCTAGCTTGTGGCACAGTTTAAAGGTATGAACCAACCCCAACTTTCATTTCCACTCAATTCAGAAAGGATGGGTCCCCTCCTGCCTCTACCACAATCACATATTTTTTTTAAAATTTTTATTGTAAAGGTGATTACAGAGTATTGTAAGGTCATGTACAGAGGGGTTATAGTTACCTAAGTCAGGTATTGACTATATTTCTTTTTGAACAGTATCACCGTCTCCCTCATTTACAACGTATTTTTAAAAATAATATTTAAAAGATAAAAAAGAGAGAGGAAAAACAGTAAGGTAGTTTGGGAGACCTCTTTCCCCATAGTCATATACCCTTGTTTACCAAGATTTCGCATAATGTAGGAGCACTGACAGCAAATATCGGAGAGAGGGTTTAAGAAAAGTCCTGGGAGCATCACCAAGGAACTTCTGCTATCCTTCCCTTGTTTTTGAGAAAGCAGAACTGTGAAATCAGATCTAAACATGACTTTTCCCTCTATTCACAGGCCATCCAGATCCTGCTTGGAATTATGGTTTTTTCTTTTGGAGTTGTTTTCATTTTCCTCTTGATAAAACCATACCCAAGGTTTCCCTTTATTTTTATTTCCGGATATCCATTCTGGGGCCCCGCTTTGGTGAGTACAGCCGTTCCACTGGAAGCCATGTCAATCACATGAGATCCTAGAAAACACTTAGTAACGAACTATAGAAGATTCGGGTATATGATGTGCTTTGAAAAGAATTAGCAGAAAAAGATTAATCTGGTTGAAGTTACTTCCTCCCATTAAGTCACCAGCTTTATGTATATCCTATCTGTGGGTCCTGAAATTCCTTTGGGAATATTGCTTTGGGTCTTGTAGTTGCTATTTTGTCCATTAAGTCTTCTAAAATGAATAGCTATGGATTCTAAGTCAAATCCATTGAGCAAAGCAAGGGAAACCAAAAAGCTGGTGCAACTGAGCAACCTCTGAGAGCTCTCAAGCAAGCAAGAAAGAAAAATGTGAGCAGATCCTGTCAAGGTGTTGTGGTAAGCAATGTAAGAGGAGAGTTAGAAGTACTTATATAAGCAGAGACCAACTTGCAATTCACTTTTAGAGAACTGAAGTCTTCGTATGCCCCTGCTGTGTACACAGAAGAATGTGTTACATTTAAGCTCATTCGATTAACAGTAATTCCATCTAACAGTGCCAGAAAATAGGCAGGCTTTGAAAGCCCCTCTCAGCTGTGATTGCTGGCAAGGGAGGTTACACAATTACCACAGAGAACCGTGAGTACTAAGCGAGGCTAAGGAAGCTGCCTTCATTAGGAACAGGCACCAAAGGGTAAGGGATATTTTTCAGAGCCATTTCCAGTTTGACCAAGCTTTCAAATGCTTAATGGGGTAAAGAAACATACAGAGGACAGGAACAAGGGACATCTAGGTATAAAGGCAGGGATGCCTTGTTTCAGAATAAAGGATCAAAGTCCGGGAAAGCATTTCATATTCTGTAACCTGCAGTATTTTACCCCAGGTAGTAAGGGTGGAGGGATGAGCCTGGCAAAATACCATCAGGGGAGATTTAAGCACCTAGAGATTTAAGCACCAATGAACTATCATGCGATCTGAAATCTCCACTAGGCGATGATGGTACCACATTTGACTCACCTCCATGAAAATAGTTGGGGTTTCTTTTTTTCCTTTTTTTGGGGGGGGGAGGGTAAGGATTAGAAGCAATATCACTTCACATTTCTCTCCAAGAGAACACACAGACTGAACTCTTAGTAAGATGAAATTTCTGATCTTAGTATTGTAAACTGACAACACTAATGTGTCATGAGATCATAACTAGAAATGGAAATCAGACAAGAAAACTAAAGTGTGGGGCGATTGTTTTTAATTCACATATTCAGGTCAATTGCTAAGGCTAGAACAGGTTGCCAGGGTTTTGGTTCACTATTTATTTAGGGAGCATCTTCCAGACAGTCCATCCTTCTCACTTTGCCAAGGAAAAGGATGTGCAGTAACCTAGCCTGTGAGAAATCCTAACATCAGACAGACGCATCCATCATTGTGATACTCGTTGTTGTTTTAACAGTTCATTATATCCGGAGCCTTCCTAATTGCATTGGAAAGAAAAAGCACAGAAACTCTGGTGAGTTGTTTCTACTTTATTTTAAAAATTAAAAATTTGAAATAATTCATTCTAGCCTTAAAAGTGAATTTGGACCATTCATAAGGAAATGTAAAGACTTGGAAAATTATATATATATATCACAAAGTAAGCCAGACCCAGAGAAACATAGGTTACATGGTTTGCCTCATTTGTGAAAAAGCCAGCTCAGCAAAAAAAAACAAGTCCAAGAGAGTCTTATTTCTAATTAACCCAGAAGTGAAGATGTGACCCAAAGTGGTAGAGAGCTAGCCTTGAACAAAAGAGCACCGAGACAGCACCTAGGCCCTGCGTTCTCAAGCCCCATGATCAACCAAAAAGAAAAGTGAATATGGAGAATCATTAGGCCACTATATAATTCCATGATGGGTCAAGAACTGATGATAATCTTTGCTAGTTGTGATCATAAATTATATTCCACTGGTGCCCGAAGTGGTTTCCTAGGTCATCTAGCTTAATTCTCATTTTATATACAATGACAATGAAGCTGAGAACTGGCTTGCCCAAGTTCCCCAGCCAATGAATGGTACAATGGCCTCAGCATTCCAGTTACTCCCTTATTAACTCTTTTCTGTATTTTGTGCACCTACTGCACACCAGACACTTTGACAGGCCCTGGTTTTGCCACAGAAGAAAGGTCGAGTCTAAACATCCTCATTAAATTACAAGTGAAATATAGAAATAAAGAATGCATTGCTAAATATATACAAATACATTAACATAAATACTGTAGATTCAAGGGAGAACCAAATGTAATGCCTTAAACAGGCAAGGTCAAATTCAGCAAAATAAAACACCAGGAAGTGGGTAGGGTCAAAGGAAAAGGAGTAAACAAATGAAGAGGAAAAGGGAGAGAATGCAGTCAAGAATCCAATGTATATCCCACAAAATTAAGAAGAATCAGGGAAGGGGTAGGAAGGGAAGGATGAGAGAGAACGTTGAAGGGGTGACACTGATCAAGATATATTGTATTCACAAACTGCGTTGTTAAATAGCAACTTCTTTGTACAACTACTTAAAGAAAATTTTTAAACAAAAAAATAGCTAATGTATGATGATAACTTAAAGATTCATTTTATAAAGAACATGATTCTATTTTGCTCTAAGAATCTAAGACATTAGATGTCAGTCAATAAGCCAATTACTGATTTGCAGCAAAGAAGATCTTCTGCGGGGATGTGGACAGATGGGAACCTCACTGCATTGCTGGTGGGAGTGTAAACTTGTTCAGCCACTTTGGAAAATAGTATTGAGGTTCCTCAAAAAAATACCCCAATGACCCAGCAATCCCACTTCTGGGCATTTACCCAAGTGATCACAAACAAAACCATACTAAAGCTAATAGCACAACTATGTTTATTGCAGCATTTTTACCATAGGTAAGATATGGAACCAACCCTGATGCCCCTCAGTAGATGAATGGATAAAGGAAATGTGGTATATATACACAATGGAATTCTGTGCCTCCATCAGAAAGAATGACACTGCCCCATTTGTTAGGAAATGGAAAGACTTGGAAAAAATTATATTAAGTGAAGTAAGCCAGGCCCAAAGAAACATAGGTCCCATGGTTTCCCTTATTTGCAATAACTAGTATATGTCTGAGACAAACAGAAACTGTCAGACAAGTTGATGTTAGGCAAAATGAACCCCAAGATAAGGGTTTAAATGTTTTTTTTTCTTTCTTGCGATTTTTTCCAACATATTTATAAGATGATTTCTTTGTTGCTTTGTATGTACCTCCCCCAGGGAATAAGCCCTGCTTTTACTGTATTTGATGTTGATATAATTTGTAGAGGGGAAGGAAAAAAACAAGCTGTTTAAACAGGGTTACAGGTGGACCCATTACAACGATGAGATGTACAAGACGTTATGTTGAAAAACAAACTTTACAGCTTTGGTGGGATGGGGTGTGGGGGTAGGGGGAGGATGGGAAGGGATGGGAAGGGGAAACAAAGGAGGTGGCAACAATGCTTGATAAGAAATGTACTCACTATCTTGCCCATGTAATTGTAACCCCTCTGTATGGTATTTTCACAATAAATAAATAAATATCTTCTGCAAGCCTGTAGTTCCAGGAAGAAATAAAAATGACAGAGAAACACAATACTTAAACACAAGTTTTAGAACAAAAGTGTTAACAGGCCATGAGTTGCGCCACAGCATCAAAATGCAACACTAGGTGTGGCTACTAGCTACCCTATATCCCATCCTTTGTCCCCTGAGCACCCACCTCATATGAACGGAAGCTAACTGAGGTACAGAATGTGGCAAATAGAAACATCACTGAAAAGTCTACTGCATGGGCTGGGAATGTGGCTTCGTGGTAGAGTACTTGCCTAGCATGCATGAAGCCCTGGGTTCTATTCCTCAGTACCACATAAGAAAAAGCCAGAAGTGGTGTTGTGGCTCAAGTGGTAAGAGCGCTAGCTTTGAGCAAAAGAAGTTCAGGGACAGTGCCCAGACCCTGAGTTCAAGCCCCAGGACTGGCATTAAAAAAAAAGTCCACAGCATTCTGTGGATAAGGACCTGGCTGGCCCATGGCACTGGATCATTATGACTAAAACCTTGTTCTCCTGGGGCTCTGCTCATTTCTTTATCTCTGTCCTTGTGCTGTGTTCGGATTCCTTGGCAGCTAATCGTGAGCCGAGTGGTAAACATTGTCAGTGCCCTGGGAGCAACAGCTGGAATCATTCTCCTCGTGTTTAGTTTCCTTCTAGATGGAAATTATATCTGTGGCTACTCTCGAGACCGATCTCCATGTGAGGAGATTACCATTCTGTTCACTGTAAGTATGCTGCATTTTTTAGAGCGAGAGGCCAATGGCTTAATCAAAAAGATTCAGTAGCATCCAATTAATACCACCCAGATAATGTGAACTAAATTTGCTCACAAAAATTTAGGGAAATTATAATACCTGAAAGAACAATAAACATGTTATAACTCCTACTCATAGGGAATTAGACATGATTGGAAGGGATAGACTTGTACACAAATCACTATGAAATTTAATACTAAATGGAAATAGAGCTCCATAATTCATAGATTATTGTACTAGATATTAGAAACATGAATATTTTTTGTTTTAATTTGGCTTTTAATATTTAGAGAGGTAAAACAAATGACCAACACCACCCCCCCATACACACACAAAAAGTCCACAGAAAATAGAGAGAGAAGGAAATCTGCTTTTACTGAATGCTAGCTGTAAAGGGGTTGTACCATGGTATCATGGTATTTCACCCTTACACAGTACTTCAACCAGCTCAACCTATTATTTTCTCTTCCCAGCTCCTCCCCACGTTATCCAGCAACTCTTAGTGAGTGTCCTTATGCTATCTTTGTACAGTATTTCAATACTATTGACTCAGTCATTCCTTGTCTCCCTTCCTCCTGGTCCACCCAAAAGGTCCTGCCATTACAAGTATGCTTTTTTTTCTGCTGGGGTCTTGGGGCTTGACCTCAGGGCCTGTGCACTGTCACTGAGGTGCTGTCACTGAGCCTCTTTGCGCTCAATGCTAGTGCTCTACCACTTGAGCCACAAAACCATTTTCACCTTTTTCTGAATAGTTTATTGGGGAGAAGAGTCACATGGACTTTCCTGCCTGGACTGGCTTTGAAGTGCAATCCTCAGATCTCAGCTTCCTGAGTAGCTAGGATTACTGGTGTGAGCTACAGGTGCCCAGCTCAAAGTACTTTTTATATGTGCATGAAACTAAAGTAATGAAACCTGTTGAAATTGTTTTAAGGGAGAGGGATGAAGGAAAATGACAAAGGAACTGAATTTGATCAGGGAACATTTTATGCCTGCATAGCTATGTCACAATAAAACCTCCTGTGCATCTAACATATGCTATTTTAAAATATTAAAACATTTTACATAATCACTTATTATATGGCCACTAAACATTGTGTCTCTAAAGTAGTTATTCAATCTGTAACTCAAATATGATAGACAAATATGGCTGGAAGACAGAATATTGATAATATTAATGTTTACAACTTCACTATAAGGGCTCAGTTCTCAAAGGCGAAAAACCTTAACTGACACAGAGCCAGCACCCCCAGACTCAGGGTTCCTGACCAAGTGTATGTCATTTTACATGCTCTTAGTTGCCAAAACACAAAAACATCTTCTAAGTCTTTTGCAGCTACTAAAATGGAAGTTATAAGGTGATGAAGATGAGAGCAGTAAATTCCTCTAAACACTATTTGAACAGGGATGAGACGGGAGAAGAGAAAAGGGAATGGGGTGAATATTCACCCCTGAAGAAAACAGTAGATGGAGTGAAAATATTCAAACTGCACTGCGCACATGCATGAAAATACCACAATGAAACCCCCATCTATTATAAATATACACGGGTTCAAAAATTTAAAAAACAAATAAATACCAAAAAAGAGCATAGATGGTACTCTCAGCTGATGCTTCTTTTATATGTCTTTTTCTGCATGTTCCTCTTTTTCTGGGCTAGTAAGTTTTCTTTTTTTCCTCTTTTTCTTTCCTTTTCTAATTTTACTTTTATCATTTCCCTGTCTTCTCCCTCAATGGGCCACTTTTCTGATGTGCATTTTGCTGTAGTTGCTACATTTAAGAAATTGAATAGTACTTAAATATAGTTTAGAAAATATATTCTTTTGTGTGACTTTTTCAAGTGATATATGCTGTCCTGTGCTATGCTAGGAGGTCTGCATAGTCCCATAATCCTCCCCAAATCTGATGCCCAAGTATCAGATACACTTGGGGGGAGGGGAGTAAAGGGAGTTTTTATTACCTAGGAATTGCCACCTCACTATTAATCGGAAATTTGATTAGTGTGCTAATACCATGACTTCCTTTTTTCCTGTTCTGTTACAGGGAAGTTTGATTTTGCTGTTGATATTTACCATTGTTGAGTTATTTACCTCTCTGACTTTCTCAATTTTTGGAAGCTACTCAGACAAAGACTATAAGTAATGTTCCTAAACAGCACAACGCTATCAGAATAAAGACAGAATATCTTCAGAGATGAACTCAATTTGAGAGGAAATGTTAAAAGGAATGCTGATGATTCAGGCTGGCAATTCTCTCAAGCCAGAAGCGTAAGGAATGGGTGAGGAAGCTGAGAATTTGACAGATTACATGCACCTGACCCTGAGCAATGCCAGCACCTCTGCCCCACCCTGCCCCCCACATATCCCACATTCATCGTGGTGTCGTCATCTTCTCTGAATCATGAAATCTTGAAACTGAGGGCCATAATGTGGCAGATTGTGTCTCCACAAATAAAGATATGAAAGAAAGCTCCAGGTTGGGATGACTTAGTCATTTAACTTCCTGGATTCACAACATCCTCCAGCTCCTTTTTTCTAAGAGCTGCCACACAGTGGCTCCAGCTCTGTTGTGTTGTGTGGGAAGATGAGCTGCACAGAAGCATGGTCCAATCCGCCAATTTTACACTGACGTTGCAGTTATCATCAAAGATGCGAGCTGATCAACTAGAGTAACAGCAGAAAAGAAAATGAGGTGAATATTGGTGGAGCCATTCTGCACTGTGGGAATCATGTTCAAAGCTGTACTTGACTACTCATGTAATCCTAGTAGGAACAAGGCACCAATGGCTCGTGCCTATAATCCTAGCTACTTAAGAGGCTGAGCTTGGAGGATTGTATTTCAAAGCCACCCTGGGCAGGAAAGTTCATGAAACTCATCTCCAATCAACCACCAAAAAGCCAAAAATAAAGCCAGAAGCAAAAAAGCTCAAGGACAGCCCTCAGGATCTGAGTTCAAGCCCCGGGATCAAGAAAATAAATAAATCCTAGCAAATCCTAGTAGGTAAACATCTCTACATCTAATCAAAGAAACTGAAGCATAGAAAGGTAGATAACTCACTCCTAGTCAGGATGCTTACATAGAAAGGTAGATAACTCACTCCTAGTCAGGACACTTACAATGGCTGAGCCACAGACTTCCCGTCTGGACTCTAGCAGCCATGGTCTTAATTCTTGTACCAATCCTCTCTCTCCAGATTTTGGGACAGGAATCAATTCATGTCCTTAAAAATCATTGAGTCATTTCAGATTCATACAAATAATATTTCTCCTGAAAAGAACTACATTTTTTGTGTGTAGAGAATAGCTTTGATTCATATTTTTAAGTCTCTTTAATATAGTGGGGATCACAGGCTTTACTGCCCATTTAAATCATCTGAGGAACTTTATTAAAAGTATCACACACAAACACATATGAAATCAGAATTTCAGGAAAGCCAGACACAAGCAGACTTTTTTTTTTTTTACAGGGGATCTTGGTACAGAGGGACATGCTTCAAATCCGCTGCTTTACTGTGGCATCACAGAAGACCACTGAATGGTTTTTGCCTTCAGTCTGTTATATCTCATATACTATAGCCTGTGTAATCTTGTGAAAGGAGGAAATAACTTTTTTTTTGTCAGTCGAGGGGCCAGAACTCTGGGCCTGGGCGCTGTCCCTCAGCTCTTCAGCTCAAGGCTAGTACTCTACCACTTGAGCCATAGCCACTTCTGACTTTTTCTGCTTATGTGGTGCTGAGGAATCGAACCGAGGGTCTCATGCATGCAAGGCAAGCACTCTACCATGAGCCACCTTCCCAGCCCCAGAAATAACTTCTTAATGTACTTTGGAGGTCATGACTCTCAGACCACACTTAAGAGAATTGTTGCCTTCCATTTCACCAACTGAATGTATTTGAACACTAGTGCTCTTACCTGTGTCTTCTCTCTTGTCATGACAGTCCTCTAAAAGAGACAGGACTTTTGTCACAGACAAGAAGTTCAAAGTAGCTAACTTTTCTGAGTCCACAAAAGGAGCATGATTTAAAATCAGGATTTCAATATTAATATTCTAAGCCCAAACTTCATTACCCTATGGTACTCTGGACATGGGGGGGGGGTTGAACTTTATACTCAAGAAAATATACAAATAGGCTTTTATTTATTCTATGGGGTGGAAGAAGCCACTATCTATAGGTAATGAGTGAAGATAAGGAATGGTAACACCGGGAGAAAACTGTGATTTTTATTTCTCATGGAATAAGTCTCTGGTAAAAAGTATTTGACAATAATTTTCCATCTCTAAATGATATTCAGAGATATGAGGTCCTAGAAGTACTTAAAGGTAAGAATCCTGGAAAACATCATGGTTAGGACTTTTAAGTCAAGCCGACATTTAAATGGCATTTTGCTATGTAAAGCTGTGTGGCTTTATTAAACTACTTAAATTTTGGGGGTTTTAAATGGTAGTCGAGCTCTGGTCACATCTGTAATCCCAGCTACTCAGGAGGCTGAGATCTGAGGATCATGGTTCGAAGCCAGCCTGGGCAGGAAGGTCTGTGAGTCTTATCTCTAATACACTACTCAGAAAATGCCAGAAATGGCACTATGGCTCAAGTGGTAGAGTTAGCTAGCCTTGAGTACACAGAGGTTCAGGGACAGTGGCCAGGCCCTGAGTTCAAGCCCCAGGACGGGCAAAAAAAAAAAAAATCTCATACTAAATTCCTAAACAAAGTCCCTATCTACCTAACAGGTTTGCTGTAAACCTTCAAAGAAACATGTAATATGTGACATGATTTCATCAGCATTTGAAATTTATGAATCACTTAGTAATGGCAGAAGTTATTAAATGTTTAGTTCAGATTTTCTTCCTTTTTACACATCACCTATTTTATCAATTAGTAGCTATGTGATTATTTGGAGCCAGTTTCCCTAGTTTTTTGTTGTTGGTGGTGGTGGTCGTGGGGTTTGAACTCTGGGCTTGGCGCTGTCCCTCAGCTCTTCAGCTCAAGGCTAGTGCTCTCCCACATGAGCCACAGTGCCACTTCCAGTTTTCTGGTGGTTTATTGGGGGTAACAGACTCACAGACTTTCCTGCCTGGGCTGGCTTTGAACTGTGATCCTCAGATCTCAGCCTCCTGAGTAGCTAGGATTACAGGCGTGAGCCACTGCCACCCAGCTTTTCCCTACTTTTTGAACTTTAATTTCTGACAGTATAAAACACAGCCAATCTATATTACATGTAAGACAATCCATACTACATTTAAAACTCTTGACACAGACAGTGCTTGACATGTAAGCAAGTATTCAATTAATGTCACTTTCCTAACTGTTAAAAGAAAGCTCTTGAAGACAGAAAGCACTGTATGCTTCAATACTTAAATTTACATTTCCCTTACAACTAATTATAAGTACAATGTTGGAAATTCCTGGGCTATAATTGAATTCTATTTTCAATTAGATACTTAACCTTACTTCTGCAGATCCATGTATTTTTCTACCTCTGCTCTGAGACAAAACCCCACTAATAGCAGATGTGTGTGGAGGGCAGGGCCTTACTGAGGAGCTGGTAACAGGCCGCAGTGTTACTTCCTAATTCCAAAAAGCTTGCTATCATTGCATGGATGGAAGAAAGAGTGAAAGCGTAGATATTTCTCATGACACTGCAGAAGGTGCAACAATCATAAAAACCATTCTCACTTCCAAGAGACAGAGTCCAAGGGCTGAGTAAGGAAAAGACTTAAATAATTATAGTGTACTGTCTAGTCTTCATAACAAGGCAAAGTCATTCAGGGATTCGAAAAACTGGTAGGAGAAGAAGGGAATAGGAAAATTTTATATCAGGTACTCACTAAAGAAAAGTTGGTGTGCTTTTATGTAGACTATAAGAAAAGATCATCTTTGGGAACTAAAATACCACTAGATGATGACAGAACACTAAGTCAAAAAAATTGAATGTGTGATAATAACATATCCTCAAACACTAAACTGGGGGAAATATAATACATCAAAAAAGATGCCATTATCAAATCCTAAATGTAATAGGAATCAAAACACAATCATTGGAAGGGCAATCATACCAAATCAATAAAGATAAATGTTTATTCATAGAAACTGAACTCAAGTTCATTTAGGAGGAATCACACGTAGTGTTGAAGTTATCTCACTAGCCACAAAGTCCATATTAACAAACATCCCAAAGTTGGGGGGAAAGAGGACTAAACCAGACACCAATGCAAAGATCAGGTTGTGCAATTCCAATTCCAGCCTCTTTCAGGCTGCACGTCTGCACATCCAGACCCTGCTCCCACACACAACCTCTCATTCACTCCCTATCTGGGCCCAAACCTCACGCCTCACCAGCATCTGCAACCCAGCCCCAATCTCAAATACAACCATGTTGAGAATGGAGGCTTCCAAGACATGCTTAGGTCAGGAGAGCCCTGCCCTCACGGAGAAGTGAATGCTGTTGCCACGGGAGCGGGATAGTTCTTGCAGGAGTATGTGCCTGGTACCAGAGGACTTCTGCTTGGCCTTCCACTCTCTCCCATACACACACCCTCCCTTGCCCTCTGCTTTCCTCCATAAAATGATGCTGCAAAAAAAAAAGGCCCTTGCCAGATATAGGATTTTTGGCCTCAGACTTCCTAGTCTCCTGAACTATTATAACCAAATCTCTATTGTTGTTGTTTTGTTTTGTTTTTACAAACTGCTCAGTCTCAGACATTCTGCTATATAATCGTCAGCCCTGTCGTAACCACGCAAGCATTTCAGCAGCACAGACCCACAACTAGAATCTTAAATGGAAGACAGTTTCTCTTTCTACTGCCCTACTTGCTATAACATTTTAAGAGATGAATGAATGAACTATCCTTGAGTATTCTGGATTATCACAGACATTAGTACCTCTATTCAAACGTAGCTTGTTCCACTAACAACATACTTCATCTTTTTCTTTTTTATTTTCAATAAGTTTTTTATTGTAAAAATACTGTATAGAAGGGTTACAGTTACACGAGTAAGGTAATGAGTACATTTCCTATCGAGTATTGTTGCCTCCTCCTTTGTTTTCCCCCTACCATCCCTTCCTTCCCTCTCCAACTACCCCTCCCCCCCATTGAAGTTGTAAAGTTCATTCTCAACATAGTCTTCTACATCTCATTGTTACAATGGGTCAACCTATATCCCTATTTAAGCATTTCATTTTTTTCCCTTCCCCTCCCCAAATTAGAAAAGTGTATATACAAGATGCAGGGCACTGGAATCAAATACAGTGAAAACAAGGGTTATACCATGGGGGAGTAAAATACCAAAGAAACAAAAAAAACCCCACATAGTACATTATAAGTACATTAAAAACAATAGCAAGAAAGAAAAAAAAAACCACTGTGTCCCTGTCTTGGGGTTCATTTTGCTTAACATAATCTTATATGGTCATATGTACATAGCTTCGCTTCATCTTTTTTTCTTGCACCAAAATCACCCTCCCCAGAACTACTTCTATTCACTGCTTTCAGCCACATGATTCCAACCCATGTTAAGAAAAGAGGGGAAGGGAAAGAGAGGGGAAGGGAGGGGAGGGGAGGAAGAGATAACCTCAGATTAGATAATAAAGTTGTCATATCCTTAGATTAAATGGACAAATAATTAATTTATAGTCCTGTATCCAACAAATCCAGTACTGGATACAGAACTTTTAAAGTAATGGAAAATCCCAACATATGAATACAAAGTTTGCATATGGAGCTGGAGTTGATATCTTTGGACAAATATTTCTTTGATTTACTCCCCAGATGTTTAGAATCCTGATGCCACCAGCTTCCTCCATTCTCCTACTTGATCCAGCACTAGGCTTGACCATGCAGCCCTATCTGCTACTGAAGAGGGCAGCTAGGGAACTAGACACATGGAAGAAACACACTTGTTCACAGGTACAAGTGCTATTTCAATGTCCATACCCAAATGGAGAGAAGGCTCACTGTTGCCTCAAGCGAATGAGCCATCTCTGCTAATCTGACATGAGACATAACATGATACACTAGAACCCTCAGTGTGAGCAGGTAAGTCAACACCCTCAAGAACATGTGCTCAATGATTCTTTGAACCACTGCATGGATGCTTCCTCAGCAAAGCAGAAAGGTAAAAAGTTCTAACAGCCCAGCCTTGGAGAATTTCCAATGCTCTTTTACCCCTTAGGGACCCACTACCCACACCTGCTTGCAGGGTGGGGGCTGCAGAAGTTCTTCTAATTAAGGTAGCAAGAAGAGCACCGTGCTGTCCCCTGGGGGTGTTTTTCAAGAAGTGAAACCTGTTGGTGTAGCAGAAACTTTTTCTCTCTCTTTTGGCTCTGGTTAAGTTCATATTAAACCAAAGTAATTGGAGCAAGGTAGCAGCAGCTACTGATTTCCTGTCACCTGGTATCTACTAGAGATAGCAGCCCCCGGCCTAGTCTATTTCATTCACCTTCAAGTTCTTGAGCCACCAGAAGCAGCAAACTGATCAGCCCTTGGAGCCTGGAAGCCTTGAAAATTGGAAGTCGTGGAAGTTCAGGTAAAAATCTGTGAGTTTGCTTTGTTTAAAAGGCTGAAAGAAATGGAATACTTGGGGGGGGGGGGTGAAGTATGTTAAGTAAGTCAAGCCCAGAGAGAGACAAAGGATCCTTCTATATGGAAGCTAGATTTTAGCTTACAAATTCCTAAGTAAGTGCATTGGATGGAATGCGCCTGTATATAAATGTATTACCGAGATGTGGTAGATTCAAGGGAGATCTCAAATAGTATAATTCCTTGAGAAACCAAAATGAAAAATGCAGGAAACAGGTATGTGAAAGTGGTAGAGTGTGGGTAGGGGGAAAAGGGTAGACAAATGAAGAGGAGAAGAAGCAGGGGGAAATGCAGCCAAGAATCTAATATACATCCTACAACATGAAGAAGAGTAAGGGAAGGGGTGAATAGGGAAGGGATGATTGAGCGTGTTAAAAGAGGTGACATTAATCAAGCTATATTGTATTCATACACTGTGGTGTTAAATGGCAAAAAAATGAAAAAAAAAATAAAGTGCTGAAATGAGATGATAGATAAAGAACTAGGCGGATTGGAGATTCTGTTTCCATTCTTGGAAGACTTTCTTTAGTCAGACTTTCTAATAGCACCGTGGTTTGATCCTGGTGGCCTCAAGGCTTGAAGTCCATTTAAGTCTCTTAACTGTTCTCTTCTCCAAAACTATCATGGGCAGTCAATTCAGGCTACAAAAGGAGTAGATGCAGCATGGAGACCACAGCATGGTTTCTACCCTGATGTATTCCAACTGGAGCTCTAGCCATATAAGTGAGTTGCTAAATCCCTGCATGTGTCGGCTTGCTTATCCACAAAACAGACAATAAGTATTGCCAGTATGTCATGAATACTGAATGAGTGAGCTAAAAAACACAAAAGCCTTTAGGATTTTTTGATACTAATATTAAAAAGGAAAAAAATTGGTCATGGTCACAGAATAAATACACCCAGATGATGTTAAACTTTAATGCTTATATATACAGGGGATGATGGACACTAAACTGAGCACAAAATTGTACCTTAACCTAGAAGACAGGAGAGGGGGTTCATTTTAATCATATCATAATGGGTTCCTGAGGCCAACCAGTGAGAAAAAGAGACAGACAGACAGACAGAGAAAGAGTCTGTGTCTGAGAGAGGGAGAAAGAAAATTGTCTTTCCATTTCCTTTAAAATAGCTTGTTCTTACCGGGTGCTGGTGGTTCACGCATGCAATCCTAGCTAATCAGGAGGCTAAGATCTAAGGATCACTGTTCAAAGCCTGCCTGGGCAAGAAAAGTCCGCGAGATTCTCATCTCCAATTGACCACCAGAAAACTAGAAATGGTGCTGTGGCTCAAGTGGTAGAGCTCTCTTCTTGAGCTGAAGAGTTCAGGGACAGCACCCAGGCCCAGAGTTCAATCCCCATGACTGACAAAAACAAATGGCTTGTTCTCACTGATGGGCAAGTGAAGTGAACTTATCATCCTTTAAACCAGCATCTTGAGCACCCATTTAGTGGAAGGAACAGAGTTTAGTGTTCTATTGAACATGTATTGAGGTCATACTATGCAGAAGATGGGCTCCCTATGAAATCCTAGTAGGACACTGAAAAGAAATGAATGAACAGTAACAAATGCAAAAAAAGCTTTGGACTTAGAAGAAATCTTTTCAATCAGGTAAGGACAAGGATGGCTTCGGGGAACTGAAGAGGGAGGAAGAGGGCATCTCCAGTTTGAGCAGATTCAGAGAAGACAGAAGACAAGTCCAGGCCAGTGGCTCCAGTGGAGCCACCAGCTTTGGAAGTTATGTGCAAGTCAGGTGGAGCTGAAGAACAAAGGGCTAGAGAGGCCAGATGGAGAATTTCTCTAATAAGCAAGGACAAGACAGCAAAAGAATTTACACTGAGAAAAAGCATGACTTAAGCAGTGATTTAAAGTTGGATCTAGTAACCCTGTGTAGGATATATTAGAAAAGAAAATGACAGCAGACAAAAAAAAAAAACTTTTGGCTGGTGCCGGTAGCTCACATCTGTAATCCTAGCTACTCAGGAGGCTGAGATCTGAGGATTGCAGTTCAAAGCCAGCCCGGGCAGGAAAGTCAGTGAAACTCTTATCTCCAATAAACCACTCAGAAAACTGGAAGTGGCCCAGTGGCTCAAGTGGTAAGGCGCTAGCCTTGAGCTGAAGAGCTGAAGGACAGCGCTCTGGCTCAGTGTTCAAGCCCCATGACTGACGAAAAAAACAAACTTTTGTACAAAACCAAGAAAGGTCCACATGGCAAGACACATTGCAGAGGTAGAAATAACACTATCTGGCAATTGGCTGAGCATGGGGAATGAAGGAGCTGGCATGAAATTTGGCTCCAACTTCTTAAATCGGGGAGTAAGAGAATAAGGCAATCTGAGGCAAAACATGAAGAAAAAGCCAAGTCTGCAGCGTGGTCTTTAAACACTATGAGCAGTTTCAGCTGAATGCCTCGGACAGAAACTAGGTGCAAAGTATAGAGAGGTGAGTGGGTGATGAGGAAGTTGGGGGAAAGGGTCAAATGTAAAGCATTAAAGAATCTAAGGTAAAGGGGAAATGGGGTAGTGCTTGGAGCCATTGCTAGATTTAAGAAAGGAGGCTTTTGTGTTTGGGGACACTACATTTTAGTTATAAGAAAGGTTCAGTAATAATAATTTAAGTAGCAACACTTTAGTTGTAAAATAACTTATGTTACCTAAACAATAGTTTGTATTTGAGTAAGGTACTTATCCCAACTCTACAGAGAGATCCCAAATGTACCACCAAAGATGGAATTAACTTTCCTGCCAACAGAGTGAGAGACTGTATACAGCATGGGAGAAGCAATTCATTGAATGGGTAAAGGTCTTGGTGGAAAAGAAATCACAGATAAGAATATCTATTCTCAGAGATAAGTGCACAGAGGCTGAAAGGATGAAAACGCAAAGCTATTTTGAGTGGCAAAGGAGGAAGTAGAGGAAACAAGGAAGGCAGCCTTGAATGTCTCAGTACATGATGGAGTTATTGGACCTACAAGTCATTGCTCAAACCCAAACCCACAGACTGTGAACGCTTCTTCAGAGGGTGAACACAGAAACAATAGCATCTTTGAAAATAAGAATTTTAATGTAGAAGTTGCCGGAGCTAATAAAATCAGAGTGTGTGTGATCAGCTGCCTCATGATTTTAGGATCAGTTCAGATTTTAGTATCACTGAAGATAAAAATCCTATGTTCAGTCCACAATATACCAGCTAGTCTTTGAAATGCATTGGCATATGTGAATGTGCCCAGAACACAGGAAGAATGTGGTGACTGCTATTTGCTATTACTTATGATTTGTTTCTGACGTGAGAAGGTGATTTACAATGTCCAGCTCATTTCAACACTCTCTAACCTTTTGCTTTTGATATTTATTATTGACATCAACTACTTAGGTGAATTCTTTTTGTTTTCCCTGAGCCCTGTAAATCCTTCTTTGGGGAGCAGGGGTGTCAAATCTTGTATCTCATTTAAAGGAACTTGAAAAATCCAGATCATTTATCTTACCAAAGTCCCACAGAACTGCAAGTCTGCAGATATCAAATGTTTAAAAACAGATATTCAAATGTTTTACATCTGTAGCTATGTTATACTGACATTATTTATTTCTAGGAGTTTTGAGAACAGAAAATGACGACACCCAGAAACTCAGTGATTGGAATGTTCCCAGCAGAGCCCATGAAAGGCCCCGTTAGGCTGCAGGCTACTCCCAAAGTAAACCTCAGGAGGGTGTCTTCCCTGGTGGGCCCCACGCAAAGCTTCTTCATGAGAGAATCAAAGGCTCTGGGGGTAAGTCCATCACCTTATACTTCACATTCTAGAGATGCTCTGGCAGGCAGACGCTGGTCCTGTAGGCTATGTATAGTCCAACTGGGAGTGATGTGGTCCAAATGATATAGTCTTATGTGTGATGCATTGGCCTAAATCAAGACTGCACCAGGCTCACTGCAAGGCCATCTTAGGTCCTCTTTGTGTTTGAATCTTAAAGATCTTCTATTCCAAGCCATTGCTAAAATTCAAGACATGACAGGGAAATATACTGTGTGGTGGGGAAATGAACATGAACAAGAAAAAGACAGGCCACCCCTACCACTTTCTTTAGGAATCCTGTGCGGTCCCCCAAGTCAGTCCCCAGGGTTCAAACCTCTTCACTGTCCAGCTGTAGTTATTTCACTTCACAGTGTCCCTTTCTCCCCAGGCTGTCCAGATCATGAATGGACTCTTCCATCTTGCCCTGGGTGGCCTGCTGTTGATCCCCACTGGGGTCTACGCACCCATCTGTGTGACAGTGTGGTACCCGCTCTGGGGAGGCACTATGGTAAGTAAGAATAAGTAATATTTGTGTAATAAAAAAATTCTTTAAAATAACAAGATCGGGGCTATTTTTTTGTTAAGGAAAGTATACAGATAGAATAACAATTATTAGGTTGAAATAATTAAATGGTAAGACAGTGTGACTAACCTGTGTGAGTACCATAGTTGAGCATTAGTAATCACGCTTTGTGTGAACTTTTCAAAGCAAGATGCTCTGCCCAGATCTGTGCAGGAAGGAGGAGTGTTTAAATCAGGGCCTTTTCACAGCTAATTCTGGGGGGGGGGGAGTAGAGAGGCATTAGATAGCTGGTGCTCAAAAGCAAAAGGAAACAGGAGCACCCCATCTTCTCCTACCTGCTCCTTCCTATCAATTCTGATTGCTTACTGTGGCATCTGAACAAATTGGTCTAATCCCCTCAAAATCTCTAAGTTTAGGAGTATAGCAACTCTCCTTTGTAATATTGTAGGCGCATGTTTCCCAAACTCATTAACAGAGCTGACTGCATCACCGGGCAGTGATGTCTATCCTTATGGCTGCCACTCTAGCAATGAGTCCAGCACTAAAGTTTCATAAGGAAGACTCTTTACAACAAGGTTTCCCTCCAAAGCAGCTGAGAAATAATCACCATCATTTCTTGTCGTGACCAACATTTGAATGACACTTTTAGGAACTTCAGGCCAAGGATTTCCTTCTACACTGACTTCTCCTTGACATCAAAGCCATTTAAGTTACTCTGAACTCCAAGGAACATTGTTACTAACTAAACAAATAAAAATAAGCCAGAAGTGGCTTCATGTCTGTAATCCCAACTACCCAGTAGGCTAAGACTGGAGGGATAGTGGTTCAAGACCAGCCCTGGGCAAAATAAAAATTCACAAGACCCCTTGTGGGTGAGGTGGTATGTACAAACTAGGTGAGATGCATACATAGGTAGGATGAGATTTTAGCCATCGCAGGGAAAAAGTAAAATGCTATTTTAAGAATAAAGACAAAAAGAGCTAGTGGCATAATTCAAGTAGTAGAGAGCCTGCCTAGTAAGCACAAGTTAATGTGAACAAGAGGAAAAGGAAAATCAAAATTTTTAATTCATATTTATTATTTTCTTATTTCATATCTGGAGATACCAGCCCTAAATGTATTTTGAAAGACAGTTAACTGTGGCTGATTACAAACTATGTCAATAAAGGTTAAATCATATTACTGTTGTTGTACATTGTTGTTTCAATTTAATGGTCCAGGCACAGAGGTTGCTACCTATCTGGTGTAGCCAGATAACAAAACATAAGTGAACTTAATAAAGTCTGGTGCATAGTTCAGTGAGAGTGGCTAAATATGTAGAAGGCTTTTTTATGACCAGTTTTCAGTGTCAAAAAATGATCTCTCTTTTCTCTTTCTTCCTTCTCTTCTCTCCTCTTCCCCCCACTTCTCCCCATCCACCACCTCACTTCTCTTTTTTATAGTTCATTATTTCTGGATCACTCCTGGCAGCCACAGAGAAAAGCTTCAGGAAGAATCTGGCAAGTAAACCAATGTCCTTTCCCACACACCAGAGAAATATTTGTCTTCTTCATTCACAACTAGGACCCTTAAAGAGATCTGGCATCATAGACTAAAATCTACGAAGCAAAGATCCTTAACTATGCCAATTGTGATTTTTATTCAGGAAAGTACATAAACATGAGATCTTCCAGAAGTCCAGGGAAGTTGTACTTACAGACTTGTCAATACTAAGTATTACATGCAAACAACAACCCTTTTAATATTTTTAAAGAATATCCTTGAAACAGACATTCTCCAATCAGCTTTGTCTGATTCAGGTTTTAGCTGAGTTAGAACCTTAAGTCATAAACTCAAATACATCAGTTATCTCTAGGAAGCTCTGTATTCTTGCTCGAAAATGGAAATAATAGAGGCTGGGAAAGTGGCTTATTGGTAGAGTGTTTGCCTTGCATGCATAAGGCCCTGTGTTTGATTCCTGAGCACCACATAAGCAGAAAAAGCTGAAAGTGGCACTGTGGCTCAAGTGCTAGGGCGCTAGCCTAGCACTAGAAAGAAAGAAAGAAAGAAAGAAAGAAAGAAAGAAAGAAAGAAAGAAAGAAAGAAAGAAAGAAAGAAAGAGAAGGAAGGAAGGAAGGAAGGAAGGAAGGAAGGAAGGAAGGAAGGAAGGAAGGAAGGGAGAGAGAGAGAGAGAGAGAGAGAGAAATGGAATACTAATTCTGGCCACTCCAGGAAGTCGGCATGAGAATGAAATGGAATAATATGTGTGACAGTGTTCCAGTAGTTTTAAAAAGTTACAGCATGGCCAGGCGCAGGTGGCTCATGCCTGAATTCCTAGCAGCTAGGGAAGCTGAGATATGATGATCATGGTTTGAAGCCAGCTTGGGCAAGAAACTCCATGAGATTCTTTTTTTTGGGGGGGGGGGGTCCTGTCGTGGGGCCTGAACTCTGGGCCCTGGGGGCTGTCCCTCAGCTCTTCAGCTCAAGGCTACCGCTCTACCACTTGAGCCACAGCGCCACTTCAGGCTTTTTTCTTTTTTTTGCTTATGTGGTGCTGAGGAATTGAACCCAGGGCCTCATGCATGCAAGGCAAGCGCTCTACCACTGAGCCACCTTCCCAGCCCCTCCATGAGATTCTTATCTCCAATAAACTACCCAAAAGCTGGAAGTAGAATTATGACTCAAATGGTAAAATGCTAGTCATGAGCAAAAAAAAAAAAAAAAAAGCTTAGAGATAGCACCCAGGCCCTGAATTCAAGGCCTAGGACTAGCAAAAAAGAAAAAGCTACAGTATGATGTTACTCATGTAACACCTACAATTCATTCATACATAAAAAGAAGGGTTCCTGTAGAGCCCCTGATTCTGCTGGGTAGGTAAAGCCCCTACCAACAAGGTTCCTCTCAAGAAATTTCTCTCCTTGTACTTTCTCTCACCTACTAAACTGAGTCACTTTCAGTCAGACAGCGTCTAAGTATCTTGTTCCTCTCTAGAAGTGGCCTGAGAAACTCAGTTTTAGGGGAAAGAAACTGTTTATGAAGATCAAATTATTCTATTCTCCAAAGACAGCCTCACCTCCTGTCTGGCCATACCTCCTGAATGGCCATCGGTAGGTCACAGAGCCAGAAATGAAAAATGTGTGTCATAAAATGTCACTGTAACTGTACCAAAATGTGTCTGTTACATACACCTTCTAGTTCCAAGCTTTTCTCATCCCTGCAAGGTGAAACATTCACACACATGCTCGCTCACCCATGACAGCCTTAATTGTATTTTGAAAGACTGAGATTGCATGAAACTTACATCAATAAGGAGAAGGTAGCCATATCATTGCTGCTGCTTTTGGTTTCTATTTGGAATAAGTAAGAGGACTGAAGCTTATGCTGACAAAGAGGCTAAAATCCTCAGACCTTTGGTGGGATTTAGATGTGGCATTTTTGTGAATCAGGAGAAGGGCAGGTGGGATTTCTTTCTAGACTATATTCTCCAATGGGAATCATAACTAATTAATAAATCTGTTTGTCTGTTTCAGATCAGAGTAAAAGTGATAATGAACTCATTGAGCCTCTTTGCTGCCATTTCTGGAATAATTCTTTTGATCATGGACATACTTAATATTACAATGTCGCATTTTTTAAAAATGGAAAGTCTGAATCTTATTAAAACTCCCGTGCCATATGTTAACATATACAACTGTGAACCAGCTAATCCCGCTGAGAAAAACTCTGCATCTACACAATTCTGTTACAGCATGCAATCTGTTTTCTTAGTAAGTGTGAAATTGAATTTCTCTCCAGGGGAGAAATAGTGGGGGTTTTTTATTACAAGAATCAACTCTAGACCTAGACTGTGTGAGTCTGTTCCTTAATGCCTCTACAGCTTTAGGCAAGTATTTCACCCATACTCTGCCACAATTTCTTCCACTATAAAGTATACGTATAGTATACCTATAAGTAGACCTGTCATATAAAGTATAGGTATAGTATAAAGAATAGTATAACACTAGTTATAGGGTTGTTTGAAGGAATAAATTAGTAAATGCATGCAAACCACTTAGAACAGTATCTTGCATAAAGTACTATTTATGTTTATTAATGGCATTATTATAATACTATTAGTGGCATTAATATTAGTAGCATCATTGTTGCTACTATTCTTTAACTTGTTTAGGCAGCACTATGTTTTGAACTCAGGGCCTCACACTTGCTAGACAAGCACTCTACCATTTCAGCCAGGCCCCAAGCCCATTATTAAGTAGGATGAACATGGCTGTCCTAAGAAGCGATAACCATCTTTCCTTTGGAGGAGTCTCACTGTAGAGTCAGGGATATTCTACACCCTCTAGGTGTAGAACGGTTTCTTTGGTGTGATCCCATACTACCTAAACTTGGATACAATTTAATTTGGGACTCAGTCATTTTTTTCTTTCATAAGCCATTTGGCTTGTGAAGACACTGTTAGCTGTAGTAGCAGTCCCTCCAGGCAGTTATTATTATATTAATGATTTGATCTTGTAATCATTTCATTGTAGTCAGCAGTCATTTAACGAGCATCAGTCACATTCTATCGGTATATGTTCACCTCCATTCCTGTGTTGTTGTTTTTTCCCTCAGGGCATTTTGTCAGTGATGCTCATCTTTGCCTTCTTCCAGAATCTTGTAACTGCTGGTATTGTTGAGAATGAATGGAAAAGGACTTGCTCCAGGCACAAAGCTGTAAGTAGGAAACCCTCTTCCCATCACATCCTCCTACAAAATTCATATCTACAAAGGATTATTTATGGAGAATGAGATTGGGTAAGACTTGGAGACTAGGAGCTTCTTAAGAAATGGTTTTGTCACATTTCTAGAAAGCAAAGAACACCAGTAATGTACACAAATGTTTTAGAACTGCAAAGCAATTTGTGATTAGAAAGATAAAGACTGATTAAAGTCACTAGTTCTTCAATTTCACTTCTCATTTTTCTCCTCTTGCTCCTGCCCTTTTCCTAATTCTCTTTCCAAAACAATAGGCTTTCTAAGAGGCTCTGACAAAGGGAATTATGAATATTCCAATAATGGATCTATTAACTGCTTCAGTACTAGGTTGTTAGATCGAGAATGGAACTTAAGAGGTTGTCGCTAATTCTTTTGTTTTACAGATGTGGAAAATGTGAGAGAAAGGAAAGGAGAGAAGGAAGGATGGGAGAGAAAGGTGGAAAGGGAAAGAAAGAGAAAGAGGGGAGGAGAAAAAGAAGGGAAGGAGACAGAGGAAGAAAGAGAGAAAAAGAGAGAGCAATGGTTCCCAGAGTTATAATCACTGAAAGAAAATCAGAACTAGGATGTAAACACCTGTGTTTTGAAGTGTTCTTTTCCTAGGCAGTGTGAGCATTCCAAGGAAAGTGGTAAATCTTCAAGTGGCAAGCCCTTGAAGATTTACTCAGACTTGCCTTTTGATAAGTGATCTGATAACGATTTGAGCAACTGAGGAAATCTTGGTAGTTGGAGGTCTATGGTAAATAACATAAGTAGCATAACAACTAGGAAATGATTTATAGAGATTATGGAGAAAGGTGTCAATGGAAAAGTCTAGAAAATTTTGTTTCTGTTTTAGAGTGTGGTTTTCCTGCCAGCTGAAGAAAAAAAAGAACAGACAATTGAAGTGAAAGAAGAAATGTTTGAACTAACTGAAGTATCTTCCCAACCAAAGAATGAAGAAGACATTGAAATTATCCCAATCCAAGCAGAAGAAGAAGAAGAAGTAGAAGAAGGAGAAACAGAAATAAACTTTCCAGAGCCTCCTCAAGATCAGGAATCCTCCCCAATAGAAAATGAAGGCTCATCTTAAACTTCTGCTGCTGCTTTTCTTGTCTGAGCATTAGTGTTTAGAGCTTTTCAGGCCATCATCGACCCACTCTGTCGTTGTGTTCCATATTTCCTTCTGATCAGTGCCTAGAGTGCTGCAGCTTTCTGTCTTTCACACTCAAAGAGCGTAGCAATTGTAGCAGATTGTATCTTTGTGGACCTCACTTGAGAAAACTTGCTTAAATTGGAACAAGGGCAAAATAAGTGCTACAGAATATAATCTCCCACCAACTTTTCCTCCAATAGACGTTTTAGTAGTAGTAGAAGTAGTTTTTGCACATCTTTACCAGCAACGTGGAGACTCCACAGCTGATGGAAACGATTTATGACTGTTTCAACCCATCCCTCTACTATCTTGAACTCTACATCTTTGGCAGCTCCTCTTTGGTATTATTGTTTAAAGGAAAATAAATATAATGAGGAACAATAAGAAGTCAATCACAGATATGTTCTCATCAGGCTCACACTGTAGCACACTCTTCAGATCCAAGGCAGCAGGTTCTGTCAGAGAACCTACTCAGACCAGAACCAAACAAGGCTTGAGAGTCAAAGTGTGAGAATCAGATTTTTACTCCTCAGAAACAAAAATACTTAGTTATGGCAGAGTGCACAATGCATACATGGAATCCTACAGACAGTCTCAGGAGAAAGATTATGCTTAGAAACAGCATAACTAGGGGCTGGGAAGGTGGCTCAGTGGTAGAGCACTTGCCTTGCATGCATGAGGCCCTGGGTTCGATTCCTCAGCACTACATAAGCAAAAAGAAAAAAAGCCGGAAGTGGCGCTGTGGCTCAAGTGGTAGAGTGCTAGCCTTGAGCTGAAGAGCTGAGGAACAGCGGCCAGGCCCAGAGTTCAGACCCCACTACTGGACCCAAAAAAAAAAAAAAAAAAATCAGGAGAAAAAAAAAGAAAGAAAAAGCATAACTAAAATGTCAAATCTCAGATAACCACCTTACTTTTAAATTCCTCTTCATATTCAGAGATACTAGTACCTTGCCTAAGAAAATAATGTTAACCTAGGACGATATTACCATAATCTGCCTACCAGATGCTGTAATCCCTCAGTTCCTGGTATAACAGGCATACAGGCAATGTAATTTACATGTCTTGTGATAGTTCCACTGTGTGAGTGACTACCAATGGAAAATAGTTCCTATAATTATGAAAAAAAGAGAACATTTCTCTATGTGAAGTCCCCAAAATTAATGCTTACTGAATAAAATGAGTTCTTTTCTATAACATATACTTGCAACATGAGTGTTTCCTTGTTCTTTTCTTTCGTAATGTCAGAGTATAAAAGGTTCATTCAGCCTTCAGTATATATTTATAGAACAAAATCTGCATTTAAACAATGTCATAAATACTTAAACAATGTCATAAATATTTGTGTTAGTATGGCCTTACACTCCCAAGGAAAATAATTATGGAATAGCTCATTAATAATATATTTCTCCCTCTCAACTTTGGGTATAGTGCTCCTATACTGAATTAGAGAATGAAAAAAAGGCAATAGCAAGTTGAAGGGGAACAAAAACTAAAATCAGAAAACCTTCAAAAATGCAAGATCCAATTTGTAAAATGCCCCCTACTTCTGCAATATATTTGTTGATTCAAATATGTTTGAAGACTATTGATTTTTACATCTCAAGTAATTAGATTTTTAAAACTTCACATAATTCTTGCCAGGCACTGGTGGCTCATGCTTACAATCCTAGCTACTCAAGAGGCTGAGATCTGAGGATCGTGGTTCAAAGCCAGCCTAGGCAGGAGAGTCCATGAGACTCTTATCTCCAATAAACCACTCAGAAAAACAGAAGTGGTACTGTGGCTCAAGCCTTGAGCTGAAGAGCTGAGGGATAGTGCCCAGGCCCAGAATTAAAGCCCCACAACCAACCAAAAAAAAAATTCACATAACTCTTTATGTTAACACCTTTAATGTCTATCTACAACATTTCTTCCCAAGAATCCAGTAACACTGACCAATAGCAAACATACTTAACCCTACTAAAGCCAAAGATGTGTTCTCTGGCTTTAAATTATATATCCTCTTAATTTTTATAAATTTTATAATCATAAAGAAATAAATGTTCAGGGGTGGGGCTTAGTAGTAGAGTGCTTGCCTAGCATGCATGAAGCCCTAGGTTCAATTCCTCAGTACCACAAAAACAGAAAAAGCCACAAGTGGCACTGTACTTCCGGTGCTAAAGTGCTAGCCTTGAGCAAAAGAAGTTCAGGAGCAATGTCCAGGCCCTGAGTTCAAGCCCCAGGACTGGCGAAAAAGAAAGAAAGAAATGCTTAAAAATCAATTTCACCTCCAGGCACCTCCAGGCACCTCCCATTGCATTCATGAATCATTATGAGCTTATAAACCATACCTTCATAATTAAGAGGCAAATTGAATATCATCAGAACACAAAAATACATGACAAGGGACACTGTTTTTGTCTGACAATACTAAGCTTGAATGAACTTGATGTAAGAGCATTCAAACTTCAAGAGCAGATTCTGCTTTTGAGATATCTGATTGTAAAGGAAAGGAGAGAGAGAGAACTTGGTGGTTTGCATAAAAATCTGGATAAGAAATTACTCAGAATGGCACATGCAGGCATAAATAGCTACCAGGCCACATTCATTTAGCAAACTGAGCAAGTATCTATGGAACAGCCCCATGTGCTGCCATGCCAAGTAAAGGAATACAGCAATGGGTAGTATAGAGCAAACTCCATACCTTCTTGGAGGTTACAGCATTTGTATGTACTAGTCTCCCTCTCACCAGTGTATGCTCTAGGCAATGATGGAGTGTTGGGTGCCAAGATGCACAGAAAGCTAAGTTTCAGTCACATCACTGCCAACTTACTCAAATCTTATTACCTTATGAACAATGTGTATGTGAGTCTTGCAATGTTCTGGATCTTCTATCAGCTTTGATAGAAATAACCACTACTGACAATATTGTAGAAAGAAATTTGTGGGATACAGCATCAATGTCAGAAGCCAAATTACTCCATGGCCCAAAGTGTCAAAAAAAAAAAAAAAAGCAAGCAAGCAAGCAAGCAAGCTCTTGTGTTGGCCCCATTTTTTCATTGGTTTCTATGGTAAAAGACCTATATGGTGATTCCTCCATAGTTCTTCGTGCTTTTATCTTTGTAGGAAATGAAACTTACTGAAATTACCTTTTTGCATTTTACAGGAAACAGCTGCCACAAATCTAAGTTCATGACAGGAACAATGTACGTCACAAGATGGTAGAAACTTTATTAAAACTTCTCAAATGAAAGAAACACAAAAATTTTCATTTAAGTAAAGTTGAATTCCATGCTTGTGAAAATAATAAGCAAAGCTCTGGCGAGGATTACCAGTAGCAGATCGTTTGAGAGTTGGGATTTTATTAGCAAGAAAGAGAAATCAGAGATGCAATTAAAATTCTACCCCATTTCCAGGAGGAAGTCCCTGAACATGGAGAATATAGTTGAGGCTCCAAACCACTGTTTATACAAGGTGAAATGACAGCTGCTCTTTTTTGTGATCATGCATAGGTATTCAACAAGCAGAGGATGCTTGTCCAAAGTAGTCACACATTTAACCACTGAAGTCTACATTTCAGCCATCAGGATCAGACAAGTCATGAAGAACAAGGAGACAGAGGCAGCCAAGGATGAGCAGTGGTAATACTAAGACCCCTCTTTTCAAAGCACTTCAGTTTAGAACCATTCTTACACAAAGAACTTTTATCCAAGGACATAAATTTACTTAAGTTTTATTACACGAAACACAGATGCAAAACTGGAGCTCAAAGACGGGGTCACTTCCTCCAGCTAGTGAGGAAGGAATTGGGATACAAACTTCAGCCTAACTGAAAAAAATCTTTACCCTTTCTCTCTACTCTTAATGTTAAAAAGACAATTCTATCTTCTATCTAAGGAGCCACATATTCCTCTCATTCTTCACTCCCCCCAACCCCCATTTTTGAAATCCTATAGCCTCATAGGTTAAGTAGTTTTTTTTCTTTTTTAGTGCTACACAAAAATAATGTTACATCTTATCAACTGTGATGTGACAGATACAATGACATATTTATATACATGACCAACTCCAGAAGGAAATTCTGGCAGAGATATTAAAAATAATAAGACAGCATAGATTAAAGGCAAGGGATCTAGAATAAAAACATTTCTAAGAGGTGGCTTGAGTTAGTTCTATATTTTTCACATTTAGATTTTTTCCATAACATGGGGAAAATCTATTCATTCTGCCTTCCATAACTCAGAAAAGTATCTTTTCTGGGTGAGCCCTGGGGTTTGAACTTGGGACCTAGACTCTGTCCCTGAGCTTGTACTCAAGGCTGGCGCTCTACCACTTGAGTCATTTATGGCTATTTATGACTTTTTGGTGGCTAATTGGAGAAAATAACTTAATTAACTTTCCTGCCTGGGCTGGCTTCAAACTGTGATCCTCATATCTCAGTCTCCTGAGTAACACCAGTGCCTGGAGAAAATAATGTTTTAGCAAAGCTTATCTGAGTTAAAAAAGCAGGCTATATTCACAAAAATAAATTGAAATAATACACAAGTTAAGTAATGTGTGGGGTATTCTGTAAAGGCAGGAAGGACGAGGCAGGCCTTGAGAGCAAGTGCCTGAGCTGCACTTTGTATGACTTGCTGTAGGAGCAGGAAGTCGCGGGAGGAAGAAGTGACTGGTGTACAGAAATGGTGACTGAGACGGGACTGGCCAGCCCTGCCTGCATTGCCCAGCCCACTCACCTCTGTTCTCACACACTTTTGGGAGGATGGGGTCTTCCATTTCTGCCACTCTCGATCCCAGAGGAGAATATCAAAGGTCACCACCAAACAGGATTGAGACTCTCATCCTTTGTAATAGGCGAGGCCCACCAAAGGGAGTGTGAAGAGGGCATTCACTGCCCAGAGTATGGGCCAAAATTAGAACTGCCTCCAAGGCCCGGAACTATCTAAACTCGTGTGTCTCAGAGGAATTCCTGCTCAAAGGAAGATGAGGGCTGTTTCTATGAAGCTTTATCCACCAAGATAAAGCTTGGTGGACTGATGGAATTCTAGAGCTCTATATGTCACTGGCTCTGCTTTTCCCATTAGGATAAGTGGAAACCATTTTCACTCATCTCTGCACCTCAGCTCCTGCTTGGTGCCTGGGGTTAAGGGTATAATGCTTAATTTTCTAGAAATATTCCTAGAGTCAGAGAACAGCCCAATTTCCTACAGAAGGAATGAAAGTCAGGTGTCATCACAGATGTAAAAGTGGAGCCTTATTTCTTGGTCCTTACTTACTCTAGGATCCTGGAAAAGTAAATCACTTCATGATGCACTTTAGAATCAATCCGTGGAAGTCTTACAAATGGGCCCGTGAAATAACTACGGGCATATGATCATATAACATGACATTTATCAAAATGAACAAGAAATGGAAATGAGATTTTTTTGTTATTTTGCTCCTTGTTTTCCTTTTTTCTCCCTTTTCATTGTTTTTTAATTTCTTTAGAGACTTCGTCTTATATGTAAGTTTATCCATATGGGGGAGAGTAAGGGGAAGCACAGAAATAGTGGGACAAAGGATGAACAAATGCAGCAATGATACTCACTAGAAGCTATGTTGAAAATGAACTATACAATTTGTGAGGGAGGGGGGGGTCAGGAGGGAAAAATAGGAGAAAATGAGGGGAGAAGTGACACTGTTCAAAGAGAAATGTACTCATTACCTGACTTATTTAACTTTCACCCCACTGTACATCACCTTTATAACAAAAAAGAAAGGAAGAAAAGAAATGAGCCTGTGAAATCATACATTCTTAACAAACGTTAGCTATGCTATGGGAATGCAGTAATAATAACAGCAACAATTATTAAGTATCATTTGTGGACCTGAATGTTCATTATCTGCTGACATCATTTTCATGCTTGTCCCAGATCTTTCCAGTGATACCACTGCAATTCCACAAAATGCCGCCAGGGGGTATAACTTTTTCCCAGCTAGCTGGAGGTAGGGGAAATATTTTCTACAACACTTACAGACCCTGGTAGCACATGTTTCAATATGCTGAGTAAAATGTCCATACAATTTTTCTTTTTTTTTCTAAAAAAAGAAATAAACAGCCAGGCACTCGTGGCCCAGGCCTATAGTCATAGCTGCTCAGGAGGCCAGGATCTGAAGGTAACAGTTCAAAGCAGCCTAAGCAGTAAAGTCCTTAAGACTGTGATCTCCAATTAACCACCAAAAATAAAAGCTGAGTAGTATAAAAGCTCAAGTACTATAGTACCAGCCGTGAGGAAAAAAGGTAAAGGACAGCAGCAGCCAGACTCTCAGTTCAAGCCCCAGGTCCAATCAAAAAAAAAAAGAAAAGAAAAGAAAAATAGAAAAATATTTCAAAACTTAATGATCAGTGACCTCGGTCACTTTTAATTACTATTTAACTCAGTTATATAAGCGTTTTTCTATGCTTATGGTTCAAAAGAGATTATGAAATGCTGTCATATCTCCTGTCCTTCAAGAATCTGGAAGATGGGTGAAGAACCAATCCATGGAAGCACCACGTTACTAATGGCAATAGCCATTAGTAACAGCCTCTCATCAGAGGCAGGAATCTTACAAAGAAAGACTGACTGCATAGCAGTGAATGTCAAAAGCCACCAGGCAAAGGGAAGGAATTGGGGCTTTTAAAGAACACTATTTATGTTCAACTCTCTTTTCTTGCTCTTTGACCCACATGAATCAGGTTGATCAGAATTCTTTGCTGTTTCTAAAAATAACGCTGACCTCTTATTCTTTTAAGTATGTTCTACCTTTGACAAAGATTGCTGCCTGAAATTGTCACTTCTTAAAATCATAATTGCTGACAAATCTTCAGCACCTATTTCCCCATTTAGGAAACTGACTTCTATTTAGAAAAAAAACAGTAAATATTAATCCACAAGAGAAAGAAAAAAAAGCTCAAACAACACAAAAGAAAAAACATCATGGAAAAGAAGTCTATACTCAGGTGACTAATTCTTTCAACATGGTTTTAACAGGTCTTACTGAGTAAACCATCTTAAAGTGGGTGATTTTACAAAATCATGTATGTCTCTGCAAAATATATACTGCCTTGTGTAACTATAAATTCAAATAAAATACTGTCATTAATTGTATGTGGGTATTATGGTTCTGAATGCTTTTTCCCCCTGTACTTTTTATAGTTATTTATATTTTACAGTTTTGTTCGTTTACTTTAACAGACATTAAAATGCAATAAGATACTACATTGATCAGTATCAGAAAGCCCAAAGGGCCTGGAGAAATGCACACTAAGTGTCTGCAGGTGTCAGAACAGGTTTCCAAACATAAATGAGAGGAAAGTACAAAAGCACGGCACATTTCAAATGGACAAAGGGACCTACCTTTGTGTTCACTGGAAGTTAAAGTGTATGGGCCATAAATGGACTTTGGAGTTTCCTGGAGACAAAATTGATTTGAAGTAAGGAAATATAAAGGACTTACAACATACAGGTAACTAGCTCAAACTAATATAGAGCAAAGAGAAAATCCAGGGGAACAAGGTAAGTCCACTGAAACGGCTCTGCCTGTATCTGAACCCAATGCAGTGGGTATAAACTGAAGCTTGGATTATGTGGGTGGGTTCTTTGCTGGATTCTGTTTTCAGGGCTGGAGAAATGAGGACAAATCTTAATTCTATGTTACTGAGACCAGTGGATAGAGTAGGGGAAAAGAAACCCTGGTAAATATTTTGTATATTATATCTTCTTCATAGGTGATAAGACACTTGGAAAATTGTATAAATTTTAGTGATTGAAAATACTAAAATACTAAATTATTATCTTGCCCATGTAATTGTAACCCCTCTGTACAGTATTTTCACAATAAAAAAGAAAATAAATAAAATACTAAATTAAGATGGTTTAAAAAAAAGAAACCATGATAAGACTGATACAAGAGGAATTGAAAAGTAAGTCAGTTACAGCAAAATGACTAAAAGTAAGTTCAAATAGATGCAATTCAATGAATATTTCCAAGAAGGAATGGCACTTGCTAATGAAGATCCCCCAGGACCAAGCAGGATGGTAGAAATACTGTAGCTCTTTTATTCTTGTCTTTTATAGTTTAAAAATTGGCATTGCTTTGTCTTGCATTTCCCTATTTTTTTCTCATTTTTACTGTCAAGACACTCCAAACAAAGTCCCCTGGATCAAGTCACCCTCTCTTACTGCTTTCCCTCACCAGAATTCACCTGTCCTCATAACAATTGCAACAGGTTCCATTTGTTCTATTTTCATATGTGATTTTTTTTAATGTTTTAATTAAGGTACTTCTTTCAGGCAATCTTTCTGGAAATCCCTCTTTTTTTTTTAACTACATCAATATTTTTATTTGTGTAAGGTTATATGCTGCCTTCCTTCAGATTTTCGAACAATGTTTCACTATATGCTATAATACATTCTGAAAGATAGTAGCCATCTTCACTCTGGTAAAAAGAAAAGTTAATGTGTGAAAGGGAGGTAAAGCAATTAAAATAGTTTTCTAATTTTGATTTGAAATTATGTAATCAAAGGCTGCATGTCAGCAAGTTTATCTCTAAAAGCTCTAGTCCTTCAGACCTTGGCAGGCCTTCTATGGGTTCCTTCCACTTCAAAATAGTTGAAGTTGTGTCCATTTTTAGAAAAAGAGAGAGAGAGAGAGAGAGAGAGAGAGAGAGAACACGATGGTAAATATCTTAGCAATTGTCAAGAGAAGTTTTGTGCTAAATCAACAGATGGAACCTAGGGAAAGAAATGGGTAATCACATTCTCTGCCCCAAAAGTATTTGAAATATTTATAAAGTATTTTTAGTTAAAGTTCTTGTATCTTTTTTCAAAAACCAGGACTTGACCAAGCAAAAATACATTCTAAGACTAACCATTCTCTTTGTAGAATTAGCTATTAATAATCTGATTATATATGAAACTTACACATCTTATAATAGAAATTAAATAGTAGATGGGAAATGAGAAGTTATTGATAAAGTCTTGAATTTTTCTAATCAAACTTCTCAGACAAAAAAATGATCAACTCTAAAAAAAATAGCTACAATCATTTCATTAGATACTTTTTAAAGATATCCATACCCTATCTCCTATCTTCTTGTTCTTGGCATCGATCTTTTGAAGTTCAACTCCTTGCATAAGCTTTTCATACAGGCACTCCCTCTACTTAACCACTCTAATAATAGAGTAACTGTCTTTTTATCAAGTCTTACTCTGTGCTGCATTCTTCCAACTGCTTTATGTAAATTGTGATCATATGACCTTTATCTCAGTCTTTTTCAATAGCACTGTGTATTGTTTTGCAGTTAAGATGCAGGAAGTAATAGATTTTTCAAGGCCTCAAAGTTAGTGAGATAGTAGGTTGGGAATTCAACAGGAGAACTAAAATAACGTTGGCCTCAAAAGCTAAATCCTGGTCCTATCCTTCATGATTTGAGGTCTTCTTTGACAATTTGAAGTCACAACTATGGAACTGAATTTTCTTTTTTACTTAACACACCTCTTGTGGATTAAAATTTGTTTCCCTGTTGCTGAGTACTGTGGCTCATGTTAGAAAAATGGAGGAGAAAGGAAAGAAACAAGCCAGACCCAATCTTCTACAGGCCAGGACAGTGAGGGGCAGTAACCTTCCCATGGGATGGGAGGTTGTGTGAGGAGGTAGATTTGGGGTCAGGCTTATATGGGTCTTAACAAGGAAACAAAGGAATAAGAATCAGGCTTTAGTTACCCAGGGCCTATGGGTGGGGGTACGTTCTGTTAGGTCCAGAATAGAATGTCCAGCCTGGGGTGACATGGAATTTCAGCCAGGCCTAGGTTGGAATGGCCTGCTTGCGGCCAGGCATATGGTCAAGCGTGTTCATGGGTATCTGGTTTTGCCTGATCTGGGGAAATAAGGTAAGGTTCGGTCTTTCATTTTCATCTTTAGATACATAAAAAGATTGGGCCAAAAGGGGAGATGCAAGTCCTCCAAGTTTAAAACCAGACCAGACAGAAAAGTCCACAAGACCCCATCTCAATTATCCAGCAAAAACCTATACTAGGGATGTAGTTCAAGTAGTAGAGCACAAATCATGAACGACTAAGCCATGCAAGTACAGGGCCCCTAGGTTCAAGCCTTTTCACTTTTTGAAAAAGTAATACCTTTGTAACTAGGTATTTCAGAAATGTATTTTCTTCCTTTCCCTTAAGTTTTCAACATTTTTTCAATTATATCTTAGCATCTAAGTAGCTTAGAGTAAGGATTATGAGCCTAGGCTTGGGATTCAGTTCTTTCACTGTGAGGTGAGAATTTTAATATCTAATGTATGGGGTTTATAAACAGTGACAGAGAAAAATATATGTGTATCACATTATAATAGAGTTAACCCATGCAGTTTCAACAAACACCATTCTAAGAATCTCATTTAGAATAGCATCTTGATACTCAAAGTAGCCCTATAAGGAAGGTATTTTTATTTTAAGTCCCATTTTACAGGTTAAGAAAAAGGCAAAGAAAGGTTAACACACTGGCTAGAATCACACAGCTGGTATCAGGTGCAAGATTTTAACCCCAGGTTGATGCACTTAGCTAAACATAATATTATACATCACCTAGGTTTCATGTAGTGGGTATTTAAAATTGTTAGCTCTCTGAACAGCTCTTTTGAGGCTTCCTGAAGAGGGGTCTTGCTGACCTAAGTGCTGAATCATTAAGAGGTCTGCCTGGGTTTTACGCCCTGTCTGTGGTATCAGAAGACAGCAGGAGTGTGTTAGTGACTGTTTGTAGGAGGAGAGCCAATCCCATCAGGAAGGCAGGACTGGAAGACAAGTTCTGTAAGGGACTAACCAGAATGAAGCTACAGGGTTTGAGTAGGGGACCCTGAGACAATAGTCAAGAAAGCTATCCCAGTTTCTATGTGACTCTGATCATATCGTTTGACCTGCTTCTCCAGTCATCTTCTCTGTAAACCAAGGGAAATGAGATGGGATGTCTGGAAACACTCTCTCCTATCCTAAAATGTCAGGATTCAATGCATCCAAGGTCTGAATAAATGTCTCAATTACATGGAATTGGAATCTCAAGAGCAGTTTTCTTAAAAGAATCGCCAGTCACCAGGCACTCATTCATATACTCCCAGCCATTCAGGAGGCTGAGATCTAAAGCCAGCTAGGGAAGAAAAATCTGAGAGACTTCATCTCTTAAATTACCAGGAAAAATCAAAGCTGGAACCATGGCTCAAGTGCTAAAGCTCTGGTCAAGCAAACATGCTGAGCAAGCATGAGGACATGCATTCAAGAACTGCTATCACCAAAAAAAAAAAAAAAAAAAAATGGAGAGAAAGGAAGAAGAAAGGAAAAGGAAGAAAAAAGGAAGGGAGGGAAGGAGGGAGAGAGGGAGAGGAAGGAAGGAGAATCAACATTTATGCCCATATGTAAATTATCTACTTTTCCAGATGCTGACCAAGTCTTTTCATCTTAGACTAACTTCCTTGTTACCCAGCTGTATTACTGGCCCTTATGAAATTTTCTATTTGTTGTTCTAATAAATGAATACAAACTTACTCTCTTAGAAGAACATACCTTTTTTATTTGCTAGTTCTATAGGTCACAGGTCTAAGGTTGGAGTCATATAGGAGCAGTCCTTTCTGGAGGCTTTAAAGAATGATCTGTTTCCTTGTTTAGCCAGCTTTTGGAGATTACCCACACTCCTTGGCTCATGGCCTCTTTCTCCATTTTTAAACTTAGCCACATGGCAATATTCTAACTCTGCTTACATCACTGCTTTTCTTCCTCTGATTCTCTTCTTCTTCCACTTCTAAGGTCCTGATGATTACCTTGAGCCTACTCAACAATTCAAGACAATCTCCCAATTCCAAGGTTAATTCCATTGGTAACTTTAGTTCTGCTTTGCCAAATAGCTTAACACAGTCAAAAGTCCTTAAGGGAGTGCATTATTCTGCCCATCATAATCCCTTCTTGCTATCTGCTATACTTTAAAAGTAATGACTACAGGGGAGACACACATACCCTTCACAAAACTAAACAGGAGCTGGAATGGTGAAGCATGCCTGTAGTCCCAGCAATTCAGAAGGCAGAGACAGAAGAATCATGGTTTGAGGCCATTCTGGGCTAAAGTTAGAAAGAGACTATCTCAATAAATAAACTGAGTGGGATAGTACTTAGCTGTGGTCCCCTCTGCTTAGAAGGCAGAGATAAGATAATTATAACTCAAGGTCAGATGAAATGAAAGTACAACACTCTGAGAAATAAACTGAAGCAAAAGGAGTTGGGGTATACCTCAAGTGGCAGAGCATCTGCCTAGCAATTATAACCACCTGTGTTCAAACATGAGTATTTCCCCAACAATAATAATAGCAATAATATCAAGTAGGAAGAGCTAAAATATAAATATATTCCCATTTTCCTCCTTCAGTTCCTTTAAACCACAGGTTAAATGGGATTCCAAGGCCAATGAGAAGCACATTTGTATTAGTCACCATGATTATTTGCTCACTTGTGCCCTTTACAAGGAAAAATGATGCTTGATAAGATGCTCTTTGATTTCCATTGTCAGCAGTTGCTTTTGTATATTTTGCTCACACTTAGGACAGAATGAAGCCATCCAAGCCAACACCCTACCCTGGAATGCAAGAGACCATGCCCAATCCTTACCCACCAGGCAACCCAACCATGGCTCCTGCGTCTCAACCAGCTCAATATCAACAATCTCTGAGTTTTATGAATGTAGGAAACCAAGCCCAAGCTGGGCAATTTCCCTTCATGACATCTCCAGGACTCTTTCATGGCAGTCAGCTTGCTCAAGGAAATGTTCAAATAGTAAATCTAACGACAGAACCAGCAGCAGTAAACTTGAGAGAAGAAGGAAAGATACTAGGGGTGAGTCTGTTTCCTGCTGGAATTTTAAGTTTGCATTTGCAAGTGTTTTCTTGTGCCTATCAATTATAGGTGGGGAAAATATTCATTATTTAAAAGTTTAATGCTTGTCTAGAAGCTGTATGCCCCTTTTAGGTAGAAATAATAAGTCTGCCCTGAGTTCATTTCATTTAGATTCAAGCAAGAATCGAATTGGTGACAGAAGCAAATTTGATGAGAAAAGCAACAGTACCTGATTGATCTCACTTCTGAAAAGAGCATTGTAGACAAGCTTGATTTTGTCTCTGAACTGGTTAAAAACCCAGAATCTGCCCACTGATGATCCACATTAAAATGTATACTGCTGCCCACCTTTAAAGGGATTTAGCTACGAATGAGCAGGCTGGGACAGGCTGAGTGTAAAAGAAGGTAGAACATTGCCATCTACTGTGGCCCCCTCAGCTTGGACCCTTAGAAATGCTGCGACTTATCTACCATTACAGTCTTACAAAGAGTATTTTGGACTAGCACCCTCAATCTTGTATCTGTAGGCATTGTGAAACACATCCCACCTGTTGGTGAGGATTCCACCCACTTAAGCAGAATTGTTAGTGGATTTGCTAAGCTTTCCAGGCACCCCTTTTCACAAAATAATTAAGTCTTTTCCTGTGTATAGCTCCAAATTACACTGGGTATCCATTAGGTGCAAGAACTCTTCTAGCCATATTACTAGCCATCTGTTTCCATTCCTCTCCAGCAGCCAAACACAACCAGCAAAGTGACTTCAAGATCCTCTCATGCTGAAGGGAGGAAATTTGAACAGATAGGACAAAGACAAGATCTCACACACACCCTATCCCCATACAAATATTGGTAATATGACATTATCTCTGTCCTGGGGAATTTACAACCCAGTGTGTGAAATCATGCCTATAATAAGGAAGTAAAATACAAATTATAACAGAAATGGATAAGTGATATAGAGAAGAAAGTGTAAGCATAATTTTTTTAAGTAGCAGGAAGTGAAAGGGTAGCAATTTCAAGTTTGTCTGAGGGGACACGCCTTAGAACATGACATTTGAGCAAAAACATGAGCTTAAGAGTGAGCCAAGCAGATTCCAGGACAAGAAGAATTCATCAGAGTAAAGGCCTTTAGATACAAGTGCCTATAATGCATTTGACAAACAGAGAAGAAGCCAGAATGAACAAGAGCAGGAAGAAAGCAGAGAGGCAACAGGGGCCAGTCCTTGTGAGACACGAAGAACAGAAAGTTTGGGCTTTCACTGATGGGGAATAAAGAATATGAAAATGTAACTAGAAAAACTGAGGGTAAGCTGGGCGCTGGTGGCTCATGCCTGTAATCCTAGGTACTCGGTTCAAAGCCAGCCCAGGCAGGAAAGTCTATGAGACTCTTATCTCCAAGAAACAGCCAGAAAACCAGGCCTCACGATTGACGAAAGAAAGAAAGAGAGAGAGAAAGAGAAAGAGAGAAAGAAAGAAAGAGAGAGAGAGGGAGGGAAAGGAAGAGGGAAAGGAAAGAAAAAGGAGAAGAAGAAGGAGAAGGAAGAAGGAAGGGAAAGAAGGAGGGAGGGAAGGAAGGAAGAAGAAAGATGGATCAAGGGTATGAGTGGGGTTGGGAGGATGGGAAAGAGTAATGGAAGGGGTGACACTGAGCAAGATCTATCGTGCTCATGACCAGACATGTTAAAATGAAACCCCTTTGGTACAACAACTACTTAAAACGAATTTGAAAAGTTAAAAAAAAATTTTAAACCTAAAAAATTAAAAAGAACATTCTGCCTGGTTCTAGAAGCATGCACTGAAAGTACTTTAAAAGAAAAAAATGACATTTGCTTTTTGTTCTGGTTTATCTTTAAGTAATTGTATGGAGACTTGTGGGGGATTTTTTAAAGCTGCAGTTGGCAGAAACTATTTCTCTCCATGAAGATTGTATACCTGCGCCATTACCAACCCCCAGCCACCACAAAAGTGCAGGGGCCACAGGTGATGGGAGTAAAGCACCTATATCAACCTATTCCAAAGTTCAGGAACTGGGATCAAAGGTGCAGAACAAACTGAATGTCCAAATGATTAAGACTGTAGGCAGTTTTGACTGGTAAAAGGTAGTTAGGGCTATATGAGGAGAAAAGAAGGCCATTAAGAATAAAAGATCTACTGTTCCTCATCAAAATGACAGCAATGATGAGGATGAAAAGTTTATAATTGAACTGATGCTCCTGGAGAGGAGCTTGTGAAACTAAATATAAAATCAACTGCAGGAGTTCTTTGACTGAGATGTCTCATGGCTAAGGAAAGGTCTGTCATCTTTCCAGCCTCCATGCAAACATGAGATGGATATAGGTGAATGTGAAAGCATTTTTCAGAGAAAAGAAAAGGTTTATGAGTCTCAACTTACTCAAAATTACAGTAATTTCTTAGCATATTTCATTCAGTAGTTATTAGTTGAAAAAATTAAAAAGCATATAGTCCTTCCTGGATAAAGACGATACAAATACAAACTTGGTGAGACATGAATGCTCAGTCTGCAGTAATCTTTCTGAACCAATCTAGCAAATTTGTTTCCTTGGAAATATGTGTTTACTCAGGACAAAGTAAAGTGCAATACATAATAAGAATTTTAAAGAAGTACAAGATTTATCCTTTATCTTGGGAATTATATCTCATATCTAGTAGAAAAATGATTGCATACCAGCAATGTTTTTTCAGTGAACACTATGAGTACCAAACCAAGTAGTAGTAAGGTGTGTTTTATGTCACAAGCTACAACAGAAATTGAGAGAGATGGAGCCAAGCCAAGCTTGGGCATATGCTCCCCAGAGTTCAACGTGGGCTCTGGAATCAATCTGTTGCAGTAAATTCCCACATCCACCCCTTAGGAACTTTTAATAACTGATTTCTTTATGTCTCTGTGTCTCCATCCAGTCATTAAAAGGACTGTATGCACAATAAATGTAAAATGTTTAGATCATCGCAGAACATGTAACTACTGCCCAATAAATGATTTTGCCCTAATTCCTTTAGTTATAACATATATTACTCCAGGAGTCTTTTAGATGCTCTTGAAAGATAGCAGTGAGAGCTTAGGCACATTCTAGACAATTCTCCTTGGGCCACCCAGAAAGCTGCCCCAATACCTTCAAGAAAAGGCTTTGACAGAGGCCTTTGCTCCCCACTTATTCTAGTATACATCAAAATATTCACAGCCTATCTTTTTCTCAAGTGATTGCTTAAATGAGGCCTGTGGATCCTTGCCAAAAGGAAAAGAAATACAGAAGACAGCATTGAGTGTAATGTGTCCCAGGGCTGAAAACAAAGACAAAGTGTTAAGTGTTTGTTTTCTTTGTTTCAGGCAATCCAGATCATAATTGGAGTGATGCAGATTGGTTTTGGGACTATTCTAGGTTTGCTGGCCATCACCTATAGTAACAATCTACTGGGCTTTGTTTCTCTTACTTTTCTCATTGGATACCCATTCTGGGGTGGACTGTGTGTGAGTAGATTGCTGAGACAACTCTCCCTATAAAGTACCACTATTTCCTTGCAGGATGTACCCTGGTGGCTCATGCCTGTAATTCTACACACTCAGGAGGCTGAGATCTAAGGATCATAGTTCAAAGCTAGTCTGGGCAGGAAAGCCCATAAGAATCTAATCTCCAAAACCCAGCACCCAGGACCCAAGTATAAGCCCCATGACCAGCCCTCTCCACCCCTCAAAAGTGCAGGCAATTACAGGAAGAGATGACCAAGCATAAATCACAGAACAGAGATCTTGACAGGAGAAAAGAGTTCCTAAAGTGCACAAAACTAAGAAGAAAACAGGAAATCAAAGACATATCCCTGAGTTCCTCTAGAAAATGGAGATAGATGAGGCAATTTAAACAACAGACAAACTGAAGTTCTACTTAAAGATAAATTTAGACCAACTCTTGTTCCATATAAAGTTAAATTTCCAAGCCCATTCTGTGAACACACCATTTCACCAAGAAATCTGTCTATTTCTACAGTTCATTATTTCTGGCTCTCTCTCTGTATCAGCATCCAAGGAATTTTCCCCTTGTCTGGTAAGTAAGAATGTTTCTACTTTTTAAACTCCTTTAAAGATTAATTTGATTTCTGGGGAGAGAAATTGAGAAGGTAGACTCAGAAAGTGTGGCTGAGAGTACTTTGCTCAAAGTTATTGTCAGTTGACACTACGGTGCTGGGGCTAGAGTGGGGAGTTGTCCATAAATTCACCACACAGAAATGGCAGAGTCCACGTCCTTACTGGAACTCCCAAAGGTAGGGAGCTGTAAAGATAAGGATTGTTAGGGCTGGGAAGGTGGCTCAGTGGTAGAGTGCTTGCCTTGCATGCTTGAGGCCCTGGGTTCGATTCCTCAGCACCACATAGGCAAAAAGAAAAAAAAAGCTGGAAGTGGTGCTGTGGCTCAAGTGGTAGAGCTCTAGCCTTGAGCTGAAGAGCTGAGGGACAGTGCCCAGGCCCAGAGTTCAGGCCTCACGACCGGATCCAAAAAAAAGATAAGGATTGTTAAAGCTTCAAGGCAAAAGCTTCCTGGTTCAATGGGGTCACATTACATTCAGGAAAGTCCAAAGAAGAATCTAGGAATCACCTACTCTCCTCTTTAGTGACCATGGCTCTGGTATTCATTTGCTATTTCTTAGCTATGTCTTGCATGTCTAATGTTTATTTGTAAATAGCTACTATTCTTCATCAGGTTGGGTTTTGATGGGCAATTTTTTAAGCATCTAGCTAGAACATGAGAAGAGCTTATAAAATCAGAGTGGAGATAGCACTCCATGTGTTGCAATTTCCTGGTTTAAATGACACCAAAAGAAGTAACATGATTTGCCATAGCAGAAATGGTTTAAAGAGTACAAAAATTTCAATAAATGTCATTTTATATGATCATATGCACATAGCTATTGAGCTTTTGTGATCCTCTCCTAAGAATATCCTCCTTTGGTCTCAACATATGAATATCTAACGTATGAATATCTAGGTAACTCCAAGAAATGGGAACAAAGGGGTTTTTTTCCTTGGTTGCTATTTTTGTTTTCTGTGCCTTTTGTCTTGTTTTAGAGAGAGGAAGGGAGAAGAGGAGTACAGAAATGGTGGGACAAAGGGTAAACAACTGCAGCAGTGCTACACACGAAACACTGCATTGAAAATGAACTATACAACTTGTGGAGGGAAGACAGGAGGGAAAACTTGGGAGAGAGCAAGGGAAGAAGTGATACTGTTCTAAAAGAAATGTACTCATTACCTGACTTATATAATCATAACCCTTCTGTATATCACCATTACAATAACAATTTTTTTCATTTAAAAAAAGAATATAAAAGTTGAAGCACAAGAGGAAAGAATAGAGAAATGGAAACACAGAACCATACTTCTCTGGCTCTTCCCAACAAAATTAAAGTTACATTTTAAAAGCCTAATTCAAAAAATAAAAAGCTTCATTCCAATTAGCCACCCATACTATCATCCAAAAACAAACTGAAGCATCCTTTTCTTAACCTTTAATAGTTTTCTTTTTTCCCCTGTAACTGAGATTGTCCAATAGTAGACTCACTCCTCTGGCAAAAGTTGAGCACTGAGGGGTTCTAAAAGCAATTTTTCTATGAGCCTTTTAAAGGTCTTCAGGAACTACCATGGCACTCCAAAGCAGAGGCACATTCTAAGGATTCTAACAGTGCTATCCCTAAGCAAATCAGCTGAGGACTTAGTTTCACAATTCTTCAGCCATATCTCCTAATCTAACTGTAAAAGCTGGAGAAAGTTTTGTACTCTGCCCATATATCTCTCTACCCATGAAAGCCTAAAAATATTCTTTTATATTTGGAGATCCTCACCTAGTCCCTAGAGAAACTTCAGGGTTTCCGGTACTCTTTAACTCTACCTGCAAAAATTGTGTATGTGTGAAATTCTTTCCCATCTGTAAAATTAGATGCTAAAATTCATACAATGGCCATAAGAATTTAAATGTGACAGTGTACTCTTAAAAAAAAATCTAACAGACTTGTTGAAGAATAACACCCACCAAAAGCTTATTTACTCTTGTTCTTATCTTGAAAAAGGAAGTAGAACTGTTATTGTACAAAAGGCTTTTTAATATATTAGCTGTTTTGTATTAGTTACATTTTCTATGGATTGTTTAGAAAGACCCAGCATCTAGGCTAAAAACTTTAATTTTTGTGATAACTACACAGAAAGAAAAAAACATTTCAGCTTCAAAAACTTATTTTGAAATGTGAAAGATTAAAAACCATTAACTATGGTTGCTTTTTATTCCACTTAATTTCATTTATCGTCCATATAACTTACTGTCTCTTGTCTCCAATAGATAAAGGGCAGTCTAGGAATGAACATTGTCAGTTCTATCTTTGCCATCGTTGGCATAATTCTTTTTTTGGTGGATCTGATCATCAATGGAGTAGATAACCAAGCCTTCTCGGCCGTGGTAAGTATTATATAATCCACCATGAGAAGTAGTCTGTTCTTTATTTCCTAATACTCTACAAGCAACTCCGGTGGGAAATACTCTATTTCTATTCCAGTCCTGCCACTAGAAATGTGATTGCTAGGCTCTAAAGTGAGAGAATGCCTTTCACATATGGACAAGGACAGATAGAGCATCCTACAATCCTTCTCACTGTTACTACATATACAATGGGGAGGGGGGCTTGGATCCACCTCTGGAGACTCCTAAGACTATCCAGCTATTATTCTCCAACAATTAGGAATCCATATGCATACATCTGTCAAGTTCCTGAGTAAGAATAGAGTGATTTTTAGAATAAGAATAGTGAGGGGAAAATGGAAGTAAAGAAGGCATCCAGGTTTCACTAGAGAAGCTGAGCATATGATGCAATTGTAAAATGTGTCTCTGATAGTGCTCAGAATAGAATCATACATCCATTAATATCAAATAGGCCAAGCAAGGATTCTGACCCCAGGAAGAAATGGATACTTAGAGGGCTGAGATGCTTGCTATCTGTAAATACAGAAGGTGGTCTCTAAGACATCAACTTCCGTCTTTAGTCTGAGAACAAAGGGAAGCTGCAGAGGAAGTTTGTTTAATGTTGTTTTGTTTCTATTACTTTACAAAAGGCAAACTGGCATTCAATTTTTCAACTAACCATAAAGGCATATAAAAAAAGAAATGTTCAGTTAGCAGGCTATGGTATGACCTACAATAGCATCCAATAGTACAGACTTTTTCTTAAAATGAAAAACAGTAGAGAACATTTCTCACCTATTGAAGGAAAGTTCTTCCTGAACATATTGTGCTATTGACAGACTTAATAAAGAAATTAAATCAGAGTGATTAATATTGAAATACATGGAAGCTGTGTATGAAAATGGCATAAAGAAACTCAGTGAAGCCTGTTGATTAAAGAAAATAAAAATGTGTAATATAAGACAGATGTAGAGTCCCTTAGACAAATAGCCCTTTGTTAAAATATAATATATAAACAAATAATTATTTAAACTTTAAACAGAAAAACATAGGAGGAGGTAACAATGCTCAATAAGAAATGTACTCATTACCCTACTCATATAACTGTAACTCCTCTGAACAGCATCTTTACGATAAAATAAAAATTTTTGAAAAATAGATAATTACCTATAAACTAAGAAAAAATTATCTTGATTCATTCTCTATCACAACATTCAGTGAGGAGACAATAGAAAAATGTTTATAAAGTTTTGATAAAGGGGCTGGGAAGGTGGCTCAGTGGTAGAGTGCTTGCCTTGTATGCATGAGGCCCTCAGCACCACATAAGCAGAAAAAGCTGGAAGTGGCACTGTGGCTCAAGTAGAGTGCTCACCTTGAGTTGAAGAGCTGAGGGACAGCGCCCAGGTCCAGAGTTCAGGCCCCATGACCAGCCAAAAAAAAAAAAAGTTTTGATAAAAAGGAAATTGTGACTCGAGATTATCACATGTGACTCAAGATTATCAGAGAGGAGACAACAGAACAATGTTTATAACGTTTTGATGAAAAGAAAATTGTGACTCTAGATTATCTCCAATTAATACCAGAAAATCGGAAGTGGCACGGGGGCTCAAGTGGTAGACCACTTGCCTTGAGCTGAAGAGTACAGGGACAGCACCCATGACCAACAGAGAGAGAGAGAGAGAGAGAGAGAGAGAGAATATCCAGGACATTAAAAAAAAATTCAGCCAGGTGCTAGTGGCTCACACCTATAATCCTAGCTACTCAGGAGGCTGAGATTTGAGGATCATGGTTTTAAACCAAGTTGAGCACAAAAGTTCATGAGACTCTTATCTCCAATTAACCACCAAAAAGCCAGAAGTAAAGCTGTGGCTTGAGTGGTAGAGGGGTAGCTCTGAGCACAAAAGCTCAAGGACAGCACCTTGTCTCTGCGTTCAAGCCCCAGGACTCGCACAGAAAAAAAAAAAAAAAACTGAAGATAGAACTACTTTGTAATCTTGCTATTTATGACTCCTGGGAATACACCCAAGAAACATGCAGTCAAGATACTGATATACCTGTGTTATTTATAGCAGCACTATTCACAATGGCCAAAGTATGGAATCAGCCTAGGTACACTCAAACTGATGAATAAAGAAAATCTGGGGGAAAAGAGAGTGTGTGTATAAAGGAGTAAAGTATTGTTCAGCCATAAAGAAGTACTCAGCCATCAAGAAAATTATGTTATATGCAAGAAAATAGATGGAATTAAAATTATGATGCTGATGTGATTTTTTTTTATTGCTCTATATGGTCCTCCCCCACTGTATAACCCCTGTTTTCACCGTATTTGATGTCAGTATAATTTGGGGAGAAGAAGGGGAAAAACAAAATGTTTAAATAGGGATACAGATTGACCCAGGACACTATGCTGGAAAAATGAACTTTACAATTTAGGTGGGGGGGGAGTGTAGTTGTGGAGGAAAGAGGGAAGGATGGTAGGGGAAAAATAAAGGAGGATGTAACAATGCTTGATAGGAAATGTACTCATTACCTTGCTCATGTAACTATAACCCCTCTGTACAGTATTTTTACAATAACATAAAAAATTTAAAAATTATGATGCTGAGTAAAATAAGCCAGACTGAGAAAGGCAAATATGTACTATTCTCTCTCATATATGGAATCTAATTCTTCAAAATGAATGTAAAACAGATTCTTTTCATGGGGTGGGGACTACCAGAAGGACAGAGGATGAAGAAAGGAATGGGTATTTTCAAAGCACTTTATACACATATATGAAAACAGTAGAAGAAACCTGTTGAATTTGTTACAAGAAGGGTAGGAGGGATTAGGAAGGGAATTTGACAGAGGGAATAGGTGTGATTGGAGCACATTGTGTGGCATATATGGAAATACATTGGTAGAACTAATATATACTAATAAAAATAGAGAGGACCAGAAAAGCATGGAGAAACTGTATAAATTGTTAGTAGGAAGCAGTAAATCACTGAAGTAGTCAACTAAGACTTAGCAGCTAAAACAATGACAGTTACAGAATTGAATGTAAGTATTTTAATGTTTCTTTTTCTTTTTTCTTTTTTTGGTTGGTTGTGGGGCCTGAACTCTGGGCCTGGGCGCTGTCCCTCAGCTCTTCAGCTCAAGGCTAGTGCTCTACCACTTGAGCCACAGGTCCACTTTTGGCTTTTTCTGTTTATGTGGTGGTGAGGAATTGAACCCAGGGTCTCATGCATGCAAAGCAAGCACTCTATCACTGGGCCAACTTCCCAAGCCCTAATGTCTCATTTCTTAAATGTACAAAAATTTTACAATCATCAAAAACTCAGCCGAAAAGAGAGAAAAAAAAGTTGATATAAAACTGTAAATCCCTTCACCCTTTTTCATAGAAAACCATCAATTTTGACTTCTTCATGGATTTCACAATCATGTTTTTTTAGTTGACCAAACATAACCATTTTCTTCTTTGAAAATAATTATATACTTTCAAAATACAAAGTGCGATTCCATTCTTTTTCTTTTTTCTTTTTTATTTATTTATTTATTTTTGTCGGTCGTGGGGCCTGAACTCTGGGCCTGGGCACTCACTGTACCTCGGCTCTTCAGCTCAAAGGTAGCACTTTACCACTTTAGCCACAGCGCCACTTTCTGCTTATGTGGTGCTGAGGAATCAAACCCAGGGCCTCATGCATGCAAGGCAAGTACTCTACCACTGAGCCATATTCCCAGACCCATGATTCTTTTTTTTTTTTTTTTTGTCGGTTGTGGGGCTTGAACTCTGGGCCTGGCTCTGTCCCTGAGCTCTTCAGCTCAAGGTGAGGCTCTAGCACTTGAGCCACAGCACTACTTCTGGTTTTCTCATAGTTAATTGGAGATAAGAGTCTCACAGACTTTCCTGCCCAGGCTGGCTTTGAACTGTGCTCCTCATATCTCAGCCTCTTGATTACAGGCATGAGCCACCAGCGCCCGGCTGCCAAGATTCCATTCTTAAGAAAACGTTTCTTTCTTTCTTTCTCCATTGCTTGCTCTCTCCTTCCTTGTTTCTCTATTCAGTCATGTTGCCTTTTCCTATGTCTATACAAAGGGAGATCCACAATAGTATGTCAATGTTAATTTTGGTCATTTCTAGGCAGTGATGCTTACAATGATTGCCTTCCATATTGGTGCTTTTTTTAATAGGCAAGTGTCATCTTATAAAAACAAGACACCATTGAAAAAATCTGTTCTTACGTTTCTAAATAAAATGATCTGTTTCCCAAAAGGAAAGCTTTCTGATGTTTTAAAGGAACCTCAAAATAAATTTGTATCCCCTGTGATAAGCATGGAGTGAGCCAAATATGAGCAGCAGCACAATTTGATAGTATTTTTCAAGATAAATTTCTGATTTCAGCTTTCTGGAAAAGGAATATCTTCTATGCTGCTGATTTTCTCCATCTTAGAGGTCTGCATAGCATGTACCACAGCTCACTTTGCCAAGCAAGCAATCACGAATACCAACAGGGTGAGTTGGGCCTTTTTTCTGTAAAATAATCTGAATATGTGCTAAAGAAATGAATACTTGCATTTCTGCTAAATCCTGCTGTGGGCTTATGAGATCATTATTTGTCCTTGACTTTGCTGGGGCAGAAGACACTCAATGCATTGTAGTAAAGATGTTGCTTATTTTTGTTCCTTCCTTCTAGTCTGCCCTGGCTATTCCAAATATGTATGCAAGCAACCCCGTGACCCAGTCCACACCAGCTCCTCCTCCCAGATTTGAAGACCACCCAGCTTATGCTCCTAGATAAAAAAGAAAGAAGAGAGCATGGGTCCATAACTTCTCTACTTAAAACTACTTAACTGACGCTAGTAGCAGCAGTTAGTGATATTACCCTAGCACCCTTCTCATCATTAAAAGACTAAAAACTGTGACTCTCTTAAAGTTAGAAACTTTTCTGTGCATACTACCTTTTCCTCAATAAAATAGTCATTGGGAATATAAGACTCTTTTGTATTTTTATTGGTATATATTAACTGAGATTAATAGTAAGGGACGTCATTACGACCTTTCTATACATACATATAATGTGCTTTGGTCATATTCATGCTTCCATTGTTCTTGCTAATTCCTCTGCTCCCTTCCCTCCTTCTTTACCCTTTCCTTCTCCCTTTCTAATAGAATGCCCTCTATTTTTATAACCTTAGTTTTCCTTCTAACTTCTACTCATTGTTTATTCCACTCATCAAAAATCCACTTTGGTGGACTGGGAAAGTGGCTCAGTGGTAGAGTGCTTGCCTCCCATACATGAGGCCCTGGGTTCAATTCCTCAGCACCACATAAGCAGAAAAAGCCACTGTGGCTCAAGGGGTAGAGTGCTAGCCTTGAGCTGAAGAGCTGAGGGACAGTGCCCAGGCCCAGAGTTCAGGCCCCACAACCAACAAAAATAAATCCATTTTGGCTTGATACTTGTTGAACAAAAATAGATCTGCTAACACTACAGAACAAACTCATGAAGCCAGCCAGCCTGCCTGCCTGCCTGCCTGCCTGCCTGCCTCCCTCCCTCTCTCCCTCCCTTCCTTCCTTCCTTTCTTCCTTCCTTTGGCAAGCTGGGTTTAGAACTAAGGGCCTTGTGCTTGCTAAACAGTTGCTTTTACTGCTGAACCATACTCTTACCTCAATTTTTGCTCATTTTTGAGACAGGGATTCATTTCCTGTATGGAATAATCCAATTTTGTTAGGCTTCTCAGTAGCTAGGATAAGGCACATGCCACTGTGTCTAGCCCAACACTGGAGTTCCTTTACATACCCATCCTCTACTTTCTGCTCAGAAATCAAATGTTTATGGTTCTTTTGGGGAGCCATATTATTCTGGACATTGACTCTGCTACCAACCAGCTAGCTATTTGTATTACAGCTCTTAACAGCCTCACAGCCTCTGTCTTCCATAGTCTACCTCCCCTTGTCTTCTTCTACCACTCTTAATTGTCTCAGTTGTCTCTGCTTTCTGAAGTTTTTGCTCCTGGTCACTTACTGACATTCTTTACCCTGCTTTCTCACTGATACTGTTGCTGCCACTTTCTCTTCTTGCTGCCAGTACAGCCTGCTCTACATATGAAATTCACAAGTAGATGAGAAAAGACCATTCAGAAGGAGCATTTTCTTGAGCCTACTTTTGCAATACACATGGGGGGGGGGGCAGCAAAAAAGTGAGCCAAACAGCATGACATGCTGTTTGTTTGTATGCCATGCATACAAACATTGTAATTTGCACCAATCATAGTGCAGTTTCCAGTTCCACCAATTACAGGCTTAAGAACCAATCAACAGGCTTCCTACTGGATGACCAGAAAAAGTGCTTTATCCTTGGCCTGAGTAGAATAGTTTCAGGGTAAGCAAGGTCACGTAGAGTTCATGAACTCTTATCTTGGAGCTATGTCTTCCAAACCCATGCAGGTTATTTAGAGTAGACATGACTACAGCAAGGCCTCCCGAAGCAGAAGCTGTGCCTTCAGTAGCTGTGTTCCTTGCAGCTATAATTTCCTCAAGGCCTGTTGTGTTCAAAATTAGACTGCCATAACACAGACCACCAGTTGCCAAAACAGGGGTTGCTCAAGTTGGCAAGACATCTTAAGCATACTCAAGACGTCTTAGGCATAAGGAGGAGGTCTGATAACTGTCAATCAAACCAGCTAGCTCTCTAATGATTTAATTTAAAGGAAAAGTATAGCTTCAAAGGTGCTTTCAACAAAGACTTATTGTTAACATTAAGCGTGCTTATCTCTTAGCAAAACAGCCTTAGAGAACATTGGGTTATCCTGTTTCAGTAGTACCAAACATCCTGCCTCTTGGATAAATACACAGCTTTGCTATTTACAGAATGTAATCATACACATTAATATTATTTGTAATGGATCAATAACAGGACAAAAATGTCATTGAAGGTGTTTTATTTTCAATTTGGCTTATTTTTGACATGGGTGAATACATGGCATGTTTCAAAGCCAATAGAAACAATTCAGATAAGAATTAAGGTTTGTATAACATAAATCTCAAACAAGGATAGTTTCTCTACTTCACAGAAAGGAAGATGTAATTGTTGCAGAAATCCACAGGTTTGCAATAAGAAGGCACCAATATAAATGCTCATATCACCTTTATCAAAATCACCTTTATCATGCCAAAGGTGGAAGGCATAGACTGAATCAGCATATTAAGGAGAATGTGAAATACAAAAAAAAAAATCATGGAAGTAAAGAATAGAACAATAGAAATAGGAAGGTTGGCAGGACATCAGTGGTTCACCCCTGTAATTCTAGCTACTCAGGAGGCTAAGATCTAAGGATCACAGTTCAAAGCCAGCATGGGCAAAAAAGTCCATGAGACTCTTATCACCAATAAACCACTCAGAAAACCGAAAGTACCACTGTGGCTTAAGTGGTAGAGCACTAACCTTGAGCTGAAGAGCTGAGGGACAACGCCCAGGTTCAGAGTTCAAGCCCCACAACAGACAAAAAAGAAAAAGAAAATAGGAAGGTTGCCATGTTTCTGAGAACCTGTTCGAGGAAATGGTTATAAACTTAAAACAAACTGCTACAGACAGACACTCGTAGCTCACATTTGTGATCCTAGCTGCTTAGGAGACTGAAACATGAGGCTCACGGTTCAAAACAAGCCTAGACAAAAATGTGCACAAGACTCTTACCTCCAAGTAATCAGCAAAAAGCCCAGAAGGGGAACTGTGACTTATGTAGTAAGACATCAGCTTTGAGCAAAAAAGCTAAAATAGCTCTGAGTTCAAGCAACACTACTGGTACAAAAAAAATTGCTCCAGCAGAGGTTAGCTGCTCAGATATGGATCCAGAGATTGATTTCACCTTTAATTGGGGTTTTCTAAAAAGGATGATAACATAGCAGAAGGGCAAGAAAGCTTAGAACATTGTAAAAAATATTGTCCAAATAAATGGACTGTGAAATATAAAATAAAAAGTGAAAAAATTTTAAAGACAGTTAAATTGTCTGAAAATTGAGTAGTTGTAAGCTCAAGAGCAAATGAGATGTTAAATGAAAATGGCTTCAAAACAGACAACTTTTGCAGTTTTCAAATCTATTTTTTAATTATTTTGAGGTTTTTAATTCGATTTTTGAAGTTTTAAATCGAAAAAAATTTCGAAGTTTTAAATTTAAGTATCAGTGTTGAGTATGATGGTATATGTTTGTAATCCTCGTACTTGGAAGGCCCAGTCAGCCTGGGCTGCATGGCTACATTCTATCTCAAAAAGAAGAGAAGAGGAAGAAGAGGAGGGGGGAAGGAAAAGGAGATGGGAGTCAGATGGTTACAAAAATTTAAGACAAGAGTGGCGGCAAGATTGCAGTCACAGAAGGAAAAATATGAGAAGAGATATTTTGCATTTTGGAAAGTACATGCTTTATGTCTTTATATACATGAAATATATAGATAGAGTTAAAATAACCAGTTATAAAAGTTATGCAGATTTTAGAGAACAGAAATATGTCCAACAATTCTAAGTCGATTTGTAAAATAAATGTCTAACAAGCCTATTCTATTTTTAAATTTGCCTTTTTATATAATTTGTTACTATTCCTGTGTTGTACAGAGGGGCTGTCATTTCTAAGGTGGGAAATGAGTGCATTTCTCTTTTTTTGTACAATGTCACCCCTTCCTTTCCTTTTCCCCAGTTTCCCCCTTTCCATCCCTGACCTCAAGTTACCTCCCCACAGGAAAAAAAATAAAAGCAAAAACAAATATCAATTTGCTTTTATAATACTAATGACAGTAGCAAATATTTAGCTTGCTCAAGTTCTACATTCTAAAAACTTACCTACATTAGCATATTTAATACAATAACACACCCATAGGTACTACCAATACGAAGCCACTATTAACATTATTTTCAGATGAGAAAACTTTGACAGAGAAGGAAAAAAACGCTTTCCCTAAAACATGTAGTTAGTGAAACGTGAAGCAGGGATTTAAGCCCAGGTAGTCTGACAACTAAGTGTGGGCAGGTTTTTTAACCAGTATTCTTACTAAGATAGAATCAGAGATCTATAACTCCAAATCAACGCCCCCCCCCCCCGAAAAAAATGACCTCTATAGTAAACTTCTGCTAATATGAAAGAAATTGACTTACCTATCCCTACAGGGTGGATAATGGATTTAGTAACATGATACTCTGCAACATTTGCTTCCTAAAAGTCACATTTCTTTTGAATCATTCCTGGGACTCCCCTAACAACTAAATTCAAGAACTTCTCTTGCCACCAACATATACACATTCTGTGTGTGTGTGTGTGTGTGTGTGTGTGTGTGTCTGTCTGTCTGTCTGTGTTTGTGTCTGTGTGTTGGTGTCAGGGCTACTCACTTGGTTGGTTTTCCATGGCTCCTACTTTACTGCTTGAGCCAGGCTTTCAGCCAGCTTTCTGGCTGGTTAATTGGACCTGAAGTCTCACAGACTTTTCTGCCCTGGATGACTTTCAGTCCCAATCTTGTAGGTCTCAACGTCCTGAAGTAGCTAGGATTACAGGCATGAGCCACCAACCAGCACCCAGCTGCAAAAGGTATCATTCACTAAATAATCACATTTGCAAAAATCAGAATTTTAACTTGCTACAAACGCCAACTGAAAACTTACAGGAAAGAAATCTAAGTTTATCTGAGGGAACGTCTTCTGCCCAGGCTTTTTAACGGCTAGGTCATTGTGTTTCATAGCTGGAGCGTCTGCACTTGGAGGAGGACAGTTTGCTCCCCGCCCCCACTTTCTCCTCCAGCTTCCCCGATCGGGCTCTTCTCTCTCTCCTAGCTGCTACTTCTGTTCATAAACATGAGACCACTGTCTGCATTAAAAAGAAAACCGACACCATGTAGATATAATCCGAAAGGTAAACCCCCTCAACAGATGGGTCAAAAGGTCCTTCCCGCCCTGTACTGAATACTCTCCTTACTGAAGAGGGAGGTCAGAGGGGCGCCCTTAACTCAGAGTCTTGCCTTTGACATCTCTTGACTCTTCTAAGGTGTCGTAGAACACAGGGAAGGTGAAAGCCCGGGTCTCTTGGCAGCAGCCATGCAGAGAGATGTACCAAAACGGGGTCCGTTTTAGAACCCAGATTTAACAAACCCATTTCTTCAGGCTCCAAACCAGTAGTTGGCCAGCTTGGCCTACCACGTGACCTGCAGAGTCACGTGAATCTTCCCAAGCATGCGCACTTCCTCCACCCTGCCTTTACAGCGTGGTGCGTGCGTGCGTGCGTGCGTGCGCAGGCGCAGTAGGGCCACCCTGCTGCCGTTGGGGGGATTCCTCACTGCGTGAGGAGCCAGAGGACCGGCTGGGCGCTGGACTCCGGGCTCCCCCTGTGATGGCCACGCAGCGGGGGCTGAGGAACTGGCACTAAGGGTGCCATCGACAGGTATTTGCCTCCTCAGCCAGGCTCTGGTGTGAGGACCTGGACTGGATGCTGGAAGAGCATCCTGGGCCCAGTAGGCCTCAGCCGGAGCCGGACCAGAGAGAGCAACGCCAGGCTCTGGGACTTTGAACCAGTAAGATGCAAGGTAATGGCGGCCCCGAAGTCAGGAACTATAAAGGAAGTTTAGAGACAGAATACTGGGGGGTCACACACACGTGCGTGCACAGACACGCACAACCCCATCTCTCTCCCATCCACAACTATCTGATGTTCGCTCTAGATCTGCAGGTTCTCACTGTGTTTCCCCGACTGGTCTCGAACTCCCAACCTTGAATAGCTGGTTCTATAGACCCAGTCCCTTGCACGTGACTCCATCATTCACTCTTGATTTTATCAAGTATGGACTCTCAGTATTAGATAGGTGCATTTTTTTTCACCCGAAATCACTATAAGGTGACTTAGGAAGTAAAATACTTGTCACCTCTGGAATCTTCTATCCAATCCCACTAAAGTGACCACAAGTGAATAAGTCACGCAAACACCAATCAGAAAAAATTAAAAAGGAGGGGATTCATGTGTATATGTGGTCAGTACAGTACCCCAGTACTGTCCCTGAATATAAGGAACTGAATTCCTCTGGGAGGTCAATGCTAGGAGCCTGCCTTGAAAATGGACAGGTAAGAGACTGTTAGGAATTATAAGCAGAATGTTAGGAAAACAAGCAGAGTTCCAACAGGCAGGACTTCCAAAGAAGGTTACTACTGGAGCTGTTAGGGTGAAACATGGCAGGGGCCAGGGTAGACAAAGTGGGCAAGAGAACAGTTCGTGAAGGGGGTTGTGTACTTGCTGGGAAGCTGCTTTGTGAGTGCACTAGTGTACAGTATTGATACTTAAACTCAGGGATTTGCACTCTCAGTTGGTTTTTTCCCTTAAGGCTCGCACTCTGCTAATTAATTGGAGAACTACTCTGGCTGGCTTTGAAATGTGATTCTTAAATCTCCACCTTCTGAGTAGCTAGGATTATAGGCATGAGCCACTGGCACTTGGTCTTTTCTTCATCCTCTTGATTTTAATTTTATTTTTTTTTTTTTGGACAGTCATGGGGCTTGAACTCTGGGCCTGGTGCTGTCCCAGAGCTCTTCAGCTCAAGTCAAGTGCTCTGCCACTTGAGACACAGAGCCATTTCCAGTTTTCTGGTAATTTATTGGACTTAAGAGTCTCATGGACTTTCCTGTCCAGGCTGGCTTTGAACCATGACCCTCAGATCTCAGACTGCTGAGTATCTAGGATTATAGGCATGAGCCACGAGTGGCCAGCCTAATTTTATTTTTTAAGTATTTATTTTACTTTTATCTGGAGATAGGCATTGATTACATCTCTGCTTAGAGAAGTTAAAGGTAAATGATAGCTGTAACTGTTTCAGGATTTCTGTGTAAAGTTGAGAAGATGACAGTGGGTTAGGAATATGACTAGGAAATTGTTCTACCTTGAATTAGTGATAGGATTACCACAAAAACAAATGATTCCTAGTTTTGTAATCCAGGCTACTCAGAGTCTGAGATTTGAGGATCACAGTTCAAAGTCAGACCAGAAAGAAAAATCTATGAGACTCTTAAATAACCACCAAAAGCCAGAAGTGGAGCTGTGACTCAAATGCTAGAGTGCCAACCTTGAGCAAAATAGCTAAGGAATAGCATCCATGCTCTGAGTTCAAGCTCAAGTACCAGCATTAAAAAATTGATTATTTATTTGTAGTTGCAATGCTTATTTTGTTTTAGAGTACCCAAATACAGAATATATTTTTAATCCAAGTGTGAAACACATACCTATAATCTCAGCACTGGGGAGGCTGAGGCAAGATGGAGAGTTCAAGGCCAGCCTAAACAATAGTAATAACCTATATCAAAACAATAACAAATACAAGGAAACAAAGAAAAAGTGTCTTCAGAAAGAACTCCTACTAGTTATTGAGTAGATGTACTCCAATACTTCTTCCAAGAACTAACTTGAAGGTTTTAAACACATGAATACATGCTTTTTTTGTTAACATATTTATGACTACTTCACCTGGAATGCTTTGGTGAGCTGATAGAGATTCTGGTGATGGAAAACAGTGTATTTCCCAAGTCACTTCATGGTGCTACCAATGTTAAACTACAAATTTGAAAGAAATTTAACTGTATACACAAAAGCACTTCAGACATCCTCCCTGAAAAGTAACAAAAATAGCAATCTAGAAGCGCCTTTTTATTCTTTTTATTATTACCCTACATGAATTCTATCGTTCTATGATTTTTTTTATTTTTTCATCTTAGTAATTAAACTTGGCTGTCTATAAATCTAATCCTGTTAGTTTTTTCTCAAAGATGATGTATGAATCTATAAAGCTTACTTGTTTGCTCTCTTTTGCTATTATTAGCTCTCATACCATTAAGTGACATTTCAAAAATAAATTTTAGAAATTAAAGAGTCATTAAAATATTCAAGTCTTTCCATTTTAATCACACAATGTCATTTTGTCAAAATATCCTCCAGAATATCAGGTCAATAAAAGAATACAGTTCCACCAAGAGTATAATTACTAGCCCAATTTTTATCTTAATAAAACTGAAGATAATCTAAACACATTAGAAAAAAATACAATAACAGGTAAAACAAGAGCACCATTTAGGGTTATGGACACAACTTTTACAAGTTTAATGAAATAAAGCATACTTTGTAATATAGAAAAAAGGTATGTTGTATTCATAAACTTTTGTTAAATGGGCAACTCCTTTGTATATCTACTTAGACAATACAAATCAAATAAAAAGAAAAAAGAACTAGGTAGCAGGCATGTATCAGGAGAAAAACACCCATCCGCCCATATTTTTGACAACTTTTAAATACAATAACTTGGTTTCAAAATTCCAAACAGGGCACTATGAATTGCATTGAGTTGATTATGAATTGCAAATGAATTGTTGAAAGCCTTATTTAAAATTCTCTTAATATTATTCTCTAGTTGTTCTTTACACTGCACTGTCTATAGACATTGCTAACTACTAAGAAGTAGTATCTGTGATACACTCATACTTTTTCTTTTCAGTTATTGGGGTTGATATTCAAAATAGATGTAAGTTGATCCCTCAAAGAATAAAAACATAAAAAGAAGAAAACTATTGTCATGAAGGTTGTTATCAAAAAAAGAATGAAATTTAAGTTTTCCTCTGAGAAAACCATGCATGTATGTTTATATTGTTTTGTAGAGGTTTACTAATAAAGATATCACCAGAGGTTAGAAGAAAAATCAACTAGAGGAAATGCCGGTAATATGGGATGTAAGAATTCAAAACTCTCTACAGCAGATACTCTTGTTTTAGGGGTAAGTAAGAGTCCTCTTATGGTTGACTAAACTCAAGACCATCAACTCAGTTTTAAAATGGATATTTTGAGATTTGGAAACAGGATGATTTGGTGAAATAAAAAAGCAATTTTAGCTGGGCGCCAGTGGCTCACGCCTATAATCCTAGCTACTCAGGAGGCTGAGATCTGAGGATCATGGTTCAAAGCCAGCCCAGGCAGAAAAGTCCGTGAGATTCTGATCTTCAATAAACCACTAGAAAACCGTAAGTGGCGCTGTGGCTCAAGAGGTAGAGTGTTCGCCTTGAGCTGAAGAGCACAGGGACAGTGCCCAGACCCAGAGTTCAAGCCCCACTACTGACCCCCCCCCCAAAAAAAAAAGCAATTTTAACATGTTCCTTTTTTTCTACAAGTTTTGACTTAAAAAGAAGTTCTGTGCTTAAAAGGCAATGTCCTGAAAAGATTAGCACACACAGGATAATAGTGAAAGCATTATGGCATATGTACATTGTGTGTAAGTGTGTGTGTGTGTGTTTAAGTTATACACCTAGCATTGATCTAACTAATGTATTATTGTTATGTCTACATAGCAGAATAATCATATATTTCCATTAAATATTAAGCCTATGAAGTTAGATATTTTACAGTTCTCTTTCTAAGCCTCACGGGGTTATTATGATCATCCACCTTCACAACTGAAGGGGTGAAAACTCTTCCTCTGACCTGGGCTTTCTCTAAATGTACATAGTGTGTAGTATTTAAATTTGCATTCTTAATTGGCAGCAGTCTCCTAACTGTTTAGCAGGAGGTCTTAGCTTTGTGATCAGAATGACAGCTCTGAATTTTTTCAAAATTGTGTACATACAGCAGTCTTTTACACTCTTTTTTTGTAGTTGGACCTTATGGAATCCATTCATTGGCTGTGGATTAAGACCCATTTGTGCTAAGAAAATCCGTTTTGTCTTTTGCACACTGTGGCACAGTTCTTCATAAGCTTTGATTGCTTGAATATTTTATAGTTTTGAAGAGAGCACCATCTATCCATATAAAAGGGTAGTATTTTTCAATTCCACTCCTTTTAAAAGTTGGAAAACACATGTGGATATAATATCGTTGATGGCAACAATGTACTTCATGGCAATTAAGAATCTTGCAGGGCAGTACTAGAGGTTGAACTTGGGGGCTTTATCCTTGCTATCAGGCACTCATGCCACCCACCAGCCCCTTTACTCATTGGTTAGTTTTGAGGTAATATCTCACTGCCTACCCAGAATGGCCTAGGCTGTGACTAGGGGGACCATAAAGATGTGCTTTCTCCCGTGACTCAGGGGACAAGAAGCCAGTGTGTACACTGCTCCCAGCCGCTGTACTTCCCTCATAGCTGGGATAATGGGCACATACCCAGCCATTGGTTGAAATGGAGTCTTGCCAATATTTATGCCTAGGCTGGCCTCTTACTGCAGTCCCTCAAATCTGTCTCCAGTAGCTAGGACTACAGGCTTAAGCCACCATGCCCAGCAGTGCCAATGTTCTTATGCAGGAGGCATTCACCAGTATCTTCTCCATGCTGGGCAACATATTAGAGGCTGATTATAGACAAATGAGAAAACCAAAGTTTAGACTTCCAAACGCTTTGTGGTCTAATGGAGGATGTTTCTCTGAATCAAATCCTAAGAAGCTCTCCAAATGGTATCATCCCTGCAGATTTCATGCAGAAGGAAGCCTTTACTCAATGTACAAAAAAAATAGTCTTTTACCAAAAAAAAAAGTCTTCCTTTTAAAAAAATGTTAAATGTTTCTAAAATTATCTTTAAAAATTAGCCAGTTACAAAATGAATAGCAGGAAATGGAAACATGTAGTGGGAACCATGAAAGGGAGGTGCATAAATAGAGGGAAGAGGGGCAAGCAAAGGCAATCATATTCAATGTATATTACATAAAAACGGAACCACATAACTGAGGGCAGGGATGACAAGGGGGATGGAGGAGAAAAATGAAAGGGGCGACATTGACCAAGATGAATTGTACTCATAACCGGACATATTACTGCTTAATAATTTAAAAAATATTAGCCTGCTACAATGGGGTGATTTATAGACTACTTTGCAAAAAGCTTAGATTCTGAAAACAAGAACTCACTTCCTGTTAAAGTTCATATGAAAATGAAAATAACCTATAAAGACTTTCATTTTAAGAGTCATTAAAATGTGATTCAGAATATAAAGTATAAATTCACCTAAAAAATTTAGAAATCTTTTTAGATGAATTAATGATTATCCCCTACTCTAATCTATTTCCATCCATGCAAGTGTAGCTTGAATATTCATTTTGTTGCTGTATTGTATTGTACCGTACTCTAACATACTTGTTAAAAAATCCATACCAAGTATTCCTTTGTAAGATTCAAATGAGTATTCATCCTTAGTTAATTACTGATGTGCAAGAAAATATTGAATATGTTGCTTCCTACAGACATTTTCTCTCAGGTACCCACAGTAGATTTCCCCTCCTGTCATTACTTGCTAGTTACAGGAACAGCTATGGTATAATCAAACTACTGTTTCATAGAGGAAGTGGTCAGGTTACTATGAATGAACATTCTGTTCCTCCCAGTATGGCTGAATCCTATTAGAAAATCTTCAGTTCCTTCCTGGTGAGTTTCCAGGAAATACATGGCACTAAGTGGAATACTATTTTACTTTTTCCCTCTATAAAGACTTTTAAGTTTTTCTTATAGAAACATCTACTAGAATTGTATTTAAAATTATACAGTTTCAGTACTAATAATTCTCTTTTCTTCCAGGCTATCCAGATTATGATTGGCATTTTTCATGTTTTTATGTGGTATTTCCTACTGGTTTTGTATATGGGACAACTTAAAGGATTCTTTGGACTATATGAGCCTTTAACTTACAGAACAGGATGTGCTTTATGGGGAGTCTTTGTGAGTATATTTCTACTGATTTAGTCTTTAAGTAATATTCATGTCAGAGAAAGTAAGAGAGTTTATAAGCCAAGTTTTTCAAGAGATTCATGTAACAAGTACAACAGTGGTTTATTCAATGTCAGCTCTTTCTTTAAGAAATATGCATTGAATGCTATTTATTTACAAATTTTATTATAAGAATGTGAATAGTAGGCTAAATACACAATGACAACCAGAGGAGAAATAATCCTTAAATATTCCAAAGAAAATAAATTTTACCATAATACACATTACCAAGTATAAATCACCTTAGCCTATGTGCACAATTAATCAGTACTAATTTTTTTTAATTTGCCATTATCCTCACTCTTGTGTGGTTTCTAGACAGCCATTGGGTAGAAAGAAAACTTAAGAGAATAGCATCTTAAAAGGGAAAAGTTACAGGAAATAAAAAATCAGCTCCATGGGGGGGGGGGGGAGGCTGGGAAGGGATGTGAAGGGTAAACAAAGGAGGAGGCTGCAATGCTTGGTAAGAAATGTACGCATTATCCTGCCCATGTAACTGTAACTCCTCTGTACAGTATGTTCACAAATAAAATAAAATTTAAAAAAATCAGCTCCATCATATTCTATTGTTTCAGCAAAATAAGATGGGGATGATTATTAACTTGTGGGTTTAGAAATATGGTAACCAATGTAAACATGACAAGTAGTTTCATTAGAATGATGAAACAAAAGCCTGATTTCAGTCAGTATAAGAAGCATAAGAAAAGAGGAATTAACAGACAGCTTCTTGAATAGGCTTTGCTAATGTGAATAGAGAGGTTGGGTGATAGCTAGAGAATATTGGGCCAAAAGAAATTTGGAAAATGGAGTACTAGCTGGGGAAATTTGTTTCAGTTGTGTTTTGTTGAGGGGAAAGAACAAGTAGAAAGAAAATTGATGATATGAGATAAATGGGGAGACCTCTGGGACTGTGAATCTGTGTAGGCAAGAGGTGATGAATTTTAGTGGTTATCTCCAATACTGGAGATAATTTTACCTCTTAGAAAACATTTGATAATGTCTGGAGATGTTTGGGGTTTTAGAGTACACATCTAGTAGTGGAGGCCAAGAGAACCACTCTGCATCCTATAGCACAAAAGAAATCCTATGAGAAGAATAATAAACAGTACAGATAGTATCAGGGTGGGTTAATAAAAAGATTAAGAAAGAGAAAGGGCCAGTTTTGATGGAGCTTGGGAGTTTGCTTCTAATAGTTTTAAATACCTCAGTTAATCAGGAAGCAAAGTATAAGCTAAAAGAGAGGATGGCAGTGGCTTGGCTGTTAGAGAAAAGAGAAGAGAATGTGAAATAGTCACCTAGGAAAAAATAATGAGAGGATTTTGGAAAAGAAGTTTGAGTTTTATACAGCGTTAACGGACTCATTGAAGGTATAGGAACATGATTGTGTAGTGAGATGGTTGTGTATCTTCAGCAGCACAGGTACAGGCATGCAGTAGGAAGAATGCTCTGCTTACTCAGGATCTTTGTTAAACCATGCAACAGTGATTAGGAGTTGGAAATGGATAAGGAGTGTTTGCAATGGTACACTTTTGAATTTAAGCTGGTGCAGAATATTGTAACAGGAAGTTAAGAACCCCAAAATAATAGACAGATGAGGAGAGTCAAAGTGTTGTTAGGGTATAGATACCACAGCACATGAGCTGGAAACATAGCAGGTAGTAATCAAGGTATATACAGGAAATTGAAGTTTTTAAAGTTACAACAAGGACAAGAGAGTGAATATGGGAGTGACCATCTAAGAAAAGGATTGGAGAGAAATCCAAAGCACCTCGCTGAGAATTAAATAGTATCACGGAGAGAGAGAGAGACAGAGAAAGAGAGAGAGAAAGAAAGAGTCAGAGACAAGAAGTAATTATCTGGGTAGAAATGAATGAGTGAAGGATCAATAGATGACTTCAACCACAAGTAATAGTGAGTAAGAATCTGATAAAACTTGATTCAAACCTAGAGAGAAAAGAATGGTGGAAAGTCACTAAAGTGCCATGAGAAAATTAGGATAAAAATATTTACTTTTCAAGCCAGGCACTGGTGGTTCATACCTGTAATCTTAGCTAACTCAGGATGCTAAGATCTGAAGATTGCCATTTGAAGCCAGCCTGGACAAGAAAGCTTGTGAGACTCTTACCTCCAAGGAACCATCAGAGAGCTTGAAGGGGAGCTGTGCCTCAAGTAGTATAGCACTAGCATTAAAAAAAAAAAAAAAACATTTTTCAGAGACAGTGCCCAGGCCCTGAGTTCAAGACCCAGAACTGGCACCCAAAAAAATCACGTTTCAGGCAAAATCAGGATGAACAATACATGATTGATAAGCAATGTATGGGCTCAATAATAAATGATGTACTGATTCATAAATGTCTTTAAAATGTCTTTGAAAAAGAAAAATAATAAATTTTCAGACAAAACTCAGATAAATACTGTTTATCCCTTAGTGTTTATTAGTGTTTAATTATCCCTCAGTGTTTTATTATAAAAATAGCATGCTTATGTAAGTCTTATAATAAATTTTCAAATGTAATGTAGTGAAAAACACTTAAAATTTGAGAGGCATTTCATAAAACAAATGACTTAGCACTCCAGGTCAGAATTTACAAAACTAGTACCATTTCACTGTGTACCTTCTTAGAGACATCAGCTTTCATTAAAGAATCAAGTGCAGAATGTGTAGAGTTAAAGTTATCCTTACAGAATTTGTATGATGTTTTTCTAAACGTCCACCCTTGTCAAACTGCTTAAGCTTGTAAGACAATATTTTTGGGGAATTGTTCAGTCCAGTTTCAAACAAGAAGCAAACAATTGCTTCTTGGAAAATGGACTTTCTGACGTAAAATAACAGAACCTCTTTTCTTAGAGAGGGGGAAAAAACAAAGACCCCCCCCCCCATGAATAGCAACCATTACCTTAGTAATGGCTAGTCTCTCAGTTCAAAGGCATATTTAGTATTGGTACACTATTAATTAGACTCACAGACCATTTTGTATATGTACACAATACTCATAATCAAACGTAATAATCAATTGAGTTAATAAATGAGGAATCACTCACATGTATGAAAGCTTTCTTTATGCTGTAAGTATACATTTAGGTATCCACTTAGCATATACCCACCGAATTCTTCCACGGTCCCTTATATATTTATGTTATGAATGATCCTACTTTTTTATTAACCATTGTCTTTATTTACATAACTATTTCATGATAGAAAACCTTGTCCTGATTTCTTCTACTAAACTTTTTTTATTTTGTTACCATTAGAAAGAGTTGTTTAAAAATGCATTATAAGTTTGCAAGAATTATCAGTGAGTTTTTATAAATGTTTTCTATCCAGTTTATCATAGGTGGAGCCTTCATAATAAAAGCAGTAAGGCATCCAACTGAGATTTGGGTAAGTTAAATATTTGGAACATCTCTAGAAGTGATTTGTCACAAAATTAATTTTAATTAGAATATATTTATAAATAATGAAAGAAACTACCCTCCCCTGTAACCGAAATGAAAATTACATAAATTAAGGTAGAAAAATATGCCACAGTAGTTAAAACATGATGATTGTATAAAAATGTCTAATTCTTTTTTGGCAGTACTGAGATTTCAAGTCAACTTCACACTTTCTAGGCAGGTACTCTGAAACTTACATCATATCTCTAAATACTTTATGCTCTCGTCATTTTTGAGATTTTGAGTTCTCACATTTTCCTTGCCAAGCCTAGCCCACAGTCCTGCTATTTATGCTTCCTGTGTAGCTAGCATGACAGAAGCATGCCACCGTGCCCAGCTTTTTCTGTTAAGATGAAGTCACACACCTTTTTGCCTGAACTAGTCTAGAACTGCAGTCCTTCCAACCTTAGCCTCCTGAGATGCTGCGCTGACAGGCATATACCATCATACCTAGCTATATCTGTTGAGATGGATTCCTGCAAACATTTTTGCCCGATTGGCCTCCAACCACAGTTCTCCTAATTTCTGCCTTCTGAGTAGCTAGGATTATAGATATGAGCCTCTGGCCCCCAGCTAAAACTTCTAAATCTAAATGCACTTATTGTTTTGTTTCAATGTTCTATATTTCAACATTGTAGGAATGTTTTAATGAGAAAATAATGTTAATATCACAGCATTATTGACCATAGCTAAGATATGGAACCAACCCAGATGCTCCTCAGTAGATGAGTGGATCAAGAAAATGTGGTATATATACACAATGGAATTCTATGCCTCCATCAGAATGAATGACATTGCCCCATTTGTTAGGAACTGGAAAGACTTGGAAAAAATTATATTAAGTGAAGTAAGCCAGGCCCAAAGAAACATAGGTCCCATGGTTTCCCTTATTTGCAATAACTAGTATAAGTCTAGGATAAGCAGAAAAGGTCAATGCTATGTACAAATGACCATATAAGATGATATTAAGTGAAATGAACCCCAAGATAGGAACACAGTGGTTTTTTCTTTCTTGCTGTTGTTTTTAACATATTTAAAATGTACTATATGAATTTTTTTGTTTCTCTTGTATGTTCTTCCCCCACAGTATAACCCTTGTTTTCACTGAATTAGATCCTGCATCTTCTATATACATTTTTCTAATTTAGGGAGGGGAAGGAAAATAACAAAAATGCTGAAATAAGAATACAGATTGACCCATTGTAACAATGAGATGTACATGACATTATGTTGAAAACAAACTTCACAACTTCGCAGGGGAAGGAGGAGTTGGGGTGGTGGGAGGGAAGGGATGGTAGGGGAAAAACAAAGGAGGAGGTAACAATTCCCAGTAAGAAATGTACTCATTACCTTACTCATGTAATTGTAACCCCTCTGTACAGTATTTTTACAATAAAAAACATAAAAAGAAAATAATGTTAATGCCTTTAAGTACAGATATTATAATGCTGTAAAACTTCATTGTCTGGACTATTGAGTTTGGGAACCAGAACACATCTTTTAGCAAAGTAGGCGACTTGTCCAGAAAGAAAGACCTAGCTATAACATAAGCAGAAAGATCTGGAAGATAAAAATTGTTTCAGAATTTTTTAAAGATATCTTAGAGCCAGGCTTAGAGCCAGGCACTAGTGGCTCATGCCTGTAATCCTGGCTACTGAGGGGGCTGAGATCTGAGAATCACGGTTTGAAGCTAACCAGCACAGTGCAGGAAATTCCATGAGACTCTTATCTACTATTCACCACCAATAAGCAAGAAGTAGCACAATGGCTCAAGTGGTAGAACACTAACCTTGAGCACAAAAGCTCAGAGGCATTGCCCAGGTCCTGAGTTCAAGCCCCAGAATCAGGGATAAAAAGATATCTTAGAAATTAGTCTGATCTTGGGGCTGGGAAGGTGGCTCAGTGGTAGAGCGCTTGCTTGCATGCTCGAGGCCCTGGGTTCGATTCCTCAGCACCACATAAGCAAAAAGAAAAAAGCCGGAAGTGGTGCTGTGGCTCAAGTGGTAGAGCGCTAGCCTTGAGCTGAAGAGCTGAGGGACAGTGCCCAGGCCCAGAGTTCAGGGCCCACGACCGGACCCAAAAAAAAAAAAAAATTAGTCTGATCTTGTCATTCTACAGATTTAAAAAACTGATATCTGCTTGAAGATACTGAGATATTTTCCTAGACAATGAAAACCTAATATTAAAATCTGATTTTAGTTCTACAAGTAGCCATTTTTTCATCATTCTCTTAACCTTTTCATAGAAACCTCTTGGGCTTTCATACAGTAGTCTCACAAGATTATAAAATACAGGGTTTTTGAACCAGTGAAGTTCAAGATGAATGCTTCTGAACCTGATGATATTTTAGTGATTCCTTTCAAGTAATTGGTTCCCAAGTAAATCAGAAAAGTATTTTCCATGAATAGTAAGCATGCAAATACTTCTAAAAGACTCACAAACTCACCCTAAGTTTTAACTATATCACTTACTTTAGCAAAAGAAACTAAGCAAGGTGTTTATTCTAAATGGAATACATTTACCCTTTTTCTCCTTTTCAGCTAATTTGTTCTTTGTCCATGAACATTCTCTGTGTAATTATTTCAAGTATTGCAGCAGTTCTGACCATAATTGAGCTGATGAATTTTCATTCTGTGTCATACAGGAATTTTGGACAAGCGGTAAGTAACCAATTCTAAAGAAACCTCATAGTTGCCATACTATTTTTTTCAGTGGTTTTGAAAAAGGTAAAGAGAAGCTTTTATTGTTGCACTAAAAATTCTTTGATTTAATAGTCAGCTCCAGGTTGAAAGTGTTAGTTCAAAAATAAGTGTAACATGTAATATTTCACTAAATATTAATAATCTTAATTTTGGATTTGCCCAAATACAACAAAGTAAATAAAAAATATAAAAGCCTCAACAAGAAATATCTACGCATTAGACAGAAGTCACTGATGATTCCCTTAATGTAACTAAAGTATAATCCTAGACCATAGAACCATTTTCAAAATCAACAAAAGAATTCTTCTATGGCCAGCTCAAACTGTGAATACTTAGTCACTTCTGATCTAAACATACAGCTTTTCATAACAGCCTCTTTGGTAACTTATGAAGTATGCCATTAAATATATATATGCATAACCTGTCTTGCTTCCACTTAATTGAATATCCAATCACTGTGTTAAAAAAAATGTTATTCAGATCATAATATTCTCCATTAAAGGAGATTGTCTTTACTGAGAATATATAGATTTATTTCAGTTTGTTGTCTTTAATTTCAGAAGTACCAAATATTAAGGCTTATTTTTTAATCTCCCATTTAAGCTAAGCATGGTAGTATATGCCTGTAATCCTAACACTCAGGAAGCTGAGGTAACGAGATTATAAGGTGAAGGTCAGCATGGGCCACACTGAAAGTTCTAGGCCAGCCTGTCTCAAAATTTTAAAAAAAAATCCCATTAATGTGAGCAGAGATTGAAATAGAATCCCCTTTGGTGTGAACAACAGAACAAAATAGATGAAGATAAAATACAGATAGAGACGCTATTAAAGGTAAGGGACCAAGTTCCTGATCCTCCTCTAGACACTCTTGTTCCCTGCAATATATTGTCCAGAAGACTATCAGTGGAAAGAAACCAAGAATAGAGAATAAAAGCCTAGAGGAGCTGGGCTCTAGTGGCTCATGCCTATAATCCTAGCTACTCAGGAGACTGAGATCTGAGGATCATGGTTTGAATCGCTTGGGCAAAAAAGTCTGTGAGATTTTTACTATTCAGTAAAAGCCAGAAACAGAGCTGTGGCTCAAGTGGTAGAGGGCTAGCCTTGAGGAAAAGAAGTTCAGGGACAACATCCACGTTCTAAGTTTAAGCCCCAGGACTAACAGAAAAAAAGCCTAGAGGACAGGAAGACCATGATAGAAAGTACAGTGATGCCTCCAAAACAGATGATGAGTAATGGATGATTTAAAGAAACATGATTATATTTTGCCTATAAATCATAACAAAATTTTCCTGAAGATTCAATATAGAATTCCTCAATTCTAACTTCAGGAGTAGAAAATAAGGAGGGGAGGATATATTAGTTCATTTCCTATTGCTATAATCAAGAAACCGAGGCTAGGAGTTTATAAGAGAAAATTATTTATCTCATTGTTTTGGAAACTGAAAGTTCAAGATAGTGCACTACTCAAATGGTAGAGCTCCAGCCTTGGGCAAAAAAATAGCTCAAGGCTCTGAGTTCAAGCTCTACTATAAGGTGACACACACATAACAAACAAAAAAAAAACTCCCCTCCAACTCTTCAATTAAATTGGGAGTGAAAGTTCACTACCAAACTCTTTTTCTATGAAGCCATCATAACCCTCATCCTAAAACCAGGCAGGGATTCATCAAAGAAAGAGAACTATAGACCCATTTCTTTGATGAACATCGATGCAAAACTTCTCAACAAAATTTTGGCCAATCGACTTCAGCAAGTCATCAAAAAAATTATACACCATGATCAAACAGGATTCATTCCAGGGATGCAAAGCTGGTTCAATATACGCAAATCAATTAATATAATTCATCACATCAACAAGAGCAAGGATAAAAACCACATGGTTATCTGAATAGATGCCGAAAAAGCATTTGACAAGATCCAACAGGCCTTTATGATGAAAGCTCTGGAAAAACTAGGAATCCATGGAACATTCCTCAGTATCATAAAGGCTGTGTATGACAAACCTACAGCCAGCATTATACTTAATGGCAAAAAGCTAAAGCCATTTCCTCTAAATTCAGGAACAAGACAAGGAATTTCACTCTCTCCAAGTTAGTATTAGAATGCCTAGCTAGAGCAATAAGACAAGATACAAACATAAAGGGGATCCAAATAGGGAAAGATGGAGTAAAACTCTCCCTCTTTGCAGGTGACATGATCTTATATTTAAAGAATCCATGGATTCCACTCCCAAGTTACTGGAGCTGATCTGAAACTAGCACAGTAGCAGGGTATAAACTTAACCCTCAAAAGTTAATGGCTTTTCTGTATGCCAATAAAGAGAAGAGCGTGGCTGAAATCAGGAAAGCAACTCCTTCTGTAATAGCCCCACAAAAAATAAAAGGAGTTAACTAAAGAAGTGAAGGACTTCTATAATGAAAACTTTAAAAACCTGAGAAAGGAAATTGATGCAAAACTAAGGAAGTGGAAAAACCTCTCATGCTCCTGGATTGGGAGGATTAACATCATGAAAATGGCAATACTGCCAAAGGCTATCTACAAATTCAGTGTGATACCTATCAATATCCCAACCTCATTCTTCAATGAAATAGAAGAAACAACCCAAAAATTCATATTGAACAATAAAAGACCCCCAAATAGCAAAAACAATCCTTAGCAGAAAGAACAGTGCTGGAGGAATATCAATACCAAATTTCAAACTCTACTACAAAGCCATAATAATCAAAACAGCTTGGTACTGGCACAAGAACAGACCTCAAGACCAATGGAATAGAACTGAAGACCCAGAAATGAACCCACAGAGCTATCACCACCTAATCTTTGATAAGGCAGCTAAAAAAATATATAATGGAAGAAAGACAGTCTCTTCAGTAAATGGTGCTCGCAAAATTGGTTATTCACCTGCAGAAAACTAAAGCCAGATCCTTATATATCATCCTGCACCAGAATCAACTCCAAATGGATCAAAGACCTCAAAGCAAAAGCAGACTCCACAACAAACAAAAGAAATGTTGGACAAATGGGATTGCATGAAATTGCAGAGTTTCTGATGGCAAAGGACATAGCTAGCAAAATCAATAGAAAGTCCACGGATCGGGAGAAGATCTTCACTAGCCATACAACAGACAAGGGTCTCATATCTAAAATATACTTAGAAATCAAAAAATTAAATCCCCCAACAACAAATCCTCAAAGACACAACAGCCCGATTAGTAAGTAGGCTAAAGACTTAAAGAGAAACTTCTCTGAAGAGGAAATAAGAATGGCCATTAGACAAATGAAGAAATGCTCAGCTTCTCTAGCCATAAAAAGAAATGCAGCTCAAAACATTGAGATTCCACCTCACCCAAGTTAGAATGGCTATAATCAAGAAATCTAATAACAAATGCTGGAAGGGATGTGGCCAAAAGGGAACCCTACTGCATTATTGGTGGGAGTGTAAACTTGTTCAACCACTTGGAAAGCAGTATAGAGATCCCTCAAAAGACTACATATAGAGCCCCCCTACAACCCAGCAATCCTGCTTTTGGGCCTTTACCCAAAGGATCACAAACAAGGCCATACTAAAGCTACCAACACAACTGTTTATTGCAGCATTATTCACCATAGCTAAGATATGGAACCAACCCAGATGCCCCTCAGTAGATGAATGGATCAAGAAAATGTGGTATATATACACAATGGAATTCTATGCCTCCATCAGAAAGAATGACATCACCCCATTTGTTAGGAAATGGAAAGACTTGGAAAAAAATATATTAAGTGAAGTAAGCCAGGCCCAAAGAAACATAGGTCCCACTGTTTCCTTTATTTGCAATAACTAGTATATGTCTAGGACAAGCAGAAATGGTCAAAAGCTATGTACATATGACCATATAAGAAGGTGCTAAGTGAAATGAACTCCAAGATAGGTACATGAGGTTTTATCTTTGTTGCTGTTGTTTTTAAGGTACTTATAATGTACTATGTAATTTTTTGTTACTTTTGTATATACTTCCCCCATGGTATAACCCCTGTTTTCACTGTGTTTGATTCCAGTGCTCTGCATCTTCTATATACATTTTTCTAATTTGGGGAGGGGAATGGAAATAACAAAATGCTGAAATAAGGATATAGGTTCACCCATTGTAATTATGTTGAAAACCAACTTTACAACTTCAGAGGGTGGGGAGGAAGGAGGGAGGGAGGGAAGGGATGGTAGGGGAAAAACAAAGGAGGGGGTAACAGTGCTCAATAGAAAATGTACTCATTACCTTACTCATGTAACTGTAATCCCCTTGTACAGTATCTTTACAATAAATATATATTTAAAAAAAAACTTATGGGGAGCTGATAGTTCACACCTGTAATCCTAACTACTGACGAGGCTGAGATCAGTGAATCGAGGCTTGAACCCAACCAGGTCAGAAAAGACTATGAAACTCCTATAATTAATCCCCAAAAAGCCAGAAGTAGAGTTGGCTCAAGCACTAGAGCCTTTAGCAAAAAAAGATCAGGGATAGCATGTAAGCCCTGGAGTTTAAGCCCTAGGATTGGCACAAGAAAATAAGTAAATAAAACTGTTAATGGTCATCGTATTATTAGAGATAAGAGGTAAGAGTGTCAAATGTGGTAAGCAAAAGAGTTTAGAAGTGAGCTGTGCCATGGACTCCCCCGAGGTGAGAACAATGTCGTGAAGAGTGTGAAAAGGACACTACAAGATGAAGATCAGGGCCAGAGCCACAGATGCTGAACTTGGGGGATGGAAGCCTGAAGTGAGGCAGAAAGCAAAGGAATGAAAACACCTAGAGAAAGTGATTTCCCTTTCCCTTGAGTCTTGTCCTAGGAGCAACTTCCATGAATATGTCTGTGCTTTGTATTTATTCTTTAGCTTGTCATCATCAGTTTAAACTCAAGTGGCATAATTGTCCAGACCTGTGAGATAGCAGTTCATTTCCTACTGTAAAAGATCATAATACAAGATTTCACCCGATTTCTTGTTACAGAAACTGGGGAGAGAAGTTTCACGTATTTTACTGATCTCCTACCCCTTGGAATTTGCTATTGCACTTGTGTACTCAATCTGCCTCTGTTCACATTTGGTAAGTATTTACTCCATCAAATCAAAAGATCTTGATTTCTGGCAAGCATGCTCTAAAGGAGCTGAAACCCATTGTACAGTATGTTTGAAACTAATAAAAATAAAATGTGACGTTATTTCCTTATCTCTTTCCCCTTATTTTATAAAAGGAAAACAAAATTTACAAATATAAAATTCGCTACAATATAAAAACTTTTTAAAAAATCACCATAGTGATTAAACCCTTACTATAATGCTCATTACACTCACATATCCACGCCTATGAAAACCCTAGACACAAGTTTCCTATTTTTTGTGTGATCATATTCATATTATTTTGTCACATTTTTCACAACTATCATAGCTTCCCATTATAAAACATAAGTTTATTGTTTTATTACTTATTGTTCCTTACTACAGAATATCCAGCTTTGTTTACAGCATATTCTAAATTATAAACTGCTTGTTTCTAGTCTATTCTAGATTATAAATAATGATTCAGTGAACATTTCAATATGAATATCTTTACATACAGGAGATTACTTTTTCTGTGATAGAAGTTTATTTGCAAGCAGGGGGAAAATAACAGCAGCAGTGCCCATCAGCTGCCCTGGACATCAGAAAGTAAACTAAGCAACTCAAGGGCGGTGATGGGAGGGAGGGAATGAGAGAGAAAGAGGGAACAGCGGATACAAGCAAAAGGAAAGAAATTACTATCACCCTGTTTGTAAAAAAATAGTTTTATTGTTAAAGGTCATAGAGTTCATAAGTAAAGTAGATTAAAATAATGATGACTATCATTACGAAGATTAAAAGGTGTTTCTGACTTCAAGTATAACTTGTGAAATTGATGTAGTCATGTAATCTTAATAAGTATTTGGAGGGGGAGTTTATTTACAAGATCAGGTTTAACAGCATCTAACACCATAAAAACTTATATTCCACAGTAGTTTTGGGGAATGATTATTTTTTCACAAGCTTAAATCAATACCTAACATTCAGTCTTTCCCATATATATGTGGAAAGCCTGTTATCATTACACTAAGTAGGCCATGAGTAAGATGGCAGGGCCGCAACCAACAGAGTTTGCTTTTCTTTTTCTTTTTTTTTTGGTCGGTTGTGAGGCCTGAACTCTGGGCCTGGGCACTGTCCCTCAGCTCTTCAGCTCAAGGCTAGCACTCTACCACTTGAGCCACAGTACCACTTCCGGCTTTTTCCTGCTTATATGGTGCTGAGGAATCGAACCCAGAGCCTCATGCATGCAAGGCAAGCACTCTACCACCAAGCCACCTTCCCAGCCCAAGAGTTTGCTTTTCAATGGGAGGAAAAAACAATAAACACTATATCTATATAATTATATATATAATGCAGATATATGTTTATATAAATATAATAATGTCAGGACTGGAAAATAGTATAATCAAAGAAGTCCACTCTGGACAGGACAGAAGTAACTAGAAGGATGGAAGTAACTCAAAATGACAAAATACTAGAGATTGTGGGAAAAGAGATTTTTGAAACATAAGTAATGACTAGCCCATTCAGAATGGCTGACTAAGGACATTGCAAATACCCCTTAAAAGTAATGCTAAAACTGAACAAAAGTGTCAATGAAAGATTCTGGAAGTTGAGTAATATATACAACGAAAATGAGAAGTGTTTATGAAAACTCCACCACATCTAAATAAAACTGTGAATACTTCTGACAAGTTCTCTTGGAGCTGGCTCCTATTCCTCCAATCTTCTAAGTTTAGTTAGGTAGAGGTTTGCATAATTGTAGAGTCAGACTCTCAAGACCAGCAATATGGCTACTTGAGAGCTAATTTACTTGAAGCTGAATACAGAACGTTTCATCACCAGAAGTATTGTTTATAAAAATAGAGCTCTCAGGGCAAACCAGAAGATAAGACAAATATCTGGTGTTCTGCCTGAGCGAACACCAACTGAGCCAGTAATACCAGTTGACCTATCCCAGCCTCCTTAGTGAGATGACCAGAGTACTGTTGGGACAGGAAGCTGACTGACAACCAGAAATTCAGCAGAAAGATTCAGAGAACACATACATGTATACATATATGTACATATATATTATATAGAGAGATATAATAATGTCAGAATTGGCTGTGGGCCTTGATAATACTCTATTTATCACTATCATCTAAAAAGTATAAGTGTATACAAAAGTATGCATTCACTCAGGAAACTACAGACAGTCCTTATGAGCTACTTATTTCTAGTGTATATCCTACAAAATTAAGAAGAGTGAGGGAAGGGGTGATTTGGAAAAGATGGGTGAGAATGTTGAAAGGGGTAACATTGATCAAGATGCATTATATCATAAACTGTTTTGCTAAGTGGCACCTCCTTTGTACAGCTTACAAATAATCTTTTAAAAGAAGAACCTTAACAAAAATCAAAGTAAGAGATAAGCAGGACATACAAATGGCCTAACCTTTGAAAACCCTTCTCAAGCTACACTGATACCTGGGAAAGAAAAGAAGTCCCATTGACTCAGAATACTTAAGGACTTGGTAGTACTGCCAGAACCAAGTGCTATAGACTGTAACTTCAACAACAGAAATTTGCTTTCTCATGCTATAAAGGCCAGACATTCAAAATTAAAGTGTTAACAATGTTAGTTTCTTCTGAGCTCTCTCAGCTTTCAGATAGCTGTCTTTGCCCTGTGTCTCCATACGGCTTTTCCTCTGTATCTGTCTGTACCCAAAATATATAAGTATGACAATCACTTTGGATTGGGGCTCAATGGAACAACTTTATTATAACTTTATTAGGGCTTTGAATACCTTACATCCAAGTGTTGTCACATTCTGAGATGCTAAAGTTTAGGACATTAATATATGAATATTATGGGATACAGTTCAGACAGGACGGTGTTTAAACACTACCTCTGAGTAAGCAATGATCGAGTACTTATGCTGACTGAATAGAGAAGCCTGAGAAACTAGACCTTAAAATAAAGACAAAGGAGTACATACTCCACAGGCCAAAGACAGAAGGGAAAACAGATTATACAATTAGGGGAGACAAGCCACTGAAAAGATACTAATAAGCACTGGTTCTAGGTGGATATGAAATAATAGTATCTAAAATGTCCAGTTTTAAACAACAGCAAACATTTGAAAAAATCAACAGTAGTATATTCCTTTTAAAAGAACTCTTGAACTACGGGTTATTGGTAGAAGAAAAAGGAAAATGTTGAACTTCACACACAAAAAAAAGATTTCTTAAACACCAAAGGAAATGTGTTGAAAAGATTACAATAATGACATTCAAAAAGACTGTCAAAAAAAAAAGAAAGAGAGGGAAATCATTTTTTAAAATGAAGTAGCAAACCTAGAGTTTAAAAATAGAGTAACTAGGGGCTGGGAAGGTGGCTCAGTGGAAGAGTGCTTGCCTCGCATGCATGAGGCCCTGGGTTTGATTCCTCAGCACCACATAAACAGAAAAAGCCAGAAGTGATGCTGTGACTCAAGTGGTAGAGCACTAGGTAGAGCACTAGCCTTGAGCTGAAGAGAGATGAGGGACAGTGCCCAGGCCCAGAGTTCAGGCCCTACGATTTACCAAAAAAAAAAAAAAAAAAATGAGTAATTTAACGGGCTCAAGACCAGATTTGAACTAACAAAAGACAAAAATTAACAAGAATATGGCACAAAAGAAGGGGGGAAGAAATGAACAGAGCTTCAAAAGAAGAAATGAACAGAGCTTCAAAAGCTGGGCACTGGTGGCTCATACCTGTAATCCTAGCTACTCAGGAGTTTAAGATTGGAGGATCGCAGCTTAAGAAGCCAGACCAGGTAAGAAAGTCGATGACACTCATCTCCAATTAGCCACCAGGAAACCAGAAGTGATGCTGTGGCTCAGAGTGGTAGAGCACTAGCCTTGAGCAAAAGAGCTCCAGGACAAGTGCACAGGCCCCAAGTTCAACCCTCACAACTGACAACAACAGCAGCAATAAAATTTGCTTCTTACCAATGTCAGCTACCCAAAGCCCTTGTTTTGGGACACTCTTAAGGATCTGAGGAAATTGAAACCTGTAAAAGGAAAACTTGTAAATTAGTTCACCCACTATGGAAATCAATATGGGGATGTCTCAAAAAAAAAATAAAAAAGAACTATATGATCCTGCTGTACTATTCTTGCATATATCATCAAAGAAAACAAAGCCAGCTTATTATGAGATACCTTCACACCCCTGTTTATTGCAGTACTTTTCACAATACCCATATTACAGTCTGCCTAGATGCCCATCAACAGACGAATGAAGAAGACATATTGAACAAAGAATTTTTGTAGCAGTGAAGCATTATTCAGCCATCAAAAAGAGTAATATAGTCTTTTTTCAAGAAATGCATCAACAATTCCAAGTGCTGATTTGCCCTGCAAACAAATCTGTCACACACTCAGTTGCAATATAAATTATTGCAACAACTTAAATACTTTTTTTGTTTATTGTGGGGCTTGAACTCAGGACCCCCTTTTTGTTCAAGGCTATCACTGTACCACTTTGAACCACAGCTCCACTTGGAGTTTTTGAGTGGTTAATTGGAATTGAAATTGTGATCCTCAGATCTCAGCCCCTTGAGTAGCTAAGATTACAGGCATGAGCCACCAACACCCGGCAACTTGAATACTCTTTAAGAACTACTAAAGGTTGAAATGTCTATAACTTTATGATCAGTAATTTAAGTCCTTAGACATTTCCAACAATATGGAATAGTATTTATAATAATTCTAAAGTGAAAGCAACACAAATATTTGAGAGGTGAGTAAATCAGGGCAAATTACTGCAATAAGATTCTACATAATAATTGAGGTGAAGTATGACTGCACTAAAAAATGTGGGAGAACTTTTTAAATGTTGACTATAAAAAGGCAGACAGAGAAGAATACATTTTCATTCCACTTGTATGAAGTTTGAAACCAGGGAAAACTAAAATTGTACTCCATTATTCAGGATGCAAGGTCAGTTGGTAAACTAGAAAGAAAAGAAAATATCAGTTACCTTAAATTCAAACTAACACTTTCTCTGGGAGGGAAAAGATGGGTAATCATTCGAAAATATGATGAGAAGACAAGGTGAATTTTGATCTTCTGGCATTTTTTATGTTCAAAATTACCATGAATATTTTGTTGAGAAGATCAAGACATATACCACATTACAAATGTTTCCTGAAGGAATTAAGAAGGTAGGTTGAAGCAAGGCACCAGTAGCTCATACCTGTAATCCTAGCTCCCCAGGAGGCTGAGATCTAGGATTGTGGCTCAAAGCCAGCCCAGACAGGAAAGTCTGTGAGACTCCTATCTCCAGTTAATCACCCAAAAGCCAAAAGTGGAGGCACGGCTCAAGTGGTAAAATGCTAGCCTTGAGCAAAAATGCCAAGTGAGACCATAGGCCTTGAGTTCAAACCCTAGGACCAGCCTCCTCATACCTCCCCCTCCCAAAAACATCAAGAAAGTAAGTTGAAGTGGATATTAAGACATACATGCAAGTGAAACTTTTAAGATCTTATTTTGTAAGCATCGATAATGTGTGTGTTTTTTGTTGAGTGATGGTAAGAAACATGATTTGTATTTCTTTAATTTTTTCCCCAGAGTGAAACACATGAAGATACTACTCCAGATGCATCAGAGGAAGTAGAGAGTACTTTTTGAAAACTTGACAAATGTTCTATTGTGCTGATGCCTGTGGTGTGCTAATGATGCGGGTGCTAATGATATTTCGGTTTAACAAAACTACTACAAAGGCCACAGGTTTCATGCAAAAAAAGGAAAATACACAAGTCAGATATTTCTCCTCAGTGTTCAAGAAATTTCTGCACACTTATTTTTCTAGGTTCCATGGGAAAAGCTTTTCCATATAAAAAAAATATGAGATTTACGAGGAAGAAATGGTTATGTTCAGTAGCTGAGAACTCTTCATTGAAGATCTTTTGTACAAGACCCACAAAATGATTTGTATTCTGTCCAGTGCAGGCTATACGAACCAGAAGGATGGATGTCATCTAATTAACAGGAAACATTAACACTATATGTCCTTATGAGTAAAACACATTCACATTATGAGTTTTTCTACCTAAACTAGCTTCTACCTTAATGAATCCAAACAGCTACCAATTTGAGTCTCTTCATTATTCCTTGACTTACCCTGTCCTCATTAAAGTTCCTCTACCCTGAAAGTCTCTGTTGGCTTTACTCATCCTTCCCCCCCACCCCATGCTTCCTATTTATCATTGTTTAATCTGTTAAATTGACTTTCAAAGCAAACTGCCCAGTATGCTGAGATCTGAAGATCATAGTTCAAAGTCAGCCTGGGCAGCAAAGTCCATGAAACTTATCTCCAATTAGCCATTAAAAAGCCAGAAGTGAGACTCTTATCTCCAAATAACCACCAAAGGTCAGAAGTAAAGCTGTGGCTCCAGTGGTAGAGCACCAGCCTTGACTGAAAAAGATAAGGGACAGTTCCCAGGCTCTGAGTTCAGGCCCCAAGACAACACAAAATTTAACAAAATACCTCTGTACAGCATCTTCACAATTTTTTTAAATAAGTTTTTAGAAGAGTTCTACCTGGTACCTGGGCCTCATGGAAGTGACTGTCAAATCAGGACTCTAGAATACTTTTTGGGACCAGGTTCTACCCGTAGATTTTAGCCTTCATAATCTGGTGGCAGTTCTCAAGGTACATTAGTCTGAACCCAGGAGGGAAATGGAGCATATATTACAAATGCACAGAAAAACAGTCTAAGGAACAGGCAGGATCAACCTTTTCCCCAAGCACCCAGCTTCCACAGTATTCTTGCTTTAAGCCTTGAGAGGATTAACAATGGAAGTACTTTTGCTGATACCTCCCTAGAGGCGAAGGGGAGCAGGAGACGTCCGCGTGTGGACAAACCTCTAACAGAGGCAGCCAGAAAAACAGCCTGTGGTCGGAGTCGGTCACCAGCAGCAGGTGGGGTGAACGCTGGTAGGACAGGCCGCGTCTGTCCACGCGCTCCTGCGGGCCTGGCCCTCCCCGGCTCCATCTCGGTGTCCGCAGGCCCAGGGCCGGTCCCAGGCCCTCCCCCGCTGGCAGTGCCCATCGCAGCCTCGCCCTGGGCCGCCGCCGCGGCGTCAGAATGGCAGGAGGGGTGCTGAGGGGCGCAGAGGGCCAGCGGCGCCCGCCGGGCAGAAGACCTGTAACTAAAGGCAACACCTATATGATCACACACACCCCCTTCCTGGCTCTTCGATCAAGCCAGCCGTAGGGATCCATGGCCAATGCGGACCACACTGAGAACAGGCGTAACCACACTCCTTTCAACTGCGTGCCATGTTGACACCCCTCACAGAGATTCGGGTTGTCTCTTGTTTCTGTTTTGTGCTGCTGAGACAAAAGCCTTTGAGAGAGCAGGGGATTCGGACTAGATTACATAATATCTGGTAAGATTGGAACTCAAGTTTGATTCTTTTGGATCAAAATTATCGTTTATTTTCCAGCGTCAGTGGGATGTCCCCAGAACAACTATGTAAGAGTTCATACAGGTTTAGACAATGAAAAGGGAACGTTTGTAGTAATTTGGCCGGGCACTGGTGGTTCACACCTGTCATGAGAGCTACTCAGGAGGAGGCTGAGCCCTGAGGAGTGCGATTCAGAGCCAGCCAGGGCAGAAAAGTCCTTTATCTCTAATTAACAACCAAAAAGTCAAAAGTGGAGCTGTGACTCAAGTGATAACACTAGCTTTGAGCACAAAAGCTCAGGAACCAATGCCCAGGCCTTGTGTTCAAGCCCAAGGATGGGCATACAAAAAATAAAGAATTTGAAGATGGTATCTTCGACTTTAAATATATCTACAGGTAGTGATTAAAAGAAAAAGGACAGAGCCACCAAGTGTTAAGAGATTGAGGTTGCATTGTCAAAGCCACGAGAGGAAAGTTAGGCAGCCATTTTAAGCCAACAAATATTTTGGTTATAAGAGACAGAATTAATTGGCAAAATTAAGAAGCAGTGTGATAATATCTGAACCTGGAACCAGAAAGGAGAAAGTCGTAAGAAAGCTGGGGAGTTCTGCTCTTCCCCTTCTCTGAGTATCTTCTCTGTTCTTGTCATGCATAAAGCTTGCTTTCTCTGCAACTCTGTACATTGGGGTAGAAAACCATAATGCCCCTGCCCCTAGTTTTGTTTTATTATCATCTCAACAAAATACAAACCCAAACAATCAAGAAATAAGATATTTCCTGAGCCCAGCTTGAGTTAGATGTCAACTAGGATTAAGAGATCAATTTCATGGAGATTAAATACAGAAGCTATTAAATTATCAGGGGGTTCTTTTCTTGGATATTAAATACAGAAGGGATTATTTTCATGGATATGAAATTCACAATTTATTCAATATGAATTGTATAGAGCAACAAATGCTAGCCACGATTTTAATGACAATTCTCTCTAAGGTGTCATTTTCTTACCTGTTGAACACCTCTGTGTTTCCATTGGTCCCTAACTTGTGAAGCTTACTTTTCTAAAATAAAACATCTAGGGCTTTATTTGCCAGCCATTCCTTCAGCTGGTATAAGCATATGACATGGTTTAAGAGATCCAGGCACCCCTGAACCATTTAAGAGAGGAAAAAAACAATGAGTAATTACCACATCAACCAAAAATCTAATTTTTCTGATGCAACAATATAGGGGTACAGATTTCTAGATACATTTGATTTCTAGAATGATTGATAAACTTGCGGCTGCCACGACATGATTTTAGTTGAATTAAATTGGTAAGTGAACAGAACATTTTTGAGAAGCAAGCATCGGGTTTTGTCAAGATAATATTGTAAGTGTAAATGCAAAAGAAAAAAATCTCTCCACAGTCTATGAAATAGTGAAAAGTAACGAAATCTGAGTAGCTGTAAGAATAGATTCCATCTCAAGTTCAGATAACTTGTCCAAGAAAGTAATTAATATTATTTTATCTCCATATTTCCTTACAGAAAAGAAAATCATTTATCCCCTCCCTTCTGTTATATCTTAATGGAAAATGCCACAAAACCATATATGGATGCGAGAGGAAATGAGAGTGCTAGGGGTAAGAACTAAATTCTCTTGGAGTGACAAAATGCCTACACGTATTGTACTCTTTCAATATACAAGGAAGAGACAGCCACCATCTCTATCATGAAATCCCCAAATGCATCCTGCTATGATTGTACATCTGTGCTTCCCACACACAGACCCAACACGTAAGCTGTACACTAAAATTAAATATGGTAGAAATTATGAATCTGTCCATTACATTTAAATCACCCAACATCCTCACAACCTATTTTAACCTTGAGTCTGAAAATAGCAAAAAAAAAAAAAAAAAGTCTCTCGGTATCCATATGACATGGACCTCTATGAGCAGGTCAAATTGTGGGAACTATACTGTAAAGGCCCTGTGGAGAATAAGTTCTGTGGACAGTGGTCATAATATCTACTGATAGAATATCTAGTGACGTCTTCACCATGACCCATTAGCTATGTCACTGTTTCCCCAGGCCAAATTCATCAACTGCAACAGGCATCCACCCATATTGACGGATGAGTGTGCCTTTTCCACCCACAAGGTTGCATTAGCCACTTGAATTGTTGGATCACGAGCTAATGTCAAAGTCAAACTAGCAAGTTTATTGAAGAGAATGTACCTAAAATCCTCCAGGTGATAACAGTTTGGAAAACAGATTAGTGTCTAAAGAAATTAAAGATGCTGGGGGGAAGGGTGACAAGAAAGCTGCCGTAGACAGAACATCTTGTAATGAATGACAGATAGTTCTGAATCTTGGTTATGTGACAAAATGGCGCACGATTCCCCATACAACATTATGTCAAGATCAACTCCTTTCTCTGATATCATACAATAATTATGGGTGATATAATTACTCTGTGTGGTCATCATTTTTCTTCTTCACCTTAGGACTTTCTGGATTGGGTTCCTCTTAAAATTTGGACCTGGGCTGGGCTCAGGGGCTCAAGCTGTAATCCTAGCTTCTTTGGAAGGCAGAGATCTAGGGATGGTCATTCAAGACCAAGTTCTTGAGATCAAATCTCAACCAATAGGCCTGAAAATCCTGCCTTGAAAATAATCAGTGCAGCCAGCACCAGAGGCTCATACTATAATCCTAGCTACTCAGGAGGCTGAGATATGAGGGTTGTGATTTGAAGCCAACCTGGCAGGAAAGTCCCAGGGAAACTTTCATCGATAATAAACTACTCATAAGAAAGCTGGAAGTGGTGCTGCGGCTCAAGTGATAGAGTGCTAGCCTTGAGCACAAAGAGGCTCAGGGACAGCACCCAGGTCGTGGGTTCAAGCCCCAGGACCAGCAAAAAAAAGGAGAAAGAAAAGAATAGATGTAAAAAGGGCTGGAAGCATGGCTCAAATAGGAGAGCAGCTGCCTAGCAAACATGAGGCCCTCAGTTCAATCCTCAGTACCACAAAGAAAAGTTGATCCTGGACTTTTTAAGTGATTAAGGATGGTCTTTGTCTCTTCCAGGCCATACAGATAATGAATGCTCTGATTCATCACAGCCTGGGATTGATCTGGACATATTTGTTCTATTCACAAATCATTGTGTTTGGAAGGACATATATACCTCTTATCGCTATATCAGGATATCCATTCTGGTCATCAACGCTTGTGAGCCAACAATCTAGTTCTGAGAGTTAACTATTAATTTACTTATCATACCTAAAATGAGGGCTTCTGACCCTAACAGTGTATCCGAAATAAAACACTGTTCTCAGGGGATGGATTTGTTCTTATATCTGGTTGAAAAAAGACTATCTCAATAGAAAACACATGAATTTCTTACTTGTAAAATTCTTTCATAATAAGGTCCTATTTGTGTAAAAAGGCCACATTTTCCATAGGAGCAATGATAAGCTAGACCAGGGGCATTTTGGAAAGACAGAAGAGGTAGATGACTTATTCAATTCTCCCTATGATATTTACTTTGCCAGTGGGGCAAGTAAGCTATGAAATAATGGAACATATATATCTTGAGTAGGAGAAGAAAAATGAAATCTTTGTGTTCTGTCGGTCCAAGAAAATTTAAGGAAATTCAAGGGAAGTTTACAAGAACAACTTTATTGTGGCTGACAGAAAAAGTATTGAAGAATATCATTCATTCTTCGACATTCTTCATATTCTTCTTGTTCAGGAAACAAGAAGGTAATGTACCAGTCCTCACAAAATCCCAAGTGAATCATTGTTGTTTTTCTCTGCCAGTCCTAAGACTTGAACTCAGGGCCTGGACACTTTCTTTGAGCCTCTTTGTGCTCAAAAGTAGTTATTTACCACTTAAGCCATGGATTCACTTCTGGTTTTTTAATGGCTAATTGGAGATAAGTCTCACAGACTTTTTGCTCGAGCTGGCTTTGAACCCTGATTCTCAGATGTCAGCCTCCTGAGTAGCTAAGGATTACAGGCATGAGACACTCTGTCAAAACACCACTAAACCATATAACAAACATGACAAAACACCACTAAACCACATAACATTTCATACTTACATATAGTTAGCAAAGACTGAACAGAAGAAGGCTGGAATTCCACAGACTTAGCTTTAACTTATAAAAAGGACCCAAGTCTACTCCTTAGATGAACTAATAAAGGCAATTTTAAGCCTCAGATTGGATCATGTCCACTAAAACTCCAGCCAAAACAAATTAAATGGTCAAGTGTCCAGTGAACTAGCAGGGCAGTTTTACCAAGCCACAAGGAGGCCATGGCAAGAATATGTAAGTAGATTGTTATTAACTGAAAGTAAGGAATTGTAACCAATAGTTGAAACTATCATGGTGACATCTGAACAAAGATGAAAAAGTGATGATGCAGGCCACATGGACATAAGTAGAAAGAATGTTCCAGGGGAAGAAAGAGTCAGAACAGTCCCCAATGTCTGGTGCTCCTGAAGCATCCCTAGAAAACTATGGGCAGTATGATGGCAGAGGAAGCAAGAGAAATAATAGAAAATCCACTAATAGAAAATAGGCCAGAAAAAAAAATATTATTAAATACGGGGAGTTGCCACGGCAGAGGATTTAGGAATTTACGGTAAGCAAAATTAGAGTTCTGGTGTTTGCTGAATAGAGAGTTAAATAATTTGGATTTTTTGTGTGTGGGGGGGAGAGTGGATGGTGGGTACAGTCCTAGGTCTTGAATTCAGGTCCTGGACATTCCCCTTGAGCTTTCTTGCTCAAAGCTAGCACTCTACCACTTGAGCCACAGCTCCATCCACTTCCTGCTTTTTTTTTCTCAAGGCTAGTGCTCTACCACTTAAGCCACACTGTCACTTCCAGCTTTTTCTAAGTAGTTTATTGGAGAAAAGGGTCCCATGGACTTTCCTGCCTGGGCTGGTTTTGAACCACATCCTCAGATCTCGGCCTCTGTTGAGTAGCTAAGATTACAGACAAGAGTCACCAGCACCCAGCTGGATTAAATTTTTTAAAGGATCCTTTTGGCTTCTTTGTTAAAGAAGAGGAAAGCTACTGCAGAACCCCCTCCCAGCCCCATTGGCAAAAAAGTGACAATGAGTGTGGTGAAAGTCATGATTTTAGGTGGGTGCCAATTTAGAGCTAACACACTATTCTTGTCCACTGAGAGTGCACTGTGAAAGAAGTTAAAGCCAGTTGAGAGAAATGGGGGAGAATGACAGAAGGGGTGACATGGATCAAGATGAATTGTACTTATAACTTGACATGTTGAATTGAAACCCTATTGTGCAACTAATTAAAGATAATTCTTTAACCTTAAGGTTAAAAGAAAAAAATAAAGACAGCATTTGGGTTCAGGTTAACAGAAACAATGCTTAATACCAACTAAAATAGAAAGGGATATGGATAGAACTGGTTTTCAGAGAAAAATGGGCTTCTTTTGAACATACTATTGAGTTTGAGATATTTAATTTTCACCTGGAGAGGTAAAAGAAGTATAGATACAATCTAGAGTTTAGAAGACTTAGGTTTCAGACAGTAATTAGAGTCATTAGCAGGAAAATAGATAATGCTATACTGCTCAAAGGAGTAGCCAAAAGTCACATGCAGCTCACAAGCCTGTCAAATGTAAGCAACTACACTGAGAAGTGTTATACATGTACACTCTAGTCAAGATTCCAAAGACTTTGGGAAATAAAACATAATATAAAATTAAGCCAAGAGCTTAATTACATATGTAATCCTAGCTACCCAGGAGTCTGAGATCTGAGGGTCATGGTTCAAAGCCAGCCTGGTCAGAAAAGTGCATGAGACTCTTATCTCTAATTAACCACCAGAAAACCAGAAGTGGTGCTGTGAATCAAAGTGGTAGAGCACTAGCCTTGAGCTAAGGAGCTTAGGGACAGGGCCCAGGCCCTGAGTTGAAGCCCCTCAGCCAACAAAAAACAAAAATAAAACAAATATAAATACATATATATGTATATACATATATATCTATGTTAGCCAGTGCCAGTGGCTCATGTCTGTAATCTTAGCTACTCACAAGGCTGAGATCTGAGGATCATGGCTTGAAAATCAGTCTGGGCAGTAAAGTTCGTGAGACTCTAAGCTCTATTTAACCACCAAAAGGCAGGAAGTGGGCTGTGGCTCAAGTGGTAGAGTGCTAGCCTTGAGCAAAAAAAATAGCAGGGACAGCACTAAGACCCTGAGTTCAAGCACCAGGATAAGAATAAAAATAAATTTTTAATTAATCATTTTATATAAATTCTACATTGAAATATTTTGGATATGTGATAACATATTATACATAACATATATTAATAAACATATAACAATGATATATGTATAATAACATACATAACATATATTAATAAACTCCATATTCTTTTTGCTCTTCTTTTTTTGGGGGGGAGGGGGCGGGTCCGGTTGTGGGGCCTGAACTCTGGGCCTGGGTGCTGTCCCTCAGCTCTTCAGCTCAAGGCTAGTGCTCTACCACTTGAGCCACAGCACCACTTCTGGCTTTTTTCTTTTTGCTTATGTGGTGCTGAGGAATCGAACCCAGGGCCTCAGGCATGCAAGGCAAGCACTCTACCACTAAGCAGGCATGCAAGGCAAGCACTCTACCACTAAGCCACCTTTCCAGCCCCTCTTTTTGCTCTTCTTAATGTAGCAGTGGAAAGCTTGGAATTACATATTTTCACACTGGAATCACTCTGGTGGCCTCCTCTAACCTCCTGAAGTCTTCTGAAATCTAATCTCTTATCTGCATAGAGTGATAGCTTTAAAACAAGTCTAACCATGGAACTACCCTCAGTGAGGGTACTGTTCAGTGATATGCCACAGAAATACAATGAATGAAAAGCTCTTGTTGGGCTCTATAGGCATGGTGACACATGTCTGTAACCCCATCTACTTGAGAGGTAGAAATAAGAGGACTGCAGTTTGAGGCCTGCCTGGGCAGAAGTGCAAAAATCTACCTGAGGCATGGCTCAAGTGGTAGAATACTCACACAGAAAGCAAAAAGACCTTGAGTTCAATCCTCAATGCTGTCAAATAACTTTTTAAAGGGACTTGCATATAAATTGACCAAGATGTACTATCAGGTAGTAAATTTGTTAATTCAAGATATTTTCTTATAACTTACCTTAGGGACTCAGTAAGTTATGACTGACCAAAAATGAAGTAAATTTTGATACTCCTCTGATAAAGTCATATCAAAGTGCCTGGATTCCATTTGCAACATCTCTGTTCTGTTGGGGCCCAGAGACTTTCATGGCTTTCTCCTGTGTCGGAATTCTTTCTTGAAGAATTTTTTGGTCTCACTAAAGAGCTAAGCTGAAAATCCCTAACTCTTTTTAAGTCTCGCAGTAGCCATAATGGGGTCTTTAACAAATGTGGTCTTTGTTTACAGTATATCATCACAGGAACCTTCACAGTACAAACCCAGAAGATGAAAGTCCAGTGCTTGGTGAGTGAAAAGTGCTCGGAGCAAACTTTAGCAATGTTTCATCTCTCCTACATTGAATATACTTGCCAGGGATGAATGGAGAATAACTGGCAATGCCTGATGCTGTCTGTCTGTTTCAGGTGGTCTACACAATAGGACTGAACATCCTAAGTGCCTGTATCTCAGTCATTGGCTTGATTTTAATCACACTTGAGCTTTACCTACACAGTTTACATTCAAGATTTTCTACTTGGCAACAAGTAAGTACCAAGTTCCAAGGAGAAATGGCATCATGACATTACTTGCATTACACTTATTGACAATAAATCAAAGCATTTTAACTATTATACATCATAGAAGTGACTCTCACCTTGGCTTTACTCTGTGGCCTACTTAGCTATCATTCAAGCTATAGGTTATAGTCCTAAACACTGCCACACCTAAACCTCAAGTAATAAGATGGAAAGTAGTATACATACTAACATAGATATTTTGAATGATTAAGCATTATAATATTCGGAGCTCCAGTTGCACAATCGGTTAGCGTGCAGTACTTAGAGGCATTATAATATTCAATTTTGGACTCATGCAGTTGCCATGATATATTTATGATGAGCAACTCATTCATTTCAGATATTTGCATCTCTAAGGACAATTTTTCCAAGGCCTTAAAAGATCAACTTTGAACCAGGTGCTGGTGGCTCATGCCTGTAGTCCTAGCTATTCAGGAGGCTTAGATCTGAGGATCAAGGTTCAAAGCCAGCATGGGCAAGAAAGTCCTTGAGACTCTTACCTCCAGTTAACCACCAAAAAGTCAGAATGAAAATTTGTTGTTTTTATCCTCATTACCCTGTCTGGCAGAAATCATTAATTTATTTTTATCATAACTTATCATCCTATCATTATGATGAAACTACACATATTTTTCAGTTGAATATAGTGAGTAATTTTTTATTCTTCTCTCCTACCGTTTCATACCTTTATTGTTTTAAAAGTGTTAAAATGCCAAGATCTGTAAAACATGTGTATTGTCTTTTTGTATGCAGAAAAGTGGTAAGATGCTTTCAGGATATTTGTTCCTATTTTCCTCGTTGGAGTTTTTTGTGTCAATTCTTGTAGCTCACTGGGCATGCCAAGCAAAAGGCAGAAGATAAAGATGCACTGAGTATCTCATGTCTCCCTTGGTGAGTGGAAGCTACTGATTTCTGTAATGAGCCCTGTTTAAGAGCTAATGTTTTGATAAGGATAAAGCAGAAACAAAGCCAGGTGCTGGTAGCTCATGCCTGTAATCCTAGCTACTCAGCAGGCTGGGATCTGAGGATCATGGTTCAAAGCCAGCCAGAGCAGGAAAATCCATGAGACTCTTATCTTCAACTGACCACTAGAAAGCCAGAAGTGGAGCTGTAGCTCAAGTAGTAGACTGCTAGCCTTGAGCAAAATTGCTCAGGGATAGCACCTTGGCCAGGAGTTCAAGTCCCAAGGACTTGGGGGAGAAGGTGGGAAGAAAAGAAGAAATCAGAAGCAGTGCTATCTCTAAACTGTGATTGCAGGTAGCTGAAAATACTTTGCGGTAACTATTGCATACTAAACAGGGTCCCTCTACAATGGGAGATCATAGATTTCCCTAAATAAGGTACTTTATACTGTAGGATATCTTTTTCATGAATGAATAAGGCCAAAAATATATGACTTTTGTGGCTCAGGTCTGTGTACTTTAACAGAAAATTCCCTAGGAAAAAAAGTGTTGTGGAGATTTTACCAGGTATAGGACATGGCAATGGTGAAGTCTTAAATTTTGGAGAATATAAATATCAAAGTGTCCAAATTTAAGTATCTTCTGAACTGAAGGTTTGGGGTCACCAGTTGTGACAGATAATGAAAACCCTTTCTCAACAAAGCTGTTTCCCCACTTCCTCCATATCTAGTACTTCAGGTTGAAGGGCAAACTTCATCTCCCATGGATCTCCTCATCCCTGAATCTGGAAACTTTGGTGAATATGTTGTCCTTCCCCCTAGCTCCCATTCCTCAGCCTAGGCTCTGAGATCAATGAGATCATAAGAAACCAAGGTCTGGGGCGTGGCTCAAGTGGTACAGCACAAGGCCCTGAGTCGAAGCCCCAATACCACATCATCATCATCATCATCATCATCATCATCATAGAAAGAGAAGGCAGGCAGGCAGGCAGGCAGGCAGACAGACAGACAGACAGACAGAAAGATAAGAAAGAAAGAAAGAAAGAAAGAAAGAAAGAAAGAAAGAAAGAAAGAAAGAAAGAAAGAAAGAAAGAAAGAAAGAAAGGAAGGAAAGAAAGAGAGAAAGAGAGAAAGAAAGAAAGAAAAGAAAGAAAGAGAACAGAAAGAAAGAAAGAAAAGAAAGAAAGAAAGAAAGGAAAGAAGAAAAGGGGAAGGGGAGGGGAAGGGAAGGGGAAGGGGACGGGGAAGGGAAGGAAGGACAGAGGAGGGAAGGGAGGGACCTCAAGTCAACACAAGAAATGTTGTTTGTTCATATATCTTAAATCAGAAAGGGTTGAGAAACTTCAGATCTCTACCCACTTACCACTACTAAACTCAGAAATTTTACATAGCTTATCACCTTTGCCTTAATCTCTTTAGGCTCTTCTTATATTTGACCACATTTCAATTATGTCTCTTCAGATAAGATAGGTAAGTAGGTAGGTAGATAGATGATAGATAGATAGATAATATATATAGCATAAACTATCAATATGAAATATAACATATATATGCAATTTGGTAACCACTAACAAATTTATAGCAATCCTAATCCTGGATCCACATCCTAGGTCCTTATTACTATAGACTACTATTTTCAATGCTTCTCCAGAGACTGACATTCCAAAACATCACAAATAATGTTCAACTAATTATCTCATCCACAAACTCATTTCCTCATCTCTTTCCCATTCAATAGCATCCCTATACAATTCACTGCTCTGGCCATGGAGTTAGGAGACACTCCCCCTCCCCAGATTATTTATTCTGGCAATCATCTAATCTCCTAAGTATATCACATGATCCCCTCAATCTATTTTATCTTTGTCTTCCTTTACTTTGTCTTCTACAAATGTGGACAGACAATACAGTATGAAAGCTTAGGACTCTGGCATAACATTAGTTTCTGTAATAATTTAGCACCAATCTACTTTCTCAGCCCCATTTCCTACTCCTTATCTCCACAAACACAGCACTATACTTCCACCCCATGAATGTCTGGTGTTTAGTTTGCCATCTTAGTTTGCAGGATAGCATAGCTTATTGCTTAAACAATCTTGTGTGTGTGTGTGTGTGTGTGTGTGTGTGTGTGTGTGTGTGTGTGTGTGTGTGCAGAGGATTTAACTCAAGGCCTCGGCTTTCATTTGACATTTTTTTAATCAAGGCTGACACTTTACCATTTGAGCCAGACCTCCACTTCCATGTTTTCTGCTGCTTAATTAGAGATGAGTCTCTCAGACTTTTCTGCCCTTGCTGATTTCAGACCTCAAGCTTCAGATCTCAGCTTCCTGAGCAACTATGATTACAAGTGTGAACTACATGTTTATAATCTCCCTTGTATCAGTTAATAAAATGGTTGAAGAGAAATAATAATGTGAGAGAAGATTTTTTTCCTTTCCTTTCCCACTTTATCTTGATTCTCAGAAGCTGTGTCTTCATTGGTATCACAAAAGTAATTCATTCCTAAAAAATCACTCCAGAGAAACTGGGTGCCTGACACTTAAACCTGTATCACTGTTTGCCTTGCAATATTTTCTTTAGTACAATGGAGAAGGGAAGACATTCAAACAATAGACTAGACCATTGACTATAAAGCTAGTAAACACACATCTCCCTCATAATTTTTCTCTGAATAAAGTAAAAAGAGAAAATGACATGGATTGAACATATAAGATCATACAGATTTTTATTCAAATTAGATTGAATTGAGGAAAAGAAAAGGAGGGGAGAAGGGAGGGAAGGGGAGAAGAAAAGAGAAAGAGGAATGGGAGAGGGGGAAGGAGAGGGAATGAAAGAGAGGCAGGGGAAGAGAAGGAAAAAGCCAAAAGTGGGGCTGGGAAGGTGGCTCAGTGGTAGAGCGCTTGCCTTGCATGCCTGAGGCCCTGGGTTCAATTCCTCAGCACCACATAAGCAAAAAGAAAAAAGCCGGAAGTGGCGCTGTGGCTCAAGTGGTAGAGCGCTAGCCTTGAGCGGAAGAGCTGAGGGACAGCGCCCAAGCCCAGAGTTCAGGCCCCACAACCGGACCAAAAAAAAAAAAACAAAAGTATCTAAAGCACGTGGTTGTATAACTCAGTGGTAGAGTGCTTGCTTGCCTTGGGTTTGATCTCTAGCATTGAAAAAAAAAAAGCACACATAGTTTTAAGACTCTTGTTGATTAAACTATTCCTATTAGAAATTTTTCAAAAAGCTACTGAAAATCCTATAGTATTTTAGAGGACATTTCAAGATCAATATACTAATATCCACCCTTCCTCAGGCTCATTGGAGAAAGGACCCCCTTGTTCAACATGTTAAAGAACCATCATGACTTCAACCTGGAAAGATAGTTGAGTGGAGAATGAACAACTTCATTTTGTTCAAGACACCTTTTGGCACACGTCATCTAATGAAGTCCCATCCTCATTCTCCCATCTCATTAATAAAAATGAATACTGATGAATGTTCGTACTTCTTCTGCATGGGAAGCCCAACCTACACTTATTGTTAATCACATAAATATCTCTGAGGCTGAATATGGTCAGCCTGAGCCAAGGGAATCTTCCCCCTGAGTGGCTAGGCTCACAGGTGTGAGCCACTGGCACTAGGCCCAGAAGACTGAACATATTCTTTCTTTGCAGGAACTGGAACTTGAACTCAGGGTCTTGTTATTTTGTTGTTGTTGTTGTTGTTTTTCCACTCGGGCCTGGTGCTCTACCGCTTAAGCCGCACCTCCACATCAGGTCCCTTGTAGTCTCTTTTATTACTGGCTTCACCCTCCTTCATATAGTCTTCAAGCAAGCACCTGTTTTCTTTGAGGCTGTGTGAGAACCATATCTCGTATGGATCGGTGCTCAAGGAGAGAGTATTGCATTAATCAACTGGCAAATATATGCACATGCAAAGAAGTGGGAAGGAACTGTTCCATCCATGCTGTCTGATACACGTCATGAGCAATGGAGACCAGGCCGCAGAAGCCTGCCTTTGCTCCCTGCCATGCGTGAGGGGGATTGTTATACAGGGAAGGTGTAGGCGCCTCACAGAGGATTCGTACACCTGGTTAGAACCTGGATACGCAGGTGTTGCAAAATAGCCTTGGTCTTCCAAAGAACACGTATTCTTTTCATTCTGCACGAGAATAAATCAAAGACGTGAAGTTGGACATTGCAGCCGCGTCTTCCAGAAGATTCTGGGCACCAGGGCGCTCTGACACTGATGCTGCCTCCCAGGGGTCGTCTCTGTGGTTGGCGATGGGGCTGCCGGGTAAATCTGCGTGCGGGCGGGAGTGATTCACACAGCTTCCCGCCCCTGGGACCTGTGCGCAGGCGCTCACGTGGCGCCTCCAGGCCAGGCCGACCTGACCCCTCCAGGCCAGGCCGACCGCACCTGTGCCAGCCTACTGGCACCCCTTCGTGCCGGGACCCTGCAGGCCCGGTGGGAGCCCCACGAGCCTGGGGGGCGGGTGGCACGCGGGCCTCTCGCGCAGGGCTCTTGGCATCCACAACCGCAGCAGCGTTGGATGCTCGTGGGAGGGGGATGCAGGGGGACCCCCCCATGAGGCCGCGCCCACGGAGCTCCCCGGCTGCCAGGCCCTGGCCCTGGATCGCCGCCCCCAGGCCTTGGTCACGATGTGAATGGCCAGAGCCTTGGCCCAGTTGCCACAAGGACTCAGAACGGGTCCCACTGAGGGCAAAGTCAGCCATTAGGCCGTGGCCCCTAGGACTCTGCCAGCGCTGGGAAGCGTTTTCTGGTAACTATAGTTGAGCCCTCCGCGTTTCAGAACGACTCCGATGTCCCACAGGTGGCTGGCCCAGCGGTACCGGGAGACTCCTCCATCTTCTGAGTGAGTAAACAGCGCGGGCCTGGCTTCCGTTACACCAGGGCCCGGAAGGTGTCACCTCCGCTGAGTTCCTGTTTGGAACCACTGGTTTCCCTTTGCTTCCATTGCCTTCTCTTTTCTTCTTTTTCTCTTTCTCCTTCTCTGTTGCTTCCAATCACCCGAGGATATCCTCTTGAGGCAGGGGTGACAGCTGTGGCGTGCTGTCATGGTTCATCACCTTGAGATGCTTCTCTGGGATCCCGTGTGTGTGTGTGTGTGTGTGTGTGTGTGTGTGTGTGTGTGTGTGTGTGTGAGAGAGAGAGAGAGAGAGAGAGAGAGAGAGAATAGATAAGATAGATAGATAGATACATTGATGCATAGATAGATACATAGATAGCTATATAGATGCATAGATAAATGATAGAGATATAGAGATGATAGAGATAAATAGATTCTTAGATACCTAGATGATAGATTGATAGACAGATTATAGAAATAGATGATTGAAGCCAGGTGCCGGTGGTTCACACTTGTAATCTTAGCTACTCAGGAGGCTGAGATCTGAGGATCAAGGTTCAAAGCCAGCCTGAGGAAGAAACTCCGTGAAACTCTTATCTCCAATAAACCACTCAGGAAACCAGAAGTGGCGCTGTGGCTCAAGTGGTAGAGAGTTCGCCTTGAACTGAGGGACAGTGCCCAGGCCCAGAGTTCAAGCCCCACAACAGACCAAAAAAAAAAAAAAAGAAGAAGAAAAGAAAAGAAAGAGATGGATGATTAATAGATACATAGATGATAGGTGCTAGAGCCACCAGGGCCTGGCTGGACCCTGACTTTCTAAGTACTATTCTCCTATCGTCCCAAAGCTTAACCAACAATGTGTTTCCCACATATTGCCCGAGTATTAGTGCTCGGGGAACACAAGGCTTGCCCATGTCTTTCTTTTCCAAGATCTACACAAAAGTACAACAAAATCCTAGCAAGTGAGAGTCTCACAGCAGAGGTAAATAAGCTGAGAGGAACTTACAGTGTCTTACAGGGCTCTGGCTCAGAGGTGACATGTGCCATTCCATCAGGCAAAGGTCAACATCCACAAGGTCAAATGCAATGTCAGCTAGGTAGAAAGAGCTACTCCTCCAGGGAGGAAGGCACAAGGCACAAGGCAACCTGCAAAAGCATCAAGCCTCTCTAATGTGCAAAGACTGATACAGGACAACATAGACCAGTGTAGCACAATAACCACTTCTCTTAGCCAACACCTCCCATAAGCCTAGAACATTCTTGTGAAGAGCAAATGTGACAACCAAGAGCCCAAACCTGAGGGATCCTAAATGGACTTTAAAAAGCAGGTAACTCTTTGCCAAGGGGAAGAGAATAAAGGCTGGGTAACTTCATCTAAGTGTATCTCCTTTGAAAGGCCACGAGGGAAGATTTCTGTCAGGAAATCATCGGCCCTTCGTGGCCACCAATCTCAGCGGGCTGATGTAAGGAAGTTTCAGGCAATTGTAAAGTAGTAAGACTTCAGAGACTTGTATTTTTCAGTGTCTCAGCAATCATTTGTATTCTTTTTTTTCCTCCTCTGTATTTTCCCTGCAGAAAAGGAATCCATTCAGCCTCTCTAACTTCTATACCATATCTTCATTAAAATGCCAAGAAGAATCACCATCAAAAAGGAGGCCAAAGCGTTGGGGGTAAGGACTAAGTGCTATTTGGGTTAATCCTTAGTGTTTCCTTACTAGTAAGAAGAGGGAAGAGGAGCCAGGCACTGGTGGCTGACGCCTGTAATCCTAATTACTCAGGAGGCTGAGATCTGAGGACCACGGTTCAAAGCCAGCCCAGGCAGGAAAAGCTGTGAAACTCTTATCTCCAATAAACCACCAGAAAACCAGAAGTGGTGCTGTGGCTCAAGTGGTAGAGTGCTCTCCTTGAGCTGAAGAGCTGAGGGACAGCGCCCAGGCCGAGAGTTCAGGCCCCACAACCAACAAAAAAAAAAAAAAAAAGAGGGAAGAGGCATTGGCCACACTTGCAATGAACTCTCCAAGGAGAGGAAAATGGATGAAAAGTCTTCTAAGGTGAAGACAGTCAGACAAATGGACACAGATTCTGGAGCCACAAACCTTTCCTGATTCATTCCACACAATCTCAACTTACTCAGAGCAGTAGAAAACTCTGAGCTTGCTGTGTGTTGGAGGGGTTCATTTTCTCTTAACCGCTCCTGGGGAATCTTGTTTGAAAACAGTTTGGAGCAAAGCTTACCAACTGTAAATTGAACAGTCAGATCGTGATGATCACACAGAAAAGCCTACAGGCTCTCCTACATGCTCCCCTACATTCAACCAAAGAGACTCACACCTGCATCGGTGACCTCATCTCTCCTCAATCTCAAAACAATAATCCTTTTGTAGTATTCACAGATACTTGTGGGATCTTGAATTGCCTTTCAATCTAAGCCAGTAACATTAAAGCCTGCACCAGTAAACTTCCAATACTTTGGGACCACCCTGGTATACCGTAAGAATAAATAGTGCCTGGTGCCAGTGGCTCACACCTATCATTTTATCTATTCAAGAGGCTGAGATCTGAGGAATGGAGTTCAAAGATAGCCAAGGCAGGAAAGCCTAGGGGATTCTTATCTCCAACTGGCTATCAAAAAGCCAGAAATGGAGCTGTGGGTCAAGTGGTAGAGCACTAGCCTTTAGCCAAGAAGCTTGGGGACAGCACACAGGCCCTGAGTTCAAGCCCCAGGACACACACACAATGAAAGAGAAAGAAAGAAAGAAAGAAAGAAAGAAAGAAAGAAAGAAAGAAAGAAAGAAAGAAAGAAAGAAAGAAAGAAAGAAAGAAAGAAAGAAAGAAAGAAAGAAAGAAAGAAAGGAAGGAAGGGGTAGGAAGGAAGGGAAGGGAAGGAGGGAGGGAGGGGGTAGGGATGGGAGGAAAGGAAGGAGAGAGAGAAAGAGAGAGGAGAGAGAGAGGAGAGAGAGGAAGGAAGGAAGAAGGAAGGAAGGAAGGAAGGAAGGAAGGAAGGAAGGAAGGAAGGAAGGAAGGAAGGAAGGAAGGAAGGAAGGAAGGGGTAGGAAGGAAGGGAAGAGAAGGAGGGAGGAAGGGGGTGGGGGCGGGAGGGAGGGAAGGAGAGCGAGAGAGAGAATGTGATCACACATTTGGGAAACTTAAATACAATGGAGTAATTGGATTCCTGCGGTGGCAGAGGAGTATAGAGACAAATTGGCAGAATGCCAAGAGAGGTCAAGTGGGCATGGTTAATGCAATGGTCAGGAGACCTGAAACAGCGAGGAGAGTCTGACATGGAAGACTTAGAGTACTGGCTTCATTGATCATGGTGTTTCTAGAAGAGAAATAGAAATCCTCCTAAGTTCTTAGGTGATCTGAGTAAGCTAGGGAGTTCTACATCAAGTGAATAAAAATGTACCATGAATCTTAAAAGCAGGAGTTCATGATATCTCCATCCCAGTCTTTTTTTTTTTTTTCCGTCAGTCGTGGGGCTTGAACTCTGGGCCTGGGCGCTGTCCCTCAGCTCTTCAGCTCAAGGCTAGCACTCTACCACTTGAGCCACAGCACCACTTCTGGCCTTTTCTGCTTATGTGGTGCTAATGAATCAAACCCAGAGCCTCATGCATGCAACACAAGCACTCTACCACTGAGCCACCTTCCCAGACCTTGATCCCACCCTTAAAATGTGTAGAGATCTAGAATACATTACCAAAAATTATACTATTAATCTCTAAAGTCTTCCTCATGGTAGCCTTTACAAGGCTTACCACACATTGGGCAAGTGTGATAATCATAACTCTCAGAAAATACTAGAGTAAACCGACCGAATAGGGTTAAATTTGAGGGGTTTGGGTTTCTTGGTTGCTTTGTTGTCGTTGTTGTTGTTGTGTTGTTATTGTTGTTGCTGTTTTGCCAGTCCTGGGACTTGAACTCTGAGTCTGGATGCTATCCCTGAGCTTTTATGCCCAAGGCTAGTGCTCTCTACCACTTGAGCCTCAGCTCCATTTCTGGCTTGTGTGTGTGTGTGTGTGTGTGTGTGTGTGTGTGTGTGTGTGTGTGTGTGGTTAGTTGGAGATAAGAGTCTCACAGACTTTCCTGTCCAGACTGGCTTCAAACAATGGTCCTCAGATCTCAGTCTCCTGAGTAGCTAGGATTACAGGCATGCGTCTGGCAGAGTGTAGCAATTTTTAGAGGTCAAGTGGCACATGCAGTCTCAGCTCAAGCCTATCTCATGCTGCACCCAGTGGATCCCCACACCCATCCTACAGGAACCCAACCTGTGGATACCTCCTCAGCTCCAGAATGCATCATTGCAACAGGTATACTGAGCAGTGACCGGAACCTCACATGCTTCTTCACATGTTGGAGTGAAAGCAGTGATGATGAGAAGCCAAGAGGAATCCACTAGAACTGCCTCTATCTAGAAAAGTCAGAAGCTGAGAGAGTACTATGTACCTCCACATCATCTTGCCTGAAGTACTTGACAGATAGAGGGGGGTTAATTCCCACCACATTCAACTTTGCCTGTGCAGAAGACATGTGGGCCTTGCTTAAGGACAGTGGCCTACTCTAGACCTAGTCCGGTTGCTATTCTAACTGTACATTCTGTACTAGATGTGGTTTCACTGAAAAATTAACACATCCTCTAGGTATCCAGTATTTGGCTAGTTACATTGGCCAGTGTTTCCTTTGTCTACCCCTGTTCATTAAGGCCTTAAGAATAGGACTTTCAAAAAAAAAAAAAGAAGAATAGGACTTTCGTTGACAAGACGTGCACCTGCAATTTTCTGTCTCAGCAGTGTATCAACTCCCCAGGCTCTGTGGCATAATTCGGTTTACATAAGTCTTGATCATTTCTCTTCCCTAGGCTAGTCCATTTTGTGGACCACATTATGCCAAATGGTCTTAGGGAGCAAGAAATAGCAACTACTCAAGACATCACATGTTTATGTGCCAAGGGGCTAGAAATCAACTTTTTTAAGGCATCAGTCTTGAGCCTCACTCAGTAAGAGTTCTAGGGATCCAGTAGTCTGAAGTATGTCAAGCTATTGCTTCTAAGGTAAAGGGGAAGATGTTGCACATGGCCTCCTACAAGTAGGCACGTTGATATTATTCACCCTTATCATTCTTTTCTCTATCTCTCCAATGCCCTCAAATAGCCTACATTTACAAATATTATGTGTGTGTATCTATGCATGAGTATATCTTTTAGGTTTACTATCTTTTAAGTTGAGCTTTCACATATGAAAGAAAACATGCAGGACCTTTGTCTTTCTAAACCTAATTTACTTCACGTGATGATCTCCAGTTCCATCCATTTCCTTGCAAGTGCCATGATTTTACAGATGAAGAATACTCTATTGTTGTATATGTGTACCACATTTTCTTGATCCAGTCATCAATGACAAAGCATCTTGGCTGTTTCCATAGCTTGCCTTTTGTGAATAGCGTTACAATAAATGTGTATGATTGTGCAAGTATCTTTACTATACTCCTTCCTTCTGGTAGATGCCCAGCATTGGTTTCAATGAATCATATGGTAGTTCTTTTCTTTTGAGGAACTTCCATGCTGTTTTCCATACTGGCTGCATTAGTTTGCTTTTCACCAACAGTATAAAAAGGTTCCTTTTGCCCTATATCCTCACCAACGTTTGTTGTGGATTATGTTTTTAATGATGGCCATTCTCACTGGAATGAGATGAAATCTCAGTGTCATTCTGATTTGCATTTCCTTTATGTCCAGACATGCTATAGATGAAGATGGAATAATAAAACTCATTTAAAAGTTGTCAAATAATGGAAGGGTGGGGGATGAATTGCCAGAGCAAATGAACTTTTCATGACCTCTCGGTCACCAAAATTATAACTATCTGCAATATAATTGACTCAAATAATAATTTTGGCCCTTTCTTCTCACAGGCTTCACAGATAATGATTAGCCTAATCCACATTGCACTGGGGACTCTCTGGATTTTTTTGTATCAACTACAAAATGAAGAAGAACCGGAAAGCAATAAGAAGGATGTCCCCATGTTTTTGCTAATAATTTACTCATTTATTTCATCATTATATGTGAGTAAACCACATTATTGATTTCTGCTTTTTTAATGAATCAAGTAAATCACTCAGGTGATGCGGCAATGGACAGAAGAAAAGTAATCTCTGATCTGAATTGCTCGTATTAGTTTGTAAAAAAAAAATTCTGGCATGTGTTGATAACTTCCTTGAAATGCACACACAGAAAAGATACTGAAGTAGCAAGATTGGTAGATTAAGAAGGAGAGAGGCTATTAGAATAATTTTGAAGTTTTTATTTTGTGGAATGAAATTCCTAAGGCTTGTGATTATGTCTGGGTAGCAGTAAAGGTGTTTTTAGAGATGTTATATGAAAAAAAAACTTAAAAAGAGAAAACCTAGGAGTCCAAGAGGAATTTGGGGAACTTAGACATATTTTGTGTAGAGATGCAATAATAATTCCACTGGTATCATTGTCAAGATGCCTGCCGGGAAAAGACACGTATAAAACATTACACTCGGAGAGTCCCAAAACCACAGCATCCCACAGACTGCTTTCTGTCACAGAGATATTTAATCCCAGAACTAAGTTATCAATAAGGGGTTGTTTTATACATCAGCAATGTGCCCTAGTAAAATAGCTCTCACATTCCTATTGACAAATAACGTGACAGAACAGAAACACAACCTTAACCTAAGGTCAAATTTCTCCTTATTGGTGAAAGGCTTTCAACAAATCTTTTCTCGCACTTTTGTACTTCACAACCAAAAAGTGAAGCAGCAAGAGGGGAAAGATTTGAGTGTAACCAGATGCTACACACCGAAAAATCCTGAGACATGCAAGTATAAATATTTCACTCCAGGGTTGGGAAGGTGGCTCAGTGATAGAATGCTTGCCTTGCATGCATAAGGCCCTGGGTTCAATTCCTCAGCACCACATAAGTAGAAAAAGCCGGAAGCAGTGCTGTGGCTCAAGTGGTAGTATACTAGCCTTGAGCTGAAGAGCTGAGGGACAATGCCCAGGTCCAGAGTTCAAGCCCCACGACCAACAAAAAGAAATATATATATATGTACATATATATATGTACATATATATGTACATATATATATGTACATATATATATGCATATATATATATATATATATATATATATATATATATGCAACTGGGGCCTCCTCTTCACGGCTCCACATGGACACATTTCTTTTTTTTTTTTTTGTCAGTCATGGGGCTTGAACTCTGAGCCTGAATGCTATCCCTCAGCTCTTCAGCTAAAGGTGAGCGCTCTACCACTTGAGCCATTGCACCACTTCCAGTTTTCTGAATGGTTTATTGGAGATAAGAGTCTTACAGACTTTCCTGCCTGGGCTGGCTTTGAACCGAGATCCTCAGATCTCAGCCTCCTGAGTAGCTAAGATTACAGGCTTGAGCCACCAGGCTATGGACACATTTCTTTAGAGGGTTGCCTATAAGCCAGTATCTGCCAAAGGAAGGCTTCTAACAACACAGAGAACTTTCTGGAAAGAGGCATATGTAATAGAGAGAAGACATTTAAATTGAAATTGTATCGTTGAATTATCTATAAAGATTTCCACACTGGAGACATAGAAGATGAGCTTATGGAATAAAAAAAAAAATTACCCCCAATAAGAAGTGTATGATTTTATATCTCTTTTGTACCAGGCACTCTCCAAAGGCACTTCAAGTTCATTTCACCTAATTTTAACAGTAATTTCGCAAGACAGCTATTACTGATCCTCATTTTACAAAAAAAGGAAGTCAAAGCCAAGAGAACTTAAGTAACCTTTCACAGAATCCGCAGCAGTAAAGTCAGAAAAATGAAAACAAAAAAAAAAGTTAAGGTGTTTCTGCTTATGTGATCGAATTTCATTTTCCTTCAGTGAGGAATTCCTGAGATTCTCCTTATGAAAATTGAATGGTCTTTGGTGGCTGGTGCAGGCAGGTGTAAGATGCACCATTGAAGGGAAAATTAATTCGGAGGATACAGTCACCTTTTCTTAACCAGTGATGGCATCTCTTAGAACATTTTTGTGAGAGATAGTCTGTAAGTCTTCAGATCTAAGGCTCTCTAAGAATATTTTCCATTGATGAGACATTTCTCCTACATTACTCAGGAGGATGGAGACTTCTTTTTTCTTTTTTTTTTTTTTTTCTGTCGGTTGTGGGGCTTGAACTCAGGGTCTGGGCATTGTCCTTGAGCCTCTTTGTGCCCAAAGCTAGTACTCTACCACTCGAGACACAGCTCTGCTTCCAGTTTTTGGAGATAAGAGTCTCAGAGGTCTTTTCTGCCTGGGCTGGCTTTGAACCATGATCTTCAGACATAAGCTACTGGAACCCCAGCCAGAATGGAGATTCCTAAAAGTGATCACCACCACACCAGATGTGAAGGATTCTTTCTAATAATTCAGGTCTCAGGCTTCAAGGACAACAATTAAAACAAAGAGCCCACTCCCTGTTTTTCATAAAACAATTGTGAAATCCCTAAGTTCTATCACCTCTGCAGGGGTCTCGGAAATGAACAAAGACTTTTAAAATATCTTTTCAACCTCTGTAAACAGGAATAAGTGAAGCTGTTTCTGAACGATTTCCCATAAAAGCCACCTTCTTCAGAGAATGCAGTGGTACTTTGACAGCAAGGATGGCACTGGGCTGGGGGGAGGGGACTGTTGAGGGGAGCAATGTGTTCATCATTGCTGGTTTCTATCCCCAGTTCATGACCTCGGGATCCAGCAGCATCATTCAGGGAGTGCCTACAGAATGTAAGGTACGTTGGATGACGAGCGTGAACCGCCATGCCCGGCTGCTTTCTGAGATAGAGTCTCGCTAATTTCTTTGCCCATACGTGCCCTCAAATTGTGATCAAACTAACTCTGCCTCTCAGGTATCTGGGGATTACAGGCATGCACCAACATGCCTGGCTTGTTCTCATTTTTGTTTCCTTAAATAAATACATACACACATAAATAATCATTTTTTTCTTTTTCCTTTTTTCTTTTTTTGGGGGGTCCGGTCGTGGGGCCTGAACTCTGAGCCTGGGCACTGTCCCTCAGCTCTTCAGCTCAAAGCTAGCACTCTACCACTTGAGCCACAGCGCCACTTCCGGCTTTTTTCTTTTTGCTTATGTGGTACTGAAGAATCGAACCCAGGGCCTCAGGCATGCAAGGCAAGTGCTTTACCACTGAGCCACCTTCCCAGCCCTCATTTTTTTTTCTTAAATAAATAAATATTTCTTCATTTGTCATATTGCTCTAGGACTGTCCCCAGAGGTTTTAAGTGATTAGGGTTATTTTAGTTATTTTCATAAATTAGGCTGCAAAGTTGGTTTGGAATTTTTCACTGCCTTACATTGAAAGCTAAACCCTTTAAAAGTCATAATATGTGCTCAGTTTTATAAATGACTCAAAAAAAGACACCCAAAACCTTGCCTGACACATCCTCAGAGTTTGCTGCCCCATTGTCTTTACTCACAGATACGGGTCAGAGTGCAGAGTGTACCACTTGAAAGGGGTGGGAAAGAGTCAAGGAGAGGTGGGTAAGGGAATGAAGAAAAGAGGGGGAGAATACAATCAAGAATCAGTGCATAGCCAGGCACCAGTGGCTCACACCTGTCATCCCAGCTACTCAGGAGGCTGAGATCTGAAGATCACAGTTCAAAGCCAGCCCAGGCAGGAAAAGTCCATGAGACTCTTATCTCCAATAAACCACCAGAAAACCGGAAGTGGTGCTGTGGCTCAAGTGGTAGAGCACTCGCCTTGAGCTGAAGAGCTCAGGGTCAGCTCCCAGGCCCAGAGTTCAAGCCCCACAACTGACAGAAAAAAAAAGTCTACAAAATGAAGAGTGTGAGGGAAGGGAGTGGGTAGGGGAGGGATGGTAAGGAGGTTAAAAGAAGCGACATGTATCAAGATGCATTGTATTCATAAACTGCTCTGTTAAATGGCAACTCCTTTGTACAACTACTTAAAGATAATTTTAAAAGATTTTTTAAAAAGGCATTTATCCACTTGTGACTAGTTTTCTCTTTGTATGTTTCTTACAGCTTACTTTAGCAATTGTAACAAACATCACAAGTGTCTTCGTGGCTTTTGTTGGTCTGGTTATATTATGCGTTGGGTTTATAAGTTTTGAATCAAGTGGAAATAAATACATATGGATAAACGTAAGTACTGACTTCAGTTATAACTCAATGCAAATTTTAGATGTAAATAAAGCTATTGTGAGTAGAATGTCTTCATGGTAAGGCACAAGAAAGATAATCAAGCCTGTCAACTACCTTTGGCATAGATACTTTAAAAAAAAACTTCACTTCCTCTAAATATATTTGTCATATGCATGATAAACAAGCAGCTTTCCTCTAAAATTTAGAAACACTGAAAGCCTCAACAAGGGATAAAATTATCAATATTTGAAAATCAAATGACAAGATTTCCAACCCTGAAAGATTTCCCCATCTCATTCACTCCACCAAAAATACAGAAGCAAGGGATACAGTTTAGCAAAGTAACTGGATAAAAGAAAACACTGCAAAAATCTACTCCTTATAGATTATTTTTTTTGCTGGTCCTGGGGCTTGAACTTGGGGCCTGGGCTCTGTCCCTGAGCCTCTCCGAGCTCAAGGCTAGTGCTCTACCATTTGAGCCACAGCACCACTTCTGGCTTTTTCTGTTTATGTGGTACTAAGGAATCGAACCCAGGGCTTCATGCATGCTAGGCAGGCACTCTACCACTGAGCCACATTCCAAGCCCTTGGAATAGATTTTTAAAGCAGAAAGAAAAATAACCTAATCATAATAACAGGAAAACCATAAAAATGTAATAAAGACACAAACATAACAACACATTTTCAAATAAGTTCTTAAACATAAATTTACAATCTCACAAAAGTGAAATCTTCTACAAATTAATATAGAGGTGCGATCCAATTTGCCCTAGAATCTCAGCAACGCTTTGCTTTTGGGAGTAATTCAATGACATTAAGGTGCCTGTGGAAAGTGGATGAAAGTAGAGATCCGCATGTTAGGTGAAATAAGGCTGACCGGGAAAGTCAAACATGACATGTTGTCTTTTCCGTTCAGAATCCAGTACTTAAAGGGCGTGGCAGGAATGTAAAACAGGTGCTGTTTGGGAGTGACACCCAGCAGAGAGAAGAGGGTGAAAGGAGAAGGTGGGCAGGGGTGTGATTAGGGCTGAAGTACTTTATGTGCATTTATGAGACAGGACAGTGAAACCTATTGAACGGGTATTTTTGTATTCATGTGGGTCCTAAGGCTTGAACTCAGAGCCCAGGCACTGTCTCTAAGTATTTTTTTGTTGTTGTTTTTGTTTTTGCTCAAAGCTAGCACTCTACTACTTGAGCCATAGCTCTACTTCAAGTTTGGGGATGGCTTTGAATCTTGATCCCCAGATCTCAGTTTCTTAAGTAGCTAGGAACCATCGGTACCTGGCTTGAAACTGTTTTAAGAAAGGAAAGAGGGGGCTGGGAAGGTGGCTCAGTGATAGAGCGCCTGCCTTGCATGCTTGAGGCCCTGGGTTTCGATTCCTCAGCACCACATAAGCATAAAAGAAAAAAGCCGGAAGTGGCGCTGTGACTCAAGTGGTAGAGTGCTAGCCTTGAGCTGAAGAGCTGAGGGACAGTGCCCAGGCCCAGAGTTCAGGCCCCACGACCGGACCCAAAAAAAAAAAAAAAAAAGAAAGGAAAGAGGGAATGAGGGAGAGAGACAGAAGGTGGGTGAATTTGATTAGGGTTCACTTTAGGCACCGATGAAAGTGGCCCAATGAAACCCTCTTGTACAACTAATATAGGCTAATAAAATTAAATAGCTATAAAGTCATGGTAATAAAATGGATCGCAATCTAAAACTCACATGACTAGGAAAAGCCAGAGAACCCATTGCACTCGAAACTAAAACTTGTTATTAAGCCAGTATAGTAAAAACTGATAGTGTTTACACACTAAAAGAAAACTTTATCACAGAACAATGTGGAGAGTTGAGAAATAAATCCAGTGTTGATAGAAGCACATTATTTTATGGGCAATGACAATGATAAAATAATCATTTTATTGAGATGACAGTTTCAATAGGTGGTAAAAAAAAAAATAGAACTTAAGTAAAGGGATTTTGATCAAGGAGCTATTCGTTTCAAAGAAAATTCAAATGGGCACCTGCTTTGTGCAAGCACAAAAAATTACTTTAAAAAATCATACCAAGGATAGGCTTGTATATTAAGTTCACAAGCAAGAAAGGAAAACATGCAGAGAGACAAGCAGCATACTGCACGTCATGAATATTTGTATTCTTCGTGCTGTGGAGGCTGACGTGCCAGTAACTGAGAGAGTGGATGAGCTGAGCCCTCGGGGCTCACCTTTAGCAGGCCCGAGAGCTTTCCTTGTGGCCCACAGCACAAAGCTACAATGATTATTCTCGGCCCTAAACCTCCCAAAATTCACTGTATTACATTGCTGGCTTTAGGTAGCGCCCATGATCCTTTTTGCCTTTGTAGTTTCACTTTCAGAAATAAGAGCAAATCTTTTGTATCTTGTGCCCCTTGTATCTTGGTAGAAAAATACCTTTTTCTCTGGTTTCCTAAGTCCACAGATAAAGAGAAATTTACTCTGGTAAACATGATAAAGAGTCCTTGCCAGAAATGATTTGGAGCTTTATTGATTTCATGATATTTAGAATCGTTTTCAAACTTAGCATTGATGCTGGAATGGATTAAAACGTATGCAGATACGGGGATCAAGTGCTATCGAGTTTTCACACAGAAAGGACATGGTATGGGTTGAATTGTGTCCCTCAAAAAGCCATATTGAAGCCTTCATTCATCCGAGGAGGCAGAGAATGGAGTTGTTGCAAATGTAATTAGTTCAGTTAACATGACATCATATTGGAATAGAATGGACCATTCATCTGATATGACTGTAAGAAAAGGGAAATGTGATCAGAGACATATAAGGAAGACGGTCCACTGTAAGCACAGAGGAGAGGCAGGGCAGGGAGGGAGGAATTTCACAGGGGCTTCCCGAAATGGAAGAGGCAGGGAAGGGTCCTCCCCCAGAGACCTCAAAGGTGGGTGCTCACACATGGATCTGGAATCTGCAGGCAGCAGAACCATAAGACAAGGGACTGACTGGTCACGCCAAGCTACCAAGTGCTTTATTATAATGCTCCTAGGAAATGAATACAGGGGGCCAATACACAGCCACCTGTGACTTCTTTCATGCTCTGAACTGAGGACAGGAAGGCCCAAGGGTAGGCAAAACTATCAGCTTTGTGATTGGTTATTACACATGGGGAACACAGTTTAAACCTTCGGCCAATATGCATTCTGACTGAATTTAAGTCCGCTGAACTCCTGATATACAACAGACCATGAGCCTCTCTATAGGGTTTGGTCAGGCGATTATCAGAAACTGAAGGAAAGTGTGTGTGTGTGTGTGTGTGTGTGTGTGTGTGTGTGTGTGTGTGTGTGTGCACGCGTGCGTGCGCGCAGAGAAAGGGGAGAGGGGAGGAAGGAGAAGAAAAGGAGTTAACTCTGATCAAGATGCATTGCATTCACAAATGCACGAGTTAAAAATGGAATAACCCTGTACAACTAATAGAAGCTAATAATACTAAAAGAAACTTAAAAGATGTGCATTATAAACCCTAGCAGAGCTGTTATATCTCCTAAAAGTACCTGTTGTTCTTTGTCCTTCACCTGGGGATTTGTGAGTAAAGAGCACTGAAAAATCTCTGAGGCCACCTCCACCTCATGGAGAGAAGAATCTCATTGTTGGATCATAATAAGAATAGAGAATGAGAAATACATTATTTCCACCCAATCTGTGCAATAGCCACTTGGGTAAATTGAAGAATATAGAACATGCAAGTTTTGTTAGTAGTTTGAATTGAGGGCCTTATACTTGCCCAGGCCCTTTTTTTGCTTTGGTTGTTTTTCAGATAGGATATCATATTTTTGCTTGGAGCCAGCCTTGGACCACACTCCTACCCGCACTTCCTATGGAGCTGTTAGGAGCCACCACAGCCAGTTTATTTTGTTGAGATGAGGTCTCACTTTTTTACGCAGGCTGTCCTTTAAACCATGATCCTCCCAGTCTCTACTCCTGAGAAGCTGGAATTACAGATGTGTACCACCACACTCAGCCAGAACATTCCGTTAGGCGTGAACAAGATGGAATAGCAGGAAACACAGATCATGCATCCCACCAGAGGAGAAAGAATAAAGAGATAAAAAAAAAAAAAAAAGCCAGACAAGGGCCAAATCCCAGAGCATCTCAGAGATCCTAGCCCTTCCTCCACGTTCTCTCCCCAACAGCCTTATCGTGTGGGATTAGAAGGAAAAACATCCAGCTTGTAAGGTGGCTGCTAGAGCCCATATGTTCCATAGAATGTGTGGTCCATAGAGAAAGACTCCCAAGTGAAAAAGGATGCCAATTCTTAATGGAAAAAAATCATCAGAAATAGTAATAACTGGGGAGCTGGGAAGGTGGCTCAATGGTAGAGTGCTCGCCTTGCATGCTTGAGGCCCTGGGTTTGATTCCTCAGCACCACATAAACAAAAAGAAAAAAGCCGGAAGTGGCACTGTGGCTCAAGTGGTACAGCGCTAGCCTTGAGCTGAAGAAGCTGAGGGACAGCGCCCAGGCCCAGAGTTCAGGCCCCACGACCGGACCCAAAAAAAAAAGAAAAAAGAAAAAAAAAGAAATAATAACTGGGTAAAAACGGATAGGATACGTAGTTTTTATCAAGAAAGAAAAACCACGTGCGGTTTCTCTGAGATGGTCTGACCGTGAGAGGGATGCGCCTTCTCTTTCTGCTCCAGATGGCTTGTATGATGCTGCTGCAGTTTACAGTCCTAAGCACCGTGTCCGTCATCGTCGTGGCCAGCCTACTCATCCACTGGATGAGGAAAGCATTTCACTACGAAGAGTTCAATGAAGAAAGTGAGTATTGTTAGGCAGTCTCTGCACATCTGTAGTGGTTTGCCTGACGTATTGTTCTTTCTTTTTGGTTCTCTCTCTCTCTCCCTCTCCCTCCCTCCTTTCTTCTCCCTCCCCCCCTTCTCCTCTCTCCCTCCCTCCTCCTCTCTCTTTCTCTCTCTGTCCTGGCAATCAAACCCAGGACGTTGCCCTTGCTAGGCAAGTGCTTTGCCACGGAGCTACATCCCAGCCCAAGTATTGTTCTTTCTGTTACATGAAGCTAAGACAGTTTCCATTAAAAAGTAACTCTTGCTGAGTGCTGGTGGCTCACACCTGTGAGCCTGGCTACTCCACAGGCTGAGATCTGAAGATCATAGTTCAAAGCCAGCCTGGGCAGGAAAGTATGAAACACTTACCTTCAATTAACCACCAAAAGAAAAGAAGAGAAGAGAAAGCCAGAAGCGGAGCTGTGGCTTAACTGGTAGAGAACCAGCTTAGAGCAGAAAAAAATTAGAGAGAGAGGGGAAAGGGAAGGAGGGAGGGAGGAAGGGAGGGAGGGAGGGAGGGAGGGAGAGCATGCATGAGGCCTTGAGTTCTAATCTAGTGCTGGCATACACAAAAGCAAAATGTCTAATGGCTTCAGTTAGCTACAACTGGGGATCAAAATCGTTGCTTCTGAAGGTCAAATTCTTAAATGTTCAATATCCTTGCCACTTGAGAAAACAAATTAAACTGAGAGTGAGATCCTGAGATTCCATCTCACTGTAGTCAGGATGGCTATTATTAAGGAAGCAAACAACAAATGCTGGCATGGACGCTGGGAGGAAGAATCGCTCATTCAGTATTGGTGTGAATGTAAATTAAATTAGCCAATATAGAAATCAATATGATGGTTATTCAAAAAAAAATCCTCTGCTATACCCCTCCCAGGCATATATTATATCCAAAGGGATATAATTCAGCACACAATAGAGATGCTGACACACTTGTGATTATGCTGTTGCTTCTTAACCTGACCGCACAACTGTCATTGTGAACAGCTTCTCAGCACTACTTGTCTGCCTGACATAGACGTAGCAGGTGGGAAAAACAAAATTCTGACCAAAATAAACCTTGGGGAAGAAGATGTCCAAGGGGACTTTGAAACTAGGGCACCACCTGGGAACACAGGAAGTGTGGAGTGCATACACACAGGTGTGCACACCGTGCGCACGCGCAGTAGAGTCGTGAGGACCCCTCCAGCCTGGTTCATCTGAAGGCGTCTGCATCGTTTAGCGATAGCTGAAAGGCAGAGTCGGAAACACACCGCCTCTCTGCAAAGACTGGGAAATACACTGGCTCTAGGCAGGTTAGAGCAGTTGTACCCAATTATTAGCTTACCACTACATTAACAGAGCAGAGATCTTAGTAATCACACATGACAAATGAAAACAGATCAAGATGCCATCCCTGGATCACTGTGACATCCGATGTTTCCAATATATGATTGTAAATGTGCGATTTTTGTTGTTGTTGTTGTTGTTGTTGGGCATGGGGCTTGAACTCTGGGCCTGAGTGCTGTCCCTCAGCTCTTCAGCTCAAGGCTAGCACTCTACCACTTGAGCGATAGAGCACTTCTGGTTTTTCTGGTAGTTTATTGGAGATAAGAGATTCACGGACTTTCCTGCCCAGTCTGGCTTTGAACCACGATCCTCAGATCTCAGCCTCCTGAGTAGCTAAGATTATAGGCATGAGCCACCGGCGCCCAGCCAAATGTGCGATTTTTTTAACCCCAAAATAATCATATTTGTAAAGTAATGGGAATGTATGGCCTACACAGAAGGGGGGAATAATCACAATTTTTCTCTCTGAGGGAGGCTATGTAGATTTAATATCTTTCAAAAAAAAAGGTTAACCCAGCTATTGAAAGTACACTGAAAGAATAACATTTTTTTAAAAGTCTAGAACAAAGTACAAACAAAAAAATAGATAAATTGACTGAGGAAAACTACAGATGAATGTTCAGATGAACATAGTTATAAAATCCCTCAGCAAAAAATTAATTAATTAATTAAATCTAGCAACATATACAAAAATCTATGCCCAGACCAAAGAGTATTGATCCTGCTAATTCAAAATTTTAACAAGTAAAAATTAATCAATGTAACACACTACTTCGATAGAGAACAGAAACACAATTACTGAAAAGTGGTGGAAAGAAAGAGACTGCAATCAGTGACTGGTGACACTATCATTTCACCTGCTAAGTTTGCCTGGATACGGTAGTATACACCTGCAATCTCAGCACTCAGGAGACTGAGATTGACTAGCCCAGGCTAGTACTTCATGGATGGATCATTGGCCTGGCGTAATCCACTTGGGCCCCAGGACACAGTAGGAGTTACCTTCTCATCCTTCCCTATCTGTGTAGAATTATTCCCATGTTTCCTCTTAGCTCAGGACAAGGCTTTCTCTCAGGAAGAATAACGATCAGTTTTCTGTCCCTCCACTTTCCCTAGGTTCCTCCTCAAGTTCATCACCACCAAGTATCCATATCAATATACGATAAGTACTGAGGCCACGGAAAGAACCCTGTGGCTCCAGTCAACACCAAAAGATGGCGAATTACGAAATCACCCTGTCATTATTGTTTTTCAAGACACCTCACGGAAAAATACAATTCTAATGAAGTCCTTTCCAGTTCTCTTTTGTTTTTATTTTCCCCTGGTTCCTCAATAAAGGATTCAATTTGATCAGAAGGTGACTCGTCCTTTATTAAAAGTTTAACATGGGGAAACACAGCTAAGCGTCGCTTCCCCGCCCCCAGCGTGTGAGGCATGAAAGACAGTGGGACGGGCAGGAACGAGGGGACCCTTCATCTGAGGAAACACTCCAACTCTGAGAGGATATAGAAGGCTGATTGCTGAGCTCTCTGAACTTTTGTTCCCTCGCCTATAAAACGGAACAGTTCCAACCTACAGAGCAGAGCACAATAATACATTAGCCAAAGAGCCAAGGGCAGCTCCAACCCATTACCATTTCACATGCATTAAAAATAAACCATGTACTTTGGGAACATTGAACTTACCCCCCCCCCAAAAAAAAGTCTATTTTACTTCACTCTAGTCTTCTTACTTTATAATTTATTTATTATCCTTAAGTAGTTGTACAAAAAGGGTTTCAATTCCACATGTCGGTTTGTGGGTACAATGCTTTTTTTTTTTTTTTTGCTGGCCATGGGGCATAAACTCTGGGTCTGGGCACTGTCCTTCAGCTCTTCAGATCAAGGCTAGCGCTCTACCACTTGAGCCACAGGGCCACTTTTGGCCTTTGAAATCCAACCCAAGCAGGAACGTCCAGAAGACTTATCTCTAATTAACTACCCAAAAAAGCCAGAAGTGGAGCCGTAGCTCAAGAGGTAGAAATGAACAATTTATTATCAACGTCAAGAATTATTTGGTGGACATAATTATATGAGTTATACTTTTGTATGACTTGCAGGCTGAGCATACGATGGATCTCACAAAGATTTCAGTGAGCATGTTTTCATTTCCTCATTTCACAGGAAGTAATTACCTTTTCTGCCCTATCCAAGGCAGTAGGTATCTTATCTGGGGTTTCCCCAAAGAAGACGTTAAGGATTTGCCTGCTTATGGTTTGGGAGGTACTGCTGAGAACAAATGGAAAATTGATACCAGAAGGGAAGGAGGAGAGGAAAGCCAGCAAAGTGGGATTGATTACTGGGTTGTGGTTAAAGGAATCTGGGTCTCCATCCTATTGAAGAAAGATGCAATAGGCTTCAGAATCGCCCTTTGAGGGGGTACTCATAAAAGATAGAGAAACTATCCACCAAGCGCTCATTTCATTGGTTAAGAAAACTTCCTAGGATCTTCACTTCCCAGAACCTTTGGCCTGGCCCCACCCCCACTTCGTCCTCAGGAAGGCAGGCTTAGGGAATTCTTGGTAGCTATAGAAATAGACTACCAGCAACACAGCCTGTGGTACCTTTCCTGGTAACTGCTAGGCAGCTGGCACCATTTCCAGGAAGCTTGTATGGTAGAAAATTCCATTCTCTATATGAGCTGCTTAAACTTGATTCTGTTGACCCACATAAACTAGGGTTTAATTGCCTACATATTCTTGCTCAGATACCTTATTGTATTCTCCAATGCAAGTTGAGGTGTGTCATTCCTTTTTATGCCAATTAGTTATGCCAATTAAAAACATTGGTCACTCATTTGGAGAGGCAAGCCTTCCGGAAAAGCCAGGAAAATAATGAAAAAGAAACTTATAATAAGGAAACTAACCCTACTAGACATTAAACTACATGATAAAGCCTCTATGATTAAAAGCATTTTTGAGATAACCCATGAATAGATAAATAGACTAGTCCCATAGAGGAGAAAAATCAGAATTGGATCTAAATTCATATAGAACTTTAATATGATACAAAGGAGACATGTCAAATCACTACTATCAAAATGGACTTTAGGAAAGTATAAAATGAGTTCTCCATCTCATGTCAATCACAAGAATGAAATAGCTGGGAGCAGGGGCTCACCCTGTAATCCTGGCTACTCAGGAGGCTGAGATCCAAGGATCATGGTTTGAAGCCAGCCCTGGCAGGAAAGTTCATGAGACTCTTATCTCCAACAAACTACACAGAAAAAAAAAAGCCAAAGTGGTGCTGTGGCACAAGTGTGGTAGAATGTTGTCCTGGAGCAAAATGAAGCTCAGGGACAGAGCCCAGGCCCAGAGTTCAAGCTCCAGAACTTGCAAAAAAATGAAATAAGTATATTCAAAATTGAAATGTAAAAAGACTAAGGCTGAGCCAGTAGCTCAGTGGTATAATGCTTGCTAACATGTATGAAGCCCTAGGTTTGATTCTCAACATTTCACACCCAAAAAGAATTATATAAGCTCTAGAATTCCTATTTAATATTGATGCTAGTAAAGGCTTTCTAATGACTCAAAAAACATAGATAATAAAATATTGATATGTTTTGCTACATAAAAATTTTAAATCTAGCCAGGCACCAATGGCTTACGCCTATAATCCTAGGTACTCAGGAGGCTGAGATCAGAGGACCACAGTTCAAAGCCAGCCCAGACAGGAAAGTCTATGAGACTATTATCTTCAATTAACTACCAGAAAATTGGAAGTGGTGCTGTGGCTCAAAGTGGTAGAGCGCTAGCTTTGGGCAAAAAAGCTCAGGGACGGTGCCCAGGCCCTGAGTTCAAGCTCCATGACCAACAATAACAACAACAAAAAATTAAATCTTAGCTAGCCACTGGTAGCTCACACCTGTAATCCTAGCTATTCAGGAGGCTGAGATCTGATGATCACAGTTTGAAGCCAGCCTGGACAGGAAAGTCCATTTGATTCTTATCTCCAATTAACCACCAAAACGCCAGAAGTAGAGCTGTGGCTCAAGTGGTAGAACACCAACCTTGAGCCAAAAATCTCAGAGACAGAGCCCAGGTCCTGAGTTCAAGCCCCAGGACAGCAGACACACACAAAATTTAACCTTTCATGCTGAAACTAAATGCTTTGGTGACACATGCCTATAATCCCAGAACTCAGGATTATAGGCTGAGACAGGAGGATTATGAATTCAAGGCTGTTTTGGGTTACCTAGTGACATGCTATCTCAAAAAAATGAATAACTACTACAAAAAAATGATAAACTGGTAAGAAAAGAATTGTCAGACTCGGAGAAAATATCCCACAGATGTAGAGTTAGTATCCCTAATATATAAAGCACTCTTAAAAATTGAGGGGCAAAGGTCCAGAAAAAATGGGTAAAGATATAAGGTTTGACTCCATCTACCTTCACATTGCTATTGCTTTCAATATCCTTCACTGTTTGCCATACCCAAACTACATCCTGTGCCTTCTCTGCTTCATGACTTTGCCTCTTCCTATAACCTCTGTTTCATAACCTGCTTTCTACTGACTCTGGCTCTCCTATCAGCTTTCATTGATCCAGTCAGTGAGTGTTTATTGAGTGACCTTTATATGCCCATAGAAACTCAAAGGACAATTCCAACAAGAGGCTTATTACAACAGTCTTATTGTAAGTTGCCTGTGCAGTTCACCCAGGGAATTTTGCAAGTAAGGTGGTTTCTGATTTTCTGTAGTCTGTGACACAGCTAAAAATAGAGGTAAGTTGATTGCCAGACTCATTTCCCTTGCTCTGGCCCCACCCCCTTTCACGTTGCAGATCCCCAATTTCAAAGGCTTGATCTCTTCCAAGTCCACATAGGATTGTCTCAGGGAACTCACTTCTCTTCCTGCGTGTGGTGCTGATGTCATGACAGTGATCCCCACTTAAGCTCCATCATTCCTGTGTCTCCTAGAGCACCCTGCACAACTCTTTGCTGGCCTACAGGAAACATCTAACACAGCAAATTGAACATTTCAATGGCTCTCTGACTAAGAGGGGGAGCAAATGTGGGTGGAGAAGCTGAGCCCTGAGCAACCGGTGACCTGTCCCCACCCAGGAAGAAGCAGAGAGGACTTTAGAGCTGTCTAATTGTATCTACCAGCTGCACCCCGTGCATTCATTCCCTTGGAAACCATTTCTCACAGCAAAGAATTGGGAGAAACAGCAAGACCAGACCTTGTTGCTAGGAAAAAAAAAAAAGGTAAGTGGCCTTCATCTAGTGGTTTCTGTGGACCACTGAGGGTTGGTGATGAGGTTTATCTGCCAAATAAGGTAAGGAGGGACTCTGAGTATGGATGGAAGACATGGCAGGGTTAATTGAACTCATTTTATTGGGTCTGCTCCAAAAAATTAATTAATTAATTAAGAAGGAAGGAAGAAGAAGATGTTTAAGGCTACACTGGAATTCAGAAGTGGCCTAGAACACGGAGCAATGTGCTTCACTGGAGGAACAAATACTACCAGTGGGCTGCCCTGGAGACTGATGATCCCCATGTTTTCAGTTTTCGTTTTCTTATTTTTACTATAAAGGTGATGTACAGAGGCGTGGCAGTTACATAAGTCAGGGAATGAGTACATTTCTTATTAGATAACGTCACCCTTTCCTTCACACTTTCCCAGTTTTTCCCTCCCGCTCGCACCCACAAGTTGTATAGCTCATTTTCAACATAGTGCTCGGTGAGTACCACTGCTGCCTTTGTTCACCCTTTGTCCCTCCATTTCTGTGCTCCCCCTTACCCCCCCAAAGACAGATGAACTAACAAGACAGGACAAAAGGTAAAGGAAACAAAAACAACCACAAAGAAAAAAACCTCTTGTTTCCATTTCCTGGACTTCATTTCGATAAATATTATTTTATACAATCAGAGGCACATAGGCATAATGCCTTTGTGTTCTTCCCCTAAGAGTATCCTCAGATGGTCTCACTGTGTGTAAATGCCTAAAGACCTATATAATTTATCACGTCCCATTGTATTTTAGGTCTAGCTTCTGCATATGAGAGAAAACATAAGCCATTTGTCTCTCTCAGCAGACTCCTTTTTTTTTCTTTTTGGTGAGGATCCTGGAGCTTGGTTGTAACACCTGGGCACTGTCCCTGAGCTTCTTTTGCTCAAAGCTAGCATTCTACCACTTGAGCCGCAGCTCCACTTCTGGGTTTTTTGATAGTTTAGTGGAGATAAAAGTCTCACAGGCTTTTCTGCTTGGCTGGCTTTGAATCATGATCCTCAGATCTCAGCCTCCTGAATAGCTAGGATTACAGGTGTGAGCCACCGGGCTCCATTTTTAACTAACAGGTACATGACATTGAAGACTCAAGTCCTCTCTCTCTCTCCCTTTTACAGAAAGTAAGGAAGCCAATTTGATGCACAGCAGGAGACTTTGCACGTGTGACACTCTGTGACTGGGTAGTACTCACACATCCAAAGCATACATGCCAAACACAGGAGGATGTAGACATGGAAAAGACACAGCCATTGTCTTACAGCCATGGTTAACCTCTCTAGACTGTTCTTTTCTCACCTGTGAGGCTGGACAATGAAAGGAGACCTGTTTTATGAAGCATTGAATGCTGGGCATTCCTAAATACCTTTGAGCTCATGTCTCAGAGTAGGTTGAGAGAGAAAGGGAGAGAAGAGGGAAAGAAAGAAAGAAAGAAAGAAGGAGGGAGGAAGGAAGGAAGAGAGAAAGAAAGAAAGAAAGAAAGAAAGAAAGAAAGAAAGAAAGAAAGAAAGAAAGAAAGAAAGAAAGAAAGAAAGAAAGAAAGAAAGAAAGAAAGAAAGAGGAAGGAAGGAAGAAAGAAAGAAAGAAAGAAGAAAGGAAGAAGAAATGAAGTAAGGAAGGAAGAAGGAAGGAAGGAAGCCCTATTTAAATGTAAATACAGCCAAGTGCTAGTGGCAGACACTTGTAATCCTAACTATCCAAGAGGCTGAGCTCTGAGAATCACAGTTCAAAGCCAGACCAGGCAGGAAAGTCTGTGACGTTCTTATCTCCAATGAACCACTAAAAGCTGAAAATAGAGGTGAGGCTCAACTGATAAAGCACCAGCCTTGAGTGAAAAAACAAAAACAAAAAACACTAGGGCACAGTGCCCAGGCCCTAAGTTCCAGCCCTAGTACTGGTAGCAAGTAAACAAACAAACAAGGAAGGAAGCATGACTCTTGCATTTCTTTGTCTAGCAGCATGAATGCAATGCCTTCGGCCAGCCCCATGGCCAGCTCCGTGTTTGTGGCCGCACCTTACAACGGTTATCCTGTGATGTCAGGAGTCATGTCTCAGGTGCCCTCATATCCAAACAGCCAACCCCCAGTCCACATCATCCCTGGGAACCCACCTGGTTTAATACCGGCTGTAACTGTGCTGCCTGCCCCGAAGCTCTTGAAAGAAGGCAAAGTCTTGGGAGTAAGTAAGATTTCATTGTGCAGTCAGAGGAAGCCAAGTAGCTGGTGGAGTGAGAGGAGGGGGAACATTAGGAGCTATGCGGAAAGGCTCCTGCAAGTAGGGATGCAGCTGACCTGGCCTGGCCAATCCGAGTCTATTAAAGTGTTCAGCCGAGTAACATCACCAGGGACATCCATAAGGCCTTGTCTTTTCTGATTTAGACATTTTAAGAAAGAGAACAGAGAAGGAAGAGCAGGACCCTTGAACATGGATCCTGATGCCAGCATCCATGTGATCCTCATGGTCGCAGGCAGAAAGTGGGTCCCGCAAGGACCAAGTAAGCCACAAGAGGGAGACAAAGTCCAATGTGATTGGACCAAACCTTGGCCTGAAAAAGTTTTTTCAAAGGCTGGTTTAGACAAATAGCAAAGTAAGAATTCACAACAACTACAGGATCCCCTATGAAGAACAGGGGATCCCCTGTCATTGTGTAGGCCAATGGCAGCAAGCATGGATTCTGACCTCCCAAGCCTGCACTCGGGGCCTAGCCCCACCCTCAGATCTCACTGATGGCATGGACACTGAAGCAGCCTGAATAAGACACAGTTTGTCCCTTCCAGACTTCCCAAAACACAATTATTACATTTCTGTGTGTGTGTACCCATGACAATATCCTAAAGATACTTATATCTTCAGGACAAAAAAAATCACATACAGGGATGTCCACTGATTGCATTGTTCTAACAAGTGACTAGAAACAAGTTTACCCAGTGTTTCTTGTACAACTATGCCACAGAATGTCAATCTGATATACTCTGGGCAATTCTCCAAAAAGTGTGCTAAAGTACAGGCACAGTGACTCATGCCTATAATCCTAGCTACTGGGGAAGGCAGGGACTGGCAGAATAATAATTAAAGGGCAGCCCAGTAAAAAGTTTATGGACACCATCTCAACCAATTTTTATTTTTAAAGCTGGGCATGGTAGTATATACATGTCATCCCAGCTACTCAAAAGTGTCAATAGGATGATGGTAGTAAAAGCCAGCCTGGGCATAAATGTGAGACCTTACTGGGGAAAAAAATTAACTAAAAGCAAAAAGAGGTAGAGGTATATAGCTCAAGCGGTAGAGGGCCTGCGGGGCAAGTCGGAGGCCCTGAGTTCAAACCCAGCATCGCCATCAAAGAAGGAAAAGAAAAGAATACTTAACCCCAGAGGGTGATACTCATGATAAATATTAAGTAAACAAAAGACAGAGCCGCTGTGCTGCTGTATTGTGGTATGCAATTAGAAACAGTCACGGAAGGTTAGGCAGCAAAGTGTAAATGATTTTTCCTCCAGATGTAGATCAGTGATGAGTGGTTTGTAATCTCGTCCTTGCATTTCTCGTGTGACTTTCCAGACCCGGAGAAAGCAAGCATTTATTCAACTAGAGAGGCTCCCGAGGGGAGGGGCTCAGCCCGGGGGGCAGAGGTTCCAGCTGCGCTCTCCTGACAGGTCATGCAGATCCTGATTGGCCTGGTGCACATCGGCCTGGGCTCCATCATGGCCACGGTGCTCTTGGGAAACTACATACGCATCTCCCTGTACAGCGGCTTTCCCTTCTGGGGAGGCATCTGGGTAAGTCGAGTCACCCCACGGGTGGATTTCAAGGAGGTGCTGATGTGCCAGGGGCCACCTTGCCAGGCGTGCAGCTTGCATCCTGCAGGGGTCCCGTCCATGGGAGCCATGTCTACCAGGTGTCTTCGTTTGGTATTAAGATGCCACAGACCAGGTGCTGGTCTCCCCGGGCTCTGGGGCCTCATCCATCAGCTGGGCAGTTCTCCCTGTGGCCCTTCCTGGGCTCACGGATGACTCCATGTGCCTTCCCTTTGTGCCCACCTGAGTTTTAATCTCTTCTTAGAAGAACCAGTCAATGGGATTTGAGCCCACTCTAATAGGAGGCCCCACTTCATCATCTTTCTAATGGCTGAATCCCCACATGCACACTCAGAGATGTGGGCGGGTTGGGCCTTCAGCACATAAAACTGGAAGGGCAGCGGGAGACACAATTGACTCCACAATATCAAGCTGTAGGCCTTCCAGGTGAGATACATACACATAGATGCCTTTTCTCATTCCCCCATCTCCGAGGTCCGGGAACTATTTTCTAGCTCTCCACAGGCGGCCAGCATTTCCTAATTCACAAAGACAAGCCCAGGACTCAGATACTGTTCTGTAGGTACAGTATCTGAAGGAAGTCCGTGGCTTTTGTCATTCTCAGGATGATCTGTGACCCCAAGAAAAGTTCCAAACTTCAGTCCTGCCTCCACACCAGTTGACTGCCTTCCAATTGTTTCATTGATTACCCGGTGTCCTGCACACACACACACACACACACACACACACACACACACACACACACACACACATGCCCTCCTCTTTCTCTTTCTCCTTTCTTCTGTTGTATACATTCTTCTCTGGGCTCACACACCCACATGTAGTTCAAATGCTACTTTTCCTATGACAAAATTCAAGAGTGACCTAATTAGTCCACATGAGCCTATCCCATAAGATGTCAATAACACAGCCCAGAGCTTCTGCCCCATCCCTGCCCACAGCCACGGGTTTGTGGAATGGTGGTGCCACGGCTCTCCCCACTGAGCACAGCCCATCCTCCCAGGCTGTGGCTCCTCTCTGCAAGGAACCAGACTTGGAACTCAGCTCCTTTTCCTTCCCCAACCACCCCAGGTGGTCACAGCCACACCAATAGCTTGCTATGGAGCCAAGTGCCTGCTCTATGGCAAAGGCTCTTTCCCTCGACACCTCCAGACTGATAAGAACATGGAAAACCCAGCCCTTGCCTCCCTTCCTTCCTGTTGAGCTTCAAGAAACAGAAAGCCATGGAACTAAGATTTGTTTTCCCAGTTATGGGAACATGTGGTGTTCTCCTTAGAAGGCAGAAGCAGCTAGAATACGTTTTTAACTGTAGATCATCATTTCTACTCTATGGCACAAACACCTATCACCTGTCCTGAGGGGGAAGAAGTACAGGGCAAGGATTAAGAACATGCATCTGAGCCAAGTATGGGAGGGCATGCCTGTAATCCCAGCACTCAGGAGGCAGAGGCAGGAGGATGGGGAGTTGAAGGCCAGCCTGGGCTATAGATGGAGATTGTTTCTCAAGACAAGTTGCCTGGATTTCATCTGTAACTTTGCTACTCAACAGATGGTCTTGGGTGACTTACTTAAAGACTTTCAACCTCAGTCTGCCCATCTTTAAATTGGGCACAGAAAATGTACATGGTGGACTGTGAAGATGCATCCTATGGCGACAGGAGGGAGGCAGGGGATAGGCTGTGAGTTCTAGTGGGTTGGAAGGGGTTTGTTTAGGGATAAAAATGTCTTCAGCTTAAGGTGGTTTCAATAATACCATGAAAACTTTACTCATATACACATATATATATATATACATATGTATGTATATATATATACATATATGTATATATGTATACATATGTACATATATATGTATACATATGTGTGTATATATATATATATATATTTGCCCTGTTAGGAAAGAAAAGTCTAGCAAGCTTTTACAGAAGGGGGCAAAATTTAAAAAGAAAAAGAAGATGCTTTCAACTTAGATTCTAGTGTTGGTTACACAAATCCGTAAATATGCTAAAAAAATTTTAATTGGGATGCACACTTTAAATAAGTGAATTGGATGGTATGTGCATTATAAATGTGAATGTAGAAATTAATAAAGTTATTTTTAATCAGGGAATCTTTAAGGGAAAGGAGGGATATAAAAATCTCCACATTCGGGCTGGGAAGGTGGCTCAGTGGTAGAGCACTTGCCTTACATGCATGAGGCCCTGGGTTCGATTCCTCAGCACCACATAAGCAAAAAGAAAAAAAGCCGGAAGTGGCACTGTGGCTCAAGTGGTAGAGTGCTAGCCTTGAGCTGAAGAGCTGAGGGACAGCGCCCAGGCCCAGAGTTCAGGCCTCGCGACCGGACCCAAAAAATAAAAAATAAAAATAAAATCTAAAAAAAAAAAAAAAAATCTCCACATTCCAGATGAAGAAATATAAAGACTTCAAGAATATAACATATACAGTCCCGGCTAGAACTTAAAACCAGGTCTAGAGAAGGGTAGACCTTTATACAACTACTTAAAGGTCATTTAAAAAATAAACTTAATAAAAATAACAGGTCTGAAGCCAGGCCCAATGGCTCACACCTATAAAAATCCTAGGTACTCAGGAAGCTGAAATTTAAGGATCACAGTTCAAAGCCAGCCCGGGCAGAAGAATCCATCAGACTCTTATCTCCAATGAAACACAAAGAAGCTGGAAATAGAATGTGGCCAAAGTGGTAGAGCACCAGACTCAGGCTAAAAAGCTAAGGAACAAAGCAGAGACCAAGCCCTGAATTCAAGCCTCAGTACACACACACACACACACACACACACACACACACACACACACACACACACACACACAGAGGACCTCTGCTGGATCCCTAACCTCCACCCTCTGCCCTGCCAGGCTATGCTAATCAGCCCCTCGGTTCCACTCCCACATTGAGTTGATGGCCCCTCTCCAAGAAACTCAGTGTGAGTGAGAGAACTTGTGTGTCCAGCTCCATAGGTGCCTGAGGTGGGGTGGGATTCCCAACCTGAACTCTTTTTTTTTTTGGTCCAGTCGTGGGGCCTGAACTCTGGGCCTGGGTGCTGTCCCTCAGCTCTTCAGCTCAAGGCTAGCACTCTACCACTTGAGCCACAGTGCCACTTCCGGCTTTTTTCTTTTTGCTTATGTGGTGCTGAGGAATCGAACCCAGGGCCTCAGGCATGCAAGGCAAGCGCTTTACCACTGAGCCACCTTCCCAGCCCCGCAACCTGAACTCTTTTAAGCCCCTTTTTCTTGCTCCAGTTTATCATTTCAGGATCCATATCGATGGCAGCAAAAACACCTCGGAGTTCATCTTGCCTGGTAAGTCACATCCTGAGGCTGTCCCTCCCTGCTGCATCCTCTCAATGGCACAGGACCCCATTGGGAAGGTTAACCAACACCTCTCTCCTCCTTTTGTCCCAGAGCCCTGATGCATGCCCATTCCTACATTCAGGCCACACCTACCATGCTGTAACCACACCTAGAGCCCTCTTGGACATGCCCAGTCCTACATTCAGGCCACACCTACCCTGCCCAGGAGGCACAAGAAACACAGTCCCAGAGGTCTGAGGTGACCGAGGAGGGCATCTGATGGGAGAGGCAGGGGAGAGACAGTGGGTGGATCTCCTAGAGGTCATCACAGGAAGAAGCTCAGAGCTCCCGGAGCCCACAAGCTTGCCAACAGTGCCCAGAGCCAATCTCCTGCCATCCCAGCAGGGGCCCTGCTCGCCTAAAGATCCAAACACTGAGCTCTGACACCAACCTGGACAAGACTACGTCCTTCCCCAGCCATGGACCGACCTTCGTTTCTCTGACCATCAGGGTCAAGGCCTCAGGGTGACTTTGTCCCTATGCTCACATCTGTAAGATTTGTTTGACAACCTCCAAGAGCTGGCTTCATATGCACTGGCCTATCTTTCTTGACTCAGGACCTGAAATCATGGTGCATGAATGGCCTGCCGTACTCTAAGACACTAAACTGACAGGACTCTGCCTCTTAGGGTTCAGTGGACAGCATTTTCCCAATGATGATTCATAGGCACACTGATAGGCACGCTTCATAGAGCCCCTGATAGGCTCTGTGAAGATCATGAGACAGAGTGGAGGAAATCTATCTGGAATATCCTGGAATATCCACAGTTTCCATGACAGGCTTTGAAAAGGGGGTGGAGGCATGGCTCAGTTGGTAGAGGACTAGCCAGTGAATTTAGATACTGAGTTTGAGTCCCCATCTCAGACCTAAAAAAAGAAAAAGAAAAGCTCTGAAAAATCTACAGCAAAGACCTGCTTACCTTTATCAAAACTGATTAAATGCAACACTTTTTCCCCAGATAGATACATTTTTTAATTCTATTTTATTGAAAAGATGCTGTACAGAGGGGTTACAGTCACATGGGTAAGGCAATGAGTCCATTTCCTATCAAGCATTGTTACCCCCTCCTTTTTCTCCTACTATCTCTTTCCTCCTCTAACCCCACACACACACTCCCAAAGTTGTAAAGCTCATTTCCAACATAGTGCCTTGTGAGTCTCATTGTTGCAATGGGGCATCCTGTGTCCTTGTTTCAGCATTTTGTTATTCCACTTCCTCTCCCCAAATTAGATAAATGTATATACAAGATGCAGGGTAGCAAAATCAAACACAGTGACAACAGGGGATATATCATAGGGGGAAGAACATACAAAAGAAACAAAAAATGCGTAGAACTTTAAAAACAACAACAAAGAAAAACCTCTTGTGTCCATATTTGGGGTTCATTTTGCTTAGCATCATCTTATATGGTGTTATGTACATAGATTTTGAGCTTTTCTGCTCATCTGAAAAGATGATCCTAGACGTATACTAATTATTGCAAATAAGGGAAACCATGGGACCTGTTTCTTTGGGTCTGGCTTACTTCACTTAATATGATTTTTTTTCCAAGTCTTTCCATTTCCTAACAAATGGACAGTATCATTCTTTCTGATGGAAGCATAGTATTTGATAGTACATATATATATATATATATATATATATCACATTTTCTTGATCCATTCATCTACTGAAGGGCATCTGGGTTGGTTCTATATCTTAGCTATGGTGAATAATGCTGCGATAAACATAGTTGTGCTGGTAGCTTTAGTATGGCCTTGTTTGTGATCACTGGGGTAAATGCCCAGAAGTGGGATTGCTGGGTCATAGGGGAGCTCACTGCTTTACTTGCCAAAGAACTAGGGGCTCTAGCTATTCACACTTTAAAAAAAAAAGTTGATAAAAGTGTTATGGAACTAGATGGTAGTTTGGGTGGCCTGACAAGATAAACTCAATACTCCTAAACTGTAAATACAGAAATGGTCGAGTTTGTGTTTTGTGTATTTTAACACAAGAAGTTGGGGGGACCCTTGCTGAGACTCTCAGTGCCCAGCCCTGAGAGCTTTCTTCTCCCACGTGGACCCTCTGCATCTTCTTCGGCAGCTAGGTGCCAGCGTGGGCTTGAACATCTTCAGTGCGATCTGCTCTGCCGTCGGAGTAATCCTTCTCATCACAGAGTTAAGTCTCACTAGAACGTATTCAGACCTCAGTTACTATCCTCCCCATTCAAGCTGGAATATGGTGAGTGTCTCTCTTAACCAAAAACCTTCCAGATCCTGCCAGAAGGGCCTGATGGCCAAGCATCCCTGCTTCTCACCTCGGGAACAGAAAACACAACCACACAGCTAGCCATGTTGAAAGTCCCTTAGCAAGTGACACTTACCTTAGTCTTGGTGGCTGGATTTGTAAAACAAGACCTCCCTGGGTGATGTCACTCCCCTGGGAGTGAGGGATGAGACCACAACGGGTGTCACCAAGTTGTGCCTCATAACAACCTGGGGAGCCATTGTCCTCATGGGGACAAGAGAGGATGGGAGGCCAGGCTGAAGCCCAGGCCAGGGCCAAGATTGGAGCACAGATAGACACACACACACACACACCCCTCAATTCCTTCTGCTTTCAGAACACAGGCAGGGCTGTTTCTGGCATGTTGCTCATCTTCTGCATCCTGGAGTTCTGCGTGGCCTGTGCCTCCTCCCACTTTGGCTGCCAAGTGGTCTGCTGTCAGTACAGCCAGGTGAGTCCCTGGGTCTCCCCAGATGATGGGGAAACCAATGGGAAAGTTTCTCCCTTACCCTGCCCAGGAGTAGGGGGAAGCATGCAACCTCCAAAGGCCTTTGTGCATGTCTCTCTTTATGTTGTCTTTATTTCTGGGTGTGTTGAGTTCCTTTTTCTGGTGTTATAACAAAGTGCCTGAGGCTGAACACGTTATCAAGGAAGAAGTTGATTTGGCTTTCAGATCTAGTGGCTAGAGAGGGGGCCAGAGCCCCCTCCGGCTGAATTACACTATGATAAGGAAGTGACCAAGGGCGCAAGAGGCGGAGAGGGGTAAGCTTGCTTTAAAACAACCCCTTCTTGTGAAAACTAACTCGCTCCTGTGAGCTCCCTTTAGTTCCCTGAGACCAGCATGAATCAAATCCACCCCTCATACCATCTCACGCACCACCAGACAGAAGGATGAGGTTCCAGAGCACGAGCCTTTGATGGGCATCTCACCTCCAAACCACTGTCTTCCAGGTGGACCCTGTGTTCCCCAGCGTGTATGCAGCCAACCCAGTGGCCATGCCACCACCACCAAACCCAACACCAGGTTACACCAGTGGAGTCCAAGACTACAGATAAGTAGAACAAAAGAGTCAAGAAACTTCTTTCACTGAGACCAAAAAGAAGTCCTCCCCGCCCCTGACATCAAGGCCTTTCTCCTGACCCACAGAGGAGGGTCTTCCCTCCTCCTCCTAGCCCTGGACCTCCCACTGTGGTTCAGGCAGGTTAGTCCTGCTGATCATCGATGAAGTTGAACAAAAAGCGTCATCGTGGGACATGTGTATCCGTGTGCTGCAGGCATCTGCATATGGGTCTGGGTGCAAACACTCCAGATCTGCCCTGTACGAAGTGCTTATTGGTGGGGGGAACAATTGTGGAATCATAGAATCTTGACACTTAGAGTCACTTAATAAATATGTGTTGAGCATGTGTTGTGTTCAAGGCTCTATCGTACAGAACAGAGGCGGCATGAACTCAGCCCGTGACCTCACAGAACTCCCGCTCTCAGAAGAAAAGACCCCACCTGTACTAGCATGTTCTAACAATGCTGGAGCCTAGGCAAGTGGTGCAAGCAGAAACCCAGGGATGGCTAAGGTGAATGGTGGCAGAGATGTGGCCTGGGAGGGACAAACAGAGAACAGGCCCAGGAAGCAGCATCCTCCCCATCCCTCACAGACACACACAGACACACAGACACACACACACACACACACACACACACACACACACACACCCCTGGGGTGGGGGAAGGCACTGAAGGACACAAAGCCTCTCCCAGGGGAGTGGGAGACAATCAACTGGAAGCTCTGAGGAGAGCCATCCACTAAAGGAATGTCTTTGCCGCTGAGTGCAGGTTTCAATATGCAACTTTTAGCGTCAGGCAAGCAAGCAAGCCACAAAAAAAGAATGTGCATGCTGCGTAGACGTGCATGTGGCTTCCTGATGACAGAAGTCATGAACAGGGGAGCGGAGGGTGTCGATGAATTGTGACTTCGAAGACGCAGAAGGGAGAGGCCCTGGAAATACTCGGGTGACTCAAAGTGTCATCACGGAGAGGCCAAGGCCACTGTTGTAGGCCCATCGCCAGTTCATGGGGAAAATGGTCTTAGAGAAAGAGCAGGTGGTCTGGCCAGATTGATTCTGTGACCTGCATCCTAGGGAAGGTGCCATGATCTTGGTGCTTGTCCTTCTTGCTCAGAGACTCTGAACTTCTTTGGAGTGAGGAGCCATGGACCTAGAGATGGTGACAGGTGACAAGCAACAGGTGACAAGATATTTCTCCTCCCTCGCTAACTACAAAGAGTATACCCACTGGCTGCAAATCTTAGTTTGCTTTAGAAAAATTAAGTTTTGTGGTTTTTGGTTTTTTTTCTGGTCAGGGTCTGGGCACTGTCCCTTGAGCTTTTTAGCTCAAATCTTGCACTCCAGTACTTGACCCACAACTCCATTTCCAGCTTTTTGGTGGTTCATTGGAGATAAGAGTTTCAAGGACTTTTCTGCCCAGCCTGGTTTTGAACCTTGATCCTCAGATTGCAGCCTCCTGAGTAACCAGGGTTACAGACATGATTTATCAATGCCTGGCTAGAATCTCTACTTTCACATAAACAAAAGATAAATATTTATGCTTGTAACCACAGAGAGCCCAGGTTAGCTAACTGCCACAGCCAAAACTGAGTAAATAGCATGATAATCAGGGAAATTTCACTGGCTGCCATCCAAGTGCTTAGGATGTGTTTGTGCCTAGTGAGAGAATTCTTTGGTTTGTGTTTCTCTGTAATGGACCATTCTGTTCTTGCAGTTCCATTTGATTGAATCTAGTTCCTGATCAGAATTCACAGGAAAGAAGGAAACTGAAAGTCAGCCTCTCAGGAGGTGGATAAGGAGGCCAGGCAGCATCGGCACGGGCAGGAATGTCACATTGTAGTTCTTCAATATGGCAAGCTCCCTAAGTGCCTTTAATGTATAAAGGGAAATCAGACTGCCTGGGGGTTAACTGTACAAAGATACAACTAGTCCAGTAGGCTGGTCTCAGGAAGGCAGAATAGCAGCTTCCATTTGGTGTTGTGTGTGTGTGTGTGTGTGTGTGTGTGTGTGTGTGTGTGTCTGTGTGTGTGTCTGTGTGTCTGTCTGTGTGTCTGTGTCTGTGTGTGTCCCAGACCTGGGGATTGAATTCAAGAACTAGGCACTCTCCTTTAGCTTTTACGTTCCATTTCCAGCTTTGTGCATGCATGTTTCATTGGAGATAAGAGTCTCATGAACTTTCTAGCCTAGGCTGGCTTCTAACCTAGACTGGCTTCAAAACCACGATTCTCAGATCTCAGCCTCCTGAGTAGTAGCTAGAATTATAAGCATGAGCTACCAGCACCTGGCTGCAACTTCCATTTGGAAATCTTTTTATGTGCTATTATTCACAAATATTTTCCATGGAAAACATAAGTTTTCTGCATCCACTGGCTTAATGACAGATATGAGATGCAGGGAGAGATGACACTGTAGTAGCAGGCAGAGAGATTTGATCTTCTAGTTGCCATGAGGACCTCATACTCCTGGGTGCCCAGGGAGAAAAAACGCAGAAGACTAATGCGTCCATGGTTTTCTCCTGCTTTTGGGAAAGACATTGCTGACTCTTTGTCTCAAGGCACAGGGGCTTAAAGCCAATTTCTTTCCCACACACAATGCCCCAAGCCCAGACAGGTCTGTCAGCACCTGGCTTGCTGTAAAGCTTCACAGCCACCAGAGAGTCTGGCAGCAAAGACAGAATGCCACTTATTAATACTGTCCTCTTCATCTCCCACAATACCTCTCTCTATAGGCTCCACGTTTTCCATGTGGCTCAGTGTCATCTTTCTCCTCTACCAACTCTCCCTTCTCTGTGTGTCTTGTCTACCTCCTCCAATCCCTGTGCACCTCCAACCCAGTACAATGTCTGTTTCACTGTCTGACTCCAACCACACACCTAGGGCTCCGCTCTCCACCTGAAGCCATCAGCCAAGGTGGTTTTCCAAACAAGAACTCAACTCTCCTCTGAGGGCTACTGGCATGAGTGGTAGGATAAGTCTTTTACCATATACACACCGGAGCTTCACCAAACACAGGAGGATCCTGACAGGAGACTTTCGTGATGTCATAGAGACCAATCACAAAGCTGCAGTTGAAGCTCAGGGAACTCAATTCCCACACTGTGTTCAAATCCTCCCCGTTCCCATTGTCTGCAGCTGTCTGTGATACTTGTCCTTGGCACAGTACTCATCACCCAAATTGTACAGTCATGCCGTGCCCAGATGTCTTTAGGAAATGGATTCCAATTGGCCTTCTTCCAATACAACAAGGTGAGTCCTTGGGATCCCAAGAGGGTGGAATACGGAGGAGGAATGGAGTCTTCCTGTTGCATGCTGTCCTTCTCCTCACCTTTACTACTGCATCTTCTTGTTACCTGTTTTCCAGGTATACATAATGAACAAAAATGACTCCACAACAAGATCACCAACTCCTTCAAGACCTCGGACAAGGGGAAGAGGAGTCTTTCTGTTGTATGCTGTCCTAGTCTTCATTGTTATTACTGCATCTTGTTACCTGTGTTTTCACAACAAGATCACCAACTCCTTCAGGACGCCAAGTCTGTTACCTTACTCACATAGTTCTACTGCAAACCAGCTCTTCAGAAAGCAAAGCTAAAAAGTCTAGCATTATCTTTTACTGAAACAAAACTAAGTCTTACCCTTCTGGACTTCTGTATCCCAGGTTTTTCTTGTCCTTCCTTATAATCTGAGAAAGTCCATTTCAGTGCTCATACTCAGAACTTTACCCCTCTATTCAAGGGCTGGGGGTATAGCTCAAAAGCAGGGTACTTGGTCTAATCTGCTTGAAGCACTAAGTTGACTCTCCACTAAAAAAAAGAAGATAGGAGTTTAAGGTGGAGTCACATATGTGGAACCCACAAGGGTCTTGGTGCACATCGATGTCCTACGCTGCCTGCGAGTTGTTGGATAAAGGAGCAAATATCCACCCACCCAATTTTCACTCTCAGTCATCCATACCCTACAATAAACATGCATTGAGCACCTGCTATGTTTCAGGCTCTGTTCATGAAGGGGCAATCTTTTTTTCTTTTTTGGTCGGTGATGAGACTTGAACTCTGGGCCTTGGCACTGTCCCTCAGCTCCTCAGCTCAAGCCCAGTGCTCTACCACCTGAGCCACAGCACCACTTCCAGTTTTCTGGTGGTTTATTGGAGATCAGAGTCTCAGGGACTTTCCTGCCCAGTCTGGCTTTGAACTGTGATCCTCAGACCTCAGCCTCCTGAATAGCTAGGATTACAGGCGTGCGCCACCTGAGCACAGCAAGGAAGGGCAATCTTGAGCAACATGATATAGTCCCTTTGGTTTTCCAGGAACTCTGGAGATCAGAAGAAAGGTGCTGCAGGGGAGGGGCCAGAGGAACACAGGGGTGGATCTGGTGATGCAGCAGGCCAACGAAGCAGAGAAGAAGCCATACTGAGGTAGGAATAGGGGAGTGGGTGGCTAAAGGACAGGGAGGACTTTCACTGCAATAAGGAGCCATACTGTTGGGAGGACATCAGGAGAGAGCGTGCGAGTCATCCCCGAACATGGTCAACCGTTTATAAGCTGAGATGTGCAACTGGCCTCAGAAAAGAAATCCTCTGGAATCCTGAGGCTGCTCTGTTGGGATTCATAAGAGATAGGGACTAATGTCTATGTCTGTCACCAGGGGAAGGTAGAAGGTGAAGCATATGAAGGTAGGAGAGAGAGAGAGATCCTCAGCTCAATTCCTCAGTGACCCCTTTGGATCTGCAGAGGGTTTTTTTTGGGGGGGGGGCGTAACGGGGGTTATTCTTTGTTGCTGCTTTTTTGGGAGGAGGGGTTTGGGTGATATTTGGATTTAAAGTTGGGGCTTTGCCCTTTTCTTCGAGTTATTAGTGAGGTAAGGCCATGCTTCTGGCTGAGTCTGGCCAGGACTGCACAACCACTGTTTATGCTTCCAGTGTGGTTGGAATGGCAGGCAGGTCCCACTGCTGCATGAGACTGGATCTGGAGATCTTTTTTTCTTGTGCTTGCCCAAAACCTTGATCCCACTGATCTCCTACCACGCAAGTAGCTGGGATTACCAGGGTGAGCCAAAACCAGGCCTCTCCCTGGATGCACAGTTCTAGAATGCAACTACAGAAAGAATTTTGAAGCAATCTATGAGGAGACTCTCAAAGTAAGGGGACAGCAACGATTTATTCGAAAAGCAGAATAAGCAGGTAGGGGTGGCTTACGCCTATCATCCTAGCTACTCAGGAGGCTGAGACTTGAGAATCAAGGTTCAAAGCCAGCCCAGACAAGAGCATCTGTGAGACTCTTATCTCCAATTTAACTAGTGAAAAGCTGGCACCAAAAATAAAAGAAAGAAAGAGGAAAAAGGAATAAAAAAGAAAAGCAGAAGAAAACATGGAGACGTAAGGAGGGAGAAAAGAAACACTTTCTGACATGCAGGGAGGGGGAGCTAAGGGGCTCAGTAAGCAGCCTCCCTCCCAGGAACAAGTTAGAGCAGAGGAGAGTTCAGCTTAAACTTTCCCTAAATAGTCACCTGAAAATCTTCCATTGTTTTGTTATTAAGTGCAACGAGTTCATCATGAAAGCAATGTGTCTGGAGAAGATTTATAGTCAAAGGATCTCATGACAGGAGTGTCTGCTTTTTGAAAATTTAAGCATTTGTTTCTGGTCAAAGACCATTTAAAGAAAATTTAACTCCCTTAAAGTAAGGAGTAGCAGAAGTGGCACTGTGGCTCAAAGTGGTAGAGCATTAGCCTTGAGCAAAAGAGCTCAGGGATAGCTGCTCCCAGGCCCCAAGTTCAAGTCCCACGACCAACGAAAAAAGAGGCAGAGAAGGAAAGAAAGAGAGAGAAAAAAGAAGGAAAGAAGGAAGCAAGGAAGGAAGGAAGGAAGAAGGAAACAGAAAGGAAAAGAAAGGAAATCTAGCTGGGAGCAGGTGGCTCACACTTGTAATTCTAGCTACTCAGGAAGCTGAGATCTGAGGATTGCAGTTCAAAGGCAGTCCAGGCAGGAAACTCCATGAGCCTCTTACCTCCAAATAACCACAAAAAAAAAAAAAAAAAGCTGAAAGTGGACCTGTGGCTCAAGTGGTAGAGTGCTAACCCTGAGCACAAAAGCTTGCGGACAGTGCCCAGACCCTCAGTTTCAAGCCACAAACTGATGCACAATTTCTCCATGTACCTATGCCACATGCGTGCTATTCTGTGTGCCCAAATACACAGGCACACACCTTAACATGTGTGCAACACCTGTATGTGTGCTTCTACATATTCTAACGTGCACACACACACCTATGCCTGCTCATATCCTCATACACTCAACTCCCTGCCACTGGGAAGCTGAGGACCAACAGCCCCCCTATCTAATGGCCAACACACTGGGGGGGAAGGCGGGTAGTGTCTCCAGAGCATCTTCTCCAGGTGTGCTGGGAAGGATGAAGGCCAGCATGGGTCTCCATCCCAGCTCTGACACTCACAGGGGACCCTCAGCATCCCACTGGCCTCCCTGGGCCTCAGTGGCCCCTTCTGTAGAGTGGACAAAGAGAAAGAGAAGCCTTTGGGACTAGGAGGCCAGTGACACCCTCCCAGCTCCCTCAGCCTCCTCCTCTAGGGAGCCAGGCAGAAACCTCGGGGCCCGGGAGGGACGGAGACCTTCCCAGAGGCACAGCTCACAGGCAGAGACTTCCAAGCCCCGTGTGCGCGTGCGAACAGCAAGGCTTTCACAGGGAAATGTGTGAATGCAGGAGTGCAGAGACAGCGGGGAGCGAGCGGCCGGCACAGCAACCCTGGCAGCCTGGTGAGTACCTGCTGCCCGTCCTGAGGGCAGCCCAGACGATGGGGGGACTGGGATCAGGGGTGCATGGGGCCCCTAGGGACAGAAAGAGAGGACTGGGCACAATAGGTTAGACCCCAGGGGTCTTCCTCTTAGCACTAAGAGGGCCCAGGACCTTTTGGGACGGCCAGTTTTGGGGGGTCACAGCACCCCCACTGCATGGGAATCGGGGGGGGAGAGGGGGTGTATCTGACATTTCTCCTCAAAGCCAGTGGCTGACATGACCCAGGTACCCCCCCCCCCCCCCCAGGAAACTGGAGTCTTGCTCTGACCCAACCCCAGGGTGGCCAGAGAGGAGAGCCCAACCCCAACTGCAGCTGTTTCTCCAGATTCCCCCACTAGAAATGAGCTCTGGGATAAAATCCCATCTCACCCTTGTTTGAAGATAGAGAAATGAGACGCAGGGAAGGCAGGGGGCCATCCTGCCCCCTGAGCCTCAGCCGTGCGCACAGAAGAATGGAGCCCGCATTAGAATGGCCTGAGGAAGGCCGGGCAGGGAAGCACCGGTGTGGGACAGGAAAGGGCTGCCCCTAGTCCTGTGTTTCCATCTCTTGGTGTCTTTCCCAGACCTGTGGGAACGGTGAGACAGCCTGGGCCATCTCTTGACTCTCAGAAGGGCTGAGGCTGGAGAATCCCAGGACTGCCTGGTGCCATGTGGCCAGATTCAGAAGGAACAGGTTTCTGCCCAGTCCACCAAAGGGCGGGCCAGGGAGCAGAGCTGGAGACAGGGCACGTAGACAGGGGCATCCTGGGAAGCCCGAGATATCTCACCTTCCACAAGACCATAGCCACTCATTTGACAGATGGGAAAACTGAGACCCACGGAGGAGAAGCAACTTGCCCCAAGTTACACAGCAAGTTAAGCTCGGGGGGAGGGGGGGGTAGTTCCATCACTTACCGGATAAACCCCAAGGCTTGAGGCTTGACCACTAACCAAGGCTGCAGCACTCTGGTACACAGTCTCTGCCCAGATATGCTCCTATCCATTTCAGAGAAGTTACCCACCCCCCACCCCCTTACGTCTCCTGTCACCTCCTCAGCCAGCAGCTCTGGCTTGGAAATGAACAAAGCTGTCTCTGGTCCTTCACGAAGAAGGTCCTAAGACATGTCCCAGCTGCCCAGGAATGGCTCAGCTGGGACTAAAGGGCAGCCTCTGGCTGCAGGACCAACATGTGCAACATAGGTACAATGATGGTGCTACCTTTCAAGGAGACGCCAGCAGGTATGGACGCCTCCCGCATGCCAGGCGCTGAGCCAGGAACAGGTGGGCTTTTAGGATAAGCTTTTAAAAACAATCTAGCAATGGTTCACAGAGAGTCCTGTGGCCAAGACTTGTCTTGCCAGGCTGTGGTGATAGAGTGCCCCATCTCAGTGATGGCTAGCTCTGCCTGAGGCTGGACTTCCCACCCAGGCACAGGCAGGCGAGAACGGGATTTCTCTGGTTAAAGGGGAAGGAGGGGAAATGAGGGCTTTTCTGGGGGGTTGTGAGCTAGCATCTCCCTCCCTGAAGTGGCGCTTCTCTGAAAGGGTGTTAGATGGGTGTGTGTTCTACAGACATGCCCTGCCACCCCATCCTCGAGAGTCTCTCCCCTCACGCAGAACCAATATGCAGACTTTGTGTTCAAATTTCTCCCAGCCAGCTCCTTAAATTGAGGCTTTGTCACTTTTGCGTGTGTATGTGTATGGACCAGCCCTGGAGCTTGAACTCAGGGCCTAGGAGCTGTCCCGTGGGCTCCTAGCTCAAGGTTAGCACTCTACCACTTGAGCCACAGCTCCACTTCTGGTTTTTTGGGGGGGGTATTTCCTTGGAGATAAGTCTTATAGAGCCAGGCACCAGTGGCTCATGCCTGCAATCTTAGCTACTCAGGAGGCTGAGATCTGAGGATTGGGGTTCAAAGCCAGCCCAGGCAGGAAAGTCTATGAAACTCTTATCTCCAATTAACTACCAGAAAACTGGAAGTGGTGCTATGGTTCAAAAGGTAGAGCTTTTGCCTTGAGCTGGTGAGCTCAAGGACAGCGCCCAGGCCCAGAGTTCAACCCCACGAATGACAAAAGAAAAAGAAAAAAAAAAAAGGTCTCATAGACTTTGCTGCTGGGATGACTTTAAACCAAGGTCCTCAGATCTCAGCCTCCTGAGTTGTTAAGATGACAGGTTCTCAGCTACCTGCTATCCCTAAAGCCTTACCCAGCTGAAATTTCAGCTTTAACTTCTCTGCAAATAGGTCAGGCTCAGAGACCCACCTGCTGGCCCCCTCCATCCACACTGCCATCTGTGACCCTCAGTTTACCATGTCTGCAGCACAGGCAGATCACACTTCCTTCACAGTGTTATGGACAGGGTTGGGATGAGTGTTTTTTGGAAACGGTCCAGGCCTGTGCTGTCTCTACCTCTGTTCCCTGGATAGCTGACATGGGGTCTGTTGTTGAAGGGAGGTGTGTTCTGTGTCTCCTCTGGGAGGGGAGAGGGAGGGGAAAGTAGTGTCCCTTTTTCCCACCCTGCCATGCATGCCTGGGTGGTGGGGACTTGCTAGCCTGGCCCAGGTGGCTTTTGGAATCCAACAGGTAGATGAATAGACCCTGGCTTTGGGCTTCAGAGGATGAATAAAAGAGGTATTTATGAGACTCTGACACATCCCTGCTTGAGATTGACACTTCCCCCTACCTCAAGACCAACGGCCTATTTTTGTAGGTGTTTCTCTTCTCCTGAGAATCACACGCTCTCTGTTTTATCAAAGTTCTCACCACCTATCTGAGAGAGATGTTGTTAATTATGCCCGTGATCCCTCGGGGTTGTTCAGCCCTTCTCAATCCACCCCAGAGAACATCCACCAACTCTGCCCACAGCGCTAAACTGCTCACAGATTTTAACTGCCCCTGGTGAAATGGCACCCATAAAGGTGAAAAGGAGGACGGTGTTTTTCACCTCTTTAAGTCTGTTCCGTGAAAAGACATTATCCTTTTATTTTGAAATAAGCCCTTCCTGACTTTCTGGGATTAAAATATCCTTTCACAACTAAGGTGGCACCATGGTGGTTTTTAGAATGAATTGATTCCGGGGAACGCAGGGCCGGCATCCACTCATCCAAGAGTCTGTGGGTTTTCAGTTCAATGATCTCTGATTGCCAACCAAGCATTTCAGAAGTTACTCCCAAGCGGTGAAGTACAATGTGGGTCCCTTCACTCTGCCAAAGCCAGGATTCGACCCCAGGAGACAACTGATTCGGTAAAGTCAGTACTATTCCCAGTGGAAAGCAGGAGTCTGGACCTATCCCCAGCTACCTGCCTTTATTCACCTCTTCCTTCCCAGCTCCTAAGCTTGCTGCTGCTCATAGTAAATACTTACATGAGTTTTGTTGGACTGAAGTGCAAGTTTCTCTTGTCACTTCCATGAGACTCTAAGCAACTTGAGGTCTTTATACCTAGTAGTCCCTGAGGATCCACAGGTCTATGGTTCTAAGGAGACCTCCACTGGAGAACCACCACGCATGCTCAGGAGACAGCATTCAGTACTGTCCTGCGTCTGCTTGATTCATTTTCCCCATAACACCACTCAACATCCACAGGCTGCCTTCCAACGAACCTCCATCGTCCACTTTACCATCTCAGTGAAGCACCTATCTTGGCTGGCAAGGATCAGCACAGCTTTTTTTCTCTTTTTGGTCATGGGGCCCTGAACTCAGGGCCTAGGCTCTGTCCCTGAGCTCTTTTGCTCAAGGCCAGGGCTCTGCCACTTTGAGTCACAGCACCACTTCCGGTTTTCCGCAGTTAGTTGGTGATGAGTCTCATGGGTTCCATGTCAGGAAAGTCCCCCACGAAGTCTCTATGCCCAGATTCAACAGCTGTGAGCAGAGAGGCTGGAAGAGGAAGGCAAGTCCTATTCTCGGGATCAAGAAACTGGCATTGTACTAGCCCTGTGTTCTTGGGCAAGTCTCATACCATCTGTAAGGAAAGGAGGACACTTCAAGACCTGATCCTCCAAGAGGTTCCATTGGGATGAGGGTATAGCTCGCAGATAGGATGCATGCCCCACACACAGAAGGCCTGGAGGTGAAAACTAAAGCTCCTTCCACATCATATAGTATAGATATTAAGATCAGGAAGTCTGGGATTGAGTCTCAGCCTCACCCTGAGGGCAAGCCTTGGGTCTTGGACTCCTCATGTGAGTCTTGACCTCCCTGGCTGTGGTCCAGGATTGGGGCGCCCCCCCCAGCCCCTCTGGGAGGGCAGTAAAGCAAGGTAAGGTAATTTGCTATTTCTGCAAATGTGTCGCCTCCATTACTGCCCTTACTATCTGCCGAGCCTTTGTTTCCCAGGCCCTCTGAGCACCATGTCCGCCCCTCCGGCCAGCAATGGAGTGTTTGTCGTCATCCCACCCAACAACGCCAGTGGCCTCCGCCCACCTCCCACTCTTCTGCCCACCTCCATGTGCCAGCCTCCCGGAATTATGCAGTTTGAAGAGCCACCGCTAGGGACGCAAGCACCCAGGGCCACCCAACCCCCTGACCTGCGTCCGGTGGACACGTTTCTGACTGGAGAGCCCAAAGCTTTGGGGGTGAGAATAAATGGCTTCTCTGCAGGACCTTAGATGCAGGTGCTGAGCAGGTAGTGGGGGCTGATGCCTGAGCATTTGTGCTGGAAGAGGGGAAGAGGAGGAAGACATGTAGCAAAGACCATCCTGCACTAAATAGACAAGGACCTGTCCCCCTCCCCTCCCCATTCACCAAGACTGTGAACAAACAACCAAGAGAACTCCACAGAGGACAATGAGGCTGAGTGTAGTAGATGAGTCTCATAAGCAAGGAAGGGCTGAAAGTTCACTGTGGGGCATGAAGAGACAGATGTAACATGGCAGCCAAATCTTAGGTGTTAGGTTGAAGCCAACCCATGGGAGATCTGGTGGAGGGGAATGTGTGAGGGGAAAGGATTTGCCAGATAGAGAAGAGCGCACAGTCAAAGGTCCTGAGGTCAGAATGCGTGTGGCTTGCTCAAGGAAGAGACGGAAGGAGGGGATGTAACACGATGCGCAAAGGAAGGAGGGAAATATAATACAAACGGAGGGGTAGGCCAGACCCACGGCCTGTGGGCTCACCCTGCATACAAGTCTGTTTTTGAACTCTTTTGGAATCTCAGATGGCCTTGAGATATTGGTCTCTATGAGACAGTAAATGACAGATGAAAGATAGATAGATAGATAATCAAAACACTTCCATTTAAACTAGGCACCAGTGGCTCACATGTAATCCTAGCTATTTAGAAGACTGAGATCTGAGGACCTCAGTTCAAAGCCAGCTTGGGCAGGAAAGTCTGTGATCTGACACTCTTATCTCTAATTAACCAGTAGTAGAGGTGCGGCTCAAGTGGTAGAGTGTCAGCCTCTCAAGAAGAGTTCATTGACAGTGCCCAGGCCCTGAGTTCGAGCCCCAAGAGTGGGCTGAGCCTGGCCTGGCTGAGCCCTGGCTGCTTTCCACAGACGGTGCAGATCCTGATCGGCCTCATCCACCTGGGCTTTGGCAGCGTGCTGCTCATGGTGCGCCGTGGCCCGCTGGGCATGCTCTTCATCGAAGGTGGTGTCCCCTTCTGGGGCGGAGCCTGCGTGAGTGTGGGGACCGTGGAGGGGGGCCCTGCTCACCTCTCCCCCGACCCCACCCCTGACATTCTCCCTGAGCTCAGCCTCTCCTGGGCAGGGGTCTAACCCTAACTCCTTACCCCTAACCTTCATGGTAAACCTCAGCCTAGCCTCCCCCTACCCTTACCCCTGCTGGCTTCTCTCCACACGCCTCATTCTTCAGAGCCTTCCAGAATGACAGCTGAGCACAGCGCATTGCCGGCCTGCTGAGCATTAGACCAGGACCACACAGGACCAGGCGGCTCCATTCCCTCACCAAAGCCAGTCTCAAGGACCCACCCAGAACTCAGTGTGAGCTAATCGCCCCGTGTGTGGGCGCCATAACACAGGTCTATCCAGAACCATCTTTGGAAACAACTGTGGCACCCTCCATGTTCTATTTCTCTCACAGGTCTTCCCTGCCCTCTAACTTCGAGTAGCCCGCCCCCAGGACACCTTATGCTGTCACTGCAGCCCTCTCTACTTCTCCCCTTTGTGCGTTTACTAAGTTACCCAGGCTGCCTAATTAGAATGTCAGCCCCTCCCTCTTGCCCAGCTGTCCCATACTTAGGCCACACCTTTGGTAATGTGTGATGAATGAATGCTTGAAAGAACAGCGCCTTCTTCATGAGACTCTGATATAATGTCAATGAAAATATTTACTTTGGAAGCTACTGGCCCATGTTCCCTGGGTAGGAGGTGCTAATAACCCCTAAAGACTTCCTCAGACAGCCTTAGAGACACTCCAAGGAGCATGACCAAGAGACAGACAAGGCGGTGGCTGGGAAGTAGCTACTGCACTCTCCCTGGCATCTGGGAGGGTGTGACCTGCACAGCGCCCCAGACAAAACCTCACTGGGCCTCCTCTCCCCACAGTTCATCATCTCCGGCTCCCTCTCAGTGGCAGCCGAGAAGAACCACGCCAGCTGCCTGGTGAGTCCTGCAAGCAGCTGGGGACCAGGAGCAAGGGTGGCACTGGCTCCCACCCAACTCTTTGCCTCCTATCCACGTACTCTTTGGCCCATTCAACCATCCTTTCCTGGGAGCTCCTATGTGCCCCATATGGGCGACCCCCAATCCTTATACACAGCTGTGCTTCCAAAATGCCATCCTGGGTAGAAAGTGTGGGCCCTGGGATAGAGTATTCACAGTCATTCGGAGAAAGGAGGAGGAAGGAGGAGGAGGAGGAAGAAGAAGAAATGAAGGAGGAGGAAGAAGCGGAGGAAACGAGGAAGGGGGAAGGGAAGAAGAAGAGGAAGAGGAGGAGGCAGGGAAGGCAGTCCAAACAATACAACTATGCATGGATCATCTAGTATGGCCACAGCTGTCTTGTCCATGGAGAGAGAATGTTGAGATGGGGCTCTTGGCCTCTTGGCCTTTCTCCTCTCTCTCCTGTGCCCCCTGCTCCTCTCCATCTCTCTGCCTCCTGCAGGTGAGGAGCAGCCTGGGAACCAACGCTCTCAGTGCCATGGCGGCCTTCGCTGGGACGGCCATCTTGCTCATGGATTTTGGCGTCACCAATTGGGTGTGTTGTTGGAAGTTCTGGTGGTAAAAGTGGGATGGTGGGATGGTACCCATGAAGGGGAGGGACAAAAGAGTCTACAGCGCTGGACCCTTCCAGTCCCAACAGAATCCATGTATGTACTGATCTCATGACCCTGCCTCAAGAATGCAAATGCCCCAGGTGGAGCACAGAGACAGCCTGGCAGAGAGGAGAAGGCTGGGCTGACAGCGGGGAGCTCATCCCCCACCTGGTGGGCCAACCTTAGGTTATTTTTCTCTTTTTGGTATTGGTACTGGAGCTTGAACTCTGGATCAGGGCACTGTTCCTGAGCTTCTTTGCTCAAGGCTGGTGCTCTATCTACCATTTGAGCCACAGCTCCATTCCAGATTTGGGGTGGTTAACTGGAGATCAGAGTCATACGGACTTTCCTGCCCAGACTGGCTTCAAAATGAAATCCTCAGCTCTCAGCCTCCTGAGTGGCTAAGATGACAGGCATGAGCCACCAGCACCTGGCTTGGCTGGGTTATCAGTGAGTGGGGAGGGGGGCACTCTTGACTGGCCTTGACTGTGGATTTTGGTCTCCAGGATGTGGGCAGGGGCTACTTGGCCGTGCTCACCATCTTTACCATCCTGGAGTTCTTTATCGCAGTCATTGCTACCCACTTCGGATGTCAAGCCACTCGTGCCCAAGCCAATGCAGTGAGTACTCCCAATCTGGGCTCTTGAGGGAGACTTCCCAGCCTCTCTGCCCCCCAGCCTCTTCCCATTTGCCTCTGAAAAACAATATGGCGGATCTGAGCTTCCACTCTCAGACACCAAAAGACCTGAAGAAGCTTTCAGGGGTGGATGAAGATGGGCCTATTCACTTCATGGCCACAGGGGGCGCCATACCAGGGGCACTGACACTCCATCCTCCATGGCAAATGGGAGGCCTGGGCTAGAGTAGGGGAGTGCTGGGGAGGAGGGGATTCCGGACAGAGGAAGCCCTAAGTGCAAATGTTGCAGCATGGGGTCTGGAGGATGAAGACACTGTGGGCTTGGGGTGAAAGGCCATCCCACCCACAAGATCTGTCCACCCAGGAAGCAGCCAGAGGCCCAGGCAAGATCTATGGAATCCCCAAACCAGAGCAGACACTGCCCAGGCACACTATGGCTCCTGGAGAAATTCCTTTGTAAACTAATGAGGGGATTGTTTTCTGAACTGATAGTTGAATGCGCCTTCTGCGTGCACAGTTCCACCTTGCAGAACACATCTGTAGGGGCCTTTCTCAGAGTCCCGGCTGGCTGACAGCCTCAGAGCCTGCCCAGGACTTGCACTGAGGTTTTTCTCTTCTTTACAGTCTGTGATTTTCCTGCCAAATGCCTTCAGCACGGACTTCAACATCCCCAGCCCCACGGCCTCTCCACCCCCTGCCTACGACAACGTGGCTTACATGCCAAAGGAGTCCTCTGAGTAGCAGGCTGGCTCCCACAGACTGGAGTCCAGCCTTTCCCCCTGGGGACCCAGCGTTTCCCCAGGGGGCACTCATTCCCTTTGCATTCCATGCTACCAAGTAAAGTGTTCCCCCATGACACCCCCCCCACACACACACACACACACATCCCCCAGAGGCTTCTTTCTTAAAAGAGGTGAAGCTGATGTCAAGGGTCTGTGTCTATCTCCCTTCCGGGGATGGCCGCAGCCCTGCTCTACATTTTTGTATTCAGCTCTACCAGGAAGTCCCCCCCCCCCACCTCCCCACTTCCTAGAGGTGCAGCTGGGAGGCCTGGCTTTTGGCCTGCAGGCTTTGGGAAGATCATGAAGGTCAGAGCACCCAGAATGCTCAGAATAGGGAAGCCATGATCAACTTCTCAGACCCCAGCCTCCCCAACCCCTCAATAAGGCCACACACAGCCTGGCCTTGGGGCTCCTGGCCAAGACCTGCTTTGTTCTTTGTGCTCATTTTCCCACAGGAAGTGAAAGGCCTTTGTGATAAAGCTGAAGCCCTTTCCTGGGCCTCAGAACTCCACAGTGGCCAGGGTCAAAGCCAAGCAGTTGGCTCCCCACTGCCTTTGGGAACCTCCACTTTCCTTATCCATAATGTGGATGAGCAGTAGGAAAGATCAAGTGGACGAAAGGAGAGAAAGAAGGCAGAGACCTCAGCAGACCAGAACAGGCTTTAATCATGGCTGCAGACAGACTCCATGGAACACTGAGCAGGGTTGGAGAGATGAAGAGTGGGAGTTTAGGGTGGGGGTCAGGGGGTGGCGCTTAGGTTTTTATACATTCTAGGAGACTCTTCTTTGTCCTGTCCTGCTGGGGGGCTAATTGCCCAAACTGTCCTCTTTGGGGTTTACAATGTTGACAGTCCTGTATGGCAGTTTGTTTTTTGGTTTGGGGGGTTTTTTGGTCTGTTGTGGGGCTGGGTGCTGTCCCTCAGTTCTTCAGCTCAAGGCAAGCACTCTACCATTTGGCCACAGCACCACTTCCGGTTTTCTGGTGGTTTACTGGAGAGAGTAGTCTCACCATCTTTCCTGCCTGGGCTGGCTTTGAACCATGATCCTCAGATCTCAGCCTTCTGAGTAGCTAGGATTACAGGCGTGAGCCACCGGCGCCCGGCTTATGGAAGGTTTTTTTGTCTGGCATTTCACACAAGGCCAGGTGTGAGAACCAGGACCAGTGCCCAGAGGAGGGTGGTCAGGAGCCATGGGAGCAGCATGGAGTTAGGGAGAAGAAAGCAGATTCCCATCACTGCTCGTCTTTCCACAGAGGAGGAAGTTGTAGAGGAGGCGGAAGCCGCCCCCTCCTCCACAGAACATTCAGGGGGACAGGGGTACCCCCAGGGAGCTGGGGAACCTCCTTCCATGTTCCCTGCCCCACCTCCTGCCTGAGGAGCAAGGATGGTCGTGTTACCATGGAAACCGGGCTGGGTCACCAAAGGACCGGGGATTCACAGGCCCTGGCACACAGCTGGTCTTGTTCCTACCTGAGGGAAAAATAAACAGTGTGCTTACATTTTGAGCTGGTCTCATTGTCATGGCTTTTGTTTTGTTTGTTTTGGTGCCTGAGCTCAGGGCTTTGGGCTTTGGGCTTGAGCTCAGGGCCTGGGTGCTTTCCCTTAGCTTTTTTTGTTTTTGCTTTTGCTTTTTTTGCTCAAGCCTGGCACTCTATCACTTGAGTCACAGCTCCACCTGCAGCTTTTTGCTGGTGAACTGGAGATAAGCATCTCACTGATGTTTCTGACTTCAAACATCCATCTTCAGATCTCAGCCTCTTGAGTAGCTGGAGTTACACACGTAAGCCACCAGCACCCAGCTTACGATGACTTTTCCTTTCTTAACTTGGGGACTTCTAAGGGTTGTACCAGGTTAATCAGAGGCCCGAGTAACTATTCCACGGTCACGGCAAAAGGAAACCAAGGATGTGTTATGTGGGGTGCAATTATTATACTTATTCTGTCCCCATTGCAGCCCCAACAAACCAGTATTCATACCCCCTTTCTACAACTAACAACGTCAATATTTATAGAGGTTAAATATCATGCCCTAGGCACCAACTAGAAAGAAGCAATGCTGAGATTTGAACCCAGCCCCCTCAGACATCAGAGTCTATGGCTTCCTCCTCATCATGCAAACCAACGCAGTCCTCCCTCCTTCCCCTGTGTCCTTACACCCAAAACTGGAACAGGGCTGTGTTTATCACCACATCCACTTCTTAAAAAATAAACTCCTACTCCTACTTCAAAACCTATTTTAAATGAGTCTCCCAAATGGAGGAGTCATTAGACCTTTGGCTTGGACTAGGTGGAGTAATTGAGGTACCTATAAGAAGCTCTCAGAATGATCCCAGAATTTGGGTATAGGTTTGACTTGAAAAATCAATGGGGATTTTGGGATAGCATTTTTTCTGGCCCCTCCCACTAGTACCTACCCCCCAGATGAAACATGGTTCAACTTCTTTTTTTTTTTTGTTGGTCATGGGGCTTGAACTCTGGGCCTGGGCGCTGTTCCTCGGCTCTTCAGCTCAAGTCTAGTGCTCTATCACTTGAGCAACAGCTCCACTTCCAGCTTTTTCTATTTATGTGGTCTGAGAAATCGAACGCAGGGCCTCATGAATGCAAGGCAAGCACTCTACCACTGAGCCACCTTCTCAGCCCCCAACATCTTAATATTTTTTGTTCAAATGTTGCTAATCATCCAAAGGGTTTTGGGGATATGGTGTGTGTGTGTGTGTGTGTGTGCGCGCACGCGTGTGTATACATACTCACATACATGCCAGTCTTAGAACTCTACCACTTGAGCCACAGCACCACTTCCAGCTTTGTCTGAGTAGCTCACTGGAGATAAGCATCTCATGGACTTTCCTGCCCAGGCTGGCTTTGAAGCACGATCCTCAGATCTCAGCCTCAGTGATGGAATTTTCTACATAGGGTGGCCATTCTCCCTGTGCTTTCAGGAAATGACACTTATGAGGCCTTATTTGATAAGGATCCAGAACCCAGCACCAAGGGTCAGGTGGAAAGGTACAGCCTCTGATTCAAGAAGGAGACAAAGGACTTGTACAATAGGGGCAGCAAGAGGAACAGCGCAGGGGGGGGGGGGAGGGGACAACCCCAGGGCAGTCACAGCCTGGTCCCCAGTGTAGAGTTAGATGGGATATATAGGCTCTGGAAGGCAGGAGCCAGACCCCAGCCTGGGATGGGTGTGCTATGGGCTAGGTGGAGCTTGCTTGGTGTTCTCTGTTCTTGGGACCACCAGGGGCTGGTTTTCTTGGAGAACGAGGGAAAAGGAATTTGTGAGTGTCAAGGGACTCCCACGTTCTCTCCTTTGACGTCAGAATCTGGCTGGCAGTTTCTCATTTCAGGGGTGATGGCAATTGATCGTGGCAGCATTGTCTTAAGTCCTATCTGGTGAGCTAGCACATGGGGCTCACTCCCTCCCGTCCCAAGCCTGGGGTGACTTTCAGGCTGTCTGTGCACAGTGGTGACTTGAGAGGAACTGCTAGAAGCCAACAGACTTCCAGGGCAGCAGAGGGCAGCAGAGGGGAGGAGGGGGCAGCAGGGGGCAGCAGAGGGCAGCCAAGTAGATGGGTCCAGAGGCAGACAGGTTAGAGGATTTAGCTGGGTGAAGATGGCTCCCAGCAGCCCCCTATATCTCTGTCTAGAACAGAACTTGGCTTCCTCCTCAGTCTGCTGAATTGTTTTTAACTGCATTGTTTTGGGTCTTCTTTTTGGTACTGTGGATTGAACCCAGGACATTGCACTTGATGGGCAAGTGCTTAGCTACACGCCAACCCAGCTGCTGAGTCACAACCTGGACATCTGCCCAGAGGACCCCAAATCCCCAGAGCCAGCATCCTGAGAACCACGCTTGGCCCTGCTGCCCTTCCCCGAGCCCCTGGGATTGTTCTTGACATCTTCTGGAGCCACGCCCATCTCTGCTCTGTACCTTCCCTGTGACCAGGCAGGACTGGGTCAGCATCTCCAGCCTGGAGATAGCCCCACCACCCCTTCTCCACCCAACAACTGGAAGGACCGGTGTTTTTCTTTTGGTGTTGTTGTTTGGTCCGTTGTGGGGCTTGAACTCAGAGCCTAGGCACTGTCCCTGAGCTTTTTCACTCAAGGCTAGTGCTCTACCACTTTTTTTTTTTTTGGGGGGGGGGGGTCCGGTCGTGGGGCCTGAACTCTAGGCCTGGGCGCTGTCCCTCAGCTCTTCAGCTCAAGGCTAGCGCTCTACCACTTGAGCCACTTCCAGCTTTTTTCTTTTTGCTTATGTGATGCTGGAGAATTGAACCCGGGGCCTCATGCATGCAAGGCAAGCGCTCTACCACTGAGCCACCTTCCCAGCCCTGCTCTACCACTTTGAGCCACAGCTCTGTTTCCGGTTTTCTCGTGGTTCACGGGAGATAAGTCTCAGTCTTTCCTGCCTGGGCCAGCTTCAAACCACGATCCTCAGATCTTAGCCTCCTGAATAGCCAGGATGACAGGTGAGAGCCACCAGCACCTGGCTTTCTTTTCTTTTCTCTTCTTTTAACTGAACCTGGGCACTGACCCTTAGCTTTTAGGCTCAAGGCTGGTACTCGACCACTTGAGCCACAGCTCCACTTCTGGCAACTGGAGATAAGAGTCACATGCTTTGCTGCCAAGGATGGCTTAGAACCACAATCCTCAGCTCTCAGGCTCCTGAGTAGCTACAAAGACAGGCACAAGCCAATGGCTTCTGGCTGACGGATTGTTCTTGAACTTGAGTCCCATTGTGCCCCTCCACCACCATCTCCTTCCCCTGGATTCCCGGTCTCTCTGCTTGCCTCCAACATTAGCAAATCTTCAGGGCCTGAAAGTCTCAGCCAGCTGCTGACTCCCCACCTGCCCCCACTTCTAACTGCCAGACCCTGAGGCGTTATAGGATGGGGGATGCGATTCCTGACTCCTTCTTGGTTCATTTCTCACCCCACCCACTCTTCCCTGTCAGGCAGGGAACATGCTCGAAGGGTGGCCAGGATGGAAGAAAGAAGAGGGCCTGTGTCACACGCAAGCACCCTGCTACCAGGAGGGCAGATGTGCCCGTTTCCTGTTTCAGCAGAACCTGCAGATACCGCGAGGCTCTGCAGATAAGCTCTGCGCGCCTCAGCCTGAGCACGGGCCTGCAGAGCAGTCCTTCCTTGTCCACACTAGTTTCTCTGCATCCTCTGCCATGCCCCACGGGCAGCAACTAGAAGCTACACACCCTGGTACCAGGGATTTCCAGCGTCCTCCCTGACCCCGGGCCTTTGTAGAAGTCTCCTCCCTTCTCTCCCAAGGATGTGAGGCTCAGCCTGAGCTTTTCAGAACTCACAGCAAAGAGAAGCTTCCAAGACAAGGGCTCAGGATAGGAACTAGCAGATTAGTGGGGGGGGGGGGGGGGGGCGGGGATTGAGGGAGGAGGGGAGTAGTGTGCCTGTAATCTCCACGCTCAAGAGGCTGAAGCAGGAGATCTCTGAGTTTCAGGCCAGTGTGGGCAAGCTCATGTGAGAAAAAATAATAAAATTTTTAAAGAGAAAAGAAAGGAAGGGAAGGGAAAGGGAAGGGAATGGAAAAGGGAAAAGAAAGGAAGGGAAAGGAAAATTAATGAAAAGGACAAGGGCAAAGAAAGAGAGAAAGAGAAAGAGAGAGAGAAAGAGAGAAAGAAAGAAAGAGAGAGAAAGAGAGGGAGGGAAGGAGGGAAGGAGGGAGGAAGGCAGGGAGGCAGGAAAGAAGGAAGGAAGGAAGGAAGGAAGGAAGGAAGGAAGGAAGGAAGGAAGGAAGGAAGGAAGGAAGGAAGGAAGGAAGGAAGGAAGGAAGGAAGGAAGGAAGGAAGGAGAGAAAAAAGAAAAAACAGCTTGCCCTGTGCGCCATGTTCTCGGCATCTCGATTGGACAAATCTGGAAGCAGCTGTCCACTCCTGCAAACTGAGAAGTAAATGTCAAAGAAGGGGACTGCACCTCCAGACATGTCAACGCAAAACTGAACAGGACAGACAACAGACCGTGCCCTGCCTAAGCCACAGCTCGAGGTCAAGGTCGGAGAAGCTGGCTGGCAGCCACAGGGCCCAGCTGTGGACTGAACCGCACAGGCAGCTCCCTGCAGAACTGCTGAGGGGATGGAGACCTGGCCACGCAGTTAGGGATAGTAGCCCTGGGGGAGATGAATCCACTGGGCTGTGGGAGACCTGGGAACCACATTCTAGAAGCATGGAGGGCTGACCTGGTGTATCGTGTGGGCATGAGAGGGACAGCGGGAGGAACTGGGAAGAGTTCAGCCAGAGCAAAGGACCACCTGGGAAAGCTCAGGTAAACTGTTTTTTAATTGTTTGTTTTAATGAGAGCTCTGAAAGCCAGGGGCTGGTGGCTCACGCCTGTAATCCTATCTACTCAGGAGGCTGAGATCTAAGCATCTCAGTTCAAAGCCAGCCCGGACAGGAAAGTCCGTGAGACTTTTATCTCCAATAAACCACCAGAAAACCAGAAGTGGCGCTGTGGCTCAAGTGGTAGAGCGCTAACATTGAGCTGAAGAGCTGAGGGACAACACCCAGGCCCAGAGTTCAAGCCCCATGACTAACAAGAGAGAGAGAGAGAGAGAGAGAGAGAGAGAGAGAGAGAGAGAGAACTCTTGAGTGGAAGGGAGAACACTTGCCCTCCCATGAGGCAGGGAGTGTGCTGTTATTACAGATAAAGACTCTGAGGCACAGAGAGGCTAGGACACTGGTAAATGTCACACAGCAAATAAATCCACAACTTCTTTGTTTATTTTTCTTTAAGTACTGGGGTTTGAATTCAAGGCCTTGCCCTTGCATGAATGGTGCTCTACTACTTGAGCCACACCTCCAGCCCAATTATATTAGAGATGGAGTCTCGCAGACTTTTCTGCCTGAGCTGGCCCTAAACCATGATCCTCCAGATTTCAGCCTCCTGAATAGCTAGAATTACAGAGATAAGCTAGCAGCACCCAACTTATCAGAGCTACAACTCTTCCCAGGAAGTCTCCCTGTTTTACAGGTGCTGGTGGCTCACACCTGTAATCCTAGCTACTCAGGAGGCTGAGATCTGAGGATCCTGGTTCAAAGCCAGCCCATAAGACTTATTTCCAATTAATCACAGAAAAAGCCAGAAGTAGAACTGTGGTTTAAGTGGTAGGACACTAGCCTTGAACAGAAGGAGCCAAGGAACAGTGCCCAGATTCAGAGTTCAAGCCCGGGATCGAGCACCCAAAATTAAACAGTAGCATAGGCTGACAGTCCTAGCACTGGCACAGTCCCATGAGCCTTGCGGGCCTGTCCCTGACTGCCCAGGTCCATGCTCTGGAAGAGCTGGATGTCACCCCTACCAGGCAGCGCTGACTCTGTAAAACTGGCTTATTTATGTAATCTGCGCTGTGCTGACTAAAGGAAAACAGCACCCACAGATGCACCCAAGATGGGGGTCAGATGTTCTCCGAGCCATCCATCCGCTCCCGAGCCAAGGAGGCTGCAGCTGAGAAGTTCCGAAGTCCTGGGACGTCACAGGCCTGCAGCCCCACTCCTTCCCCCTCCTGGCCCTCTCCCTCCGCTCTGATATCAAAGACGGGCAGGAAGAGGCAGGCTGTCACCCGCAGAACTGAGCCCTTGGTACCTGTGAGGTCTCACCCGGGGCTCAATTAGTCCCAGGCCAGTGAGGGATTTTCAGCCAGGATGCCAGCACTCTGTTACTTGGGAATGATCATTTCCATTCTATGGACCAGAAAGTCTGAGGCTCTGAGACATAGCGATGTAGTGACAGAAAGACATGGTGCATGATCAGGCCTGAAACTTGGTTCTTCCTGAATGCAAACTCCAACCTTACCCTCCACATCCACCCAGCCTAGGCCTGGGGTCTGAGGATATGCAAGGTTGGGGTGTCTCTGGAATGTAGGTGGAACGTGAGAGCAGACGCAATGGGGCAGAGGATCGCTGCCATGCTTCCCTTCGCCATTGCCCATTTTAATCTACTTCCTCTAAATGCCACCTCAGAGACGTTTCAGTGCAAGATCCAGAGCTGGTGGCTCATGCCTGTAACCCTAGCCACTCAGGAGGCAGAGATCTTAGGATCAAGGTTCAAAGCCAGCCTGCACAAGCAAACTGGAGGCAACTCTTATGTCCAACTAACCTCCCAAAAAGCCAGAAGCGGAGCTGTGGCTCAAGTGGTAGAGTGCTAGCCTTGAGTGAAAAAGCTCAGGGACAGTGTCGAGGACCTGAGTTCAAGCTTCAGTTCTGGCAAAGATAGATAGATAGATACATAGGTACATAAGACACATAGATTGCATATGTGTGTGTGTGTGTGTGTGTGTGTGTGTGTGTGTATACACAAATAATCTATTTGCAAAATGACCCCAGGCTAGAAGCACCTATAAATGGGTGGGAAAGTGAGACAGGGATGCAGGCAGCTGGGACTCTGCGAAGCCTTGCCCATCCTCCCACCTGATGCAGAAAGCTGACACGTGTGCAGTAGGAAGTGAAGGCGAGCACAGGGACAGGCTCCCAGCAGAAGCAGGAGCAGCAGCAGCAGTACACCAGCCTACTCTGCAAACTTCTGGACTCTCCCTCAGATCCATGTATAACGTAATGACAAGCCGTAGCAGAGGGGAGTAGGGGGTTCTGGGCCAGAGCTCACCTGATGAAGTTCATGATGTAGCATACAAGTCAAAGGGGCGCCTAAAAGTCTCCATCCAAAATCACATCTCTTTTTCTCTCACACCCTGGTGGGGACTTGGATTAAACAGGAAGTCTTCTAAGCAGGACTGGGACATGATCCAATCAGAATGTGCAAGTGCTCCCATCCGCTGGGGATGAGCTAGTCCTCAGCAGGACTAGCTGAGGGGGTCTTTCTGCCAAGAGAACTGGGAACTGGGAAGCCACATTGAGGTTCTGAGAACTGGATCATTCAGGTCTCCAGGTGGGAACAGGGAAATTAAGTCTGGGGTCTACTCCTCTGCAAATTGGGGATAAGAGATGGGTGAGGCAATGTTTGACGTCCAGGGGACACTAAAGCAGGTGAGGTCTTCCTGCTGAGCTCTCCTTGGCTCAGGAACACAAGGGCTCTGAGCCCACAGAGTCCTGGTAAGTGGAATTGACTGAGAATAGAGGTCAAGGATTCTCAACCTACTTTTCCATCCACCAACATCGTTTGTCTGCCTGTTCATCTACTCTGTCACTTCCTGGATCTGCAGACAAAACCTATGTCCTGGGCCCTATCTGATTTTTATCCTGCTCCATTGTTGGTAGAGTGGCTCAGTAACTGAAGCTATGTGAGGTGCTGAACCCCTTGGCTGTCTTCCCTGGCCTTCCTCCTCTAACCCCTAATGTTCTTAGACAACTTCTCAAGCCCTCCCCCTCCTCCTCCCCCATTCCCTGCCACACCAGCTGCAGAAACAGTGATTTCTAAAAGAAACCACTGGAATGTACTGGGATCCCTTAAAGCCACTGCCAGACACTACAAAGAATTAGTGCTGCAAACAGCTGAAGAGCACTTGGACCACTTTCAGCATCTCCTTCCTAAAGTGTCATGCTGAGATTCCACCAAGACCCAGCTCCTGGGTCTCACACAAAGTGGGAGGGTGGGAAGAAAGTCTTCCCTGGATGGTTTCGGGGAAGTCTAGAAGGTAGTCTCTGCCCATAGGTGAGGCCCAGAAGCTTAGTGAATCAAGGACCTATAGAGCTGAAGGCTGAGGAGGGAGGGGCCTCCGAGTCTAGCCAGCAGCGAAACCCTTGTCTCGACTTTGTCATTCAGACAAAACCTGGGTCTAGATCCGCAGAAAGCGGACCTTTAGGAGGTAGGCCGCGTGGTGAGGGTTAGCCTGGCCTCCATCTCAGCCCCTCAGCCCCGCCCACTTCACCTCCAGGAGCAGCTTCCAGCCCCCAGCTGCATCAGGGAACACCTCCACCCGGACCGGAACGCCACCCCGCCCTAGAACTCCCCCGGGATAGGTCCCCACACTCTTGGCCTAGATCTGGCTGCGGGCACAGAGTGCCCCCACGTCTAGGCCCGATGTACAAGGATGCCCCTGAAGAGGGACAGGAACCATGTTGCTCCCTCTCCCATGAGGGCGATGGCCTTGTCAGCCCCCTGATAAACTCCTTCCGAAGGTGGCTGTGTCCGCCGGCCTTCTGGGACGGGGCAGCGCAGGTCGTGAAGAGGGGGGCGGGCGGGCGGGACAGGGGTGCGGACGCGTCACACACCTCGGGCCCCGCGGCTGTTTGATGCTCGGTGATACTGCACCGGGCATTTTCCACGCAGCCCGACCGACCAGCTCCACACCAGGCTCCCCTTCTCTGCCCCTCCCTCCCGCCCGCCCTCCTCGCCTTTGCGAATACCAGGGAAAGAATTCACTTGGCGCCCACGCACATTGCGCATGCGTCTCCTAAGCCCCGCCCCTCTCCCGGCCGGTCTGCATCCTTTCCGCCTCTTACCAACATGGCGTCCTTGGCAACAACGCTTTTCCAGCCCGGCCCGGAAGTGGGGCGTGTGTGACGTCATCCGAAGGCGCCGGCCGGCGGCGGAGTCGCAGCAGGCGTGCGCACGTGGGACGGTGAGGCCTGGGAACGTTCAGGCCATGGACACGCCGCTGCGGCGCAGCCGGCGGCTGGGCGGCCTAAATCCCGAGTCCGCGGCAAACGTCGCCTCCGCCTCGAGAGCGAGGCGGGCGCTTGTGCAATTCGAAACGAACGAAGAAGGGAAGGGGCCCGGGTCTCCTCCGAGAGGGCAGCCACACGGCCTGGAGTCTCCCCCGCGTCCGCCCGAGACGAGCCCGGGATCGCCCAGGCCGCGGCAGGATGCCGACTTGGGGTCCCCTCGAAGACACTCAGAGCCGAACCAAGGGTCTCCACGGCAAGACGGAGTCCCCGAGTCATCTCCAAGCCAGCCAGAGCCAAGGCCTGAGCCCCCCCGGTGTGTGGAATCACGCAGGGTTTCCCAGGACTCGGAGGCGGCCGAGGGTCAGGAGGAGCTGAGCTCGGGGTCGCTGCAGCCAGGCCCCGGATCGCCAGAACCTTACCTCGCTCAGCAAGCTCCAGGTCCTGAGCCCTCGCAGCCACAGCAGGAGCTGACACCCCAGGCCCCCTGCAGCCCAGAACGCCAGCAGGAGCCTCACAAGCAACCTGTGGCCGGGCCGACGGTGACAGGCAGCCTGGGTGCAAAGAAGCGGAAGGGATCTTCAGCCCAGACCCCTGCGTCCAAAATACTGAAGAAGGGGGAGGAGGAGGAATGCCCTGTGATCCCGAAGGGGAAGCCCAAATCTGGGCGTGTGTGGAAGGACCGCTCCAAGAAGAGGTGAAGTAGGGGACATCATGGGTGGAGGTGGCGTCCTCTGTGTTTGGACCTTGTCATTGCTAGGGTGCAGACCCAGGGTTGGAGGGAGCTCACTTTCATGAGAGAGCAAGCTGGTGATCATTGTCAAAAAAAGCTGGACACCGATAGCTCACACCCGAAATCCTAACTACTCAGAAGGCTGAGATCTGAGGATTGAAGTTCAAAGCCAGCTTGCGTGGGAAAAGTCCCTATGACTCTTATCTCCAGTTAACCACCCAAAAAAACAAGAAGTGGAACTGTGGCCCATATAGTAGAGTGCCAGCCTTGAGCAAAATAGCTAAGGAACAGTACCCAGGCCCTGAGTTCAAGCCCCAAGACTAGCATAAAATAAAAAATAAGATTTAAAAAACTTCAATGCCCTGGGACGTCAGGAAGGAGGCCCTCAAAGGTCATTTTGGTGATGTCATCTTAGTCTCTCTCCATTCAGCAGACACCTACCCTTGTCTACAGAGGCAAGTAAAATCATTCATTACTCCTGACTTTATCATAAAAATGTATTAGCAAGCACTGATAATATGAGAAATTTCAATACAAACTGGCCAGATGGGGACTTTCAGCACAAACACCACTTATTAGTTATTACCTTTATCTGTACTCCAGCCCTGGGAGCAGATAACTATTATTCCTGTTTTACATCTGAGAAAACTCAGATTGAGAAGCTCAAGGGGTCTAACAGTTCCAGGTGTGGTGGTACATGCCTATAATCCCAACTACTAGGGAGGTGGAGGAAGAAGGATCCAGAGAAAAGTCTGTGATACTCTTATGTCCAATTAACCACCAGAAAACTGGAAGTAGAGCTGTGGCTCAAAGCAGTAGAGTGTTAATGACAGGGCAGGGCCCAGGCCCTGAGTTCAAGCTTACTGACCAACAAATAAAAATAAATAATAAAGGAAAAGGCTGGGGGGTGAAGCTCACATGGTAGATCACTTTCCTAGCAAGCACCGAGTTCAGCCACCAGTGCCACCAAAAAAGCAGGGATGGTAGACCCAGGACCTGAGCACAGATCTGATTTCAGAGCCTATGTCTACAGACCTGTGTCTGCATCTGCCCTCTATACATCTGCCTTATATTGATTGTAGCCTTTAGGGAGACATGTCTTCCTTGTCTTTCTGTACTAGGGCATCTTAAGAGGTCAGTAGATAGATGTTGGAGGAGGGAATAAAGAAGACAGGAGCATTCAGACTGCCAGGAAGGAGATGGGATTCCATTTAAATTTCAGTTAGCCTGACCTACTAACCAGAGGTAGACTTGGTAGCTGTGAGGGAACAGGGGAAGGAAGAGATTTTTTTTTTTTAAATAGAGAAGAAACTAATGACTGAAAGTAAACCTGACTGAAGGTAGACCATCTTAGGCTCTCTGCAGATGGGATTTTGTTGTACTCTTTTTTTTTTGGGGGGGGGTGCGCAGGGGGCGGGTAGAGCCAGTCCTGGTGCTTGAACTCTGCCTGGGCACTGTCCCTGAGCTTCTTTTCTCAAGGCTCTAGCACTCTACCACTTGAGCCACAGTGCTACTTCTGGCTTTTTCTGTGTATTTGGTACTGAGGAATCAAACCCAGGGCTTCATGCATGCTCAGCAAACACTCTCCCACTAGGCCACATTCTCAGCCCTGTTGTACTCTTAAAAGCCATCGCACCCCCATTAAACTGAGACAACACTTAAATGACTTGAGACAGAGCCTTGAAGCTACAGTGATGAGAAGTGTGGCCCTGAGCCGCCACCACCCCACCCCACCCCACTCCACGTCCCGGCAGGTCACAGGAAGAAGGGCAGGGCCACAAAGGGCCATGTAGAACCAGACAAGGAATTCGAGTGGGAATAGGGTAGGGAGCAAGTTAAGACTGAGTCAGGTATGCTGGGAGTGGGGTTGATGAGCTAGAGAAAAGAAGAGTGAGCAGCTGTAGCAGGGAGAGATCAAGCCGTCCAGGGAAGCAGAATCACTTATCCTAGCATCTCAGCCTTCATTCGCTCCTTTGGGACATAGAGAGACCCAGAGGCTGACTGTCAGGCCAACAGGAGGAGATTACAACTGCCTTCTGGGGAGCAGCACCAAGGAGAGGTGAGCCGAGGACACAGGCCCTGCAAGCACCCTGTCCCCCATTCCTCCCTGCCAGGTTCTCCCAGATGGTCCAGGACAAGCCCCTGCGCACCTCCTGGCAGCGGAAGATGAAGGAGCGGCAGGAGAGGAAGCTGGCCAAGGACTTTGCCCGCCACCTGAAGGAGGAGAAGGAGAGGCGCCGGCAGGTGAGGGTCCAGTGCAGCTGAGGCTGGAGCTTCAGGGGCTGAGTGCAGGTCTGCCGAGCCAGACTCAGACCCGGGGACGAGACACTGCCTTGACCTGCTGTCATTCAAGGAACCCCTTCCACTCTCACCCCGCTCAGAGCCACAAATGTGTCATTGGAGCCCACACTCAACAAGGGGTGCCAGCCAGGGCCGTGTGGGAGCGAGAAGGGTGCTCAGCAGGCCATACCTGGAGGAACTACGGTAGTGTGACCTGGGCCAGGCTTAGCCAGGGACACTGTGCTTCTAGTAACCCTCCAGTACAGGAGGAGCACAGAGCTGGAGTCTGCAAGCTGTCCCAGGCTCGTGGTCCCAGCCTGGCCACTGAGAAAGAGGGTGGAGCAGTTACTTAGCCATCCACCCCTCGCTTCACATCACCCCAGCGCAGCCCGGGGCTGAGGTCCTAGGCTAGAGTGTAGCCGCCCCTTGTCCTGAGGCCCTGTCTTTCTTCCTGTGTAACCTAGGCTCTATCTTGGCTAAGACAGCTGCCTTCCCATCAGCTGGGGAGAGGTGCACCTGCCCATCCCTTCCCTGGACCCCACAGGGGCCCAGGTTCCCTTCTTTCTCACCGAGGACCCAGGCTGCCTCTGTAACCCTGGGGCGCCACAGTCCCCACCCCTGGGGCAGCCCTGCCTGAGAACAGACACAGCATAGCTGAAATCCCCTGTCTTCCTGCTATCAAAGCAGACTCCAGCTGGTGTTGCTAGAGACCCAGGACTGTTCCAGGCCCTCACTTGTGTTTATCCACTTAGTTCTCAAAACAGCCTAGAGGTAGGAACAGTGGTCATCCTCACGTGGAAGGTGGGAAAGTTAGCCATAGCTCCCTGATTAGCACATAGCAGACACATACTCAGCCCTGGAAGTGCATATCCCACCAGAGCCTCTCTCCATCTGCCCTGGGAACCGGACCACTGAGAAATGGCTGCAGCAGTTACTTAGCCACCTACCCCCTTGCTTCAATCACCCCAGGTGAGTCTGGGGTTGAGGTTCTAGATTGGAGTGTGGACACCCCCTTGTCTGAAGGTCTCCCCTCCAAGCTCACCCCATCCTGGCCGTGCCTGCTAGCGGGCCCATGGCCTGGGGAGAGGAAGCCTGGGCAGGTGGGGTGAGGGAAAGCCCAGCCCTTCCCCTTAGCAATGGGAGGGCTGGGTATGTACAGGTATGTGTTCTTGGATGCGTGGTTCGCAGGCTGCAGCCACCACATCCCAGCCCCTCCTCAGCTGCCCATCCACATGCCCACTTGGTGATACAGAGTGAGGAACTTTCCACCGTGGTGGTTAGATGCCAGGGCCACAGCACAGATGACGCCCCTGGCCCCTTCACAAGCTCCCATGCTCACACCAGCAGGAGCAAGGGAAGCACAGAGACTTAGGCCTGCTCACGTTCTGCTGGGGCCTGGCCAGCACAGGTGAGCTCGGCTCCCAGGCTCAGCCCCTCTCCCCTGTGCCTTCCAGGAGAAGAAACAGCGCCGGGCTGAGAACATCAAACGCCGCCTGGAGAATGAGCGGAAAGCAGAGATCGTCCAGGTGGTGAGTAGCCCCCGCCCCAGGCCCCACTTGTGGGATACAGACCACAGCCAGACGGACAAGGAGCTCCGCCCCAATATGGCCTGTTCTTGCTGCATCCTGGGTTGCTGCCAGGTGTGCCGCCTTTCTCCAGGGAGCAGGGACAGACTGCACACTAAGGCTTCTCCCTTCCTTGCCCCAGATCCGGAACCCCGCCAAGCTCAAGCGAGCAAAGAAGAAGCAGCTGCGCACCATTGCGAAGCGGGACACCCTGACCCTGTTGCAGAAGCAGCCACCCCAGCGGCCCAGGTCTGAAGCCTGAAAGCCCTCCACAGCCAGGAGCCACGTCAGACAGATGGCACTGCTGGGACCAGTACTGGAGCTCTGGGGGCTCAGGGGAAGGCTTCAGGCTGGATGGGGCTCCTGGGCCTTGAAGCAGGGCTCAAAGGAATCAAGCATCACCTTTGCATCCCCGACCGTCTCCACGTGCCTTCAGACAAGAACAGCACATTCTTGCTGCTCAGTGGCTGCGGGGGTGGCGGGTCAGCATCCAGCCCAAACCAAAGCCTGTAGTCAGAAACCTGCTCCTTCTGCCGCAGCACCAGAAGATCAATCATCAGGGAGTTGGCAGGAGCAAGGCTCCTCAGTGCCCCTCGGCCCACACCGGACTGCAGAATCCCCCGTGATTAGACAGTGTGCCTGGGCCATCTACAGCAGAAGCATTTATTGAATGCCTGTTGCATACAGGTCCGTGGATGGGTGCCAGGGAAAGCAAACACACTTAAGTCCCTGCCCTCAGGGAGCTTTCATTCTTCCATAATAAAGAACTAAAATGCATGGCACTGGGAGTTGAGGTCAGGGAGAAGGAGGGAGACACAGGGTGATGCTTCACAGCACGTTTGTTGAGTACCTGCTGTAGGCTGGGCCCTGGCTGGTACAGGCCGGAAGCGACCTGACCTTCAGAAGCCCCAGGAGAATTCGTCATTCCTGCCTTTCCAGTACTTTTCACCAACAAACCAACTGAACTGATGTTGAACAGCCAGTCCACGAAGTGCAGAGCAGAGATGGCATTGGTCTCCATGATGCCATGCAAGAGCCAGGATTGGCAAATACAAAGTCCCCCTCTGGCCTACACCAGCAGATATCCCAGTGAGGCAACTGCCCCCTTTAGATGAGGATGTTCTTGCTCCTGGACAGAGTTGAGCAGGACAGGCCATCACTGAAAGCCCTAAGCCAGACTCTGCCTGTTTATAAGCCACCTACCCTTAAGATTGGGTGATTGCTGGGTGGCAGTGGTTCATTCCTGTAATCCTAGTTATTCAGGAGGCTGAAATCTAAGGATCACGGTTCAAAGCCAGTCCAGGTAGTAAAGCCTATGAGACTTATTTCCAGTTAACCACCAAAGGCCAGAAGTGAAGCTGTGGCTCAAGTGTCAAAGCACCAACCAGCCATGAGCAAAAAAAAGCTCAGAGACTGCTTAGGCCCTAGTACTGCCACCAATTTTGTTGTTGTATGGCTGTCTCTCACCTCTTCACCTTAGGTGAATACCACTTGACCCACAGCGCCACTTCAGCTTTCTGGTGGTTAATTGGATGTCAGTCTCACTGGCTTTCCTGCCCAGGCTGGCTTTGAACCATGATCCTCAGATCTCAGCCTCTTGAGTAGCTAGGATGACAGGCAGGAGCCACTGGCGCATGGCCAATTTTTTTTTTTTTAAATATCTGGTGCTTATGTTAGCTTGGTAGCTAAATGAAGATGGTAGACTGCTGCTTAGCCCTTTCCTTTTGCTCCCAAGCTCTATCTCTGATACAATGTGACCCCCTCGCCTCCCTTCCACCCTCCTCTGGAAACAGGCTCTGCTGACCTGCTTTGAGAAGTCTATAGTGAGTGAGTTTATGAGCACAGCCCCAGGCCACAGTGCAGTTCAGAAGTACTTCAGCCAGCCGGGCCTGCTGATTATCAAACCACTCAGACAGGACCCTGCTGGATTCATTGGGCAAACAGCTAGTTTCTGAGAGATCCATTCAGTCACCCAAGGCGGGCCAAAACAGATTCCTCAGCCTGCCCCCTTATCTCCATTTTCACAGCAGGGCTGTACCCTGGGGGTCCAGGATCACCACCCGGTTACCACCCTGCCTCTCTCTGCCTTTGGGGAGAAAGGTCTCCCGAGGCCCTGTGGGCCTGGCGGAGCCATCCGATCCGAGGTGGGGTTCAGCGCTGCGCCCTGGGTGCCCATCTCGCCCCTTCGAGCATCGGGCGGGCACACAGACCAGGAGGCCCGCTGGGCAGGGCGGGGACCCCAGGCAGCCGCCCAGGGACAGGGTGGAGGTGGAGGAATAGACGCTGGGGCGGCGGCTGCTGACCCCGCCGCTGCCCGCCTCGCTGTCATCCAGCAGAACGCTTTCCAGCACGGCGCGCAGCGAGTCCCGCAGCTTGTGCACCACATCGGGGCAGATGAAGACGTAGAGCAGCGGGTTGATGACGCTGTTGATGAAGGCCAGGCTGGTGACCAAGGGCAGCCCGCGCCAGACGAGCGGCCGCAGGGCGGGGACGGAGTGCGCCCGCGCCTCCAGCAGGCTGAAGACGTGGTAGGGGCCCCAGCAGAGCGCGAAGGCCGCCACCACGGCGCTCACCAGGCGCACGAAGCGGCTGCTCCGCGGGCGGCCCCGGTGGTGCAGGCGCGCGCTGATGGCCGCGTGGCTCCAGCCGATGATGGCCAGCGGCACCAGGAAGGCCAGGAGGAACTTGCTGACGGCCAGGGCCGCCTGGCGCAGGTTGCAGGCGGCCTCCAGGTCAGGCCCCGGGTGCAGGAGCAGCACGTTGTAATAACACATGATCCGTCCGTCCCGCCGCGGGATGGTGTCCCGGAACACGTAGAAGGGCACCGTGTGGAGCAGCGCCAGCGCCCAGAGCGCCAGGCAGACTTTGTGAGCCCAGGCCACGGAGCGGTGGTTCTGCGCCCACACCGGCCGCCACACCTGCAGCCAGCGGTCCAGGCTGATGGCGCTGAGCAGGAAGCCGCTGGCGAACATGGTGAGGAAGAAGACGGAGGAGTGCAGCTTGCAGAAGGGGGTGCCCAGCTCCCACGAGTGGCCCACCGCCAGGAAGTAGGTGAAGAAGGGCAGGGAGGCTGTGGCCAGCAGGTCGGACAGCGCCAGGTGCATCACCCAGGTGGTGATCACCGTGTGGCGCATGCGGCAGCCCACCAGGAAGAGGATGAGGCCATTCTCCACCAGGCCCAGCACCGAGGCCAGCGCGTGCAGTAGCACTGACGCGTGGTCTATGTAGCGGATGCTGGAGTTGCTGTGGCTTTGGAGGTGGCTCATCTGCTCCAAGACTGGGCAGAGCAGCTTCTGAGTGGCGTTGGCCATGGTGGTTGGGGGGGTAGGCCACAGGGCTGATCCTGACACAGCTGGGGTCACCTGGGAGCCACAGAGAAATCAAGTCAGTGCTTGGCCCCGGGCAGCTCATGCCTGTAATCTAGCTGCTCAGGAGGCTGAGATCTGAAAGACCAGGGTTGGAAGCCACTCCAGTTAACCAGCAAAACAGCTGGAAGCGGAGCTGTGGTTCGACAGTAGAGTGCCAACCTTGAGCAGAAAACAACCAGGGAAAGAGCATGAGACCCTGGGTTCAAGACCTAGTATGGGGGTGGGAGGGGTGGTGGAAAACCAAGTCAGAGATGCCATCTTAACCCAGAAGTGTAACAGAGCCAGCCACTGGGGTTGGTGGATGTTGAGAAAGACCAGGGAAGCAAGCCTTCTTTCTAAGTGGATTGCTCTGTAATGACATCCCTTTGTAAGAGTCTGTGGCTTGTTGTGATATTAGGGGAAATTAAATGAGCTAATACATAAAGAGCATGCGTGCGGCAAGTGTGATGATCTTCAAGCCTAAATGGTGTAAAGTTATACAGGCCTCCTTTTCTCAGCCCCAGAGCACACAGGGATGGGCGTGGTCCGGCATAGGTTGGGAGGAGTCCGTGGTCTTGTTCCACCCACCACCCCCAGCCCTTGCCTTTCTACAGATCCTCAAAGCGAAGCTGTTGTTTGTCCCATAGAGTGGCTGCCTGGGTGTGTTGATGATGAACAGTGGACTGGGCCCTCCTTTGCTAGTAGGACAGGAAATGAGATAGGTTGGGGGGGAGAGCTGGGAAGACAGGGGTTCTCTCCTAGGGGACAGCCACAGCAGCCCGCCTACCCCGGGAAACCCACCCCTGTTCACTCACTCAACAGGGATGTGAGCGACTTGCTATTCTCTGGTGCCAGAGATGCCAGGCAGACACACAGCAGGCAATCATGCATAATCACAGCCTGGCCCAGGCCCCCCAGAGCCCCTTGGATAAAACTGGTGGGGATAAATGGGGGGGGGGGGAGAGGAGCTGGAAGAACTGAGGTAGAGGATCTCTGCAGGAGGAAGGGCATAGATCCCAGCTGATGCCAGGGACCTAGGTTGGTCTTCTGTGTGGGTGCTCTCTTTCTCATGCCTTCAGAACAGAGCGGAGACCAGAGACTCTCCATCCCGTTTCACAGTTAAGAAAACTGAGATACAAAATGCAAACATGAGTAGGAACAATTGTTTAGCCCTCTGCTTCTTTCCTCTCTTCTACCTCTTCTCAAAGGAAGAGGTGATAGAAGAGGAAGAGAGGGAAAGAGGAAGGAGAAGCAAGCAGTAGCCTTTAGTAGTCTCTTTCCAGTGGAAAAACTAGTGCCCACGGCAGAAAACTCTGCCCCCTCCAAAGATCACCATCCTTGGCAAGCTGGTATTTCGGGGACCCAAGCAAGGAATTCTCTGGCCAAGGAGGTTTCTGGAACTGGGGTTCTGCAGACAGGTGGGAGGGGCAGGTGGGCCCAGAATTCCTGAGAATGCTTCTCCTGCCTGCTCTTACCTCCTAAGCTTTAAGACCCTATAAGACCCCTGTAAGACCCCACTTTCCAGAAGAGGAAACTGAAGTTCAGAGAAGCACAGAACCTGGCCCTATGTCCCCCGGCTGGAGCCAGGACCCCACTTCCAGCAGACAGACCTGTCTCCTCTACTCTGTGCATTTCCTTCCACCAGCCTCTGCTCACTGGGCCCAGCCCCATGGCACCCTTGGGAGCCCCCCTGGACTGCTGGGTCCCTCAGACTGCATGGACTTCAGGGAGCCCAGTGACTGGGGTCCTGCTTTTGCAGGGAATGGAGAAGAGGGCTCTGGGCATCTGAGCTCCTCAGATTCTTGGTCAGTCTCCATGTATCCCTGAGACTGCTGTAGAATGGCCCACTACTGTAGCTGGAGTCTAGTTAACTAGTTAAAGCTTAAGAAATCCCAGTGCCTGGCAGCAAGTCCCTGCCGGGCTGGTGAACTCACCCCTCTGCCATCCTACCAGGTAACAGTTCTCTGCCAGGTAAGAATACTGCTGTCTCCTATGGATCCACCAGGCTGTCCCACCCCTGGTCCCCCACCTCCTTACCTGGCCTCAGAAGAAGGAAAGAAGGAAGGAAAGGACGAAGCAAAGATCCAGTCCTGGAGGCAGTTGGCTGCTGAAAGCTGCTGGACTTGAAGCACCAAACAGGCAGAGGGAAGAGAGTACGCTAAGGGAGGAAGTAGCTGTTAGCTGTGTGTGTGTGTGTGTGTGTGTGTGTGTGTGTGTGTGTGTGTGTGTGTGTGTGTGTGTAGGGGTGGAGTGGGAGAGGCTGAGACGGCAGAGAGTTGCCCCACATCTCTATCTACCCTGGCAGCCCCCGCCCCACCCCCTTCTTGCACAGAGGAGGCTCAGAGCCCAGAAGACCTTGCATGTAGCCTGGGGATACGATCATGTGCAAGAAAGTGAAGGCTGAGTGTGCTAGGAGTATTCATTCCATGGGGAGTGGCCTGAGGAAGACGAAGGCTTGTCCCAGCTGTTCTGAGCTCTCAGACAGCCTGGGTGCCCGGCTGTGACAGTCCTGGCTGGGCTTGGTCACAGGTCCAGCCCGGAGGCCCAGTGCCTCCATCCATTCCTCGACTAGGTGGCCTGTCACGTGTCCTCTGTGCACAGGAGCAGTGGCTGCTCCCAGGGGAAGCAAAGATGCAAAGAACTGGTTCCTACAAAGCACCTGGCATGTAGTAAGCACGTGTAAAAATAGTGTCCTCCCTAGCTATGGAGAAAGCCAGTGTAAGCTGCCTTTGAAAGTAATCAGACTGCCGGGCTGTTAGTGGCTCACACCTGCAATCCTAGCTACCCAGGAGGCTGAGATCCAAGGATCATGGTTCAAAGCCAGCCCGGGGAAGGAAACTTAGTATGACTCTTATCTCCAATAAACCACCAGAAAACCAGAAGTGGCACTATGGATCAAGTGGTAGAGCGCTAGCCTTGAGCTGAAGACTGAGGGACAGTGCCCAGAGTTCAAGCCCCATAGCCAAAAAAAAAAAAAAAAATGATCAGACTATTGTAGAGCAGCTAAGTAGCACCCTGTGACTCACACCTGTAATCCCTTCTACTTGGGAGGCTGAGATCTGAGGAGGGAGGTTTGAAGCTAGCCTAAGCAGACAAATCTGAAAAACTCTCATCTCCAAGCGACCAGCAAAAAGCTGAAAGTGGAGGTGTGGCTCAAGTGGTGAAATGGCAGCCTATAATGAAAAGTCAAGGGAGATCATGAGTTCAAGCTTCAGTATAGGCACAAAGGAATGAAGGAAGGGAGAGGGGAGCTCTGAGCCCGAGGAAAAGAGAAGGTTGCATGAGACAGCGTCACCTTCCCCAACCCCTTAATCTCCTTTGCTTTGGGGGCCAGGAACCATTGCTTCAATACAGCATCCTGATAGCCAGTAGATGCTGGGAGTACCTCCCAGCTGGTGTCTCCACAGGGGTCAATCTGCACAAGAGTACACACGCGCCCGCGCACACACACACACACACACACCGTTACCTCCTCACCACCAATAGGAAAAGGACTCCTGTCTTCTGGGTCTCGGAAAGGTTGGAACTGCCAAAAACAAATGCCTACGCCCCCACCCCCTCAAACCAGGTAGAGGGTGTGTGTGTGTGTGTGTGTGTGTGTGTGTGTGTGTGTGTGTGTGTGTGTGTGTGTGTGTGTGTGTGTGTGTGTGTGTGTGTGTGTGTGTGTGTGTGTGTTCTGGTCTATCTTGGGGAAAGCAGCTCCATCCTGCCCAACCCACCCCCCACCATCCCCACTGACCCACAGACAAGACCGACCAGGTGGGTGGGGCAGGGTGGTGGGTGGGGCTGGATAAAGGGCAGGGCTGGATGGTGGGCGGGTTTAGGGATGCTAAAACCAGATTGGCAATGTTTGCATCTGGACCTACCACTCCCAAGTTAGGGATTTTGGCATCTAACTCAACGACAGGAAAAGATGATTTTTTTCCCCCTCTGTGGTATGTGTGATGGTACTAAGGCTTGAACTCAGGACCTTACATTCTCAATTGGAGTTTTCCACTCAAGGATACTGCTCTACCACTTTTACTAGTTGATGGGAGATAAGAATCGATCAGATTTATCTAAGCCCACAGCCTAGGCTAGCTCGGAATCTCTGTCCTTACTCAGATTTCAGCCTCCTGAGTAGCTAGCTCATTGCAACCAGCAGGCAAGCACGACAGGTTTCTGGGGCTCAGAGACGTTTAAGTGACTCCTCGAGGCTGCTCAGCCAGCAAACATAACTCTTCCCAGCTGGCCAAATTTCTCCAAAGTTCTCTGTTTCCTAAAGGAAGTACAGAGCTGCCTTTAATATTACCTATGCTCCTCCAGGCTTCTGGAAGGAAGCTACAAAGCCCACAGGATCACAGAGGCCGCCACTGAATGAAGCAACTGGCACCTTGCTGGTTTGCTGCAGGCCGGGGCTCTGTCTGTCCAGCCCAGTGAGGTCCGGGCCTCCTTTCCCTCTGTGCCTGGGTTGGATTAACAGAGGAGACAAGCAGGGACTGACATGTCCAGAGCTCAGTATTCCCATCTAGTCTGTCTTATTCTTAGTCTCATTTTACAGATTAAGAAATTGAAGGTCACGCCTCCAATTGAAGCTCACACCTGTAATCCTACTCAGGAGGCTGAGATCTGAGTGAGGATCATGGTTCAAAACCAGCCCAGGAAAGAAAGGCCATGAGACTCTTACCTCCAATTAAGCACCTAAATATTGGAAGTGGAGCTATGGCTCAAGTGGTAGAGTGCTCGCCTTGAGCTGAAGAGCTGAGGGACAGCGCCCAGACCCAGAGTTCAGGCCCCACGACCGACAAAAAAAAAAAAGTAATGAGGATGTGGAAGACAAAAGAAGACGGGACTGTCCCAGACCTGAGGGAGCTGAGTCACAGAGTCCCGGATTGGACCTTAGTCGAGGAAAACATTTCATTACAAAAATCTTTATCAAGACAGTTGCTGAATGGTACAAATCTCTGTAGCAGGAAGGATGGCCGTAAAGAGGTGTGTGCGACCACAGGCCAGTGTGCACCATGTGGATTTCCTGGGTTTGGTAGTTTTGCTGTGATTACTTCCTCTTATTAGAAAGTAGGCATTGAATGTGTATGTGTCTACCTAGCTATTCGAGAGGCTGAGATTTGAGGATCCCAGTTTGAAGCCAGCCTGGGCAGGAAAGTCCAGGAGATTCTAATCTATAATTAGCCACCAAAAACCTGTGGTTCAAGTGGTAGAGCAGTAGCCTTGAACAAAATAGAGGCTCTCAGGGCCTAAGTTCAAGCCCCAAACCAGCACCCCCCCCCCCCAAAAAAAAAAGTACTTCATATCAGAGGAATCTGGGAAAAGACTATATAGAATTTCTATTTTGTAAGCCTGAAAAGCCTTACATTATTTCAAAGTAAAAAAGGTTTAGGGCTGGGGGTGTAGCTTAGGGATGGAGCCCTCATCTGGCTGTCCCTGGGTTCATCAGAAGAAGAAGATGGGAATCAAAGGTTAAAATTGTCCTGCTGAGTACCTACCTAGTAACTGTAGCTATTCAGGAGGCTGAGATCTGAGGATTGAGTTTCTAAGTCAGCTCGGGACAGAAAAATCCCTGAGACTTATCTCCAGGGAAGCAGCCAAAAGCCAGAAGTAGAGATATGGCTCAAGTGATAGAGCACCAACCTTGAGCAAAAGCAAGAATGCAGGCAAGTACCCGAGTTCAAGCCGCAGGTCCAGCACACAAACACAAATTGTCCTTCCAGTAAGGCCCACTTCATTAGCTGCTGACCCTCCCTGCCTTATCTCCTCCCCCTCCCCAGCTCGCCCTTCCCCAGGAAGCTCCCAGGCTCAACTCCGGGGCATCCCAGGTCAGTGCTTCTCACATCCCTATTGAACTCTGGCTTTGAGTGGGAGGGAGGAGGGAAGTTGCTGAATGGGTCCCCCAGCCCCATCCCTCCTCTACAAATGTGTTGCTTTCTGTCGTAAAGACAGATTCTCCCTGCCAGGTGGCAGTTGGCAGTGAGAGAAATACAACCTCAAGTTCTTAATGATGACTCCACCTTCTTACAACTCATGGCTTTCTTGCTCACAGCTGGTACTCTACCACTTGAGCCAGGCCTCCACTCCAGCTTTTTGCTGGTGAAGTGGCCAGAAGAGTCTCACACGAAGCTTCCCCCAGCTGGGCACAGTCTCAGTAAGCGTTTGGCATTGCAGAGCACTGAATCACTGTCACCTGCGATCTGGCACGCCCCATACTGGTCCCTTTCAGATGTCCCCTCCCCTCTACCAGGCAAGCAGTATTTAGCAGCTGATGTGATCAGAGGGGAAACCCAAAGCAGCTCAAGATAGAGAGCACAGGTGGGGAGCACAGGGCTGGAGAGGAGCCAGCCCCTCCCACGCTCTCCTACCACTGCCAAGATGACCCTGGATGCCAGCCTTTGCTGAGCGCCAACCTTACTGGGGGCTCTGAGTGCATCACATGCATGAATCACTGAATTGGGGGGGGGGAGATGTCCCTAAGAGGGTGGGGGTGGGGTGAGAAGTGACACAGGCAGACCCTGTGATCTGAGCCCTGCCTGCAATAAACATTGAGCCGTTCTGTGGTATAGTTAATAGATATTATCTCTTAGATAAATGTTCTAGATTAACAGGAAAGTTTGAGAAGACAAAAGAGGTCACATAAGCCCAAAAGAGGTTGTTTTTTTCCCCCTGTAATTAACACCTTCAATTAGCATTGTACATTTATTTCAATCAATGCAGCCAAGTAGAGCTACATTGTGGTCAGCTGTCAGCTTGGTCTTCCTGGGCTTTCTATTCAGCAATCCCATGTTTCAGGGGTTGGAGAGTTGGGAGTTTGTTGTTATTTTCCAGTCGTGGGCCCTGAACTCTGGGCCTGGGCGCTGTCCCTCAGCTCTTTAGCTCAAGGCTAGCGCTCTACCACTTGAGCCATAGTGCCACTTCCAGCTTTTTCTGCTTATGTGGTGTTGAGGAATTGAACCCAGAGCCTCATGCGTGCAAGGCAAGCACTCTACCACTGAGCCACCTTCCCAGCCCTTGGATAGTTTTGAATTCTAAAATCATTGCAGATTCATGAGATTTCTTGCAAAAGGGACCCACGACTGGACAGGAAATATATTCATGTTTCCTGTCTATTTTATGCACGTAGAACTTGGAGACAAGCTTTTCTTTGCTTGTTTGTAATTTGTTGCTTCTAAGATAGCATCTCACTAAAAGGCAACTCAATCTTCCCAATTTCCTGAGGGCTACATACATGCCTATGTCATCATGCCCAGCAGCCTGAAGATAACTTTCTAAAATTTGTGTGTGTGTGTGTGTGTGTGTGTGTGTGTGTGTCCCTATTGGGGCTTAAATTCAGGGCTTGGGTGCTATCTCTGAGCTTTGGTGCTCAAAGCTAATGCTCTACCGCTTGAGTCACAACTTCTGGCTTTCTGGTGCTTAAAGAGAAGAGTCTCTCAGATTTTCCTGCCTGAGTTGGCTTTGAATTACAATCCTCAGATCTCAGCCTCCTGAATAGCTAGAATTGTAGACATGAGCCACCAGCTCCCAACTCTGGTGTCTGTGTTAGCTGTGACCAATGTAGGTGGGGAGACTTTTCCACTTCTGCAAACGTGCTGGCGTTCTGAAAAATCTCAGATTTGGGAAGATTTTGGACTGCAGACTGAAGACCTGCAATAGTCTAGGAGGGCCCTGGGAGGAGCTGGCAGTCTGCTTTCTTACCTGCTGCTGTTGGCTCTGCTGCCAGCCTGTCTGCCCTGCCTCTCTCCTCCGCCTTGCCCCAGGAGTGAGAATGAACTACGGAGGCCCAGAGCAGACAGGAGGCCCGGGAGGACTGTCTGGGCAGGAAGGGTGGGCCAAGTCTGACAGGGAGCTTGGCTGAGAACCTGAGAACTTCAGGCTGCCTCCCAGCCCATCCTGCAGCTTCAGCTTTGCTAGAAAGTTCCCTCCTCTCCCCAGCTGGGAGGGAAAAGCCAAGTGAGGCCATGGGCCACTCTCTTAGCAGCCCTCTGGGCCCAGGCTGGAAGGGCGCCTTCCACTACCACTGAGGCAGGAGTTTTACCACAGTCCCTGGTGGCCAGGTGGAGACTCTCCCCACCTCCCACATGCCCCCCAGGTGAGCCTCCTTTGCTCTTAGAGGGTACCAGTTGCTTCCTTCCATATAAGGCCTGGGAGGGAAGCAGTCGGGCCTGCTGTGGTTGTCTCTGTGTGTCCTCAGGATGGCACAGGGTCAGCCCATGACCCTGCTGCTCTTGGTGGCGGCCACCTTGGGTCAGAAGCATTATGTCGAGGCTGGCTTGTCAGACTTCCGGCACAGCTATGACTGTGGGGTGCGGGGTATGCAGCTGGTCGTGTTCCCCAGGCCAGGCCAGACCATCCGCTTCAAGGTGCTGGGTGAGTGGTGCAGAAAGCAGGGAATGGGGCTGGGGGGAAACTGAGGCCTCCATAGTGAGCCCACAAGAGAGGGCAGGTGGCCAGTCTGCCACTGAAACCAGAGTCTAAGAGTCCCAGTTAGGCCCATCCACTCACCTCCATATGCCAAATAAAGAGGCGTGGTGAAGGCAGGGAAAGGAGACTGATCCCATGGCCGCCGTGGGAAGACAGCACGTCTGTTCACCTCCAGCCATCGTCAGAGGCGCCCACACTGGCTTCCGGTTCAATAGGGAGGATCGGGGGCAGGGAGTGCGAGCGGTGTGTGGAGTTAACACAGTCCCGGGTCCCAGGAATGGCCTGGTTGACCACTAGCTCAGTCTTGGTCCTTGAAGGAGCTCTGGAGAGATTGTCATCACTTTGTTCCTGGGACAGAACAGGAACGAGGTGGTCTCCTGAGTTTTTGGCTGTTTGTTTTAAGATGCTAAGAAGAAGGCATTGCCTGTTTGAGGAGCAGTTTGCCTTCCACACAAGATCGTTACCTGTGAGTCTTCTCTTTTCTCCTGCTAAGGGACTGCAGCAGAGACTAGCTCAGATCAAAGGGCACAGATACAAAGTTGGGGGACTTTTTCTTTTTCCTTCATCAGTTGTAGGACTTGAACTCAGGGCCTGAGGTGCTGTTCCTGAGGGTTTCCACTCAAGGCTAGCACTCTACCACTTGGAGCTCCAGTTCCACTTCTGGTTTTAGTTATTTGAAGATAGAAGTCTCAAGGGGACTTTTCTGCCTGGGCTAGCTTTGAACCGTGATCCTCAGGTCTCAGCCTCCTGAATGGCTAGGATTACAGGCGTGAGCCACCAGTGCCTATAACTCATGGGACCCAGCAAAGGCACCTTTTAAGTTTCCTCTTAGATAAAGGGGGTGGGGAGGAGAGGGGCCACTAGGGCAGTGCATCCCATGAACAGGAATCACCTGGCCAGATAGAGGGGCTGGTTCTGAGGAGAAAAGGCCAGACCCTGCATTTCTAACCATATCCCGCTCAAGCGAGGCTGCTGGTTCACCAGCGATTCCGAGGCAGGGCCCTGGTGGACATGCCCACTGTGGGTTTGAACTGGAGATTCACATCAGCAGTTCATAAGCTGTGTGCTGCTGGGCAGCTGGGCCTGACCTCTCTAAGCCTGGTCTGCAAGTGAGGCATGCTGATCTATGGTGTTTCTATGCGCACTAAAGAGGAAGGCACCCCTGAAGGTACCATGGCTGCTGTGGGCTAACAAGATGAGTGAGAAGCAGGCAAGTGTCTCTAAGTAACGTCAGCAGACAAGCTCAGTTCCTTCACAAACAAAGCAGGGGGCAGGAAGGTGGCTCAGTGGTAGAGCGCTTGCCTTGCATGCATGAGGCCCTGGGTTCGATTCCTCAGCACCACATAAGCAGAAAAAGCCAGAAGTGGTGCTGTGGCTCAGGTGGTAGAGTGCTAGCCTTGAGCTGAAGAGCTGAGGGACGGCGCCCAGGCTCAGAGTTCAGGCCCCACGACCAACCAAAAACAAACAGGGCAGGACTGGAATCCTCATTCTTCATGGCGGGCACCTGAGGAAGCTCAAGCACATCTCAGCGGCCTCCACCACAGGATCCAAGCCAAAAGAAACCATTGATGAGCTCAGCCCATTTGCCTGGAACTTGATGGGTCCTTGCTCCACCCCAGCCTGAGAACCAGCCTGCTATCTGGATGCTGGTGGCTCACGCCTGTAATCCTAGCTATGCAGGAGGCTGAGATCTGAGGATTGCTGTTTGAAGCCAGCCTGGGCAAGAGACTCGTCTCCAATAAACCTGCCAAAAAAGCTGGAAGTGGAACTGTGGAGCCCAACTTAAGTGAGAAAGTTAAGTGGGAAAGGCTCTCAGTTCAAGCTCCAGTACTGACACCAACCCCCTTCCTCCTCTAACAACCAAAAAATCCCAGCCTGCCTCTCAGCTGCACTGTCCCAGTTAGAAAGATCTATGAGCAGCCCCATCCCCTGAGAGGGATGCAAACAGACCAGGAGAGAGAGGAGGTTTGCCCAGGACCTCGCTGCCGCAAGCTAGAAGCAAAGCTAAGGCTGGAATGGAGTGTATGTTGGGGGCGGGGGGGGGGTCCCTTCAGCTGAGTACAGCAGCCTCTAGCTTCGCCCTTCAGTGCCTCACATCCCTCCCTCCACCCTCTCTCCCTTCCTCCTCCCCAGATGAATTTGGAAACCGCTTTGAGGTGAATAACTGCTCCATCTGCTACCACTGGGTCAGCTCAGAGCCCCTGGAGCCAGTGGTCCTCTCGGCTGATTACAAAGGCTGTCACGTGCTGCAGAAGGTAGGGGGGCCCACTGCTGGGGGAGGTGATGGGGGACACAGAGGGGTACTTGGCTAACATAGCCCCTCCCCCACTGAGGAGGAGGAGGAATCTCAGACTGGGTATAAATTGGTGGGCCACAGAGATTAAGTCTGGGCCGGGCCACAAATCCAGCTCCCTGCCTAATAATCCCGGAGTTCCTTCTGACCCCTCATCTTACCTGGGCGCCAGGTGAGCTGACCAGCTGCGTCTCTATGTGGCTCTCACCTACAGGATGGCCGTTTCCACCTGAAGGTCTTCATACAAGCTGTGCTGCCCGATGGCCGGCTGGGCACAGAGCAAGTTGTCACTCTGATCTGTCCCAAACCTGAGCCCACCAGGACCCTGGACCCTAACCTGACACGGCTTACAGTGTCTGCACCCCCTGCCCCTCAGACTCGCCCCCGTCCTCCGAGTGCTCACCAAGCCCTACCCAGCACATCGTTCTCAGAGTACAGCTCCACGCCTCCAACTCCTCCATCGTCACCATTTCCCACACCAGAATCTGAGTACCCCTCCATGTCTCAGACCCACTGGGGTCTCCTACTGAAGGACCAGGCAACAACCAAGCCATATCACACAGGTTTGTAGGACTTCTCGACGTCTGGAGCCTTTGTCTGGGCTCTGGAAAGCCATCTGTTCATTCACTGCCCTGTCACCCGTCCTAGGTACCCATCTGCCCCGGAAGTGGTGCCATGTGACCTCTGGGCACATCCCCTGTATGGCAAGAAATTCTTCCAAGGAAGCATGTTGGCAGGCTGGCTGCTGCTATGATGACACCAGAGAGGTGCCCTGTTACTATGGCAACACAGGTACACCCTCCCCCATCCAGTGCAGACCCGGTCCCTTAGACCCTGCTGTGACAACAGGTACTTCCTGCACCTGCCGAGCCAATTCATGGTAGTTCAGGAGTTCCTCACAGTGGATCAGAGACCCCAAGTCCCCCACCCCCAAGTTTCTAGCCTGCCCTCTAACACCTACTCCCCAGAAAACTGCTACAGATGAACCTTTATGCGCATCTTGACTTTTAGATCATTGCAGGTTTGGAGGACAAACACGTACACACAGGCACTGACACTGGGCTCAAACTCAAGGCCTCATGCTCTGGCTTGGCTTTTTCTTCCCAAGGCTAGCGCTTGAGCCACTCCCCTTCTGGCTTTTTTTCTGGTTAATTGGAGACAGAGTCTCATAAACTTTTTTCCTTCCTGGGCTCACTTCAAACGGTGATGCCCAGATCTCAGCCTCCCGAGTAGCTAGGATTACGGGTGTGTGCCATGGGTGCCCAGCTACTTCGCTTCTTTTTGTTCCATGGAGGGGAAATCAGCCCTGATGGGGATTTGCCAGGGCAACGCTGCTCTAAGGGGGCAGAGCGTGTCCAGGTGTCTCAGCTCCCCAGGCCATGACTTACGTACTGATTTTCTCTCAGCCCATCCCTGTCTCCATGCTGGATGGACCCTGAGTCCCAAAGCCCTGATCTGCCTCTCCCCTCTTCCTTTGTCCCAGCTACCATTCAGTGTTTCAGAAATGGCTACTTCATCGTGGTCCTGTCCCAAGAAATGGCCTTGGCACACAAGATCACACTGGCCAACATCCGCCTGGCCTACGCCCCCACCCACTGCCGCCCCATCCAGAAGACCAGCGCTTTCTTGGTCTTCCAGGTCCCTCTCACCCAGTGTGGCACTACAACCCAGGTAGGAGCAGGACCGGGAGGGGGTGGGGGCGAGCGGGGGGGGGGGGGGGTAGGGGGAAGGGCTGCTGCAGAGACCCCTCCCCTGGGAGAGCCTCATGGCTGCCTCCTCCCCCAGGTGATTGGCAACCAGCTCATCTATGAGAACCAGCTGGTGTCTGAAATCCATGTCCTAAAGGGGCAACATGCTTCCATCACTCGTGACAGCACCTTCCGGTGAGTGGGGGAACCCTTCTCAGGCCAGGCCGCTGGGGGTGGCCGCAGGAGAGCTGAAGCCAGTCATGGGGCTTAGGGTCTAGGTGCTGTCCCAGAGCGCTTTTGCTTAAGGCTAGCGCTCTACCACTCTGAGTCATAGCTCCACTTCCAGTTTTCTGGTTAATTGGACATGAATCTCTTCCTGGACTTCCCTGCTGGGGCTGGCTTTGAACCGTGATCCTCAGATCTCAGCCTCCTGAGTAGCTAGGATGACAGGTGTGGGCCACCAGCGGCTAGCTGGCTTTGAACTTTTTTTTTTTTTTTAATTTCCCTTTTATTTTTTATTTATTTATTTATTTATTTTGGTCCGGTCGTGGGGCCTGAACTCTGGGCCTGGGCGCTGTCCCTCAGCTTTTCAGCTCAAGGCTAGCGCTCTACCACCTGAGCCACAGCGCCACTTCCGGCTTTTTACTTTTTGCTTATGTGGTGCTGAGGAATCGAACCCAGGGCCTTGAGCATGCAAGGCAAGCGCTCTACCACTGAGCCACCTTCCCAGTCCATGGCTTTGAACTTTTTGACCAGTGACAATGTGCCTAACCTGAGCCTGAGTTTCCTGCCTTAGAGAATTGGCTATTTTAGCTTTGGGGTGTACAAGGTCTCTGCTTGGTGCTGCATGAGAGTTCAGGGTTTAGGAGGCCACGTGTATTTTGCTTTGAAGCACAGAGTGCTTATAGCCAGGAGATGGGCCACAAGTCTCATGCTTTAGATCCTTGATCTAAAGCCCAGCATGAGCAGCCAGAATTCAATTAGCAGTCTGGGATTCCCAGAGTGTGGGAGACAAGGCAAACGGCTGTAGCCTGACGGGACTAAGCAAGACCCCACAGATGTCAGGTGGCAAAAGGCCAAAGTCCTTCAGAACTGGGTACAACTTCTCCAGCTCTATAGCCCTGTGGCATCAGGCCTCCACCTGGAGATGCTAGATACTGTATTGCAGACCATAGACAAAGACAAACCTAGACCCCGATGCATTAGCTTGTGGTCTTGCACAATTCCCTCCACAGCAATCAGAGGGAGGAAACTAGAGGCTTTGGTTAAATGATTGACTTTCCTTCTGGTCCCATGACCTTTAAAGAACACGATGTACGTTCAGATCTGTACAGGCTCAATAGCCAGGTTGCAAAGGCCTCAAAGGGCAAAACAAAGACAGATGCAGAGAGATGCTAGCCCCCCCCCCCCCCCCGACCCCGTGGCCTTGCTCCTGTAGCACCCCTGTCCCTAGACAGGGGCCTGGCATGATGAGCTGAAGCCTGGCCAGACCCGGTGGGCAGAGGACGGGGTGAGTGCTCGGCCCCTCCCCCTGGTCCTTGTGTAGAGCCAATCCTTTCCTAGAGGACTGCCGTTGGATTGCATCCATCTGGTTGGGGGATGATTGGTGGAGCTGTGGCCGTCTTCTTCCCCCATCCCCTTGCTCTTGGACTTCAGGCTTCACATCCGCTGTATCTTCAATGCTGGTGACTTCCTGCCAATCCAGGCGGCCATCTTCCCACCCCGATCGCCTGCCCCAGTGGCCCAATCCGGTCCCCTGCGCCTGCAGCTGCGGATTGCCAAGGGTATGGCAGTCGTGCTACTGTTTTTCTCCCTGCTCCTCTTTTCCAACGCTCAGCCTGTCCCAGGCTCAAGGCCTCCCTCCTTGCAGACCAGACTTTCAGCTCCTACTACAGAGAGAAGGACTACCCACTCGTGAGGCTGCTTCAGGAGCCCGTCCACGTGGAAATTCGGCTGCTGGAGAGGACAGACCCCAACCTGGTCCTGAAGCTGCACCAGTGCTGGGCCACTCCCAGCCCCAACCCCTTCGACCGTCCCCAGTGGCCCATCCTGACCGATGGGTGAGTGGCAGCAAGTGGTCCTGGGGGTCCCCCTGCCCTGCCTGTCTTCTGCATGGGGGCGGAGCGGGTGGGGGAACGCTACCCAACTCTCCCCCACAGGTGTCCCTTCAAAGGTGACAGCTACAGAACCCAAATGGTGCCCTTGGACAAGACAGAGGCCTTCTGGTCTCACTATCAACGGTTCACTGTGGCCACCTTCACCCTCCTGAATGCCAGCTCTGAGCAAGCCCTCAGGGGAAAGGTAAGAAGGAGGGATGAGCTGGCTCCCAAATCCCATCCCTTCAGTACCCTGGGGACAAGTGACAAAGGGCCCAGGATGGGGACTGGCTGTCAGACAACAATGAGAGCCAGAAGACAGGAAACACTGACGTGGCTACAATCAAACCTAAATCTCAGCATTGTGGTGGCGTTCTAGGGCAGCCTCACTTCTGATTCTAGAAATGATAGTGTGTGCTACATTAGCTTCTGCTTTTTGAGTTTTTCTATCCCTAGAAACTTCTCCTGAAGGTAAAACTGGATAAACCGGGAGTACGGTTAGGTTTTCTATGTAACCCACAAAATATCACTAAAGGCAACACACTAGGACTGGAGAATCCTGGTTGATGGCACAGTTTCCGTCAGTCAGGCACACAGATCTAATTTTAAATCCCTGCCCTGTGACTCCATCCGATGTAATCTAGCCAGGTCTGATGGTTCATGCCTATAATCCTAGCTACTCAGGAGGCTGAGATGTGAGGATCCAAGTTTGAAGCCAGCCTTTTTATCTCCAACTAACTAGCAAAAACAAACCCCGGAAGCAGAGAGCTGGCTCAAGTACTACAGCACCAGCCTTGAGCAAGAAAACCAAACCAAGGACGCAGAACCCTGAGTTCAGGCCCCAGTACTAGCACATTTTAAAAAATGTAGATTATTCCCACTTGTAGGCCCCGTGTGCGGCTCCTGAGTTGAGAGGTGCTGGCCTGCTGGAGCAGGGACACCCTCGGGTGGGACCTGCTGGTTGCTAGGTCCCAAATTTGGGAGCAACACATGGAGCAAGCAGAGGCTGCCATCCCAGTCAGCACATCCAGGTGTTTGCCTGTCTGCCTGGTCAGCAGCAGGTCTGCCTGGTCCCAGCCCTCAGTGCCTCTGCCCAGTGGTACTGAGCCAGCCTCCTGCAGACCCCCTTCCTCCTGCCAGGTGTACTTCTTCTGCAGCGCCTCTGCCTGCCATCCCTCTGGGCTGGAGACGTGTGTGACTGTGTGCCCGGAGACTACACGTGAGTCTGGGGTAGGAGGGTGGTGTGTGTCCTCTAATTCCAGCCACAGGCCTACCAAGGCCTAGTTTATGGGCCATGGACAATTGAAAATATCCACTCTCTTTCCCCCCTTTCCCCCCCCACCCGGGGAACAGGCCGGCGTCGATCTCCAAGTCATCATAACATTACCACCAAGGTGCTGGACATCGTGAGCTCTCCAGGAGCTGTGGGCTTCGAAGGCCCTCTTAGGCTCCAACCCCCAGGTATTATCAGAGCTTACAGGTGGGCCCCTGGCTGACAAAACAGGGAGGCTCAGGCCATTGTGAGCACACGATGGAGTAATTGCTGTCCCCTGAACTAAGCAGACAGCCTCAGGCGTGCAGAAAAGCAGCTTCCTGTCAGGGGAGGCTGGAAAGTAGACATGGGGAGAATCACCTGGCTGTGCCTAGCCTAACACTTCACCCTCTGATCTGCAGGCTCCAGCAGGACCTCTAACCCCAGTCCTCTACTGTGGGGACTCTTCTTGCTGCTGGCTGTGACTCTGGTCCTGGGAGTTGGCCTCTTTGTGGGGTTAAGCCAGGCCTCCAAGAAGCACTGGGAAGGCACCAGAAGGTGAATGGGCTCAATAAACCATTGTTTCAAACACACCTACGCAGGCATTGATTTGTAAATCCTAGAACACAATTGTTTTTGGATTTGTGCAGGTACTGGGGCTTGAATTCAGGGCCGCCTGGGCAATCATGGTGGGCACAAGGGCTCTCCCTCCCACCTTCACCTTTTTTGCTCAAGGCTGATGCTCTACCACTTGAGCCACACCTCTAGTTCTAGTTCTTTGCTGGTAAATTGGAGGTAAAAGTCTCAAACTGGTTTTGAACCACAATCTTCGGATCTGTCTCCACTCAGTAGCTAAGATCATAGATGTTAACCATCAGTGCCTAGCTTTGTCTGTACTCGTGCTGGGGCTTGAACTTGGGGACCCTGCACTCACTTGGCTTTTTTCATGATAGGTGCTCTATTACTTGAGCCATACCTCCATTCCCACAACTGGTTGAGAAACTTGTTCCTTCAATCTAGTTCTGCTCTTTTGACAACTCCTCCATTACAAATAGACATGCACCTACCCCATAACGTCACAACACAATGGAGCTGAGAAATTCCTCCTGCCTGGTATAGTAGGAAGTGTAGTACACATGCGTGTGCGTGATGGTATGAGCATCCCTGTACATAGTGACACACAGAACACTGCACTTCTAAGAAATGACTATGGAGCTGACTGATATGTTTCCTATGCCCTGCTTTTTACCATTAGAGTATACTCCTGCTTTCATAAGTTCAAGAAAGGGCAAAGTGTTATGAGAATGGCAGTCCTATCTATTTAATGGTAGCCTCACAGTCCTATCTATTTAATGGTAGCCTCACACATCTGTTGACTTGGGCTTGAACTCAGGGCCTGGGCACTGTCCGACAGCTTTTACCTTCTCAAAGCTAGTGCTTTACAACTTGAACTACAGCTCCATTTGTCTTTTTGGTGGTTAATTGCGAGATTGAGTCTCACAGCTTCAAACTGTAATCCTCAGATCTCAGCCTCCTATGAGCGCATCAAGAGACCCCGTGGAGAGTAGCAACCTACTCACGTGTGTAAAACTGCTGATCCTCTGATGATGGGATGGCTTAAGGATGCACTCTTGGCATTGTTTCTGTGCAACTCCTTAGTGAGGCCTAGTCCTTGGTGGTGTTGGCTGTCTCCCAGGGCTGGAGGCCGGATGGTTTGCCTCTGAGCACACGTCTGCATTTCAGGAAGAGGAGCAGCCTGGGGCAGAAAGGCTAGCAGCTGGGAAATGGGACTCTGGCAGAAAGGCAAGCCAGGCAAGGTTTCTCAACCTCCCCCAGACACAGGGTTTTGAAGGGGCATCCTCAGGGCACCTGTGGGGTTGACCTCCTGGGTGAGAAGCCAGAGTCCAGGGGGAGAACCTGAGCTCAGGGTCAGCACCCAGACCCTGGGTTCTAGTCACACCACTTTTGATAACCATTGACCCAAACACCACTGACTGATGCTGAAAACCCCCAAGGATGGTTTTGTCCTGCTGCTTCTAAGCCACGCGGCCAGTCCAGGATGGGTCTGCAGCCCCGAAAGACCTGATAATTCAGCTCCATCCTCTTTGTCTGGACAGAGCCACCCTGGAGTTTTCATTACCCAGATACTTGCTGTGGGAGTGAAGCAACACTCTCCTGTGCGTCTGCCTTCCATCCATTGCTAGCCCTGGCCAGTCCTGCCCAGTTTCCTGCTTGGACAGTCTGCAGGGTTGGGGTGAATAAGTGAGGTTATCTAGTGAGGCTGACTTGCTCTTGGGGGTTAGGTTTCCAGTTCCATAACACCTGTTCTCCAGGAAGAACCCTGTGTTCCATGGGTACAGCATGCTTTGTTCCATAGATGCCCATTGGAGTCTGTGTGACAGGAGTAGATGTCTTGCATCATTTTCTATTACTTGTAATAGATACAGTCCCTAAATTTTAACTGAGATTGTTTGATGCCTATTGAAAGGAAGGCATATCTAGTGTTATGGAGTGCAATTTTTAAGCTAATTATAATATACTATCTTCTTAGAATAAATTCATAGGTAGATATGCGGGTGAAAACCCACATCCCTTATGCATGCTGGGCACTGGAACTGTGGGTATCTGCTGCCCACAGCAGATATCACACTAAAGCTCTGCCTATCCGAGCAGAAGGCAAGCAGCTTTAGTCCTAAAATAGATCTCTGATTAGATTTTTTCTGTCTTTTTTTTTTTTTTTTTTTGCCAGTACCAGGGTCTGAACTTAGGGACTCATAACTTGCTTGATTGGCTAGTGAGTCATACCTCCAGCCTGGCTTTTTTTGCTAGTTAACCAGTCTTATGGACTTTTCTGCCCAAGCTGGTCTCAGAGATTCTCCAGATCTCAGCCTCCTGAGTAGCTAGGATTACAGATGTGAGCCATAAGCACTGTCTAGTTATGTGTCTTTACAGCCATATCTTGTGAAGTGCCCTTCGCATTTTAAATCCATTTCTTGTCTGTAAAGAACATTCACAAATCAAGGGGCCAACATCCTCAAAGTTCCTATTGATCAAACATTGGGGTGTTTTATTATGGGATTCTTTTAAGAAAATGTCACTCATGTTTTACCTTTGAATATGGCAAAGACCATCCCTGCCCAATACCATCACAAAAATGTTTCCTTTTGTAATATGCTCTTGGGACATGCAAATATTTACTTTCAAGTGTGTACAGGTGCGTGGATTGGTTTTGTTGGTGGCAATGAGGCTTGAACTCAGCCTCAGGATGGCTCAGTAGTAATAGTAACTCTGCTACTTGCACCACAGCTCCACTTCCAGCTCTGTGCTGGTTACTCTTCAAAGACTTGTATACCCAGGCGGGCCTCTGAGGATCACAGCTTTGGACCTTGGTCCTCAGATCTCTGCCTCCTGATAACTAAGGATTATAGACATGAGCCACTGGTGCTTGGCTGATACATGATTTTTTGATAACTCTAATTGATACTTAAAGTACACATAGGTTTTGGCAACACATCCATATCAAAGAATCCTGTGTTCAGAAACAAATGTAAAAGCACTCAAATAGATGGGTACGTGTGGCTCACATCTGTAATCCTACTCAGGAGGATGAGATGTGAGGATCAAGGGTGGAAGCCAGCCTGGACAGGAACTCCAGGACTCTTTTCTCCAATTAACCACCAAAACGCCGGAAGTGGAGGTATGGCTCAAGTGGTAGCTCACCAGCCTTGAGCAAAATAAGAGGCAGCACCCAGGTCTTGAGTTTAAGTCCCAATAGGGGCACAAAAAATCCACAACTAATTAAATGGTTGATTGCAGCACTAGGTTTTATGCTCTCCTGGGAAGAAAGCAATCTTTTTTGGGGGGGTGGAGGGTGGTCCTGGGGCTTGAACTCAGGATCTGGGCAATGTTCCTAAGCTTTTGTCTCAAGGCTAGCACTCCATTACTCGGAGGTTCAACTCCACTTCTGGTTTTCTAGTGGTTAACTGGAGATAAGTCATGGACTTTCTTGCCCAGGTTGGCCTTGAACCATGATCCCCACATCTCAGCCTCCTGAGTAGCGAGGATTACAGGAGTGAGCCACTGGTGCCCAGCTACAATCTAACCTTTCATGTACCCACTATTAAAATTTTGCTTGAGTTTTGTGTAACCCTCTCACTACCACCCCACTGTGTGAGCAAGCATCTGGGCCTGTGACAAGCAGAGCCAGACATGATGGGGATAATAGCCCACTTCTGCTGACCTGTGGCAGGAAGCAGAGCAGCTCACGGCCCATCAGGTTTTGTCTCTTCCGGCCTCTTGGGCTACATGGCACCCAGTCATATCCCCTGCTTCCACCTCCACCCCTAACTTGCACGTCCTTACACTGTGCACAAGATCACATTCATTTCGGTGCTTTTGCCTTACTTAAGGGAGAGGAGTAAATACTTCAGAGCCTAACTGCTTAGCTGAAATAGATCTTAACTCCTTTTCCAGCATGGCTGCCCCTGCCATTCCTACATCACTGTCTCATGTGACAGTGCCACTTCCATTCCGGCAGTGAAGGACCAGACACAGGATCAGTGTTCAGAAATAAAATGAGCCAGGCACTGGTGGCTCATGCCTGTAATCCTAGCTACTTAGGAGACTGAGATCTGATGATCAAGGTTCAAAAAGCCAGCTCGGGCAGGAAAGTCCGGGCAGGAAAGTCCGTGAGACTCTTATCTCCAATTAACTACCAGAAAACCCGAAGTGGAGCTGTGGCTCAAGTGGTAGAGCGCTAGCCTTGAGTTGAAGAGCTGAGGGATAGTGCTCAGGCCCAGAGTTCAAGCCCTACAACCAAACAAACAAAAAAGACCAATTATTTTAAAACAGGTTTTAAGTCACTGTTGAAACTAATATGGGTGGGGGAGGCACGTGGAGAGGACAATTATAAAAACAAAACCAGGGGCTGACTCAAGGTGGTAAAGCGCTTATCTTGCATGCATGAGGCGCTGGGTTCTATTCCTCAGCACCACATAAGCAGAAAAAGCCGGAAGTGGTGCTGTGGCTCAAGTGGTAGATCGCTAGCCTTGAGCTGAAGAGCTGAGGGACAGCGCCCAGGCCCAGAGTTCAGGTCCCACAACTGACCAAAAAAAAAAAAAAAAACAAACAGCTGTCCAGGTGCTGATGGCTCACGCCTGTAATCCTAGCTCCTCAAGAGGCTGAGATCTGAGGATCAAGGTTCAAGCCAGCTGGGACAATAAAGTCTGTAAGACTCTGATCCCCAAATAAACCCCAAAAAGCCAAAAGTGGAGCTGTGGCGCAAGTGGTAGAATGCTAAGCCTTGAGCAAAAATGCTCAGGGACAATGCCCAGGCCCTAAGCTCAAGCCCCTGTACAGTACATACAAACACATGAAGAAAAACTGTTCTGGGATCTTCTAGAGAATCAGAAGACCTTGACATTCTGCTTGGATGAGTACAAGTCCTCCAAACTAAGCCCAGAACCTGCCAAAGGCAGGAAAAGTGGAGATGCTTGTGCCTAGCTGAGAGTCCATGGACTGTGCTCAGTGCAAGGAGGAGAAACATTTTCACTGCAAGAAACTCCCATGGCAAGGAGGAGTTAAAAGGAAATCTCACTGCTCTTGGTGCTGATGGGATGATTATAAAAGACAAATGTCTGCCATCATCCTTCCTCTAGGTACAGTCCAAATTCCTAAGATGAGGGGGAGAGAAGAGGGGACCCTCAAAGGTTTAACATGAGGAAAAAACCCTCCAGGGCTGAATTTAAAGTGACCTCTGGTTGTAGACAGAAGCAAGTACAAATCCTGTATGAAGAAACTTCACTTCAGCCAGTTTCAAAACATTCAAGTGGTAGAGCACTAGCCTTAAGCAAAAAAGTCAGGGGCAGAGGCCAGGACCTGAGTTCAAGCCCTAGGGCTGGCAAAAAAAGAAAAACTTCGAAGACACCACTATAAACCCACCAGACTGGCAAAATTATAAAGTAAAAAAAAATTGTGTGTGTCAGTACTGAGTCTTGAACTCAGGGCTTGAATACTGTCCCTTAGCTTTCTCACTCAAGGATGGTGCCCTACCTCTTAAGCCACAGCTCCACTTCCTGCTTTTTGGTGGTTCCTTGGAGATAAAGAATCTCACAAGACTTTTCTGCCCATGCTGGCTTTGAATCTAGATCCTCAGATCTCAGCGTTTCTAAGTGCTGGGAAGTTCTGGAGACAGAAGCACCCTATTGCTGAGAATCAGAATGTCAAGACACTGATAATTGTATCTTGTTACCTAACATTATAGCAAGCTTTCTCTCAGGTCAGTAGTCTAGAATAACCCAAGCACAGAAACATGGTTTATAACCACAAAAGGGATAAAACCAAAACAACAACTCTGACGCTTACTAACAACAGAACATTATCTTCCTATAATGGCGTTTGGGACAATGATCACTTGTAAGGTGAGGCTTAGACCCCAGCCCCCTAATTATGTCTGAGGAAGGACTGGCTTCTGTGAATGCAATGCAGCAATTTGGTATGGGCCACACCACATACTGCGCCAGCTACACTTAGTTCCTAGACCACTTCAGATAAGGTGCTTAAAAGTACAACCCGAAACTGGGAGAGAGTGGAGAAAGGGTGACACTGTCCAAAAAGAAATGTACTCATTACCTCACTTATGTAACTGTAACCCCCGCTTACATTACCATTATAACAACAGTAAAATAAAAAAGCACAGCCCGCTGGCCAGTCTCCAAGTCCAGCACACTGCTAGGGCCATGCAGGACGACACATCTGCAACTTCGATCTCAAAACAACACTGACCCAGCACCTGTTGTGAAGTGTTTCACACTTGTCTTTGCTTGTACAGTGAACGAACAGCAGCTACCGGTGCCAATACAGGTAACTCAATAACAGTGAGTCAAAGGAAAGCAGACCGAGCAGTTCCATTTATACAAAGTTCAAAAATTAGTTAAAATATATATATACATTACAGGTGCGAGCTATCAACACCCACCCAGCCCAACCTAGATTTTCTTCCAACTGCTTTGTGTCCTTAAAGCCTAAAGACAGGTCTGTGGGTGAGAAGGCACTGAAGTCAAAGCTTCACAGCACACGTGTCCACGGCAGGGGCCACTCAGACACTGTTCAGCACCACTGGCTACCAGTGCAGAGCAGGGGCATCAGTAGCCAACATTTCTGTATGCTCTCTACACATATTCATTAGCTCAGGCAACTAAAAAGCCCTATCAGGTAGGCGCCAGAAAGGTCCTTTTCAGACACAGAAGTTCAGACACAAAGGCACAACACAGAAAGCTGCAGAGCTAGAGAGACTCTTGTACTGCACTGCCCCCAGGTGACTGCTTATATTAGTGCTCCAAGTTCAAGCATAAGATAGATGACCCCAGAGACCTGGGGTTTAATCACCCCAAGGCTCCCCTGGAGCAGAACACAGTAAGCACCGATTCCATCTTCAGGCAGCCCTTGAGAATGTGCATTAACACAAAACACTAGAAACCAATGGTTTCTGTATTGTGCAAGCCCTGAGCCAACTGCACTCCACAATAACCCCAGGCCATGCCATCAACCCCTAGGTTCACAGCCCCAGTACTGCCAAGAAAGAAAAAAATCCCTTAGGGTTGGACTCGGTAGCTCATGCCTATAATTCCAATTACTCAGGAAGGAGAGATTGGGAGAGGCTAGCCCAAAAAGTTAGTTGAGACTCCATTTGAACAAAGTAAGTTGGGCATAGTGGCATATGCCTATGTTGCCAGCTAGTAGGAAGCACTGATAGTAGGATGCTGTCTCTAGGCCAGCCTGGACAAAAATACGACCCTGTGTGAAAAATAAAGCAAAAGGGCTGGGAAGGTGGCTCAGTGGTAGAGTGCTTGCCTTGCATGCCTGAGGCCCTGGGTTCAATTCCTCAGCACCACATAAGAAAAAAGCCAGAAGTGGTGCTGTGGCTCAAGTGGTAGAGCACTAGCCTTGAGCTGAAGAGCTGAGGGACGGTGCCCAGGCCCAGAGTTCAGGCCCCACAACTGACCAAAAAAAAAAAAAAAAAGAAAAAGAAAGCAAAAAAGGTCTAGGGGCCTAGCTCAAGGAGTAGAGCAACACAGATCAGAAAAAATACATCAAGTTGACGGACAGAGTTAACTAGTACAATCACTCACACCCCTCGAATCACAGCTCCAAAGACTGGCAGCAGATTGGTGAAGTTTCTTGTGATGGAAGCTGAGAAAGCACCAAACTCTGTCTCAGAGCTCAGCCACTTCCAAGGGACTCCAAGATGTGCACTGCCATGGCCTTCCCAACAGCTGACACCTGGGCTGCGCTAAGGCAAGAGCCGCAAACCACTCGTCAGTACACAGTGGAGGTTTTCCTGCTCAAACTGGAAGAAACAAGGTGTGGAAGTTAAAATGCTTCTTCACTGCAAGGATCTCTGAAGTGTTCGCTAGCTTCTAGGCATGGGCGCCAGGGCAGGTAGAGCCAGCTCTGCTCACAGAACATGCCTGGAAGTCATGCACCAACAAACCCCACAGCTCCCCTCCCAGCACAATCTCCCCTGGATACTGACTCCCCCCGCCCCCCAGCATTCCATCAGGATGGCCCGTCAGTGGTTCTGAGCATGTATCTCCCTCCCTGGGCTACACGCAATGCCCACCACACTACACTGGCATCCATCCTGCTACACACATCTTGTTTTTTCCCTCCCATCTGCCACTCTCCTCTCCCTTGAGCTTCTTGTCCTTCAAGACTGTGTCCTTTTCCCTTCATTGGCCTTTCATGACCTGATGTAAAACAGCCACAGGAATCTACATTAACCCCTCCACACATATCTGTCACCTGAACTCTCAATTTCCTATTCACTGGCTGACTCTCCTACAACCAGTTCTGCATCAACTAACTGTATCAACTCCAGTCAGTAAAACCCTCTTTTTGGTCTTGGCCAGCTGGCAACAAGTCTCTTAACCATAGCAGTCAAAGAATCCTGATGGGCTCACAGCTCCTCAGCAGCAGGCCCAGGCCCAGGCCCAGGCTGGGATTCCTGGTAACCAGTGCTTGACCTACCCTTCCCCCCCCTTCCCCCACAAGCTCAGATCTCTGGTACAGACAGACACAGGGGGCTTATTGTTTTCTTTTTTTAATGAAACTATATCACTGCTTACAAAAACCTGAACAAGCCCTCTTGCCCGCCCGCTTCACAGTTCCCATGGCTCAGCCTGTGTCATGGGAACTGAAACAAAGGGAGTATGGAATAGCTGTCACCACCAGGGGAGGCTCCAGGTTCCAATCCTGAGCCTTTCTAGGATGACAGCTCCGCCGATGTCATGTCTGAGCCTGTGGAGCCTGGAGGCTGCATGGATGAGGGTGTTCCATGTCCCGTGGCTCTCAGGCCATTAACCAGACCAGAGTGAAATGGTATGAATGTTCCCACCTCACATCCCCCCTCCCCCAAAAAGGTGCCCCCCCACTCCCTTCCCCTCTAACTCTAACCCACTGCTGAGATGAGGCCCAGCTACTGTAAGAAGGCACAGGGCCTACAGGCTGTAGAACTTGAGGCTTCTGTCCATGCCGGTTGAAGCGATGAACTTGGCGTGGTGTCCGAAGGCCACCCCCGTAGTCAGGCCACTGTGCTCTGGGGAGAGAGGTAAGAGGCAGGTGTAAGAAGGCTTGTCCCTGTCTTCCTTTAGGGCTGGCAGTATGGAGCTCTAGGTGTCACCCTGCCAGTACTTAGCACACTGCACAGTACTGCTAGTTTATGTAGTCCCTGGCCAACTAAAGGACAGAATCCTGCTCACCGCTCCCCTCCAGTGCCCCAGCACCTGCACAAAGCAAGCACCCCACTCTTCACTGGCAGCATGAATGAGTATAGGAATGTCAGTCCCCCTTTTTGCCCGCGTTTTCTAGGTAACAAATTCATTTCAGCTGAAAACCCTGGTGTTCATTTTGCTGGTTTATGCTTAGCTGTAACTTCTTGCTTGTAACTGGAGAGGCCTATGAGCTTCTTGGTCCTCAAGAGGCTCCAACCCCAGGGCAACTGGGCCCCAGAGAACACTGGGCCAATGACAGCTGAGGCTAAGCAACCTTCCCTGTGGGATCAAATTCCTTCTAGATTTCAGATGACATGTGGAACCCACCAGCTCCCCCTGAAAGCCTGCCCAGGCCCCCTAGGCTGCCACTCTACCCAATGCAGCTCCAAAGCACAACTCTGGACCTAATGTGGAGCTGAAGCCATGGGCTTCATAATTGGGCTCTGACTCCTTTGGAAGACAGATACACTGAGCAGGGCTAGGAAAATATGAGGAGTGAAAAACAAACAAACTAGAATCTTGCCTGCAACCTGCTAATACATTTCATCACTAAAAGAAGCTAGCCTTTATTCAGCATCTAAATGGCTTGCTGCCATGCATGCAAGCTCCATACCATCAGCTGACACACTGCAGAGCCAAGAACCCCACGTTGAGGATGAAGCAGCTAAAGCTCTGAGGTCAAGACACAACCCCATGTTCACAGAACTGTAAAGTAGGAAATCTACTTAGGCACTGTAGTTGAGTAAATATTGTACTGAGCTCAAAGACAGAACATTTGCCTAGCACACACCAAGCCCCAAGTTCCACCCCAGCTACAAGAAGAGAGAAAAAGCAGCAGCCTGGGCAAAGCTATACCAAGCCCAGAGCTTCCCACAACCTTAGAAGCTCAGGGCCAGCCCTACCTGTAAAGTGAAGAATCTCTGTCCACTGTTTGCAGATGTAGATCTGGACATCTGTGCCTCCAAGGGCCAGGTAGGTGCCACTCTGGTCAAAGATCAGTGACTTCACCTGCCAGAACCAGAAAGAGAGATTAGCCCACAGGGAACAGGAAGTATGGGGCAACATGCAGAAGGAGCTAAGTTAGTTCAGCAAACAATCAATCAATAGGGAGAAGTGAACAAATGCTGGGGAGGGGCATACCTCAAAGTTGTTGTCCAGCTGCAACGTCTTGAAGTTCTTAAGCTTACGCAAGTCCCAAAGCTTGACAGAGGAGTCGTCAGCTGCTGTGGCCAGGTAGTAGCCATTCTCTGAGAAGGCGATGCTGGTGATAGGACCTGAGTGGCCAGGGAAGTTGGCCACATTGGTGCGCTCCTACAGGTGTGGGGTGAGTGATAAATAGGTCACCCACTGCTCAAGAGAGGAAAGGAAGCAAACTCCTACTTCTGAAGCCTGCATCATTTAGGAATGGTGTGGACAGCCCAACCCAAGGCCCACAAGCACACACCATAATATACCACACACAGCTACCCATAGCAACACCCCAAGAGCCTGATGCCATAATAATTAGATAATACTTCTAACCCTGAGCTCCAGATTAAGGTGTATCTGTGTCTCACCTTTAAGTCCCAGATCTTGATCTGAGAGTCCATGGTTCCTGTTCCAAAAATGAGCCCATCAGGGTGGAATTGCGCACAGGTGAGAGCTGTGGAGAAGGGAGATGACCTGTGCTCAGCATCCTCCAAGAGAGACTAACAGCAGCCAAGGCTGCCCCTTGTTTCCTATTGTACCCAGCAGCACTAGGCAGGTACAGTGGTCAAAGTGTTCTTCAAAACAAATGACAGACAGCAAACAAAAGCACCCAGCCTCTGAGGTAACTTACAGCAGCCAGAGGCCTCATCTGTCACCTTGGTTAGCACACGCCCCGTCTGGATGTCAGAGAAGGCCCAGTACTAAGAAAGAGAGACAAAGAAGCCAGTGAGAAAATGGGTCCCCAGAGTCTGGTGGCCTTCAGAGAGCTCATGGTATAGCAAACCCTGGCAAAGCTAGCTCCTCCCGCACAAAGTAAACTGTATCCCAGGAACTGGCTGTGGTCAACAAGATGCCCCTTCCTCCAGGAAGTTCCAGTTCAAGGACCTGGCTGGAACCGCACCTGGTCATCAGAGGAGCTCAGAAGATAGTCACCAGTGGCATGGAGACTGAGGCCTGTGACAGCGCTCTCGTGGGCGCGAACAACCTGGACACATGAGGTGTTCGGGACTGACCAAATCCGGATAGTGGCATCTGGAGAGGCAGAAAACACCAGTTCCTAAAAGAAAAGCCAAAAGACAAAACATCAGAGGCCAAGAAGAGAAATAGATTAAACAGTCTTGTACTAATGTAAGCTAACTTAACCAAACAAATGTAAGCTAATTTAAAAACAAAAACAAAACAGTCTTTCACACGGAAACAGGGATGGCCACAACCACAAACTGCTTCTCCCTTCAGCTCCATCCAGCCAGGAACCACCAAGGCAAACAATGCCTAAGAGAGCCAACCTGAAATGCTACTTTAAACGGTCAGGCAACATTAAGCTTTGTGGTGGCCTTGCCACCTGGTGGCAAAGAAGGTAACTACCACGGACAGGTACTTCCAACAGATTTCCATGGCTAGTGAAACTGAGGAATAGAATTCTTTATTTAGTTTGCCACGTGGAGCAGGTATTTCAGCGAGAGAGAACTTCCAGTGTTTACTTACCATTGTTTTGGTAAAAATATTTGGTTAGGAAGTTAAGTCACAAGATATAACTGCCATCTTTTTTTTTTTCGGGGGGGGGGGGGGGGGGGGGGGGTCCGGTCATGGGGCCTGAACTCTGGGCCTGGGCGCTGTCCCTCAGCTCTTCAGCTCAAGGCTAGCACTCTACCACTTGAGCCACAGCGCTACTTCCAGCTTTTTGCTTTTTGCTTACGTGGTGCTGAGGAATCGAACCCAGGGCCTCAAGCATGCAAGGCAAGCGTTCTACCACTGAACCACCTCCCCAGCCCCATAACTGCCATCTTTTGACAGTCAATTTGACAAAACGCATAACTACTACCACCAAGTAAACAGAAAAAGTTAATCTGAATGAAGTTTCAGTTTAATAAAAAATATGCTTGCTATTCTTCAATCTCCTACTACCCAAGGTCAAGAAAAAAGCATCGTTGTCATGCACAGACCAAACTGCCCTATAACTAAAACTCAAATTCCATGGAGATGATTAATCTGGCCTAATGAGCTCTTTTTATTCTGAAAGGTTATCCAGAGGTTCTCATCCTTCTGAAGCCACCTCAGTGTCAACAGTCAATGTTTAGTTTAGACCCCTTTCCCTGAAGGAAGCATGAATCTATCTTCCTCAGACATCTATCAGCTGTCTTCTGTAGTTTATATTAATGTTTCGATAAACACACCTTGTCAAATAGCATTGTGTCTCTCCTGCTGGCTTCAAGACTGCTGTCTTAGGACAGCCTTCATGGAGCGCAATCTCTGTACTGAAGAGGCCCATAAATACCCACTTGTAGTGAGAACTTCCTCTGCTTTACTTCACCAAAGAGACCCTAAGCCTCCGAGATAAGGTTCAGGAAAGATGAAGCACAGATGGCCAGGAGAACTCACCTGAGAAGGGTGAAACACCACACTGGTGACTTTCTTGGTGTGGCCTTTGAGAGTGGCCAGGATTTGCTCAGAACTCTTATCAAAGACAACAACGTTTTTATCTGCACCTCCTAGAGAAGACCCAAAAGAGACCAACCATCAGTACACTGATCCCTTTGCAGAAGAAGGTCATTCTGTTCCCAGGACCACAAAGAGGACCAAGCCCACAGACTCACCAGTGAGGATCTTGTTGGTATCGGAGGGACAGAGATCCAGGGCAAGGATCCCAGGAATGCTGGCACTGTGCAGCCCCTTTACAGAGAGAACCACGAAAAATCCAGTTATGGCCAAATGGAGGCAGACCAAAAAGCTATACAACTCCCCCACTTCCAATCATCTCCCCAGCCAGGCAAACAAGAGTGACTTTTATTCCTTATCTATTTAGTTTGGCTTTCTGCCTGGAGCCAGCAACTTGCTCATTGTATTACTGGGAAATGCAGAGCTAAGCAGGCAGACTGGCAATTCAGTATCCAAGATGAGGTACAAGTCCACAGCCCTCGACAGCTTTTCATTCACAACTCCCCATGCTACCTTTGTCTCACCAGACTGCTGGGAGCTTGTCTCCAAGTTAAGGGGGGCCCCAGCCACTTACCACGTGGGATGCCACCTGCCGGTATTTGCTGAGCTCTTCTGGCTTCACCAGCTCCTCAGGCACAGTCTTCCCTCTCTAACAAAATGCAATTCCCCCCAAAGAAAAGCAGCAATGAGTACCAGACTCAATGACACTCTCTTCCCCAAGAAGCCAAGTCTCCTCCAGCTCTGAAAGGACTTACCTTCTTACGCTCCGTGGTCAGCACAGTGGCCTTGTCTTGTAGCTGTGGGAGAAAAGTGGGAAGGCTCAATGTGAGACACATAATCGTGCCAGCACACCAGATGCTACCCACATCAGGATTTTCTCCCACATCACTGAGTTCTACGTTGAAGGTAAACACTTTTCTTTACCCTGGCCTCATATGAGGCAAGTGTTCAGGACTTATTTCACATAAGAGTAGCTGGAACCGCAAGGAAGAGAAGTCACCTGCCCAGTGCACAGAGGTAATAAATGGCACAGGGAAGACACCCTCCAGCTCGGTGAAACTCTCAGATTTATGCCCCATAGGTGAGAACTTGGATTCATGGGCACACCTGAGCAGCTCAGAAATACACTATCAAGCCCCATGAGGGAGGAAGGGCCCTAGGTTGGAATCAGAAGCCCAGCACTGTCTTCTACGCTATGTCTTTGAATCTCTGTCTCAATTCCTCATCCATAAAGATAAAAATTCCAAGCCGGCCGCGCCGGTGGCCCACCCTTGTAATCCTAGCTACTCAGGAGACTGAGATATGAGGATCTCGGTTCAAAGCCCGCCCAGGCAGGAAAAGTCCATGAAACTCTTATCTCCAGTAAACTGCCGGAAAACTGGAAGTGGCACTGTAGCTCAAGTGGTAGAGCACTAGCCTTGAGCTGAAGAGCTGAGGGTCAGTGCTCAGGCTCAGGTCCAGGGTTCAAGACCCATGACCGACAAAAAAAAAAAAATTCTATCCTAACAGGAAAAAACCATGAAACATAATGCAGTCTAGTATCTGCAAAGAACTCTCATCTGAGCAAAATGTATTGATTATCAGTAATTAAATTTCTCCTCCAGGCCTACAAAGGAGGTACTGTTGTTCCCATGTTAGAAGCAAGAGGAATGAGACACAGCAAGGTTGGCTAAATGAACAATAGGCATAAAGCTTATAAGCAACAGCACCAAAATACAAGTCTGGGCAACCTGGTCCCAGAATCCATCTCTGCTGTACTCCATGCTCTTCCCCACGCAGATTTATTATTGCCAATGGACCCAAGCCAGGTGATAAAAAGTGGGGTTCACGCCAGGTGCTGGTGGCTTACACTTGTAATCCTAGCTACTTGGGAGGCTGAAATCTGAGGATCGCAGTTCAAAGCCAGCCCAGGTAGGAAAGTCCGTGAAACTCCAATAAATCACCAGAAAACCAGAAGTGGCTCAAATGGTAGAGTGCTCGCCTTGAGCTGAAGAGCTAAGGGACAGCACCCAGGCCTAGAGTTCAAGCCCCCGACTGACCCAAAAGAAAAAAAAAAAGTGGGGTACACGACACTCCCACCATGTGAGAGCATGACTTACCTTCTGGATAATCTCGGGAGTCATTCCCACCAGCTCGCCCAAGTCCATGGGCTCACCTGCGCCCTGCAGAGAAAAGAGGCAAGGGTGAGAAACGCAAGAACACTGGAGACAAGGTGCTCTCCTGCTCTGCACAAGAAGAGCTATGTGGAACACTGCACACAAATGGCTGCTGGCAGGTGGGGAATACTCACCACAACACTGGGCTGTGAGCTCGGCACAGCTTGCGGCACGATGAGACCAGCTTGTGGTTTCAGAGTAGCCAGAGCTGCGAGAAAAGACAATGTTAGAAAGAAGCCGTTACGCAGCAGGGTCTATCGCGGGTGGGGACAAGCCGCACCTTCTCGGGCAGCAGTGACCTCCTTGGTGAGACGGGCGATCACACGGCAGGCAGCATCGTGCTGGTAGAGAGCGTGGGACAGCTCCTGGCGGGTCGTCTGCAGCTGCTGGCGCAAGGTAAAGCTGTGCAGCATGACAGCATCCTGGGAAGGGAAAGGTCACTGGGAGGGGGAAGGGGTCAGCCCCTGAGAAGAGATTGCCTTCTATGCTGAAACCAACCAGAGCTGTTCAGAGAACCAAGCAACACCCAGGGACCCTGGATGCAATGGCAGACAAACACCCCGAACTTCTGCCCCATACAAGTGAGCACACAGACACAAGTGGGAGCCGCCTCCCACTTTCTCTGATTTCCCAGCAAATAGTTATGTGTCACCTCTCTAAGAGTAACACTGCTGCCATTTTCACTATGTGAGGGACTAAACCAGATTCATTCATTCACTCATTCGTTCACTTATTTAGTGCTGGTACTGGGGCTTAAACTCTGGGCCTGAGCACAGTCACTTTTTAGTTCTGGCATTCTACCATTTGACTCACAACTCCATTTCTGGCTTTTTGGTGGTTAATTGGAGGGAAGAGTCTCACAGACTTTCCTGCCCAAGCTGACTTCAAACCTAATCCTCAGGTCTCAGCCTCCTGAGTAGCTAAGATTACAAATATGAGCTACTAGTTTCTTGACTTTATCCATTCACGTGCCAGGTGTTCCTATTAGGCATGAAAAAAAATCCCTAAAGTGAAAAGTTCCTATTTTCTTTTTTCCCCATAAAACCGAGAGACACGCATAATCTATTTTCTGTGGTCAGGAAAATCAGGACTAAGAGACTGAGCAGCATGTCTAGTCACATAGTTAGTAAGCAACAGAGCAAAGCTTGGAGCCCAGACCTGCATGATTTCAACAACCAGGCCCCTCCTGTGCTACCATCCTGCTCCTCAAACAAGAAAACAAAGCTGCTAAGAAAACAAGGGTACAAGCTGGGTGCCGGTGACTCACGCCTATAATCGTAGCTACTCAGTTATCTCCAATAAACCGCTAGAAAACCGGAAGTGGGGCTGTGGCTCAAGTGGTAGAGCGCTCGCCTTGAGCTGAAGAGCACAAGGACAGCGCCCAGACCCAGAGTTCAAGCCCCATGACCAAAAAAAAGAAAAAAGAAAACAAGGGTGCAACCAGATGCTGGTGGCTCAGGCCTGTAATCCTAGCAACTCAGGAGGGTAAGATCTGAAGATTGTGGTTCCAAGCCAGCCTGGGCAGGGAAGTCTGTGAGTCTCTTATCTCTAATTAACCACCAAAAGACCAGAAGTACAGCTATGGCTCAAAGTGGTAGAATGCTAGCCTTGAGCAAAAAAGCTCAGGGACAGTGTCCAGGCCCTGAGTTCAAGCCCTGGGACCAACACAAACAAAAATAAAAAATAAATAAGGGTGCAATTAAATGGTAGAGCACTTGCCTAGCATAAGCGAGGCCCTCGGTTTGGTCCCCAGTAGAAGAAATGGAAGAAGGAAGGAGAGTGAGGGACAGAAGGAAACAATGCTCCATTCTTCTAGCCCACAGGTGGCAGTCCAGTGATGCACTCTACTAGAGTGAGGAAGACAGAGTCTCTTCCAGGAACTCACCCACTCATCCTGCAAGGCTTTCAGAATGGCTGGGATGCTGGTAGCAGAGGGAGGTTTGGGCCGGATTGGGTGAGCAACTGCCAAGAGAGGGAAAAAAGGTATGAAGAACCACATGACCCAGACTCATCCCATCCCCTACTGCCTTTCACTTTAGCCACTGAGAGCCATTATCAGCTCCTGCATGAGACCAGCTCCACCTGCCACCCTCCCAAGCTGAGCAATGATGGCCCTCAGTAGGCACCTTTGATGTCAATGAGCTGCTCCTCCGAGAGAGGCTGGTTGTTGATAGGGTCTGTACCATTCTCTGCAATGTACTTCTCAATGAGCCGCCGCTCATACACATGATTAGAGACAGGGGACACACATGGATGCTCTGGCACTTCATTGGAAACTGCAGAGGAAAGCAGGTAGTGAGCTTACGGGGAAAAGGAAACTTGGGCCTAGAGGATTCTTCATCTGGCCCTAGAATGCTTTCCACCTACTTAACTGTTTTCTCCATTAACCTCCTGACAGCAAGGGAGTCAATAAATGATTACTAATACAACTATGTGCCAGGTATATATATAGATGGCAGTCAATAAGCCCTGCCCATCTCATTTTTGAACAGAGATATCTAGGCACATCATGGAGATAGAGATGTCACTCAAATCGCAGCCATCCACCTCAGTCTAAAGCTCTGGATGAATCATCAGGGAAATGTCAAAGCAATGTGACAGGCACTATATTAAGCATGTTCAGTGTTTACTAGGTGCAGATCATGGCTTTAAGCTCTTCAGACAAGATCATGAGCCCTTGAGGACAGGGATTTCAGCTGGTCTCTGACCTCCGGTATAATGCAGATACCCAGAAGGCACTCAGTAAACAGCTAGATGGTAAAGGAATGAGTGCTTGAATACTGGGGCTCAAAAGATGATACCTCAAAGTGTGCAGCTTTTGCATGTTGTGTACACTGAACTAGTAAGAGACTAGAAGGCCTCATAGGGAGGATCAGAACTCTTGGCCCTCCTGTCCTTGGGGCTTTCTTGAAAGTTCCCATAACCAGAAAAGGCAGGCTAACCTCTGCAGGAGAGTGAAGGCCTTCATACTCCAAGGTGTACCTAGTGTTTTGAGGCTGCTTGAAAAGTTTTTACTACTTATGAGGCTTTTTATCTGCACAAGACAGTTTTTATTTCCATCTAATTCTCTTCACCCTGTCATTACTTGTCACTACTATGTCACCCTTCCATAGCCCCAAGCTTCCATTCTTTTTGTAGTTCATGGTGCTCTATGAACTCCCCTTGTTAAATTGAAGCCTCCTATTTCAGAGGACTCCTGTGCCGACCTATGTAATGAACTATAGTCTTTCTCCCGTTTATCTGCCTGCTATCAGTTCATCTTACAGACTCAATCAAGGAATCAAGATACTGTTTTCCCTCCCCTACAAGAGAAAAGTTAGTGCTGGGCAAATAAAACTAAGCTAACGAGCTTTTAGAAAGAAGCCATGCGGGCTGGGAATGTGGCTTAGTGGTAGAGTGCTACCCTAGCCATGCATGAAGCCCTGGGATCGATTCCTTAGTGGCACATAAGTGGCGCTGTGGCTCAAGCTTTGAGCACAGAGAGGCTCAGGGACAGAGCCCAGACCCTGAGTTCAAGCCCCAGGAAGGGGGGTGGAGGGGGAAGGGAGAAAAAAAAAAAGAAACCGTGCAAGTGTAAATAACTTTGTAAACTATAATTTTTTTCAGTGTGACCCCTTTTCTGTTTATTGTTTCCTTCCTTTACGTCTTTGGATTAAGGGGGACGGAAAAGGATGGGGAAGCTAGTAACCTGGTGAAACATGAAGAAAGGAAAAGACGTGTATGCCAAAGAGTAACAGGCAAGTGAAAAACCATGGGTTTAGGGCCATGGGTTTAAACCCTGAGTTAAGGGGATTCTTGGGAAGATAATGGGATTATAGTCTTGGAAGCGTGTGGCAAACTAATAAGGGGTTTATAAATGGGCGTTGTTTGTGTCAAACACCCGAACCCCAGCCGCTATCTGCTTAGAACTCGTCGTATGAGCTTTACGAACGGCACAAAGCTCAGATTACCCAGGCGAGGCCTCCTCACACAAGCACCCGGGGCCAAGTACTTTCAAACTCTCCGAGGGGGAAACCGAGGCCCAGACCCTGGAACCGAATCTCGCGGTTGGGAGACGGGTCCCGACCAGGTCCTCGCGTTTCCCACAGCAGGAGCCGCTTCCCCGGCGTGGGGTCCCCGCCTGAGCCCCCGTTCCCACTCTGTAACGCCGAGGGGGGCTGGCCTCGAATGACCTCCGCGCCACGACCCTGCCCCGGAGCCGTGCAAACCGCGCCAATGCACCCCGCCACGGGGCGCGGCGGGGCCCGGGAGGCTGACAGGCCGCAGCTCGGCCCCGCACACGCCCCTTCCCGCCTTCGCCCCGACCTCCGGCTCGCCACGGCCGCGCAACCCTCGGGCTCCGCTCTCGGGCCTCCCGCGACCCGCCGCGGACGACACTCACTGGAGCAGATGAGCGACATGGCGCCGCCTCAGCGCTCCGAATCGCCTCACACGGGGCTCCCGGACCAGCTCCCGAGCTTCCACGGGCCACTTCCGGTTCCCCGCGGCTTCCGGGACGCGCGAGCACCGAGCCCGGCGGCCCAGCGAGGCTCGCGCAGCGCTTCACGTGGGAAGGGGGCCGGTGGCGCGCCTCAGCCTTCAACACCTAACGGAAACTGCCCTGTCCCAGAATGCAACCCGGCAGGAAGAGGCCCTCCGCGGAACGCTCGGCTACTTCCGGATGGATTCGGCTTACTCCGGAGCGGGTTCCGGAAGGCAGGAGGCGGGAAGGCGGGCTGAAACTACATTTCCCAAGATACAGTGGGAACTTAAAGGCATAGCAGTTCGGCAAGTTTTAATTTTTAAATAGTTATTGTAAAAGTGATGCACAGAAGGGTTACAGTTATATGTCTGGTAAAGAGTACCTTTCTTTTTGGACAATATCTCTCCTTCCTGAGCTTTTTTTGCTCATGGTTAGCGCTCTACCTCTTGAACCACAGCTCTACTTCCAGCTTTTTGGTGGTTAATTGGAGATAAGAGTCTCATGGACTTTCCTGCCCAGGCTGGCTTTGAACCACAACCCTCAGATCTCAGCCTCCTGAGTAGCTAGTATAACAGGCGTGAGCCACCAGCACCTGACTTGGCAATGCCTTTCTTGAAACTGTATTGCTTACTGGAGGTCGGAACACAATTGTCCTTCAAACTGTTTTGTGTGCCAGAGAATTTCTTTATACCAGCTTGTTAAAATGAAGGTTCTAGGAAATCTCTTAGAAAGTGTGTAAATACTGGCATGATTCTGAGGCAAGCACTTCTGGGCCATCTTTTGAGGGACACAGCTAGACAGCCCCTTAAAGAAAGCTCAATTGAGCCCATGGCCCTTGCAGTGGCTCATGCCTATAGTCCTAGCTACACAGGAGGCTGAGATCTGAGGATTGCAGTTTGAAGCTAGCCTGGAAGGAAAATTCCACGAGATCCTTATTTTCAATTAAACACACACACACACACACATACACACACACACATACACACACACACACATACACACACACACACACACACACACACCAAGTCACCACTTTAGAGACATATCCTCTGAATACCCTAAAGTAGCATCCCTTCAGTCCCCAGTACTCCTTCTAGCTACCCTACTCTGATTTCTCTTATTTACAACACTTACCACTCTCTGGAACTGTCTGTCCCCTTGTGTATGGATTGTATCTGTGTGACCTCCCTCCCCAACACAAAAATGTAAGCTCCAATGTAACAGGAACCTGATCATGTTCATCTTTATATCTCTGGTTTCAGAACAAGGCATGGCCCAGAGGAGGCACCTGATAAAAACGGAATGAAAAGTCTGGGGAACAGTGTGAATAGATTTGTCATGACAATTAGTTACTGAATGTTTGGGGAGGGAGGGAGGGTGACAAGAAACAGCCTGTCTGTAATCAGGATACTAGTTAGGGAGGATGTTTCTTAATTGGTACAGGAGAGATGAATGTTTTGTGTGTGTTTGTGCCAGTTCTGGAAGTTTTTTTTTTGTTTTTTTTTTTGGGTCCGGTCATGGGGCTTGAACTCTGGGCCTGGGCGCTGTCCCTCAGCTCTTCAGCTCAAGGCTAGCGCTCTACCACTAGAGCCACAGCGCCACTTCCGGCTTTTTTCTTTTTGCTTATGTGGTGCTGAGGAATCGAACCCAGGGCCTCAGGCATGCAAGGCAAGCGCTCTACCACTGAGCCACCTTCCCAGCCCATAGTTCTGGAACTTTTATGTCACAGCTCCACTTCTGTTTATTTGGTGGTTAAGTAGAGATAAAAAGTCTCACTGGTCTTTCCTACTCAGTCTGGCTTTGAATAGTGATCCTCAGATCTCAGCCTCCTGAGTAGCTAGGATGACAAGTATGAGCCACCAGCACCCAGATTAAGGAAGTGACACTTTTTGCTGAGTCCCAAAGGAGGATCAGAGTCGTTCCTAAGAGGGAAGGGAGCAGAGGAAATCTCCTCCCCAAGTCCTGTGCCTCCCGGTTCTCTTCAATTTTCTCTAGTTTCACCTGGGCCTTTCAGTGCGTCAAATACAACCATTTTGGCTGGTAACGAAACTTTCCTGGAATGCTTTCATCAGTTCTCTCTCCTTTTTCCCTCCTCTGCCAAGCTTTCCAAAGTAAACGTCAGTGTCATTTTAAATGTTGCTTTCTCAGGAGCCCCTCTGTGGCCTCTGACTGATTTTTTTTGGTGGATAATTAGAGATAAGTCTCCTTAGCTCCCTGTGATTTTCCTCCAAACCACTTCAAAGAACTACTGTCATTCAATTATTTATAAAGAGCTATTTGCTATCCGGGTTTCCTGCTATGCATAAATTCTGCTATGTCTGGCTTATTCTTGCTCTTGGAGTCCAGGAGTGTCACACAATACCTAGGCTGGTTGGACGACAAGCTGCAGGACAGGCTGGGCAGCTTAAGTGTTTGGACATATGATAGGGGGAAAAATGACTTTTGTTTAGGTGGGATCGCAAATCCGAAGTGTATAGACATAATTGGATTGGCAATAGATCATATTTGATTATATTTTATGGCAGTTACCACTTTTGTTATCCTAGCTTCTCAGGAGGCTGAGATCTAAGGATTTTGGTTCAAAGTCAGCCTGGGCAGGAAAGTCCATGTGAATTTTTTCTCTAATCGCCAGGAAGCCAGAAGTGGAGCTGTGGTTCCAGTGGTAGATTGGCAGCCATGATCCGAAAAGCCAATCAAGAGCACAAGGTCCTGAATTCAAGCCCCAGTGGGGAAATTTTTAAAAACTTTGTGCTCTGTCTGGCCATGTGTATCTTCTGCCATGTTGATGTAGTGCCCACCAGATGCCAGTTGCAGATTCTTGAACTTCCCAGAAACATGAATTAAATAAACTTCTGGTTAATAAATTACCCAGGTTATGGTATTCAGTTATAGAAACAGAAAACAGACTAAGACACCTAGTAATTATTGGCCCTGTGTGCCAAGCAGATAGTGCACATGAGCAGTTGCAGAGGTGTCCTGTGTTAAGGGGCTTATGGCTCTGATGGAAGCAGGGAATATCTAGGGTGTAGGGGAAAGGGAACCTCTTGAAGGTTTTTCTGTTTCAAAGGATTTAGGATACAGAACAGAGAAAAAATTGTTATCTATACCCTCTGAAGTTTCAGTAATTTGGTCAAATAACACACACTGACAATGGATAATTAGGAGAAAACCCATTTTAATGACATCTGCCCACTCTCAGTTCCCACAAAATAGGAGACAAAGAAGACCCAGATGAGCAAAGATTTTCTAGCATCCTGAGCTAAAAGATAAGCACTTTTGGCTTCTAGGGAAGATGATGAGAGGGTGAAAAAGGGGAAGCAAATGAATGGTGGATTGAAGTTTCTTTCTCTTGGGTAATAAAAATTGCCAGAGAGCAGCAGCCCTCTGTGACAAAGCCTGTCTCCTTACCTACTAGTTAATCTTCTATGGTAGAAGATTCCCAGGCAGGGCACAAATGACCACTGAAATTCCCCATTAGAGGAGGGGTGTGCCCATCTCTAGGCAGATGAGAGACTTTCAAAGAAAATCTCGCAGCATTTAGGTGGGGGGATAGAGGGATTAGAGGGCCTGGGTTCTGAGCCTGCTTCTAAAGCCTTCCTGTGTCTCTCTACTTTAGCATGCCAAAGTACAATATTTTGGGGAATTTGTTGTTATTGGTCATCTCCCCATTCCCTCCCCCCTCCCCCCAGTCAGCCACTGAGCCATCTTCCCATCCCTAGCTGATTTTTGGAGTACACAAGGATTCTTAAGCAGAAAGGTACATATATAAATGTTAATGGAGTCTTGAAAAAAGAATGGACACACCTTTGTCCCTCCCATCCCTCCCCAAGAATGCTGCTGCTCAGGCAGTATGGGCACACATCAGCCCCAAATCCAGAAACAGTTTCATTTCCCAGACAGATTCATTTTGTGCCATTGGTGTGACAGAGATTAGAGCAGGATAGTGAGTCTCAAGAGTTGCCACCTTGGGCTGGGAGGTGGCTCAGTAGTAGAGTGCTTGCCTGGCATGCATGAGGCCCTGGGTTGGATTCCTCAGCACCACATAAGCAGAAAAAGCCAGAAGTTGCCCTGTAGCTCAAGTGGTAGAGCACTAGCCTTGAGCTGAAGAACTGAGGGACAGCACCTAGGCCCAGAGTTCAAGCCCCACAACAGGCAAACAAACAAACAAATAAAAGAGTTGCCACCTCAAGCAACTGACACTGAGAGTTAGATTAACCAGTCACTATCCTTTAATTCTGAAAAAACTTCTAGAAGATATGTACCACCTAAAAATCAAGAACCTTTGAAATATCTGAGATTGTTTCTTTTGCCCAGATGTAAACTGAAAAGCATATCACAGCAACTGTAAAGTGGCTGTCAAAAAGCTAGGGAATGGAGGTCTAGGATTCTACCAGACCCCATGCTAAGCTAAAGAAAGCCTGTCAGTTGAGAGGGAAGAAGTGATTCGGGTCCAGATGGAGACTGCTGAGCCGCAGGCACATTTGAGGTGAGATGACAGGTGGCCCTACTGGGAAGAGTAGCCTGGGAAGAAGGCAGGTGTTGGAGGAACTGCCTTTAATACTCAAGGATAGGATATCTGTAGCAGCCAATCATGTTGATTAAAAAATAATACGACACTTGGGAATATGCTGGTATTATTAACTTCATTGAAATTTCCAATATCCATTGAAATGATACTCTGTGTGTGTGTGTGTGTACTGGGCTTGAACTCAGGGTCACCACTTGATCCATAGCTCCACATCTGCCTTTTTGCTGGTTAATCGGAGATAAATCTCACAGCTTCAAACGGAGGTCCTCAGATCTCAGCCTCCTGAATGGCTACGATTACAGGCGTGAGGCTCTCACCCCAGGCTGAGATGATACTTGCAGTATCTTACAGTTCTCCCAAGATAAGACACTGAGGCCCAGAAAGAAAGGAAGCCAAGTGCCCGGGATGACCATGTGGGTGTAGGGGTCACCTCATTAAAGAGCCCCGACCAGCCCCCTGCAGGTGCTGGCGCTGGGGTCGAAGCGGGGGGGCGGGCTGATCCCTCGGCTCCAGTTCTGAGCGGAAGGAAGCAAACCTGCAGACCCCACAGGCACGGCGGGCGTGCCAACACCTTTTGTGCTTTTTAGCGCGAAAACGATTTCAAACCCCAGGCGTTGGAACTACATTTCCCACGATGCCCCAGAAGGCAGCATTTCCTTGCTGGAGAATTTGCCCCCAAATAGCCCAGCGTGTGCAGACCTGGATCCGCGACGACACCCACATCGAAGACCTAGTCTACGCACTCTACAGCCTAGGTGGAATCACTTTTTTCCCCCTTTTCCGGCCCGAGACTTCCGTTCCCAGCGGGAACACCGGATGCCAGTCTTCTGGTGGGAAAGCTCGGAGCAAGTATTGTCAAACGGCAGGGGTACGCAGGGCGCATGCGCCCGCCCGCCCCCCCGGACCCGCCTGGAGGCCGTCAGGACTCCACGGAAAAAACCTGCGTGTGCGCATGCGCCCACGGCACCCGCCCGCTCCAGATCCACCCGGGGAGGCTGTCGCGGCTCAGCCAAAACCTGCGCACGCGCAGAGCGCCAACCAACGCCCGGGAGTTCAGGCGCGGCTTTGGTGGCGCGTTTTAGTGAAGTCGCACGTGAAAGATAGCGGTGGCCGGAGATCGGTGAGTGCGCGCGGGGATCCGGGCTGGGAGGCCACACGCGGGACGGGGAGGCGGCCGCGCTGCAGGCAGCACCGGGGTGGAGCCGCAAGTCGGCCTGCAAGTCCGACTGGGGAGGGAGGAAAGGCGGGGGGGGGGGGGTTCCGGACGTCGAGCAGCAGTCGAAGCGATCCGGGGACCGGGGATCCCCGTGGCCGTGCAGCCTGGGGGGGGGGGGGCATTGTTGCTAGGTGACCCGGGAGGCGCCGATTTCCTGGGTGGCCTGGGTTCGAATGCTGCGCTGCTCGGTGATGGGGTGGAAGCGGGGCGGCCGCCAGGTGGGAGAGGGAGGGGCGTCGGTGCTGGGCATTGTTGTGCGACCCCCAGCCCAGGGCCCAGCTTCCCCCGAGGTCTTGGTTCGAGCCCTCCCAGGTTCCCTGAGCTCATGGGCCGAGGCCACATCCCACGCCGGCGACGCCACCGTGCAGCCCTTGGCAGGGGACGCCGCGTTCGAAATAGCACTTGCCACCGACACCCCGTGTCCCGGCGTCCCGGGCCGCAGAGCCGCCCCTGCGCACCCGCCCTGCCCCCAAACAGTTGCTGGGCAGCTGCTGTCGGGTTTAGCGGGGACCGCCTCCCACCCGCCGGGACGGGGACTTCGTTCTCCTCCGTGGTGCCTTCTCTGTGCTATTTAGGATCTTTCTTGCACCCAGCAGTTGTTCTCCTGGTGGCCATTGTATATGAAAATAGCGTTCCTCCCCATGACTATCAGGGCCCTACCCTGGTGGCTTCTTGGCAGCCCTCGGATATTCATGTAACAAGTGTTGGTTAGTCATCCTTCTGTGCTAGGTGCTGGGCATTCCAAGAAGTTAGATGTCAAGACGGAAAGGGACAGTCCAGTTTAGCTGGGAGGCTGACAGATAAACCGCTACGTTACAATGTAATAGAGTAGTGTGTTTGCAAAGTTAGGTGCTACTAAACCGTGGAGAGCTACAAAGCATTTGCAGAAACGTCTTAACTCTTTGTAACAGCTTTGAACCCATGCCAACTGGAATTACATTTGAGGAGGCTGAAACAGATTAAGTAACAGGTATCAAGATGATAGCTTCTTGTTGGTGGCAGAATTGAGCCTGGGATGGAAGTCTTAAGGTCATGTGGACACCGTTACACAGATCTAATCCGGCTTTGTCTGCTTTGCCCACTGGGCCCTGGGTTCTAGGTCCTTTGCAGCAGCTGCATGGTTATGCATTGGAAATCTCTGGAGAAGCTTTATAAACAAAAGCCTGCGCTGGGTCTGTGAGAGACTCTGGGTGGGGTAGACATCCCTTGTTTAACAGGTTGTGCAGGCAATTCTGGTGGACAGAGTTGAGCAGATTGCCAAGAATAGTGATGGGACAGTCAGGGCCAACAGAGGGTACCAGGTCAGCTGCCCCTTCTGCCCCGTAGTGATTTATAGCATGAAAGGAGAGAAAAGAGGAAGGAGCATCGACAGAGGTTTATGTGGCTAGCTCCTCCTCTTCCTCACAGAGCAAACCACAATTGAACATATAACCCCTTCTTAGTACTGTAATAAGTAAAACAGTTTCTTCAGCGGAGCTGGCTTCTCCTGTGCCAGCCGAAGCCGTGTTACAGCTGTCTGAGCAGGAGTGGCAGGTCTTGCCCAACTTTGGCTGATGGTAAAGAATCATCACTCGTAAGCCCAGCAGGTGGGTCATCTGATGTGTGGTCTCCTCAGGGGATTCTAGAGCTTGTTAGTATTTGGCAGGACTTAAGTTCCTGAGGATGAGGAGCATGTCTTACCTAGGCAGTGTGAGGGTGTAGGCAGGCAAAAGGGCAGAACTGAGTTCCTGGGCTCTGGAATGGAGTTCCAGTTCTACTGTGTGATACTGGATGAACTTGGCCTCTCTAAGTCATACTTGTCTGAGTAAAATGAGGGAATAGTATGAACTGAAAAAGGTTGTTCTACAGCTAGGTGCCAGTGGCTCACACCTATAATTCTAGTTACTCAGGAGGCTGAGATCTGAGGATGGTAATTCAAAGCCAGTCTAGGCAGGAAATTCCAATTAACCACCAAAAAAAGTTGGAAGTGGAGCTGTGGCTCAAGTGGTAGAGTGCTAGCCTTGAACAGAAAAAGCATGGCATCTTTCTTACCAAAAGTATTTGAAACAAGCACCAGTGCCTCTCACCTGTAATAGCTACTCTGGAGGTTGAGAGCTGAGGGTTTGAAGTACAAAACCAACCCTGGCTGGAAAGTCCACGAAGGTAAGTTAACCACCAAAAAGCTGGAAGTGGAGCTGTGGCTCAAGTAGTAGAGCGATAGCCTTGAGTGAAAAAGCTCAGGGACAACTCCTTTAAGCCCTGAGTTTAAGTCCCAGTACTGGCATGTGTGTGGGCTTGTGTGAGTACATGCACACGTACGTGAGTGCACACACACACACAGAGTATTTGAAGGATTGTAGATGTAGCTCAATGATAGAGTGGCTACCTAGCATACCCAAGGCCCTGGATACTATCCCCAGCACTATAAACACACACACACACACACACACACACACACACACACACACACACACACACACACACACACACACACACACACACACACACACACACACACACACACACACACCCCTACACTTGATTGGGCCAAAGTGGGAGACAGGGTGGTAGTGGTGGGTCAGAATCCTAGTGCCTGACTTTAACTGGGAAGAAGAGAGGAGGAGCCCTGGTCAGGAAAAGACGCGTGAGAAAGGAACCAGAGTCACTACACTGGTTTGCGGAATGGTCTACTCCAGACTCCTGCTAGACTTGGTTTCTGGCATTCTTCAGAGGGTAGGCTGGCCTCACTATGGAGAGTTTATTTCCAGGTCCTCAGTCTGGGACAGATGGCCACTTGAGGGAGGCTGGCACTGATCACCCTGACCTTTTTTTTCCTGGGGGAGGGACAACATCTGATACCTGCTGCTGGAGGTCCTTGGGTATAGGATCCAACCAAAGATAGCCACCCCACTCCTGAAGTCCCCAATGTGTTTATGTCCCAGAAAGCTCAGGGTCTGACCTGGGTTTGCTTCCTCTCTATTGCTGGCAGACAGGAGCCACCTGGTTCTTGGTTTGTGCCAGGAAGAATAGAAGGCTTTCCCAGCCCCAATGGCTTATGAATTGTGTTAGACAACCCTGCCTGACTGTACAGGCTTACGCAGGGGCTTTGGGTAGCCATTTCTAGGCCAGAAGGCTTTTTTTTTTTTTCTTCCTTTTTTTCCAGGGCTGAGGACTGAACCCAGGGCCTTGTGCGTGCCAGGCGGGCGCCCTTCCGCCGGGCTAAACCCCCAGCCCCTTTTGTTTTGTTTTGTATTGTTTTTCTCTTCTCTCTCCCATCCTTTTCTCCTTTAAAAGGTGGCTGCTGAGTTTTGGCCAACTCCCAGGGGTGCCTTGGTAACTGCAACATAAACTCAGGTGTGTTTGAAAGGGTTGCAGAAAGCCAGGCTAAAAGGCCAAGTTCGAACATCTGGCTCCTTCTACCTTGGAGCTAAGTGGCTTTCTAAGTCAAGTTACTTAGCTTCAGATCACCAGGTCTGAATCACTGAAACTCCCTGGAGCTGCAGGTGCCTTGCAGACCTGCAGAACGGGGGATTTGTGGGTGCTGTCTGGACAATTCACAAGCATGGTGACAAGTAGCAGGTGGACCTGCAAAAGTTTTTCTTGGCTGATCCTCTCCTGCTGCACTAACTTGTCAGGTCTTAGCTTGTCCATGGAGCTCAGAGCCCCAAACGCAAAACACTTAGGTGAATTTTTGCCAGCAATTCACCAAGAAGGCTGGTACATGCCAAGTTTATTTTAGTTCATGAATAATCTTTTTTTTTTTTTTTGGGTCCAGTCGTGGGGCCTGAACTCTGGACCTGGGCGCTGTCCCTCAGCTCTTCAGCTCAAGGCTAGCGCTCTACCACTTGAGCCACAGCACCACTTCCGGCTTTTTTCTTTTTGCTTATGTGGTGCTGAGGAATCAAACCCAGGGCCTCAGGCATGCAAGGCAAGTGCCCTACCACTGAGCCACCTTCCCAGCCCTGAATAATCTTTTATGTGACTTTTTTTTTTTTTTGATGGTCATGGGGCTTCAACCCCAGGCCTAGGCGCTGTCCCTGAGCTCTTTTGCTCAAGACTAGCACTCCACCACTTTGAGCCATAGAGCCACTTCCGGTTTTCTAGTGGTTGATTAGAAATAAGAGTCTCGTGGACTTTCCTGCCCAGGTTGGCTTTGAACCATGATCCTCACTCTTAGTCTCCTGAGTAGCTAGGGTTACAGGTGTGGCCACCAGTGCCCAGTTTGACTTTCTAAGCAACTCTTGAGACCGAAATAAGAGATGGCATAGTAGAGTGGCTGTATGTAAGGAGTCCAATGATGGATCCTTCCTCCATTTTTCCCCTTTGGGAAACAATAGCCAGCCCTATCTGACAGGTAATTGTGCAATTGAGATAAACAGTTCATAAGAAACTTATTAGCTCTGTGTGTGTGCATGCATGTGTATACATGTATATGCACACTCACATACCAGTATTGCAGTTTGAACTCAAGGCCTGGGCATTATCCCTGAACTTTTTTTGCTCAAGGCCAGTGCTACCACAGGTCTACTGGCTTTTTGTTGGAGATAATGTTCCTTCTTGGGTCAGCTTTGAACCTTGAACCTCTAGATTTCAGCCTCCAGAGCAGCTAGGATTACGTCTATGAGCCACTGGCACCAGCCACGTTAGCTTCGTTTTGGGGGGGGGTGAGGGGGGGTCCGGTTGTGGGGCCTGAACTCTGGGCCTGGGTGCTGTCTCTCTTCAGCTCAAGGCTAGCGCTCTATCACTTGAGCCACAGTGCCACTTCTGGCTTTTTTTCTTTTTGCTTATGTGGTACTGGGGAATCCAACCCAGGGCCTCATGCATGCAAGGCAAGCGCTCTACCACTGAGCCACCTTCCCAGCCCCCCACGTTAGCTTCTTAATTCATCATGTTTTTTTCCTTTAAGGTTGTTCTTCAAGCCTTTGCCTATTGGAAGCCAGGCTGTGACACGAGCAGTTGTATTTTATAGATACAGCATTTTGATTCCATCCACATTTCCAGGCTGAGAGCTCCTATAGCCCTTGTCATTTCCCAAGTGACTAGAACAACAAGAATACCTTTTGCTAAAATGTTTTTTTTTTGGGGGGAGGGAGTGGCATAGCTTCCTGAAACATCTTCAGAAGCTGAAGGTAAAAGACAGAGTTGGCTTTTGGGTTGCTTACTTTGTTGTTATTTATAATAAGTCCTCTCAAATGCACCCGCATTTAAGTTAATACGGCCATTGTAGGAAGATTCCTTACATAACCACAGGAAAAAGGCCTGTTCCCCAGAGAGGCAGCCAGGTGCCAATCCTCTGGGGAAGAGGGGCAAAGGATTGAGTGGATCATCAACAGCTGTTTGGAGGATCGAGCCTACAGAATGAAACTTGAGGAAGAACAGGGTTTGGAGAGCTTCATGACCCTGGAACACGTGGAGGCTCCTGGAGGGTGGTGGACATGAATCAGGCCTTGCCGCTCCTTCCACCTTGTCCTATTTAGCTTTGCATTGTAACCAAACCTGAGAAGGGGGTTAGGGATAGGTACTCTTACGCCCAGTGGGTCAGAAGCACAGATAAAACAACCAGGGATTTGTGATTGGCATCTGAAGTTGTTACTGGGCCCAAATCTGCCAGAAGGACACGACTAGATCGAGGTGGTGGCAAGGAAATCAGGGTCAGCCAAAGGCTGACCCTGAGAAGATGGAGGGATGATTGTCCTTCCAGGTCCAGCTTTAGGGAAGGAACTCAGATATGGAAAAGGGACTTTATAGGGAGGGAGAGGTGTGGGGTGCAATGGGCAGTGTGTTCAATGGGGTCTTCTCATTCAGTGTATGCAACTTTTCTTTACCCAGAACATACAATGAACCTTGATTTCCTGGGTGTACTGCCTGTAGTTGTTGAGGAAGACATACTACTTTTCTGAAAGCTTGATATCATAGCAGCATATGTACATTCTGTTAGTTGGACTATTTTTTTAATTTTTTATTTATTTTTGTGTTTATGTGGTACAGAGGAATCGAACCCTAAGCCTCATGCATGCCAGACAAGCACTATACCACTAAGCCACATTCCTTGCCCGTTAGTTGGACTATTATACAGTCCAGTGTGAACTGGATGCCAGTGGCTCAGGCCTGTAGTCCTAGCTACTCAGGAGGCTGAGATCTGAGGACCACAGTTGGAAGCCAGACTGGATAGGAAAATTCGTGAGACTCTTTATCTCTAATTAACCAGCAAAAAAACTGGAAGTAGAGCTGTGGCACAAGTCGTTGAGCCCCAGCTTTGAGCAACACAGTTGAGACAAGGTGTCAAAGCCCAACTTCATGCCTTCCTCCACTCTCCCCCCCCCCCCCCCCAAACACTAGAGTATTAGCATCTTAATCATTCAGATGTAACTTCTCCTTAGAATTTCTAATGCTAGGAAAAGGGAAAGGAGTCATGTGGGGATCTTTTATCTTAAACCTAAGTCTCATCCAGACAATACTAGACAATTCCAGGAGAAGCTCTGCTTGGGGCACAGACATGATGCTCCAGGTGGTTCCACTGAGCAGCTTTGGTTGAGAGCCCCTATACACCCTGCCTCCCAACAAGCGTAGCATCTGGAGTTCATATCCTGGCCTTTTGCTTCTTAGAAGTCTCTTCTGTACCAAGAGGGGCCAGGAGGAGAGCAGGCACCTTGTATAATGGCCCTGCAGAGCCAGTGACACAAATGCAGTCATTCTTGTTTGAGCACCCAACCAAGCCCTTGGCTTCACTTCATTGCACAGTGCTAATCTTCTTAGTGTGCTATTTTAAAGGTGCCTTTTATATCAGCTCTGTCTTAAGTAGATTAGAAACTTTGGGGGGATGAAGCCTTGGAATCTTACCATTCTTTTATGCCCATGGCACCTAAGATATAGAAATTAGCCTTCAGATTTATACAAGAATAATTTTTTTTTTTTGCCAGTATGGGGGCTTGAACTCAGGGCCTTGCACCCTTGCTTGGATTTTTTTTTTTTTGGGTCCGGTCATGGGGCCTGAACTCTGGGCCTGGGTGCTGTCCCTCAGTTCTTCAGCTCAAGGCTAGCGCTCTACCACTTGAGCCACAGCGCCACTTCCGGCTTTTTTCTTTTTGCTTATTTGGTGCTGAGGAATCGAACCCAGGGCCTTGAGCATGCAAGGCAAGCGCTCTACCACTGAGCTACCTTCTCAGCCCTGGATTTTTTGCTGGAGGCTGATGCTCTACCACTTGAGCCACAGCTCCACTTCTGGCTTTTGGTGCTTAACTTGGAGATAAGAGTCTCACAGACATTTCTGCCCAGGTTAGCTTTGAACTGTGATCCTCAGATCTCAGCCTGTTGAGTAACTGGGATTGTAGGCGTGAGCCCAGCACCCAGCATAGGAAAGAAATTTTCTTGGTTTACCCCAAGTCATTGAATAATGAAGCACTTTCTGGCTTACTAACATGAAGTGGGAAAGGAAGCAGAAGAGAAACTTGAGAATCAGATAGTAGAACCTAGCTCCAATTGTAAGTTCCAGTTATTCCTCAGCAAGCAGCTCTTTCTTGGTCTATCTAGGGCGTTTGCTGGGTTTAGCTAGGGGGTTTCCTGGGCACAGGGCTGAAGGAAGATGTCGGCAAATTAGCCAGGAATGGGTGTGTCTCCCAGGTCCTACCCTCAGTTTCCCCTGTGCTTCTTTCCTGGCAGGTCCAGTCATGGCAGGCTCAGGCACCTGTTCACCATGGGGCAAGCATCTGCTCAGAGCCATCCCGATGGTCCTCGTGGCCCTAGCTCTTCTCCATTCAGCATCATCCCAGTCCCATCGAGACTTTGCCCCACCTGGCCAGCAGAGAAGAGAGGCCTCAGCTGACCTGCTGACCCAGATTGGCCGGTCTCTGCGGGAGATACTGGATACCTGGCTGGGGCCTGAGACCATGCACTTGGTTTCAGAGGTAAGAACAGTTCTTCTGCTATGGCTGACCATGTACACAGGACAGAAAAGAAAAGACATTACTAAGGCCACCACATCCTCTCTGTGTCATAATCCTGGTGCAGAGAGCCCCCAATTCCACTAAAAGCAGCTGACACCTACAGCTTGTTTTCTTTTTTTCTTTTTTTTTTTTGTCAGTCGTGGGGCTTGAACTCTGGGCCTGAGCGCTGTTCCTCTGCTCTTTAGCTCAAGGCTAGCACTCTACCACTTGAGCTACAGCGACACTTGCGGTTTTCTGGTGGTTTATTGGAGATAAGAGTTTCACAGACTTTCCTGCCCGGGCTGGCTTTGAACCGCGATCCTCAGATCTCAGCCTTCTGAGTAGCTAGGATTACAGGTGTGATCCACCGGCACCCGGCTCTACAGCTTGTTTGCTGTGTTTGATTCCCATGCCGAGGGCCGTTTATCCCCCACCTCTGTCTTTCCTTGGCTATGGCCAAAGGCTGGGAAATGAGCCATCCTTGGGGGAACTAGAGTCTGACTTTGATCGAAACCTGACAGAGCGCCTTAAACAAGCAACACAGAGCCCCAAGTCAGGGTCTTCACTCATAGCAGTGAGTATAGATTGATGGAGACTTATGGCTGGGTCATCTCTTCTAACCAGTGATGTTCTGAGGATGTGTCCTGTCCTGTCAATGCATCAGTTATCAATTGGTCATACTGAAAGGCAGATTTAGTCATTTACAACATCCCGCCATAGTACCGCAATGAACTCCTTTATCATTGGAGCCTCCAAGTCCCTTACAGAGGTCTACACACACACACACACACACACCCCACACACACCCCTCCAGGATTTGCTGGCAGCTTGAGGACTCCAGGTGTATAGGGTGACTCCTGAGTGGATGGATGACCCCTCTCCCTTCACACAGAAGTGCACCCCTTACTAAATGCACAGCATCCCAGCTGAACTAGGGTCCCAGACACCCTGATTTCTAGGTTAGGAGGAAGTGGCCTGTCACTTGGGGAAGTAGATGGGGAAGTAAGTCCCCTGACTTTAACCCAGGCCTATCACTGCTGGCTGGAAAATAGATCAGACCTTCCCTGCAGGCCTCCTCTAGGCTCTGGTGACCAAACGTGGAGGAGGAGAGCCTCATTTAATCCTTCCCAATTCTCTCTCCATAGAGCCTGTCACAGGTGATGTGGGCCGTCTCCTCTGCCATCTCTGTGGCCTGCTTTGCCCTGTCTGGGATCTCCACACAGCTGTTGAATGCCTTGGGCCTGGATGGTGAGTGGCAGAGAACTGGCTAGCAGGCTGGAGTTTCGTCTCTACCCTCCTGTGGGTGGGAATCTATCTTTGTCAGGGGCTAGAGGACACTCCCCAAGAGTCCCTGGAAGTGTGAACAGTTTGTCTTCCCCTCCCCTCCCCTCCAGGTGTCTTATTTGTATAAGGCATTGGGTGAGACTGAGCATCTCCAGAGCTCAGTGAGACAGGACGAATTAGTCTGTTAATAAATGGAACTGAGTCCTAGTTCTTTAATAGCAAGGCAGGAAGAATTACTGTTAGTAAAAGGAATTCAGTTCCATTTATTTATCCCTAGATGCCAGCTAGGGAAGTCATCTGCCTAGGGCCCCAGGGAGTGAGCTGAGATTCAAATCCATGTTTGTGTGTGTGCGTGCGTGCATGTGCATGCATGTGTGCACATGCACGTGCACATGCACTCATACCAGTACTGGAGTTTGAACTCAGAGCCTTATACTCTCTCCTGACCTTTTTGCTCAAGGCTGGCATTGTACCTCTTGGCTTTTTACCGTTTAATTGGAGATAAGAGTCTCATGGATTTATCTTCCCCGGGCTGGCTTCGAGCTATGATCTTCAGTTTTCGGCTCTTAAGTAGTTAGGATTACAGGTGTGAGCCACTTGAGCCTGGCTCAAAGCCACGGCTCTTGAGGCTGTGGGGACTCGGCGAGGGGCTGGCTTCTCCCACTTCTCTGGTTCTTGCTCCTCAGCCTTCATCACTTCCCCAAGTTGCTGACTTTGTCATTCTCTCTTCTAGGTGACCACCTCACCCAGTTCTTGAAGCTCAGTCCTAGCCAAGTCCAGACCTTCCTGCTGTGGGGAGCAGGGGCCCTGGTCACCTACTGGCTGTTGTCCCTGCTCCTTGGCTTGGTCTTGGCCGTGTTGGGGCGGATCCTGGGAGGTCTGAAGCTTGTCATCTTCCTGGCGGGTTTTGTGGCCCTGGTGAGGTCAGTGCCTGACCCTTCCACCCGGGCCTTGCTACTCCTGGCCCTGCTAACTCTCTACGCCTTGCTGAGCCGGCTCACTGGCTCCCGGGCCTCAGGGGCCCAACTGGAGGCCAAAATACGAGGGCTGGAGCGCCAGGTGGAAGAGCTGCGCTGGCGGCAGAGGCGAGTGGCCAAGGCCTCCCGGAATGTGGAAGAAGAGTGACAAGGATGTCCCCAGATGCCACCTTCACCATACCAAAGAGCTGAGCTGCTTCCGGGCTGAGTGGCCCTCCTTGCAGCCCCCCCCACCCCCCCATGCTCTTTCCTTGCCTTTGTGTCTGAACCTTCAGAATCTTTATCCCTGCCTAGCCCCTTGCTGAAGGGGCTGGTCCTCCACGTGAGGCTGGCTGGCTGGGGGTGGGTTTCTGCCCACTCTCTCCTTCCAGCCTGTCTCAGCACAGCAGGTTGGAGGCTGGGGGGCGGGGGGGGTCTCTGCTCCAGCTTCTGCGTCTGCTCTGGCCAGCATCACTGCCACTGGTCTCCCGTGACTTATCTGCCTCTTCTGCTACTGCCTGGCTTCCTCCCCAAACTACAACTCTCCCTCCTTTCTGCTCCTCAGCCACACCTCCAACTCTTAACTTGTCCTTCCAGGCCAGATCCCACCAAACCACAGCCCCTGAAGGCTTGCCCTGTCCCCCTCATTGCCCAGCAAGGTGGGATCTAAGGATAGGGAAGGGGAAATGGGGTTCCTGGAGGCCTGGGGGTTGGGGGATCCATGTACTTTAAATCTGTTACAAGTGCCTTAATCCAAGCCAGCAGAGCCCTCTGCTGACTCACTGCCATACTGTATGTGGGAAATGCTGCTTTGTTCATAACAGAGCAGTCCAGTCTCTTAAAGAATCTGATTCCCCTTCAGCCAAATCGAGAGGCAGCTGCTGCTGTGTAGGCTTTGTCCTGCAGCTGGGGCCCTGGGGGAAGTTCAGAGATCTTGAACGAGATTGGAGGACTCTATTCCCTGTCTGCCTAAGCTGCGAGGTATTCTTTATCCCTGTGGCTTCAGTCCCTGCCACCAAGGAGAAATTACTGACTGGTGCCACCCAGCAGTGGGGAAGAGCACAGAGCGGCCTGCCCATGCTCTGCAGGGCTCAGGAGGCTGCTAACCTCCCCCCCCAGGGTACCTGGGCTCCAGCCACTAGGGGCCTCTTCCTTCCTCAGGGCCCTGGTGTTCTCTAGGCCAGGTTGGGCTCACGATAATGAAATTCTTACTGTTCAGGTTTGATGTGGAATCATGACTGCAGTGATATATATTTTTATCAGCGCTTGGTTGGTTTTAAATAAAGTGCACGCTATTTTATTATCTTGTTCTGAATTTTTTAAAAAAATGTATTTACTCAAAAGTCTGATTGCCTTAATGTCTCCCTCTGCTGTCAGACCCCTTTCTGTGGCATAGCTATGCCATCCTGACTTCTCCACCAGGGGCGCTCGAAGCTGTGAGGAAGGAGAGGGCCGAAAAGGCAGTTGGTAACATGTTACCCACGGGTCCAGGAGCGGGAGGAAGGAGGGAAGTGTGCTCTATTACAAAGCTTCCAGGTCTGACCAGCACTGCTGGAAGGGTGTGTCAGGTGGGGTAGGGAAGGAAGGTACCCCTTCCCTGCAGTGCTGGACTGCTGCTACTCTCACTGGTACCCTGGAAGAGGCATGCCTGCCTTCTTTCCTGCAGGAGGATGGGTTTCCTGCACCTCGTTCTCACCTGCCTGGGGTCAGCTATTTTTGTCAGGACACACATTTTGTTTGCTAACCTGCACCGGGGTCTCTTGCTCGGGACCTTTCTCAGCACCACCTGGGGCAGACCTCCCTGGCCAGGGCTGGCCAGCCCTCAGCCTTCCCCCTTGAGGCCTTTCCCTGGGTGGAGCTGGGCATGAAACCGGAGCTGCCTGCCCCTGGAGCCTGTCTTCCCCAGAGGTGGCCCAGGGCCCTGTCAGGACAGGCCCAGGCCCGTGTCATCTGACCTCATTTGGCCTCTCCTTTTCTGCCCCTGCAGCTCTATTCCCACATGTCCCAGAATTCTAGTTCTGATTCATACGGAATACCTCTGCAGGTTAGATGTTTGTTGGGGAGGGTGGGTGGAGGGAGAGAGCTGAGGCAGAATAAGAGTCTTTTCCTTCTCTGCCAGCAGCCTCGGAGAGGGATCTCCACGGAAGGGGCCACGTGCCTCCTGACCGTGGCGCCCAGTCCAGGTTCAGTCCTCTGGGGAAGTGGCCTTCCTGACCAGGGCCCGGGGATGGGGGCGGGAGGGGGGCGCTCTGGGGCTGGAGATCGGCGGGGCACTAGGACCCGGCGGGGCGGAGGGGGCAGCCCGAGTGTGCGCCGCGCTGCCTCCCACCCCAGCGCTCCCGCTCCATTGTCTGCGAGCTGCGGCCGCGGGCAGCCGGGCGGGCAGCGGCGGTGATAGTGGCGGCGGGGACGCAGCGAGCGGGGAGCGCGGGCGCCGGGCGGCTGCGAGGGGATGCGGGGTCCGATCGCCGCCCGCTGAGCCGCCCGCCTGGTCCCCGCCTGCGGTGGGGAGGTTGTGCGCCTCCGATGGCTGCGCGCGCGTCCCCGGCCCCCGGAGGGCTCCGCGGTCCCTGGCTCTGCCTCCTGGTGGCCCTGCTGGCCTTGGTCATCGAGAGAGGTCAGCGGGCGGGGCGGGGCGGGGCGAGGGGGTGGCGGGGCCCCCCTTCCCAGCCGAGGCTGGGCGCGGGAGATGTCCGCGAGCCGGGCGCGTCGGTACTGGGACCGGACCGGAGCGAGGTCGCTTGGCGGCGCGCGCCGGGAGCCGGGGAGATCCTGCCTCCGGGAGCCTGGCTCTGGCCGCCCGCCTCGTGCGCTCCTTCCTGGCCCGGGGCTGGCCTGGGAGGTAAGGGGGGGGGTCTGGCACATCATCACGCGCCCCCTCTCCACTCTGCCCGCCAGCGTCCCCTCCAGCCGGACCTCTCAACCGACCACCCTGTCCCGGGCGCATCAGCCTCTCCAACTGCTTCTAATCCCAGATCTGGGGAGCTGGACATCCTCACTCCTCAGCCCAGGGATGGAAAGCAGCCCCTTTGCCCTCGGTCCTGCGGGCTGTGCAGCCCCCTCCCCTGCCCCAGATCACTTTCCCACACTGGAGTCTTCAGGGATAACCTCATTATCGCATCTCTAGCTCTTGGGGAGGGGGGGGGCTGGTACCTGGCCCTGGGTAAGGGGGTGGGTGGTGGGGTGACAGATGGACTGGGGCGAAGGATGCCACAGAGGAGTGGGAGGTGGCAAGACACTCTCTCCCCTCCTTCCCCCACCGAGGGAGCTGAGCCCGGTGCTGCGAGTCCGTGGGAGTTTGGCTACTGAGCATCTTGTAATTATGGAAGCCATGGAGTAGGTGGTGGACTGGAATCCAGGAGCTACCCCAGGGGGCAATAGTCATCACCTGTTAGCCTTGGGGACAGCTCACACACATGCTCCTTAGTGGGAAAGGGCCAGAAAAGAGGCTGAAACCAAGTCCCTCTAGCCCCGGGGGCTGAGAGGGAGCTGGCTCTGGCTGCTTCCAGCCACCTGCTCCCACTCTGAGGGTGGGGGGGGGGAGCCCTAATGGCCCCTTCCACAGGGACAAGAAAACCTGGTCACATCCATTATGCAACAGCATCAATCCCATTTCCACAGTTTCCACAGCCCTCCCTGGTCCACAGGTCACCCAATGATCCCTGCCAGTTCTACAGGTATTCCTGGCCATACCAGAATATCCGTGAACAACCCATCTAGTTCGGCGGTGGTAGTAAGGGCAGATTCAGTATTAGCTAAGCTAATTAGGTAAGCTCTTAAGTTGGCAGACAGAGAGATAACTAATTCATTAGAAGCCAGGAAAGCAGTATGGTGTGTCCCTGTGGTCCTAGCTACTAGAGAGACAAACCTAGGAGTCTGAGACCATCCCGTGCAACACTGAGAGACCCTGGCTCCAGAAAAAAGAGGGAGAGGGAGACCAGCAGGGCTGCCTCAGATGGAGGGGACTGGCCCAAGGGTGAATGATCAAGGAGGACTTCCTTGAGGAGGCCAGATTTACTCTTGACCCTCAAGGAGGAAGGAGCTACCACCAGGTGGAAGAGGAGAAATTCAGTCCAGGAGTGAAGTCCCCAGGGCATGCCGTTGCATCCTGAGGTGGAGAAATAGATGGAGAAGCAGGGTGGTCTAATGGTCAGTGTCTCAGCTGGACTCCCAGCTCCCTCATTTCCGTATGGGACTGCAGGAAGGCCCCTGAACCTCATTTTCTAAATCCACAAAACGGGGTTCATCATGATAGAACCCGAGTCTCAGAGTTATGAAAACTGAAGTGATGTAAGTAAAATGTCTAAAGCAGTGCCTGTCTACGGTTATTGTTAATCATTATAATGGCTCGTGGTAACAAACCAATATGGTCTTAGTGATCCTTTGTCCATTTGGTGATTGAATAATTTATCTCCCTGAGCCCGTGGGTTCCCATCACCAGGGCACTTCATAGACCTCTCTGAACCCCTCCCCCCAAGTCCAACTCTTGCACTCTGGTACCCAATTGGTACAGGAAAGAAGGTAGCTAGGAGGGATAATTTGGGTTGCTATGGTAATGGTGGGGTGGGGTGAGGTGGGGGTAGGGAGTGAAGCATTTGTTTTTTTTTGTGTTTTTTGTTTCTGTCAGTCATGGGGCTTGAACTCTGGGCCTGGGCGCTGTTCCTGAGCTCTTCAGCTTATGGCAAGTGCTCTACCACTTGAGCCACCACACCACTTCCTTGTTTTGTTTTTTTTTTTGGGGTCCGGTCGTGGGGCCTGAACTCTGGGCCTGGGCGCTGTCCCTCAGCTCTTCAGCTCAAGGCTAGCGCTCTACCACTTGAGACACAGCGCCACTTCTGGCTTTTTTTCTTTATTGCTTATGTGGTGCTGAGCAATCGAACCCAGGGCCTCATGCATGCAAGGCGAGCACTCTACCACTGAGCCACCTTCCCAGCCCCCTTGTTTTGTTTTTTAACTGCATAGGCATTATATGGGGAAAGTCATGACCCCCACCCCCATCCCAATACCCTAATACCATAGTCAAGGAGAGACAATGAGAGATTCAAATCCTGGCTTTGTTATATCCTACCAGTATGAGGTTCTTTATGCATTACCTCATCTATGAAATGGAGAGATCTCCCTACCTTCTTGGGGGCGGGGGGGGGGGAGGATGGGATATTTACAGTGTAGTTCTTCCTTCACTACCTGCCACCACCATCTCTATGTGTGTGTGTGTGTGTGTGTGTGTGTGTGTGTGTGCGCGCCAGTGATGGGGCTTGAACTCAGGCTTTGCTCTCTCACTTGGCCTTTCACTCAAGTCTGGCGCTCTGCCACTTGAGCAATACCTCTACTGATTTTTGGCTGGTTAATTGGAGCTAAGAGTCTCACAGACTTTCCTGCCTAGGCTGGCTTTGAACTTTGATGCTCAAATCTCAGCCTTCTGAGTAGCTAGGGTTACATGAGCCACCACTGCCCGGCCATCTCTACCCTTCATTCCTCTCCAGTGAACTGTGACCAGGCCCACCAGGACCCCATCTACCTGCCAGTGGCCCTGGAGCTCCTGGATACCCCTGAACATTTTCGCGTGCAGCGGGTAGGCCACTACCCACCTGCCAACTCTTCTCTGAGCTCCCGATCTGAGACCTTTCTGCTCCTGCAGCCCTGGCCCAGGGCCCAGCCACTTCTCCGGGCCTCCTACCCACCGTTTGCCACCCAACAGGTAAGGAGGGGCAAACAGGACTCAACCTGAGATCCACCGTGTGCCTGGCTCAAGGGCTTTCCCCAGCCTCTCTTGTGCTCTTTATTTTCCTGACAGGGAAAAATGGAGGCCCATAAAGGTTGGGAATAGAAGTTTCTCATCCCAGATGTCCTCCTGCCCTTCTATGCCACTCTTCCTCCTTCTTCCTCCAGGTGGTCCCTCCCCGTGTCACTGAGCCCCACCAACGGCCAGTGCCCTGGGACGTGCGGGCTGTTTCAGTAGAAGCGGCTGTGACTCCAGCAGAGCCCCATGCCCGCGTCCTCTTCCACCTCAAAGGACAGGATTGGCCTCCGGGGCCTGGCAGCCTGCCCTGTGCCCGGCTATATGCCACCCACCCTGCAGGCACTGCCCACCGAGCCTGCCGCTTCCAGGTGAGTGGGCTGGCCCCACTGCTGTGCCAGCCAGTGGTTGCCCCAAGGTGCAGAGGAAAGGCAAGTCTGGGTTGTGAACCACCAGAATCCCTTTCTGCTCCATTCAGTGTCAGTTAGTCCTGAGAAAGGATTAGTGAGGGCCCTTTAAGAAGTCTGGGACATGTGTGTGACTTTGAGCAAATAGTCTCTCTGAGACTCAGTTTCCTTATCTGTAAAATGGTGGTAATGACAATCCCCAATGTATAGGGGGTTGGCAAAGGAATAACCAAGGTGAATACAAGAATTGCTTATAGCAAAGCAATCATAGGCCTTGCTAGAATTATGTCAATCATTTTGACTCCTGTTCTTTGGGAGTCTGGCACAGGAATGTAATGGAGAGTGCTATTTCTCAGGTTTTAGGGCTCTGGGAAGAAATCTGAGCTCTAGGTGGGGTGGTCCTGTGCCCTGCTCAGGGCAAGGTGCCTGGGCCGGCTAGCTCAAATGAGACTAGTCTGAGATGTGTTCTGAGATTGAGACCTGGTATGAGGCCCCTATGTGTCACTGGTCCCTCACGTCACTTGGACTATATCCCTGGCCTGCCTTTCATGCACCTCTCTAGCTTGGGGTCCCTGGTATAGATAGGGGTTCTCCCCTCACTCTGCCCTGAGCCAACCACCAACCTCATCTTCACAGCCATCCCTGGGCGCCTGCGTGGTGGAGCTGGAGTTCCCCTCGCACTGGTTCTCCCAGGGCTCCACCACACGGGCCGAGCTGGCCTACACGCTGGAGCCTGCCGCCGAGGGCCCTGGGGGCTGTGGCCCCGGCGGGGAGGAAGACCCCGGGGAGCAGGCCCTCCCGGTGGGCAGTGTGGAGCTGCACTCAGCAAACCCCCCGCAGTACCAAGAGGTACCCCTGGATGACGCAGTGACTCTGCGGGCGCCTGACGTGCCAGTGCGGCCTGGCCAGCTTTTCAGTGCCACCCTCTTGCTCCGGCACAACTTCACCGCCAGTCTCCTGACCCTGAGGTGAGCACTGGGACCCTGGGGGTAATAGGCAAGCAGGGCCTTCTGCAAGAAGATGAGTGGGGACTTAACTCATCGTCCCCTGGCTGGGTACAAGGTTGCAGGATGGGTGACGGGCACAGCCCGGAAGTAGGATGTCACCTCCTTCTCAGGCACTTCCCTGAGCGCCTCTGTTTCAAGAAGAGGAAATAGAGCCAGGCACTGGTAGCTCACGCCTGCAATCCTAGCAACTCAGGAGGCTGAGGTCTGAGGATCACAGTTCAAAGCCAACCCCGGGCGGGAAAGTCCTCAAGACTCTTATCTCCAATTAACCACCAGAAAATGTATGGCTCAAGTGGTAGAGAGCTAGCCTTGAGCACAAAAGCTCAGGGACAGTACCCAGGCCCAGCATTTAAGCCCCACAACTGACAGAAAGAAAAAAAAAAGAGAAAATAGGATGGCTCAGAACCTGGAATGCATGTGCCTAGAGCTGTGTTGTTGGTCCCTTGCTATAGAGACTGGGGTATCTCTCCAGTCCCATTCAATCTGGCTACCCTGCTGCCTTCATGTATGAAGAGTCTCCCAGTGAAGAGGGGAAGGGAGCTAGAGGGACAGGAACTAACTGATCAAAAGACCTGGGGGAAGGGAAGGGCTTGTGGATGCACTGGTGAAAGTTTGCCATGCCATGGGGTAGTTGAGCCAGTGGGGGCAGTCTAAAGGAAATTCATCTAGCACTGCCTAAGTTTCCTAAAGGAAATGGTATTTGAGTCCTTGGGAACTTAAAGGGTCAGCAGAGAAGCAGGGCAGACCGAGCAAACCCAAGGCACAGCCTGAGCAGAGGCTTGGGGTCATGAGTGTACCTTGTTTCTGTGGGAAGAATTTCTGCATGGAAAAAAAAAATGTCTCAGCCCCAAATGAGGTTGGGTTAGGGCCTGGAGACACTCCAGGGCCAGCCCAAGGCTCCAGCTTGAAGGTAGTAAGGAATCGTGGTGGTCTTTAGTGGTGGGAAAAAACTGTGGTCTGACCTTCACTGAGACAAGGTCATTCTGGGAGGGGATGGGAGGAGACTAGGACCAGATTACAGGAAGCCAGACAGGAGGCTGATGGCGCCCCTTTGGATTCCAGTCCTCAGTTCAGCCCTTCCTCTGACAACTTGAACCTATAACCCCTGCCCAGGGTCAAGGTGAAGAAGGAACTGCATGTGACAGCAGCCCGCCCTGCCCAGCCCACCCTCTGGACCGCCAAGCTGGACCGCTTCAAGGGTTCGAAACACCATACTACCCTGATCACCTGCCACCGTGCAGGGCGCACAGAACTGGATTCCAGGTGAGTTGAGAAAAGAGGTCGGGCTCTAGAGGCCAGTGGGCAGATTTGGAGGCCCAAGAAAGCAACAGGAAGGTCAGAGAGCCAAGCAAGCACTGGAGGAGGTGGTGAAGTGGTTCTGTAGCTACCCCCCACCCCCAAAGAAGTAGAGCTGGAACTCAGGGCCTGGACATTGTCCCTCAGCTCTTTTGCTCAAGGCTACCTCTCTACCACTTTGAGCCACGGTGCCACTTCCGGTTTTCTGGTGCTTAATTGGAGATAAGAGTCTCATGGACTTTCCTACCCAGGCTGGCTTTGAGCCATGATCCTCCAATCTCAGCCTCCTGAGTAGCTAGGATTCTAGGCGTGAGCCACCAGTGCCTGACTGGCTCTGAGATCTTGAGAGGCCAAGACTGGGTAAGAGTCAGGATGTTTGGCTTTAGGGCTCAGCTGTACCACTTTCGCTGTGTGCTCTCATAACTTGACGCCTCGGCTTCCTCATCGGTAAAATGGGGAGAATTGAGATGCCTGTGTCACAAGCACAGGAAGTCCCTGGCTGCTAGCAAACACGCAGCTCCTCTCTCTTCTGGCCAGCAGTCCCCTTGAACTGTCTGAGTTCCTATGGGTGGATTTCATGGTGGAGAATGGCACTGGTGGAGGTGTGGCTGTCACCCGACCTGTCACTTGGCAGCTAGAATACCCAGGCCAGGCGCCGGAAGCCGAGAAGGACAAAATGGTATGGGAAATCCTCGTGTCCGAGCGTGACATAAGAGCCCTTGTGCCCCTGGCTAAGGTAAGGAGTCTCTGTCTGTGCCTGGCTTGGTTGGGAGCCCCAGGGCCTGGGGTTGAGCAATTCCTCCATCCTCAGGCCGAGGAGCTGGTGAACATCGCACCCCTGACCGGGGTGCCTCGACGTGTCCCTGTGCGCCTCGTCACTGTAGATGCTGGGGGGGCCTTGGAGGAAGTGACGGAACATGTCAGTTGTGAGTCAGCCAACACACAGGTCCTGCAGGTGAGTGGCAGGCACTCATGTCGAGGGAGCATGCATTTGTATGGGTGCAGTCATGCATTCACGGCTCTCTTCCTTCGACCGTGGGTCCCCAAGAGAGTAGCTTCTCAACCCCAAAACCTCACAGGCAGCACCGGGGCTTCAACTTTTGTTCCAGTTTCAAGCGGGAGCTATGCAACCAGCCTTGAGCATTTTATTAGCAAATGGGCTGAGCTGGGAGAGCTAAGAGCATGCACGCTGGGATCAGGAAGTTTTAGCACCAGGGCACTGGTGGCTCACGCCTGTAATCCTAGCCACTCAGGAGGCTGAGATATGAGGATCAAGGTTCCAAGCCAGTTCTTGGAAGCAAAGTCTGTGAGACTCTTATCTCCAATTAATCACCAAAAGGCCCAAGTAGAGCTATGGCTCCACTAGTTGAGTGCCAGCCTTGAGAGGAAAAGCATGAAGTCCTGAGTTCAAGTTCCAGTACCCACACAATTAAAAATTTTTTTTATAAATTGTTATTATTTAAAAAATAAATTGTTGGGGCTGGGAAGGTGGCTCAGTGGTACAGCGCTTGCCTTGCATGCATGAGGCCCTGGGTTTGATTCCTCAGCACCACATAAGCAAAAAAAAGAAAAAAAGCCGGAAGTGGCGCTGTGGCTCAAGTGGTAGAGCGCTAGCCTTGAACTGAAGAGCTGAGGGACAGCGCCCAGGCCCCACAACCGGACCCAAAAACAAAAAACAAAAACAAAAAAAAAAGATAAAAATAAATTGTTGGGCTGGGAGGGTGGCTCAGTGGTAGAGCGCTTGCCTTGATGCCTGAGGCCCTGGGTTCGATTCCTCAGCACCACATAATGCAAAAAGAAAAAAACCGGAAGTGGCTCTGTGGCTCAAGTGGTAGAGCGCTAGCCTTGAGCTGAAGAGCTGAGGGACAGCGCCCAGGCCCAGAGTTCAGGCCCCACTACAGGACCCTCCCCCCCAAAAAATAAATTGTTATTACTAAGGTGCTATACAGAGAGATTCACATTTCACAAGTCAGGTAATGAGTATATTTCTTTTGGGGCAATGTCACCCCTTCCTTCACTCCCAGCTACACAAAAAATATTTTTAAAAAAAGTTTTAAAAAGGGGGCTGGGAAGGTGGCTCAGTGGTAGAGCGCTTGCCTTGCATGCCTGAGGCCCTGGGTTCGATTCCTCAGCACCACATAAGCAAAAAAGAAAAAAGCTGGAAGTGGCGCTGTGGCTCAAGTGGTAGAAAGCTAGCTCTAGCTGAAGAGCTGAGGGACAGTGCCCAGGCCCAGAGTTCAGGCCCCACGACCGGACCCAAAAAAAAAAAAAAAAGTTTTAACAGGATGTTTTAGCAAAAACCCATGTTTGTTATCAGCTAGCTGTGTGACTTGAGGCAAGTCTCTTAACTTCCCTGAGCCTCACTCGGTTTCCTAATTACATGAGACGCCATCTTAGGGTTCTTGTAGGAATTCAAAGCAGCTAATATAGCATTCACCTACTGCTGTTGTGATAGTATGAGTATGATATGTAATTATAATAATAATTTCTATTTGAACTTTGTGATGAGTGCTGAGTTTTTGAGTTTTGGAGAGCGAAGCTTGGAACCTGCAGCTTCACAAATCCTGGCCACCAGCCTGGAGAAGGTGTCTTTTTCCTACCTGTGGCTGAAGTGCTCGTAGGTGTGGATCTTGCGTGGGGCCACTTGAGTGGGTGTTCCTGCCTTGTCCTTCCATCCTCCTTCTCCACAGAGCTGTACCTGGTTGTCCAGGGCAGACATCCCGCTCTGCCAGGAGGAAGGCTGTGTTATATATGCGTGGCTACTCTCCCCAGCGGAGACCCGGGAGAATCTGTAGCATGGCCCAGTGGCTGGGTGTAGATAGGGGATGGAGTTTGGCTGTGTTGCAACACCTTGAGCTAGTGACAGTGGCCAGACCCACCAGTCCACCCTGACATGCATCAGTGAAATCCAGAACTGAATTTCAGCCTTTCCTGTTGTTATTGTCCCCTACTCCCTGGGGGAGGGAGTGTGTTTTTTGGTGCTGAGACTGATACTTGAACTCAAGGCCTCACACTTTTGCTTGCTTTTTTTGTTTTTTAACTCGTGGGTGACATTCTACTACTTAAGCCACACCCAGTCTTCTAACCTTATTTGTGTGTGTGTGGGGTTGGGGGTGGTGGGTTGTGGGGCCTGAACTCTGGTCCAGGGTGCTGTCCCTCAGCTCTTCAGCTCAGGGCAAGCGCTCTACCACTTGACCCACAGCAACACTTCTGGTTTTCTGGTGGTTAATTGGAGACAATAATCTCACAGACTTTCCTGCCTGGACTGGCTTTGAACCATGATCCTAAGATCTCAGCCTCCTGAGTAGCCAGGATTACGGTACAAGCATGAGCCATGGGTGCCCGGCTTCAACATTTTTTTTTTTTTTTTTTTTGCCAGTTAATTGGAGATCAGAATCTCAAGGGTTTGTTTTCCCCAGGCTGACTTCAAACCTTGATTCTCAGAGCTCAGCCTCCTGAGTTAGCGAAGATTACAGGCATGAGTCATGAGCTTCAGTCCTGCTGATAGCCAGGGTCAAGGATGCTCGCTGTGACACATATCTGCCTTCTGTGTCTTAGCACACCTCCTTCCTCCCGTAGGTATCTGAGGCCTGCGATGCCGTGTTTGTGGCTGGTAAGGAGAGCCGGGGTGCCAAGGGGGTGCGAGTGGACTTCTGGTGGCGCCGGCTCCGGGCCTCACTGCGCATGACCGTGTGGGCCCCGCTGCTGCCCCTGCGTATCGAGCTGACCGACACCACCCTGGAGCAGATCCGTGGCTGGAGGGTCCCGGGCCCAGCTGAAGGGTGAGTGCAGGCCTATGGGGGCTGGCAGGCCTAGGCAAAGCTCCTCTGGGACTGAGGGTACTGAGGGTATAGCCATGGACCCAAGCTAGGGGCTGAGACACTGCTCAAGGTCAACAGTTAGTGATCACCTCCATACCTCATCCCTACCTGTCTCCCCATGCCCTGGCTCCTTTGCATACCTGTTAGATTAACATTATTTTTGCTTTTTGCTTGTTTTCTACCCCATATTCTCAGCCCCTGAGAATGTAAGCTCTTGAAGGGAGGCAGGGCTTGCAATACACTGGGGGTAAGAGGTGGAAGCTCACTGGAATCGAGGGGGCGAGGGGCCTGAGCCTCCGGAAGGAATCTCCCCTCCCTCCCCCAAAGACTTCAGAGGCCAGTGACAAGGCCTTGATAAACACTGTCCCAATCAGGGTTGGCTGCTGACTGACAGGAGACTCCGTGCGTGTGCATACGCGCATACATGTGTGTACACTGGGGCTTGAACTTGATTTGAGTGCACACCTCCACTTCCATCTTTTTCCTGGAGTGAAGGGTCTCTCAATTTGTCTGCTGGGGCTGGCTTCCAACCTTGATCCTCAGATCCTAGCCTCCAGAGTAGCTAGGATTACAGGCCGGAGCCACTTCTGCCCTGCTAGGAACCTCAGGATGGGCAGGGCCAAGCTCTGGATAGAAGCTGGAGCGAGGGGGTGTGGCCTCCAGTAGACAGGGCCTGAACTCTGGTCCTTGCGTACCACCCACTTCCTGACCTTCTCTCCCTCCCTTGTAGGGCCTCTGAGCCCGAGGCCGGGGGAGCTGAGGAGGTGGGGCAGCGCTCCCGCAGCTGCCGCCTGCAGTACCAGCGGGCAGGCGTGCGCTTCCTGGTGCCCTTTGTGGCCCACCCATTGGATGGTGGCCGCCGCCTCACCCACCTGCTCGGCCCTGATTGGCTATTGGATGTGACCCACCTCGTGGCGCCCCAGGCCCGCGTGCAAGACCCTCGGGTAGCCTCCCTGGAGGGAGGCCACACGGTGGTGGGCCGCGAACCTGGTGTCACCTCCATAGAGGTGAGCCCACCGAGGACGCTATAGAGCAGCCTCCCTTCCCCCCTCCCCCCAGAGCATAGGCATCCCCAGAATGGTCTGGGTGTGGCCTGGGTCCAGAGGCAAGGTCCAGGATTGGGGATTGGGTGTGGATGGAGGAGGGGGGGGGTCTGTGTAATGGGGGAGTCCTCTAGGTATGAGGGACTGGGATGTTGGGGGTGTGGGAGCCAGGTCTTCCTGGTGGAAGGAGAGTCCCCCCTGAGTGTGGAGTTGAGATGTGTATATAGATAAAAGTTGGGGTGTGGAGGTAGAGGAAGGCAGCTAGCGGGGATGCCAGGAGCAGCAGCCAGATCCCTTAAGAGGAGGCATCTGTCCGGGAAGGACCCGCACCCACCCCCACCTCTGTCTCCTCCCCTCTCCATCTTCAGGTGCGTTCTCCACTCTCCAGTTCCATTCTGGGGGAGCAGGCACTGGCTGTGACGGATGACAAGGTCTCGGTGCTGGAGCTGCGGGCACAGCCCGTGACGGGCATCTCACTGGCCCTGAGCCGGGGCACTGCCCACCCTGGGCAGGTGACAGCCACGTGCTGGGCACAGCCAGCCCCTCCCGCCCCGAAGCAGGTGATGGTGGGGGATGGGGGATGAGGAGTCATACACCTTGCAATGGGGACTGATGGTAGAGGAGAACTGGAAGAGGGCCCTGGTACCTGGATCCATCTTACCTCAGGGTTTTCAGATGACTGACTCCCCTGTGAGGTAGTGAGCTCTCTGTGGCGAGAGGTGACCAAGCAGCGGCTGGCTAGAGTGTGGGAGTGGGGGGGGGGGAGGCGGTGTTGATTGGATAGCTCTATCTGAGGACACTCTGGAGGAGTCAGATCCACACCCTAACACCCCTCCCCTACCCCGAGGCCGAGTGGCAGCCAGGTGATTGACACACGTCCCCTCTTCTCCCTGTGTTTGTCTGCCTGTGTCTCTCTGTTTTCTCTCTGATCTCTCCTGCGTGTGGCGTGTCTCTGTGGGAGTGAACTCTGTGTGCATGCTTGCGTGCCCGCGCGTGTCTCTTGCCTGTGTCTGTGTGCCCTGCAGGAGGTGGCCCTTTCCTTATGGCTGTCCTTCTCTGATCACACCTTGGCTCCAGCCGAGCTCTACAATCGCAGTGATCTGGGCCTGACCGTCTCAGCCGAGGAACCCACTGCTGTCCTGCCGGCCAAGGAGCAGGGTGCCCAGCTTGGGGTGCTGGTGAGTGGGGCCAGTGCCGAGGGACTGCCCTTACAAGTCTCTCTGTACCCACCTGAGCCCTGCCGCCGAGGCCGCCACCGTGTGCCCCTGGCTTCTGGCACTGCCTGGTTGGGGCTCCCCCCTGCCCCCACCCCGGTCCCTGTCCTCCCATCCGATCCTGCCTTGAGTTCACTCGCGACAGAGGCCAGCGTTGGGGGCAGGCGGCCGGTGGGGGGCAGCGTGGGGGGCAACGTGGGGGTGAGGGGCAAATTTGAACAAGCAGAGGAAAAAATCAGAAAGGAGGAGACAGAGGTCAGAGAGGAAGAAGAGGAGGAGGAAGAAGAGGAAGAGATGGTGCCAGCCCCCCAACGTGTCACCGACCTCGAGCTGGGCATGTATGCCCTGCTGGGCATTTTCTGTCTGGCCATCCTGATCTTCCTGGTCAACGGCGTGGTCTTCGTGCTGCGCTATCAGCGTAAAGAGCCTCCGGACAGCTCCGCGAACCCCGCCTCCCCCCAGCCCCACAACTGGGTGTGGCTGGGTACTGACCAGGAGGAACTGAGTCGCCAGCTGGACCGGCGGCCCCCTGGGCTGCCCAAGGGGGAGGGGGGCTGCCCCTGTGAAAATGGAGCAGGAGGGGAGACCCCAACTTCCGTCTCCAACCCTCCTGGGGACGCTCCTGGTTCCTCCAGCACCCTGGCCCGGAAGGAAGCCGGGGGGCGTCGGAAGCGGGTGGAGTTTGTGACGTTTGCACCAGCACCCCCAGCCCAACAGCCCGAGGAGCCCGTGGGGGCCCCAGCCGTGCAGTCCATCCTGGTGGCGGGCGAGGAGGACATCCGCTGGGTGTGCGAAGACATGGGGTTGAAGGACCCTGAGGACCTTCGTAACTACATGGAGAGGATCCGGGGCAGCTCCTGACCCATCGGATCCAGCATGACTGCTCACCAGCCACGGGCAGCAGGGGGGGGTGAGGAGGGTCCCAACCGAGCCTCCCCTACCTGGCCCTCCATGCTCTACTTTTGGTGCTCGTTGATCCACATCCCCTGCCTGGTCCCCTCAAGAAACTCCCTTCCCATCCCACCTCTGCCTCACCCTTGTCATGGTCCATGATGGAGAGGAAGAGCTTATGTCTCTTATTTATGGGAACCACTCTATCCTAATGTCGGGTACAAAATAAACAGAGAAGGAAGTCAACACGGCTGGGACCATTCTGCTGCTCTGTTGATCGGGGTGGAGAGAAGGGCAGGGGTGGAGGGCGGTGGATCAGCCCCTGTCTCTGCTGGAGCAGTTCTGGGAAGCTGTGCCCTGGCGAATCCTCTCATAGCGATGAGCAATCCAGATAAATAGGAGGGCCGTGGTGGCCTGGATACCGGCCAGCAGAAAGAAGTAGTTGTCCATTCGGCACTTGTTGATGTTCCCTAGAAAGGAGGATTGGCATTTGGGTCAGGGAAAGGTTCCTTGCCTTCGACCCGCGCCCAGCCACAGCCAGGCCCTCGCATGGGCAGCTGGAGCCATGTGGATATTGGGTGGAATTGGAGAATAAGCAGGTTAGAGAGCGCTCCTGGATCTGACTGCCCCAGTGTCTCCTGGGGTTTCGATAATGGAAATAAATACAAGAAAAGTGACTGCTCAGCTGGAAGGGCAGAATTCCAGAAGCCTGAAAAGGCCTCCGTGGGCCAATGAGTCCGTTGCTGTGTGTGTGTGTATGTGTGTGGGGGGGTACCATAAAGTAGGGCTTAAACTTAGGGTTTCATACTCTCCCTTGGCTTTTTCACTCAAAGCTGATGCTCTACCGCTCGAGCCACACCTCTACTTCCAGCTTTTTGATGCCTAATTGGAAATCAGAGTCTCCTGGACTCTTCTGCCCAGGCTCACTTTCAACTCAGCCTCCTGAGTGGCTAGGATGATAGGCGTGAACTACCAATTGCCTGGCTCCGATGCTTCCTTTTTGACAGCTGGGAAAACCAAGGTCCTAGGCGTGATGCCATGCTACGCTGTGGTGAATGGCCAAGTTGGGCCTACCAAGCCCCCCTCTGCCCATGCCCTCTCCAGGGAGCCCTGGCACTCACCAAAGTCATCGGGGCAGTGCATCCAGCCTCCTGGCAAGGACAGCAAGGCCACCAAGCTGGAGCCCAGCAGGGAGCCCACGCCTGACAGGCAGAAGAAGATGCCCATGATGGCGCCCTGCATGGAGCGTGGTGCCTCCGAGTAGGCGAACTCCAGGCCTGAGGAGAGGAAGCCGAGAGGGTCCAGGGGCTGCTGGGGGCATGGGGACCGAGACCAGCCCAGGAGCAGCCCCCTGCAAGTCTCCGTTCCAGGTCCCCCAAGCGGCGATGCCAACTATGATGTGGCACTCTGCTCTGCTTCTGGCTGACACTTCCCCCAGGATGCTCCAAGCAAGGCCAAAGCTCCAGCTCCTCCCCCCCCCCTCGCCAGGTTTACACACACACACACACACACACACACACACACACGCGCGCGCGCACACACACACACACACACACACACATGTCCCAGGTCTTGAACTTGATGCCCAAGTGCTGTCCCTTAGCTGGGGCTCTACCACTTGAGCCACAACTCCACTTCCGCTAAATCATTTTGATTCACTCTTCAAAGTGTCTGCTGCATGCTCTTCTCCCTGTATCCTCTGCCCAGCTCCAGCCGCTTCCTGCTGATCCCCAGACCCCCATCCTCCACACGCAGCCAGGTGGGAGGGGTCTGTCCTAGCGCTCACAAGTCCTTTGCCAAAATCCCTGGATGTAGACTCTGTGTGACCTTATCACCTCCCCCCACCCCAACGCTCATCCCCAGCCCACCGGCCTTCATTCCCCATCTGGGGAGGCCTTGTTTATTCTGTCCCTTATGCCTCTCAGTCCTTCCTGCACCTGCTGAACTCCACCTCCCAGGAAGCCCTGCTCACCTGCTCATCTTGCCCAAGGAGCCCCCATATCCTACCACAGTCCCCTCTGCTAGGTTTATTCTGTGTCCCCATACCCCTGAGTGAAATCCCAGGAACATTATTATTATTATTATTATTGTTGCTGGTCGTGGGACTTGAACTATGGGCCTGGGTGCTGTCCCTCAGCTCTTCAGCTCAAGGCTAGCGCTCTATCCCTGGAGTCACAGCTCCACTTCTGGCTTTTTGGTGGTTCATTGGAGATAAGAGTCTCACAGTTTCCTGCCTGGGCTGGCTTTGAATTGTGAGCCTCCAATCGCAGCTTTCTGAGTGGCCAGGATTACAGGGGTGAGCTACCTTTGGGTGGCCTGGGGATACTTTTGTCACAAAGTTCTAAAAGCCTCCCCCAATCCCCGGCCTAGCAGAAGAGCCTGCCCCAGACTTGTAGCTCTCTGCCCAGTTGGAAGCAGGTAGGCACACAGAGATATGAGAGCTGTACAGAGTGCTCTGTGTGGGAAGGGACGACTCTCCTGCCCAGGGGCCTTGGCACTGCGGCTTGGAATTGAATTGGAAATAGGAACTCATCTCCAAATGAAGACAGAGTGCAAGAGCAGCTGAGGATTGTGGGACCTGTGGGAGGTGCTTTCTACCTCCAGGTCCCCAGAGCCTTCCATGGTGCCTGGTGCCAATCCATGCCCCCAGTCCCTCCTGGAGTTGCTGGGGCTGCTGCCCACTGCAGCATCATGGGCCCTTTGATCTGCAGACATCATGGGGCAGAGCATTTGCCATGATGTAGGAACGGGGGCCCAGGGATCTGGTGTACCTGGGATGCTGGCGAAAATCTCGCTGATCCCAATGAGCAGGTACTGGGGGATCTGCCACCAGATGGACAGAGGCGCTGCAAAGTACACATCCTTCCCGATCCACTGGGACACCGTCTCGTTAGCAGAAATGTACTGTAAGCGCTCCCTCTCCAAGACTCCTTTAATGGGACAACAGAGAGATAACAGCCAGGGCCACTCCGGGCTAGGACTAGCCCAAGGCAGAGATTAGTAGGTGGTGGGTGCAATTAAGTAACCAAAGATTGACTGGGTAGCAGGAAAGAAAAACAATACTGGCCTGGAGAATACGTGTGAGAGTGGGGAATCAAGATTTGGATTCCAACCTGTCCCTTTTTGCCTTGGCTGCTAGGAAACTCAGGTTTTGTGCTCAGTTGCAAGTCTCATTCATCAAGAAGCTGTTAAGCATTCTGATCATTGAAAGTGACACTGAGGTTGAACAAGAAGCCCAGCATCACACAGCTGATAAACAGTCAGGGTTGGATCTGTGGAGCCAGAATATCTGGTTTCAAAAGCTGGCCTACTTTCTCTGATCACATGATGCTTCTGTGATAACATCAAGGATTGCTGCAGTGTCTCTAACCTGGCTTCTCAGTTTAATTATTTTGTTTCCTTTCCGTCACTGTTTGGAAAGCACCTTTGCTCTAGTGGAAAGACAGTTGCAGGATTTGAGTTGCATTCCTAATCCTACTCCAGCTTGCTTCACTTGAGATTCAGTTCCCTTCTACAGGAAGTAGGAATAACATTTTCTGGGTTATCGTGAGGATGGAGGAGGATAAAATGCATTTAAGCAGTAGCTAAACAAAGAATCCAGTTTGGCTTTCTCACATTTAACATAACACTGTTCACTGAGCTCTATTATTTTCAGTTCCTAATTGTGTTCCAGCCACATGACTGGGTCCTTTGTACACATCACCTTTGTGTGTGTGTGTGTGTGTGTGTGTGTGTGTGTGTGTGTGTGTGTGTGTGTGTGTGTGTGTGTGTGTGTGTGACAGTATTAGAGCTTGAACTCAGGGACTCACAGTCTTTTGTACAAGGCTGGCTCTCTACCACTTAGGCCACACCTCCATTTCTGACATTTTGGTGGTTAATTGGAGATAAGATACTTTGAAGGACAATCTTCCATTCTCAGCCTCCTGAGTAACTAGTATGAGCCTCTAGTGCCTAGCACCAGTTCTTATTTGCTTTCAAGTTCTTATTTGCCGTGCTTCTTTGGGAAATGTATTCCAATCTGCTTATTACAAGTTCCATGTCCATTCTCCATAGAAATGAAGGAAAAGGAAAACTAAAAACATCTCCCTGCATTCAAAGAGCTTCTATGGCACCGAGGAAAGCACTTGCTCCTCTCTGCCTGAGTTTCCTCCTCTGCCCACATAAAGGGAGGCTGGTTGTAATGAGCAGGGCAGAGGAGGCCAAGGCTGGCACTCACCAGCTAGGGAGGCCCTGGGGCCAGGGAAGACCAGCCTCCCCCATCCCAGACACAGAAAGGCCAGCTCTTGGTCTTATGCCCCTCCACACACCTGCTACAATGACAGAGGTGAACCCGAAGAACATCCCCATGGCCATCTTCTGCAGGGCTGAGGGCAGCAGCTTGCAGCGCAGCAGTAAAGGGTCGAGCAGGTGGTCCTTCACAGGGACCAGGATCAGCACCACTACCACATTGGCCAGGAGGAGCCAGGCTTCAGGGATCTGGGTAGGAGACAGCCAAGAGACGCATGCTGGCAAAGCAGAGGGAGTTATGGGCTGGCCTCCAGAATGTCCTTGAGTGAGTGACCCAGGGACAGTTCCTGACCTTCTCTGGAATTCAAGCTCCTCAGCTATGTATAACCAGGGGATGGTATTAGATCACAGATGTGATCTATATTCTGTCTACTCGTAATGTTTGCTTAGAACATTTGTGAGCTCAATGGGAATGTTTCATGATTGATTGGTGATGTCTGCCATGGGCGAGAAAAGGAAGTATAGTTGCAAATAAATACAGCATTTACCTGGCAGCTTTAAAGAGCTTGAATTTTATGTTTTTACAATGCCAAAGAACTGGTTTAGGAAGATGTGAGAGAGAGGAGAGGGGAGGGAGAGTGAGAGAGAAAGAGATCGATTCAAGAGTCCCAGCAAAGTAGGAAACAAAGTAGAGCGGAACAGAACCTGTGCAGGTTCTGCCTCCATCTGGCCTGAGCTCAGAGTGGAACACATATTTTCAGTGTGAGTGTGAGATGGGTATTAGGACTTGAGCTGAAGGTTTGGGCTCTCCTTAGGTTATTTTGCTCAAGGCTGGAACTCTACCACTTGAGCCACAGCTCCACTTCAGGCTTTTTGGTGGTTCATTGGAGATAAGAGTCTCACAGACTCCCTTGCCTGGGTTGGCTTCTAGCTGCGCTCCTCGGATCTCAGCCTGCTAAGGTGCTAGGATTGCAGGTGTGAGCCACCAGCACCCAGCTCTAAGCACACATTTTTGTCTCTCACCCTGTAGTTTCTGTGCTGGGCTTTCAGAGCCAAAGAGCTGTTTGTAGGACTGGCCGAGAAAATGTTGGGGATGTAAAGGTGGAGACCTTGCAGGACATAGGTGGACTGCATCTGTGGAAAGAGATGGAGGAGACTGGGTTGGTGCTGGCTGGACTCCTGACCCTGGGGCTGAAGTTCTCAGATCCCTCTTTCCCAGCCCAAGGAAGCCACCCTCCCCTAGTCAGGGGGAAGCCACCCTCCTCTCCCCCTTGGGAACCAGCCTGGGGTAGGGTGACCAGAGGCCTCCTCTGCCCCTCCCTCAGCCTTGTCCTCACTGCCTGGGCTCAGCTGGTTGAGCTAGGGTCTGGGTCTCCAGGGCCTCACAACAGAGTGGGTATGGGTAAATGTTTGTTGAAATGGAAAGGATAATAAACTCAGCTGGCCCCACAGGGAGTCATCATCTGACACTGAAGCCAGGCTAAGTCTCACAGGTTGACACAGGCAGGCACTGCCATTGCTTTTTTTTTTTCTGCCCTTGGGGCTTGAACTCAGGGCCGGGGCATTGTCCCTGAGCTTCTTTTGCTCAAGACTAGCGCTCTACCACTTGAGCCACAGCACCACTTTCAGCCTTTTCTGAGTAGGTTATTGAAGGTGAGAGTCTCATGGACTTTTATACCTCGGCTAACCTCAAACTGTGATCCTCAGATCTCAGCCTCCTGAGTAGATAGGATTCCAGGCGTGAGCCATCAGCGCCTGGCTGGCATTGCTTCTTTAGTGACCGTATGGCAAAAGCCCAGCTGACTCCCTAAGGAGGTGCCAAGGGAAAGGAGGGCTCTGTGGTTATGCAGAGCAGAACCACTTAACAACTGGTATGGAAGGAGGTCAGTATTCAGCCACGATATCAACCCCTTGTCCCTGTCTCATCTCTGTGCTACCTGTAGTAGCCTGGCCCAGCCTTAGGCTGCTCCAACCTCGCAATGGCCTAGACCCTGGAGGTTAGACTGCTACACACACACACACACACACACACACACACACACACCTGCACAAAGCACCCATACTCACATACATGCATATATGCAAGCACACACACATGCAGGTGTACACAATACACCAGCACACGAATGTGCACGTGTGTTTGCTTACCCACAAACATAAATCCGCCTGCATTCACACACCTTCACTTATGCCACACACATGCATACACATTGCATGCATATATGCAGGCATAATGCACATGTATACAACACATGCACCACCATCCTTTCCCAGGGAGATGCTCCCAAGAATGAAAGATACTTGACTGTCAGCATCTTCTAAGACATCTGTTAATGCCGTGTTTTCTCCAATGATTCTTTGGCCTGAGTTCTTTTTGCTCAAGGCTAGTGGTGTACCACTTTGAGCCACAGTGCCACTTCTGGTTTTCTGGTGGTTCATTGGTGATAAGAGTCTAATGAGCCGGGCATTGGTGGCTCAGGCCTATAATCTAGCCACTCAGGAGGCTGAGATTTGAAGATCGTGGTTCAAAGCCAGCCTGGGCAGGAAAGTCTGTGAGACTCTTATCTTCAATTAACCACCAGAAAAACCGAAAGTGGTGCTGTGGCTCAAGTGGTAGAGCGCTAGCCTTGAGCTGAAGAGCTGAGGGACAGCGCCCAGGCCTACAGTTCAAGCCCCATGACCGACACACACACATACACACACACACACACACACACACACACCACACACACACACACACACACACACACACACACACACACACGAGTCTAATAGACTTTCCTGCCTGGGCTGGCTTTGAACCACAATCCTCAGATCTCAGCTCCCTGAGTAGCTAAGATTACAGGCATGAGCCACCGGTGCCCACTTCCAGAGCTTCTCTTACAGTCACCAGGGACTAGTCTTTGATGGCATGGTGCCAGACCCACAGCAGCTGGTAAGCAGTAATGATCACTCTGCCCCAGCCTTCCTGAGGGTCTGACACTTCTTTTTTTGGGTGGGTGGGGGGGTCCAGTCGTGGGGCCTGAACTCTGGGCCTGGGCACTGTCCCTCAGCTTTTCAGCTCAGGGCTAGTGCTCTATCACTTAAGCCACAGCACCACTTCTGGGTTTTTTCTTTTTTGCTTATGTGGTGCTGAGGAATCGAACCCAGGGCCTCAAGCATGCAAGGCAAGTGCTCTACCACTGAGCCATCTTCCTAGCCCCTGAGACTTCTATAAGGATGGAGAGAAGTGGAGGGGGGGAAGGCGGTGATGGGAGCAGACTCCCAGCGTGAAAGGCAGTGGTGCTTACCTGGAAGTACACCATCCAGTAGGGCACCAGAGTCACCATGACTGGCAAGATCTTCACCAGCACCTGGAAGTTGGCAACATCCTCTAGAGAGGAAGGACCAGGCTGCCAAGACCTATGGTCATGTAGCAGGTGGGCATGCTGAGGGTCTCTGTGGGGCCACAAGAACAGCAGAGAAAGGGTGGCATCGTTATCTTATCACTGCAGTTACCACTGTCACCTCCATAATCCCCTGTGATCCCCATTTATCAGCCCTGGCCTCTGGAATGACCCTTCCCCATCCCCCCTGTTAATATAAACTGTGCCACTGTCAATATTAGCATAGTGTGTGTGTGTGTGTGTGTGTGTGTGTGTGTGTGTGTGTGTACAGGTATTAGGGCTTAAATTCAGGGCCTCACACTCTGATTTGTCTTTTCTTTCTTCCTCTTTGTTTGTTTGTGTTTAGCATGGCTGGTGCTCTACCACTTGAGCCATACTTCTACTTCTGGCTTCTTGCTGGTTAATCAATTGGAGGTAAGATTCTTGAGAGCTTGCCAGGATAGCTTTGACCCTGGATTCTCAATTCTCAGCCTCCTGAATAGCCGAGGCTGACAAGCATGAGCCACTGGCACTAGGCTAATATATCTATTGTGTCTTTTGTGACCAAGGCGACCAATCAGACTCAGGCCAGTCTGGAGGTGTGGCCTTGGGTGCAGGGGAGGGGGGAGTCAGACCTGAATCTGTGCTGAGCAGAGTCTTTAGGGAGTGTTTAGTGCTTAGTTCATGGCATTGATTTTCCACAGGAATCAGGGAAGTTCCAGTCCAGATCTGCCTTCAAGGCTGCCAGGCCCAAATTCCCTGGCTACTTCCCCCTAAGTCCATCCTCTCCCTACACAAGGGTGGAGAGAGGGGGTGCAGAGACCAGCACCACAGCCTCACCTTTTCCCCATTGTCTGGAGAGTTTCTGGCCCCTTCCTGACTAAGACCATCATCTTTTAGGACTCCGAAAGGGACAATATCAGTGTATTCATCTCCAAAGACAGCTGCCGCCAACTCCGGCCCTCCTGCTATGCAATGCTCCCTTCCACCAGTGTAGGAGTTCTTTCTCCTGCCCTGATCAGAACATTTATTTTTTGCAATGTTCCCTCCTCTTTCAAACCCAGACACTAGGTGCTGAGACTCAGATCACTACTTTGTCTCAGGCCACAGGAGGGGGAAACTGAGATTCCCCAGCAAAAGAGCTCGCTGGCTCAGTCCATCATTGACTGTCAGCCACCTAAGTGAAGACATCCTGGCCTTTTCAAGTCCCCAAATGATGGCAGCCCTGGTGACATCAGGAGCAGTAGAAAAATCTGTCCCATTGAGCTCATCACCCACCGAATTTGGGAGAGGGTAAATGGAAGGATGTGTAAGCCACTAAGTTATCGTATTTGTTAGATAACAGTGAATAATTAAAACATCCTGCTGGAGCTGGTGGCTCAGGCCTGTATACTCCTAGCAAATCAGGAGGCTGAGAGCTGAAGATCATGGTTCAAAGCCAGTTGGGACAAGACATTTTATGAGATCTTATCTCCAATTAACCACCAAAAAGCTACAAGTAGAAGTGTGGCTCAAATGAGGGAGTACCAGCCTTGAGTGAAAAAGCTAAGAAAGACTGCCTAGGCCCTGAAGTTAAGCCCCAGTAATGGCACAAAAATGAATGAATAAACAAATTAATAATGATTCTGACAAACTTCTAGCGATGTAACAGATTGAGCAAGGCAAACTCTTTACCTTTTCCATCTGGATCTTACTAGCCAGAGTTTCAAGGTCTGGAGACAGATCTGCTTAAGCCTAAGTGTTCAATTAAGTCGGAAGGACAAAAGGAAGCCAGGACCACATGCAAGGCCATTCAGAACCTCTTTCTCTTAGATGTCAGCTAATGGAGGAGGGAGCAAGCCTGGCTGATTTCTTAAGACTACAATACTTCATTACAGAACACTGTAGAATTGTTCATATGATAGCCCAGTGACCTTCACGCCACCATTACCATCCCCGCTGCAATTGTTACCATAACCAGTGTTTATCTTCTTTTGTCCTTTTTTTAAAATTAGCACTTACTAATTTTTTTTTTTTTTGTTGTTGGTTGTGAGGCTTGAACTCAGAGCCTGGGTGCTGTTCCTGAGCTCTTTTGCTCAAGGTTAGCGCTCTACCCCTTTGAGCCACAGTGCCACTTCCAGCTTTCTGGTGGTTAATTGGAGATAAGAGTCTCATGGATGGGGTTGGGAATATGGCTCAGTGGTAGAGTGCTTGCCTTACATGCATGAGGCCCTGGGTTCTATTCTTCAGCACCACATAAACAGGGACAGCACCCAGGCTCAGAGTTCAAGCCTGACGACCAACCAAAAAAAAAAAAAAAGAGTCTCAACAAAGGAGGAGGCAACAATACTTGATAAGAAGTGTACTCATTACATAACTGTAACCCCTCGGTACAGTATTTTCACAATAAAAAACATTAAAAATAAAAAAGAGTCTCATGGACTTCCCTGCCCAGGCTGGCTTCAAACCAGGATCCTCAGATCTCAGCCTCCTGAGTAGCTAGGATTACAGGTGCGAGCCACCAGTGCCTGGCATACTGTGATACTTTTATACATCGTGTTAATCTTCATTGTAGGCACCAACATGTTCATTCCTACTTGTGTCATGCCCATCACTGCCAAAATCACACCCATCCTCATGGTTTTTACAGCGAGAGGCTCACCAATAATGCTACCATCACTGCTGGACACAGACGGCTCACAATTGTCATCTTAGCCACTCAGGAGATTGAGATCTGAGACTCTAAGTTCAAAGCCAGCCTGGGCAGATAAATCCGAGAGACTCATCTCTAATTAATTAACCAGCAAAAAAGCTAGAAGTGGAAGTATGGCTCAAGTGGTCATGTGCCAGTCCAGTCTTGGGCAAAAAAAACTAATCTAGAGTGAGAGTCCTTGAATTCAAGACCCAGTGCTGACACATACAATTAATATCGCTGCCATCACCAGCTGCGGAGGGCAGGTCATCATCAAGGGCCATAGCTGGAGCTGAACAGAATGTCTAAAGTTTGATCCATGCCTCCTGGGAAGCTCCTTCCTACCTTGCTGATCGTCTTCGCCATAGCTGGGGACAGCAGTTCTGGAAAGTGAGCTTAAGCATTGAAGACACTTGGCTCCCCGTGGGGGGCTTGGTGATGAAGACAGGGGTGGCAAGGAGGAAGATGAAGAATGCTAGGCCCACACAGCCCATGATGATGATGAAACCCAGCAGGAAGTTGATGTTCTGCTGGATGAAGGCTACCAGCAGCAGCGACAGGACGGCGCCCAGGTTGATGCTCCAATAGAACCAATTGAAGAAGCGACGGGTGGCATCGCGGCCGAGATCCATCACCTGCCAGCCAGCCAGGGGGTGAGAGTGAGGGTCTGGGAGCCCAGGGGGATTCTCCAGGCCTGTACCCATCCCTCCCACAGGGCAATTCTTGGGCCAGGGGATGGGCACTTTCCTCATCTCTGCTCACAAAGTGTACACTGAAGAAATACTTGTTGAGTAAACCAATGAACCTTTCTCTTGGGAGCCACTGTTCACGATCAGGACATTTTAGCACAGCTGTTTTTACATGCCCAAGGAACACATTGCTTTTTTTAAATTGTCACTAAGTAGGGCACACACACACAGATGTCTCCGAGGCTGTGTTGTTCACTTGTGGTTGATTTATCCCTTGGTTGTAGACTGAGCAACCGCTATTGTGCTTTGCTTTTATAGTCAGCTAAAAGCTCATAAAGATCCAATTACGTTCCACACTATTAAATATGATGCATGCATACGACTATAAGAACATTTACAAGCCTGCTTGAAAATGTCCTCTGCAGCTTGGAGATGCAGGGAATTGTATGTGGCCTACTCTGTCTCTGTCTCTGTCTCTGTCTCTGTCTCTGTCTCTCTCTTCCTCTGTGAGAGTCAAACAATATCAGCAGAATTCGGGAATATGTAAGGAAGGACCCTCCCTTTTTTTGTCAGTCGTGGGCCTGAACTCTGGGCCTGGGCACTGTCCCTCAGCTCTTCAGCTCAAGGCTAGCGCTCTACCACTTGAGCCCCAGCGCCCCTTAAGGCCTTTTCTGCTTATGTGGTGCTGAGGAATCAAACCCAGGGCCTCATGCATGCAAGGAAAGCACTCTACCGCTGAGCTATCTTCCCAGCCCTGGGAAGGAACCCTTTTGAAAACAGGTTCTGACCTGGTATAAAACACACACACACACACACACACACACACACACACACACACACACACCCCTTTTCCAGGCACTTTAGCACAAACAGATGGATTGAAAATCTTTCTCCAGAGCTTGTATCAACCTTTCATCATCAGGCCCCAGTCCCCACTTTGGCTGTTGGCTCTGGGTGCGTTGACTGTGGCCCTTCCCAAATCCTGGTCCCAGCTTGGACTCAGGTCTTAGGCTGGGCCCAAGGAAGGCGTGTGTGTGTGTGTGTGTGTGTGTGTGTGCAGATACTCGACTTTAACTCTGGGCCTGGTGCTCTTCCTTGGCTGATTTCACTCAAGGCTGGCACTCTACCACTTGAACCAGACCTCCACTTCCAGCTTATTGCTAGTTAATTAGAGATAAGAGTCTCACAGACTTTCCTAGCCAACCTAGCTTTGAACCGCAATCCTCAGATCTCAGCCTCTGGAGCAGCTAGGATGACAGGGGGGAGGCCCAGCACCTGGGCTGCATTTCAAATATAAGAAGTAAGAACTAGAAGACACTTCTCAAGGTAAGTGCATCTCTGCCTTGTTCAGCCAGCCACCTGTTCAATAACTCCCCAACTCTGAAAATCTAGTGTTTACCTTCCCCCCAGAGCTATATAATCCCACTAGCTACAAAGATTTTTGTCAAGCTTGACTACCTGTAGTTGCATTGGGGATAAAGCTAAATACCTTGCTGCTCATCTAAAATCATAAGCCACACCAGTGTGTGCTTGTCATTGCATTCTGGGAGATTCTGCAGTGTCCTCTTGGTGATAGAGAGGGAGGAGCACATCACCCCCCTCACTGCTCTGGACTTTCAAGTAGAAAATTGAATTAAGTCCCGTGATGAACAGACACATCCATTTATTAATTGGAAGTAAATGCATATGACAATTGTAACTGGAGGAGAAAGAGCCGACAGCCCATTTAGGATATAAACTACTTCTTCCAGGCACTTCGTTGAGAATGATGGATGGCCCTTTCTGAAATCAGCAAGTGTGTTAAACACATAGCTCCTGGGTAGAACCATCTGCCAGATGGTGCCAGCTTCACCCCTGCCTGAGTCCTCTCCCCCGGAATCTCACTCCCCCAGAATTCTGCAGCTGCAGCCCCCCACAGTAAACTAGTGCATCCACTATTTTTGTTTTTGTTTTGTAGGTTGTAGGGCTTGTACTCAGGGCCTGGGCACTGTCCCTGAGTTCTTATGCTCAAGGTCAGTGCTCTACCATTTTGAACCACAATGCCACTTCTGGTTTTCTGGTGGTTTATTGGAGATAGGAGTCTCATGGACTTTCCTGCCTGGGTGGGCTTTGAACTGCGATCCTCAGATCTCAGCCTCCTGAATAGCTAGGATTACAGGTGTGAGCTGCTGGCACCAGGCTTGTGCACCCAGTCTTATTAACTCAGCTGTCTCATGCTGTAGTGGAGCCATTTGTAAGAACAAAAACAAAAACAAAAAAGCTCCCAAAACCTGGTGCTGGGAAGGTGGCTCAGTGGTAGAGTGCTTGCCTTGCATGCATGAGGCCCTCGGTTTGATTCCTTAGTACCACATAAGCAGAAAAAGCCGGAAGTGGGGCTGAGGCTCAAGTGGTAGAGCGCTGGTCTACAGCTGAAGGGCTGAGGGACAGCGCCCAGGCCCAGAGTTCAGGCCCCGCAACCGACAAAACAAAAAAACAAAAACCAAAACACACACACAAAAAAACCCCTCAAAAAACCTGAATCCAGCAACTTCAGTGTTTCCACACAGCCTATTGCTCCAGGCTCCGTTTTCATATGTGGGCTGAGGCTGGGGCTTGAACTCAGGGCTTAGCTGCTGTCCTGTAGCTTTTTCACTCAAAACAGGCTCTCTATCATTTCAGCTAAGCCTCCACTTCCAGCTTTTTGTTGATTAATTGGAGATAAGAGTCTCACAGATTTTCCTGTCTGGGCTGGCTCTGAATGGCAATCCTCAACTCTCAGCCTCTTGATTGGCTAGGATTACAGGCAGGAGCCACCAGCGTCCAACAGAGGTCGGGATTTCTTTTGTTGTTGTTGGTTTTTTTGGGGGGGCTCCGGTCGTGGGGCCTGAACTCTGGGCCTGGGCACTGTCCCTCAGCTCTTCAGCTCAAGGCTAGCACTCTACCACTTGAGCCACAGCGCCACTTCCATTTTTTTTTTTTCCATTTTGCTTATGTGGTGCTGAGGAATTGAACCCAGGGCCTCATGCATGCAAGGCAAGCGCTCTACCACTGAGCCACCTTCCCAGCCCCAGAGGTCAGGATTTCTTAAGGCAGCTTTCTAGTCCATCTCAAGACTTGTAAGACTCCATCTCAGCCAGAGGCTGGGTGTGGTGGCTAATACCTATCATCCCACCTACGTGGGGAAACACAAATTGGAGAATCCCAAGACTGGATGGCCCAGACATATAGAGAGACCCTATCTCAAAACTCATCACTGAAAATGGCAGAGTGACTTGGGAGGTAAAGCAGCTGATGGACAAGCATGAGGTCCCAAGATCAAACTCAGTACTCCCCTAAAACAAAACAAAAATCCAGAGGAGCCTTAATAGTCTGGACCAAGGACCCTGGATACTGTACTGAGGACTGACGGTAGAAGGCAGCTAGATGGAATGATTTGTGGCGGCAAAATGTCGCCCTAGTGTTGGGGACAGAGGCTTAAGTGGCTGAGCACAGCCGCGGGGGAGGGGAGGTACCGTGAGTCCAATGGACCGAAGACAGGATGGGTGCAATCTGTTTCCGGTGTGTCACCTGTCTGCGCCTCTGCCTTTTCGCATGGGTGCATAGTCTACGTGCAGTTCTGTACGGCATGTGCCCATTCATCCTGCGTTGTGTTCAGGATCGCCCCAAGCAGCTTAAATCATTGTCTACTACCCTGCCGCAAACAGCTAGCAAAACATGATCATGCTATGAGTGGTTTGCTCATTCACTTAAGTAAATATTTGCCAAATTTCCTCCACAAGCCACACACTGTCCAAGGGGACTGGAGGAAGACCAGAGGATGAGATCCATGCCCAACCGACCCCAGCTGGAACTGGGCAGAGCTGGGATTTGACTGAGCTGGCCCTCAGTCTTTGGCACTGCTGGTCAGGAAGAAGATGGCTGGAGCGAGGTAGTTAACAGGGTCAAGTTAGCCAGGTGTTGTAATCCTAGTGACTCAGGAGGCTGAGATCTGAGGAGTGGGCTTAAAGGCCAGGAAACTTTGAGAGACTCTTCTCTCTAATTAGCCAGAAAAAAAGAAAGCCAGAAGTGGAGCTGTAGCTCAAATGGTAGAGGGCCTTGAGCAATAAAGCCAAGTGAGAATGTTAGGTCCTGAGTTCAAGCCCCAGAATCAGCACACATGCGCGCGCACGCATACACACACACACACACACACACACACACACACACACACACACACACACAAAGTCAAGTTAAAAACAAGAAAAAATAATAGGTCTGGAGCCGAGGACATGGCTCTGAGGTGGCCAGCGGTGGTTAATCCTGCCCTGGGTCTTGCTTAACCTACTGAGGCGGCCTCTATTTCTTCCCTATACACAAACTGGACCAGAGAGGGAAGTGGTTTGTCTGAGGTCATTTTGGGGTCCAGCATCTCCTGACTGTGGGTCTGGGCTCCATATGGAAAGCCTGGCTTTGGGGGTTCCTACCCACCCACCCACTCACCTGATCGGCCCCAAAAGAGGTGAGGTTGCTCCTGACTGAGCTGGTGGCCAGAGCAAGCAGCAGCAGCCCTGAGTACAGGACCGGTGCGCAGTAGGGTCTGGGCCAGGAGCGCTTGCAGTCGAAGGAAGGGCAGGGTGGCTCCAGAGGCGACAAGGACATTTCCCCACAGAAGGACAGACGGCCATCGGGCATGGCGGTGGCCAACAGCAGGCCCGAGGCAGCCAGGTAGAGCAGCAGGCTGAGCACCACGGTCCGGTAGCGGCTCAGGTACACATCGGCCAGCCAACCACCCACGGGGGCCAGCAGGTAGGACGCACCCAGGAAGACCAGCGCCGCGCGGGACGCCTGCTCACCAGTCCAGTTGAAGTTCTGGCTGTTGAGGTAGAGCACGAGGTTGGCCGCCACGCCGAAGAAGGCGGCCCGCTCCAGCAAGGACACCAGCAGCACTGCGGTCCCCGCCGTCCGACGCCACCCTCGGGGTCCCCCAGCACCCCGGGGCAGCAGCGGCCTTCGCTCCTCTGCTGCCCGGCTCTGTTGCTGCTGCTCCCGGCTGGGCATCGCGGCCCCTCCCTCCAATCAGGCCGGCCCTCCTTGCTTGAACCCCTTGTCCTGAGCTTCCTTGCGGGGGGGGGGGGGGGGGTCTTTCTTTTTCCCCTCCCTTCCCCCTCTTCCTCCTCCCTCCTTCCTTTACCCTGGGCTATCTCTACCCCTCTTCTTCTTCCTCCTCCTCCCTTATTCACAACTCCCCCCTTGCACACCCCAATCCCTTCCTACGGGCTTATCCCCCTCCCCAGCCTTCACCCTGAGACTCTTCCCAGCCTCCTTCTCTTCCCAGCCTCCTTCTCCGCCCCTCTTCCTCTTTCCGGCTGGCCAGCTCGGTGGGTCAGCCTTTCTTAACTGTTGTCCCTCCCTCTATGACCCCTGGGCTGTTCTGGTCCCCCGCCAGCCCCCCATCCTCTCCATTCTCAGATTGCGTTCTCCCTCCTGTCAGGCCCCCAGCCCATGCCCGGCCTTCCCCTCCCCAGACTCCGCCTGGCTCCCTGGGCTGGCTTCTGCTTCTTGAGAAGTCGGGCTTCCCCTTTCACTGGCCCTGTGGCTGCCCCAGGTCACATGGTTGTGAGGAGAAGTGAAAGGCTGGGGCGCGGAGCCCCCGCATCCCAGCTTCCGAGCACCCTCCCCCCCCCCCCCCCCCGCCACCCCCCCCAGGTCCCCCCACCTCCCACCAACACCCAGATTTTCTTTGCCACTCCTCCCTGCCTCCCCAATCAACCGGGAGGAGGAAATCCTTTCAGTTTCATTTCTTCCCAGGATCCCACACTGAGCACCCGCCTCTGTCCCTCCCGGTACCCCAGGCTGCAGGATTGGAGGCCACACATGCTATGTTGAGGGGCCCTGGCCCATTTCACAGAGGCAGGGACTGGGCCCCAGTGGGAGGGGGGGTGGGGAAGGGATCTAGGGACCCACTCGATCCTGGCCACCAAAGTGGGAAGATAAATCACGGCTGGGTGAACATCATGTAACGCAGATTGCACAAGCGCTGCTGCTGAGGAAGGAAGCAGATGCCCAACCGCCCAGGGCGCCGCACAGGGCCCCAGCTAGTGGAGAAGGAGAAGGGCAGTGCCCGTCAGGGGTCATCGCGGCCACTCCCCTACTCAGGACCAGAGCCAGCCTCATGTAGACATACAAACAAGCCTAACAGGAGAGAGCTGCCCTGCTGGTAGCTCCCATCTGCCGTCCTAGCCACTCACCAGGCTGAGATGTGCGTGAATCTAAGATCAATGTGAGCCAAGGTAGACTCTCATCTCCAAGGATCTACCAAAAAGCGACAAGTGGACCTGTGGCTCAAATAGCAGAGCACTAGCTTTGAGCGAGAAAGCTAAGGGGTAGTGCCCAGGCCCTGAGTTCAAGCCCCAGTATAGTCTCTCTGTCTCTCTCCTCTCTCTGTCTGTCTCTCTGTCTCTCTGCCTTTCTCTGTCTGTCTCTGTCTCTGTCTCTGTCTCTCTCTCTCTCATACACACACAGATTTCTTTTTGGTCAGTCATGGGACTTGAATTCAAGGCCTGGGCACTGTCCCTGAGCTCTTCTGCTCAAGACTAGCACTTTACAAATTTGAGCCACAGTCCACTTGCAGTTTTCTGGTGGTTAATTGGAGATAAGAGTCTCACAGCCTTTCCTGCCTGGGCTGGCTTCAAACTGTGATCCTCAGATCTCAGCCTCCTAAGTAACTAGGACGACAGGAGTGAGCCACTGGTGCTCAGCAGAAAAAATGGTTTTTAACCTTTATGTCAGGTAAGAAGCCCCGCTGTAACCTGGAGGGCAAATCCATGAAGGTGTGGGGTTTAGGGAGACAGTGAGAAAGCAGAGCTCTTCACTCAGGTACTGTCTAGTAGCCAGAAACTGTGCGCCTTGCGTAAGGCAGGCAGAGACTACGGGACAGAAGCTGACTCAGGTGAACCACCCCTGCATCTCTTAAAGAAAGCTCGGGATCACAGCCCGCCGGGTTGACATGCAGGCCACCTCAGACCCAGCAGCTTTCTCTCTTGGCAAGGTCATTACCCTGGCAGAAATGCCAAATGACATTCCACAGGGCTGAGTCTTCCATGGGACACGGCTGATGTATTATAGGTGATCTTCAGGGGGTCGTGGATAGAGATAAGGTTTCTGTGAAGAAACAAGAAGAAGAGGAGGAAGAGAAGTGGAGGAGGAGGAGGAGGAGGAAGGAAGAGAAGGAGAAGGAGGAGGAAGAAGAAAATGATGACAATGACAGCAAAGTATGGTGACACATCATCCTATACCCTGGCACCCTGGAGGCCCAGGTGGGAGGATCAAGAGCTTGAGGCCAGCCTGGGCTACATAGACCCTGTCTGCAAACAGGAAGGAGAAGAGTGAGAGTGTAGACATATGGAAGAGGGGAGGGATGGAAAGGGGAGGAGAGGAAATCCATGACCTGTGGCATGCAGCCCACCCAGCCCACCCAGCCTCCGGCTTCCAGCCTCCATGCAGACAGGGGTGGTTTCCAGGGGGAAACCATGGGATATACTGGGCCAGGAAAAGGAAGGGGCGATTTGCATTAGACACACAGGGGAAGTAGTGTTCTGAAAGTAGATGTCATTGTCACCAAGACATGAATAACAGCACTGGTCAGTGTAAGAGGATGAGAGCAGGCTTTCAGCACTGAGGCGGCCCAGGGCTGATAGCTGTCGCCACAACCCATAAACCCGTGAGGCTTGTGCCAGGTAGAGTTTAGCCACATGGTGTCAAGATTTTTCTCTTTGGTTATTTTTTCTTATTAAACATTTTTTTTTCAGAACCGGGCACTGGTAGCCTCATGCCTAGCATCCTAGCTACTCAGAAGGCTGAGATCTGAGGATCACAGCTCAAAGCCAGCCCTTCCAGGAAAGTCTGTAAGAATTCTCTCCAATGAACCACAAAAAAGTCAGAAGTGGTTGGGTACCCATGGCTCATGCCTGTAATCCTAGCTACTCAAGATGCTGAGATCTGAGGACTATGGTTCAAAGCCAGCCCAGGCCAGGAAAGTCCATGAGACTCTTACCTCTAATTAACCACATACAAAATAGCTGGAAGTGAAACTGTGGCTCAAGTGATAGAGTGCTAGCCTTGAACACAAAAGCTCAGGGCAGCATCCAGGCCCAGAGTTCAAGTCTCAGGACTGACAAAAAAAGTCAGAAGCAGAGCTGTGGCTTATGTGGTGGAGTGCCAGCTCTGAGAGAAAAAGCTAAGAAACAGCATGAAATCCTCAAGTTCAAACCCCAATACTGGCATATATGTGTGTGTGTCTGTGCACACACACACACACAGACACACACACACACACACACACACATAATTTTTTTTTTTGTCAGTTATGGGACCTAAACTCTGGGCCTGGGCTCTGTCCCTCAGCTCTTCAGCTCGAGGCTAGCGCTCTACCACTTGAGCCACAGAGCCACTTCTGCTTATGTGTGCTAAGGAATCAAACCCAGGGCCTCATGCATGCAAGGCAAGCACTCTACCACTGAGCCACCTTCCCAGGCCCCCACCCCCCACGTTTTTAAAGCCTGGCTTATACCTATAAACATCTCTAGTCAAGAGACTGATATTTAAGGTCAAGGGTTGAAACTGGCCTGTCAGACAAGTCCTTGAGAATCATCTCCAATTAATCAGTCAAGAATTGGAGGCAAAACAAGAGACAGAGCTTCAGCTGTGAGCCAAAAGTTTTCACATTATTGGGAGAAACTGGGTTCACATTCCAGTGCCAGCACACAATTTAAAAAAATTAGCTAGCTCCTTAAAACTATTTGCTCAAGCTGGGAGCCTGTCATCCTAGCTACTCAGAAGGCTGAGATCTGAAGATCGTGGTTCAAAGCCAGCCTGGGCAGGAGAAGCTGTGAAACTCTTGTCTTCAATGAACCACCAAAAAGCTGAAAGTAGAGCTGTGGTTCAAATGGTCGAGCGCCAGCCTTGAGAAGAAAAACAAAACAAAACAAGGCTTGAGGATAGCACCCAGGCCCGAGTTCAAGCCCCAGCACTAGTACACACAAACACACGTGTGCACGTGCGCACGCGCACACACACACACACACACACACACAATTGGCTCAAAAGTTCAAGTTGTCTGGGATAGAGCGAGGGAAGAGGTGACATTACCCACAAAGAAATCTACTCTTTTTTTTTTTTTTGGGTCCGGTCGTGGGGCCCGAATTCTGGACCTGGGCGCTGTCCCTCAGCTCTTCAGCTCAAGGCTAGCGCTCTACCACTTGAGCCACAGCGCCACTTTCCGGCTTTTTTCTTTTTGCTTATGTGGTGCTGAGGAATCGAACCCAGGGCCTCAAGCATGCAAGGCAAGCGCTCTACCACTGAGCCACCTTCCCAGCCCCGGACTTTCTATCATTAATCGGTATCTATGTCATCTCACCCTGTGCATATAGAACATGAGCATTTCTTTCAAAGAAAAGCCTTACTCCACTACCACGATCTCCCCAAATTGAATTGGCTAGCTCCCGACCCTGAACTTCTAGAAAGAGGTGTTTTTTCTCTCTTCTCTTTTTTTTCCCACTTTAACCCTGTTGTACTAAAATAAATTCCTTGCTAAAACTTCCACCTTGTGAGACTCTCCTATTTTTTTCTCTGGCGAGACACCTTGAAATGCTTTTTGCACATGGATCTCAAGGGCCTGCAATTCTGCATGAAAATTGGGACCTCTGGCGACATCATGACAGGTCAACCTGCCATCAGAAAACAGTAAGGGACAATCTCCCCTGGAGACAGCAAAGAGCAAGCCAGGGCTGCTGACATCTGCACCCTGATTTCAGACTTGTAGCTTGCAGATCTGTCAGAATCAATTCCTGTTGCTTTAAGTCATCAAGTTGTGGACAGTTCCTGAGTGTTAGAACCTCATAGAACCAGAGGCTGCAGTAGTACAGTTACTATGTGCCAGTCAAAGCCCTTATGCTGAGACAACCGTGTCTTCTCTCCATCAAGAGGCTGAATTAGCTCGGTGGCTCACATCTGTAATTGTAGCTACTCAGGAGCTAGAGATCTGAGGATTATGGTTTGAAGCCAGCCCCAGCAGGAAAATCCATGAGACTCTTTTGTTGTTGTTGTTGTTGTTGTGGAGCTTGAATTCAGGGCCCTGGGTGCTGTCCCTGAGCTCTTTTGCTCAAGGCTAGTGCTCTACCACTTTGAGCCACAGTGCCATTTCTTCTTTTTTTTAATTTTTTATTTTGAGTGGTTCATTGAGGATGAGTCTTGTGGATTTTCCTGCCAGGGATGGCTTTGAACTGTGATTCTCAGATCTCGGCCTCTTGAGTTGTTAGATTACAGGCGTGAATTGCTCTCACCAGACCTGAGACTCTTATCTTCAGTGAACCACCAGAAGACCAGAAGTGGCTTTGTAACTCAAAGTGGTAGAGTGCTAGCTTTTTGCAAAAGAGCTCAAAGACAGCATCCAGGTTCTGAGTTAAAGCCCCACAACCAACAAAAAGCAAAGCAAAGCAAAGAGGCTGAATTATCTATGGGTCCAAGTTCAAGGTGCTGGTTGGATAGACAAGTGAGTTCAGGGCCCACTGCTAGAAGAATTTACCCCCTGTTAGCCATGGAGTCTTTAGCAAACATAGCCCTCTAATGTCAGTGTTCCTACCAGCAAAGAATCCCTAAGAATATAATCTATTTAGCAAACTAAAGCCTTAATAGAATGAAACTTTCCTTAAGGCTTCATAGAAGCATGAGCCAGCTCTGGTTCTCTTCCTTCTGGTTTAGAGATTTAGATCTCTTTCCAGAATATTGCTTATTCTCTTTTACTGGGCCAAGATCAAGAGAGAGAGGCAGACTGGATGGAAAAAAAATAAAGCTTGGATTCTTCAAGGATGGAGAATTACTAGGTGCTCCTTGGAATATGAGATCAAAAGATCCTGATTCTGAGAATTATAAATAAAGATGAGCTCATTGATTCAGCATCCAGCTAAGTTCATCTTCCAGCTTCCTGGTCAAAGCTTCGCCCATGCACTGTGAGTGGCTTGGGGAAGAGCCTATCACTGCAGCCTGCTGGCCAGCCTTTAGGTGGTCAGCGCCCCCTGCCAGCAGGCCCCTTCCCGCCGCCCTGCAGCCACCTGCCCATCCTCTGTTTGCCTGTTCTATTTCCTTTTTTTGTTCCTTTTCCTTTTCAGTTTTTAAAGAAAGGTATAGCAAGCCTTCTCCCTCTACTCTAGTTTATCGCTCTGCTAGTTTGTCATGCACATTTCATTTAACAACGTCAAAAACTACTCAACATTTTCCCCTCCCACCAAATGATGTGTGTGTGTGTGTGTGTGTGTGTGTGTGTGTGTGTGTGTGCATGTGATCACATGTTCAAGTCTACGCATGGATGCATACGCATCAGTGCTAGGACTTGAACTCAAGGCCTGGGTATTTTTCCTGAGCCGTTTTGCTCAAGGCTAGTACTCTATCACTTGAACTCAAACTCCGCTTCTGGCGTTTTGCTGGTTAATTGGAGATATGAGTCTCACAGATTTTTCTGCCCCCCCTTTTGTTTATTTTTTTTGCCAATTCTGGGGTTTGAACTCAGGACCTGGGCACTGTCCCTGAGCCTCTTTGTGCTCAAGGCTAGCACTCTACCACTTGAGCCACAGCCCCACTTCCTGCTTTTTTTTGAGTATGTGGTACTGAGCAACTAATCCCAGGGCTTTGTGCATGTAGGCAAGCACTCTACCACTAAGCCACATTCCTAGCCCTTAATTGGTTTTGAATCTCGAGCCTCAGATTTCAGCCTCCAGAGTGGCTAAGATTACAGAGTGAGCCACCAGTGCTCACCCAAATACAGCTTTCTAATCCTGATCACTGCTTACCGTTTGTTTGTTACAGCTCTCAGGTTTTTTAGTCTCATACAGGCTTCCCACCAACTCTATAAATTAGACATTATTATAAGTCTTTTATACAATTAGTATTTATTTGGTCTACCTATAATTCCATAATTTTTTAATTAGACCTTCTTTCTAGGTTTAGTTTCCTTATTCCTTTTTTTTTCTTTTTGACCAGTCCTGGGGCTTGAACTCAGGGTCTGAGCACTGTCCCTGGGCTTTTGTGTTCAAGGCTAGCTCTTTACCACTTGAGCCAGAACAGCTGATTTTTTTCTAAGTAGTTTTTTGGAGATAAGAGTCTCAGGGGCTAGGAAGGTGGCTCAGTGGTAGAGCGCTTGCCTTGCATGTATGAGGCCCTGGGTTCGCTTCCTCAGCACCACATAAGCAAAAAGAAAAAATCCGGAAGTGGTGCTGTGGCTCAAATGGTAGAGCACTAGCCTTGAGCTGAAGAGCTGAGGGACAGCTCCCAGGCCCAGAGTTCAGGCCCCACGACCGGACCCCTGCCCCCCCCCCCCCAAAAAAAAGAGTCTCAGAACTTTTCTGCCTAGGTTGGCTTCAAACTGCGATCCTCGATCCTCAGATCTCAGCTTCCTGAGTAGCTAGGATTATAGGCATGAGCCACTGGCGCCTGGTTTTGTTTCCTTATTCTTGAAGAAGATTCTCACAAATTCCTTTAGGAGAAGGTCTATTCATTTAGCTGTAAATGTTCTCAGGCTTTTTTTGGTCAGGAAATGTTTCTTCCTTGGTCCACTTTCTGTGGCGCTAGCAAATGTCACAGGCTGGAGAAGGACAAACTCATCTCTCCTAGTTCTGAAGGCTGAGAAATCCAATGTAAAGAAGCTGGGATCCGGTGAGGGCCATCTGGCCATGTTGAAACCTTCCATGGTGGAAGGTATCATGTGATAAGAGGCAAGAACCACAAGGCATGAAGTGGAGATCTTTCCTCTTCTTACAGTTTCCCTTTCTGGAGCAGGGGATCCCGCCCTTGTGGCTCCCTGTAACCCTAATCACTTTGTAAAGGTGCACCGTCAAATAGCATCAATGTATGCACTTGGAGACTCAATTTCCAACACGTAAGCTTTTCTCTTAGTACTTTGAGGTGTTAACTGTTTGAGTTCTGGCTTCAGTTGCGGACAGTGAGACATTAACTGCCTGTCTACTTCATAACTCATCCATCATCCCTCTAAATGAGCAGCTGCTTTCCCACCAGGCAAGCCTGGTGTAGACTTTTGTAAAATTCAAATTATGTTGGGGTTGAGGAATCTTCTCTAGGAAGATCTGAGGAGTATGTCTTTCATCCATGCTGGAAATTTCTCCATTTTCTTCTGAAGCACTGATAAAAACAGACCCAAGCTCTTCCCTGCTGCCTCTGAACCTCAGTACCAGGGTTTCTATGTCTCTGTTTCTGTGATATATTCTGGGTTAAGTTCTTCAGAGCAACTTTCCAGATTCTGAATTCTCTCTTCATGTAGTCAATCTTCTGTTTAATCTGGCCATTGAAATGCTATTTTTCTCCATTATATATATATATATATATATATATATATTGTTTATACAAGTACTACTTAATGTTTGCCAGTCTCTCTGATCATTTTTTTTAACTTAAAAGTTGTTATTGTAAAGGTGATGTATGGAGGTCTGGTTACAGTTATGTAAGTCAGGTAATGAGTACATTTCTTTTTTTATTTTTTTATTGTGAAAATACTGTACAGAGCAGTTACAGTTACATGAGCAAGGTAATGAGTATATTTCTTATCAAGCATTGTTGCCTCCTCCTTTGTTTTTCCTCTACTATTCCTTCCCTCCCATCTCCACAACTATACTCTCCCTCCCCACACGTTGTAAAGTTCATTTTTCAACATAGTGTCTTGTACATCTCATTGTTGCAATGGGTCCACCTGTATCCCTATTTAAACATTTTGTTTTTTCCCTTCCTCTCTCCAAATTATACCAACATCAAATACAGTGAAAACAGGGGTTATACGTGGGGGAGGAACATACAAAGCAACAAAAAAATCACATGGTACCTTATAAATACGTTAAAACCAATAGCAAGAAAGAAAAAAACCACTTGTGTCTCTATCTTGGGGTTCATTTCACTTAACTTCATCTTATCTGGTCATAGAGTACATTTCTTTTTGAACAATGTCATCCCTCCCCCCTCTCCCAGTTTTTCCCTCCCGTTCCCACCCACAAGATGCACAGTTCATTTTCAACATAGTATCTAGTGAGTACCACAGCTGCATTTGTTTACCCTTTGTCCCCCCCATTTCTGTGTCCTTCCTTTCCCTCCCAAAGACGGATAAACAAACAAACAAGACAGAAAAGAAAATGAAAATAGCAACAAGGAAAAGACCTCTTGTCTCCATTTCCTGGAGTTCATCTTAGATAAATATTATTTTATATGATCAGATACACATAGGCATTGTGCCTTTGTGTTCTTCCCCTAAGAATATCCTCCTTCAGTCTCACTGTGTGTGAATGCCTAGAGACCTGTATAACTTATCTTGTTCCAGTGTTCCCTGATCAGTTTTAATAAAGTCTACTCATTTTCTGTACCTTCAACTACCAACTTTTAATTCTTATTTTATGTGTCCGTATACCATAACTCCAACATCTCAAGTTTTTGAAGATCTCAGTCTATTGTCAACTGTTTTGTTTTACAATTCATTTTTTCATTCAAGCTCATGTTCCTTGGATCTTTTTCTCTGTGGGAAATCTTTGAGGCCAGAGCTTAAGGTGAGTAACTCTAGTGTTGTAAGGTGTAATTACTCCAGAAGCCGCATTTTGAAAGATGGAGTATTGGCGTCTTTATTATACAGTTAGCAGGCTGCAGGCAATTAGTTGTTACAAAGGCCTGCAGCCTCAAATACACATAACACAGCTAGGCAACAGGCCAGATAGAAAGAAAGACACAAACAACACCAACAAGCCAATTCATTCAGCTCTGATGGAGAGCTGAATTGGGACGCCATGATGCCCAGAGATAAGCCAGGAGACAAGACACAGGGTAGGATCACCAGCAGAATCACCGAGACATACATAGCATGGCGTGATGGCAGCTAGTCTTGTCTGGGCCTAAATAGGTTGGTGCAGGCAGAGTGGGGGGGGGTGGGGGGTGGGGGGAAGAACAGGTCTACAGGAAATTCCCAGTCCCAGTCACTGAACTGACAGATTCAGTAACCTATCAGCCAAGTGCCCTCCCCTACCTCCAGGGATCTGGGCACACCCATCACCTGAGGGGCAGGTGATAGGAGAAGGTGATTCCTTCCCCCAGCATGAAGACAAGATGCCAGACCTTACCATCCACCATGTGGCCAATATGGTACCCACCAGACGTGACCTTACTTCACTAGGAAGGATGTCCGCCATTTCCCCCTGCCAAATACATAGGGCACTGCTGTTTAAATTCTTACATCATGTGTGCTTGTTGGGTTGGAGGTATCGTGAATGAATTCTACTTCCAGACTCATGTGGGGCACAGCAGGGGAAGGGAGGGCTTGGAGGGCTTAGAGCATTCAAGGTGAGCTCAGAGCCCCCCCGGCAGAGCCTGGTCTGTTTTATCCAGGACCATTATTCTGAACTTCATGGCCATTCAAGAGCAGCAGCGGCTGCACAACCACCTCTGCCTTCCCGGTCATGTTTGACCTCTGTTGATTTTTTTTTTTTTTTTTAACATTTCTTGCCATCCCAACTGTGCTTTAAAAACAAGAAAAAACGTTGAAAGCTAGGCACTGGTAGCTCTAGCTACTTGGGAGACTGAGATCTGAGGATCTCTGTTTGAAGACAGTACAGGCAGGGAAGTCTGTGAGGGTCATATTTCCAATGACCCACCAAAAAGCTGGAAGTGGAGCTCAAGTGGTAGAGCACTAGCCTGGAGCAAAATATGCTATAGGACAGCAGCACAAAATAGTTTAAAATAATTTTCGCTGGTGTTCTGTATCAGGACAATTTCCCGCAAAGGCTCTCTACCCTATTGTCAAGAATAGAAGTCTCCATCCCCTCTGGTCTGTTTCAAAGGTGTTTTCCTCAGGACCAGGAGACCTTTCCTGTGGTCACCTTCCCCTGGTCTCTGATGGTCCGTTGGATTTGTGGGCCGCGAGCTCCTTGAGGGCAGGAAGCTGGTTTCCTCTCTCCCCTTTCATGCAGTTCATTCCAGAAATCCATATGCCCAAGTCTGGAGAACAGTGGAATTGAATCCAGCTGTTGGATCTACCCATGAGTCCCCTGTGCTGCCCATGACTGTAACTCTCCACTAGAGGGCAGTCGCAGCTGCTGCCCAAGCCGATCCTACCCCTCCAGACCCCCACCCACCCAGGGCCTGGTATGGCCTTCCGGTGGGTGGGGCCTGGCTCCAGGTGACTCCAAAACCTGCCAATCAAATAATTGATTCATCTTGAGGAATCCATGACATTCCACAGGTGGAGGGGGAAGTCGGAGGGCCGTAAGACTAGATCCTTCCAGGCAGGGCTAGAATGGAGAATCAGCTCCTTCTTCGACTCCACAGTTCTGCCTGGAGAGCCAAAATGATCTATTCCTTCATTTTTCTCAGCAAGCATTTATTCAGCACTTAGTGTATGCAACAGAGGAGAGCAGTGCTGAATCAAACCTGCTTCTTCCCATCTCTTTCTTACCCAGTCATTCACCGCAATCCAACGGGACCATGAAGCATTTCCCAGACAGCCCCTGCCACCCTCCACCAGCAACTTGCCCCTGTCATGTTTGTGGCTCAAAGACCCCCCATCTGCTTAGAGCATGTTGATTCCCACAGAGGGCACCCAGCTGGTACTCAGCTAGACCTTCTGTGCCATCTGTGGACAGCTTGTAGTTGAGTGGAGTCTGCCTCTCCTGCAGAACCCTCAGGGAGGACCACTTTCTCTCTGGTTCTTTTGAGAGAGAGAAAAAGAGAAAGAAAGAAAGCACATAAGTGTTCTCAGGGCTTGAACTCAGAGCCTGGGTATTGTCTTTTAGCTTTTTCACTCAAGGTTAGTGCTCTACCATTTGAGCCATAACTCCACTTTTGGCATTTTGGTGGTTAATTGGCGACAAGAGTCTCATAGACTTCCCTACCTGGCTTGGTAGCTTCAAACCTCCATCCTCAGATCTCAGCCTCTTGAGTAGCTAGGATTTAAGGTGTGAGCCACCAGAGCCTGGCTTTCTCTCAGGTTCTTTGTCGTCACTTCTGCTGGTGGAAAACTTAGGCTGTTGTCTCCTGAATGTGGCATTAGGACCACAGCCTTGCATTACGACCACAGCCCTCTTGCTCCTCAGCACCGTGGCCCGAGGAGAAGGGAAAACTTGGGACTGAGTCCCATAAGAGTCGGTTCTATGGAGAGGTTAACAGGGTGCCATTCGTTTGCTCTTGTAGCTTGTGTTGGCTTAGCATCTACTATGAGCCAGTGTGCCCTTGGGTCAACCAGAATGGAGGCACAGCATCTCACTTCCCTTTGCTTTCCTTGGAAGCTGTGTGTGTGTGTTCAGTTGGGCTGGGTGGGCTCATGGTAGAGGCATCTGGGGCTTCCTCCCTACCCCAGCCTCAGTAACACCAGCCTAGCTTCCTGGAGATCAAAACCACAAGCAGAAGCGTGAGATACTCGCAGGCCGCAGAGCAGGGCGGAGACAAAGACACCCACGGGAACAAAGAGGGCACCAGGGTGACAGGCACACAGTGTCCGTCTCCTGGCCCCAGGATGGCCCTTCCCCGGGGCAGGGACGTGTGATGCTCAGAGATGACAGCAGCCATGTGGTTCTTCGTCGGGCTCACGGGATTGCTGGCGACCACCCTCACAGGTAGCCCTTTCTGTCACCTCAGGCACGCAGGGACATGGGTCCCACTTACTTGGCCTCTTTCTGGCTACCTTTCTGGGATTTTTAGCCAAGGTCACACTAGGGAAACAGGGGACCCTGGTTGTGACAATAGTCTGGACTGTGTGGAGGGGGTGGGGGAGGGTGAGCAGGAACTCCCCTGAGGACCAGGACTGGCTGGACAGTACCCCGTGCTCAGAGACCTCCTGAGAGCTGCCATGGGCAGTGACCTTTGTGTCTTTTCAAGGATGTTTGAGGAGAGGGGCACAAGTCCCACCCACGGGCTTAGAGACTCTTCCCTCCCCCATTTCGTGCCAACTCACAGAAAGAAACTTCACCTTCCACAGGGACAGGACCAGAAAGGCATAGTTTCAAAATCAAGGCCAAAGCTTGGGGTTCACTAAGTCCCAGGAACAGGAGGTCCCAAAGAGCTACCACTAGCTAGTCACTGGTGGCTTTAGTACACTTACAGAGGGGTGCTCGTTTGAGCAGGAACGATCTCCAGGGCCACCTGCACCATCATGAGCTTCCCCGAGTGCTGAGGTATCGGCCAAGGACCAAGGCGCCCCTGGATTGTGTGCACTAGACCCTTGCTGGGCCCCGCAGAGTGCAGAGGCCATGCTGGTCACGGCTGGGCAATAGCTCAGAGACCCAGAATCCTGCCCCAGGTGGGCTTTCATGTACAGAGTTGGGGAGCTGATAGGGAAATGGAATTTGAGGCCTGGCCAGTTGGTGGGAGGCCCTGGGATGGGGTGGCTGAGTGCTTTCAGTTTGTTGCCTGTGGGACCCAGGAAGGCCTGGCCTGGAAGGGGCATTAGGCTGGCTGAGAGGCTGAGGGCAAGTATGCGGGGTGCTGAGATGTCTCCCCTCTGTCTACATCTCGGGCAGGTGTTCTGAGATGGTTCTGGGAAAGTCTTTTGAGGCTGGGAGTGGGATTTGCATGGCTTCGGCCCCGAAGGCCGAGGCCTCAACTTGACCAGTAGGTTCCAAACACAGTAGTTCCAGCCAGGCACTAGTGGCTCTATGCCTGTTAATCCTAGCTACTCAGCAGACTGAGATCTGAAGATCATCACTCCATCCCAGACTAGGAAGGAAAGCCCGTGAGACTCTTATCTCCAATTAATTACCAAAAAAATCAGAAGTGGAACTGTGGCTCAAATGGTTAAGCACCAGTTTTGAGTAAAAAAGCAAAGGGACAGCCCCCAGGCCCTGAGTTCAAGCCCAGGTAACAGAATTTTTAAAAAAGTAGCATTAGGGACTCAGCTGCCTTCTACCCTGAGCTGAGGGCAGATGATGGACAAGGCCCTCTTCCTCTACATCACCGCCGGCCACTCTGCGATTCTCAGGATTAAGCAGAGACCCAAAAGCTTGGTTATGACCTCCACTGATGTCCCAGGCTAGCTCCATCCACAGTTGCCCAATGAGAAGGAGAAACGGGGCTAGGCCAGATCCTCTGCCCTGGAGCCAATGGCTGGCGGGCCCAGACCTGTGCCTGTGGGGGAAGCGGGGCCACTGCGTGTGGCAAGATTCAGTGGACCCAAGGGAAGGCCCAGGATCTACTCCAAACCCCAGGTCTTTGTCACCCCCCCCCCCCCCACGTTCCTCTTACAGGCGCAGTGGTCTCTACTATGTTTTTCAAATGGTGTTGACTCATTGACTCGTTTCTTGTTACTCATACACGTTTAGATTGAGAGAAAAATCGACCTCACTTTTGTGAAGTGGAAAACAGCTATTCTTTGTCATAAATAAAGAAGAAAAAGAAAGTGGTGGTCAACACCGGTTTGTGATCCCATGTAGCTCATGGTTGAAAGGGGGCCAAGCAAGGCCCTGGAGCCAGAAGCCACAGTCCACCCTGTTAAAAGGGGACATGGAGATGAGAAAGGCATCCTCATTCCCAAGTCATTTTTTTCTCATGACCATTCAGGGGGGTTCCAAGCACTCTGAGCAGGGGAATGGCCTTCCACTGATGTGACTGATCGTCAGTCCATGCTGCTCCTGAAACTCTCGCGATGACTGGTCAATGCTTTCCCGCCGAGAAATGGTGGCCTGCAGGAAGGGCTTTAGAGGCAGAAGGAGAACTGCACCCCAAAGAAGCCCCGTGACCCCCACTGCAGTGCTTAAGTGAGGGAGGCCGAGGCGCTGGCTCCCAAGTCTAAGCATTTCTCTTCACCTAGTCTGAGGCCCAATGGACTCAGATCTCGTGGGGGACGGAGGTCTATGGTTGGGCCAGCTGTATTGGGGAAGGGTGATTCGGGATTCCAAGAAAAGGGGAGACAAAGGAAAGAAAGAAAAATGATATAGAGTAGTAGGAGAGGGAGGGAGATAATGAAGTAGAGGAGGGGATCTGGTCCAAAGGGCTGTGCCCAAATCCTGGGTGGGCTGCCTGGTTCTGTTTGCAAGACTTGGCTGGTGAAATCTGGACCTCCTGGGCACTGGTGGACCTCCTCTGTACTCAGTCTCGGCACTCAGCTATCTTCCCTGAATCCCGTTTCTCACCCAGGCAGCCTGAGGTCTGGGCTGGTGTCTGATTTGTCCTTTATGTCGTCGGGTGACCGGGACTTGGAGATCCCAGTTCTCTAATTCACTGATATGCTGCCCAGTGGCCGAGGTCCAGGACACTCCACTTCTGTACCTCAGTTTCCCGATCAGCCACTGGGAGGGTAAAAGAGCAGAGAGAATGAGCTAGAAGCCAATGATGGTGGTAGGTAGATGAAGTCAAGGCCTGAGGTTTTGTACCAGTCCTGCTTCTGCTTCTGCTTCCACTGGTACCCAGGCTCCGTTTTCCTTCCTCATTAGTGGAATGGCGCTGTGGGCCCTGGAAGGGCTTGCTCAGATCTGAGACGATGATGCGGTGTGAGAAGTGAGTGTTTCTCACCAGAGCAGGCGAGGTCTATGACTCTAATACCTTCCACAGTGCAGGGCGGTCCAGGAGAACCTTGTGGGCTGCTTTTGTGAGCTGAAAGGAAGCTCGTGCTTATTTTACAAATTAATAATTCCATGCCAGGCACTAGTGGCTCACACCTATAATCCTAACTACTCAGGAGGCTGTGAGCTGAGGATCATGGTTCAAAGCCAGCCCAGATGGGAAAGTCATTGAGACTCCCATCTTTAATAAACCATCAACAGGCCAGAAGTGGAGCTATGATTCATGTAGTACGGGCCATCCTTGAGTGAAAAATCTAAGGGACAGCACCCAAGCTCTGAGTTCGAGCCCCAGGACTGGCACACACACACACATACACACATACACACACACACACACACACACACACACACACACACACACACACACACACACACACAAAATGTCTTCTAGCTGGAACGGAGGCTCAGTGCTAGATTATTTGCCCAGTTTGTCCACGGCTCTGGGTTCAATCTGAAGCACAGAAAAAAAATATTTTTAAAAAAAATTAAGACTATTTCCTTAACTTGGAAATTCAATTTACAACTTTTTTTTATTTTTGAGGGAGCAAAAATACCATTACTGGGCCTTGAACCCAGGGCCTCATGCTCTCCCTTAGTTTTCCCTCAAGGCCGGTGCTCTAGCTTTTTGCTGGTTAATTAGAGATAAGATTCTCACATGTGTTTCTACTCAAGCTGATTTCAAATCATGATCCTCAGATCTCAGCCCTCTGAGTAGCTCAGATTACAGGCATGAGCCATCAGTGCCCGGCTCATTTCATTTTTAACAATGACTTTCAAGAGCCGTTGATTAATATTTGAGTCAATCAAGCTAAACAGGGGAAGCTGCCTTAAAAAAAATAGATGTCTTGTTCAGATGTAGCTAATTAATTCCCTTAAGATTGTGGTGTCTAATGTAGTAATCACTAGAGGTATGTGTTTAAAACATGGTAGCTTGATAAGATGCATTGCACTCATAAACTGACAAGTTGAATTGCAACCACTTTGAATAGCTACTTCAAGATAATAATAAAGTAATATGTGGTAGTTTGAATTGAGATATATACAGTGTAACATTTACAGCCGACTGTGAAGATGAGCATTGAAGGGATACAATAACTCTCCTTAATAAATTACATGTGAATCACAAGTTGAAATGCTAGTATTTTAACAGAACACTCAAAAAATTCGATTAGCATTAAGTTGGCTTATTCCTCTACTTTCAATGGAACTACTAGAGAATTTAAAATTATATCTGTAGTTTGCATTGCATTTCTATTGGCTAGATATGCTAAACTACAATTAGGAATTTAATATTTTTTTCTTGGGGTCAAGCCAGGGTCTCACATTTGTTAGTCTTCCAGCTAAGCTTCAACCCTAGTTTTGCTACTCCATTTTCTTATGGAATAGTGGAAAGAAAAAAAAAACCCAAACCAAAAAAACCTTCCTAAAGATTTCACAGTGAACTCAGACACTTGTAACTCACATCTGAAGTCCTAGCAATTCAGTTGGCTGAGATCTGAGGATCACACTTTGAAGCCAGCCCAGGAAAGAAAGTCTGTGAGACTCCTGTCTTCAATTAGCCACCAGAAAATCAGAAGTGGAGCTGTGGCTCAAAGTGGTAGAGTGCTCGTTCTGAGCAAAAAGGCTCAGGAACAGTGTCCAGGCCCTGATTTCAAGCCCCATGACTGACCAGAAAAAAAGAAAAAAGATTTCAGAGCAATTTCAGATATAAAAATTTAGTATAAGCCAAGTGACTATGAAATTCTCTTAAATATGCTAATGAGATTTACAGAGATTTCCAAACTCTTATTTCTTTAACTTACAATTTGAATGGAAGTCAACTACTCCCTCACATGGATCACGAACAAGGGCTACATTTCTGAAGCAGGAACATGGCGGGTAATGAAGGAACTGATGGGCCAAAGCATTGAACTTGACCCAATTTAAACCTAATGTAATCACTTATACTTTATACATTCTAATCTTCCTGGGCTAAAAGCCACTTAGTGCCAGGTGCTGTGGCTCATGCCTGCAATCCTAGCTACTCAGGAGGCTGAGGAATCAGATCATGATTCAAAGCCAGTCAGGCAAAAAAAAGTGTATGAATTGCTTATCTCCAATTAATCACCCAAAAGAGAAAAACAAAACAGAAGTAGAGCTGTGACCCAAGTGGTAGAATGCCAGCCTTGTGGAGAAAATGCCAAGCAAAAGTGCAAGGCTCCGAGCTCAAGCTCCAGGACCGACACAAAGGACAATAACAACAATAATAATAAGCGATTGTACCGTCTTAGGTTATCCTGAACAAGATGGAAATTTTCATCTTAGGACACAAAGTTCAGGTTAGCTTTCCTATTATTATTTATTTTTTTAAACAAAGTAAATATGACCCTTTTGAACAGCTGATGCTCTCCAGCTGGGCAAATCCCTCAAATCACGGCCTCTGGATATACACGAACCCAATCTATGCCTGCCTACTTGACTGGATTTAGTTAAACACACACTTCTACTTTTTTCTTTTTTTTTTTGCTGCTTCTGGGGCTTGAACTCAGGGCCCGTGTGCTATCTCTGAGCTTTTGCACTTAAACCTAGTGCTCTACCACTTGAGCCACAGCATTTTTGATAGTTTAGCAGAGATAAAAGAGTCTCTCGGACTTTCCTATCCCGGCTGGCTTCAAATCACGATCCTCAGATCTCAGTCTCCTTAGTAGCTAGGATTAGAGGTGTGAGCCACTAATGCCTGGCTCACTTTTACTTTTCCATTCTGATTTCTCCTATAGTCTTCCTGCCAGCAGTACAACCAGTGAATGTCACAGGAATATGGACTAGCTTGTGCCTATTTTCAGTGCAATGTGTTTTGTGGCCACTGGTCCATGGGCACACCTTCACTGCATTACTACCGTGGTTGTCCAGAGGTGACAGGCCTGGCTCATTGGCCATATCCCTCTATAGAGGGATCTGGGATGAGTCGGATACACCAGCCACCCGAGTTCAGTTTGAGTTTGGCGAGTCCTTCATGGCTGCCCCTGTCTTGCGGGTGGACAGGAAAAGGTGGGCTGTTAGGTTTTGAGGCTAGAGAACAGCATTGCCAGCCAGGCACCGGTGGGTGGCTCAGCCGGTCATCCTAGCTACTCAGGAGGCTGAGATCTGACAGCCAGGGCAGGAAAGTCTGTGAGACTCTTATCTCCAATAATCTACTAAGAAAAAACCAGAAGTAGAGCTGTGACTCAAGTGGTAGAGCGCTGGCCTTGAGCACAAAGGGACAGAGCCCAGACCCAGAGTTCAAGCATCAGGGCTAGCAAAAAAAAAAAGAATGAACAGTTTCTCTCTCTGGGACAAGGAGGATGAAGCAGGGGCTGCAGGATACAGGTTGGAGGACGTGCAAGGCTGCCGAGTAAGAAAATACCATTGGGGTATTGGCTTTTCTCCACAAGCCCTGTGCACCGACTGGAGCTGCCAACTTTAAAGGCACATCAGGTATAAGGTGATGCTTCAGTGCCCTTCCGCTGTCCATCCACCGTCAGTGCTCACCTCTCTGGCCTGGAGCCTAGAGTCAAGGCACAGGGAGTTATTCATACAGCGTTCTGGGGTTCTCTTTCTAGACCATCTCCCCTTGTCTGCCACGGAAGGTTTCGTCACCTTCTTCACTTAACACTTAAAGTATAAATGCATTTGTTTGTTTATTTGTTTGTTGCCTATATTAGAGCTTGAGCTCAGGTCCTAAGTATTGTCCTTTGGCTTTTTTGCTCAAGGCTGGTGCTCTGTCACTTGAGCCTCGGATCCCCTTCCGGCTTTTTGCTGCTTAATAGGAGATAAAGTCTCTCAGAATTTTCTGCCCTGGCTGGCTTATAACGATGATCTCTTAGACCTCAGCCAAATTCTTTGAGTAGCTAGGATTACAAGTATAAGCCGTTGTTGCTTGGCTACATATGTTTATTTTTACAAGAGACTTTATCTGGCTGGCTTCAGAGGGACACCATTGTAAAGCAATAGTGATAATGTATAGCGGAAACAAAATGGTGTCATTAATTTCTAGCAGATGCTTTGTTGCTGTCCTTTAGCTCAAAAGAGAGGCTAGTGAGTGTCAGGAAGGCATTCGTGACTAGATGCTTCTCAAAGCCATCAGGAAGGCTCGAAAAGAAACAATCGCCTACTCAGCTAGGTGCTGGTGGCTTACTCCTATAACTCCTGGACACATAAGAGTCTGTGAGACTCTTATCTCCAACTAAGCAAAAATCCAGCAAAATTCACAAAGTAAAGGTGTGGCTCAAGTGGAAGAATCCCAACCTTGAGCTAAAAAAGTGAAGCAAGAGTATGAAGCCAGCCACCAGTGGCTCACGCCTGTAATCCTAGCTACTCAGGAGGCTGAGATCTGAGGATCATGATTCAAAGCCAGCCTGGGCAGGAAAGTCCATGAGACTCTTATTTCCAATAAACCATCAGAAAACCAGAATGGCACTATGGCTCAAGAGGTAGAGCACTCGCCTTGAGCTGAAGAGTGCAAGGACAGCGCCCAAGCCCAGAGTTCAAGTCCTACAACCTACAAAAAAAAAGTGTGAGACCCTGAGTTCAAGTTTCAGGAATGGTGAACACACACACACACACACACACACACACACACACACACACACACACACACAAATGTATATAACTTGTTCCTGAGTGTGCTGTGTCTATTGCTAAAATTTTAAAAAATGCATCTCTAAAACCTAAATTCTGAAAGATGGGCTTCGGAGTGCTGGAGCGAGGAGTCAGGACAGGGGAGTGTGCCAAGGGATGACGCCAAGGAAGGACGCTTTGTGCTCTCTGAGCCGCTTCAGCACCGGTGGGAGGGTGGCGAGAACATTCCAGGAACAAAGGCATTGGAAAGCCAACGTTTGCAAGACGCAGCTGAGCGGTGCGTCACTGACAATTGCGGAACATTTGCAAGACCAGCGGCAGCTGAGCGGTGCGTCACTGACAATTGCGTCATCCCTACACTGACTTCCTGGCGGGGGATGTGTTCTGTCACCCTGGGCAGGGTGAGGGGGAAGTTGAATGATGAACATAGGACTTCTCCGTACCAGTTTTGGAATTTCTTGTATGGGATCCTAATTTTAAGGAAAAAGTGTTTGGGGCAAAGTACCCGGCTGAGTCAGACCCATTTGTGTGTGTGTGTGTGTGTGTGTGTGTGTGTGTGTGTGTGTGTGTGTGTGCTGGTACTGGGGCTTGAACTCAGGGCCTCTTGCTCACTCTCATTTGGCTTTTTCACTCAAAGCTGGCATCCTACCAGTTGAGTCACACCTCCACTTCTGGCTTTTAGCTGGTTAATTGGAGATAGGAGTCTCACAAACCTTTCTGCCTGGGCTAGCTTTGAACCATGATCCTCAGATCTCAGTCTCCTGAGCAGCTTAGATTCTAGGCTTGAGCCACCAGCACCTGGTGGGGCCAGGTGCTTCAGCCCAGGCTCTTTTTTCCATGTTGTCTCCTTGGATTGGATATGGGATGAGGATTCCATGATCTCCTGCTCACTGGAACCCACCAAGCAAGCAGTGGCTGACCTGTAGAAGATGCATCCACAGACATTCCCCCAGGCAGTGACAAGGACACTGATCTCTATGGTGGGACTCTGTGAGGTAGGCGAGACTGTATTCATTTTTGTGATTAACAGAAACAAGAGAGAATGCACAGCTAATCAGATCTGTGACCTGTCCTTCTGACTCAAAACCAGTACTCTTTCCCAACCCTGAATATTGGGCAGAGAACCCTACTCACCTCATGTCTGCAGGGAAGTTAGCTCCACTCTCTGAAAGCATTCCACACTATCAGCTAAGCTGTCATGGTCTAATGTAGAGTCTGAGTTCTGCTACTTCCGGGCTGAGCAGCCATTCTGAGCTTGTCTCTCCAGCTGTCAGCAAGACCAACAGCAGCAATCCTCATGGGATTGGAAGGAAGATCCATCAGGGGTTCACTGTGACTCACTTAGAGAAGTCCTAGAGTTGTTGGGATGCTAGGAGAGCCCTAGCAGGTCACAACTGCTGCTGAAGCCGAGGCCAGAGCAGGAAGATGCAGGACACCAGGAGGGGAAAATGGCGCCAAGCTCATTTCCGTCTGCCATTTTGTAGGCTCCTTGGGCTAGGCTGGCTCCTGCCTGAAAACGCAACCGAGAGGGGCCACGAGGAAGAGCAGTAGGCTGTGGAGGAGGCTGTGGGGCCTTCAGAAGCGGGTGCTCATCCTGGGAAAGTCATCCTTTGCTTTCCCCGGCAAGCCAGGATGCTGGTGGGTCTCCATCTTGTGCATGAGGGGGAACAAGGAGGTTGAACCTCCTGAGCTGCCTTGTGACGCGGTCCTAATAGTGGGGGGTCACCCCAAGTAGTGTGAACAGAAGCCCATGAAATCTTCATGAGACGGAGGGGGACACAGGCTGGGAGGGGCAGAGCCTCAGAGCTGGGAGCCTTTGGGGGGCACCTATCTAACTTTCTGTTTGGAACTTACTTGCTGCTCAGGCAGAATCAGAGCAGCAGCGTATCTTCATAGCTAGGTGCACAGTGGAGCACGGCTGTGCCCATTTTATAGAAGGGCAAATCGGGAGAGAGAATTTGGGCAATGACCACTTGTCACTTTCTGGTCCGGCTGCTTTTGCTTAAAGAGAGTGGGAAAGATTTTTTCTGTATGTTGTTATATTTTTAGTTAGGGTGCGCCTCTCTTCTGGGAGGGGTGCCTGAGAGACTAGGGCAGAAATGAGGCTGCACCCCCGGACTACAGGAAGCCCGGTCCTCTGTGTTTCTCACTTATGGGTTTACTCTTTTGGGGGAAACATGCTTGCCAGATGAATTCAGTTCCTTGGAGAACTGTGTTGCTCTGCCCAAATGGAATTCTAGAAATGCCATAGCAGCCTTAAGCTAGAAGAAACCCCAGAAGGCTGCCCACCAACCCATCCCTGGAGTCAGAAGATGAAACTGAAATGTTGAGTGGGAAGTGAGGCCTCCAGGGTCACGGAGCCCCTCGCTTGATCATTTTCCCCCTTCAATGTCGAGTTTGTGTCATCTGTTACTTTGTTCTGGACTAGTTGAGAGAAGGTTGTAGACATAAGGTCCCTTTCTCATACATACTTCAGTGTTTTAATTTTGTCTCCCCCCCCCCCCCCGCCCCCCCAGCCAGTCCTGGGGCTTGAACTCGGGGCCTGGTGCTGTCCCTGAGCCTCTTTGTGTTCAAGGTTAGCACTCTAGCACTTAAGCCACAGCACCAGTTCCAGCTTTTCCTGATAGTTTATCGGAGATTAGAGTCTCACAGACTTTCCTACTCAGGTTGGCTTTGAACCACGATCCTCAGATCTCAGCCACCTGAGCAGCTAGGATTACAGGTGTGAGCTACTGGTGCCAGGCTGATTTTTGCCTGTTTTTGTCTATGCATTTCCCTTTCCTTCTCATTTTTCTTGCCCCACCTCTGCAGTGTCTTTCTTTCTCTCCCTCTCTTTTTTTCCTTCCTTCCTTCTTTCTTTCTTTTTCTTCTTTTCTGGAGAGTCTTAGAGCTTCACTCTGTTCTTTAGGCTGGTCTCAAACTTATGGGTTCAAATGATCCTCCTGTCTAGCCTCCCAAATAGCTGAGACTACAGGCACCTGCCCCCATGCAAGACAGTATTTAGTTTGAAATAAAGACAGTCTCTTAGCAAAAACCAGAAATTAACATGGTTACACTACGGACTAGACTACAGATTTTATTTGGAGCTGTTTCAGTAATAACCCACAGAAAACTCTATTTAATTTGATGCATTTAATTCTCATGTCTCTTCATTTGCCTTTCTTCACGATGATCTATCAGGTTCCCTCTCTCTTTGAAGACATTGATTTTCTATATGAAACGTACAGGCCGAAGATTCATGATTCGATGTGAGTCAGGCTCCTTTGGGAAGAGTTCCACAGCTGTGAGGTTTCCTACTCAGTGCGGAGTCTCAGGAGGAGCATGGCTCATCTATCAACTAGTGGTCTCGTTAAGGTGTTATCGTTTGAGACTCTTTCCTCTTTGTATTTAGCGTGTATCTTGTAGGTAGATTCTCTGAGAATATATTAAATAAATGCACAGATATTTGGATCCATTCAAATCTTCCCTCACTAGCTGTGCTATTATTGATCATCCATGCCCCAATCAGTTATAATGACAGTTGGCAGAGGGTGATGTTATAATTCGATCATCCCTTCTACATTTATTATTTCTGACTTGATCTTCTTTGCTGGCTCAGTAGGCAGGTGAGAGCCAGTTGGGTGAGCACACTGAAGGCTGGCAGGACTGAGGTCAGGTTGGAGTTTGCCCTCAAGTAGAACCTCTGATGGCTGTCATCTTACTCTTCTGATTTTACAGTTGGCTCAACATCTCTTTACCACCAAACCAACTCTTCATCTACTCTTTCAATTTTTGCCATTCGTTTGTTGAGTCTCCACCGTCTGCTAGGCACTGACTCCAGCCACAGAACTTACAGAACAAAGCCCCAGTCCTCAAGGACCTTGTACGCTCACAGGAGAAATAGACAAACAGGTGAAGATATTTGAAAAACTAGCATCACAAGCTAGGTGCCAGTGACTCATGCTTGTAATCCTAGCTTCTCAAAAGGCTGAGATCAAAGGATCACAAATTGAAGCAGAAAACTCTGTGAGACTCTTAGCTAGCAAAATGCCCAAAGTGGAGCTATAACTCAAGTGATAGAGTACCTGCTTTGAGTGCAAAAGCTGACAGTACCCAGGCCCTGAGTTCAAGTCCCAGTATCACACAAGTACACACACGCACACATGCATGTGCATACACACACACACACATACACACACACACACACACAAGTATCACATCAGAAAGGAATATGTGCACCAAGAACACTAATAGAGGCAGAGACCCAGGTGAGGCCGTAGGGGAAATCTGAGCAGAGATCTGGGGAGGAGCAGAGTTGAGAGCTCCATCGGAGAGGAGACACTTGGGCAGAGGGAGCGGCAGCCACAGTGGGCATGAGGTAAGGGAGACCAACACCTACAGAGACGTAGTGAGGGCAGGGGAGTGGGAGAAAGGGAGGTGGAGGGTCAGTGGGGTTTGGAATTAATCCACGGGAAACGGAGAAGTCAGCAGACAGTTTTAAATAGGAAAGGATATATCCACATACACACTGGAAACAGGAACCAGAATACAGCCTGCTATCAAGCTGGTCTGAGCTTCCCCTTTGTTTAAAAACGAGAGGTTATTAAAGACTGAGTAGCATTACAGTGAGTCTTTCCTTCTTCCTTCTACCTCCTTCTTCCTTTCCTTTTGTGCCAATACTGGGGCTTGAACTTGAGGGCTTCATGTTGTCCATTAATTATTTTACTCAGGACTGCTGCTCTACCACTTGAGCCACACTTGTACCTCCAGCTTTTTGGTGGCTAATTGGAGATGAGAAGCTCTCAGATTTGTCTACCTGGGCTGACTGTGAACCACCATCCCCAGATCTCAGCCTCCTGAGTAGCTAGGATTATGGGTGTAAGCCACTGGTGCCTGGCTGAGATTGTCTTCTTGATGTAATGAGGATTGAAGAGTTGGAAAAGGCATTAATTTGCTCACCATGTGATTTCATACCATTACATGTTAAATTCTCTTCTGAACCAAGCCTGCTGCAGGAACTGCTTCATTAGTTGGCGGAAGCAGTAGGTGGGTAGAAGCAGTGGATGGTGGGGGTCTGTGTTGTGTGAGAGGAAAACACAACCTATAATCAGAAGTGGTGAGTCGGGAGGGGGTACCCCCCACTTCTTCAGTCAGACCCCCAAGTAGCCCAAGCCGCCCTGTGTTGTTTGTGACAGGGTCTCTTTAGGACAGGCTGCCCCTGAACTTGAAATCTTTCTGCCTTAACCTCCCAAGTGCCAAGATTATAGGCATGCACCACCACACTGGGCACTAACCCTTCCTCTGATCACGAGGAGATTGAGGCCCTGGTTGGATAAAGATGAACCCAGGGTCATAATAATGGCTCAGTTTTACCAACGTTTATTCCTCCCCACCCCCATTCTAGCTGAAAATTCAGACATGATGTAAACACATTAGTCATCCTTACTTGAAAATGTTGTAACAACCACATTAAATGGAAAATAGAGAGAGAGAGAAGTCTCACCCAGCACTTTTACATAGTAATGACTTTCATTTTTCTTTTTCCTCTTAAGGCTAGTGTTCTACCATTTGAGCCACAACTCTGTTTCTAGCTTTTGTACTGGTTGATTGGAGATAAAAGTCTCACAGACTTTGCTGCCCAGGCTGACTTTGAACTATGATCCTTAGAAGATCTCAACCTCTCGAGTAGCTAGGATGACAGGTGTGAGCCACTGGCACCCGGCATGAATTCCATTCTGGAAGGAGGGAGTTTGTGAGCCATGGGCTCACTGAGGGTAATTGGCACCATGAGCATGAAGGTGGCCGAGCAGATAGGCCTTGGGCTAGGTTGGGACCTGTTCGACAGATGGTTATAGGAACATGGGTTCTGGACTCTGTGAGACCAGAATTGATTCCAGGCTTCACCACTTGCTCTGGGAACTCGGGCAGGGCCCCAAACCTCTCTGAGGTAAAACAAGTACCACTCATAGGCCAGCCCCTCACTTTTCTGCCAGGGGCAGGATCCCAGTTCCCTGAGGACTCTCGAGGCTCATTCTTAGTCATCCACATCTGTGGGACTCAGTTCTAGCCATGGCCCCATGGCTCTGAAACCCACATGTGGGCTTCTGGAGTCTACAGGCCCCTGGCTATGGAGGAGGTTCCGCCCTCCATCTTTCTGGCTCCTCTCCTCCCTCCACAGAGTTCTCTAGAAACCCCTCTGGAGGTGACTTCTAAAAACATTTTTTTGTCAGTTGTGGGACTTGAATTCTGGGCCTGGGGGCTGTCCTTCAGCTCTTCAGCTCAAGGCTAGCTCTCTATCACTTGAGCCACAGTACCACTTCCGGTTTCTGGTGGTTAATTGGAGATAAGAGTCTCTTGGACTTCCCTGCCTGGGCTGGCTTTGAACTGTGACCCTCAGATCTCAGCCTCCTAAGAAGTTAAGATTACAGCCGTGAGCCACTGGCACCCAGCTTTCTAGAGGTGACTTTTGTGATAGTTTTGTGTGTAGGTGACTTAGTCTCTTAGTATCACAGTCTGAGTATCACAAACTCCAGTTTGTTCTACAGTTCTGGAAGCTGATGCCCAAGAACACAGTATTCACTTAGAACATAGTCGCCTCCTCTTCCATGCCCACATTTCTCTCCTTTACCCTTGTGTGTGTGTGTGTGTGAGAGAGAGAGAGAGAGAGAGAATGTCCTGGGGTTTGGACTCAGGGCCTGGGTGCTATCCCTGAGCTTTTTTTGCTTAAATCTAGTGCTCTACCACTTGAGCCACAGCTCCACCTCTGGCTTTTTTGGTGGTTCATTGGAGATAGGAGTCACAGGTTTTCTTTCCTGGGCTGGCTTCTAAATGTGATCTTCAGATCTCAGCATCCTGAGTAGCTAGGATTATAAGTGTGAGCCAATAGCATTTGATAGGCTTCATTATGCTGTTATACACATATATGTTGTATGTACATATGCATATATACCTATATGTATGTGTATATGTGTGTGTGTATGTGTATAAATGTGGGTATGCAGGTGTGTTTTCTGTTTTTTCTTTTATTGTTGTTATTTGCCTTGGTTGCAAGTGTCTTTCTGATATATTGATTTACTCTCCTGACCGACTCCCATGAGTGGTATAGTGGTATGGCAGGGTCATAAGGCAGTATGTTTTTAGATCTTTGGAGGTGTGTATGTGTGTGTGTGTGTGTGTGTGTGTGTGTGTGTATACAAGCATGCATGTGCATGTGCACATGCCAGTACTGGTACCAGGTCTTGAAATTGAGGCCTTATGTTCTCAGATGGAGCTGGTGCTCCATTACCAGCTCTTTGGTGGTTAATTGGAGATAGAGTCCCACAGACTTTTCTTTCCAGGTTGCTTTGAACAGCTATGCTCAGATCGCAGCCTCCTGAGTAGCTAGGATTACAGGGGTGAGCCACCAGTGCCTGGCAATTTATTCTTCTTAAAATAGACTTTCAAGAGTGAAATGGCTGGGTTATGAGGCAAATCTGTTTTCTCCTTTTTGCAGAGCCTCCATACTTATTTCCAGAGTGGTTGCACTAATTTATGTAGTATATAAGCATTCCTTTTTCCTTACATCCTTGCCAGCGAGCTGATTTTTCTTGATGACTGCCATTGTGACTGGAGTGACACGGAATCATTAATTTGGTTTTGATTTGTATTTCTTTTATGGCTAAGGATGTTGCATGGGGACGCTGGTCATGATGATGGATCGGGGCCTCATAACCTCACTGCAACTTGATGTCCTCTATAAAGACCTTTCACATTTGGAAGTACTGGGAATTAGGATTCCAATGTATCTTTTTTGAGGGGGAACAATTCAGTTGACAGCAGCAAGTGCACCTGTGCATGCTAGGTTAGTAATCCATTACTCTGCGTATATCACAAATCGAAAAAGCTCTGACAATCCTCTGGTATGGACAGGCTTTTTAGAATGGCCCCACTAAGTGTGTCCCCCTGCAGGGGACAGGGTCTACTGGTTACCCCTGAAGTGTGCAGCCTAGTGGGGGAAAACTTGCATCTCCCTGTGGCCTTGCTTCTGGGTCCTGTGTATCTTCTCTGAGAAGTGCCTGCTCCGCCTGGCAGCCACTTGCATATGGGTCACTTTTCTGTCTCCCTTCACAGACAGCTAGCTTCTTCCTTGAGGAAGGTTCTGCCCACCACCACCACCCCCTCTCCCTCCCCGCCCCAGTGCAGCAGAGGGGCAGAAAGTCTGAGAAGTCAGGGCAACTTTTCTGGCTTTATATATTCATTGGCAAGGTGTATTGATGTGACTCCAAAGATTCTCTAGATATGCTTTCATTGAAAGAAATGTTTTTATGTTGGCCAGTCACAGTGACTCACACCTGTAATCCCAGCTACTCTTGAGAGGCAGAGATCAGGAGATTGAGGTTTGAGATCAGCCCCAGCATAAAATTTCTTGAGATTTCATCTCAACCAATGACTGGGGACAATTTCACATAACTGTCATTTCCTCATGCAAGGATGATGCTCTACCACTTGAGCCACAGCTCCATTCCTGACTATTTTTGTTGCTAATTAATTAGAGGTAAGAGTCTCATGGTCTCTCCTGCCAGAGCTGGCTTCAAACTGCGATCCACAGATCTCAGTCTCCTGAGTAGCTAGGATTACAGGAGTGATCTATTGGAGCCTCGCTTTGACAAACTCTTGTTAGGCATTTAGAAAGGGCAAGGAATGGGGTTTTCTTGTGGTCTTACTTGAGTCCTGGGAAGTTTTACACGCTTGAGGGGAAGGAGGCAAGTCAGGCACATAAAGAGAATTGCCCACGTAGCACCAAAGACCAGAGGAAGTTAAAATTTAAAGCTCTTCCTCCTTTGATAAGACCAGGCAGATGGCTTCTCCTTAATCAGATGTTTCATCCAAGACTTCCCTGCAGATGGAAATCTAGACATCCTCCTCCTCCACTCCATGCTTCAAGTTCTTGGGAGATGGGGCCAGGATCTCCATCCTACTAAGGTCTCTTGGAGCCAGATCCTTACTGTTATGCCTTGGGGGTTTTGTTGAGGTGTTTGTCACTCTCCAGGCCTCATCTTGCCATCTGGTATCTGCAGAAAAGAGATAGCCTGAGTGAGCCCCGGATGCCAAGACCAGAGAGCCTTCTCTTTTAGAGCAAACTCCCGTTGCCATGGCAACTGCAGCTCACATCTATTCTCCAAGAACATGGGATGCCATGTTTGAAGAGCCAGGTAGCAAGGAGCCAAGTTACTAATGAAAGGCAGCTTTGATATGGGTTAAGAATAAAGACAGGGTGGGAGGAAGAAAGGGCGCATCTCTTGGGAAAGCTGGAATTGTCCCTTTACAGAGAAGGGTGAGGGGCTCTGAGGGTCATCCCAATGCTTGCAATGGCCTTGCTGATCCAGGGGTACCTGGTATACCAAGTCCACTGAACCACAGCAAGGAGGGAAGATTCGGGTGGAAGGAAAATGCCAGCAGCTGGCACATACCAAGTCCTGTGCGGTTTTTGTGAATCACAGTACCCTCCTCGAAGCAATCCTCCAGGGCACCTGGACTATGTATACTCAGAGAGCTTGTGCCCCAGCAAGATCTAGCTGAGCTTCATGACTCCCAAGATCACACAGCTAGAGACAGGCAGGCAGGGATGGTGCAGGCTACTGTTTTGTTTGCCTACCAAAGCACCTCTCCTAAATCATGAAAACAAAAAATATTCTTGAAGCCAGGCACTGGTGAGCCATGCCTATAATCCTAGCTACTTGAGATCTGAGGATCACAGTTCAAGTGATCCAAAGCCAACCTGGGCAGAAAAATCAATGATTCTCTTCTCTTCAATGAACTACAAAAAGCTAGAAATGAGGCTGGGAGCTGGGAGCTCATGACCTGTAGTCCTAGCTACTCAGGAGGCTGAGATCTGAGGATCTGGTTCAAAGCCAGCCTCGGCAGACTCTGATCTCCAATAAACCACCAGAAAATGAGGAGCAAAAGAGCTCAGGGACTGTGCCCATGACCAGCAATACCAGCAACAAAACAGTCAGAAGTGGAGCCGTGGCTCAAATGGTAGAGCACCAGCCTTGAGAAAAAAAAAAGTTCAGGCTAGTGCCCAGGCCCTGAGTCAAGCCCTAGGAGTAGCCAAATATGTATGGTGTGTGTGTGTGTGTGTGTGTGTGTGTGTGTGTGTGTGTGTGTTTTCTTGAGTGGAAACTGTGATGCAAATAAATTGGTGCCTGGGGAAAGACTATGCTACTTCTACTCTCTAGATCATTCCATTTACACTTATCTCTTTAATACCTGCCCAGCCATGGCCTGCGGAACAAGTTCAGCCGATGTTAATAGAATTGGATGCAGGAATGGCTAGACTCATTTCTCAGCTTTCAAGAGGGCAAGCCTCACAGGCTCTCAATGTCTTCAGCGACACAAAGAGAGATTGCAGAAATTAAACTTCCCACAAAAAACCTATCGCATTGCATGAATCTTGTCTTCTCGCCACCTCACAGCAGAAGCCCTCTGCTTCTCCTTGGATTTGGTGATGGAGGAGAGGCAGAATTAAAATCCAGACATGCACAGAAGACACCTTGAGTGTAGGTGAACATCGTCTGTTGAGTGACACAGTGCGAGAGTTTAAAAGGCTGAATTCAGCTCAGCACTGGTGGCTCACACCTATAATCCCAGCTACTCAGGAGGCTGAGGTCGAGGATTGAGTTCAAAGCCAGCTGGGGCAGGAAAGTCCATGGTACTCTTATCTCCAATTAATCATTGGAGAACCAAAGGTAGAGCTGTGGCTCAAAATGGTAGAGCACTGTCCTTGAGCAAAAAGAGCTCAGAAACAGCACCCAGACCCTAAGTTCAAGCCCCATGACTGACTAAAACAAACAAAACAAAAAACAACAAAACAAAAAAGGCTGAATTGTACTGCAGTGGCTCCTGCCTCTTAATCCTAGTCACTCAGCAGGCTGAGATCTGAAGATTGTGGTTCAAATCCAGCCCAGACAGGAAAGTCTGTGAGACTCTTTTCACCAGTTAACAATCAAAAACCCAGAATAGGGTTGAATAGCCTTGAATAGGGAAAGCTCAAAGATGGCTAGGATTACAGGCGTGAGCCACCAGTATGAAGCTTTATCATTTTTTTTTTTTTATTCTATCAGAGAAACAGACTACTCCATGATGGAGTGTTTTTGAACATTTCTAACAGGATTTTATTTCCAGTGTGTTTATAATGACCTTCTACTTCAGCCAAGTGATATAAATAGTCCCTTCTGGTTTTAGTGATTTCTATTTTTTTTACATGTTAACGTATGTACTTAATTTTCCATATCTGGGCTTAGATCATATGTGATTTATTTTTAAACTTTAGCCACCCCCCTCCATACACACACTTTTTACATTCTGTAATTTTCTAATGTCATCAGCACAGGAAGAAGGAGGAGGCATAAAAATCCTAAACAACAGACAGGCAACTAATTTAATGGTACAGCACAAGACTGGGAACAGACAGCAAGTATAAATGGTCAGAAGTGGAAAAAATTTTCACTCACTTTTAACAAGTACATGTTTCTTTGGGGGTCCATCAAAGTATTTCTGGAACTAGTAAACTTTGTAAATGAATCAATATATATTATAAATATAAGTTATATATCATATTTTTGTTGTTGTTGCCAATCCTGGGGCTTGAACTCAAGGTCTGAACACTGAGCTTTTGTGCTCAAGGCTAGTGGTCTACCATTTTGAGCCACAGCTCCACTTTTGGCTTTTTTGGTGATTAATTGGAGATAAAAGTCTCACAGACTTTCCCTCTTGGGCTGGTTTCAAACCATGATCCTCAGATCTCAGCCTCCTGATTAGCTAGGATTACAGGTGTGAGCTATTCGTGCCCGGCTTGTAAATATTTTTAATACTGAATTTAATAAATTTACTTTTCATAAACTTCAGCCTTTTAAAAATTCTTTTTTTCCATTGCTATTTTCTTCTCCAAGTCTTGTTTTCCTTATTCAATACAGCATGAAAATCCCAGCATCCGACATGGTTTGATTTCTTTCTTGTTAGGCCAGGACTCTATTGCTGGAGTCATACCCCGGGCTCAATTTCTTTATGAGTGCTTCCTAAGATGTCACGCCATGCTAGGCCATGATTTATTCAGTAGTCTCTGCAGAGCTGGATAGCCACTCCATTCCCATTGCTCACTGTTCTAAAAACTGCAAGGGATATTTTTAAGTCTGGGCATTTTCATGGTCTAAAGCAAATTCACGGGAAAGGACAATGGTTTCTTTGCAAAGAAATGTTATTGCTACAAAACTCTGGAATCAACTTGAAATGTAAAGAGAGGGATTAGACTAAAGTGATCCTAGCTGGGCACTGGTAATTCACATCTGTAATCCTAGCCATTCAAGAGGCAAGATCTGAGGCTCGAGGTTCAAAGCCAGCCACAGCAGACAAATCTGAGAGACTCTTTTCTCCAATTAACCACCCAAAAGCCAGAAGTGGAGCTGCAGATTAAATGGTAGAGTGCTAGTCTTGAGCAAAAGCGCTAAGGTACAGGGCCCAGGCCCTGAGTCCAAACCACCCCCCCCCAAAAAAAACCCACAAAGTAGTCCTGACTCAGGAGGGCCCCTCTTCTGCCTGGAGGGGGTATGGTTGCTTTTGGCTTGGCTCCTATAGAAGTTAGAGGAGTTTGTTTTTGGAACAGGGGACAAGGGAATGCATATGACACGCAAAGGGTTTGGGTGTGAGGTATTTCATTAATTTACCTTGGATGGCAGCTTCTTGCTCACCCTCTGTTAAACCATATCAGACACCATCTCAGATACCGCGAGGGAGATTATGCCTTGAGTCCAGAATTTCCTGGTCTGAGAGAAAACGTGTGTGTCTTTTAGTACGAGAAAGGGCTTCCCAAGGCCAGAGAGAGGGGAGGCTCAAGGGAGCTGAAGCCTCCTTGTAAAAATTTGCTCTCACACAAGCTCAGATACAAACAAGGTAACAATAATGTACTATCACACACACACACACACACACACACACACACACACACACACACACACACACCAGCATTCCAACCCCCCTTCCTTCCCTCCCCACACATATGCAGAAATATTGAAAACTACATGGGAGCCCTGGGACCGTTGCTGTGGGAACTAGGATTCACTTGTGGGCCTCTGAATTCTTGCTCTGAATATTACATTTGCTACAGTTTGTGCTCTGAATTCTGAGCCATTTCTCCTTTGGGGATCAGGCTAAGACAGTCAGCCAGGGAGTTGGTGAGGATGCGCAATTAAAGGGCTGATTGCTTTCTGTCTGGGTGATAAAATGGCCCAGATGGGAGCTGGTAAGAGGGCCATGTCTGCAGAGGGGTATGTGCATGCTCAAGCTTGCGCTCATGGGTGTGAAGGTAGAAACTTCTCAGGGGAGCCTCTGAGAACGAGCTGCCTGTAGCTCAGCCCACTAAGCTGAGCTATTGTAACAAGTATACTCCTTCCCCTTAGATGGGGGTGCTGGTCCCGGGTCTTGAACTCCAAGCCTAGGCACTGTCCCAGATCTTTTTCCCTCAAGACTGGCAACTCTACCACTTGAGCCTCAGCTCTACTTTGGCTTTTTGGAAGTTAATTGGAAGTAAGAGTCTCACAGGCTTTCTTGCCTGAATTGGCTAGGATTACAAGGCATGAGCTACCAGTGCCTGGTTTAAAGTTTACTTTTGTAGTTGGTGATGGTGGTGGTCATAAGGCTTGAATTCAAGGCCTGAATGCTTTCCCTGAGCTTTTTCACTCAAAGCTAGTGCTCTACCATTTTGAGCCACAGCGCCACTCCTGGTTTTCTGGTGGTTAATTGGAGATAAGAGTCTCACAGACTTTCATGCCCCAGCTGGCTTTGAGCTGTAATCCTCAGATCTCAGCCAACTGGGTAACTAGGATTACGGGCGTGAGCCAGGTGCTCGGCTAACGTTTACTTCTTACTCATGCAAAATTCAAGTGCAGTTGTCACCTTGCCATTACACCTGGAACCCAGGAGCCTCTGATGTCCCATAGTAGAGGAGATTCAGGTACAGGAGGCTCACCATTTCCGTCTTACCCTTGGCTCAACCTGTCATTCTGCCCAGGCTTGAATGCCCCAAACCTACGTACATAATCCACAGGAACAGGAAATGCCCACAGCAGGCTCCAGAAGGCATGTCCTGCCATTGGGGACTTTTGTGACCTCCACATCCGATTTTACTCACTCACGTGGTTGCTGTTGGTTGTAGGTCTCCCATCTCCAGCCCCGGCTGACAAACACAGTACCAGCAGGGCTGAAAACAGGCTTCTGAAGGCAGGGAAGCCAGGTAAGTACTCAATCTTTCCAGGGGCCCACAGCCAGCAATCTGAGATCAGAGAGACGCTGGGGTAAAAAGGAAGGAAAACAGATTTTTTTTTTGGTCAGTCATGAGGCTTGAACTCAGGGCTGGACACTATCCCTGAGCTTTTTTGCTCAAGGCTAGCACACTACCAGTTTGAGCCACAGCTCCACTTCTAGTTTTCTTGTAGTTCATTGGAGATAAGAGTCTCACAGACTTTCCTGCCCAGCCTGGTTGTGAACCAGGATCCTCAGATCTCAGCCCATTCTGAGTTGCTGGAATGACAGGTGTGAGTCACCAGCGTGCGGTGGGAAGTAGACTTTTTAAGGAAAATTCAGATAACACTTCTGGCTGGTCCAGGGACTGAAGTTCACCTCTGGATTCCCCCTGTGTCATCGGTGTAGGCCATGGAGCTCATGGAGGGGGTTGGGGGGAACATGCCATAGCTCTTGTGGGGTGGAAGGTGCCATCAGACCTGCCTTTGATGTGTTCAGTGGGTGTTTATTTGAGGACCTGCTTTGTACAGGGAGAAGGCTTTGTTTGCACTGGTGCACAAGCCTGGACAAAGATGATGTATGGCTCCTATAGAAAGGGATGTGGAGGGGGGAAAAGCCCCTTTCCCATAGAACAGTCCATGTTTCACACCGGTTCTCCAAGGGTCCCACATGGCCCCAAGGGGCCAGGACTCTGTCCTGTCACACATACCAGGTACCCCATGTGCTGGGCTCTCTGGCTCACGCCTGTCATCCTAGCTACTCAGGAGGCTGGGATCTGAGGATCGCGATTCAAAGCCAGTCAGAGCAGGAAACTCTGCAAGACTCTTCTTTCCAGTTAATCACCAGAAAAGCTGGTAATCGAGCAGTGGCTGAACTGGCAGAGGGCTAGGCCTGAGCATACACACAAAAAAGTTCAGGGACAGCACTCAGGCCCTGAGTTCAAGCACCAGGGCTTGATCTTGTAGACAAGGGCACACAGAGGATTGTGGGACCCTCACCTCCACCCCCTCTCGTCTAACCTCCAGAGCCCCCCTGGAGCCCCTCATCTCTTGACTCCAGGAAAGTCAAGCCTGCAGGGGCACCTGGGAATTCCCACGGGACCCCCTCCTCCTCTTGCAGACCTGCAGGGCCTTGGCTAAGGTGGTGCCCTGGGTGAGTGGTGTAGACCCAGCCACCTCCATTGGGGAAGTCTGAGCCCCATGAGGAGCTCACCTCTGGTCTGACACTTCCAGGGGAGCTGGAGGTCCGCCTGGTGAATGGGAGCAGCAGCTGCAGCGGGACGGTGGAAGTCCAACTCAGGGGGACCTGGAAGCCCGCCTGCGGGGCACTCTGGAACTTCCAGGCCGCCCAGGCCGTGTGCCAGGCCCTGGGCTGTGGCATGGCAGAGACCCCTGCCCAGCCTGTATCGCCCACCCCAGAGCTGCAGCCTGTGCCCACTGCGGCGAACACCAGCGGGCCCCTCAACAGCACACGGCCGCTGGCACCTGCCATCGTGTGCAACGGAAGCGGCTGGCAGCTGTGCAAGGTCCTGGACCAGCACCAGGAGTGCAGTAGCGAAGGGAGGCCCGCCTGGGTCACCTGTACAGGTGAGAGTGGCCGTTCCCCACCCCCACACTGACCCCTGGCCTCAGGGCTTCAGCCACTGACTCTGGATCCAATCACTGCACCCAAGTCTCCTCTACTTGTGTCAAAATGGTGTCATTTCCAGATCTGCACGTGTCCCCAGATCCAGGTTCTGCCCTGCTAGTGCGATCTCCAGATCACCCCCTTGATCCCCAGTTCCAGCCCCATGTCTGCAACTAACCAACTCCCTGATCCCCTTCCCTTCAAAGACCTCTGTAGGCCCATCCTGCCATATATGCCAAAGCTTTCTTTTATTTATTTCATTTAATTTCATTTTGTTAATTGTGGGGCTTGAACTCAGGGCCTGAGAGCTGTCCCTGAACTCTTTCCCTCAAGACTAGCACTCTACCACTTTGAGTCACAGAACCACTTCTGGTTTCCTGGTGGCTCATTGAGATAAGAGTCTCACAGGCTGGCTTTGAACCATGACCTCCTGAGTAGCTAGGATGACAGGTGTGAGCCACCAGCGCCTGGCAAGGCTTTCCTTTATTTTAAAAAGAGATCAATTATTTTGAACGGTCTTTAATTAGTCATTCAAAGGGATTTCAAGTTGACAAGTCAGTTTGTGAGTACAATGCATCTTGATCAGTGCCGCCCCCTCCATCATCTCCCCCATCTTCTCCAACCCCACCCATCCCCTCAAATTACCTGGCTCCAAGGAAGATACCAGTGGCTCATGCCTATAATCCTACCTATTTAGGAGGCTGAGGTCTGAGGATCACCATCCAAAGCCAGCCCAGGCAGGAAAGTCCATGAGATTCTTATCTCCAAGAAACCACCAGAAAACCGGAAGTGGCACTGTGGCTCAGGTAGTAGAGCGCTGGCCTTGAACTGAAGAACTGAGGGACAGAGCCCAGGCCCAGAGTTCAAGCCCCACGACCGACAAAATAAAATAAAATAAAAATTACCTGGCTCCATTTTCACATGACCCCATACATTGAGTAATAATACACATTGGCCTACCCTTCCTCTCTTCCTTCCTCTTCCCATCCAGGCTTGCCTTAGCACTGTGTTTTGGGGTCCAGCCCCCAGGCTGCCCTCTAGGCTGGGCCTGGGGCCTCCAGCCCTATACCCGGGCCTGCACCTCTGCCTACCTGGTCAGCATAAGTAGCCCGGCCCTCACCAGCTCTACAGCCCCGCCCCACCTCCTGACCACCTGCCCGCTTTCTGGACCCTAACTCAAGATCCAACCCCCTCCCACCCTCCCAGAAAACAGGGCCCTGCGATTGGCTGACGGTGGCAGCCGCTGCGCTGGCCGGGTGGAGATGCTGGAGCGCGGCCGGTGGGGTACCCTGTGCGATGATGCGTGGGACCTGGAAGATGCCAACGTGGTGTGCCAGCAACTCCAGTGCGGCCTCGCCGTCCAGGCCCTGCCCGGCCTGCACTTCGCCCCGGGCCGAGGGCCCATCCACCGCGACCAGGTGAACTGCAGCGGGGCGGAGGCCCATCTGTGGGACTGCCCCGGGCTGTCGGGAGACCTGTACTGCGGGCACAAGGAGGACGCAGGTGTGGTGTGTTCAGGTCAGTGGGTCGCGTGGCTGGGTCTGAGCGCTGAAGGCAGATGGCCTTGTCCTTAGTTGGGGTCACCATCCAGGAGGGGAGATAGAGAGGACCCACGCAAACAGAATGCAAGGAAGGCAATGGATGCCCCACTGGAAGAGAGCTGGCAGCCAGGCAGACACAGCTGGAGAAGTGAGGGTCTTCCTTGTTTTGAGCAAGGGGACTGAAGGCAGGATGGATGGATTCTGGAGAGACTTTGGGCCATCCAGTTGAGACCAGGAAGTTCTGGTCCAGCCAGGGCTCCTCATTAATACCAGAAAGAAAGAGGAGTGGCATTAAAATATAAATATGTACTGACGCCATAAGCCTGGGCCTTAAAAAAACTGTCTTTTCTATCAAAGTGTGTTGTTTAAAAGTTCCTGCTGTGGCCTGGTCTCTTGGCTCTTGTTAAGGAAACGAGGAACTGTAGGATAAGAAAGGGTTTTTGAAATGTATTTGTCTTAACTGTTTTTTTCCAAGATGGACTTAAGATACATCTCAGAAGGCAAACCTCGGATTGTTCAAGAAATAACAGAGGATACCGGTATATTCTGAGATGACTTGTGTAGTGTTAATCTTATGTCAGAGTCACCTTATGTCAATACATCTTACCTATTCAAATTAGCCAATCATGAGCAGGTTGTGATCCTGAGCTCCACCAATCTGAGCAGAGGGGCGGGGCCTGCTGCATTAGGGATAAATAGGGCAGCAGCCAACCTGCTCTGTGTGCTTGCTTGCCAGATGTTTGACTGATGGCTCATTCCTCTGCAGAAATAAGTTTTGCCTTGCTGAGAGTCATCCTGACTCTGGTGGTTCTTGGAAAGCCTGTTTATAACACAGGGTTGGCCAGAACAATTGGGGCAGGGGAGGCAGGCACAGATCATGGGCAGGGGACCTAAGGTTAGCTGCATTTCACCTCAGCATGGGGGTTCTGAGTGGCAGGGATTTGGGCCTATGGGATCCTGACCTGTGTCTGCTCTCTCTCCTCCCTCACAGAACATCAGTCCTGGCGCCTGACCGGGGGCATTGACCCCTGTGAGGGACAGGTGGAGGTGTACTTCCGAAGGGTCTGGAGCACCGTGTGTGACAGCGAGTGGTACCAACCAGAGGCCCAGGTGCTCTGCCGGGCTTTGGGCTGCGGGGATGTGGTAAACTGGCCCAAGGGGCAGCCCCACAACCTGGAGGGCAAGATGTCCTACTCATGTACAGGAGAAGAGCCTACTCTTTCCGAATGTTCCTGGTGGTTTAACAACTCCAACCTCTGCAAACAGTCGCTGGCAGCCAGGGTCCTCTGCTCAGGTATCCCTTCTCCTCCCACCATAGGCCATCCTCTTAGATTGGACCAGAATCTTGCCTGAGTCTCCATTTACAGCTTGGACTAGATTAGCAACAGTGAATATTGAAGGAACCATCATCATTACCATGCCCAAGCAGACATTACTAATTCATTACTGAATTCTTTTTTTCCTACAGATGCTTGCCCTAGGGTTATGAATCAAGTATTTGTTAAGACTTCATGGTATGCAAACCTATGGTCCCTGTTGACTAAGATTGGTCCAGGAGATAAGGACCAGTTTGCTATCCCAGGGTTGATGATCATAAGGAAGATTAGTATTCCGAAAAGAACACTGATTTGGAAGAGCACAGACACCTGAATCCAGCTCTGCCTTTTATTGGCTTCCAGGCTTGGAGGCTTCAGATTCTGTGATATGAGGATTCTGAAGTTGCTGATCAAAACATTCCACAAATTAGCTGGGAAATTAGACAAAATGTGCTTACGGGCCTTTGTAAGCTCTGCCCCTTTGTAAGCAGACCAGTCATATGGAAGTTCAAATTAGGGTAACGAGGGTAACTTCAGCTCCCTAACTCCTGAGGTTACAAAGAAGAACAAATAAGTCTGGCAGCCAGGCAGCCAGGCATCATGGCTCATGCCTGCAATCCCAACTTCTTGGGGAGGTGGATTTCAAGGGTTGGAGAGATCCTATCTGAAAAAGAACTGAAAAGGACTGGAAGTGTGGCTCACATGGTAGAGTATCTACCTAGTAAACATGAGGACCTGAGTTCAAACCTCAACATCATCAAAATATAACAACTAAAATAATAGTAAAGGCTGGGCTAAAAAAGAGGCTTGGGGTCTGGGGCAGATTATACAGTCAGAAGTGCCCATTCTTTTATTATCTTCTTAGTCTAAGCAGAGCCCCTCCCTGGGCTTCATTCTGGAGCCCCTCCTTGTTGCTGGAGGTGGAGGCTAGAATGGGATCTTGCCTCATGCCCACATGCCCATGTTGGGATCATCCCCGCCCCCCATTTCAGGCCATTTGTCTGTCTTCTAGACCTGGCACCCAGTAGGTGCTCAGGAAATGTGTTGAGTGAGTGAATAGGGTGGTGCTTTCTGACAGGCTCCCGGAAACAGCAGCATCCGTCTACTTCTGATGGCCCTGCGAGTATTCAGCCAGTCACTATAGGTAAGTGGAGCTTTTCCTAGAAGCCCCGGTGCATGAGTGCATACACATGTGTGTGCATGAATGTGTGCCTTTGTGTGTGCACATATGTGTTTCCATGTCCTCCCACCTCCATCCCAGCTGGTACACATGTCCCCTGGGGACTCTGAGTATCTTGTGTTGCCCTATTGTGCTTATTTATTTATCCATTTCTTTGATTGGTTGGTTATGCAGATAATGGGCCTCGACCTCAGAGCTTTGCTCTCTTGCCTGGCTTTTTTGCTCAAGGCTGGTGCTCCACCACTTGAGCCATACCTCCATTTCTGTCCTTTTTGCTTATTAATCGGAGATGAGCGTCTTATAGATGTTTCTATCCATGATGGCCTCAAATCTCGATCCCCAGATCGAGCTTCCTGAGTAGCTAGGATTACGGGTGTGAGCACCAGCACCAGCCCCATCACCTTTATTTGCTGCCTTTACTGCTTTCAGAGCCAATTTGATGAGGTTTCACTGTATCTTTTTATGTGAAGAAAGAAGCCAAGGCTGGAGGCTGAAAGGACAGCCACTGTGATGGCTAGAACCTGCACCCCTAGCGCTAACTCCAGTCCCACACTCCATCTCTCTACCAGCGGCAGGACAGGCTCCCAGCAGCGCCTTGCTAGCTGTGTGACTTTGGCTAGTTCTTAAGCTCTCTGAGCTTCAGATTCCTCTGTTTCAGAGCATGATACTCACAGTGCCTCTTTCCTGGCTCTACAGTTCAGCCTTCAGTGAATTTCAGGCATAAGACAGGATGACAAGGAAACGGTGAAGAGAGCACCATGCTCATCATTCCCCCCCCCCCCTCACTGAATTGGCATTCTTGTTTCCAGAATCTTCTGTGACAGTGAAAATGGAGGACAGTGAATCTTGGGAGCTAATGCTTCTCATCTCCTGCATCGTTCTGGGAGTGCTCCTCCTTGGTGCAGTCATCTCCATAATCATCCTCCTCTTGAAAGTCAAAGGAAAATACGGTAGGTGGGAAGACCTTTGAGCCGTCAGAGTGGCGTGACCCAGCAAAGGTCACGCAGCCCAGCCCCAGGAAAGCTCCCTCTGTCGTGGGAAGAATTTTCCCAGCATGCCCAGCAGGAGCAAATCCACTAGTGTGGGTCTCCAAGAGGGCCAGGCTCTGTAAATGACATATATGCACGTATACATGTCTTCATATGTGTGCACACACTTGTATACATGCATGCATGCATATATGTGTCTCTGTGCATGAACCTCTCTGCATGTGCACATGCATGTAAGTGTGCAAGTGCACACATGCACGTGCAGATTGTGCATGCACATGGTTGCATGCAGCGGACGTGTGTGTGCACACATGTATGTGTGTGAAGGCTGTGTGTGTGTGTGTGTGTGTAACCAGTAGACTGGAGAAGGCAGAAAGATGGCTGTAGACTCTCTGCCTCCCCTCCCCCAGCACTCCCTGTAACCGAGAACCACCAGCAGTCTCCCTCCACCACCCCAGCGGGGCTCAATAGTTACCAAGCCGTTCCCATCACCATCACCATGCCCAAAGACGAAGGTAGGACATCACCCATCTGAAGATGGGGAGGGGAAGGACAGGCCCTCTGGAGGGTTGGCACTGCTGAGATCACAACGTACTTGGTTGAGAGAAGCCCAAGCCAGTTCACCCTAGCTCTGCCCTTGGGCAGGTCATGGTGTTCCCTCTCTGACTAGATGTGTAGATCACTCACCCACTGAGTCCCTCCTAGACTCTGGGGTTCTGCTGACCAAGGGCAGAGGAGGGGTGGGGTGTCAGTTCTCAGAAGAAAGCTTGCCCTGCTCATTGGCTGTTAGGTTTGTGATGTGGTCACATTGCACAAACCACGGCCTTGCACAGCCCTGTTAAGATTCTCCTGGAACGTAATATTATTTCACGGTTCCTGAGTAAACACAATTGGATCGCTCATCCGTTCTTCAGGAGACATGGATGTAGACTTCTTGAAAATCTTGCCAAAGAGTGTGCATTTATGACTTTGAATTGTGAATATAACCAGGTGTCTTGTCATGCTTAGATAAGAATGCAGCAACGGCAAAACAAATCCCCCACCAGACAGAATGACTAGTAGTTTGTACACACAGCATTCATGTGTATAAGTAAGGGCTGGAGAGCTGGCATCTTGCACAGAGCAGTATTTAAACACAGAACAGTCACTCACCACGTAATATCATCTACAGACTGAGATTCGAGTCAAGTGAAAACCTCCGGGTCCCTCAGTTTCCTCAGCTGCAAAACGGGACAATGGGGTGTACCCAACTCCTCAGCCTTCTCTCGAGGGCTAAATGAGCTCAGATGGACCAACATTAGCATAGTGCCTGATGCATTGTGGGTACTGTCATGCTGGTTATATAAGAAAATGTTTAGGTTTCCATATGTGAAATGGGGTGGGGTTGCGGGGGGGGGGCGGCGGGGGGAGTCAAGGCTAGATGGTCTTGACCCAGCTGAGCTACATGGAATTCTGTCCCCACCAGACCCCACCGTAAGTATTCTGGGATACTTTCCCTTTGTCTGCCTACCATGTCATCATGCCGCCCTCCATCCCCCCTCCCTCCCTGCCCCTGGCCCACTCTGTTTTCTCTCCAGGTCTCAAGTTGCCTATCCAGGTCCGGGACCCACACCCCGAGGACTCAGACTCCAGCTCGGATTCAGATTATGAGCACTATGACTTCAGTGCCCAGCCTCCTGTGGCCCTGATCACCTTCCACAGTGAGTCCATGCTGGGGCTCACAAGGGCACCCCACACCTTCAGTAGAGACCCATCTGCATGGTATGGGCAGATGCAAATGCCCTGCTCTGGAGTTTTCAAAGTGCTTTGCCATCCTGGAAGGGCTTCTACTCTGACCCCTGCCCCTGCCATGATTGTCTTTCTCCATGAGGATCTCAACAAGGCCCTCAAAAGCCATCTACAAGGGCTGGGAAGGTGGCTCAGTGGTAGAGTGCTTGCCTTGCATGCATGAGGCCTTGGGTTCAATTCCTCAGCACCACATAAGCAGAAAAAGCCAGAAGTGGTGCTGTGGGTCAAGTGGTAGAGCGCTAGCCTTGAGCTAAGGGACAGTGCCCAGGCCCAGAGTTCAAGCCCCATGACTGAGAAAGAAAGAAAGAAAGAAAGAGAGAAAGAAAGAAAGAGAGAGAGAAGGAAAGAAAGAGAGAAAGAAAGAAAGCCACCTGCAAGTAGCTGTCTTTGTCACATGTCATCAGGTCCAAGAGAGAGACACATTCAGAACTATCCCTTGCACCTCTGTACCCGGTGTCCGACCTTCTGGTTGCTTTGTTTTGTGTTTATGCCAGGACTCTTGACCTCAAGGCCTCATGCTTCTTTTATGCTCTACCACTTAAGGCACAGCTCCACTTCCTTTTTTTTTTTTTTTCCTTTCTGCTTGATGGGAGATAAGAGTCTCATGGACATTTTTGCCCAGACTGCCTTTGAATCACAACCCTCAGATCTCAGCCTCCTGAGTAGCTAAGGTTACAAAGCGTGAGCCACGGAGGCACAGCGGGACACTGGAATTCTTAACACCACCAGTCTCTGAGACTGGAAGCTTCCATAAAGCCTGTAATGCAACCATCCCGGACTAAGCAACCTCTGCTCTGGGCAAGTATTAGAGCCCATTTCCAGAGCCGCCAGGTTGTGAAGGGAGACCCCAGACTGGGATCTTGTCAAGAGGCAGGAGGGGGCCACTGGCAGGCAAGCAGGCCCCTAGGGGTTTGGGGTTTGCCTCCCATGCTGGCACCAGCGTAGATCTGGGCCTGCCTAAGGTTGAATTGAGCTCTGCTGGGTTAGGATGGGAGCCTGGGGCCCCGTGTCCCCCTTCCCGTCACCTTGCCCCTCCCTGACTTCTTGCAGATTCCCAGCGGCACCGGGTGACAGAGGCGGAAGCCCAGCAGAGCAGGTTCCAGATGCCACCCTTGGAGGAAGGTGAGTCGCAGCAACCTTCTAGCGGTTCTCCCTGACTGTAACCGTTTCCCTAGGCAGGGAGTTCTTTCTGGAGTCTGATCTAAAGCCCTCTTGCAAGCATTGTTTCTTTCCTTTTTATTTTCTTTTTCCTGGCCCAGGACTTGAAGAGCTACATGTTTCCCACGAGCCAGCTGTGGACCCCAGACCTTACATAGCAGACCCCCCTTCTGTGGGCCCTGGGTATCACGCCCGGAGCCACAGTGGGTCCAGCACATCTTCTGGGGAGAATTACTGCAACAGCCCCAGCAGCAAGCCACCCCCGTGGGACCCCCAGATGTTTTCTTCAGAGCAACAATCCCCCAATTTGGAGCTAGCAGACTCTCAGGCAACTTTTTCAGGTAGCTGTGTACCCCGCTTTTTAGCCTCCCCTCAATACTCTAGTTAGTGAGCTGGCAGACCGTGAAGCTGGGAGCCTCCTTGCTTGACTGAGGTCAGGATTCAAGCCACCGGCTCTTACTGGATGTCCTTGGACCAATCTCTGCCCATCTCTAGGCTTTGCTTTGGCCTCTATTCTGGCTGGAGGCTTGGCTCGCTCTCATCTCTGGGCCCCCTAGCTCTGGCAGGGACTGTCTGCCCAGAGAGGATGACTGGCATGGGGGTCTCCTGCAGGGCCCTTCGCTGACAACAGCTCCAGCACCTCGTCGGGAGAATGGTACCAGAACTTCCGGCCGCCCCAGCCTCTTCTGCCGGAGCAGTTGGAACATCCAGGTGCTGGGACTGGGGAAGGGGGCCGGCAGGAGGGGGGACAGCTGTGAGCAGGGAGAGGCAGGTGAAGTACAGGTATCTGGACCCATGGGAAACCTCAGCCCAAGGGGAAACGGAGGGGGAAGGGGAAAGGGAAGGAGAGAGATTTCAAACGTATGCATGAAGCGAGATGCCGGTGGCTCACGCCTGTACTCCTAGCTACTCAGGAGGCTGAGGATCCCGGTTCAAAGCCAGCCCAGGCAGACGTGTCTCTTATCTCCAGTGAATCGCCCAAAGTAGGAGGTGGCGCTGTGGCTCAAGGGGCAGAGCACCAGCCTGGAGTGAAAAAGCTAAGGGATGGTGGCCAGGCTCTGAGTTCAGTCTCCAGGACCAGGACCAAATAGAATAAAAGCAGGAGCAGAGGGGAAGTGGGGTGGGGGAGGGTTTTGGAAGGGGGGACGGGGTTGTGAGAGGAAGTGAGCTCCCTGTTACTGGAGGCATTCAAGCAGAAGCAGCCAGATGGCCAGCAAAGGGAAGAGAGTGGTGACAGCCCCCAGCGCCCGATCACCTGCGCAGTGCCGCAGTGGGACGCCTAGTCTTGCACCTGTCCCACCAGGCTCTGCCCAGCCTTCTGGCTGGGGGAATGACACACACTGAGAAGATGGGATGGCTTTGATGTGGACGGAGCCTCGCTATCCCTGAGTGGGTGTGAGGGGCATCCAGGCTAACCTGGGCCTCCTGCTAACCTGAGCCTTCTGACCCCACAGGCTCCCTTACACCCCAGCCAGACTCCAGTGATGAGAGTGACTACGATGACATCGGAGCCGCCTAGTCTGGGCCCATCCTGGTGGCTCCATCCCTCTCTCCTCCTGTTCTCCCTTCCTCCCCTCCCCCTTCTCTCCCACAGGCCACGGCCTCCCACAGAGAGATGGACAGAGACTCGGCCTCCTGGCACAACTCCAAACAACGGCCCAGGATGGAGGGCGGGACTTGAGGATGAGCTCTGTGTCAATCAATGGCTGTGGAGCTCCTCATTGGGTGATCCTTGGGCACTTTGATTCTGAGTCTCAGGCAGCAGCTCGGGGCAGGAACAGGCCGTCTAAGCCCTGGATGGCTTCTGACCCTGTCACCTGGCCATGTTGTACAGGACTCGGACTCCAGCCTTGAATCATACTGGTCTCTCTACACCTGACAGGGGACATGAACTTCCTGGGCTCTGACAGCTCCCAGCAAGCAGGGTGACCTGTGACCCCACCCCACGCCCATCCCCAACTGAGGAGCGGGGTGGGGTGGGGGGGAAGGAGGGCAGGGCGGGGGGGGGGGGTGTGAAGTCAGGTCCTGCCACCAAGACTCTGTGAGCCCTCCCGGGACTCTGGCCCTTTCCACTATCCCAGGACAGCCGCCTTACTCTAAGCTACAGTGGTTCACTAAGACTGTCCAAGCCAGCCCTCCCCCTGTGCCCACCCTGTTCCTGGGTCAGAGGCCCAGTCGTTGTCCAGGTAGGGGTACACAGATAAGGGCTGGAGGCTACACTAGGTCCTGGAGTCCCTGAATGTCCCATTGGATTGCTGGGGATTCTCCCCCTCAGCCCCCGCTTCCCACCCCAAGGCCCAGGGCTCGGGCCAGGCTTCGGTGGCCAGTTCTGAGTGTCCTGAGATTAAACTGTTGTTGTATGAAGCCCAGGGTCTGGAGTGTCTTATTCTTGAACTGTTATAGAACCCAGGCTGTGTGTGCAAGAAGGCCAGGCGTTAATTTCAACTCAAATTCTTCATTTGGGAATGGTCCCAGGGGGGAACAGAAAGGGGGAGGGGGGGAAGAAGAGCAAAGATGACCCTGTGATCCTGAACACGCCGCTGCCCCAGGCCGCAGGGGCTCAGTCCTGTGGGGACATGAAGCTTAGAATGGACTTGCCCAGGAGCAAGACAGCTGGATTCGGGTCCATCCATCTTACCTGGCATTGGTTTGGGGACCACCCAGCCCCTTATCCCTCTGCCCCTACACTGCCTTGGGAGGTGAGCTGAACAGCTCCGGGGTGCAGAGAAAATGGAGACCAAGGTGAGGGAGCTCTGACCTTGATGACCTTGACCTCTAAGAAGTCTTCTTTCCAGAAACATCCAGGAGGAGCCCAATAGTTGGGCCTGCTATGTGGAGAGGGCATGTGCATGTGTACCACATGGGCAACACCAAGGCTGCGTTTATCCACGGGGGAGGAAATGGCAGGTGAACGGAAAACCTATGGTGGTTCGGCACCCTAAAAAATGTTGGGGGCACAGGGACAAGGGGACATAGAGCTGTTACCTACGGCTGCTCCCACCAGCCCTGGCTCTGCACTGAATCCCACCCCAAACCAGAGCTTCTGGGCAGGGATGGGGTCTGGTTTGGGGGGGCCTCAGGCATTGCAGGACACAGGTGAGTCTGGTAGAGGTGATGGAAGGGAATGTGGGTTCCCCCTCCCCGCCCCCATCCTGGGTCCGAGGTCTATTCTGAAGATGTGATTTTAACTCCACTGCAGTGACCAGTGCCCAGCTCTGTCTATGGGATGTGCGGTGAGGGCTGGGGGTTCGGTTCCCTGAAAGGTCAGGGTGTGCCACTGTTCTACCCTAACATTGGGTCTCAGAGGCACAAAGAAGCTGCAGGCCCTCCCCAGGGCAACTGTTCCAGGATGTGGTTGTCTGTGATGTGCACCCCTCACCCCCCAGTAAACCTCCCCAGGGCTCTGGGGGATTCCTAGAGGAGGAGCCCCAGCTGCGGAGGATGAGGTGGTGAGGGCGAGGCAGCTGAGTTTTGTCCTTCAGCTCAGTTCAGCTCCTGGCTGTGTGGCCTTGGGCAAGCCCTCAGTGTCTCTGAGACTCCAAGCCCAGCAGGTTTGGTTGTAGGGTGAGCACAGCAAGAGTAGATAAGTTACAGGCTGATGAGGCTTAGGGGCTTGGCCATAAGTATACCTCCATAAATAGATCCTTGAAAGGAAGAAATGGAAGCTGGGGCTGGTGGTTCCCACCTGTAATCTTAGCTAGCCAGGAGGCTGAGGTGAGAGGATCGCTGAGGACAGACGTGTTTTTGGACAGAAGAGTCTGTGAGACTCAAGTAGCCAGTCCCCACCCACTCCAAAAATAAAAAAATAAAAAAAGCCGCAAGTGGAGGTGTGGCTCAAGTGATAGAGTCCCAGCCTTGAACAGCAAAAGCCAAGTGACAGAGACCCCTCGAGTTCAAGCCCCAGAACTAACTCAGGAAAAAGGAGAAACAGAAGAGACATCGATGTTCAGGCAGGAAAGGACTTGTCCAAGATCACTGTGCAGAGTTACAGTGCTCCGCTCTGCCTTGCAGCCTCCATAACCAGGTGACATCACTAATGACAGCTTCCATGTGGGTCCTGGCACCTAGCAGGTGTTTCGTCATTCATGGCTACAGCGGCCCCTGGTGGTACCAGCCTCACCTGCACCTTATATCTGAGAAAACAAAGGGTCTGAAGTTGTCCCAGGGCTGGCTGTCCTGTCATGGTGTGGTCCGGCCCCAGGTGCCCCTCCATGTGGCCTCCTGAGGGTGGTAAGATCCACGAGAAAGGCTCACTTCTGTACCTACTGATCTGAATGTCAGACCCCAGTTCACCTGTGTCTCCCAGGTGTCTGGGGGAGGGGCGTAGGGGCGGGGCCAGAGGAGGCTCTGGCTGGATTAGCCTATCGGAGGCCACCTGGACAGGCTGGAGGCCACTCCCAGGGAGCCCAGGCTCAGACTTCCTTTTCCTGGTGGGGCATCACCGACTGGCACCTGACCTGCGCTGGAAACCTCACCTGCAAAGTACACCTGCTGCGTTCCCTATCTCCCATCTGTGGTTTCCACTTCCCCCATCCCTCAACAAAGACCTATGGTGAGGATGGTTCTGGAGGTGGGCAGAGGTGTCTGGAGGCTTGGGGCTGCACCTCGCGGACCCCCTCTGGGCTGTGGCCTCAGACCTCTCTTCTGGCCTGCTGAAGAGGGAACGGAGTCTCCCAGCAGGGAGATGCAGGGAGCCCCCGCCAGGAAGGGGGCCAGTTCAAAGTCGCCTCAGTGGAAAGTTCATCTCCTACCACATCCTTCAGCTGTTTACCAGCTTGGCGGGGCTCTGGCATCCTGACATGAAAGGAAGCGCACCCCACCACCATCATGGAGGAAAGACCAAAATAGCAGCTGAGGAAGACAGAGACAGAGAGACAAAGAGAAACACCGAGAGAGAGAAAGAGAGAGACAAAGGGAGACAATGAGAAACAAAGACAAAGTCAGACAAAGAGAAACAGAGAGGCAGAGAGACAGAGAAGTCCGAGAGAGAAGAAAGACACATAGAAAAGTCAGACAGAAAGAAAGGCAGACACACAAAGAGAGACAGAAAGAGGGAAAAGAAAAGGAGGAGGAAACTAAAGGAAAAACTAGGGAGGCTCATCCAGTGGGCTCAGGTTCCCCCCACCCCAGCCCCTAAGGAGTGCAGAACTCCGGGCTCCCCATCGTTCTAGTGTTAGAGGTTGCAGAAGGAGTTCAAGGTCTAGGTCACCCAGCTAGGAAGGGAGGAGGCCAGATTCACAGTCTGAGGATAAGACTGTGAATAAGGATAAGAAAAGAATGCTAGATGGCCCGGGATGAGTTAGTGACCCCCAGGGGACCCCACCCATCCTCTCCAGGGCCATCATACCAAGCCCCTCCCACCCAGCCACCTTCAGTCACGAGAGGGAGAAGACTTGTCCCCAGTTTGGCCCAGACACAATGGCACAGTGACCACCCCAGACCCAGGGCCCCATGTGTCAATGGGGGTCAAGGCGCAACTCCACAACTCCTTGCCTTCGCTCTGGGTTTCCTGCCCTCACCCTCTGCTTCCCACCTCCCATTGTCTTGGTGGCCCTGCTGCCAGCTGCAGAGCCGCCCAGAGCCGCCCTGATGCAGCCCAGAGCAGCTCCCTCCCCAAGTGGCTCAGGACATGACAGCTGGAAGGTCCAGGGTTGGGCCAGGCCATCTCTCTTACAGACAGCTAGTGCAGAGCCAAAGTAATCACCTGCAAAATGTGGCCCCATTAAGGCCCCCAAGGATGGGGCAATGGGTGTAGCATCCTGGCTGTAGCCCCAAGTCTCCTCCCGAGTCCCCTCCTTCCTCCCCTTGGGTTCCAGGACTCGGTTTCCCTGCCCCAGCTCAGCATCCTGCTCCTGTCTGTCTGTCTGTCTGTCTGCTCGGCTCCTCACTTATGGCAAACTGCAAATGGGACATGCATGCGCCGGGCACCCATCCAGTCTTCGACACATCCACAGAGGGTTCAGTATCCGGGCTTCCTGCCCACTCAGGAGGGATCCTGCTCCTACTGTGCCAGGGACAGGCTTTGTGTCCCCACTTTATCCACCATCCTGATCCCCGTGGGATGGAAGAAGGACCCAGGGGAGGAATGGAGTTCTGAAAGAACATTTCTTAAACCCGTGTACCCCTCCTTAAACCATGTACCCCTCCATGGTTTTTGCTCAATCTGGGGGTCATTTATTCTTCTGGTCACTTTTCTCTATTATTCTTTGAATGGATTCACTTTTTAAATGCAATTTTGTTATTATTGTTGTTATTAGTTACTTTGGTGGGGTTTGCGTACCTTGGTCCTTGTTCTTACTAGAAAGGCACTTTACTGCTTACGCCATATCTCCAGGCCTTTTTGCTTTAGTTTAGTTTTTTTTGTTTCTGTTTTTTTGTCAGTTGTGGGGCTTGAACTCTGGGCCTGGGCGCTGTCCCTCAGCTCTTCAGCTCAAGGCTAGCGCTCTATCACTTGAGCCACAGCAGCACCACGTCCGGCTTTTTCTGCTTATGTGGTGCTGAGGAATGGAACCCTGGGCCTCATGCATGCGAGGCAAGCGCTCTACCACTGAGCCACCTTCCCAGCCCCTAGTTTGTTTGTTTTTTAAATAGAGTCTCAGAGTTATGCCCACGCTGTCTTGACCTCCATCCTCCTATTTACACTTTGGATACAGCTGGGATGACAGGCTTCTGCCACCATGTCCATCTTTTTTCTGTAGAGATGGGGGCGGGGGGGGAAGATCTCTTGAACTTTTTTCCTGGACTGGTCTTGAAACTCCATCCTCCTGATCTTCAACTGACATGTAGCTAAGGGCATAGGCAAGAACCACTCCACCCAGGATGCAAATTTATTATTTTTTATTTTCTAATTGTTATTATAAAGGTGATACACAGAGCAGTTACAGTTATATAAATGAGGTAGTGAGAAGATTTCTTTTTGGATGTCACCCTTTCCCTTGTGCAAATGTCTTTAGACATTTTACAAAAACATCTGACATGTACTCAAAATTGTCAATGTCACGAATACCAAAAATGCTTTCAGTTAAAAGCGCCAAAGAGATGAGTGACAGCAGATGTAGATAAGACTTCCATTTTCTTTTGCTATAGAGGGCATTGGTGGGACTGGTGGGGAAATAAGAATGAGGTGTGTAAATAGATAGTAAGTGCATGGCAATGTCATTTTTCTGATTTTGAAAAAGTTTACTGGAGTTACATCAGAAAACATTCTTTTTTGTTGTTGTTGTTGTTGGTCGTGGGGCCTGAACTCTGGGCCTGGGCACTGTCCCTCAGCTCTTCAGCTTAAGGCTAATGCTCTACCACTTGAGCCACAGCACCACTTCCAGCTTTTTCTGCTTATGTGGTGCTGAGGAATCGAACCCAGGGCCTCATGCATGCAAGGCAAGCACTCTATCACTGAGCCACCTTCCCAGCCCAAAAACATTCTTGCTTCTAAGAAATACAACACAGGTCAGATGCCCATGGCTCAGGTCTGTAAGCCTAGCTATTCAAGAGGCTGAGCTCTAAGGAGTACAGTTTGAAGCCAGCCCAGGCCAAAAAGTCCATGAGACTTATCTCCAATTAACCACCCCCTAAAAAAGCTGGAAGTAGAACTGTGGCTCAAGTGGTAGAGCTCTAGCCTTGAGCACAAAAAGCTCAGGGACAGCACCTAAGCCCTGAGTTCAAGCCTCAGGATCTGCACGCACACACACACACACACACACACACACACACACTAAGACAAAGAGATGGAGAGGGGAAGGAAGGAAGGAAGGAAGAAAGGAAGGAAGGAAGGAAGAAAGGAAGGAAGGAAGGAAGGAAAAAGGGAGGGAGGGAGGAAGGGAGGGAAGGAGGAGGGGGAGCGGGAAGGAAGGAAGGAAGGAGGAAAGGAAGGAAAGAGGGAAGGAAGGAAGGAAGGGAGGGAGGGAGGGACGGAGGGAGGGAGGAAGAAGGGGAGGGAGGGAGGGATGGAGGGAGGGAGGAAGAAGGGGAGGGAGGACACAGTACTGACATACTTGTGGGTAAAAGGGCAACAGACTTTTAAATGATTAGGGAAGAAATCTGTTGTGTGTGCACATGTGCGTAGGTAGTTTGGAGATGGGGGATAGGAGTGAAATAGAGAGAGGCAGAGGTGGAAGACAGAAGGGGGAGGGAGGGAGGGAGGGAGGGAAGGAGGGAGGGAGGGGGAAGGAAGGAGGGAGGGAGGGAGGGAGAGAGAGTCAGTCCAGGAATTCTTTGTACTATGCTTGCAACTTTTTGTGTATGTCTGAAATTACATTAAAGAAACTATCTATTACTATCTTAAGTGTAAAACCCAGTGTCGCTTGCTACACATTGGAGAGAACTCGAGAACAGGGCAATGCTAGATCCACTGTCTGGTCTGCTGGAGCCTGAGCAGAGGCTCTGCCTGTCTTTGTGTGTGTGTAGAGACGGGCAGTGGGGAAGCAGAGCTGTCCTTGCCCAGCCATTATAAGGACCTCACACAGGGCTCACAGGGGCTTTGCATTGCCACTCATCAGAGATCCATGAGTTCCAGAACATTCAGCTCATGAAAGTTTAATGAGAGCCCTTCAGGCCAGCTCCATGTGGAGTCCTGTCACCCAGAAGACAGGCCAGTGTTCTCAGGAGTTTCGCACCAGGACAGTCATTGGGCAGTAGGGGGATGGGTGGGCAGTATCTAGCTTGTAGCGGGCTTGCAGAATCCCAGCAGGAGATCGGGCCGGAGCAGAGCCAGCAGCTGCCCTGGGACGCACAGCAGAGCCGCTGAGAGCTGGGGAGGGAAAGAGATATCATCAGAGTGGGAAAAGAGAGGTGGCTGACCCTGCCCACGGCCTGCCGCGCCCCAGAAAACTGAGCCGCGAGTCTCCTCACTCCACTCTCATCATTCCACAATCTTCCACCTGCAAGCGGGGCATTCTCCTCACCTGCCTGACGGCAGTTTGCGTGTGTGTGTGTGTGGGGGGGGGTTACTGGGGCTTGAACTCAGGGCCTTGGGCACTGCCCCCTGAGCTTTCTCACTCAAGGCTGGCATTCTGTCACTAGCTCTGCTTGCAGCATTTTGGTGGTTAATCAGAGATAAGAGTCTCATAGTCTTTCCCTGCTGGGCTGGCTTCGAATGTCCATCCTCAGATCTCAGCCCTCTTGAGTAGCTAGGATTACAGGTATGGGCCACTGGCACCCAGCTCACACTGGCTTTGGAGTGGGGTACCCCCAGGCCCACGTGACATTCAAGGCACAGATTCCATGGGGTGCCCGGCCTCAGCTCTGCGGCTAGTTGTCGGTTGGAGAGGGAGGTTTACGTGTGTTCTATAAATAGACTCTGCTACAACCTGAACAGCTGTGTCCCACAAAGGCACGTGAAAAGTTGCAAATGGGAGTCACTGGTGCCCCTCACTCCTGACCCAGTTTGTCACCCCTCTCCACACTAATGCCCCCTGGCACATTGGTTTTTAATTAAGCCAGCCAAAAAGATGAAATACAATTAGAGACAAGCCCCTAGGGGAACAGTGCTGGAAATCGTAAGGTCTCATCTCAAAGGCAAAGAGAAATAATTTAGTTTGTATTAATTAATTACGAATTAATTTTTTTAAAGAAGTAATCATTAGCCAAGCACCATTGACTCATGTCTGTAATCCTAGCTACTTAAGAAGCTGAGATCTGAAGACTGTGGATTGAAGCCAGCCCAGATAGAAAATCCATGGACTTTCTCCAATGAACCATCAAAAAACTGGGAGAAGAGCTATGGCTCATGGTGGTAGAGAGCTAGCCTTGAACAAAAGAGCTCAGGGACAGCACCCAGGCTCTGAGTTCAAGCCCTGGTACTGCCACAAAAGGGGAAAGAAAGAAATAAAAAGAAAGAAAGAAGGAAGGAAGGAAGGAAGGAAGGAAGGAAGGAAGGAAGGAAGGAAGGAAGGAAGGAAGGGAAGGGAAGGGAAGGGAAGGGAAGAAAGAAAGAAAGAAAGAAAAATTAAGAGCCATAGAAAAAGGCAGGCTGGAAGGATGCTTCACGTCTTAAAGAGCCAAATATGTAACTAACACATTCATTAAAACGAACATCGATCCAGTAATTATTCAGTAGATAGGAATATAAATAACACAGAAATTAGTAAACATAAAAATGAATAAGCAAGAAAACAAATTCCCTGAATTCAAATCCCAGTGCAGACCAAAAGTAAAAATGAAAAATAAATGAATAAAAAGAATTAATAGTTAGTTGCCCGTGGCTCACGCCAATAATCCTACCTACACAGGAAGCTGAGATCTGAGGATTACAGTTTAAAGCCAGCATGGGCAGGAAAGTCCGTGAGACTCTTATCTCCAACTAACCACCAAGAAGTCAGAAGTAGAGTTGAGGCTCAAGTTGTGGCTTAAGCACCAAAGTTCAGGGACAGCACCCAGGGTCTGAGTTCAAGTCCCAGGACCCGTGCGTGCATGCATACACACATTAGAATTAAGAGCCCAGATTGGCCTCAAACAGATAATCCTCCTGCCTCCATCTCTTGAATGCTAGGATTAGAGGCATATGCCGCCAAGCCTGGCTGAGAAATAACTTTTGTGCCAAGTGTTTAGAACAAATGCAATGCCTCTTCTATTCAGTACTCTTTTCGCTCAATTTGCAAACATTGCTCCTGCACTATGGCTCCTCTTCCTCCTCTTCTTGGGTCTCATTTGCTCCGTTTTCTCACTTCGTTCCACCCTGGGTGACAGCTGGTTACTGCCTCTTTCGCTGAGGGGAAAAAATGATGAGCAGCAGAATGGAAACTCAAAGCCAGATCCATAGCATCCAAAGTCTAAGTTCTGTTAGGCCTCTGGGGTTGGCAGGGGAGAGAGAGAGAGAGAGAGAGAGAGAGAGAGAGAGTGTATGTGTGTGTGTGTGTGTGTGTGTGTTGGGGATGGGGAAAGGGAATAAGCCAATGTACCCCTCCCCTACATCCATTCAAGGACATCTGATCGTCCTCTAAGAGAAAAAACGCCCACATTGAAACCAGAAAGCAGCCTTGTGTATTGAGCGACGCATTTATCATCGCCATCTGAACGGCCGCCCCCTCCCTAGGGTCTCCATCCGTGGGGTGCAGAGCACCTCCAGTCTGAGAGGCTTCCTTTGGTGGGTGGAGGGGCTGCAAAGAGGCCTTGAGCGGCACCGGCAAGAGCAAAACGGGTGAGCACCGACACACAACGGGCAAGGGCCCCCCGTCAGTCCTCACTTCCCGGACTGATAGAGCTCAGTGATGGGCAGAATCCTCAAATCCACCAGCCCCAAATGTACCAATCTGCCATTGGAAACCAGTGCCAAGGTACAAGCCAGAAAAGCAGTGACCTTCCTGAGGACCAGTTCCCCCTCAACCCGCCCCCAGCCCCCAGCGCACGTCCCAGAGTCCGCAGCCTCACACAAGCCTCGTGGAGGTGTTTCATTCTCAGAGGTCTCGCTGCACTGGCAGGATGGGGGTCAGATGAGAACAACGATGTGCTGTGTGCACAGGGTCCCTCCAGGGGACCTGAGGCGGGGCCGCTGGCATGTGTGGCCTGTCCTGAGTCTGCCTAGAATTTATTTATACCGCACCTCCCACTCCTCCCTGTAGGACCTGACAACAGGCAGAGGCAGCACCAGGGCTGCGCTGGCGTGGGTGCGGGGTTTCAGGCTGGCTCTGAACCTGGCTTTTCTGAGGCCTCCCCAGAAGTGGGAAACTCGTGGTCTTGGGATGGGCAGGATGGGCCTGCAGGGAGTTGGTTGGGTACTTGTATCCGAGAGACTGGGTTATACGAGATGTGTGTGCTCACCACAAACCGGGAGGAGCTCCTTCACCAAAATGTCCACCATCAACCACACAGGTGCCTGAATGCATGCTCTTAGCATCTTACCCCTTGGCATTAAAGGGATTGCCAATGCCAGAGTCATTTTTTTTAAATTGGTCGTGGGGCCTGAACTCTGGGCCTGGGTGCTGTCCCTCAGCTCTTCAGCTCAAGGCTAGAGCTCTACCACTTGAGCCACAGCACCACTTCCGGCTTTTTCTGCTTATGTGGTGCTGAGGAATCAACCCAGGGCCTCATGCATGCAAGGCAAGCGCTCTACCACTGAGCCACCTTCCCAGGTCCTGCTAGAGTCATTTTTATTTATTTATTTTTGTTGGTTTAGGGCTTGAACCTCAGGGCCTAGGCACTGTCCCTGAGCTCCTCTGCTCAAGGCTGGCATTCTACTACCACTTTGAGCCACAGCTCCACTTCTGGTTTTCTGGTGGTTCAATGGTAATAAGAGGCTCTCAGATTTTCCTGTCCAGGCTGGCTTTGAACCACGATTCTCAGATCTCAGCCTCCTGAGTAGCTAGGATTGCAGGCATGAATCATGGATGCCCAGCTTCGAAGTCATTTTTAGAGACTCTTAGGATGTGCCAGACATGAATACCTAAGTATGAATTATTTTCTCAGACTTGTAAAGTTTTGGAGGTAGAAGCAAATTCAGAAATTACGTCAAACGATATATTTTTATTATAGGTTGTTTTTTTTTTTTCCCAGATTTCATTTGAAGCAGAGATGGAGCCCTGAGGAGAGTTTCCGAAGGCAGTCAGATGATAAATATTTCAGGATTTGCTGATCACAGCCTCTGGTGTAGCTATTTAATTCTGCTTTTCATGAACCATGAAAAGCAACCGCTGACAGTATGTAAAAAAATAAGTGTGACTGTGTGTTCCAATTAGATTTACTTAGGGCCCCTAGAAAATGAACTGCACACTACTTGTCTGTGTCAGGCGATATTCTTCTCATCTTTTCTCCCCCCTCCCCCCCACTACCCTCAGTTATTTATAAATGTAAGTGTTGCCCCTCAGCTTTCAGGCTAAAGGGCCTTGAATGGCTGCTTCTTGCTCTAGAGGGGAAGTTTCCAGAAAGTTACATGGCAGATTCTCCCATATTTTGAAGCTGTTTTTTTTTTAAAGACACAAAAACAAAAACATTTCACCAAATGTTTGATGGAGCAGGATATGATTCACGTCTTGCCTCTGATGTCTTACTTTCAATGCTAATGTTTGAAAACCCTGGCTGTTCTTTTAAATGAATGGAGGGAATAGAGCTTTTATATCCACCACCATCACCCACTAGTGAGTTCACAGGATTCTTTTGTATCCTTGAACTCACTTCAGTTTTCCCACACCATCTTTACTTGTATAGATTTTTTTTTTTTTTTTTTGCCTGTCCTGGGCCTTAAACTCAGGGCCTAGGTGATTTCTTTAAGCTTCTTTTGCTCAAGGCTAGTGCTCTACCACTTGAGCTTCAGTTCTTTTTTTTTTTTTGGTCAGGTCGTGGGGCCTGAACTCTGGGCCTGGGCACTGTCCCTCAGCTCTTCAGCTCAAGGCTAGCGCTCTACCACTTGAGCCACAGTGCCACTTCCAGCTTTTTTCTTTTGCTTATGTGGTACTGAGGAATCGAACCCAGGGCCTCAGGCATGCAAGGCAAGCGCTCTACCACTGAGTCATCTTCCCAGCCCCTTAAGCTTCAGTTCTATTTCCCGCTTTTTTGTGATTAATTAGAGCTAAGAGTCTCACAGATTTTTCTGCTAGGGCTTGCTTCAAACTTAGATTTCAGACTCCTAAGCAGCTAGGCTCACAGGCATGAGCCATTGGAGCCCAGCTTAGGTTTTTTTTCTTTGTGCCTGTACTGAGGCTTAAACACAGAGCCTGGATACTATAGCTCAGCTTTGTTTCTTCAAAATGAGTGCACTATTACTTCTGGCTTCTTGGTGCTTAATTGGGGATAAGAATCTCAGAATCTTTCCTGCCTGGGTTGGCTTCAAATCAGCATCCTCAGATCTGAGCCTCCTGAGTAGCTAAAATTATAGACATGAGTCATTGGCACTCAGCAGGCTATACTAATTTTTAAAACTTCCAGTTGCTAATCTTTGCTCTAGCTGGAAGCTGATGGCTCATGCCTGTAATCCTATTTACTCAGGAGGCTGAGATCTAAGGATCAAAGTTTGAAGCCAGCCTGGGAAGGAAAGCCCATGAGAATCTTCTCTCCAATTAACCACCAGAAAATCAGAAGTGGCACTGTAGCTCAAGTGGTAGAGCACTATCCTAGAGCAAAAGAGCTCAAGGACATTGCCCAGGCCTGAGTTCAAGCCCCATGACTAACCAAAAATAAAAAATCCTTTCTCGGTCGCTTTGAGATGTACATCTACAATAGCCCAGTGGTGACCAGAGAGAAATTCCTGTGGGATTTCATCCTCAGGGACAGAGTCTGGGCCTCAACTCCACTCTCCACTGGAGGCCAGGGCCTAACTTTGACACATCCAATGGTAAAGGTTGTCTAAGAGCATCCACATTGACATTGTAATTGACCTTGACATAATCTTGCTCTGGGTGGCTTGGCCAGCCCTGGCTCCCTTCCCTGCACATCCCTCCCCACCCCCCGGAACTCAGCTGGGGTCTGAGGGTCTCTTTTCTGAGACACCCATCACCGAGGCCCGACAGGATCGGGTGCCTTCCAGCCCCACTAACTTGGATTCTCTGGGAGCCTTTCTTCTTCCTCAACTTGGGGTTCTGCGGAGCTCAGGTCAAACCCTGGGCCAAGAGAGTATACTATACTTCTGTGCTGGGAAAAGGCCTCTGACATTTAGGGCCTAGAAGAAACTGCAGCAATCTGTAAGGATTGACAAGCACACAGGAACATATGACTTCCAATCACGGAGCTGCCAGAGAATGACATTCTCTCCCATTTCACATTGGCTGTCCTGACCCATGACTGACATGTGCTAAATGTGTGTTGATTGACAGAGTAAACCCCCCTCCCTACATGCCTCATACTGCTCAGAGCCATTCAAGTTGGCACACTAAAAGCCAAGGACAGAGCCTGCTCCAGACATAGGAAACCAGCATGGGAAACATGGCACTTTTATTTTGAAATGTGGCCATACCCTTCCTCTGTGGGGAAATAGAAGTAGATTCTGGAAGCTCCTGTCTCTCCCCGCCCCCCCAGGCTCAATATTCTACATGGAATATGGGAGAGGGGATGTCAAAGTGTTGAAAGACATTCAGACATGTTTAATGATAGTCCTTTCGGGTCAGGGGTTCTGACCCCTTGACTCCCAAGGAGCCCCGGATGCAGTCCCACGGATGGCCTCCAAGGCCTCTCCAGAGACCAGGCATAATTTATGTGCCAGGATTCAGTCCCATGGCCCCGGAGGGGAACTGGAGACAGCTGTCTCTGTGCGACAGAAACTGGATCATTACATAGACCTAACCACTCTATTTTAAGCTCAAGAGAAAAAGAAGGCAGGAAGGGAAATGCTTTTTGGCAAACCACCTCTCAAGTAGCACCCTAGAAACTGCGGCTGGGGTGGAGGGGCAGCCTGCTGGGAGGGGCCCAGAAACTTCTGTTGTTGAGAGCCCTACACCATGTGGGGGCTTGGTGCTGATAATGGGGAAAGTCAGGGGAGGCATACCCACAATGCAGTGTTCAGGGGGAAGGATCAGGAGCTAGGCCCACTGACCCATAGAGGAAACCCTTGCAACTACTGAGTTCAAAATGAATTCAAAAACAACATTTATGAGCCAGTCTCTAGTGACTCACACCTGTAATGAATCCTAGCTACATCGGAGGCCGAGATCTGAGTTTCACGGTTCAAAGCCAGCCCAGGCAGGAAAGCCCATGAGACCCTTATCTCCAATCAACTACCGAAAAGCTGGAAGTGGGGCTGTGGCTGAAGTGGTAGAACGTTAGCCTTGAGTACAAAAGCTCCGTGCCCAGGCCCTGAGTTTGAGCCCCAGAACTGGCAGGACAAATAAAAACAAAATAACCAGTATGTATGGTAAGACCCTGTTTGCCTGAAATGCTCTCTCCGCATCTAAGCAAGGCCCCGAACTGATTTCAGGCTCTATTAATGTTGTCTGGATTCTTAATTGTATAGCTGGCCCATCCTGGAATGAACCCTCCTTCTTTTTCTTTTAAACCATCAACTTTGCTGAAATATAATTTACATGCCACAACAAAACCATCCATTTTAAGCGGACAGTGGTAAGAGAGACACAGACAGACAGACAGTGGTTGCAATCAAGACAGTACCCACAAAGTTCTCCCTGTATATGAGGGGTGCAACTGCACATCCACCCCACCCCTGGGCAGCCAGGACACCAGGACCTGCCCTGTCATTACTGCTTGGTTTTTGGCTTCCTGAATCTAATACAAGTGACTCACTCAGTCCACTCCGGCCCCACTCTCACGTTCCACCTTCATTCTTCCCTTGGGGCTGAGTTAATCACTGGTCACTCTGCTGTCATCAGTGTCTGTATCTCTGTCTCTATCTGTCTGTCTGTCTCTCTCTCTCTCTTTCTCTCTCTCTTGCCAGTCCTGGGGCTTGAACTCAGGGCTTAAGTCCTGTTTCTGAGCTTCTTTTGCTCAAGGCTAGCACTCTACCACTTGAGCCACAGCACCACTTCCAGCTTTTTCTGAGTAATTTATTGGAGATGAGAGTCTCATGGGCTTTCCTGCCCAGGCTGGCTTCAAACTGAGATCCTTAGAACTCAACTTCCTGCATAGTTAGGATTACAGGCATGAGCCACCAGTGTCAGGCTTTTTTTCTTTTTCTTTTTTTTTTTTTAATTTAATAGTGTATACGGAGAGATCAAAATGGCGCTGTGTGCTTGTTTTCTACTAACATGAACATTTTTAGTAATGTGTAATTTGGGGCTGGAGCAGCTCTGTTGTATCATTCTGGTACAGGCCATGGGGTCACACGGTCCTCTCTCACCAAAACCTACAAGCGGAATTACAGGGTTGCATGACGGGTGAGTATGTGCAGCTATCTGAGAAGCTGTCAACCCATTTGCAAAGTGGCTGCACCATGGTTAGCAAACAGCCTGCTACACTGCAATACCAGGGTCAATACCGTGCTCTTCTTGAATAATTCTAATGTCACAGACTTTACAGCACCCAGGATGTCTGCAAACAGGAGTTAAAGAGATCACTTATTGCACCTTTTTTCCCCCTCAGATAAATAGTTGGACTCACTGCTTATAATATAGAGGTAATTCACCTGAAACATGTCTAAAGGGGGAAGGGAAATACAGTGAGCATAGTGGTTGGAAGTGCCATTCCCATTTCCACTGTGTGTGCATTAAATCTGTACTTTATAGTTTTGTTTTGTTTTGTTTGTGTTGTAGGGGTTTGGTTTGGTGCTCATCCTGGGGCTTCAAATCAGGCTTGAACACTGCTCTTAAGCTTTTTTTTTTTTTTTCTTTTTGGACTTTTCTGCCCAGCTAGCTTTGAAATCTAATCCTCCTATCTCAGCTTCCTGAGTAGTTAGGATGACAGGTATGAGCCACTGGTGCCTGACTTCCTTTTGTAAAGATTTTTTTTTAAATCTATTATCAAATATACCCTTCATCAGATCAAAATTCAGCGGAACTGTCCTAGCATTTTAAAACGGTTTTAGAGGTGAAAAGTTATCTCTGGGTGTCAAGTTCATTTGTATCTCATGATTATTAGGGAGGATCCATTTTCTTTTCTCTATCTCTTTTTCGTTTTTATCTCTAAATAACTGTTCGAAAGGATTTCAGTTTAACCTGTCTGCTCGTAAGTACAATGCACCCTGATCAGCGTGACCCCTTCCTTCATCTCCCCCACCCCCTGTCTCCCCCACCCAGCCCCTCCTAGTTCCATTTTCACGTATGTACATTGAGTATTATGACTGTATTATGACTGTATTCACCCACTATTTCTCCTTCAGTGTTTTTTTTTACATTTACTGGCTATTTGTAATCTTTCCTTTTGGAAACTATTTGTATTTTCACCCATCTTTCCAGTGGGCTCATACCTCTCTCTTGTGGGAATGTAAAAGCATTCGTATATTTTTGAGTACCCAGGCTCTGCAGTGGTATCTCATTCATGGTAAGCCCTCCACATGTGTTCACTGAACGCTCACAACGTTAGAGTCATGAGATTTCCATCCTTTCTCCGGTGGGTAACAAATATGTGTTCTGTTCTTAGCATACAGATTACATTGTTGCTTTGTGATCTAAGCTGCAGTTTTCCCTTGAGAGCTTCCCTCTCTTGTATTTTTAGTCTCTCCTTCATCCTTTCAATGAAATAAACATCACTCCTGTTGCGTGGTATCTTTGAAAAGCACTGATGTCTATCTTTTTTCTTTTTGTCATGCTGGGAATGGCACCCAGGACCTCACACAGGCTTGTCTACCACTAAGCCAACTTTCAGAACACTTAAATCTTGATACCGATAAGGGTACTTTCTTTTTCACCATTCCTTTTTTCTTTTTCCTTTTCTTCCTTTTTTAAATTTTTCTTGGAGCCAGGCATGATAGCTCACGCCTGCAATCCCAGCAAGAAGTCATCAATCTAATGGAGCAATTACCCCTGATGTTCTTGATGAGAAGATTAAATGGGAGCTCTTTCTTATGCTACTTTCAAAAAATAGTTTTCTGAGTTGTATACCATCACTCTGTTCTTCCTTGATGATTTTTGAAACCTATTTCCCATGAGCACCAGACATGTTCAAAATTAATGTAACCTGCTACAATAGCAAATCCACACTCATCAAGAGGAAAATGAAAAGGCCTAAGCACCATATACTTCACAACACTTAAAAATGTATTTTTTAAAAAATCCAAATCTGGTCACCTGTGGCTCATGCCTGCAGTCCTACCTAGTCAGGAGGCTGAGATGAGATCTAAGGATCCCAGTTCAAAGCCAGCCCGGGCAGAAAAGTCCAGTGTCACTGTGTCTTAAGTGGTAGAGAACTAACCTTGAGCACAAAGAGGCCCAGAGACAGTGCCCAGGCCAAGTTCAAGCCCTAGGACTGGCACACACATACACACAAAAAATCCTATCACTGACCCCGCACTGGTGGCTCATGCCTGTAATCTTAGCTACTCAAGGAAACTGAGACGTGAGGATCGAGGTTCAAAGCTAGCATGGGAAGGAAAGCCTGTAAGACTCTTATCTCCAATTAATACCAAAAAGCAAGAAGTAGAACTGTGGCTCAAGTTGTAGAGCATCAGCCTTTAGAGAAAAAAATTAAATAAAAGCTCAGGAATAGCACCCAAGGCCCCAAGTTCAAGTTCCAGGACACACACACACATACACACACACACACACACACACACACACAAACACACACACACACACAAACACACACACACACACACACACGTTGATTTACAACCTGCTTATTTCCCTCATCAATATGTCATAGACATCCTTTGACATCAATAAAGGTCCATTTACCTCATTTCTTTTTTAATGGCCTACATTAAAATGTTTACATCTTGTCTGCTCATATCATTATTTATTGAGTCACTGCCTTTCTAGTGCCCATCCGTGTTTTGCAATGTTTCATCCGGTCCTGAGCATAGCAATGTGACCTGGGTTGGGAGCTGGCCTACATTCCACTCTCCTCTTAGCTTTTTATCCCCCATCTTCAGGTTTAACTCAGGGCCTGAGTGCTGTCCCTGAGCTCAAGTGGCAGCACTCTACGCTTGAGCCACAGCTTCACTTTCAGCTTTTTTTTGGAAGTTTTTAGTGGAGCTAAGAGTCTCATGGACTTTCCTGCCCAGGCTGGCTTTGAACCGCAATCCTCAGATCTCAGTCTCCAGAGTAGCCAGGATTACAGGTGTGACATACCAGCGCCCAACTTCAGCTCTTTTTTCTTTTATGGCTGCACTGGGTCTGAACTCAGGGCTTTGTGCTAGTCAGGAAGGCACTCTACCTATCACTCGAGTCCCTCCTCCCCAGTGTTTGCTCTGGTTAGTTTTGGAATAGTGTCTTTTTTTTTTTTTGCCAGTCTAGCCTAGACCACGATCTTCCTTCAATAGCTGGAATGACAAGTGAGATAAGGATCTCAAGAACTTTCTCTCTGATCTTCAGCAGCCATACTTCCAGCAAGGGCTTAATATCCAGAATATACAAGGAGCTCAAGAAACTACCCCCCCAAAATAACCAATTAACAAATGAGCAAAAGAGCTAAATAGAGACTTCTCAAAAGAAGAAACAAGAATGGCCAATAAGCCAATGAGGAAATGATCAACATCTCTGGCCATAAGGGAAATTTAAATCAAAACAACACTGAGATTCCATCTCAGCTCAGTAATATTGAGAATTCAAACAACAACAAATGCTGTCAGGGATGTGGGGGAAAAGGAATCCTAATACACTGTTGGTGTGAATGTAAGCTAGTACGACCACTCTGAAAGGCGGTTTGGAGGATCCTCAAAAGACTAAGCATAAAACTTGCCTACCACCCAGCCAAACCACTCTTGGACATCTACCCAGAATATCACAAGCCAAGATAAAGACGCTTGCACATCCATGTTCTTTGCTGCACTATTCACAATAGCCAAGTTATGGAAACAGCCCAAATGTCCTATAATAGGTGAGTAGGTCAAGAAAATGTGATATTCATGCTTAATATATAGGTATATAACTATAGATATGTAGCTGTATAATGCAATTATACAGAAAATGCAAAGTTATTAATCTATCAGAAGCAACAACATTATTTCATTTGCAGGGAAATTGATGTACCTAGAAAAAATACGTTAAATGAAGTTAAGTCTGGCTCAGATAAACCAACAATGAATGGATGCTAGATCTAAACTGCAAGTGTACATATACAAGATTTTATTCACATACACACAAACTGACTAAAGGATGGTATCGTTAGGAGAGGAGTCTAAAGGTGTAACTCCTTGAAGCAACAAATGGAGTATTTATCAAAATGAATACCAGGAAGTGGAAACATGTTTTTGGGTGGGGAAATGAATCTGATGGAGAGGTCATGCCCATGTGCATCATACCCAAAAATCCAACCACACAACAGGTGGTAAGCCTAGGTTTACTTCAGGGCTTCCTGGTGGCCAAAGCAAAGAAGTAACCCAGAGGCTGGAGGAAAGATCCTCTCTACTTTTGCAAAGGATTCTTGTCTGACTTAAGACAGGCACACCCTGGCATGTTCAGCCACTGGATATCACTTCTCCTCAGAGACTCAATCTCTGCAGGTTGAGAACTAGACACCAGTAAAGCTTGTGGCGTATATGCCCATGTCATGCCATAAAATCATTGTATAGAGCATTGTGATTCATAGCTGTGCATATAAGAGACATTAAGCATTTTGTGATGGATGCCTGAAGGCATTATAGGGGCCATAAACTGTCCCTCAAACCCAGAGTGGGGAAGCGGGGGGCGGGAAATCAGCAGTGGACAGGACAGCTGGACACGGTGGATCATGCCTGTAATCTGAGTTACTTGTCGAGCAGCGGGGAGGGTAATGAGATTGTGCAGATTGTGGTTTGAGAACAGATTGAGGGAGAAGGTTTCTAATATATATATTGTTTTCTTCGGCCCATCCCTACCTCAAGTTACATAGCTCAATTTTTACATGATGTACATTGAATATCATCACCACACTTGCTCGCCCTCCCTCCCTCCATTCCTTTGCCCTCCCTCCAGCAAAAAGCCAGAAGTAGAAGTGTGTGGTTCAATTGGTCAAGCACTAGTGTAGAAAAAGCCAAGTGAGAGCAAGAGGCCCTGAGTTCAAGCCTTAGTATTGGCGCGCCTGCACACACACACACACACACACACACACACACACACACACACACACACACACACACACACGCACCCCAAACCCATTCTTCATGCACAATAGGTAAAGTCAGTAAAATTAGGCACTTCAAGTGACCTGGACAAGCCACATCCTAGAGACCCAGAACTCTAACCTGGCGGCCTGTCAGGTTCTGAGTTCACCGCCAGATGCTTACAACACACCTCACACTCATCCCCTCCCTCCCTCTTCCCGCCCAGCCACCAAGTGCCATGGGGATCCTCAATTCCCACAAAGCAGCCCTATTCCCCTGCCCCTCCCCCCCCCCCAGGCCCAGTGAGCATGCTCCCTCCACTCCATCCACTCCAAGCAGGTGACAGCTTCCTGTCCCTACCCCACCCCTGCTGCTGCCCTCAAGGAAACCACTTGGCCTGCCTGGCTGGTGTGCCAGAGCTGTCATGGGAAGGTGGGCATAGCCAAGAGGGACACTGAATTCCCATGCCGGGCTGTGGATGCAGAGCATCAAGTAGCAATCCACGTCGGTACACAGCCCTGAGCAATGGTGCCTGGTGTGTGTGTGTGGGGGGGGGGGTGCTTCTAAATACAATCTGGTGTTTATTGTGCAGATTCCTGTGACCTTGAACTAAGTACTTCATCTCCCTTCAACGTCTCACCCACGAGAAAGGATGATACCTACAACCCTCCCTCAAGCTTCTGGGTTACTTCTTTGCTTTGGCCACCAGAAAGCTCCAAAGCAAATCCATGCCCTATCCTATGGATGGACAATGAGTGTCCCCTAGCCTGTGGCTGGGCAATGAATGCGCCCTCATGCGACTAGCTAGTTGTTGCCTTGCCTTCTCGCTGGGCTTCCTCATCCCTCTGAGGATGTCCCTCAGTGTCCCATCCTGATAATGATGCGATTATCCATTTACCGTGATAGTGTGGCCATAACTGGTGCCCGGTGAGCCCAAGCTGAGCCCAAGCTGCTGTATCCTCGTACCAGTGCTTCAACATTTCCAAAGCCTTCGCATCTATGTCTCATACACTGACAGTGCTGAACTTTGCTTTCGCTGCTCAACCACTGTGGTTTCACTACTTGCCTTTCCTGTGTGTTTTTATTTTGTAAAGAAATGGCGCTTGCTGATGGCAAACTGACAGTTTAACTCAGTTTTCTTTTCCCTTTTTAAAGAAATCGGATAATTCCCCACCCCTTTGGGACCTTCCAAGTTTAAAAATGACGTCAACAAGCCAGTGTTTGTGGCTCACACCTGTCATCCTAGCTACTCAGAAGGTGGAAATCAGAAGGATAGCAGTTCAAGGCCAGCCGAGGCAAAAACACCAAGAGTATCCACCATAGAAAAGACTGGTGCTGTGCTATGGCCCTATCATCCTAGCTACAGCAGGACAAGTAAATAGGAGGCTTGCAGTCCAGGCCAGCTGGGAGCAAAATGGGAGACCCTATCTAAAGCTTCACTTGAGCAAAAAAGGGCCGGGGTTTAGCTCAAGTAGTAGGGTACCTGCTTAACAAACACAAAGCCCTGAGTTCAATCCCAACACCACCAAAAATAAATAACTAAATAAACGATAGCACCAATGAAACAACAGATATGAACCTGAAGACAGAAGCCACCTACAGCCCTGTTCTGTGTCCCTTACAAACCCAGTCCCTGACGCTGCCCTCTGTCCCTAGGGCCCAACGTGCCCCATGTGGCTTCCCTGGGTTCTGCCTCAAGTCTGGTCACAGCGGTGTCCAGGCTGCTCTATTTCCTCCTGGCCTATTGTGTGTGTGTGTGTGTGTGTGTGTGTATGTGTGTGTCCTGGAGCTTGAACTCAGGGCCTGGGCACTGTCCCTGAGCTTCTTTTGCTTAACGACTAGCACTCTACCACTTGGAGCCATAGCTCCACCTCTGGCTTTTTTCTGAGCAGTTTATTGGAGGTAAGAACCTCATAGACTTTTCTGCCTAGCCTGGCTTTGAACTGTGATCCTTAGATCTCAGCCTCCTGATTAGCTAGGATGACAGGTATGAGCCACCAGCCGTCTGGGCTGGGCTGCCATTTTTAACAGCTTCTCCCTCTGAATGACTTTTCGTTGGGTCCTTTCCTTTGAGGTTTTTTATTCTGTAAGTTGCACATCAGTTTTCTACCCAACAGGTAAGTGTGCATTGGAGATTTTTAAATACCTAGATCTATCTCCATTAAACCCAATCCTCCAAGTTGAGTACATTTAAAGCAAGAAATGTACGGGGATTGGAGCATGATCCCTAAAATGTGCCATGGTGGAGTAGGGATTGGTTTTGAGCTGAAAGCAATGGTCTCTCTGCCTTCCTCTTCCCCAGCATCAGTTTCCTGGGTGTAAGTGTCTGGAACCTCCATTTGTACAGGTGGTCCTAATCCCATCAGGAGACTAGGACAGCACTTAATCTTATCAACCCACTGTGGTGTGGGTGAATCTCAGGGTTACTTTGTGGAACCCTAGCTTCCATCTCTTCGTTCCTGTCGTTACCTCCCCATGATTTAACAGCCCTGAAGCTGTCCCCGTCCCCTCCCTAGTGACTTCCCCACATTTATCACTCTGTGTGAAGGCGGTATGGGAGCCCACCGGCTAACGCTTCCTGGCGTCTGGGTCTAACCCTTCCTGTAGGATTTCACTTCTCTCTGTGAAGCTGGTCATCTATTACCAGTATGATTATTGGTCCCTCAGCCATAGCAGAGTAAAGGGGGGTTGTCATTATTTTGAACCTCCCCCTGCACAATCGTATGTTGGTATTTTAGAAAATGCACAAACATCTGAACAAAACAAAATTTAAATCGTTCATAAACAGCCTCTCCATGCCTGAGATATGAAATGTCCCAACACATACACTTTCAAATTGCGTCTGTACAACAAGCACAAAGAATGGAGATGCTAAGTAGGCAGGATGGCTCAAGCGTGCAATCCTAGCTGCTTTAGGGGTGAAGAGCTGGAGATCAAGGCCCAAAGTCAGCTAAGGGGATAAAGAAACCTATGAGACTCCATCTCGACCAACGGCTGGCCTCAGGGGCAGGTACCTGTCATCCCAGCTCAAGGGAAGCACACTGGCTGGACACAGCGATGCGTGCTTGTCATGCCAGCAACACGGTGAAGCACAGCAGGAGGACCACATTCCAGCCCAGCGAAGCATAAAGCAAGACCATGTCCCACATAACCAAAGCAGGCCAGACAGTCGTGGCTCACTTTTGTAATCCTAGCTATTCAGGATAACAGTTCAAAGTCAGCCCAGGCAGGAAAAGTCTGTGAGACTCTGATCTCCGATGAACCAGCAGGAAGCGGAGCAGGGGCTAAGGTGGCAGAGTGCTAGCCTTAAAGGAGAGCATGAAGCCCCAGTACCAGCACACACACACACACACACACACACACACACACACAAATGTAAAAGGAGCTGGAGGTGCAGCTCAAGCAATAAAGCATCTGCCTAACAAGTGAAAGGCCCTGAGTTCAATTCCTAGTGCTGACCCAAAATAAAACAAAAGCAAAACCAAGTGTAGCGAAGTCCTTGAACACAGGGTGCTGGGGAGTGACTCCACCCACAGCCTTGTTCCCTTAGCCTGGCCTCTCACCTTCCTCAGACTTGTTTCCTGCTCCGTGGGATGGAGAGAAGGGTTTATGCAGATCCCCACAAAGGGAGAGGTGCAGGGCTGTTCACAACCTGCCACGCACTAGTTACTGCTAAGTAGTAACTATTCACCCAGAAGCTTTCATTTTAAGAAGTAATGAGAGGGGGAAATGAGTAGAAATGGGGTGACATTGATCAGAATGCATTGCACTCTTACCCTGACTTCCGGAACCGAAACAACTTTTTAAACAACTACTTAATAATAAAAATTCTTAAAGAAATATGCACATTGACCCATATAGACACGCATGAGTGACAAACATGTTTATATAGGTAGGAGAATAGGTACAAATACCTGTGCAGATAGGTTTGTGTCTATTTGTAGACATGTAGGTACATGCATGTATTTATAGACAGATATATGTACATGAGATGCATGCGTTCCAAGAAACTTGCCTTGGTTATTGTCAGCAGTAGGTGGAAAACAAAACTGAATAAACTGAAAAACAAAACAACAAGAAAGAATTAAATATCAGTAGCCACTATTTTATAAATTAGAATGATAGCTGGGAGCCAATGGGTCACGCCTGTAATCCTAACTACTCAGGAGGCTGAGATCTGAGGATCATGGTTCAAAGCCAGCCCGGGCAGGAAAGTCCATGAACTCTTATCTCCAATAAACCACCAGAAAACTGGAAGTGGTGCTGTGGCTCAAGTGGTAGAGCACTCGCCTTGAGCTGAAGAGCTGAGGGACAGCGCCCAGGCCCAGAGTTCAAGCCCCACCACCACCAAAAAAAAAAAAAAAGAATGATAGTACATTCATAGATGAGAGATTCGATGTTTTATAAGAACACAACGTTATAAATGACAAATTAAAATATACGCTGCAGCCATTGTCACCCTGAGTTCTCCAGGGGGCCCTGGCAAGTGGCACACAGGCCCCATATGTTTAGGATCATTATGAGCTGTCATTCCCATGGTAACTAAGAGCCACTCCATGATATCTTTTCTTTTGAACGGAGCCCGCTGCTCATCTCTATGCCATAAAGTCAGAGCCAGTGAATCTCCTGGGAGATTCTCTGAGACATCCCCCACCCCCACCCCCCACTTCCCAGCCCCTAAAAGGACCATTTCCTCCCCGGCTCCTATCAGCATCATTAGTCAGCTGTGAAGCGGCTTCCTGGGCATTCAGGCCTTTGATTTACAATCACCAGCTAGAAGAATACAGCATCTCTGGAGGGAATCGACAGCCAGGATTTCAACTCCAAAGGCTTGCACAGAAAGCTTTCTTCCAGGCTCTGAAGGCCCGAATGGTTACTATCCAGCTCTTACCCAAACCACCACCCCTGAGCCTTGGAACTGGGCCAGAACCCTTGCCACATCTCCTCCTGTGTCTTTTCACGCTTCAGCTGGTCTGTTGCTCCCAAAAGAGATGCGCATAGCCGATGCACACAGGTCAAGGGTATTAAGTCACAGATATAAACATCCCCTCTGCATCCACCTTCCTAAACAGGGCTCGGCTCCTGAGGTTGGGGAGTCTGGTGTTCACACCCCATCTTCCCCTACCTCCTCACTCCTCTGGGCCATCCACCATCCTGGGTGGCACCCAGCAGGCCCTGTCCACCTCGCCTCCCTGGAGGAGGTCTTCCACACCTGTCACCCACAGTGCCTTGTCTTCAACCCCCCCCCCCCATAACTACAGGAGCTGTATTGGGTGGTCGGGAGCCTCGCCTGATCCCCATCCTCCCAGCCGTGAGCAGTGTGGGGAAGACGAGAAGTGGGTGTCCCAGGAGCAGAACCATGAACAGTGAGTCCCCAGAAGTCTCCCCTGGAGACCAGAAAACTCACTCCGTACGCCCCCAGGACAGCTCATTGTCTGGGTCTAGCTCTTCAGCACCTGGGAGCCTTGGAAGTTAACACCAAAGAGCTTCCTTCAGCACATGGCTGTCTTCCTGCCCCTTGCAGGCAATGACCTCTGCCTCTTGGGAGCGAGTTGGGAGCGTGTGAACCACTATTGGAGTTAAATAGGTTTCCATAAACGGCAGCATCCCTCTGCAGAAGGGCTTGGGGGGATGTGAGCAGAAAGTCCCAAAGACAGATGGGACCGCGGCCGCCCAGGCTTGTGGCTGCAGCTAGGGACCTTCTGAGACCATGGAATGGGCAAGCCCTTGGGCCCCACCATTCCACGTCAGGTTCACCAACAAGGAAGTTTCATCTGTGAAAGGAGGCCAGTTTCTTCAGCTGTGAAATGGTGAGAGCTTAAAAACCACCCCAACATGCCCAACCACAACACAAGACTCACACAGTGGGACGGCACCCAGCCACAGGAGAGCAGCAAATACTACCCCCCTGCTGGAATGGAGGTGAGCCCCCACAAATGCGAGTTTGTACCAAGTAAACAAGCAACGAGGTACAATTTTATCCGACAAAATGTCCACAGGAGCAAAATTACGACTACAGTAAACAGACCAGTAGCGGCCCAGAATGGAGATTGGGAAGATCCAAGTTCCCAGCCTCCCCTCTTCCCCAGGAAGAAAATTCTCGAGACCTACCTCAACAGAAAAGAGCTGAATGAGGTGGTGTGCACCTGTCACCTTAGCTACAGTGGGAAACATAGATAGGATGATTGAGGTTCAGGCTGGCCCGAGCACAAAGTAAAAGCTAATACAAAAAGTAACAGAGCAAAAAGGACTGGAAGTGTGATTCAAATCAGAGAACACCTGTTTAGCAAGGACAAATACCTGGGCTCCAAACCCCAGCACCATTCCTCCCCCCCCAAAAAAAAATATTGATTTGTGTTGATGGCCATATACCATTTCGTGAATTGACTTTAAAAAAGTCCTTCAGTTATACAATGGAAACAAGCAAATTTTAGTGCATAGAAAGCATATTGCGGGCTGGGAAGGTGGCTCAGTGGTAGAGTGCTTGCCTTGCATGCATGAGGCCCTGGGTTCGATTCCTCAGCACCACATAAGCAAAAAGAAAAAAGCCAGAAGTGGTGCTGTGGCTCAAGTGGTAAAGCGCTAGCCTTGAGCTGAAGAGCTGAGGGAGAGTTCAAGCCCCACAACCAGGTCCCCCCTCCCAAAAAAAGAAAGCATATTGCACTAAAGTTGCTTTTAAAAGTACCTTGCAAGCAGAATGCCAGCTAATCAGGAGGCCGAGATCTGAGGATTGCAGTTCGAAGTCTGTGAGACCCTTATCTCCAACTAACCACCAAAAAGCCAGAAGTGGCACTGTGGCTTAAGTAGTAGCCTTGAGCTACTTTTGAAGCTCAGGAACAGTGCCCAGACTCTGAGTTTAAGCCTTTGGGACAGGCATACACATGCATGCAGGTGCGTGCGTGCACACACACATGTACATACACACAAATACTTGGGAAAATGTGTGACTGTAAGGCTCAGCTTAGATCCTGGGATCCAATGTAGGAAAGTATTTAGGAAATCACAGTACTGAGGTGACACTGGTCCTGAGTGCTAATCAGGCTGAGGCAGAGAACAGGTGATCTCACACTATACACAGGGACCAAGGGGGTCCCCTCAGCCCTCCACCCTGCGCTGCACACACAGACAAGCAATCTAGGTCTCTGGGCCTTCGTCCCTGTGTTTCTACAATGCAGAGAACTCCAGGTCCATCTCACAGCTGAGCTGAGGCTTGGATATGTTAGGCCCAAAGTGTCCCCTCATACCTGGCTATGGGCTCAACAAACTACCCCTGTCATTACCCTCCGCCCCTACCCCTGCCCCTTGGAAGACACCCTGCAGATCGAGAGCGGGCCTGGAGACACACCCAGCTCCTCCGAGTCCCTTCTCTGGCCGGAGCTGTGTGCTGTTTGTCCCACTGCCTGGCATGTCAGACCCCATTTGATCTTTGACATCTGCCACTCAGGCCCAGAGCTGGCTCTGCCCAACTCAGAGCTCCTTCCGGTGTCCCTGGGAACACCTTGATACAAAGCTGGCCTGAAAGCCCAAGAGAGGAAGGGTGGGGCCCCTGGGGGGATGGGGGTGGCGTGCAGGGTCCAGGAGAAGCCACAGATTGAGTGGCAAGAGCCACACACATACACCTAGCACAAAGAAACAAACACTGGTTGATTTGTGTTGAGCCCCAAATTGTGCTCTGTTTCGGAGATGAGGAGAACCACAGGCTCAGAGACTTTCAGCTATGTCCTAGGTCACACAGCTGTAAGTAGCCTATAGGACTCAAACCTGGGCCATTTCTGCTAAGTAAAGTAAATGAGGAGAAGGAGGGAATTAGGGGTGAGGGAAAGGAAGGAAATCACCCAGATAATGCTTTCCTAAGAGCATTTGGGAAAATGTAGGTGGCTTGGCCCCACCCCAGACATACTGAGCAGAATCTCTGGCCTGGAAATGGAAGACCTGCATTTCAGCAGCAACAACACAAAACAAAAACACCGCGTGCGCCAAGCCACCATCTGGTGCTCATGCCTGTAATTCTAGCTACTTAGGAGACTGAGATCTAAGGATGAAGATTAAAGCCAGCACCAGCAGGAAAGTCCAGGAGACTCTTATCACCAATCAACCACCAAAAACGTGGAAGTGAAAGTGGTCTCGAGTGGTAGAGGTACCTCTGAGTGAAAACACTAAGAATGCTCAGGCTCTGAGTTCGAACCCCAATACTAGTGCATACATCCGTGCGTGCATGCGCGCGCGTGCGCACACACACACATACGCACACACACACACACACACACACACACACACACACACACCCTGGAAGTCATGAAGGTGGTACCTGATGGCTCTGGCCGCCCACCCAGAGCTATGAGCCACGGAGCGCTGGCCGCTCCACCATTGTCTATGAGCCCTGGCCCAGGCAGAGCCCACATGAGCTCCCTGAAGCCCCCAGAGGTACTGTCCCCAATCTAACCACTGTCTTTGATGCCCAAGGGGCCAGTACTACAACTAGCTGCTGCAAGACTCATTTGTCAGTATAAGGAAGCAGTTACGACCTGTACCCAAGGGGTCTCCTAATGGCCTACAAAGTGCTTCTCCAGCATTCCCCTTGTGTGCTTACAAGGGCAATTAGCAGTCTTACTCACAAATGCTCCTTCAGACTGTGTGTGTGTGTGTGTGTGTGTGTGTGTGTGTGTGTGTGTTTGTACACAAATCTGAACTCGGGACCTAGACAGTGACAGTGCTGGCACTCTACCACTTGAGCTACAGCTCCACTTCCAGATTTTTGATGATTAATCGGAGACGAGAGGCTCAGACCATTCTGCCTGGGCTGGCTTCGAACCTTGATCCTCAGATCTCAGCCTCCTGAGTAGCTAGGATGACAGGGGTGTTGAGGACCAAGCTCAGAGCCACTGCCTAGAACCCAGGCTGTTCAAAAAGTGCCTTGTGCTCGTGCCCACCCCAGAACGCGGACTCAACCGGTTTGCACGGTACATAGGCTGAGAGATTATTGTACTGGACACTCCCCCAACAAAAGAAGCAGAGGTTATATGCCCTGTGGATTTTCCCTGGCCGGCTTGCGTAAGGCCATGGACCTGTGGGCCGGCCAGCTCCCTGGCTTCAGCCTTCCTGGCCCCGGCACCCCGGCTACATCTTGACAGCCCCATTAGTCTCCAGGAAAACACATCTTAGTCAGATCCCAAGTGCGCCCCAGCCAGCCTGCCAGCCCCCTCCAGTCAGCTCCAAACCGCCTCTTCAGCGAAACAAGCACAACAACTCCAAGCCACAAAGATCGGAACCCCAGCCGCACCCCCCACCTCCCCAGCCAGAGGCCCAGCACCAGCACTCCAGAGCCGGGGGAGGAGGGGGAGCGTGCGGGCTTGCTCCGGGCAGTGCTCACTCCTCACCACACCTGGCCAGGGGTGGACTCACTGCAAAATGCGTGTGTGACCTGGTCTACACAAGGTCAGTGATATCCGATTCCTACCCTACTGCAAGAATGCTTTGGCTGCATGCTGTGTGCTAGGCAGTGTATCCTCTCCCTGGTCCTTCCTCCAACCAACTTGTGTTGCTTCCACTTTACAGGCAGAGAAACTGAGGCTCAGAGAGGTTAAATAACTCAGGGTAAATGACAGGACTAAGATTCAAAGGGTTCAGGCAGATGGCCAGCCTGTGCTGTTCTCAGGAAGCTTCATTGCAGCACACACACACACACACACACACAAACACACACACGAGTCTTTCTCATGCAGAGCGAGATGGGGAAGAGCACCAATACATCATCGGGGCACTTAGTGCCAAGGACTGGGCCAGAAGGCCTCACATGTGTACTGTGACTGAGCCCCTGAGTCAGGACATTTTGGGGGAGAAAAGTGGACCCTCAATAGTGATGGTAGGACATCCAGAAAGGACTATCAATAGCGGCATGGGTGCAAATCAAGACTCCTAGGCATGCAACATGAACCTAAGCTCACCCAACATGGCGTCAAAGATGTCCAAACTCCCTGGGCCTCAGCCTCCTCCTACACCAAGTAAGGATATTGTCCAACCACATTCAGTAATTAACTATAACACCGCAGATTCAAAGGTCAAGGCTTGTTAACTTACAACAAGCAACACAGAGACTCACTCATAATCCAACTTGACCTTGGACAAGACCGTGATGGCATGGAAGGTTGTTTGGTTGGGTTTTTTTTACCATGTATAAGATGCCCTGGGGCTGGGAAGGTGGCTCAGTGGTAGAGCACTTGCCTTACATGCATGAAGCACTGGGTTCCATTCCTCAACACATAAGCAGAAAAAGCAGGAAGTGGCGCTGTGGCTCAAGTGGTAGCCTTGAGCTGAAGAGCTGAGGGACAGTGCCCAGGCCCAGAGTTCAAGCCTCATGGCAAATAATAATAATATAATGATAATAATAATAATGCCCTGTATGACATGCCTTGTGAGAGTTTTGGAGTGTTTGAACTGAAGGACTCATTCCCTATTGGTTTGTACCTGGCCAGACTCACACAACACAGTTACCTGCCTGCCCCAATGGCCATCTAAATTTGTAAGCTTTGTGTCCACCATCCCCCGGAGTCCTGAGGGGCTACTTCCTACTCCACTGTACTGACTGACACACAGCTGTCCCTCAGATCAGCAAGGGACACTAAAATCCACAACTGCTCAAGTCCTAGAGATAAAATGATAGAATCATTTGCATAAAACTGACACACATCCTCCTACAGAGTTTAGGTCATCTCAAGATTATGAATAACAATCTAAGAAAACTTCGGTGCCATGTAGATACGTGTTATACTGTTTTTTAGAGAATAATAACAAGAAAATGGTTTGTACATGTTCAGAATTAACATGACTTAAAAAGAAATTTTTTGGAATTGGGAGAGAGCAAGGGAAGGGGTGACATTGTCCAAAAAGAAATATACTCTTTACTTGACTTATGTAACTATAATCCTTCTGTATATCACCTTTATAATAACAAAATAATTCTTTTAAGAAACAAAACAGTTTTCACCTGGCATCAGTGGCTCATGCCTTTAATCCTAGCTACTTAGAAGACTGAGGTCTGAGTATCATAGTTCAAAGTCAGCTTGGGCAGATAAGAGTCCATTAGACTCTTATCTCCTATTGACTACCAGGAAGCCGGAAGTGGAACGGCAGCTCAAGGGTTAGAGCGCTAGCCTTGAGTGAAAAAGCAAATAAGACTAGGTAAGGGCCAAGCAAGTGCGGGACCCCGCAGTTCACCTTCTCCAGCTTCTTGGCCAACCTGCCTGCACCTGTCTGCACGTAACTAACCATCCTCTGATCCTCCATCACCAAAGAAGCATCAAAGAGGAAGACTCGGGGCTCAGAAATCTAAAAGAATTTATCCAACAAATTAGTTCAAGAAAGATGAGATTTGGTTGATTCCAAATCCCTCCTTTTATCCACAGGCATCGCTTGAACCAATGATAGACAGACTCGGAACTGACCAATGGAATAAAACTTTGAGGCAAGGTTCAGATTCTGTCCTTAGGCACCCCACTCAACTCCCACAAGACCTCCTGAAAAATCACTTAACATGGTATCAAGACCCACACACAGAAAAAGTCCCAGGCCATTTTTAGAATAATAGAAAATGAAAAAAGAAAAAAGAACCTCCATGATTCCTAGCAAAGACATAACAGGCCCTTCAAAAGCTCGGCCTGGTTCTCACTGAGGTGGCTTCCGGCAGGCGCCCCAGCCAGCAAGAAACAAGAGTCGTGCAGGATCACAAATTCATACCCCCCACTTGATTGTTCTCTTGTGATGACGATCGAGTTTCACAGCACCCTCAAAACGTGCCACAGTGGGCTGGCTGAGACTCTCAGGAGCCGGGGGACAAGGGACTGACTCTATCCTTGCATCTTGATTGCGACCACAGAGAAGGTGTTGTCTTTTAAGCTCCCAGCTCAAAGGCAAAAGACTATTAATCAGGGCTCTGAGGTTCCGGATTGCTACTCTCTGGGGCCACAGACCGCCCTGTAAGGCCCCACGGCTCAGCCACCAACCCCACTGTGAGCAAAGAAAACTCCCAGGTACTTACCAGACACCCAACATCGTCCTGTTCCAGGCTAGTCATTTGTTATTGCACAACTTGTAGTAAAAAGAGTTTCAGTGCTTCATGCTTGGGAAACTGAAAATCACATTGAAGAAAAAAAGGCAATGACACACCATGACTCACCCCCTCACCCCTCACCCCCAAAAAAGCCCAGAAAGAGAAGGATCTCGCTCAGTCCTCTTTATTCCCATCTGCCTGAAAACCAGGTTGGTCAGTGTCTGCCCACTTCACTTCCTGTTTCCTTGCTTCTAAGAATGTGGGTGGGGGCTTCTAAGAGACCCAGTCAAGCCTACCCTGTTGTGCTGCTATATGAAGCATGGCCTTTTGCCCTCATGGTAAAATAATAATAATAATAATAAGGCATAAGGTTTCCAGGCCATCCATTTAGTAAGCTACTTCCATTCACTTCCGGGTCAAGGGTTTGTTGGCATGATGGAAGAACAGATGCTCCGCCCCACTAGGTGGCTACAACCAAGGAGAGATGAAATAAGCCAGCCCAGGAAGAAAGACTGCGAGACTTTTATCTTCAATAAGCTACCAAAAAGCTGGAAATGGAGCTCTGGCTCAAGTGGTAGAGCACTAGCCTTGAGCGAAAGAAGCTCAGGAACAGTACCCAAGCCAGTTTAAGTCCCGGTACTGGCACGCACATGTACACACACACACACACACACACACACACACACACACACAGAGTCCCTGTCTTTTCCTCCTTTGACAGGAAGGAATATCAAGGAATAAGTCTCCAGGGGTGGTATTTCAGGAGGCAGGAGATGACTCTTTCCTAAACTCTCAAATCCTACCCTAGCAAGATTAAGTTGAGCTGAAGCCTGGATAAAATGAAAAAGAAAAAAAAAAACCATCTTCTAGAACCCTCCAAGATTCCATACTGTTTGGCAGGTTTCAGTCTGATCGTGCTGAGAGCCGATGCCCACTTTCTATTGACTCCAATGACGTCCATCTCCTCCCGTCTCCTCCTGAAAGCACCCTGTCACCTTTTATGTTTCCCCCCAGGAACCGGCGACCACGGAAGAGAGAGAATCGAGATCCCATTCCCCTTGATGGATTCATTTCGATACAACTTCACTCGAGATCTAGCCGCTTCCTCATTTCACATGTGACCATCAAAAGATCTGTAGAGGGCAGAGCCCAGAGGGTGGGTGGGGGCTGTTACTGGCATCAGGTTGGGCTCAGTGCTAGCGTTCTGCTTGGAGATGTGATTCTAGGATGGCAGTGTTGGGCCCCCAAGCAGACAACAGGAGGAGAGGGGAGAGGAGGCATTCAAAAGATCACCTGCTTCTCCAACCCACAAGTGGAAGAACAGCAGCCCCAGGAGATTGGTACTACAGTCAGGCCCAGAGAGGGCAATGGTATGGCCACGGTCACACTTCAAAGCTCTGGGATCCGGCCTCTTCATTTTGGTCCCTCATCCCCGTCGCACACACAGCTGCACACTGTGTGATGTAGAAGGCCCTCACCCCTTCTTCCCACCCCAGGCGGAGATAGCCGCACTCGGGGCTCAAGCAACCAAGACTGTAACACGTAGTGGTTTCCTACGGATCTGAAGCAGCAGAGGGGCAGGTCAAGGACTGCGGACTTCAGAGTCATCCTAGAAATTTGCATAGCAACAACGCTGTGTGTGTGTGTGTGTGTACATGTGCATGTGCAAGTACTAGGGCTTGAACTCCAGGCCATTCACTCTTGCTTGGCTTTTTCACTAGTACTCTACCCTTTAAGCCACAGCTCCACTTCCATCTATTTGGTAGCTAGAATTACAGGCTAGCCACTCCTGAGTAGCTGGGATTATAGGCATGAGCCACCAGTGCCTGGAAACCACTCATTTTTAACAGAAGCTCCCAGTGGGACTGAGAGGCAGACCATGAACATGGCGACCACCCTATGACTAGCACCTGCTAAGGCTAGAGTCCACTAACACATTTACTCATTCAATCACTCACTCAACAAACTGTCATGCTCAGTGTCAGGCTCTGTTAAGGCCCCACGTGAAGGATTTCCTGTAGCTTACAACAAGACTGACAGCACGGATTAAAATGTAGCTACTCATACAATGGAACACAACACAGCAATAGAAGAATAAAACGCACAACTCTCTCTACATTAAATACATGATGATGCTGGTGGCTCACACATGTAATCTGAACTACTCAGGGGGCTGAGATCTGAGAATTGTGGTTCAAAGCCAGCCTGGGGCAGGAAAGTCCATGAGACACTTATCTCCAATTAAGCAGTAAAAAGCCAGCAGGGGAGCTGTGACTCAAGTGGTAGAGCACCAACCTTGAGCGAGAAAGAGAAGCAAGAGGGTAAGCCCTGAGTTCAAACGCTGGCACTGGGACTAAAAACAAACAAACCAACCCTCAATGAATTTCACAGAGAGACAGTCACCAGTGGAGCAGACGAGAAGGAGGCAGAGCTGTAGTTGCTGATACAAAGCTAGTACAAGGCTAAGCTCCTGGCTGAAGGCTAAATGAAGGGAGAGAACCTTCTAGAAGGATGAAAATGTACTTCCGGAGCTGGAGTGTGGCTGTGTTGTTTAAAATCACAACACGTATCTGTCTACACCCAGAAATGTGCTGATCGGTGATAGGGAAACTCAGCCTGATTTGGGTTCTGAGGCCGAGGACCCGGGGACTCATCCTGCCCCCTTGTCTGTCCTTGTGCCCAGGGTGGACTGTTGTGCACACACACACACACACACACACACACACACACACACACACACACACACACATGAGGCAAGGCTGTTTCCGGAAGTGCAGTGGACACACAAACATCCTTTCTCAAAGAGAAGAGCAATGGGGTGGTAGAAGTCCTGTGGGACCCAGACAGTCACTGCCAGGCCTGGGGACAAGAGTCTGTGGTGGGTGACAGACGTGGTTCGGAGGCCCTGGGCTACGGCATGACCTTGCTTCCAAGGCTGGGCACCGTGGATGCCTATCAGCCTCTCTCCTTGGCTAGAGAGGGGTGCAGGGAGCCCAATCCACACATAGACGGCAGATGACCAGGACGAAAGGCTGGTGGGGACAATGGGCAGATGGCTCGGGGACCAATGTGTGGCTCTCCTCTCTGCAGCACAGCTGAGAGGCAGGGAAGGGAGTGGCCAGGGGCGGCTGTCGTGAACACAGGGCGTTACGTGCACAAGTGTCAGCGTGGGCCCAAAGGGAACATTCTCTTTTTTGGATGGGGGTGCGGGGGAGAGTGGGAGGTCATAGGGCTTGAACTCCGGGCCTGGCGCTGCCCCTGAGCTCTTTTGCTCAAGGCTAGCACTCTACCACTTTGAACCACAGCACCACTTCCAGCTTTCTGGTGGTTCTTTGGAAATAAGAATCTCATGGACTTTCCTCCCCAGGCTGGTTTCAAACCGAGATGGTCAGATCTCAGCCTCCTGAACAGCTAGGGTTACAGGTGTGATCCAGCAGGAACGTTCTTTTTTTAATTCTTTCCTATATTCTATGAATCGTTTTACACCTGGCCTTTACCCATATGTGTAGTATATCAAACAGAAGAGCTGCACCCACCTTAGAAAGATCAATACTCTCACCGCTTCTCACAGGCCCCCTCTGCGCCAGACCCCAGACTTGTCAGTGGTAAAGCCTCAGGGCCCCAAGATGACAGGTCCCTCACATGAGTGTCACCCTGACAAACAGGGATCAGAGAGAGCAGCCACTTCCTCCTGAGCTAGGGGTGGCAGCCAGGAGGGAAATAGGGCCTACCCAAGGCAAGACCTTGGAGATGTCCTGACTCCACAGGAGGTGGCCCTGCATTGTGTCAGGAAGATAGATAGGCTGAGACAGCTCCACCTGGGAGAGATAGGCTGCCATCAGCTGGGGCTGGGGCCTGACCCACAGGCCACCAGCTAAGCAGGTCTGCAGTGGGGATGCCATCCAGCACATGCTGGGCATGGGAGAGATTTGGGGGATCGATGGGGGAGGGCAGGGAGGCTGGCTTCTGTAGCAGGGTAGGAAGTTAGAGTGAGCACAGAGAAGGCTGCTGGCTGTGCATTCCTCGCTGGTCTCCAGAGCTCAGGGAACAACGCAGCCTAGGCCCAGAGGCCTGCGGAAATGCCTCCCTGCCCCCACTGCTGGGAAAGGTAGAATCTGAATCTATGACTTGCACTGGGCTCTGCCCAGCTTTGTAGGCAGGATCTGGCTCAGCATTTCTGGGCTTCAGTTTTCTTCTTTCATGAGTGGATGAGTCCACACTGGGCTTGGGAACCTAGGGAAAGAAAGGGGAAGGAAGGGGAGGCCAACCACATAGTTAAAATTTGGGGTCAGGCATCCATGGTTCATGCCTTTAATCTTAGCTACTCAGAAGGCTAAAGCAGTTCAAAGCCAGCCTGGCACACAAATCCAAGAGACTCTTATCTCCAGCTAATGGGCAAAACGTTGGACGTGGAGAAGCGGCTCAGGTGGTACAGCACCAAACTTGGGGGAAGGGGAGAGCGATTTGATTTCATATTTTTGTTGCATTCTTTAAGCATGGTTGATATTTGACTGTAGGTATGATTTTGTATGTTAGAAAACAACATTGTATCAGAGACATTTTCTCAGGTCATTAATGATGTCATTAAAGATTTCACGAACATCAAAAGCATTTAAAGACATACAATTAACCAAACAATAAGGGTAAGCCAGGTGCTAGAGGCTCGTGCCTATAATTCTAGCTCTTCAGGAGGCTGAGATCTGAGGATCACAGTTCAAAGCCTTTGAGAAAGTCTATGAGATTATTTATCTGTAATTAACTAGCCAAAGTGAAGCTGTGGCTCAAATAGTAGCGCTCTAGCCTTGAGCCAAAAAGCTAAGGGACAGCCCAAGCCCTGAATTTAAGCCCCAGGACCAGTACTAAATTAATACATTTTAAAAATAAAAAAGGGCTGGGAAGGTAGCTCAGTGGTAGAGCGCTTGCCTTGCATGCATGAAGCCCTGGGTTCGATTTCTCAGCACCACATAACCAGAAAATTTAAAAAGCCAGAAGTGGTGCTATGGCTCAAGCGGTAGCGCGCTAGCCTTGAGCTGAAGAGCTGAGGGACAGCGCTCAGGTCCCACAACCGGACCCAAAAAAGTAAAAAATAGTAGTGTTTGACCTACTATTAAATTTTACCCTGCTTCCCCAACCAGAACACCACAGATTCCCAAGTGAGATAAAAAAAAGTACGCAAACATACTCAGTACATCTCCTACACCACACAGAGACGACTCAGACACCAAACCTCATGTCTTACAAGGACATTAATTCTGAACTAGATACAGGGAGAAAAATCACAGAAAGACTTGAGCAGCCCCTGACGGGGGAGGCCTGTCTAACCAAAGGCAAAAACAACAGAAACAATCGACAGATGTGGAGATCTAACATTTTGATACGCTGCAAAGCAGCACGAATGAACACGTAAAGGTCAAATAACAACCTTGGGAAATTGTTTGCAACAGATATGACAAAGAGTAACAACCATAATAAATAAAGAGCTCATCCAAATCAATTTTTAAAAATCTCCCATCAAGATGACGATACGTAATTAAGAAATTAGGAATGAGCTGTCAAACACAATAGCTACAAGTTAACATCATACTTAGATTTAAACTACACCTTTAAGTAAATCCAAATTTAAATGAACATTTCAAGTGCTTTATACTTACATTTGGCTAAGAGCCAGTGGACAAGACAGATATAAGCTATTTTGAACATCCCAGAAAGTTTGATTTGAAGGTACTATTTTCAATAGTTCACCAGAAAAAGATATCACCACCACAGATAAGCAAATTGACAGTTTCAACTTCAACAAAGAAGGGAATGCATAGCTGGGGGCCAGTGGCTCACATCTGTAATCCTAGCTACTCAGGAGGCTGAGGTCTGAGGGTCTATAATCAAAGTCAGCCCAGACAGGAAAGTCTATGAGATTCTTATTTCCAATTAACCAGAAAAAAAAAAAGCCTGAAGTGGAGCTGTGGCTCAAGTAGTAGAAGGCTAGTCTTGAACAGAAAGCAAGCAAACCATCTTCTTGTGTTTTGCATATTTTCACTACAGGACATGCCACCTTCCCAATAAAGAAAAGCACGTTTCGGGCTGGGAAGGTGGCTCAGTGGTAGAGCGCTTGCCTTGCATGCCTGAGGCCCTGGGTTCGATTCCTCAGCACCACATAAGCAGAAAAAAAAAACCCGGAAGTGGCTCAAGTGGTAGAGCGCTAGCCTTGAGCTGAAGAGCTGAGGGACGGCGCCCAGGCCCAGAGTTCAGGCCCCACGACCGGACCAAAAAAAAAAAAAAAAAAGAAAGAAAGAAAAGCATGTTGCAAGTTTTCAAAAGAAAAACCATGATTGAAATGTATCAACGTTTGGCTAGTTTTGCCAAAGTGGGAAAGCTCCCTGCCCTGGCTTGGGGAAGGGAGACTGAGTCAGACAGAGGTGAGTCCTGAGAGGGAAGAGTATAGGGAACAGAACGAGAGCAGCCCAGGGGCCCCCTCATCCCCAGGAAAGAAGGCCCACCCGCTGATTCCCCCTGGAGGGCTGGACTCGGAAGGCCTGCGGATGTCCTGCTCCCCTTTGGCCTCCAGGTTCCTTCATCTCCAGGCCCCGCCCAGCTGCAGCACCAGCACCCCAAGGCGATTAGGAAGCTGCTGTGTTGTCCCCTTCTGGTAAGAACCATGTGTTGTCACGCCTGTAATCCTAGCTCCTCAGGAGGCTAAGATCTGAGGACCAGTGGTTTGAAGCCAGCCTAGGCAGGAAAGTCCATGAGACTCTTACCTCCAATGAATCACAGAAAAAGCCAGAAGTGATGCTGTAGCTCAAGTGGTAGAAGGCTAACCTTGAGCCACAGCTTAGGGACATCGCCCAGGCCCAGAGTTCAAGGCCCAGGATCAGTTTAAAACAAAACAAAATAAAACAAAACAAAATGAGTGCATTGTCACCGGAATGATGAGGAAAGGAGCTTGTAGCTCCCAAGGGGCCCAGTGAGCCCATCTGCCCCTTTGTGGCTACATTTCCTTGGAGAAACTGGGAGTGGCCCTCCCCTACCGCCCGCACAAGCCAGAACAAGAGCTTCCACCCCACAGGTCCTGGTTTCCCAGGCTTCCTTGCCACCAAGGCCAGGCAGGGAGCACTCACAAGGGGAGCAGCCCCTGCTGGGGGGGAGGGGGGGGGCGGGGGGGAGGCCATGCTACTCCCCCCAGCAGGTCTCATGACACAGGATGGGTTTGTGGGACACGTGGGGACCCCTGTGGTCAGAAAGCAGAACTATGGCCCTGGCTGGTATCTATCCAGTCTGGGTCACAGCAGGACCATCCAGCAAAAGATTCCTGAGGTTATTGAGCTAGAGTAATGGCTAATTAATTGCCACATGGAAAGTTCTAGAATGTTCTAGAAAATACAATCTCCCTCTGGCTGCTTTTTTTTGTGGCTGCCATAGCAACAGGGAAAAACCTGCAGTTGGGGGAATTGTGGAAAGAAAGGACCTAAGACCTAGAGCAAGTGAGCAGTGAGGTGTGTGTGTGTGTGTGTGTGTGTGTGTGTGAGAGAGAGAGAGAGAGAGAGAGAGAGAGAGAGCATGCATGCTCACGCACACACATGCACACACAAGTGTACTAGTACTGAGGATTGAACTCAGGACCTCATACTTTCACTTAGATTTTTCACTCTACTATTTGAGCCACACCTCCATTTCCAGCTTTTCGTGGTTAAATTGGAGATAATAGTCTGTTGGATTTGTCTGCCTGGACTGGCTTTGAACCAAGAGCCTCCTGAGTAGCTAGGATTACAGATAAGCCACCAGCACCCAGCTAGAGCCACCGTTCTTGCTTTACCACTTGACCTGGGTGCCTCGGTTTCCCCCTCTGCACATGGGGAGCGTTATAGCTCTGAATAGGAAAGGAACAAGTCCTCTGTAGCAGAAGCAGGGCTCACCTCATGGCAGGATGGGGTGGGGGGGAGGCATGGATGTGCCAATGACCTGGGAGCTCCAGCAGGACAGTCGTTTGCACCCAGCGCAGAGACAGTGCACAAAGCCAGGTGACCACATGGCAGTTTCCTGAGTAGGGAGGGACTGAGCTCTCTGCTGCACAACCCAGCAAACCAACAAGCACCAAACCACACTTCCAGGGGCACGCACTCCAGGTTCCTGAGCCTCAGGCCCTCCTAGCTGCGTGTCCTGGGGGTGTCACTGAAGTGGCCAGACTGTGGCCCTAAGAGAATGCTCCCTCAGGCCCAGGACAAGGGCTGGAGTGGCTAGGGGGGAAGAGAAAAGGGCAGGGTGGGGGGGAAATATTGGGCTGAGACTCAGGAACCTGGGTCCTGTGGGCTCCCTGACCTGCCACGTGACCATAGACGGACACATGGATGGACCATTGGTTTTAAGCAAAACAGGACAAATGTCCCCAGCGAGTGTGTCCCCCAGGGCTGTGGTGAAGACTACAAGGCCCAATAGGGAGAGTAAGAGTCCCGCTGCTACCACGGAGGCTGCTTCTTGGTTCTGACTCTCTCCACCTTGCAAAGGAGCTAAAGTGAGGCTCAGGGGAAGGCTACCCCCCCCCCCCACACACACCTCCTCCAGGCAGCAGAGGAATATCACATCAACCGCACCACAAAACCTGTTCTGACCCAGGTTTGTTTGCTTGCTTCTAAGTCACCTCCTCCGTGCCTAAAGACAGTCACGGTCTCCCTTCCCCCGGCCCAACACCTGCCACAGGGGCCCCCCAGGCACGAGCTAGGAAAAGCAGCTTCACAAAGTGGGATGTTGAGAGAAAAACACAAAGATGTACAAACCATCCTGTCCACTGCGTCAAGGCCAGTCTGCATCCGAGCACCTGCCCTTGTCTTGTGTGTCTCACACTCTTTCGGGCCTTCAGCGTCAGGAGGCGCAGTCCTGTCTACTCTGTGGGTGGCAGCAGGGCCACAAAGATTTTTTTTAATGGCATGAATATCTTGGTAGAATGGGTGAATAAGTTGGGGCCTCGTTATGAAATGGAATACCATACAGCAATTTAAAAAAAACAGTATCAGGGCTGGGAAGTTGGCTCAGTGGTAGAGTGTTTGCCTTGCATGCCTGAGGCCCTGGTTTCGATTCCTCAGCACCACATAAGAAGAAAAAACCCGGAAGTGGCGCTGTGGCTCAAGTGGTAGAGCGCTAGCCTTGAGCTGAAGAGCTGAGGAACAGCGCCCAGGCCCAGAGTTCAGGCCCCACGACCAGACCCCCCCCCCCAAAAAAATAAAATAAAATAAAAAAACAGTATCAAACTCCTACACCAAATAAATCCTCAAGCACCACGTTGAATGAGGTAAAGCAAGAAGCCACCATTTGGGTGATGCATTTAGATAAAGTTCAAGGACAGGCCAACCCAATCAATAAATCAGGGTTATAAAAACATGTTCTATTTATGAAGCAATGGGTTTATGACATATGCAAGTTTAACCTTTTTCTCTTCAACACCTGCTTTAAGTTTGAGCTCTGTAGATGATCTCAGGCGGATTCAATTCCCAATTTCTACCCTGCCCTTTGCAAAACAGGAACAAGAATGATGTCCCAGAATTCCCAAATTCACTTAAGCCAACGTCACTTTCATGGTCACTTCCTCCACCTACCAAGAGTAGTTATTCCCTTCCGATATGTCCTTTAAACCAACTCAGTTGTTTTGTAACCTAAATAAACAAGATAAAAATAAAACTATCACTTCCAGGAATGATGGGTTTGCTGTGTTCACTATGCTCTAGCATATTAATGTCAATAACAAGCAAACACACGGTACTAAGATAAAAATGTCCCCCTCTGAGCCACCTCCCATATGAATAAAGGTGGCTTTCTTACTCTAAAAAGGACCAAGATAAGGCCAGACACAGTAGCTCCTACCTGTAACCCCAGCTACTCTGGAGGCAGAAATCAGGAGGATTGAAGTACACGATCAGGCCAGGGAAAATGTTCACAAGACCCCATCTTAACCACCAGCTGTGTGCAGTGGAACATGCCTGTCATCCCAGCTACAAGAAAGTTGAAATTCAAGCCAGCAAAAAACTTAGCCATCTTGGGCTGGGAAGTGGCTCAGTGGTAGAGCGCTTGCCTTGCATGCCTGAGGCCCTGGATTCGATTCCTCAGCACCACATAAGCAAAAAAAAGAAAAAAAGCCGGAAGTGGCACTGTGGCTCAAGTGGTAGAGTGCTAGCCTTGAGCTGAAGAGCTGAGGGACAGTGCCCAGGCCCAGAGTTCAGGCCCCACGACCAGACCCAAAAAACAAAAACAAAAAAAACAAAAAAACTTAGCCATCTTCCCTAAACAATATCTAATGCATAAAGGTATGGGAGTGTGGCGGAAGTGGCTGGTTAGGCAAATGCAAGGCCCTGAGTTCAAAACTAGTACTGGAGAAAAAACACAAAAGTCAAATCCTGTAATTACAGGATCTGTGGACGTCTTTAGCAAACTGGAACCACTGTCGCTCCCGTCATCTTCACTATTGATACCATCCTCATCATCACCATCACCCTCAGTGCCAAGAAGTAAATACCTCCACTCATCCTTCTGCATCAACCCAGAAGGTTTGCCACAGAAAGTTCCTGAAGTCTAGGGGCTGGCTAGGTGCACATCCAGGTGGGGGCTTTGTGTGCAGGTGGAAGGAGCTGCTCACTCCACATCCAAGCTATTCAGATTGGCCTCCAGGACCTTTCTTCCTAAGCCAAGGCTAACCCAGCCAGGGGTCTGGTTCTCCTCTTCAGTCTCTAATAGCACACAGCTGGGGGCCTCCATCATCCTCCTGGAGGATAAAGGATCAAAGCCACAGAGCAGTCTTCAGACAGCACAGACACTCTGAGTCAAACACCTGCCTTAAAGGCTCAGATTTGAGGCTGGGACCAGCTGGAACCCTTCCTCTACTGAATGCCCAGGGCCCATGCCACTGAAGGCAAGTAACTCTGGCCACGCCCCTCTTTAAGCTCAGCCAATCAGCATTCACACTGGCTAGCGATCAGCTGGAGCAGGTAGAGTTTGTTGTTGTCTTTTGGGTTTTTGTTTGAGATAGAGCCTGGCTTTGTAGCCCTAGCTGGGTTCCAACTCACAGACCTCCCAGCCTCAGCCTCCAGGATGCAAAGATTACAGGATACCTATTCTAATCCAATTCTTACTAATAGCTTTCAGTATTTAAAGCTGTCGTAACATTGTCTTTTAAGCTATTTTATCTATCTATTTATTTATTTATTTAATTTTGTTAGTTGTGGGCCTTGAACTCTGGGCCTGGGTGCTGTCTCTGAGCTCTTCAGCTCAAGGCTAGAGCTCTGCCACTTGAGCCATAGCGCCACTTCCGGCTTTTTCTGCTTACATGGTGCTGAGGAATCAAACCCAGGGCCTCAGGCATGCAAGACAAGCATCTACCACTGAGCCATCTTCCCAGCCCCTATTAAGCTATTTTTTGTTAGTATATTCATTACACAAAATAACAGGTTTCATTATAAGTTGTCATAATCCAAATAGTTATATTTGTAGGAAACAAAAGCTTTTTTTTTCCTTGTGCCCATCCTGGGGCTTGAACTCATGGCCTGGGTGCTGTCCTTGAGCTTGTTTGCTGAAGGTTAGCGTTCTACCACCTGAGCCACAGCTCTGTTTTCAGCTTTTTGGTAGTTGATTGAAGATAAGAGACTCATGGACCTTCCTGCCCAGGCTGGCTCTGAACTATGATCCTCAGATCTCAGCCTCTTGAATAGCTAAGATTACAGGCATGAGCCTGGCTAGAACAAAGGATTTTTTGTTTTGTTTTGTTTTTGTTTTTGTTGGTTGTGTGGCCTGAACTCTGGGCCTGGGCGCTGTCCTTCAGCTCTTCAGCTCAAGGCTGGCCCTAGCGCTCTACGACTTGAACTACAGCGCCACTTCTGGCTTTTACTGCTTACACAGTGCTGAGGAATCAAATCCAGGGCCCCATGCATGCAACTGAGTCAACTTCCCAGCCCAAGATGACTGCACAAAGATCGTTATCACGAAGTTATGTTTAATCGCACACACAAAAAGAATAAACAACACAATGTCAGATAATAAGGACTGAATACAGGACTATGAACCACTAGAGAGAGTGTGCAGAGGGCTGGCTGGCTGGTTCAAGGATCCCCACACCCAGGGCCTCTGTGGAAAATGCTGGAACAGGCCTAAGCTGGCTCACTCTCCTACTGGGGGCACACAAGAGTTTATAAGCACTCACATCATTATCATGGAAACTTCTAGAAGCCCCAAGATGCAGGAAGATGGTGAGTTTCAGAAAGGGGAAATGACCCACCTCAGAATAAAGCCAGCCTCTAGACAGATCCCCTATATCCTATCCTCCAGGCCCTGAAATCAACCACTGGAAGCCAACAGTGAAGGTGTGGAACCGGGCTGGGCTGCCATAGGGATCCATCTCCAAGTCTCCCCGACTCCGCAGTGAGGAATTGAGGTACATAGGCTCCCCACAGATGGGTGGGACTGGTGTTGTCTGAAAGGAGGCAGTGTGAAAGCCTCCCCCTGCCCCACCACACAGACACACAGACACACAGACACACACACACACACACACACACACACACACACACACACACACACACACGTCTCACTCTCTCCTTCCTGCCCGCAGCTCAGGAACAGTGCACACACTGAGCAACCTCACAGAGCCCTGTCCACACCACTGGGAGCCTCTATTCTCAGCTCTCCCCACACAGAGGCCCCCCCACTTCTGATACACACTAGACCAAACCCCCACTTCTCACACAGCTATTCCCCACCCCAGCCACCCCAGCCTGCCACCCTCCACCCCCTCTCAGAAGCCAGGGTTCTGGAATAACGCTGCTATTTGGAGACCTCCATTCTCCCCCACACACACCCCATTTCACAGATGAGCCAGCTGAGACCCCAGACCCCACAGCACTGGCCCTGGGTCAACTCAAATGCAGGGGCGGCAGGCCCAGGGCCCTTCCCCCACACAGCCCACCAGCTGTTTTCCCTCCTCCCCCTCCCCCATCCACACTCAGAGACCCTCAAGCAGAGACAGGGTTTCAGGGATTTCCGGTCACTTGGTCATTCAGCAAACAAGTACTGTCTAAGTACTGCCTCCTCCGGCCACCAGAATACCCTGCCATCTGCGGGAACCATCCCACAGATCCACTCAAGAAACACCCACATTCCTTCTAAGCACCCTCCTCCCTCCCCTCCTGCGGCCCCTCCCCCTCTCCCCATCCCCAGTGGCCCCTGGGCTCTAGTGATGTCTCTTGGGAACCCCCCCCCTCAGAGTCCAGAGGCTCGCTTTCCTCCCGTGGTTACCTGATGTGGCCAGAGCCGCCGTGGCAGGTGTCTGTCTCTCCTGGCAGAGGCCACAGAGGTTCTGACATCACTGGCCCAGGGGGCTCGCTGACCCCTCCCCCCCCTGGGCCTCCACCCTGTTGGGCTGCATGGAAAACCCAGCCTGGCTCAGCTGACTTCCTCTTGTGTCATGGAAAGTGTGGTGGCAGGGACAGGAAACTCACCAGGGATCTAGGGTCTAAGTGGGGACAGGGCCTGGGGGAGGGGAGTTAGTGGAGGAGGGGAGACAGGGTGCAGGGGGCACTGGACAGAGGCAGAGGCAGGGCCCCACCACTCAGAGCTACCCGGCCAGCCTACTTTCAATTTTCTTGTTTCTTTTTGTGCCCATCCTGGGTCCTGAACTCACAGCTTGAGCAGAACTTGAGCACTGCCTCTGAGCGTTTTTACTCAAAGCTAGTTAGTATTCTACCACTTATGCCACAGTTCTACTTCCAGCTTTTGGGTGGATCATTGGAAACAAGAGTCTCATGGACTTTTTCTACCCAACTTGGCTTTGAACCGCAATCCTCAGATCTCAGCCTCCTGAGAAGCTAGAATTACAGGTGGGAGCCACCAGCACCTAACTCCATTTTCTTTTCTTTGAAATGTTTTTATTGTTATTATAAAGGTGATGTACAGCGGTCTGGTTACAGTTACCCTTCCCTTATTCTCTCCCGTTTTTTTCCTCCCATTCCCACCCACAAGCTGTATAGTTCATTTTCAACACAGTGTCCAGTGAGTACCACTGCTGCCTTTGTTCACCCTTTGTTCCTCTCAATTTTCTTTTTTCCTTTTCTTTTTTTGTGCTGGCACTGGGGCTTGAACTCGGATCATGCACACTATCTCAGCTTTTTCACTCAAGCTGGTGCTTTACCACTTGAGCCACGGCTCTACTTCCAGCTTTTTGGTGGTGAATTGGAGATAAATGGTCTCTTGGACTTTTCTTGGACTGGCTTCAAACCAATATCCTCAATCTCAGTCTGCTGAGAAGCTAGAATCACGGAGATGCCATTGCCGCCCAGCTTACTTTCAATTTTCCAAAGACTAAAAAAAGAAATCAAACACAAGAAAGTAGAAATCGTACCCTTGGGCAGGATAGACTCGAAAGTTAACATTTTTCGTTTGCTCTCTGCTCTAGATAAAGAGGACAGGGGAAAGAGGGAGAACACTGCGGGTTTAAGTCTGGAGCCAGTCTGTTACCTTCAGAGACTCGATCTTGCCATCTGTGAAATGGGACGCTGCCCCCACTTCCTGTGGCTGAGGAGACTGAAGTCGGTGAGGAGATGCCCGGGGTTCAGATGGTGCTTAAGGAAATCGCCCTCTTCCTTTGGGGCTACTGCTATGCGAGCCGAATGTGGGCACTGGAGGTAATATACAGCCCATGGGCCCAATAAACACCAAACCTGAAAGATGTGAAGAAGAAAAAAAAGTCACCCAGTCAGGTCCCCAGAGGGAAGGCAGGATAAAGATGTCTCTCCATCCTGTCTAATCTCCAGGATCAAAGGACCTTAGGAAGGCAGATGTGAGCAGGGGCAAGGAGCAGCTCCCATGGGGCCAATACCACCGTGGAGGGAGGGGGCACCCCCAATCCTGTCCCAGTAGGTGTGATCCCTAGGGCCACCACCATGAGAGCCCTCATTTCCCTGTCTGAGGAGAAATGGGCTCCAGCACCTGGAAACCCTCCAGGCCCTGAGGCAGCAGAAAGTAACTTGGGAGCATTGCATGCTGGGAAGCGGAGCTGAACAGATAGGTTGCTATGGCAACCTCACCATCCAGGAGGGAGAAGCACAGAGGGTCCCTGCTGTTGGGGGCTTAGAGTCCACACCCTTATCCTCAAACACTGATGGCTCCAGTCATGTCCTGGGCACACTCCACACCTGCTTAGGATAGCCCAGAGAACAAAGTGAGGAAGGAACTGGACCAGCCCAGGCAGGAGCCCTGCTCCTGCCCCAGGCCCCACTCTACCCTGCAGAGTCCCAGAGACCTCTACTCAGCAGGCCAGAGGGTGATTCCTGCCCCTCCAAGAGCCAGATGCACCTAGAGATCACACACACATACACCCCAGCATGAAGATCACATGTACACAGCCACATGAAGATCTCTCTAACACACACACACACACTTCAACATGAAGATTACACACACATCCACGGCAACACAAAGATCACATGCATCACTCACCTGGAGGTCTCTCTAACATATACACACTCCAATATGAAGATCACACATGTACATATCCATCCCAACATGAAGATCACATGCACAAATGGAGATCTCTCTAACACGCACACACACACACATACACACACCAACATGAGAATCACACACATTCATCCCAACACACAGATCACATGCACACATCCACATGGTGATCTCTCTAACACACACACACACTCCAACGTGAAGATCACACACAATGTGGAGACTGCCCACAACACAAAGGTCACACACAACACAGAAACCACGTGCAACAGGGAGATCACACACAATAGTGCAACACGGAGATCACGTACAACATGGAGGCCACACATGCCAACATGGAGGTGGCACACACAGGAAAGTCAGCCGAATTACCCATTGCAGCAGTGAGAGAATCCAGGCGCCACACAAAGTGTAGTGAAAGTGACAGGAACATTACTAGGGAAGGAGCAGCCTTTTGACATACAGAAAGCTGCTTGTGTCCAGGGGGTGAAGTACAGCATTAAGTACCAGGCATTACATTCTTCCTGGGCTTGCCTGTGGGAAATTCGGGGGTCACTGAGACCACAGGGAAGCTAGCTAGCATGTCGGGGGTTGGGAGTTTACAGAAAGAGCGAGAACAACCCCTAGGCTCTGATTTATGGGCCTAGGTCTTTGTTTTGGCAAGTTAAGTCTATCTTTCCAGACACTGCATGTGGTTAAGCCACCTGTAGGCTGGAGAGCCTTTTCTTAACCATTAGGTGGCTAGAAGCCTCCCAACCATCTTCCAACAATTTGCTGGATACTTTCTTCCTATAGTTAGTCCAGTCACCTGTGAGGGGGAGAATCTAATTACAATGTTTTTCCCTCAGATGTCTTGTGATCACATCTTCTTCATCCCTCATGGCAAACAGCTCCCTGAGCATGTGGAGATAGCGATCACATGTGTGCTAGTATGTGGAGATCACGTATACACACACACACACACACACACACACACACGTGTGTGTGCAAAATCCCAGCTTTCAGAGAGAACCACCCTGTACTCACTGGTCAAGACCAGCCATGGGAGTTCACCTTATACTTTCACCTTCAGGACTACCAAAGGGTGGTGGGCTACTTCTGGGCCCCTGGCCCAAGCTCACAGCCCCTGATTAATTATTGCTGTTGTTGTTTTACTTTATTGTTACTGTAAAGGTGATATACAGAAAGATTACAATTACACAAGTCAGGTAATGAGTACATTTCCTTTCATACAGTATCATCCCTTTCCTCACTCTCTCCCAGTCCCTCCCTCCCACCTCCACCCACGATTTGTGCAGTTCACTTTCACCAGGGTCCAGTGAGCTCCACTGCTGCACTTTTTCACCCCGGTTCCCTCGAGTTCTGTGCCCACACACACACACACACACACACACACCCTCCCAAAGACAGACAAATGAACAAACCGAACAGAAAGAAAAGAAAACACGAAGAACAAAAAAAGAGACCTCTTACCCAGGTGCTGGTGGCTCACGCCTGTAAATCCTACCTACTCAAGAAGCTGAGATCTGAGGATCGCCGTTCAAAGCCAGCCCAGGCAGGAAAGTCTGTGAGACTCTGCTGTGGCTCAAGTGGTAGAGTGCTTGCCTTGAGCTGAAGAGCTGAGGAACTGCACCTAGGCCCAGAGTTCAAGCCCCACACCTGACAAAAAAAAGAGAGAGACTCTTGTTTTCCATATCTTGGAGTTTATATGTATGTGTGTATGTATATGTATATATACATATATATACATATACATGTACATGTATATATATATAATTTTATATAAAGAATCCTGCTTAGTTTTTACTCCACATTGAACCTGCAGCAAGAAGTGGTATTATAGCTGGGTGCTGGTGGCTCATGCCTATAATCCCAGAAACTCAGGAGGCTAAAGTCTGAGGATCACAGTTCAAAGCCAGCCTGGACAGGAAAGACCATGAGCCTCTTATCTCCAATGAACCACCAGAAGACCCACCAGAAAGTGGAGCTGTGGCTCAAAGTGGTAGAGCGATAGCCTTGAGTGAAAAACAGCTCAGGGACAGCACCCAGGCCCTGAGGTCAAGCCCCATTACTGTTTTAAAAAGGAGGAGGAGGAAGAGGAGGAGGAGGAGGAGGAGGAGGAGGAGGAGGAGGAGGAGGAGGAGGAGGAGGAGAAGGAGAAGGAGAAGGAGAAGGAGAAGGAGAAGGAGAAGGAGAAGGAGAAGGAGAAGGAGAAGAAGAAGAAGAAGAAGAAGAAGAAGAAGAAGAAGAAGAAGAAGAAGAAGAAGCAGCGGCGGCGGTGGTGGCATCGTGTCTCCTCTTTTCTCCCCTTGCCCCCCCCCAGCCCAGCTCGGAGCCCTTTGGCTGGCTGGGACCCCAGCTTGGACCTTGCCTGTCCACACCTCTATCCACCTGCTCTCACCTCCTTCCGCGGCCCCTGCAAACCACAGCATCATCCCACCAGGACGATGGCCCTGTCTGGTGATGGGGTGGTCGGTCAGGGGCTCTGCCCCAGTCCTGGGCATCTGGGGCAGGAAGCTGGAGAAGCCAGGGCCACCATTCGAACCGAGACAAGTGGTTCGTTGCCAGGAGGAAGTTGACAGTTCAACTTCAAACACACGGGTGACGCAGGCACCACGGCCTGCTTCCCTAGCTCTCCTCACCCCTCCCTCCCTGAGAACAAGACACCCCGCGGGGCCAGACACCCTCACCCACGGGTGCTGAGCTTGGAGGCTGAGGCGGAAGGAGGCTGTCCCCATGGGCTCTCAGAAAGCATCGTTGGCCACCACGTACCTGCTGGGGATGCTGGGTGAGTACCTGCCGGCTCTGTCTGGACCCCTACACATGCTGGAGTGTGGGGACAAGATGGATGCTCTCCAGATCATTTCTGGAATGTTCGGGAGGTTTGGGGCTACCAGCACCCTCCCTCCTCTCCTCTCTGGCCCCCATTTGCTCCTCTAGCCACATCCCTAGGCCCTACTCATCCCTCCACCTCCACTATCCCAACTCTGCACGCCACTGAGGGCGTCCTGGAGATCCGTGCTCAGGAGACTCAGCCCAGAAGTCGGGCTGTCCAGCCTCATCCTGTGCAGCCTCTCTGCCCCGCGCCTCCAAAGGGCCCAGCCTTCCCTCAGTCTCCTTTGGGGACAGGGCAGCTGTGAGGATGCCTGGGGAGAGTGGGCCGAGGCAGAGCTGACCCCTCTGAAGCCTCCATAGTAGCTCCTGACTCTTCTCACACACAGCCCTGGGGGCCAGTGAGGAAGGTCATGGGCATGTGGGGAGCGCGCAGGCAGGCACTGGGTCTGGAGGCCCAAGCCTGAGCTCTAAGCCTGGCTAGGAATGGCACTGACAGGCCCCTACCCTCTCCACACCCCCATCTGCCCATTGACAGCATGTAGGGAAGGGGTTCTGCCAGTTCCAGAAGGCTTGTTGGATAGGCCAGGGCGAGGGGTGCCAGGCTCTGGGGTGGTTAGGAAGAAGCGAAGGGTTTCCCGCTTTGCAGGGAAGGGGCTGGGGTCTCAGCCTCAGCAGAGGCCTTGATCTGCACCTAGAGTGAGTGTGTGTGTGTGTGTGTGTGTGTGTGTGCATCCATGCGTGTGTGTGGAAATTTGGATGTGTGCCTCTATGCATGACTTTCCTGGGCACTGCATGGCCGCCTCCCCTCATCGTGGAACCATGGCTTAGGCACGCGTGAACTCACATGGCCATTTGTACATGGAACCGCCAGAGGCTCAAAGTGCTTCTGTCCCCAGATAAGCAGCCACTGGTTGCCTTTCTGTACCCTGCTAGGGTGCTGTTGTTAGCCTCTGGTTCTGGGGGTTCCTAGAGGGCAGGCCTTTACCCTCCCCAGCCCACATCTAGCCCAGAGAGGCTGAGCCAGCTAAGCGCCCCATTGGCCATGGAGGGGGCCCTAAGGGTCCTGGTCTACAGTGCCTCCCACCGGAAGCCCATCCTGGCAGGGTCTTCACCCATGCCACCTACAGTGCAGGTGTGAGGACAGAGCCTGTGTGAATGGCAGTCTGGTGGTTAATAGATACCCTTGCTCCAGGGGGTCACTGTGGACAAAATACTTTTAAAGCCATTTATTTTTATTTTTGTCGGTCGTGGGGCTTGAACTCAGGGCCTGAATGCTGTCCCTGAGCTCTTCTGCTCAAAGCTAGTACTCTACCACTTTGAGCTGTAGCACCACTTCCAGTTTTCGGGTGGTTCATTGAAGAGTCTCACGGACTTCCAGCTCTGGCATCGAACTAAGATCCTCAGATCTGAACCTCCTGGCTAATTAGGATTACAGGTGTGAGCCACCAGCACCAGGCTCCCATTTATTTTTTTCTGTGAGGCTTGAACTCAGGGCCTGGGCGCTGTCCCTAAGCTATTTTGCTCAAGGCTAGTGTTATACCACTTTGGCCAAAGCTCCACTTCTGACCCTATTTTGGTGATTAATTAGAGATCAAAGTCTCATGGACTTTCCTACCTGAGCTGGCTCCGAACTGTGATCCTCAGATATCAGCCTCCTGGGTAGCGAGGATTACACGCGTGAGCCACCGGTGCCCAGCTTTAAAGCCATTTATTACTGATGCATCTCTGCAGTGCAGGAAGTAGAGAGGCCTATCACGTCCATTTTTCAGTGAGGAAAACTAAGGCCCAGAAAAGCCAAGTGGTCAAGCCAAGGCCAGCCCCCACGCCCTCACAGGGTCCCTCTCTGTCCCCTTAGCTAAGAGGACAGTCCCTCAAAGCCTTGGGACACAGCCTTCACAGTGATATGCAGCCCTGAGGATGGGGGGGGCATCCCTAGGAGACATAAAAACAGACCCATTAGCACCCCAGCTCTAGGGACACCACAGCCTCGGAGATGGAGGACCCTGTGGCCCGCAATGTTCCTGGGGTGAGCATGGCAGGCCAGATTCTCCACGCTGGGCCTTCTAGCACAGCCTGCCTGGGCCTCACCCGCTGGGGGTGGAGGGAGTGGGAAGCAGCTCAGGCCAGGCCTGGCTTACCAGGCCGCCGGGCCACAGGCTCCAGAAGCCAGTTTGGATCCTGGTCTGCCATTTGCCAGTTAGGTGACCTGGGGCTAGTCTTATAAGCCTCAGTTTTCTCATCTGTACACTGAAAATGGTAATATGCTTCCTAGAGATTTAATAGGATTTGATAAACGAATGCACATCAAGTGCCATGCATTGTACAGTAGTACAAGAGCTCAATACACATGAATAATAATAACAGCAACGGTTATAGCTATTACCAGGCCAGCAGGAAACACGATGAAGTAGGATGGGGCGGGAAAGAGTGTCTCGCTAGATGCTCACCTAGCCATCAATCTTGACCCCAGGCCTCTGGTCATTCATTCATCTATTTAGAATATACACTGGGTGCCCAGCTCTGTGCCCAGAGGCAGAGCCCAGCAGTGACGCCGAGGCCAGCAGTGACTCGGGTAGGCCTCGGTGTGCCACTGACTCCCCAGCCCACAGGCTCAACCAAGGCCAGGCAGAAACAAGCGCCTGACATTCTCACCCGAAACCCTGACAAAGCCAGATGCCGGTGGTTCAGGCCTATAATCCTAGCTTCTCAGGAGGCTGAGATCTGAGGATCACATTTTGAAACCAGTCCAGGCAGAAATGTCAGTGACACTCTTATCTCAAAGTGGTAATGGGCTAGCCTTGAGCACAAAAGCTCAGGGACAATGCCCAGGCCCTGAGTTCAAACCCCACAATGGAAAAGAAAAAAAGGAAGGGAAAGGACAAGAGAAACCCAGACAAGTGCCACACAGGAAACACCAGCTGGCTGGATGATGAGTTGGCCCTCAGATGGCCCTCTTAGCCTGGCAGGCCAGGCACCCCGAAGGTGAAGTCCCCTGAGATCCAATAGAGTCAAAGAACCAGCCCGGCAGAGAAAGGAGGAAAGAGTCCCAGGCAGAGGGGACAAAAACAGTGAAGGCTGTGGAGAAGGCCAGGACTAGAGTGGCTGGGTGTCCCCAGAAGTGGAGGCAGGTGCCTCGGATCTATCCTCAGGAATTGCTCTGGTCCTCACTCAGACCTGTCAGAGCAGGCAGGCTCCTGGTGCTTCCATTTCTACACACACGGAACAAGACAGTGACCTGCCCAGGGCCAACCCTCTGCGGCTCTTCAGGCTTGAGCATTGTGCAAGCCCTACATTGTGAGGCTTGGGTGTGTGTATGGGCGGGGAGGGGGGTTAGAGTTAGTAGAGATGGAAAGGGGCCTGGGAGAATCTCATCCAGGCCCTAGTTGCTCAGAGGAAAGGTGTGAACTGCACATGAGAGAATAATGGAACGCTTCCAGGTCCTGTGTCCCCAGTGCCCTTGAGTGTTACAGACCACACAGCCCGGGCCTCGGGCTGCAGGAGTTCTAAGCAAGAAGGAGTAGTCACTCAGGGGAGGCCCCAGAGAACTTGAGTTCAGCCTGGAATTGCCCCGACACTGAAAAGATGGAAAAACGGAAAAGATGGAAAGAGACCGGGGTCGATCATGACTAGAGGTATTGCTGGACACTCCACACCTCACCGCACCTGCCGCTCACCACGCCCAGACACCAGGACCCACTGGGCCAAAGATTATATGTAGTAGGGAGAGGAAGATGAAGGACCATCAAAGGAAACTCTGTCTCTTCTCCCTCTCTCTGTGTTCCTCTCTCTGTGTGTCTGTCTCTGTCTCTGTCTCTCATGTTACTACTAAGACTTGAATTCAGACTCTGGGCGCTGTCCCTGAGATTTTTTTTTCCCTCAAGGCTAGCACTCGACTACTTGAGCCACAGCTCCACTTCCAGCTGTTTGGTGGTTAATTACAGAAAAGACTGCCTCATAGACCTTCCTGCCCAAGCTGGCTTCGAATGGCAATCCTCCCTTCTCAGCCTCCTGAAGAAGCTAAGATTACACTCATGAACCAACTGCGCTCGACTTTTGAAACGTCATCTCCTTACCTACCAGCCAACTGAGCCCACTCCTGCGTTGGGGATTGAGTGGAGTCCACCACTCATCCCCACGACAGGAACATGCAGCAACTGTGAGGCACGGAGGGGCCTCGCAGGCTTCCCTCCAAAGCCCTGGGAGGCCGCTGCACCCCGTAGGCAAAGCGCAGCCTCCGCCCTGGGCTGCGTGGGACAAGCTATTTAACCCCTCACAGTATATAAAATAGGAAAAACCTACTCTACGGCATTGTGGTAAGGACTGGGAGAGTTAAGAAGAGTGCCAACAAGGTGACGATGGTGGTGGTGGTGGTGGCAGTGATGGTGATGAACGGTAGTGATGGTGATGGCAATGGCGGTGACGGTGGAGGTGAGGACGGTGGCACTGGGGACAGCGATGACGTCAGAGGTGGTGGCGGTCATGAGAGCAATTGTGATGTGACAATGAAGATGGTAGTAGTGCCAGTGGAGGTGACGGTGGTGTTGGTGATGGCGGTGATGGTGTTGGCGATGGTAGAGAAGGTGGTGGAGGCAATCGATGGTCATGTGGCTGTGCTTGAGAGAGAAGACGGGAAATACACTCCTCTGTGGACCAGGCAGGCACCCAGGCAAAGGCCACACAGCCTAGACTTTGGGTCATTTCACCACAGGACACTTTCTTTTTTTTTTCTTTCTTTTTTTTCAAAATCGGTCATGGGACTTGAACTCAGGGCCTGGGACGCTGTCTCTAAGCCTTTTTACTCAAGGCCAGCGTTCGATCACTCTACTTTGAGCCACAGCTCCACTTCTGGTTTTCTAGTGGTTCCTTGGAGATAAGAGTCTCACAGACTTTCCTGTCTGGGCTGGCTTTGAACCGTGATCCTCAGGTCTCAGCCTCCTGAGTCACTAGGATGACAGGCGTGAGCCCCCAGTGGCCAGCAGCACTTTCTTTTTCAGTGCTCCCGTGGTTCTCGCTCGTCTGATCTTTCCTGAGAGTGATCTGTGAATGGAGCCTGGGCTGGCCAATAGGGATGGACAGGGCTGGCCTGGCCGAGTCCCTGCCCCAGGACTTCAGCGTGTCTGCTGCAGACCTTAGGGTCAGGTTCGTGTTCATGTCTACATCTCCACTCAGCACCATGAAGGAGCATCAGAGGCCCTTTCTCCCTTACTCCCAAGCTTGAGCCCAGTGCTACCTCTGGCCAGCCAAAAATTAGCACCACCTCAAGCTGGCCAGCTCAGATACGTGGCGTACTACAAGTGCTGTTAAGAATGGTGGATTTGATGGGTGCCGGTGGCTCATGCCTGCAATCCTAGCTACTCAGGAGGCTGAGATCTGAGGACCGCAGTTCAAAGCCAGCCCGGCAGGAAAGTCCATGAGACTCTTATCTCCAATAAACCACTTGAAAACCAAGAGTGGCGCTGTGTCTCAAGTGGTAGAGCGCTCGCCTTGAGCTGAAGAGCACAGGGACAGCGCCAGGCCCAGAATTCAAGCCCCATGACCGACCAAAAGAAAAAAAAGAATGGTGAGTTTGGGAAAGGGACGTGTGGAGCCTTGGTGGTCTGGTCTCTGTGCTTTCTATAAAAGGGATCCTCCCATAGGGAAATCCCCGAGGTGCGGTCTGTCCCAAGCCTAGCCCACCACAGATCAGTTACCCCAGCTCTGAGCACCAAGCCCAGGCCTGCGAGGCCCTTCATCAGCACTGGAAAGGTGGTCTTGTGCTCAGTTCAGGCAACGGATGAGCAAACCAAGGTTGAAAGGGGTTCAGAGACTTCCTAGGTCCCAGGCCCACCTGCAGGAAGCATCCGCACCAGCACTAGGTACATATTAGTGCCTACAAACTGGTTCTGTGCCATAGAGCAGCAGAGGTCCAAGAGTCTCCTCTCTCCCCTACTGACACCACTTCGAGATGCTTCAGCCCTCATGACTTAGCCAGAGGCATGGCTGCGTGAAGATGGACTGCCTTGCTTCCTGGGAGCCAGCAGGGCAAAGGGTCTCCCAGCTTCTATACCACTTCCTGCTGAGGTCGCCCCGCCCACTGTGATAGATCAGATGATTGACAGCTGGGCCGTCCATTTCTACCCAAGCCAGGGCTTGGACACTGCTCCATGCCTGACACGCTCTGTTCCAAGTCCTGCTATTTCAGGACAACTGTGGTGGTGAGGCCTAGCCCAGGGCCCCAGTGACTTGGTTACAGTGAGTCGGGGAGGGTGGGGTGCTGTCCCCTTAAAATTCTACCGCCAGTTTGAGACTACTCAAGACAAGAACCAGCTTTTTAAAAAAATCTGCTGTTTCTTTAGACCCAGAGAGGATTTCTCCCAAGCAATGGAAACAGCTGCTTCCTATATAAATGCTGTCGTTCCCAGCCTCCAAGAGAAGCAAGGCTTAGGCCCACGGATGGGAGTCAGGATGCCGACCTGAGACTCAGGCCCCAGTCGCCTTCCCTACCCCTCCCCACGGTGCATCCTGGGTAGAGCCGGGTCCCAGCCCCTGTTCTCTGGCCTGTCATGGTGATGGTAGTGGTGGTAATGGTGGTGGTAGTGTCTGGTGCTGGTGATGATGGTGATGTTGGTGTTGAGGGTGATGGCGATGGTGGTGATGACGATGACTCCCTTGCCAACTAGAGAGCGAAGCCACAGGTCAGCGTGGTCAGGTCCTTCCACCTGTCTGTGCCACAGTCTCCTCTAATAGAAGCCTATGCTGGGCTGTTCAAGGCCGCTGCTGGGCCTCCGGTCCTGCCTGGAGGCCCAGAAAGGAGCAAACGCTTAGAGTTTCCTTTTTGGTTGATTGTTCAGATGCCTGTAACTACAGGGTCAGACTTTCTGGAGTGAAAAATGCACACGGGGGGGGGGGGGGGGGGGCGGGGGGTGTTAATGCCGCAATCCCCCAACCCGCAAAAAGCGACTCTCACCCTCCCAAGACGCAGTGCGCTCCAGTGGTCTCTGTTCTGTCATTTTGCTTTTTTGAGGAAAGGGATGGTTGCGTCCTACAACTCCAAAGGGGCGGCGTGAGGAGGGCTGTGGGCGATGGAGCCGGTGCGCATCTCCATCAGCAACATGCTCCAGTGTACACCAAAGAAGAATCATTCCCTGCAGAGTCATTTTATTTATTTTTATTTTTTTTGGGGGGGGGGGGTCCAGTCGTGGGTCCTGAACTCTGGGCCTGGGCGCTGTCCCTCAGCTCTTCAGCTCAAGGCTAGTGCTCTACCACTTGAGCCACAGTGCTACTTTTGGTTTTCTGGGACCTAAGAGTCTTACAGACTTTCCTGCCCAGGCTGCCTTTGAACCATGATCCTCAGATCTCAGCCTCCTGAGTAGCTAGGATTACAGGCATGAGCCACCAACGCCCAGCTGGGACAAATTATTTTTCCTTTCCAAACCCAGTGTTTTACTAAGCCAGGCTTTTTTTTTAATTATTATTATTTTTTATTGTGAAAATACTGTACAGAGGGGTTACAATTACATGGGCAAGATAGTGAGTACATTTCTTATCAAGCATTGTAGCCTCCTCCTTTGTTTACCCTTCCCATCCCTTCCCATCCTCCCTCCCCCCCACCAAATCCTCCCCCTCCCACCCAAGTTGTAAAGTTCGTTTTTGACATGACAACTTGTACTTCTCATTGTTGCCACAGGTCCACCTGTATCCTTATTTAAACGACTTGTTTTTCCCCTTCCCCTCCACAAATTATACCGACATCAAATACAGTGAAAGCAGGGGTTATACTGTGAGGGAGGGACATACAAAGCAACAAAGAAATAATCTTATAATTGCGTTAGAAACAAATGCATGAAAGAAACAAAAAAAAAACATTTAAAATACATATCTTAGGGTTCATTTTCCTAACGTCACCTTATCTGACCTTTTTTGCTTGACTCATACATATACTAGATATTGCAAATAAGGGAAATCATGGGACCTATGTTTCTTTGGGCTTGGCTTACTTCAGTTAATATAATTTTTCCAAGTCTTTCCATTTCCTAACAAATGGGGCAATGTCATTCTTCCTGATGGAGGCATAGAAAAGCCAGGCTTTTTGCCTTTTGTTTTTCTTTTTTATTTGGGGGGATGTCTGATCGTGGGGCCTGAACTCTGGGCCTGGGCGCTGTCCCTCAGCTCTTCAGCTCAAGGCTAGCGCTCTACCACTTGAGCCACAGTGCCACTTCCGGCTTTTTTTTCTTTTTTCTTATGTGGTGCTAAGGAATCGAACCCAGGGCCTCAGGTATGCAAGGCAATACCACTGAGCCACCTTCCCAGCCCCTGCAGAGTCTTTTTAAAAACTAGTTGTGATCAGTTGCTGGTGGCTCACGCCTGTCATCCTAGCTACTCAGAAGGCTGAGATCTGAGGATTGTGGCTCAAAGCCAGCCCTGGCAGGAAAGTCCGTGAGACTCTTATTTCCAATACACCACCAGAAAACTGGAAGTGGCGCTGTGGCTCAAGTGGCAGAGCACTTGCCTGAAGAGCTGAGGAACAGCGCCCAGGCCCAGAGTTCAAGCTGCATGACCGACCAAAAAAAAAAAGTTGTTGCCAGCCACCCAAGGCTCACACCTGTAATCCTAGCTCCTCAGGAGCCTGAAGGGAGGATTACAGTTCAAAACCAGCCCAGGCAGGAAAGTCCATGAGACTCTTCAAGCAATCACCAGAAAGCCAGAAGTAGAGCCCTAACCCAAATGGAAGAGCGCTAGCTTTGAGCAAAAGAATCTAAGGGACAGTGCCCAGGCCCTGAGTCCAAGCCCCAGAACCAGCTCCCCCCTACTCCCTCCAAAAAAAAAGGAGGTGTTGCTTTTTTTCAAGAGGAAAAAAATGGACAGTCATAATCCCCTATAACAAATTCAGGCTCACTTAGGAGTTCCAAGCCCTGGAATGAAAGCCCCTGCATTTGGAACCCCATGGCCATGGAGTGGGGGGCAGGGAGCCGTCAAGGCCGCTGCCCAGGGCGTGAGCTTCACTTCCTGACCTTCCTCTCTCCTTTCTACAGTCACTTCCTGCCTCGGGTCCAGGTGGGACGGGCCAGGTAAGGAACAGCTGTGTGAGGGGAGGGCCTGGGGCTGGGGGGGGGAGGGAAGGGAGGGAGGGAGGTGACTCCACCGAGCCCATGAAGAAGCTGTCACCTCCACCAGAGCAAGTGCTACTTCATATTCAGACACAGGTGCGCAAGCTCAGGTGCACGCGCGCACACGCATGCACACGCAGAAGATGCCCCTGTGCGGGTGGCTGCCCTTGATGACCGCAAGGAACCATGCAAACACGAGTTCTCATGTCAGTTGCTATCCTGACTCTGTCTCCATGCATCAGAGAAACACTGACCAGTTAGTGCTCCTTTACAGTGCTCTGACTCTGAGCCATACCCTCAGTCCTTTCCACTTCTTTTTCACTTTCTCCTATTGGTTTTTGCCCAGGACTCGCCTCAGACCAGGATGCTCCTACCTAGGCCTCCCACACTACTGAGCTTACAGGCACTCACTACCACCCCGATCTTACTGGCTGAGATGGAATCTCACTCATTTTTTTGTCCAGGCTGGCCTCAGTGTTTCTCCCCATCTCAGGCTCCCAAATAGTTGGAAAGTGAAGCTTTCTTTTTTCTTTTTCAAAAAACTCAGGAGTTTCCTCACTCCTCCCACCACGGGCCTCTCTTTCATCTTGATTCAGATCCCATTGTGCTGAATTTACTTCAGAAGTACTGAAGCTAGAAAAGGCTGTAGGGGCTCAGCAGCCCCCGGGGGGCCAGGGCCTGAAGCTGCCTCTAACGCTGACCTCTAGCAAGTTACTTGCTCTCCGAATGCCCATCTCCCCACCCATGAGATGAGGAGAAAATTCTCTTCCCTGGGAGCAGCCAGTGAGTGAGCTGCTGGGCACAAAGCCAAATAAAGGATTCAGCAAATGTGAGGTGTCGGATCAGCCTGGCCTGCCCCTCGCTGGCCCACCTGACCTTGGCAAGGCCCACCCCTGCCCTCTAGAGCCGCTCATGTTCTCATCAGTGAGAGAAAGCAGTTCCCAGACAGGAAACACCTCCACCCCAGAGCCTCCCCAAAGAACCTTTCACCTTTCAGAACTTGTCTTGAATAAACATATTCACTCTGCTCGGATTTACATGGGAAAAAGAAAATCCACAACAAAGCCTTGCTTCCATCTCTGCTCTATCTGTCCAGTCTCCACCCATACCCGACACCCCAGGCAACGGCCATGTCCATTCCTCCCTTGCATCTCCCTCCAAGCTCTTCATGCACACACACACGCACACAAACTATATATACGCACACCACACGCATCACACACAAGTGCGCATGCGCACACGAAGCACAAACACAAATGTGCATGCGCAAACCACATGCGCCTTACATGTGCGCTCACGCACCTGCACCCAACATACGCACACACACACATGCATGCACACACAATTGGCCCTCCCACCTCTGGTTTCAGCCAAGTGAAGATCAGAAATGTAGCTAGGCCCAACAGGGTTAGCTCTGAACATTCATAGATAGCTTTTCTTGCTCTCATTCCCTCAACGATACCGTATAACCATTTATATAGCATCTATATTGTATTAGGGTTATAAGTAATGTAGAGATGGTTTAAAGTATTCAGGAGAATGTGTGTCAGTCATATGCAAATACCATGCCTTTTTATTTTTCTGCAGGAAAAATTAATAAAGGACCTGGTCCCAGGCCTTTTGCACATGCTAATCACACACTCTACCATTGAGCTATTTCCCCAGTCCCTATACTATTTTATGTAAGGACCTTGTGGATTTTATTAACTGTGGGAGGTTTGAGACCCAATCCTCCATAGGTACTGAGGAGCCATTTACTCCCATGGAGCCTCATAAAAATCACAGAAGTCACCAAGCAGCAGTGGCCTGTGATGCTAGCAGTTCAGGCAGTTAGTATCTGAGGACTGCTGTTCAAAGCCAGCCCAGGAAGATAGATATGAAAAACCCTTATCTCCAACTAACCAGCAAAAAGCCAGAAGTAGAGCTGTGGTTCAAGTGGTAGAATACCAGCCTTGAGCAAATAAGCCAAGTAAGAGAGATTGCAAGGCCCTGAGTCCCAGTACACACACACACACACACACACACACACACACACACACACACACACACACACACACACTCCCAAAGTCACCTACCTATATGACCTAGCAATTTCACTGCTAGGTATTTACTCCACAAAAAGTGGAAATACACCTGGCCTACACTAAACCATGTACCTGGGTGTTTATAACAGCTTGATTCCTAGTAGCAGTTCCCAGAAACAATCCTAATAGCAAATCTATACAGTGATATGTTACTTATCAATAAAAAAATGAACTGCCGATACAGGCAGCAACATCCACAAGTTTCAAATACATAAAAATAGGTGGAGCAAAAGAAGCCAGGCTCAAAAAATATGCATATAATTCTGTTTAAGTCTATGACCTTGTGGAATAGGCAAAACTAATTTCTTCTGACAGAAAGCAGATCCGTGGTCGCCTGAAGCTGGATTTGGGGAAATTAATTGTCGAGGGCCATTCGAGAACTTCCTGCTTGATGGACATGCCTCAAATCTCCAATTAGGATGGTGGCTGTGTGCTTGAATAATTTTTCCAATCGCATTAAACAGTCTTCTTAAAATCAGGGCATTTCACTGCATGGAAATTGTACTGTAGTGAAAATAATTTTAAGCCGGGCACAGTGACTCAAACCTTGTAATCCTAGCTACTTGGGAGATGAAGATAGGGTGATTAAAGTTTGAGGCCAACCCAGACAAGAAGAAGTTTGTGAGGCTCCATCTCAACCAATGGCTGGGCACCAGCATATGTACCTGTCATCTCAAGGGTTGGGCGTGGTGTCACGCACCAGTCCATCCCCAGCAAACATGGGGACCCCCGGAGGATCAAAGCCCAGGCCAGCCTGAGACGAAAGAAAGACCTTACTTCAAATTAATCAATGCAAAAAGATACTAGAGGTCTAGCTTACGTGGTAGAGCAAGTGCAAGGCCCTGAGTCCAATCTCCAGTATTGAAGGGGGGAAAAATAGATTTTAAGAGTTGAAACACAAACAAATAGACCAGTCAGGACCCAGTGAAAGACAATTTCCAGGAATGGAGGCGAGGTCTGCCGGAAAGAGAGGCTGAAGGCATTTTGTCTCCTGCCCTGAGTTCCCCTCCAGCCATTTCCCCAGAAGGTACAAGGTTCAGGGGGGGCAAAGGAGGAGGCAGCAGGAGGGGCAGGAGGGAACCTGGCTGGACCTGAGGACACAGGCTCAGGCCGGGGTGGACCGTGGAGACTCCCCACCCCCCTGATACCTTCTACTACCTCTTTGCCCCCCAGATTTCCAGGTGAGGTTAACTGGCTCCCCGTCAAGGTGCCAGGGCCAGCTGGAGGTCTCCACCACCGGGGTCGTGTGGCTCTCGGTGTGCCGGCGGAGCTGGGGTGGGAGCCTGGACCGTCTGGACGAAGCTCCCCAACACAGGTGGGAAGTCTGCCAGCAGCTGCACTGTGGGGAGATCTTGGCCTTCCAGTTTTTCCCAAGGTTCAGCATCCCCCGGAACCAGAAACAGATCACCTGCCACGGCCCCACGGGGTCCTTCTCCAACTGCAGCACCAGCTCAGCGCCGGCACAGTGCCCTCCGCTGGGCCTCATCTGCCAGGGTGGGTCCCAGACACCCCAGACATAGTGGGGGTGAGGGGGTGGGAGGTGCTAGACGCCCACTGGGCCTGTGACCTGGGCCTCCCCACCCCGAGCAAGCACATGGAAGGAAAGGGGTCCCCTGGCTTATAGGGGACTGGCAGAGGAAGAGCGGGGGGGGGGGGGGGGCACTGGCATCTGTCTGGTAGGATGAGTGACACAGGACCTGGCTCTGCCCAGTGACAAGTTCCTTGTCCCTCGTAGCCTCCATTTCCCCATCTGTAAACTGTGGGAGGCCCACCTCAGAGGGAGGCTGAGACAGTGTGAGGTGTGTGCTGGCGTGTCCATGTGTGTGTGGGGGGGGGGTCACAAAGCTTGTTTGGCAAGTGGCACTTGTGTCACAAGTTCCGAGTCGTCCTTCTCCTCCTCTCCCTCCTCCCCACACCCTCATTCTTCCCTCCTCCTCCTCCCTCCCTTCCTCCTCACCACAGTGTCTCCTTACAGGCTTCCAGACGGCACCTCCACCACCCACGAGCCCCCCACCCACGACTACCCCAGAACCCACAGGTAAGAGGGCTTTGAGGCCTGGTGGGGAGTGAGGCAACCTGGGAAGGGCCAGATCTAGCATTCAGCTGCCCCGGGCACAGCAAGGTGAAGGTGTGCTCAGACCCATCCTCCTCTCCCTCCTCCCTCCCCAGCTCCCCCCAGGCTGCAGCTGGTAGCAGCGCCCGGGAGCCCGCAGTGCGCAGGCGTGGTGGAATTCTACCATGGCAGCCAGGGTGGCACCATCCTCCACGAGGCCCAGGAGCCGCTGGACAGCCTGGGCAACCTCCTCTGTGCGGCTCTCCAGTGTGGAACCTTCCTGAAGCATCTGCCACAGGCTGAAGTAGCCAGAGCCCCAGGCCTCCAGGAACCAATGAGAGAGACAGAGACAGAGACGGCCAATGCTGATGGGGCTGAGCGAAGGAGCCCTTTGCCAGCTCGATGGAAAGTCCAGAACTCCAGCTGTGCCTCCCTGCCTCAGTGCTTCCAGAAAATACAGCCCCAGGAGGGCAGCCAGGTGCTGGCCCTGGTCTGCTCAGGTCAGTGGGACTGGCCCTGGGGATGATCACATTCTCCGTATAGAGAATACAAGGGACAGAGACGTGGTGTCCACATCCCCAGGCCTCTAAAAAGTAGGAAGGGTAGGGGCAGGGAGGCTGCCACTGAAACCCAGCCCAGAGAATGGCTGACTCTCTCTACCCTGGAAAGGGCCAGCCTCGGCCCAAGGAAGTTTTTAAGTCACCAGAGATGCAATTGGAAGGATGATGAGGAAGAGGAGGTTCCTGGGGCCTGGACATCAGAGCGCAGCTGCCAAAGGAGGGGGAGGGGCGGTGTAACCAGAGCCAGCCCTCCCTCCACCCCCACCAGGAGGGGACGATGCCACAGATCTGGGTGGCACTGGTGTAGCCGAGGGGAGGCCGAGGCGGTGGCCAACAAGGAACAGCAGGTGCTTTGAACAGTTCAAAGCAAGGCAGTACGACTGGTGAGGTGGTGGGTCTCTGTTTTCAGAAGTGTTCTCACGCAGCCTGGACTCTGTTCACAGACATCCTACCTAGTGTGGGGACCACTGCAGGGCATTCATTAAGTTTTACACTCACCCCTCTTTTATGGGTGGGAAAGATGAGGCTGAGAGAGGTTCCGTTTTGTGCCAAGTATCAATCACACAGCAATCACTAGGTTTTTCCCTCAAGCCATGTCTACCCAGATCCTGTTGCCTCTTAGCATTTGGTTACAAATAGAGACTGGGCACCGGTGGCTCCCACCTATAATCCTAGCTACTCAGGAAGCTAAAGATCATGGTTTAAAGCCAGCCCAGAAGGAAGGTCTATATGACTCTTAATTATACTTAACTAGCAAAAGGCTAGAGGACCAGCTGTGGCTTAAGTTGTAGAGTGCTAGTAGCCTTGAGTGGAAAAAAGCTAAGGGACAGCATGTAGGCCCTGAGTTCAAGCCCTAGTACTGGCACACACACAAAAAAAAAGGTCTCTGTGATTCCTGCCCAAATATAGGAGGCATAGCTCTGGATTCTTGGGACTGGGGCTCTAGATTTGTGAAATATACTGTCCCCTCCAGGCAGAAGCAGCGCCCAAGGGTCTTGGCCCAGGGGCTGGTTACAGCCCCTCTCCCTCTGCTCCTATCAAGGAGCTCTCATGCAGACTACAAACATGCAAAGCCATGCCAGGGTCTTCTTGCCTTTGAAGGTTCTTCTAAATAGAAGATTCACTAGGGCTTTGAAAGTGGCTGTTGCCATGGAAACTGGCCAAAGTTGGTGAGATCATAACTCATTCTAAATGGAGCAGAGAGGCCTCGTGCTCCAACAGAGGAGACTTGTTCATTCATTTCTACTCATCAGGTCTCATAGCTCAAAGTCTGGCCCTCAGAGCACGGGGCCTGGGCAGTGGGATACCTGGGTTCTGTCCACCAGGCCTTGGAGCAGATCCTCCCCACCCCTGGGTCTCCCCACTCTGAAATACATCTTGGCTGCCAGCAGCTGCTCAAGGGGCCCCAGGCCCCAAGCTGGGTCAGGGGAAGTACAAGAAGGAGGGATATGGAAAAGGAAGTCCTCAGGGTGCCCCTCCAGTCAAGTCTGCCTCTTATCTCCCAGTGCTTCTCCTCCTCAGGTTTCCAGCCCAAGGTGCAGAGCCGCCTGGTGGGGGGCAGCAGTGTGTGTGAAGGCAGTGTGGAGGTGCGCCAGGGTGCACGGTGGGCCGTCCTGTGTGACAGCTCTGTGGCCAAGCGTCTGGCCCGGTGGGAAGAGCTGTGCCAGGAGCAGCAGTGCGGCAGGGCCATCTCCTTCCATGCGCTGGACACCAGTGGGACCTCTGCAGGGCTCTCCTGTCCCTATGAGAAGTTGTCCCAGTGCTACAAGCTTCAGGAGAGAAAAACCCACTGCAAGAGGGTGTTTGTCACATGTGAGTTGATTGCAGGCCACTGTAGGCAGAGGGTGGGCTGGACTTTCCCTCTGGGACCTCATCAGTGCCCCAGAGCCTAAGAGTGGGAAAAAGGATTTGGAGAGCAAGTAGGCTCAGACAGTAATGGGTATGAACAATAAAGAGAACACCTGATGAGATCGCTGTCCGGGAGATAAGGGATGGCACAACTCTCCTTATAGCTTGTGCTCTCCCAGGGTGAAGTTAGAAAACCAGGGGTGGGTGGTACATATTTGCCATGTGCATAGTAATTTCATAATGGATAAAAGAGGGATGGATGGATAGATGGATGGGTGAGTGGGTAGGTAAATAGATGGACTAATGAGAGTGGATGGATGGATGGATGGATGGATGGATGGATGGATGGATGATGGACTAATGGGTGAGTGGGTAAAAGAATGGATGGGTGGATAGAGAGATGGATGGATGGATGGATAGACTAGTGAGTGGTTGGGTAGATGGACAGATAAATGGATGGATGGATGGATGGATGGATGGATGGACTAATGGGTGAGTGGGTAAAAGAATGTTTGGGTTGATAGATGAATGGATGAATGGATGGATGGATGGATGGATGGATGGACCAATGGGTGAGTGGGTAAAAGAATGTTTGGGTGGATAGATGAATGGGTGGATGGATGGATGGATGGACTAGTGAGTGAGTGGATGGGTGGATGGATAGATGAATGGATGGATAGCTTAATAATTGAGTAGTTGAGGTGATGAATCAATGAATGGATGGACTAATGAGTAAGTAGATGAATGGATGAGTAGATGGGTAGATGAATGGATGGATAAATGAGTGAGTGGATAGGGTGGAAGGGTGTATGTGTGGATATAGATGGATCAATCGATTGATCAAATGATGAGTGGGTGAGCAAATGGGTGGATGGATGGATGGATGGATGGGTGGGTGGGTGGACTAATGGGTGAGTGAATGGGTGAGTGGATGAATGGAGGGATGGATGGATAAATGGGCATTGTTTTGCCATATATATATATATATATATATATATATATATATATGGTAAATCATGGGAAGTTGATCACCTTTAAGTAGAAATGATGGGAAAACTAACAGTTGATCACAAATGTAAGTAGAAGCTTGATGATCAACTGCTAGCTGGATGAATGCATTTCCTGGAGACAGAGGGCTAGCCAGATAGGTAACTCCCTTCCACACATACTGGTGGATCTGTGGGAGGAGTGAGGGGCTTGGGGGAGTCAGACTGCAGCCATGCCCTCTGAGGGGACAGCTACCCTACTCCCATGGCCAGGACTGACCTACGCCCTCCCCTTGCCCAGGCCAGAATCCAAACCCAGCAGGCATGGCTGCAGGCACCGTGGCAAGTATCATCCTGACCCTGGTGCTTCTGGCTGTACTGCTGATCATGTGTGGACCCATCGCCTACAAGAAGCTGGTGAAGAAATGTAGGTACCGAAACCTCAGCCATCTCCCTCTCACCACCCAGCCTCCCCCTCTGCCCATCAGCTCTGTTCAGTAACAGAAAGCAGGAAGGAGGCCCCAGCCATTCCTTGAGCTGAAGCAGGCCCAGGGCTGGGACAGAAGCAGGGCCTCTAACAGCGGGAGACACTGGACCCAGACCCCCAGGTCTACCCCGTAGTAGCTGCTGTGACACTGACTGAGCCACGGCATCCCTCTGAGCCTCCATTTCCCCATCTACCAGATGGGCAGCTCCGCAGCTTGTGAAGGCCAGGGGTTGTCAGCTGGCCTTGCAGAACTCGAGAAACAAGGAAGGACGATTAGGGGAGGTTAGGGGTGAGATTTGGGTGCTGGTCCCAAATGTCCTGCTGGGTCTGTACACTCCTTCGCACCCTTCTCTGGCACCTGAGGGCTCCATTTCCCCTCATTAGGAAACTGAGGCTGGAAAGGCTGGAGGGACAGAGCACCTGGACCTCTTCCTCCCTCCTCACCCTTATCCCCCCCTGCTCTACACCCTCCCCCACCCTTCCTTACTGTGCTTCCTGTCTGTCACTCAGTTCGCCAGAAGAAGCAGCGCCAATGGATTGGCCCCACCGGAATGAGCCAGAGCAGTAAGTGTCCCCAGAGGTGGGGATTCCCCTCTGGCTCAGGCCAGGGGGGCTGAGTCAAGGTCTGTGCTGATGACAGACTGGGCAGTGGTGTCTGGAGGCTCAGATCTCCACCACACTCCACCAAAGTGTGATTGTGGCTGACCGCCGTGTCTATGCTGGGGAGGGCCAAGGCTTTTAAATGGGGCAGACAGCTGAGTGGTTTTTGCCTCTGAAGCCTCAGACACCCTGATGTCCCCTGTGTCACCTGCCCAGTCTCTGTAGTTGATTTAAGCAGAGATCCATCACCAGCCTTCCCTTCCTGTGAATTGCCTAACTCAGGGGCCAACAGATCCAACAGACCACAGAAGCAAACAGACCTGGGAAACCATGAACTAAGCAAGGTTCAACTCAAGTCTCTGTTTCAGGACTTAGCAAAAATCCTTATTCATGGGCATTTTATTTCCATCATTCATCTCCGAGGCAAGGAGGTGTTGAAGAAAGATTGTCCAAACTGATGTTATCATAGAATAATTGTATTTTTTTGCTGTTTTATTTTATGCTGATACTAACTAGAGCTTGAACTCAGGGCCTAGGCACTGTCCTTGAGCTTTTCAATCAAAGCTGAGGTTCTATCACTTGAGCCACAGCTCCACTCCAGCTGTTTGCTCATTAGCTGGAGATCCGAGTTCTGCCTTGGGCTAGCTTTGAATTGTGATTCTCAGATCTCAGTCTCCTGAGTAGTTAAGAGTGATCCTACCATCTCTCCTACTCAGGAGAGATCTGAGTTCTGAGAATGATGGCTCAAAGCCCAAGCAGGAAAGCCCATGAGATTCCTATCTCTTAATTAACCACCAAAAAAGAGCCAGAAGTGAAGCTGTGGCTTAAGTGGTAGAGCACTAGTCTTGAGCGAAAAAGCTAAAGGACAGCACCCAGGCCATGAGTTCAAGAACCAGCACTAGCACAAAAATAAATTATGATGACAATGAGGAGGAGGAGGAGGAGGAGGAGGAGGAGGAGGAGGAGGAGGAAGAGGAGGGAGGATGACAACCCTCAGCTCCTGGGAGTACATCTCTCAATTACTACTGAGAAAATGCTTGATAACTGACTACCAGCCATACCAATCAGATTACTACTGGCCAGTATCAGGCTGCTCTCGAGTCTGCACTTGGCCTCGTCAGCACAAACACTCACTACCCCAGGGAGATGTACTGTAAAGGCTGTGGGTACCTCTGCCCCTTCCCCTGGAAACAGAAAGACCCTGGGCCTGTTGGGGACTGAAGCAGAGGACAGCACAGGAAGTTTTAACCATGCCGCTGTCCCCACATCTGCTCAGTGTCTTTCCATCGCAACCACACCGTGCGGTCCCAGGTTGAGAACCCAGCTGCCTCCCATGTGGACAACGAATACAGCCAGCCTCCCAGGAACTCCCACCTGTCCAGTTATCCAGGTGAGTGGCCCGGGGTGGGGGTGGGGCAGGGGCGAGGACAGCCCTGCTGAGGCTGTGCATGTTTTGGTGGTGCAGGGGATCAAACTGCCCACTTGACAGCACACACCTTCCACAGCAGGGCTGTGGAAAGCATTCAGCTTCACAAGCATCAGAGGCTCTTCTGAGACCTTGAACCACTCATCCCGCCCTTCTCGAGAGAAGAAGGCACTTGGATGGATGCCATTAAGCCCCGGCCTTGCTGGGATCTAAGGGGCCTGCTTCTCTGCAGGGCTTTAAGGGGCTGGATGGTAAATGAGGCCGGAGCAGAGCCACTAAGGGGCCGACCCAAGGCTCTCATTGCTGGCTCAAACAATGAAGCCCCAGGGCAGCTGGAGCCTCGCATCATTAGTGAGCGCTTGACTGAGTTGATCAAAACCCATCTAGTGTGTCAGCAGCTCAAAAAGTGCCTGTGATCTCCCAAGCCACCAGGCTCTGAGGAGTCCTCTGTATAAACCTCGCTCTCCCCCCGGCCCCCCTCCAGCTCTGGAAGGGGCCCTGCAGCGTGCCTCGGCCCAGCCCGACAACTCCTCCGACAGTGACTATGATCTTCACACAGCTCAGAGGCTGTGAAAGGTGAGCTTGTTCCCCGCCCCCCGCCCTCCCCCCCCCCCCCCCCCCCCCCCGCTCCTTGGCACCTGGGACTCCCACCCCGTCTGGTGATGCCACTTGGTGGTCCCCACTCATCCATATACAAGTACGGCCCCAAGCATGATTCTCATAAAGGGGAAGAAAATGCACTGGCAGTTTTGACAAGGGAGACCATTAGACAACTCGCAGAGGATCATGGATCTTTTTGCTCATTTTTTTTTTGGGGGGGGGGCGGTAAGGTGAGGAATGTTGGTCCTGGGGCTTGAACTCAGGGCCCTGGGTACTGTCCTTAAGCTTTTGTGCTCAAGGATAACACTCTACCACTAGAGCCACAGTTCCACTTCTGGCTTTTTGGTAGTGAATTGAAGAGTCTCAAGCATTTCCTGCCTGGGCTGGCTTTGAACAGCAATCCTTGGAGCTCAACCTCTTGAGTAGCTGGGATTACAAGCATGAGCCACATGCCCGGATCATGGATCTTAAAGCCATCTTGTCCACAAAGCTCTTTTGAAAAGATTCCTAAGGGTCTGGGACAGAATTGAACCTCCTCAGAGCTTCCAAGCTCACAGCAGGGAGACAGGCCCCGGAACTGCTGTTCCCAAGCTAAGCACGGGCACCAGCCCTTCCTCTCCTCCCGAGTCACCTGAGTGACAGCCTCTCCTCTGACAGGTCCCTTCACCTCACAGGACTGGGACCCAAACAGAAGACCCAGAGACACCCTCAGCTGTCCTGAGGACATTCTGCTTTCACCATTTGAAAGCCACATCCCCATTCCTACCCCCGGCCAGAACCTGGACACAGAGACCACGCCCTGCCACACATCCTGTGCCCTGCAGTGGTGCCCAGCTCCCACGGCCCTGTCCTTCCAACCACAGCAGCTGCACAAGCCCGATCCCCACCCCAGGAATGGAGTTTACAGGAGAGTAGAGCCCAGATGTTACCTGCCCTCCCAAGCAGAGATCAGGGTGCCAGAGGGGGTCCCCTTTCTTAAGCTCCAGGCCCTTCCCATCTGCTCAGAGATCTGCCTTTGAGGAAGTGCATGGATCTCTCTTATGTATTTTTAATGTGTTCTTTGTAAATAATGATTTTTCTACTTCTTGAGAACCTGTGTACTCTGGCTTCTTCTGCCTAGGGGATCACCCCCATGGGCCCCTCTGGGGGTGACCAGAAGGGAACCCTACCAGGCTGTGCTGCCTTCCTGGTTAAAGGGCTGCACACCAAAAGAGCCAGTCAGGACTCCCACATCCATCATGCAAAGATGCCTTTCTCTCTAGACCGCAGGGCCTGCTGGCTGGTGCGGTTGTGTGTGAGCCCTAGGTACCCAGCAATTGCTAGCCAATTAGGGCTTATGTTAAGGCACCTCAAGGCACCAAGCTAAGGTGGTTGTAGCCATTCAGTCAACCAGAGAATGGGGATGGGTGTGTCCCTTAGGTTCCAGTTATTTCCTCCACTAAAATAGTCTCCTCTACTACTCAGAGATCAGAGATGTAGCGAACCCCACTCATGCCTCAGTTTCCCTATGGCTGAGAGAAGGGATTCTAAGCAGGAGCCCCAGATCTAACAATACAGGAATAGGCTTTGCTTGGTCACTAAGCCATCAGGCATCAGTGGGTGACAGGTGGAGGGGTGGAGCCTCTTTCCATACTGGGAGCACAGTTCAAGCCACAGCAGACAGTTCTAGAAGAGCAAAGGGGAGTGCAGAGACAATGGAGCATTGGGGTGGGGAGGAGCTCGGGGGAGGTGAATCAGAATCAAGGACTTGGGCCTCCAGACCCTCCACTAGGCCTCACTTCCGACAGCCCAGGGTGCAGGGCCCAGGTCTCCAACCTGCCCCTGGCTATGCTGGGATTCCAGACAGAGCAGCCATGCAGCTTCCCATGACTGATAGAATGAAGGGACACCCCAAAAAGACACCACCACAAGGCTGCTCTAGGGAGAAGGTTCAGAGGCACCTGTGTCTCCCATCAGGGCCTCCCCTGCTAAGTTCTTTCGAGTCCAGCCACCATACCGTGGCATCGAAGCCACCATGGCCTACTTAAAAGACAACCCAAACCCAAGAGCGAAGCTGAGAAGTCTCTGGAACACTGCCTCTAAGTGCTGTGGGCTGGGTGACTCATCCAACAATCCCTGCTCAGTTACACAACTGAACGGGAACTGTTGCCAGCCTTCAAAGCCTTTGTCTACTTTCCATCTTCAGCGACCAGACCCACCGACCCACCCTGCAGGCCGCGGCCGTGGCTGGGGGAGTGGCAGGTCCCGCTCAGCTGTGGACACCCTGGGGACCCCTCCTGGGCACCCGTGCACCAGCACCTGCTAGAACAGAACAAGGGCTGCCCCTGCCCCTTCCCTAAATGGTACTGGATGTTTTTTAACTCTTTAAGTAGTTGTGCAAGGGGGTTTCAAGGTGTCCGTTTGTGAGTGCAAAGCATCCCGACCATTGTCACGTTTTTCGTCTTCCTCCATCTCTCCCAAGCGCGGCTCATCCCCTCTAGTGACCTGGTTTACCTGGCTCCATTCTCACGTGGGCAGTGAGTATGACTGCATTCACCCACCCACCCCCTCTCCTCCACGAATGGCATGTGTGCCAATTCCTGTGTCTAGTATTCTCCTCAGGCTATCCAGGAAGCCAAGAACCTGACAGGAATGCTCCTGCATACACCTTCAAAGTTACTGGGTGCCCAGGAAGTGGGGATTCAAGATGGAGGATGAGAGCGCTTGCTAAGCCAGGGATCTCTTCCAGGCTCTAAACTGGACACAGGGTGCCTGTCCCCATGCAGCCCACTCTGCCCCACGAGGCCTGCTGCCACCTGGCAAAGGGCACTGGTGGCTGCAGGGGCAAGAGGCCAGGAGGGCACCTGGGACCAGGCAAGTGCTCTATCTCAGGTGTGCGGCTGGGAGGAGGGGACGGGGCAGAGGGGCGCAGCACACAGACACAGTTCACATTCCTCAGGAAGCAGGCCCATTGGTGCCCCTGCCACCACGCTGGCCCCAACCCAGGACAGGGCCAACTGGACTGTGCCGCCAGTGATTTTGCATGTCTCCAAGTTGTCCCCTGGCTCTCCCTGCGGTAGGTCCTGTGTCCTCAGCCACAGACTCGTGCGCAGCAAGGACAGAGGGCAGAGCAAAGGGCAACAATGCTGGACTGGAGCCAGGGCCTCTCTCAGGTCCTAGGAGACATCAGTGCCACGGAGGCAGAGACTACCTCCACCGCCAGGCTACACAGCCCGCCCGCAATTAGAACTGGGACTGTAGCAGCTTAGCGGTACTCAGGAGATGTGGCCCTGCTGAGTAAGTCATACTGGGGACTCAAAGCATCCCTGGAAGCCTGTCCCAGGAAGGACACACACGAGGACCAACAGAAGGGACTATGAGCATACCTACCTCAGCCAGGTGCCAGTGGCTCATGCCTGTAGTCCTACTCAGAAGGCTGAGATCTGAGGATCCTGGTTTGAAGCCAACACAGTTAATAAAGTCTATGTGACTTTTATTTCCAATAAGCCAAAGCCCAAAGGCTGGAAGACATATGGATGGCTGCAGCGGTTGAGTGCCAGTCTTGAACTAAAAGGCTAAGGGACAGAGCCCGGGTGCTCAGTTCAAATCCTAGTATGAGAAAAAGGAGGGAGAGAAAGGGCGAGGAAAGGAGAGGAAGGGAGAGAGAGAGGGAGAGAGGGAGAGAAAGCTCATCTCCAGCTTCTCTCGCTGCCATTGGTCCTGAGGCAGGCAGGTGATCCTCAGTTCAGCTCAGCGGCACTGGAAGCATGCTGTCCCACATCCACTTTACAAACCGGATGGCCCACAGCCGGGCTGAGAAGCAGATGGTCCTGCCAGCCTAACAGATGGCAGGCAGCAGCAGCAGCAGCACCACGGAGGCTGAGCTGAAGCCCGGGTGCCCCCTGGCGGTTCTGCATGCCACTGCACTGGTCCGGACAAGGCTCCAGCAAGTAAACAGCTAAGAAGGAACACCAAGGGGCAGGAGAGGAACAAGAAGAGGGGAGCAAAGGAGCAGGGGAGGTGGGCGCTCAGGCCATCCAGGGAGAAGGTGCCCTGCAGACAGGAAGCGTAGAGTGTGATTCAGGGCTTCCTACTAGCAAACCACTGGAGCCACAACGTGACATGTAACTCATCCAAGTTTATTACGGCAATTATACACAAACATACAGGCGAGCACTCGTCCATCCGCTTCAAAAGCACTCGCACACAGACTCCAGGAGTGAGTTCTTTATAAATAACGTAGAAGCAAGCACAGTTGGTGAGGAGCGGGCAGCGCTCGGCTAGCATCATGCAAACCGCCCGGCGAGCCGGCCAGCGGGGGCAGGCACCGGGAGGTCGGGTTCCTCCTTGGCCCCAGCAGCCCCAGGCCCACCAGAGGCTGGGTCCTCGGGCGATGGCCGTTTCAAGGCACATACGTAACCTGTAGCAGCTCTGTGGTCTGCAGGAGACCCAGTTCACTTGGGAACAACCCAATGAACGCCTCGTCCTTCGCAGCCCCTCTGGTCCATGAGGCCACATTTATTGCTGACCATGCTGCAGCCCCCAGGGTGCTGGGGCTGCCGGACACACAGTCTCAGTCCCTGTCCTTCACATCCAGACGACGATGACGACGAGGTACAGAGACACCAACTCCCCACCCCCCACCCCTCCCGGCAGTGATAGTGTGCACCAGGTGGGAAGTCACCCCGAGGGCGTCTCGTGAGGTCTGTCTTGCAGGGACATTGGTGTTACGGGGGAATTCTGTGAGGGGTAAAGGGCACAGGGGGCTGCTTGCAGATGAGATTCAAGGCACTAAAGGAGTGGATGGACGGCTGAGCCGCTGGAAAAAGCCAACCAGAAGTGGAGGGCAGAGGACAGAGGTGGCTGGGAGGTGACCCCTGGATTCCTGGGTGTCAACCTTCACCCTCCCCAGCCCTCTCACTGAACTGGTGTCGCTGTCACTCAAACTAGTTCACAGGACACACCTGTCTGCCGGCCGATCACAGTTAGTTATGGCTTTAGAGGACTTCAAGACACTGAGTTGCTCCCCTGCGCCCTTCCACCCAGTCCTAGCTAGGTACCGGGGCACACTGCCCAACAGGACAGACACGAGGCGTTGCAGCATGCGGCACGGGCTCCACATCCAGTATGCCAAACCCCCAGGCAGAGGTGGGGGTAGGCGGGGCCAGAGACCCAGGGCCACTTTGTCACCAAGTGCATGGCGCACTGGGGTCAGACATCCTTGGGAGCAGGCACAAGTATGTGACCTGCACACGCTCACACAGACACCAGAGAACCGAGCGCAGGAAGATAACAATCAGAGTCTCAGAGCGGTGGAGCTCCCAGGAGAAAGGCCAGCCAGATCGTCTGCCACAGCCGGCCTGGTCACACTGCCCGGTGCCTTTCAGAGCCTGCACGCTCCCAGATGGGTGCTCTGAGGCCTCTGTGCGCCTACCCAGTCCACCGGGAGCACGGACGCCACTTCCAATGGGACCTCGAATCTCGGCGATGGTGGGCCAGAGGCTGTGACACAGGTGGGATGTGGAGGGGCCCCGGGCCAGGACCAGGGCTAATACCCAGGCCAGGCAGGCCCCGGGGGTGGTGGGAAGCCATAGGGGGGTGCAGGTCCGGGAGGATATGGAGGCTGAGGGGGCAGCGAGGGCTGAGGAGGTCCTGGGAAGCCCGGGAGCTGGGGCTGTGTTGGGTAGGGAGGCTTTGCTCCTGGTGAGAGGTAAGGGGACTGCTGGGGATAACCAGGACTGGAGGCCCGGCCCCCCAGAGGGTACCCAGGCCCAGAGGCGCTCGTCGGGGCCACGGGATAGCCAGGCCTCGGCGGTATGCTCCTCTGTGGGGACCAGGAGAAGCCTGCACTAGTCCTGGGTCCCGGCTGGGCTGACGGATAAGGGGGACCCAGAGGCCCGCCGTAGGAGGAGGGCTGGGCCACCACGGGGAACGGGGCTGGCCGCAGGGCTCCCTGCGCTGTGGGGCCTGTGGGCAGGTTGGGGGACGGGCTGTAGGGCAAAGGGTAGGGCGGCACAGCGACCGGCTGCGGGGGCGGCTCCTCTGCCACGGGGGGCGTGGCCGGGGGAGCGGGGCGCGGGGGTGGGGGCGGCGGGCGCGGGGGTGGCGCATCACGGGTGGGCTCCGGGGGTGCCCGGGGCCTCCTCACCACGTCCTGGAGCTTCTCTACACGGACCCGGCGCAGGTGGGACAGCATCCGCATAGAGGAGAAGGCCTCCAGAAATGTCTCCAAGGGCACCTCGCCCTCCAGGAACTTCTCCGCCATGGCCTGCAAGACACAAGGCCCAGTAGCGACAGGTGCTGCTTGGACACAGGCTTTCTGCTCGGCCTTCCCAAGCCCCCAGGGGGGGTTCTTCCCAGCCCTCGCCGCCGACACCCCACACAGGCACCTGTTTGTCCATGGCGTCTCCCTCACAGGAACACCAGGTCTGTTCCTGGGGGCAAGGACCAGGTTAGTCACGGTCACCCTGCCCCAACACCAGCAGGCCCATGTGGCCACTGTGTGTGCAGAACAGATGCGCAGGGCTGCTCACTCACTAGCCCGAGGCTGAGGCTCATAGGCCCACAGGGACTGAGGACGCGCGAGGGGAAGAAAAAACCAGGAGCGCCTAGTGGGGCCCTGCCTCCTACTCGTGTCTGCCGGCTTCCCCAGGACCTGCCAGTCACCCACTCCTGCTCCCCCCAGCAAGGCTGGGTGCCGGGTACACAAGTTCCCATGTGCCCAGGCTCACTACAGTCCAAGAATAACTAAATGGAGCCAGGCATGGGTGGCTCATGCCTCTCATTGTAGCTAGGAGCACCGTTCCAAGCCAGCCTGGGCAGAAAAGTCTGTGAGACCCTTATCTCCAATTAACCACCAAAATGCCAGCAGTGAAGGCATTGTCTCGAGGTACACCATCAGCCTTGAAGAAAAAAGCTAAGGGACAGAGTCCAGGCTCTGAGTTCAAGCCCTAGGAACAGCACTAAATAAATTAAATAGATACTGGATCATCAACAATAAATGGAAAAGTCTAGAAATGAACAATCTATTGGCTCTTAAATAACTTAATGACAGCATTACTCTCTTGTCATTAATCTCTTGCTGTACTTCATCTACAATTAAAGTCTACAGCCCTCTCTGCGGGCTTCAGTATTCTCAAGGCTTCAGGGATGTACCGGGCATCTACACGATCCTGCAGGTAAGGGGGCTCCCCTGTTTTACATCCGAAGTCCTCGCTGGGTCCCTCGGTGTCCCCTGTCTGTGCCATCTGTTAAGCCTCCCTGCCTCGTGCTTGGTAGAGGCTGGTCATCACGCTGGAGGAGGGGCCAAGGCCCTAGCAAGGAAGGGGGGTGCCCTGCTCCCCTCACCTCAGACTCCTCCTCGATCTTCATGCCTTCGATCTGCAGAAGGTCCAGCAAGGTTCCTGGCTGCAGTGCCGAGGAGAATTTCTCTGGGAAAGAAGGTAGGGAGGTTATCGTTTCGGTCGTCCTGCCTGGGTCAATGCTGCAGGCCCGGGGCCTGCCCTGGGGACCACCGTGGCGGCCCTGCAGCGGGTCTATGGGGCTCTTTCATCCCGACTCCCTCAAATGATCACCTTCCTTGACCTTGGCCAAGGAGCTCCCCTTAGACCAGCCTGGGGAGCGCCGCCTCTCCCGGGAGAGCCACCTATCCTGTCCTGGTGCCAAGAACAGTCTCCTTGCCTTCAGATGACAGGGCCCCTGACCAGTGCTCGGCGTGGAAACTGAGCGGGCAGAGTTTGGGTGGTATTGGTAAAGAAGGTTGCAAATCAAATCTCAGCACCGCCTATCTCGAGTTAGGAGATCTTGGAAGGCTCTTGAATTTAAAAAATTTATAACAAAATGAGAATAAGCTGGACCCTGGTGGCTCACGCCTGTAATCCTAGCTACTCAGGAGGCTGAGATCGTGGTTCAAAGCCAGCCCACACAGGAAAGTCCGTGAGATTCTTATCCCTAACTACCAGAAATCCGGAAGTGGCGCTGTGGCTCAAAGTGGTAGAGCTCTAGCCTTGAGCTGAAGAGCTCAGGGACTAGAGCCCAGGTCCAGAGTTCAAGCTCCACAATTGACCAAAAATAAATAGTAGGCCCATCCTGACCTGGGCTCAGGTCCTCCTCCTTGTTCTTCCAATTGTCACTGGAGATGACAGGTGGGAGCCACTGGGGCCCCACGCTGTGCTGCCGCTGTGGCTGGGGTAACAGGTCCCGCCAAGGCACCCAGCCGAGGCCTGAGATGGAGTCTCTCTCACACTTTACATCTGGGCTGGTCTTGAACTATGATCCTCGGGTCTCTGCTTCCCGAGTAGCTAGAATTACAGGCTTGAGCCACCAAGCCTAACTAGGACAGCCATTTGTATTTAGTTACTTATTTATTGCCAGTCCGAGGGCACTGTCCCTGAGCTTCTTTTGCTCAAGATTAGTACTCTACTACTTCCAACTTTTTCTGAGTAGCTTATTGACGATAAGAGTCTCACAGCCTTTCCTGCCCAGGCTGGCTTCAAACCTCGATCCTCAGATCTCAGCCTCCTGAGCAGCTAAGATTACAGGCATGAGCCACAGTGCCTGGCCAGGACAGCTACTTTTATTTATTTATTTATTGTCTACAAAAATCTGTTACCAAGGCACACGCAAAACTTAAATCACATACACGAAAGTGCCGCCCTTACCTTGTATACCCATGCTGAGCCCTTGGCACAGAGCAGGGCACTGGGTGGCTGCTGGCCTCCATGCCCAGGCCAGGGAGTGGGATCCACAGAATCTTCCAGACTATTCCAACTGCCCTCCCTGCTCCTATTTGTGAACAGACCCCTGCATCCACCCATGCCCAGGGTCACCCTTCCCTACCCAGCTTGGCCTTCTGCTCCTGGCACCGCTCCACGAGCTTCCGCAGCTCCTGATATTTGTCAGAGAGGTTGGAGCGGCTGATCTCCAGGGGGCCCTGGAACTCCAGGTTCTGCTCGGCCAGGCTCCGGTTGGTGGCCAATGCCATCTCCCGCTCCAGCTGCAGGTCTTGGACCTAAGAGAACAGGACAACCAATGCAAGGACCAGCACCGTCGCCCCTACAAGCTGGGCAGGGGCTTCTGGACTGACTGTGCACCTGAGAAAACAAACTGGGTCCAAACCTCATGCAAGAAACTCCAACCCGGCCCTCCCCCTTAATCCTGATCAAGCATCTTATGATGGGGGACACGGTGAGAAATGGGTACCACGTTCACCATCTGCCCAAGGCCACTGAGGGACTGGCACCAGGTCTCCCAGAAAAAGGAGAGGCCCAACCATGTAACAAAAGCAGAGGCAGCCAGGCGCCGGTGGCTCACACCTGTCATCCTAGCTACTCAGGAGGCTGAGATCTGAGGATCATGGTTCAAAGCCAGCCCAGGCCGGAAACTCCATGAAACTCTTATCTCCAATTAACCATCAGAAAACCGGAAGTGGTGCTGTAGCTCAAGTGGTAGAGCGAGCGCTAGCCTTGAGTTGAAGATTTGAGGGACAGCGCTCAGGCCCAGAGTTCAAGCCCCACGACTGACAAAAAAGACATTAAGAAAGGAAGGGAGGGAGGGAGAGAGGGAGGGGGGGGAGAAGGAGGGAGGGAAGGGAAGGGAAGGGAAGGGAAGGGAAGGGAAGGGAAGGGAAGGGAAGGGAAGGGAAGGGAAGGGAAGGGAAGGGAAGGGAAGGGAAGGGAAGGGAAGCGAAGCGAAGCAAAGCAAAGCAAAGCAAAGCAAAGCAAAGCAGAGGCTTTCTAGGGGCCCGGGGGAAAGCCCCAAATGCTATCCCAAGCTTCAGAGCCAAGAGACTTAAGAGAGCACACAGCCATCCCCCAGACCCACCAGCCTTGTGTGGCTTTCAGAAAGGAGAGAGCCAGGGTCCTGAGCAAACCCTGGTGCTGGTGCAGGAGAGGCTTGGCCCCGCCTCCCAAACACAGGCATCCTGCACAGCTGCCCACTCAGACAGACCCCCGCGGCCCTCCACTCAACTCTTCACCAGCCAGGCAGCCCGGCGCCCTCAGACAGGACCTCTGTGGCCACCAGAGGTGAGGCAGAAGCCCCAGAATCTTCCTGAGGACTGGGGATTCAGACCCACCACCCTGAGAGAGTAGGGACAATACATGGACAGTGCCACACAGTACCAGAAAGAGAGATTCAGGACACAGCTCAGCAACACCAGCAACCATAGGGGAGGTGCAGCCCTGTCCCAGGCGGTATCACCACGATCGGTACAGGTGAGCCCAGCCAGCCCAGCTCATCTTCCATTGCCAACAGAAGCCCGCAGGCATCCTGGACATGCCCCACTGCCCAGGGCTGCCACAGGGCCCCAGGCCTTGTGCTCCAGGGCAGACGCAGCCTGCTGGAGAGGGCGACGCCATGGCTAACACCCTTCCAGACCAGGCTGCCGGAGCCCAGGGACTGCAGGGCTCAGGATGTTCCTAGCCCACAGCCCAAGCTGCTACACTAGGCAGGCAGCCCGCAGCCCTTCCAGCTGGACTGTCAACTTTGCTGCCACAAACTCCTCCTGCCCTCGGATGGAGCAGCACACAGACAGGGGGGCTTCGATCTAAGCACTTGTCATGGAAGCTTATCTTTATTCACATGGCCAGCTCAGAGAGGGGGCTGAAGCCTTCCCACTCAGCCTCCCTTTGTAGGACCCCACAGACCTTCTGCCTTTTCCCTGGGTCTTACCCAATAAACCCATGCTCCATAATTCTCTTGTCCCCATTTCTGCTCCCTCTCCCCCGGTCTCTAGTCTTCCTCTTTTAGGGGTTCACTATGAAGCCCTCTTCCATCTATTTGCACGAGGTCGATAGGAGTTTTCCACCCACTCATAGGAGCTCACCACCCTGCCCCGGCTCCTCCATTTACTCTACTACAGAGAGAAACGTCTCTTACCTACTCCTCTGCTCAGCCTCCACATCCCAAACGAAGTATGCTTGAATCCTATGACAATCCTACAACGACTCAATTATTGTTTTACAGTCCACAGAAGAGCTAGTCAATGGGCTTTTTTTTTTTTTTTGAAGTCTAATGGCTTGTCCTACTTCATTTCTGACCAATCTACACTGGGCGTATTTTTCCTCAGAGAATTCAAATCCATTTGTTGGGCATGGCTGCATGCGACAAAATTCAAGTTGGCTTTTGCCTGTGCAGTTGTGTCGGCCTCGCCATGGATTCTACCAACTGCTTGGCAGGCAGTGACTAATGGCAAGGAGGGCAAGGCCTGCCCTGCCAGGCTCCGTGCCCGCCAGAGGCAGCCTGCGAACTTCCCCGCACACTGCCCCCGACACAGCCCTGAGATCTCTGTCCCTGGCATGGCAACACATTCCTAATCAAAATCCAAAGTCTGAATGCTTTTTAAGTGCCTACATGATGTGCGAGACCTTTTGGATTTCGGAGCAATCTCAGGTTTGAGATTTTCAGATTAAGGAAGTTTAATCAGTAAATCTTCATAACTATATCACATTTAAAAAAAAATCTACAATATGAAATATTTCTGGTCCCAAGCATGTTGGGTGAGGGACACTCAGCTCATAAGTGACAAATGAATTGAGGATGAAGGTATGAAGACCTGGGAGAGGTAAGGCTCGCCGCCTAATTGATGAGGGAATCCGCCTTAGAACCCAGTGTAAACTTTGCTCCCCATTCTGTCTAAACAAGCTCACAGCCGTCTCAGGGCAACAGGCTGCAGGCCTCGTGGAGCCCCTCCTCATACCACCCTGCCCCCCACTCTCTATCCCTCCCCCCCCCCCCTCGCCCCCCAACACACACACCCGAGCAGGGAGGCCTCAGGGAGCAGCTGCAAGCCTGCAGGTCTATGGAACGGCCAGCAGGGGGAGCTGCACTTTCAGTCTCTAACAAGTCACAGAAGACACACCCCATCTGTTCAGAAGCAAAGTTTCAGCAGGGTGACATAATCATCTGGTAAGCTTGGCATTTTTGTTTGTGTCTCATCAGAGGCAGGCGACAGGAGCTTCTAGCACCATTGGGCAGGCTGTAGACATTTAAAGGGATGACTGTCACCTGACAACTCCAGTCACAGGAGGATAGGACACGCGTGTTAAGTGTAAGGCTCTGCACAGACAGCAGATTGTCCCTCTAAGCAAGGGCACCGTGAGTAGTTGAGAGTAGCAGGTGTCAGTTTTGATGGAAGCCAGGACCGAAAAGAGGTAAGCTACATCCCAGCCAACGGTAGCTCCAAAACGCTGACAGTCATCTGAAGGTACAGGGTGGGTCACAAAGCCCTCTGGGGAAAGGTGGGTGTTTTGAGGAGCTGCCTCCAGAGTCGGGCTGAAACAGTGTGCCCACTCCTGGGGCATCTGGGCTCCTCGGAAGCCATGTACATTGCTTGCCACTGCCTGGCTTCCTGGAGACAACAACTCCTAGCCTGAAAGCCTCAGGAGTTCCTCTGGCTGGGTCCCAAGCAGGGTGGAATCCACAGAAAAGGGAAATGAATTTGGCCAGCATCCATGAGACGAATCTGCTGCTTCGTAGCCCTGAGACAGTCTCTTACCTCAGGGGACTCCAGGGCAAGCCGCTCGATCACCTCCTGGTCATTCTGCATTTCCTCCAGCTCCTGCAGGGTCTTATCCTTCAGCGTCTCCATCCTTCCTGTAACACACACACCAACACCCCAGTGAGGAAGGGGCATCTGAGAGGTACCCTGAGTCCTTCATGTTATTTGCCAGACAGGAATTGGCTCCCTGGTTGGGGCAAGAAGTGAGCAGCTGGTGAGCACATTCCCTGCTGCAGATCTGTCCATCCCTTTCCCCAGGGACGGTGTATGAGAGAGACCTGGGGGCCAGAGGCAAACCCACAATTCCTTGCAGTGCTAAACAGCACTCCCCAAGGTACAGAGAGGAAAAAGCAGCATAGAGCCAGGCAGTAAGAGAAAGCCTAAATCCACCAATGCAGATGCCATCCTGCCCTGGTGGGTGTCTATTTCTGTCTGAACCAGAAATACACTAAGCCCCCCCCACACACACACGCACACACACATGGGCTGTGCGGCTTCAACATCACAGGCCCAACTGTGTCTCTGTTATATTTAGTGCACCAATAACCCCAGGTTTCCCTAAGTGTCCCCTGCAAGTGCAGCTCTCTCTATGTGTCCCTCAAATGGACTGTCACATGCTCCTTATCGGAGCAGAAGAAAGATGTCACCAAACTAGCCTCTCAGGCAGTCAGGAGTAGAAGAAATTGATCGACCCAAATAGAAGAGAGCTGGTGTCAGTTGTCTACTCCCTGTCTCTCTGCCCCTGGGGACATCCATCATCCAGGTGACAGGAGGGAAGCCCGGGGTTGAAGCAGCGCGTGCATCCAGCACCTCTTCTTTTTTGCTGACAGGAGCCTCCATTTTTAGGTATTTTATTTATTCTAGATATACAGTTTCCAGCTTGAATGCCAGTACTCACTACAAAGGTTGATGGCTTTCAGAAGACTCTGGCACTCAAAGGATCCTCTACAGCCCCTGCGCCGGTGCTCAGTGAAGGAGTCTGGTGGATGACACACAAGCAAGTGACCGGGAATGGAGAGCAGGGGTGACAGAAACAACCTTCTCCATGCCTCAGTTTCCCCATCTGTCTCCCTGGACGGTCAGAAAGAGGCAGTCACTTTGCCAGGAAAGTCCTGGCCTATGCCTGAGGTCCCTCAAAGCTATGAAAGGTACCCCGTTTTGTTAAAACAACAAAGAACATGGTCACTTTATCTGATGGAGAGCTGACCAAACAGAGGTCCTGAGCCGGGCCTGATGGCTCAGTGGTACACACCTGCCAGCATGCACAAGGAAGGCCCTGGGTTCCATCCCACCAACAGACCTGGCTGTGCCGGTGGAAGTAGTCTTGAGCACTGGGCTCTTCCTCTGTGAACTGGCCCTCACCACAGCACCTCCCTCACATTCACTGACGCGTGATGCAGGCAGAGTACTTTCTCAATGCGAGGCCTGACTCTGGACATCACAGATCCTTGCATTTGTTAAGCCCGATGCTTCACCACTTGAGTTATGTGCCCAGCCTTTTCTGCTTTCTTTTTCAGACAGGGTCTTGTGTTTTTGCCTCAGCTGGCCTAGAACTGCACTCCTACTAGCTCCATCTGCCAAGAAGCTAGGATTATAGGCATGAGCCACCATACCTGGCCAAAAATGAGAAATTTCTAAAATACAAGAATGCATATAAGCACACACGCCTTTACCCACCAGAACAATGACACGCCAACAGGCTATGTCACCCCCAGACACTGTATACTCATATGAGGAGAGTAGAATGGCCAGTACTTAGAATTGTGATGACAATTGCTCTGAACCCATGGACAGCTGGAAAGGGCCTTAGAGACCTTCAAAGTCCTTTTGAGAACTGCTGGTTCCTAGAGGTTAGAACAGACTCCGGGACAGGCTGCCTGGGTTTGAATCCTGACTCTGCCACTCACTAGCTATATTATCTACCCTTCATGAAACACAGATGGACCTTGAACATGGTGAGTTCTAGATGAGTGTCTGAAGATCCTCACATAGTGGGCATGGGCATGGGCATGTGGCTCAGAGAGGTGGAGAACTCAGCCGAGGTCACATGACTTAGAAGCAGCAGGATCCTGGAGGGGCCGGCTTCTCAATGGGTGTGCCTGCATCACCTGCGGCCTTTGCTTCAAGTCAGAGTGTCACGTCCTTCTCCAGATCCAGAATGCTGGCATCTCCAGGACTCTCAACACGTTTCCATTTGTACGAACCTAGCCTGGTGCTTGTTTCCTTCTTCCCAACACTCTGCAGAAGCTCGGGTGGGTGGAACCCCACCTGGCAGAACAAATGGACGCACCCAGGTAGCAGGGATAGGGACCCATCAGGCACCAGGGCAAAGGTAGGGTACAAACTTCTACTGAGTCAGGCTTTACTCAAGACCCAAATGCACTTTCCCAGCAGCCACGGCTGCTAGCCCTGTAGATACCCTGTAGGCAGTGGATGGGTACCTGAGTCTGGGGTTGCTCCCACCATGGCCCACACTCTAGGAGGAGTGTGGAGGTATATTGCCAAGTAAGGCAGCACCACTGCCAAGTCGGCCAGCATGCTATCAGGATCAACAGGCCAAACGCTGGTGCTGTAGACAGCACCAGGGGGGAGATTCAGGTGAAGCCGGGCCTGCTGATACACCAGGTCCATCCAGTGGTCCCAGCTCTGCCCCTGGTCTCTCCTATGCTCCCAAAGGTAATGCCAGCCTGTGTGACATGCTGCCCCATTCTTCTACAGCAAAGTATGCCCAACTTCGCCAAATAGCTGGAGGCCATTTTCTTTCTAGGGGCTCAATTTTCCTTACCTGGACTATGGGTACATAACCTCTGTGGTCACAAGACTGCTTGCTGTCTTCTATGATCAATCACTGCAGACTCTCCCGTTAAGTTACATCATCAATGTACTGAGTAAAGCAAGCACAGGGCTTAAGGAAGTCCAGTTCTGAGATAAAATGAAGCCAGAAAGAAATAAGAAGAGTCCAAGGTCGCAGCCTGAGGGCCCAGGCAACCTCCTCCTGTGTATTCCTTTACCCTACCAGCCTGGCCCATTGAAGGTGCGAGTATCATTACCAGTTGTTTATAAAACCCAAGATCCAGAGATTACAGACCCAGGCCAACAGGTGCACGGATTAAATACTTGTTCCCAGAGCCACCCAGAGATGGGGGAATCAGTGCACACAGCTCTGAAAAAGTAGCTGGGGAAGACCAGGCAACTCTATGGCCATGGCCCACAGAAAAGACATCTAAGAAGGGGCCCAGAGCCCTGCTGCCAGCAGCTGTCACCCGGAAGCCTGTTGGAGTGGCCGCCAGGCCACTTGGGATATCACAGAGTACGGTGCCTGGGACCCAGAATCCATAGGCTTTTGTTTTTGAAGGGCCTGACAAGTCCCACTTCCTCGGGACCTTGACATCAGGGTCCTGATGCAGACCCCTCTCACGACCAACATGGCACATGGGTGCTTCTTGTTGATGCTAGAGGTGTTGAGAAAAGCCCCCTGTGCCCAGAGAATGCTTCATTCAACTCTGTCTTCCCAGTGCCCAGCACAGACCAGCTCCAAATGGCTCCTCAAAGAGCCTGCTGAGAAATGATGAAGGAAGGGGGGGGGGGGGGGAGGGAGTGGATGATCAGCTGATGAGTGAGCAACAAACATGGGGACATGCGAGAAAGGTGTCCTTCCCTCACCCCTGCCTTCCCTACTCTTTACCCAGCCACTAAGCACTTATCAAACAGCTACTACCTGCCAAGCCCTGAGACGTCCCTCTCTGCGTGCGTAGGGGATGGAGGGCAGAGGCAAGTGGGGGAAATCTGTGCTGTTACTGCAGACTGCAGCACAGCCTCCACAAGCAAAGCCTACCCTAAGCATCTCACTTTGCATTTGGAAAGTCCCCAAGCCCCATAGCTGTGAGCAGCGAACCAGTGAAGCAGGAGGGAGGGGCCAGAGGCGGCCTCCCAGCCCTGAGGGAGCCACTGCAGGTCCACGTGCTATGGGGTCAGAGGAGGGAGGAGGCAATCATCACAGGCAGTGAGACCACACTGCGAAGGTGACAACAGGCAGATCAGAGGTGATCAGTTAAGTGGGAAGGCAATGCAGGAGCCGCTGTTAGTGTGCTCGGCACTATGAGGAGAGGATGGTCCCCATTACCCAACAGCCCCTGAGGCCGATACAGGCTTGCTGTTGTTTCTCTCTTTTTCCCTGTTTTTAAGTTTTATCTCTGCTGAAGTGCTCACCTCCACCAGAAGTCACAACTGTAGCCATCTACCAAAGCCAGGCCGGGCAGTCAGAGGGCGAACAGACCTGTGGTGAGCAACAGGCCCTTCCTACTGGTGAGATCGCAGCTGGGGACAGGGCTGCCAGCTCTCCCAGAGGAGCTGGAAGTCCACACCTCGGGGCACGGCCCCATTTGTGAATTTCAGCAGGCAATTCAAAGTTGTAAAGAGCTCAGGGTGGGCCACTAATACCCAGGGGCTATGGTCCATGACCTGAAATCTATGCTACCCCCTGTGCCAGCCACTCGTGGGGAGAATAAACCACAGCAAAGTGGGTGGTAGCAGCGGGCAGAGCAGAGAGATAAAGACATATGTCCAGGCAACCAGGAGCCCCTCCTTTTGTCACAAAGCCCTGAGTTGAGAGGGTGGGACACAAGCGGCCCAGGCACGCATCCATGCCTGCAGGAAGGGGAGACGAAGGACCTGCCCATTCTGCCCGGCTGCTGGTCACAACTTGCTATCTTGACTATATCATTCCACGTACTGAACAAGCAGAACACGATCTAGCAGAAGATAGGCGCAGAGACAGATTAGGGCCAGGGATTTAGGCCAACTGTGCTGCCATTTCTGCCAGTCCCCAGCAGGGGCAGCTGAGTCACCTCCCGGGGAGGGGTGGATTGCTGGCAGGGCTCAAACGCAGGGCAAGCCTCCAGGTCTAGGGCCTTTGCCATGACTACTGAGCTCAAAAACAAGGTTTAGCTGATCAGAGATCCTTTCAAGAACTAGTATAGGGAGTGGGGGAGGCTAGAATACCATATGCAGTAATTTCTGGAATGGAGCAAGGAAAGCCCATAGGTCCAGAGCTGGCTTATGAGCATAGCTCCACCTGTCTCACCAGGCAATGCCAGTTCTCTCTCCATAGGCTGCAAGGAAAAGCACTTTTAGTGACCACTGAACTGGGTTTGCGCTCCACTGCACTGCACTGTAACTATGTGACCTCCATCCATCACTTAACCTCGGGCTCCTTATCTGAAAGTGGGGTGCTATAATTACCCCCTTGGGGTTGCTGTGAGGTTCAGATTACATTGAGCACCCTGAAGGGACTCTGCAAACTTCTCAGCACTAAAGTAATACTCATTTGGCCTCTCGGGGGAATCTGACAACTAGGGGCAACTCCTGAAGGTCCTGGGGTGTGCTACTTGGTCAAGCAAGGTCATGAGGCAGGGCAGGTTCACCCTCTGGCTCTGCAGGCTCCTGTATTCCAATCTCTTTCCTCCCCACTGCCAGAACACCCACTTCCCAGGACTTAGAGCCTGAAATCATACTGCCAAGACAGTGGTAAAGTCCCTCTGTTTCTGCCAGGTTTCTGCATCCACCCCATAGTACTGGAGCCACAGCTGCCACAGCAATCCACCACATTCAACTCGCCCCCCCCCACACACACACACATCAAAAACATCTGTCACCATGGAAACCTTCCTAATCTTGCATCTTACTGAGAAAATATGTGTTGACCTGATCTCATTTTCTCTTGCAAGAACGATTCCACGGGGCTGGGAAGGTGGCTCAGTGGTAGAGCGCTTGCCTTGCATGCCTGAGGCCCTGGGTTCGATTCCTCAGCACCACATAAGCAAAAAGAAAAAACCCGGAAGTGGCGCTGTGGCTCAAGTGGTAGAGCACTAGCCTTGAGCTGAAGAGCTGAGGGACAGCGCTCAGGCCCAGAGTTCAGGCCCCATAACCGGACCCCCCCCCAAAAAAAAAAAAGTGAAGAACGATTCCAGCTGTAGCCCCTAGTATCAGACTCCCAGAGATAATAAAAACAAACCAGCAGGCTCTAGTCACCTGACCCAAAGCATCACTGAGTTGGTCATTCCACTGTCTGAAAAGTTGGAGTGTGGGGCCAGAGGTGGTAGGTATTGCACGCTTGTACTGTCAGCTATTTAGAAGGCAAAGATAGGAGAATCACAGTCCAAGGCTGGCCTGGACAAAAGTGAGGGACCCCATCTAAAATAAACTAAAGCAAAAGAAGGGACAGGGAAGAAGGGAGGACTAGCCAACCAGGGGACAGGGCTCTACTGGTGGAGTGCCAGCCTAGCAAGTCTGAGGCCCTGAGTTCAAGCCCCAGAACCACCAATAATAAAATAAAGAGAAGTAGGAGTGTAAACCACAGGATGGAGACTTGGTGGGTTTTGTCTCTGTTGTTTGCTGTGCCAGGGATGGAATCCAGGGCCTTGTATAGCCTAGGCAGGCACTCTACCACTGAACTACTGCCTCAATCCAGTTTCTGTAAGCAGCTGCTGGGGTTGCGAGGGGAGGGCCCACCCGACCAGCCAGTGCTACAGTTAAGCCAGTGTGAAAGCAGCAGAAAGGGTGCAGGGCTTCAGAGCCGGACAGCTCTAGATACTGTAGAACCCATTAAAAAGTCATTCCATTTACATGACCTTTCACTAACTGTATCACCTTGGGCAAATTACTCAGCGTTTGTCATTCCACTTCTCATTTGTAAAACAGCACTAATACCACCACTATCACCTAGTTATAAGTATTTAATAAGGATTAAACAATTCTTAAAAGTGCCAGGACAGACACTGGGCAGAGGCTGACGTAGCAGGCACGAGGCGGCAACAACCCTGCAGCCTCACGCCTTGTGATTACAAGACTTGGCGGGCCAACCTCGCCAGGCCACCAGCTAAGTACACTCAGAGGGCTCTGAGTGAGCTCAGTCTTGAGGAAAGCAAAAGGTGCGGCTTTCTAGAACAGCCCCAAATCAACACAAACTGAAGTCTGCAAATGGACTCATCTCTGGGGGAATGTGCAGTCTCTCGGGATAATGTTTCCTGAAGGAAACTGTTGCCTTTATATAAATATGTACACAACTACCTATTGCTTCATGGGTCATTAATAAACTCCATCTGCCACCCTCCTGGGAGGCAGCGCCTCAGTAAAGCCTCCAAGAGTGCCAGGTGTGGCCCCAGGAGGGGCAGACTTCAGGAATCAGGCTCGTCCACTCCCAGGGTGGAGTCGAGGACTGGGTACCTTCCTTCCCTTCGATGACCCGAGCCACCTGCCAGATTCCCCCGAAGCTGAGACCCAAACCCCACACCCGTCCCCTCCAGCCTCCACTGCTGTCAGCAACCCTGACTTCTCACACTCTTACTCCCTGTCCTTCAGTGCGCCAGCTCAGATACATGAGTCACCCACAACGCTCAGGCCCGATCCTGAAACTTCAGGCAGTGTCCGAAGCCTCTGAGCTGAGCCTAACCATCACAGCCCTGCCCGAGGCTGCACTCGGGTCTCTCTGCCTGTGAGGCTCTTTCTCACAACCCTTGTGCTTGGGCTCCATTGAGTTTTAGTTTTGCGTCAGTGCTGAGGCTTGAACTTTGAGCCAGCCTTTTCTCTCAAAGTAGGCATTCTACTGCTTGAGCCACAGCTCCACTTCCAGCTCTTTGATACTTAACTAGAGATAAGAGTCTCACAGACTTTGCAGCCCTCCACTAGCATTACAGGGTAATGCACACACGCATTACAGGGTAATGCACAGTCTTTCTTTCTTTTTTTTTTTGTCAGTCATGGGACTTGAATTCTGGGCCTGGGCGCTGTCCCCCAGCTCTTCAGCTCAAGACTAGCACTCTAGCACTTGAGCCACAGCACCACTTCTGGCTTCTTCTGCTTATGTGGTGCTGAGGAATCGAACCCAGGGCCTCATGCATGCAAAGCAAGCACTCTATCACTGAGCCACCTTCCCAGCTCCCAGTCAGTTTTTCTTAAGATACTGTTTCCTACACAAACAGTGAGACTAAAGGAAGATACTCTTAGAGGAGGAGCCCAAAGGCGTAATTCTGCTGAACACATCTATAAAATACCACTGATCAAAACAAACTTCAGGAAATGGAAACATGGGTCTTTTGTTAGTAGTGGTGGTGGCAAGTTTTGCTTTCTCTTTTGTCTTGTCTGTTCTTTTTTTTTTTTTAAGTTTTTTATTGTGAAAATACCGTAAAGAGGGGTTACAATTACAGAAGCAAGGTAATGAGTACATTTCTTTTTCTTTTTCTTTTTTTTTTTTTTTGTCGGTTGTGGGCCTGAACTCTGGGCCTGGGCACTGTCCCTCAGCTCTTCAGCTCAAGGCTAGCGCTCTACCACTTGAGCCACAGCACCACTTCCAGCTTTTTCTGCTTATGTGGTGCTGAGGAATCAAACCCAGGGCCTCATGCATGCAAGGCAAACACTCTACCACTGAGCCACCTTCCCAGCCCCATGAGTACATTTCTTATCAAGCATTGTTGCCCCTTCTTTGCTTTTCCCCTACCATCCCTGCCCTCCCATCTCCATGACTACTCCCCCTATCTGTTCTTTTTTCTTTCTTTTGGGGCCTCCAAGGGGGGGAGGGGGCACAGAAATGGAGGGAAGAAGGATGAACAAATGCAAGCATAGTACTCAGTATACACTACTGGAAAATGAACTATGTAACTTGTAGACAGGAAGGAGAGGGAAAAACTGGGGGAAAGAAAAGGAAGGAGCAACATGGTCCAGAAAAGAAATGTACTCATTATCTGACTTGTGAAATGGTAACCCCTCTGTACATCGCTTTAATGATAACCATAATTTTTTTTAAACACAGCTTCCTGCTCCCTCAGCCTCCCCCAAACGAGCCATCTCTCCATCTCCTCCCAGAAGCTGCCATGGTGCAGCCACTGCCCCAGCCCTGCCCTCTACCGTCCCAACCTCTGCCTGCCAAGCCCGCTCCTCTCCCCTTTGGCTGTGAGGTCTTAAGAGCAGGAAGAAGTCAGGCAGACTCTGCCTGAGAAAAGGGGTACACGCCAGGCCTCCGGGTCCCTAAATAGAAGAGACTCCGGACGGTCCCCACAGCTAAGGCTGAGAGTTCCAGGCACAGCGCGCTGTCATAAGTGCTCCACTGTGGCCACGCCCCCAAGACCCCCACATTGGGCTGCCTTGGGCTTTCCTCTTTACAGAGGTAGAAACTGGACCAGAGAGAAGTTCTGCACCTGCCCACCACCTTACAGGAGCAAATGGTGGAGCCCACAGCAAGCAGCCCACAGGCTTTAACCTGCACATGCCACCTCTAACAGGCCCACACGTGTGAAACACAGCATCCAGCTTCAGCTAGCCGACTACGAGCAGGGCCTGTGAGATGGTGTTTGGAACCCAGCACAACTCAGTCCTAGCAGGAAAACCACTCTCCACTGAAGTCCCAAGTTACTTGGCTAGCGCACGGGCCCAGAGCCCTGGTGGTACCTGACCTGTGCCTCCTCCAGACACTGCCTCTGCAGCACAGACCAGAGGTGGAAGGTGACAATCCTGGCACTGTCACTAGCTGGCTGGTGATACAATCTCTCCAATTTGTTCTCTAAATGGGCTTTGGGAAGGAGGAACGAATGTGAGGTTCTTATGTGGGCTCAAGGAATGATGATGGTTTGGGGATTTGTGGCTAAGCTCCTGCATCTGCCCTTCTAACCTCTGCAACTCAAGCACTTCCCTTGCGGACTTCGAGGACAGGAACTTAAGATCCCCTGGAGACAGTACCCATCAACAGAACAACCCCTTTGACAGCTGAATGAAATCAGATCAATAGTGTTCGGTTTCAGTCAATGATGGCCAAGAACAGAGGGCTGAACAAGCAGCCTACAGACAAACCTCCTGACAATAAAACCCAATCCCCTAGAGGGGCTTCTTCCTATTTTGGTTCTACCTTGAAAGAAAAACATCCTAAAAATGATTTCACACCCAACTTCCGTGTCTGACAGTTCAGGTGGCTGGGGAAGGGCACCCTGCTGCTCATCCTTCCCACCCCACACCTCTGCTCTGCACACAACAAGCCAGCAGGCAGATTCAATCACCCCTTACCCTCTTGAAGGATCAAGAGGAACAAAGAAGCCAGGTGCTGGTGGCTCACACCTGTAATCCTAGCTACTCAGGAGGCTGAGATCTGAGGATCTCGGTTCAAAGCCAGCCCGGGCAGGAAAGACCGTGAGACTCCTATCTCCAATAAACCACTAGAAAACCGGAAGTGGCGCTGTGGCTCAAGTGGTAGAGCGCTTGCCTTGAGCTGAAGAGCTGAGGGACAGCGCCCAGGCCCAGAGTTCAAGCCCCACGACTGACCAAAAAAAAAAAAAAAAAAGGAGCAAAGGTCAAAACAAAGAGACACTAAGGACAAACACCTAGGAGTCTGTTCACAGTCCACCATGATCGGTCTGCTGTTCTTGCTGCCTCATAGTCATCCTAGGCTGGTAGAAGTTGGGCTGACTGCAGATCCTATGAATTTCTGGGTCCAGCAGAATCTTAAGCAGGCAGAAGGTACTGAGGGTGATAGTCTAACCACATATGAGAAACTGAGCCAGAGCCACCTCCTACCTACATGACTCGGGCAGGAACCCAGAAGGCCACTATCAAACAGAGAAAAGGCGGCTTGCCAGCGGCTACACTGAGTGCTAGACCTGAGTCCATCCTTGTGCAAAATGTCTACCCTGAGCCAACGTCTCCAAAAGCTGCTTGCTTGGTTCTAAGACACACAGCCTTCTCCTGCCCCTTCGCACACACCCCAGAACTCCTAGAGAGCAAGCAGTGCTTTCCTGGCTCTGCTTTAAAACCTTCCATGGTTCCCCAGTGCCTTGGTATTACACTGGAAATGTCATGCCCCTTGGTTTGGCTGACTTTGAACCTCCTTTCCTACCCAGCTCTCCCTCTAGCACCCATGGGCTAATAACTCACTGCACCCCAGCTCTTCCTGTCTCACCTTCTGGTCCCAGCACAGAAAGCATACTTTCCAGTCTCTGGACAAACAATAATCCTGCTCTCTAGTTTACAGTAAGTACCACTCTGCCTGTGCCTGGAGTACTTTCCTACAACTTCTTTACCAAGCAAACACCAGCTTATCCCTCAAAGGTCTGCTTCTCCCTGAAACATTTCCTGCTCCTTCCTCCCACAGAATTCCCCCTCTCCCATGGTTCTCTGAAGCTATCACATAGTATTGTGTTACTTATTTGAAATCAGCAAGTTGAGCTGAGCTCCCGCAAGGCACAGCCCACAATGTAGCATTCATTTCTTTTTTTTTTTTTTTTGCTTATGTGGTGCTGAGGAATCGAACCCAGGGCCTCAGGCATGCAAGGCAAGCACTCTACCACTGAGCCACCTTCCCAGCCCCTGTAGCATTCATTTCTGCAGACCAGCTCCCAGGTTCCCACACAAGGCACCCCCCTTGGACAGGAACTTCTGCTTTAGCCAACATGAACAAGCAGAGATCAGACCCACTCTCCCACATCAACCAACTAACCAGACAAAATCAATGACACAATCACTTTTTTATGCTGTGTGCCAGTCCTGAGGCTTGAACTCAGGGCCTGGGTGCTGATCTTAATTTTTTTATTCTCTAGTCTATCACTTGAGCCACAGCTCCATTTATGGCTTTTTTCTGGCTAAATGGATATTAGTCTCCCGAACTTTCCTGCCTGAGCTAGCTTTGAACTGCAATCTTCAGATATCAGCCTCATGAGCAACTAGGATTACAGACATGTGCCACCAGTGCCCAGCTACACCATTACTTTTAAATACAGACATCAGGCAGCCCAGAAGAGTGACCCTGACAGGGAAACAAACAAGTGTCTCCAGGTATGGGATGGGAGTAGGAAAAGGGAAGGTCAAGTCAGCCAGCATTCACAGGGCAGAGAACCTGGGAGGAAGAAGGCAAAACTCAGAACAAGAAACAAAGTATAGCCAGGCACTGGGGGCTCACGCCTGTAATCCTAGCTACTCAGGAAGCTCAGATCTGAGGACCACAGTTCAAAGCCAGCCTAGGCAGGAAACTCCATGAGACTCTTACCTCAATTAACTACTTAAAAACTGGAAGTGGAGCTGTGGCTCTAAGTGGAAGAATGCTGGCCTTGAGCCAAAAAGTCCACGGACAGCCCTGAGTTCAAGTCCCATGGGGGGGGGGAGAGGAAGAGGAGTATGAGGAAGGGAAGGAGGCAGGAAGGAGGCAGGAAGGGGGGGAGGGGGAGAAACAAGGTGTAAACTACCCAGAAACCTGCAGAGGGCCCCCTTCAAGGTCTCAGATAGCACAAATCAGTACTGAACAATTCTTGGACTTCAGATTCAGCCAGGAATGTGTACCTACCAGTCTCAGAGGGAAATCACACAAAATTCACAGCACACTGGTAAAGTACAGGAAGCTACTGTCTCAGTAGTTTGAACAAATTTAGCTCTGGCCTAAAAGCTGTTCTAATCCCAGCTAACAAAATTTAAGAGCAGCCTTGAAGGGATCAAGTGACTTAGCAATATCCCAAATAAATATCAAGAATGTTTTTGGAAACAAGAATCTATCTATCTATCTATCTATCTATCTATCTATCTATCTATCTATCTATCTATCTATCCCACACTCAACACGTAAACTTCACAATATCTTGACATCCCATCAGAAACTGCCATACATACAGGAAACAAAAATAATGGCCTGCAATGAGAAAACCCAGGCGAAGATATTAAAATAATTACCCTAACCATAGTCCATGTGTTCAAGAAGCTAAAAGAAAGATTGAGCATACAAAGAAACACCAGGAAGCTAAAAAAAAAAAAAAAAAAAAAAAGGTCTAAATCAAACTTAAAGAGGTTAAAACTAAAATGTTTGATATAAAAGGTACAGTGGCTAGGAATATCAATCAGCAGATACACATTCAGAAGAAAAAAAAATCAGTCATTTTAAGACATGGCAATAGAAACTATCTAAAACAAACCACAAAGAGAAACAGACTAGGGAGAAAAATCAATCACTGCAGAGCTGTGGAAAGCTTCGGGCACTTGGAGACACATGTACCTGAAGTACCCAGGGTGGGAGGAGAAACAAAGGGAAGGAAAAATATTTGAAAAAGTAATGGCTGAAAATTTTCCAAGTCTGATGAAAGTTACAAACTCATAGATCCAAAACACTCAGTTAATCTCAAGAACAAGCGACATAAAAGAAAACTCCACAAACACAGCCTATTTAAGTTGCTTATGCAATTTCTAAATAAACTGATAAGAAATCAGCCAGAAGAGGCAAAGAAACAGTATGAACAAAAGCACAAAAATAAAAAGAATAGCAAACTGTTCACAAGAGATGGTGCAAGCAGAAGACACTAAAACATCTTTAAAGAATTTTGAAATAATAATTTAGAATTCTGTACCCAGAAAATATTCTTATAAATCCAAAGACAAAATAAACACTCCTCAGACACCCAAAAGCTGAAGGAATTCATTGCCAACAGAACAATACTACAAGGAATGTTGAAGCCCCTCCTCTTCCCTACCCCACCCTGACAAGCACATTTTCCTTTCTGTTCTATGAATCTACCTCTAGAGAAAGCTCAGATAAGCCGCAGCTATGTGACACTTACTCTTAGTCAACTACCCAAGAGAGCACATTGCACTCAGCACGTCTTCAAGGATTGCCGAGGTACAACACCTGTCTGATTCTCCTTCCTTTGTGAGGCAGTCTGCCTGATGCATCCATGTTGTTTATCTGTTCCTCTGCTAATGCTCACCCCAGCTGTTTCCCTCTGTCCGCTGTGAATAATGCTGCTGTAAACATATCCCAACAGTTACCTGAGTTCCGCTTCCACTTCTTTTTGGATGGATATCCATACCCAGAAGAGGGATTTCTGGGTCATACATTAACTCAGTTTAATTACTGCACCATTTTCTATGTTGTAGCTGGAGTGCACAAGCACTTCCATTTTTCAACACTATCTCCTCATCCTAATAGGTGTGAAGTGACATTAATTATTACACTGTGATTTTAATTTGCATTTCCCAAATACTTGATAATGCTGTACATCTTTTTGTGTGTCTCTGGAGAACGTATACTGTCTTTGGAGAAATATCCAAATCCTTTGCCAATTTTTGAATTGTCTGTTTTTATTTATTTATTTTTGGTCCAAGACTAGGATGTGTGAATTCAGTATCTAATGCTTTCGCTCAATGGCTGGTGCTGTACCACCTAAGCCATGCCTCCAACCCCTTGTCTATTTTTCATTATTGGGTTGTAGTAGCTCTACATATCAGTCTACTAACAATCCACTGACACTAATTTTTAAAACACTGGATTGACTATATTATCATGAAATAGATTTCAGAGCAAAGGATATTTCCATGTTGAAAGAGTCATTTCGTAATGAGAAAGTTCAACTCATCAAGGCTATACAATACTCCCTTATGTTCACACTATTAATAATACAGCTTCAAAGTAGGGCGCCTGTAATCCTAGCAAGTTACTTAGAGGGCTGAAAATAAGAGGATTATGGTTTGAGGCCAGTCTGGGCAAAAAGTACTCAAGACTTCATCTCCACGGAAGAAGGTGGGCTATGTGGCACTCATCTGTCTAGAACCAATTGAGGTTCTAGAGCAAGCCTGGGTAGGAGGCAAGACCCTATGTCAAAAATAACTGGCACGGTTGCTTGGTGCTGGTGGCTCATACCTATAATCCCAGCTACTTAGGAGGCTGAGCTCTGAGAATCTTGCTTCAAAGCCAGCCTAGGCAGGAAAGTCAATGAGACTCTTATCTTCAATTAAGCACTAAGAATCCAGAAGTAGAGCTGTGGCTCAAGTGGTAGAGTGCTAACCTTGAACAAAAAAGCTTAGGGACCATACCCAGTCCCTAAGTTCAAGCCCCAGGACTGACACAAAAACAAAAACAACAACAACAAAAAAAAAAGGTTTCAAGACAGATCTCTGTTGTCAAACTATCCTCTGAAGTTGTTTCCTTTTAAATATGGAAGCTGCTAGGTTGACAGCCATCAGATCCTGACTGCTGCCACAACTGCCTGACAGGTCACTGTCTCATCCCCAGGATTTTTTTGAGCAGAGCATGGAAGCTGTTTTAAAAATCCTGGCTGCGGGCTTGCCTTGCATGCCTGAGACCCTGGGTTCGATTCCTCAGCACCACATAAGCAAAATGAAAAAAAAAAAAGCCGGAAGTGGCGCTGTGGCTCAAGTGGTAGAGCGCTAGCCTTGAGCTGAAGAGCTGAGGGACAGCGCCCAGGCCCAGAGTTCAGGCCCCATGACCGGACCCAAAAAAAAAAAAAAAAAATCCTGGCTGCCCAGAGAATACTCCCGTGCAGCTACCAACTCTCAGCGGGGACTCGGAGCAGCCTCCAGCACCCAGAAGAGGTTCTGTTCCAGGCCAAAGACACCTGTCTGCCACATCTGTCATGGTCACTACCCCAAGTGACGTTTTGCCACAAGAGACTCCCCTTCCGCCATGACAGCTTCAAGTGACCTTTAGATGATTCCCCACCTAGGACCCATCCACAAAGCCCAGCACAAGGCTGCTCTGGAACTCCCCAAGGAGACCCCCCCTCCCCTACCCATGAACGCCAGCGGCCATGCATGACTGGCTGTGTAAATGACACCCATCTCCCCCTGGATCACAGTACTTCAGGAGACATCACCTCCCAGACACTACCCTGTGCCAGCAAAGGCCCCAGTAAACCCTCGCCTGAGAGCAGTGTGGCAGAACAGTAGACCAAAAGCCCAGAAGAACACTGAGGGCTTAAGCATCACCTGACTTAACTGAAATTGACAGAGCACTCCTTGTTTATTCTCCAAGGGACTACGGTCTTCTCAAGTGCTCAGTGGACCATATCCTGAGCCCTAGAGAACAAGTCTCAGTAAATTTAAGACAATTCAAATCATACCAAGTTATATCCTCTACTGACAAAGAGATTAAATTAGAAGTCCGTGTTTACTGGACAGGAGAATATAGAGTAAATACTATAATGCTCTTTCTGTTCCTTTTACCACTTATAATCCTGCTGAGAAAGGCCCAGATAAATAGCAGTGAGATCTACAGTATTTACAGGTCTCCAAAGCGAGGCCTGCCTCACTGGAGTTAATTTCCCTGAAGTTCTTGGTGGAGACTCGGTTCCCCTCTCTCCTCTTCAGCCCATCCTCAGCCCCAGGGGCTCCAACTGTGTCAGCCCCAGTTAAATCAAGACAAACCTGTTTGATACTCGCTGAGCAAACACCTCCTAACATGTGAAAGCAGATACAGAGAATGGAAGGGGCACCTGTTATGTCAACATACCATCAGAGCCAGTAAAACCTACCACACTCACCCTTACAGAAGCCTGTATCAAAGGAAAACAATCCTGAAACAAATCAGAACAAATCCCAAAAACTCCAGATCCTGCCAGGAAACTCTGAACAGAAGTCCCACATGACAGAGATCTAACTGGATTAACAGTGAGACCTTCAACGGCCTGATTAGGCCAGTCTGGAAAACCCCTTCAACCACTGTCCAACTGTGTCCAGAAATGATTCAAGAAGCTATTTACCCCCAATCCCTTTCTACAGCACAGCAGCATATTTCAAACCAGAAAGCAAATAAATTTTTAATTCCTTGATAATAATTTCACTTCCAAGCTTCCAGTAATCTAACAAATTTTAATTTTTTCCTTAAAGAATCACCTGGTACACGTTAAAAATAAATTCTTGAGATTAGGCACCCGGTGGATCATGCCTGTAATCCTAGCTACTCAAGAGGAATATTTGAGGATCTGGCTTTGAAGAGAGGCTGGAAAGAAAAGACTCCTATTTCCAATTAACCACCAAAAAGCTGGTAGTGAACAAATGCAACAGTAGTACTCACTAGATACTGTGTTGCAAATGAACTATACAACTTGGGGGTGGGAACAAACTGGAAGAAAAACTGGGGAAAAACTGGAAGAGGGAAGAGGTGACACTGTCCACAAAGAAATGTACTAGTTACCTGACTTATATAACTGTAACCCCGCTGTATTTAAAGACAGCAGTGGAGCTGTGGCTCAAGTGCCTTAAGCAAAAAAGTTAAGGGAGAGCATGAAGGCTTGAGTTCAAGCACCGGTAAGTACTAGTACTAAAAAAAAAAAATCCAACTCAGCCTCTGACTGGATGACACTAGCCAAGTTCCTAACATCTCTGCGACTCCTTTCACCTGTAAGATGGGAGGTTTTCTCAGAATGGAGTATGTCCAAAAAGACAAGGACAGCACCCAGCATGTGGCAGCCAAACAAGAAATCAGAGCTCCTGCTAGGCAACACAGCCACCAGGAGCTTCCCAGATGAAGCAATCAATAATGCAAAGGCTCAACTTAATGGAAATTCCAAAGGTACTGAGCCAGATTTCCAACATAATCTAGGAAAAAAAGACTTTTCTTGGCACAATGATCGCCAAGAACAAAGACTATCAGGATTCAGTATTTCACCCAGCAATGCACAGTCGGGCTCAGAAACACACACACACACACACACATCAGATTCGTGCATGATTGTAGCTTTGGACCCCAGCCAAGGATAAAAGTGTCTTTCCTTCCCAAGTCCCTCTGTTCCCACCACCTCTCCAGCTGTAGGGGTGTCACAGAACTGAGAGTCAAGTAGCCCCAGCTTCGGGGTGTCAGTGAAAAACAGAACTCCTGCAGAAGAGGCATGGACCAACGAAGGAGGTGCAAAGGGCTTGGCCGGCAACGAACACCTTTGGGCTGCAGGCCGGCGATCGCAGTGAATGACAAAGCGTAGCCCACGGAGGACGCGTTTGCCCGGGTTCCGGGAGGGGTGGTCAGGCGGGGCACGGCCCCGGGAACTCCTGCCCACCCCACCCCGGCCGGCCGAGCTGTGAGGGGAGAGAGCCCCACATACAGTGGGAATACGTCCACTCCCTGACCTGCGTACCCCCAGGGCGGCGGGGGCGGGGACTGGCTGGGCGATCCGTATCTGGGTCAAGAAAGGTCAAGGCCAGGGTCAGTCAGGGTCCTTTCCAACCCCACTCGGCCACTGGCGAGTGGGTCCTCCGTCTCTCCCTAGCTACAAGAGGCAAACTGGTTCTAACGATACCAGAGGGGCGACTCCAAGAGGCCCCGGGTTAGCGGACGCAAGGGGGGACAGGCGAGCGACTCCCACCGCCGGCGCCGGCCGGCAGCGCGGGTCACGCGCCCCTCGCGCCCAATCGCCAGCCTCCGCCACGGGGAGGCGGGCGGACCCGGGCCACCGGGGGCCGCGGGCGGCGCAGCCCCCACCCCGGTCCCTCCGCCCCGCTCCACAGCCCCACCCACCGGCCCCGCACCCGGCCCGGCCCCGGCCCCGCTCACCGGCTCCGGACCGCCGCCGCCGCCGCCACCGCGGGTAAACCGCGACCGCGCCCACACTTCCGGGATCCGCGAGGCCCGCCCCCGCCGGATGTGACACTCCTCCCACGGCCGGGCCGGGAGAGGGGCCGCGCGGTCCGTCCGCCCCGAGCTGGGGTCTGGAGGTTGTCAGGACGCCGACCCACGCACGCTCGCCGCCGCCCGCAGCCACACCCACCCCGGACCGCCGGACTCCGCCCGCGCGCGCGCGCCCAGGAAACCCTCCCCCACCCACCCGCAGGCCCCGCCCCTCTGTAAGCACCGCCCTCCTTATGCCCCGCCTACAGTGCGTCCCCGAGAACGCGCGTGCGCGGACAGCCCTGCGCGCTCCACGGCAGGCCGAATGTATTGGACTGCACACCTTGCTGGACTGAAGAAGGGGCGCTGCTCAGAGCTCCCGTAGGGAGCCCGGAGAGAAAACCCGTGGGATCTCCTAGAGGAGGCCCCAGATGAGGCAAGCTCAGATGGAGCTTAAGCGTACTCCATGTGGACTGGAATGGCCACAGATGGAGTGTGCCCGCTGGCAAACAGAACCGATGCTCGGGACCCGACCAGGGGGCTCCTCAAACAGCTCTAGGTCGGTCCCCCGACGGTAACCCGTTCCCCAAAGCCCTGGGTCGCACCTGGAGTCCATTCTATGTGCAAAGAGATGTATAACCCAAAGCCAGCCTACCTGTCCTCCTGCCCACTGGCGAGGGTGCGGCAGCGCTCAGGGGCTGATGCTGAGCCCTCTTCCCCATGCAGACATAACCAGGCCATTCGCTTTGGTCTCTCTTGTTATAATGAGGCCCCCAGGAGGTGAGCCTAAGGAATCCACCGCTACCTAACATTAAAGCTTTGTGATAGGTTAACACTATCATTGCCAGCTTCTGCAAAAGGTGAGTTACTGGGTCACACACAGGGAAGTCCAGGGGCAAACATGGCACCAGGGACAGCAGCATCCAAGGCCTCCCGTTAATTCCACTCTCAGTCCTTTCTCTTTGATGTCGGCACACTTTCAGGAAATTCAAATTTTTCATTTCAGATTCTACCACGAATACTTCTGATTGGCTAAAATAATCATGCTTGCCCTTATTGGGCAGGACTTCCTCGTCCTTGCCACCTCATTGGCTACCAGGAGACCTATGGATTCATGTCCTTTGGGTCAGGTGATCACCCTTCTCCAATGAGATGCCTCATGACTATTTACCACGTTGCTGTTTTTGCAAAGCATTTCACTTCGAACTTAATGTCAAAGTGACTACCCTTGACAACACTTACAGAAAGTTCTTTTGAAATTGCGTGTTGGGGCAGGGCAAATGACCTTAACTTTCAGTCATAATCCCTTGTGGCATGGGATTTTTAACTTTGCTGGTGTATCATTTTTAAAAGGAAAAAAAAATAGAAAACACCACTGATGGATTAGCTTGTATTTATATCCAATCACCCTTTGACTTATTGGTATCATAATGAAAGGTGGAACCTGAACTTGATGGCTGAAGCTAGAGCAATCACTTTGAACTATGGGGCAGCATAGAAAGAAAGGCCACAACTGGTGACATAATGAAAGGAGCCTGGATACTGACAGCACAGAGTATACAGAGCACATGACATTATTGGCCACTTGCATGAGAGAAAAATGGAGGGCCCGTGTGCAACACGCTGCTGTTTCCTGTTCTGTCGTTCTTGCCTTTCAGCTCTTAGACTCCACTTCTACAGAGACCCTCTTGTACCCCCAAGATTGGTAAGTGTCCCCTCGTATGTTACTCACACATCCCTACCGCCTCTCTTTCTTTGCATGAGCTATGCTTTTCTGTATCTAACCATCCATTGCCCTAGATTGCAACTCCTCTAACAACAGGCAGGGACTGGCTCCTACATATTTTTCTTGATGCAGATGCTAGAAAACACTCACACTGAAACAGTCACAATCGGCCCCTGTGTGTGTGACAAACAGCATGAAGTGCTGAAGGGTGCATCCCAGATCATGGCCAAGTCAGGGGGTGGGAGGATGGGGTGGTGCATAACTAAACTTAAGAGAAATAGGGCAAGGGAGGGAGGGAGAGAAAGCGGCAGGAAATGGGTCAGGTAGCCCTGGGAAAGGCTTGCTCTTTCTATTTCCCTTCTGGCAGGCCTCCACATTCGGGCCCTTTCTGGGATTTGAGAAGAAATGAGGAGGTTCCTCTATCTGGAGCTGTCCCCGTCCTTCAGTTGACCTGGATCAGAATCTAAAGAGGTTCAAATGGAAGTATTCATTATGCTCCCTCTCCCCACATTCTACAACAAGTTTCCTTCGTTGCTTTCCTTGTGCATTCAGCTGCTGGACACTGGACCTTGAGAGCAGGAATGTACGCAGGGTGAGGACATGAGACAGGAATGGGGATATCAGACAGGAACATTTTGGGGGCTGAGGAGATGTGGGGACTGGGCAGGAAGACGCCATTGTAAAAGCATGTTGCAATGTAATAGATGTGTGTGTGTGTGTGTGTGTGTGTGTGTGTGTGTGTGTATTTGATCTATCTTCACTGAAGGCTGTTTTTTAGTTGTCTAGCAGAACGGGGGTTTGAACTCATAGCCTTGTGCTTGGCGGGCAGGTGCTCTACTACTGAACCATACATTCAGCCCTTTTTGTGTTTTTTTCCAATGTTTGTGCTCTTGGGGCTTGAACTCTGGGCCTGGGCACTGTCCCTGAGCTTTTTAGCTCAAGGCTAGCACTCTACCACTTTTTGTTGGTGGTGGTGGATATGGAGCTTGAACTGTGGGCCTGGGTGCTGTCCCTGAGCTCTTCAGCTCAAGGCGAGCAATCTACTACTTGAGCCACACCGCCACTTCTGGTTTTCTGGTGGTTAATTAGAGATAAGACTCTTAAATTTTCCTGCCCATACTGGCTTTGAACCATGATCCTCACATCTCAGCCTCCTGAGTAGCTGAGATTATAGGTGTGAGCCACCAGCGCCGAGCCTATGTTGATTTTTTTTTGGGGGGGGGTTCCGGTCGTGGGCCTGAACTCTAGGCCTGGTGCTGTCCCTCAGCTCTTCAGCTCAAGGCTAGCAATCTACCACTTGAGCCACAGCGCCACTTCTGGCTTTTTTTTCTTTTTGCTTATGAGGTGCTGAGGAATCAAACCCAGGGCCTCATGCATGCAAGGCAAGCACTCTACCACTGAGCCACCTTCCCAGCTCCCCTATGTTGATTATTTTTCAGATAAATTATTTTTCAGATGAGGTCTCCATTTTTTTGTCCAGGTGTGCCACTGGACCTTGATCTTCCTGTTTTTTGTTTCCCACCATAGCTGGGATGAGGTGCATGTACCACTACATCCACCTATTAGTTGACATGGAGTCTCCTGAACTTTTTACCCAGAGCTAGCCTGGTTCCTGCATTCTGCACAACGGATGGGCCCAGACAATCCAGAAAATCTACAGAACTGAACGGCACAGGATAGCAGCCGACTACAACTACCCACCCTCTATCTTCCCTTAAAAACAGAGTATACCCAGGCACCAGTGGCTCACACCTGTAATCCTAGCTACTCAGGAGGCTGAGATCTGAGGGTCATGGTTCAAAGCCAGCCTCAGCACAAAAGTCTGTGAGACTCTTATCTCCAATTAACCACCAGAAAACCAGACGTAGTGCTGTAGCTCAAATGGTAGAATGCTTTCCTTGAGCTGAAGAGCTCAGGGACAGCACCCAAGTCCAGAGTTCAAGCCCCAGGGCCCACCAAAAAAAAAAGAAAGGAGTATATTTTATTTTGGAATAGTTTTGTGCCCTATCAGCTAAAACATCACATTATATGTCCCAGCCTCCTTTGCTGTTAGTTGTGACCGGATGAGCTGTGACATAAGCAGAAATATGAGAGGAATTTCTTGGAAGGCCGCTTTAGAGGAAAGCTAAGAGGTGATTCCATTTGTCTTCGGCTACCTTATTGACTGATGTCTAGGTTTCAGTTGTGGGGGCTGGAGCTCCTGCAGTTGTATTAGACTTTGAGATCAGCTTGAAAATGGAAACCAGCTTTGTCTAGCCATTTAGGAAGGTTCTAGAAACTTTAGGAGTTAACTGGAGGAAGCCGGTCACTAAAGCTGTATACCTTGGGAGTTGTCTCTTGTCCTGGATCTCTCTCTCTCTCTCTTGCTCACTCTGCTTCCTGGCCACCATGAGGTTGAACAGCTCTGTCCTTCCATGGCCTTCCGCCATGATGCTCTGCCCCACCGCAGACTCATGCCAGCGAAGTCAAGTGACCATGAACTGAAGCCTCTGAAAAGCCAAGGTAAACCTCTTCTCTTTTTAACCCATCTCCCTCAGGTGTTTCTCACAGTGACAAAAGCCACTCTCTCTGACCCAATGGCCGAGAAGATGTTCATCCCATGGTGGCCAGGAAGCCCAGAGAAGTCACAGGAAAGAGTCACAGAGAAGAAATACCCCAGTGACACACTTCCTCCGAGTAGGCCCTGCCTCAGGTAGTTCCACACTCCTTATTCTCTAATCAAATTGTTTAGTCTGTCTGTGGATGAAACCACTGATTGGGTCGGAGCCCTTATGAGTTCATTGTCTCTGGAAAGCCCAGGCAGACACACCCAGAGCTAGGCGTTACTAAACTTCTCAGTCTCTCAATCCAATCCTGTAGACAGTTGAGGTGAACACAACTTTCTTTTGTAGGTTTAAGTTTATGCATAAAGCCACAAGATACATTATCTTGGGGAAATGCTAAGTTGTAATGGTTGCCATGATTATACTTGGAGATTGGATTTTCCTACTTTGCTTTACTGCTTGACTCTACTGCTTGCTAATACCTAGAGTTTGTTTTCTCACACACACCCTTTCCAGCCACAGCTGCTAACCCGTTGTGAGGAAGAGCAATGTAGAAACCCATCCATGAAGGCCAAGACCATTGAGGCTGTCTTAAATTCTCTGTAGCAGGGCTGCTTCCTGGCCCCCCAACATTCTATTCTAGAGTTGGGCTTTGAACTCAGGGGGTCTTACTTGCTAATACAAGTACTCTACCACCTGAGCCATAGCCCCAAGCCCTTTTGTTGAATATGTATGCCCAGGCCAGCCTGGACTGTGATCCTCCCATTTATGTTTTCCACATCGTTTTCCCCTACTCCCATCTTTCTTTTTTTTTTTTTTAATTTTATTTTTTTGGGTCCGGACATGCAGCCAGGACTCTGGGCCTGGGCGCTGTCCCTCAGCTCAAACTCAAGTCTAGCGCTCTACCACTTGAGGCACAGCACCACTTCTGGCTTTTTTCTTTTTACTTATGTGGTACTGAGGAATCGAACCCAGGGCCTCATGCATGCAAGGCAAGCGCTCTACCACTGAGCCACCTTCCCAGACCTCCCCTACTCTCATCTTTCTAAGATGGAATCTTGAGCCCTTTTTGTCCCAGCTGTTACTGAACCTTAAGCTTACTGATTTCTACCTCCTGAGAAACTATAATTACAGGCCTGAGCAACCACAGCCTAGGGTTGCCTACCAATGTCTTCTGTCTCTGGGAAGGTCAACAGGAGTACCACCTCCGAGGACAGTCCTGGGGTCTCCTGCCAGCCCCTCACAGACTCTTCAGTTGGATCCTGACATCACCTCCCTATGACCAGCAGGTCTGCCCCTACCTGCAGTCCCAGCCATGAGTAGAACCTTCACTCCTCTACCAGAGAATCTTTCCTCCTGCTTTCTCTCCTGGTACTACCTCTCTACCCACTTCCCCCACCTATGTGCATCTTCTTGTAGTATCATCTCCAAACCCTGGAAATGACAGTGTGGGTGACAGTCTCCTTCCCTGCTGTCGCCAAACACAACAAAACGATGATCTGCCTCCCACCTCTCACCCAGAAAGTCCAATCCTGGCCTGCAACACAACCTCATTTCCCTCCTCTCCAACAGCAGTGAGAACAGGAACAAAACGCACATTTCAGAATATCTCACACACACCCTGTTTGAACAAGGTGCTTGGCAGATAGTTCAAAATCAATAACAGAAGTTGTTATCAAATTCATGCTAAATCTGTTTCTCTCTCCACAATTTCTAACCTTTGTTCTTATCCTAACCTGACAATTCTCCCAACAGCATTTCTAGTTCCTTAATTGGGTGAGGAGGGAAATATATCAGTACTAGGGCTTGAACTCAGGGCTTTGCACTCTCCCCTAACTTTTTCATTCAAGATTGGTGATCCACCACTTGAGCCACACCTCCATCCTGGCTTTTTGCTGATTACTTAGAGATGAGAGTCTCACAGACTTTCCTGCTTGGGCTGGCTTCAAATCGTGATCCTCAGCGATCAGCCTCTTGAGTAGCTGGGATTACAGGCATGAGCCACCAGCATCCAACTTTCAATATGAGTTTTGCTGGAGACGAATCACATTCAAACCATTTCAGGAAGAGCATTCTAGAAAGGGAGATTTGCTGTGACAAAGTCCCCAGAAAGCCAAGTGCAAGATAGCCAAGCTCAAGAAGTGCCTACTCATCCATTTCTAGTCTTCCCTCCACATGTAGATATGTCGTTGCCAACTGGGAGACATGCCAGCCACCAGTCACCCCCCCCTCCAGACCTCATGACCTCATTGTATTTCTGATTCCAAGCCAGCGACCAGCAGTGACTTCTGCCTGAATGGCAGGTGCAGGGGTTGCGTGTGACCTGAGGCAGGAAAACCCAGGGCTGTCCGCAGAGCCAAGCTGACTGCCTCAGCCTCATGGATAAGCTGGTTATCACTAGCATACCAGCAGTTTAGGGACACGGTAGGTGTGGCTGCCTCTAACGATGGCCCTGGGCTCTTGGGCGGCCTGCCCTCCTGGATCGAACCCACACACCCGAGTCAGGCCAGGAAGAAAGTAAACACACGTGTCTAATCTCCCACAGGGTGACCCGAGATGGCTTCCTCCATTCCTCCTGTGAAATCAGCACTGGCACCTGAGCCCTGGGACACGCTGGTGTCCAGCTTGCTCAGCCATCGGCGTGGCCTGCCCTCCTCCCCGCCCCACACACACACCTCAGGGCCCCGTGAGCATGAATGGTTTCACCTCCCTGGGGCCCTTCAAAGGGCCAAGGTCTTTCCTGAGCCTCAGAAAGGCAAAATGCGGACTGGGGAGGTGGCTTAGTGGTAGAGTGCTTGCCTTGCATGCATCAGGCCCTGGGTTCGATTCTTCAGCACCACATAAGCAGAAAAAGCCAGAAGTGACGCTGTGGCTCAAGTGGTAGAGCGCTAACCTTGAGCTGAAGAGCTGAGGGGCAGCGCCCAGAGCCAGAGTTCAGGTCCCACGACTGTCAAAAAAAAAAAAAGCAAAATGCCCTTGAATTTGACCCTGACTCCCAAGTCATCCCAGCAGTCCCTGAAGAAATAAGACATTAGGTTTCCATTGGCGAAGTCCAGCCAGAAAGTGCCTGTTTCTCCAAACACAGGCCAGTACCACAGCAGCTTATGAGGGTCAGTGTCATATAGACAGGGAGAAGGTGTGGGACAGCCAAACCACACACTCTGCTTCCTGCTGCCAGTCAGGCTGCAGCTGCTCCTACCATCTTCAGTACATAGGATAGCCAGCTCCCAACGTCCCTCTCCTGCTGGTACAAGATGCTGGGTGTGGGAATGGATGAGACACTGGACTAGAGAAGGAAGGGGAAAGGAAGCCCAGCTTCAGGCACCTGAAACTCTGTGAGGACTGCATTGCGCATGCTCTATCTCCCTTATCTCAAAACTCCTCCAGCCTCTGCCCTGTGGGAAGTGGGTGCACCCCCACACCTCACACTGGCCCGACCTTACCCTGAAAATCTTGGGGAGCGGCACACCCTGTCCTCCGTTTCCCACCTCCACGTTGAGGAGATTAGGCTTGAGAACAGCAGCAGCTTTAGACCGAGTGCCAACACTGACACCTGCATTCTGCAGCCCCATTCATCCATCAGGGCTGGGATCCACTAGTGATGCCTGCTGAGCACGTGGCATGGAGGCAGAAGACCAGGCCACATGTACCTGGGACCAGGAACACCCCACTGCTATTCTGTGCATTGTGACTGGGCAGTGACAGGAGTTAGCAACGGGGAAGCTGTGGGCTCTCCAGCAGAAGCCATAGTAAAGATGACGTGTGTCCTCTCCTTAAGGAACAGGGAACCAGAGAGAACTCTGGGGCAGACATGCCAGGAAGAGTCAGGTGAGTTGGACAGTGTTTTAAGTCGAGAGATGTGCTCAGTGCCCTGCTTGTTTGCTGTTCGGCTTGAGATGACCCCAACAGCCAGAATCATCCAAGACCATGGGACATCCCTGTCCCCCACCAACATGACCCAGCATGAGTGACCATCCAACATGGCGGCCAAGTCAGGAGCGGTTTTCCAGCAGAAAGGATGTAGCCTCCAGTATCAGCTAACCAGGAGGCCCACACAGGCCCACAGGGCCTGGACCCTGGCAGGTTCTGCAGAGGCCCTAGCCCTCCTCCCAAAGCCAGCCATTCCCTGGTTAATATGGTCGTTGGCACATATTCGGTTGCCACAGGAGACACTTTCCTCTCCTTCCCCTCTGCAAACCAGGGTCTCTCCCATCCTGGCCTCTCTTGGGTCCGGCCCCAGATCCCTTCCTCTTGATATTTCACTGTGAGTCTTTCCTCCTTTCCCTTCAAAACATCCCATGGCTTCCACCCTTTCTTCCTGGTCACTCCAGGCCCCCAGCCCTTTCCTGAAATGACCCAGTTGTGAAGCCTAAATTTTGCTTCACTTCCTGGTGTCTAGGCCATGTCATAGCTTCTCAAAGTGTCAGCCTGGTCATACAACGACTTCAAGAGGCTCTGTGGGGAGTAAAGCGGGGGAGAACACAGGGAGGGAGGTCTGGGGGAGGTTGGGGTGGGAGCTCTGGGAGCAACGCAGCCAGGGCCGACTGATATCTACGGCCTCTCAGGATATCTCAAAACACACAGAGACTGCGAAATGGAAATGATTTCAACTTGTTACCCACTGATTCAGTGGATAAGTCAGAGACGGTTACCTACTAATTCATTGTGTAAGTCAGAGACGGGTCATGAACCCAACATTTTGTGACTGGGCATCAGAAACTAGGTTAGGAGTTATGCAAATGATTTGCTTTATCTATACCCTCATTGTTAATGCTTTTTTTTTTTTTTTCTTTTTTTTTGGGTCCGGTCGTGGGGCCTGAACTCTGGGCCTGAGTGCTGTCCCTCAGCTCTTCAGCTCAAGGCTAGTGCTCTACCACTTGAGCCACAGCGCCACTTCTGGCTTTTTTCTTTTTGCTTATGTGGTGCTAAGGAATCGAACCCAGGGCCTCAGGCATTCAAGGCAAGCGCTCTACCACTGAGGCACCTTCCCAGCCCCTGTTAATGCTTTTATTAGTCATGTGTTTATTGTTGCTGGAATATTTTAAGATAGTTCACTGTAAATACTTTGTGGTACATGTCTAGAATTTAAGGGTCTCTTTTGGATAGATAGATAGATAGATAGATAGATAGATAGATAGATAGATAGATAGTCAATCCAATGCAGTTTTCTTGATGGCAGGCGCCATATTTAGTGCACAAGACAATCCTTTGAGGTAGGCATTTAACAACCACTATTTTATTCATGAGGATAGAATATGGAGGTAATTAATTTACACAGCTAGTAAGAGACCAGCTGAGTGCCAGTGAGGATCTTGGTTCAAAGCCAGCCCAGGTAGACAAATCTGTGAGATTCTTATCTCCAATGAACCAGCAAAAACCCAGAAGTGAAGCTGTGGCTCAAGTGGTAGAGCACTAGCCTTGAGAGAAGGAAATCAAGCAAGAAAGGAAAACCTTAAACTCAAGTCCTAGTACTGGCATGCACACGCATGCATGCATGCGCACACACGCATGCGCGCATACACACACACACACACACACACACACACACACACACTGTAACCACTCTGAAGATAGAGGCTCTCAGAACTCAGGGAAACAGGAAACTGCAAGGGTCGTGGGTGAAAAGATGCACAGGGTGAATGTGGCAGAGAAGGCCTGGAGATTCTGTGCCTCCCTGTGTGCCCCTCTGGGACCTGCACCTGCACATTGGCCCAGAAGCTTCCCAAGGGCTGCCCTTTGCATTTTATGGAGACTGTTTTACATGGGTTTGCTTGAAGCATCAACGGTCAAAATGTGATTTGACAAGTATGAGCTGGTATGTTCACAGATTGGGCGGGAAATCCAGCAAGACGCAGCCATTCAAATTCTGTGGGGCCTCTCTGGCCCCAGTCTTCCCTCCAGGGTCTGTGGAGGGGTTTATGACCTGCTATTGGACAGGAACACCATCAGAACACTGCCAGCAGAGGAGAGGAGACAAATAGTTGAAGGGAAAATGGACATCCACTGATAAGTGCACCAGGCTGTGGTGGCTCACGCCTGTCATCCTAGCTACTCAGGAGGCTGAGATCTGAGGATCATGGTTTGAAGCCAGCCCAGGCAGAAAAGTCCCCAGAAGACTCATCTCCAGTTAACCACCAGAAAACCAGAAGTGGGGCTGTGGCTCAAAGTGGTAGAGCGCTAGCCTTGAGCCAAAGAGCTCAGAGACAGCACCCAGAGCCTGAGTTCAAACTGCACAACAGACAAAAATTAAAATGAAATCGTGCAACACAGTGCTAGCCTGGATCTTCGGAGCAGACCCCTCCAGCCCACTTGTGCCCTGTGCAATTTGACCTCGCTGCCTCCGCTTAATGAGGACAGAGGTCCACACCCCATGGGCTGCTGGGAACTGCAAGAAACTGGGAAAGTCAGACCTGGCACCTGGCACATGATCCACAATGCTTTTATCTCCGAGATAGCAAGGGTATCTCACTACTTTGTTAGATCAGGTGGTTTCGTTATATTTTACTTTTAGCCAAGCCCAAGAAAGTAATTACACTAGAAATCTCTACATTCTGAGAATTTTGAGGTCCCTTGCTCATGAACTCTTTGGGCAGGGGGGTGGGGGGGAGAGGTGAGGCTCTTATCAGCAAGGTTTGTATCTCTTATCAGTTCCTTTAGAGGCCTCTGGGCTGTGGGACGCAGGTCACTGGGTATTTAACACACAGCTATTAGCCCCTCTGTATACCCAGAACTTATTTTCTTGGCTGAGTGTTTTAAGCCCAGGAAGGAAGCATGAAATGGTTTGGGGTCCTGGGGCTGGTGGTCCTCTCCGACTGCTTGGTCACGTAAGTATAGGACAAGTGGTGACAACTCTCTTTTTCTGGACTCTTTTAAATCACCCTCCTCTTCTCCTGCCATCCCAGGTGTAAAGAAGAAAATGCAACTTCAGCCTTCATGAAGTTCAAGTCTCCATGGACGGATGAAGAACTTGCCATGTGTACTGGTGCAGGGAGAAGGGGTTGGGGGATTCCAGAGGTGCAAATGTCAGAGGGCCCAACTCACACTCATAGGCCCTAGGAGTGACACATCCCTGGAATTGTTCAGTGCACAACCTGTGCAGCCGTACGGATTGGTCCCATCTAGGAGCCATGTATCTTCCACGTTTCTTTGTAGGTCTTTGGGTGTCTCTGTGTAGGCGAGGACTCTGTTTCTCTCTGCTTTGATTCTCTCTTCAATTCCCTGATTACCACATCCACCCACCCCATACCCCAGCAGTCCAGCTTCCTTCCCCTTAAGTAAAGGTCTCCCAGGCTGGGAATGTGGCTAAGTGGCAGAGTGTTTGCCTAGCATGCATGAGGTCCTGGGTTCGATTCCACAAAAACTACAACAACAAAAAAAAACAGATGAAAGAACTTGAAATATATTTATTTATTTATTTAAAATATAATATATGTCAGGCGCCAGTGGCTCACGCTTGTAATCCTAGCTACCCAGGAGGCTGAGATCTGAGGATCATGGTTCAAAGCCAGCCCAGGCAGGAAAGTTTGTGAGACTTCTCACCAATGAACCACCAGAAACAAGAAGTGGCGCTGTGGCTCAAGTGGTAGAGAGTTAGCCTTGAGCTGAAGAGCTGAGGGACAGCGCCCAGGCCCAGAGTTCAAGCCCCATGACTGACCAAAAAAAAAAAGAAAAAGAAAAGGCCTTCCTCCCTCCTGGGGCAGCTGTGGGAAAGACACCATCCGCTTGTACAGCTGTGGTCATGGCTACTGGGTGGTAGGTGTATGGAATCCATCAGGTCAGTGACAGCCTCCGCAAAATCCTCATCCCAGCTTTCTTACAGAACAGGAAAACAGAGGCTCAGAAAGGTCGTGCAGTTTACCTGAGCTTGCACAACAGAATCTGGATCTTTCCATCAGGTGGGGGGGGGGGGGGGGAACTGTCCTCATAACACGATGCTTGAAAAACCCACGGTGCAGCAGTCCTGGTTGTCCGACTGCAGTCTCTGATCCTTTCCAGAATCCCTCTGATGAAGATCAAATCCATGCGGGAGAACCTACGGGAAGACAACAGGCTGAAGGAGTACCTGGACAAGTACCCACACAGGACACTCCTGGCCCACAACCTTCTGGACCAGCATCTGTCCTACCCAGGAGTAGCCTATGAGTCCATGAGAAACTACCTGGATGTAAGTGTGGTGGAGGCGGAGCTCCAGTGCGCCCCCTAGTGTTCATGCCCGGCCCAGATGGTGAGGCAGAAAGATGGGAGGGAGAGTTTAAACATCTGTCCCCCCAAGGAGGAAGCAATCCTACCCCAGCTAAGGACTTTGGTGAATGGACCTCGCAGTGACCAGGTTGCCAGGCAAATGTCCTATTCTGTGCCGACAACATGTGACAGGCACCTGGGATCCACAGCGATTGGGTCGTTGTTGCTTCTAAACTAGGTAGCTCCCATCTACTGCACTGTCTAACCTGGTGACAGCAAAGCCAATTGCAAGTCCAGGAAATCCCACCCTCCAGCCCCAAGGCTTCCACCACTAAGAGCCCAGCGAGCTACGCTGGATCGAAGCAGATTGGATGTTTTTGCTACTCCTAACCTAAGGCCTGTGCCTCTTGTGGCCCAGCCAGAGAAAAGAACAAAGAATGAACATTTAACACCTAAAAGGGCCCACTGCCTGGTACTGGTAGAAGTTTAACTTTAGAGAAAGGAAAGAGCCCAGGACCCTGGCGTGACCTAGGAGGGCTGCCTGGAGGAGGCATGCAAGCAGGGCCTTGAAGAGTGAAAAGGGCTTGAGAGTTGAAGAAAGATGCAAATTGGGAGGCTGTGGGGGTGGGGACGGTTGGAAAGAGGCTTCCTTGAGGACACCCCAGGGAAGACAGACACTCTGGCAGTTAGGGAACTGGCCAAAGAGCCAGGCCAATCCAAACCATGCCGCTTCTCCTGGCAGCTGAGCTACCTGGGCGTCATCGGCATCGGCTCCCCCCCTCAGGAGTTCAAAGTCGTCTTGGATACAGGTTCGGCAGCACTATGGGTGCCAAGCATCTACTGCTCCAGCCAAGCGTGCGGTGAGCCCCCTGCCCAGTTCCTACCCTGTGCCCTCCACCAGCCATTCTGGAAGGCCACCAGCGGCTCACTCCCTTTGTCCCCCCTCTCCTTCCCCCAGCTAAACACAAAGTCTTCAATCCACTGCTCTCCTCCACCTTCCTGGTCTCTGGCCGGCCCATTAACATCGCCTATGGTTCAGGGAAGATGTCGGGATTTCTGGCCTATGACACGGTTAAGGTAATGTGAAACCAAAGGCTGAAGCAGGACCAGAGGCAGGGTCTCGCCCCCAGGGGGCGCTGTGTCCCTCCCACCCTCTCAACAGCGGGGGCCAAGGATCATCTACTGCTTGCAGCTCCATTCCTCAGGATGCTCACAAGGCTGGAGCTACCAGAAGCAGAGAGGGATGTAGGGGGAAATTTATTTTTTCATGCCAGGTTGTGCCAGGCTCCATGCCGGGCAGTTTTCAGCCACCTGAGGGTGCTGGATTTCCTAGATGAGGGAATAGAGACAGTGTGTGCTTTGCCCAAGGTCACACAGCTAGGGAGGCCCAGCAGGGCTGGGGATGAGTCTGGGGCCTCTGAGGGTAACAGGATCTGGGCCTTGTGGTGGGTGAAAACTGGGTGCAGTTTGGGAAGAATCCTGCCCAAAAAGTGGGCTCTTGGGGGAACTTGGAGGTCTTGAAGGATCGTGTCTGATTCTTTTTTATGTTCCCCTGTGGTTGGGTATGGAGCTTGAACTTGGGGCCTGGGCGCTGTCCCTGAACCTCTTTGTGCTCAAGGCTAGTGCTCTACCACTTGAGCCACAGCGCTACTTCCCCTTGAAGAATCCGAGACTTGTGGGGCACCTCCCATGAGGTGCCTGAGCACCCACACAGAAACTGCATACCTGCCTCCACTTGGGATATGCAGCTGGGGCCCAACCAGGCCTCAATTTCCCCACCCTGTCCTACGCCAGCCCAGCCCCACTGTCAGACCCTCTCCCACAGATCGGGGGCCTGGTGGATGTAGCCCAGGCCTTTGGCCTGAGCCTGGAGGAGCCTGGCAAGTTCATGGAGTATGCGGTCTTCGACGGCATCCTGGGGCTGAGCTACCCCAGCCTTGGCCTTCAGGCAACCACACCAGTCTTTGACAGCCTGTGGGAACAAGGCCTGCTCTCTCAGAACCTCTTTGCTTTCTACTTGAGCAGGTGAGTCTTAAGCTAGACAAGCCCTTGTACCAATTTGGCTGTAAGACACTTACAATCACATTAAAAAAAAAAAAAGTAGCCCCTCTGATCCAGAAGATTCCTTAGGGGTACTATAGAGTTGGCAAACTATGGCCTGAGGGGAGGCCAACTCTGGCCCACCAGTTGTTTTTTTTTAAATAAAGTTTTATTGGAACGCAACCTTGATCGTTCGTTTACATACTGCCTGTGGCTTGCACTAGCCTTAAAATGGTGGCAGTGAGTGCTACAGAGATCCAGCAGCATGCAAGGCCTAGCATGCAAAGTACTAGTGGGTTTGCTGATACCTATAGCCCATGCCCTTTACCTGAGCAAGAAAGGAAAGCACAGAAAAGATGCCTGGTCTGATACTGATAGAGGTAAGATATGAATTCAGCCCTCAGGACTCTGCCCTGTGGTGGTGGTCAGTCTGTGAAGGTTACAGCCCCTGGGCACAGTGAAGGAAAGCTGGAGTCTCCGTATTAGCCAAGAGTCTAGTAGCAGATGGGGAAGAAGGAGACACAAAGGCCAGAGGAACCCCGATGACAGATCATGTGTTTACCACCAAAGATAATGGTGGAACCCTCAGGAAGAAGGATTGTGTGGCAGGCAAGGGGGAGCCTGAGCCCCCCACCCTCGGCAAAATACCAGCTCTACAGTGGGACCTTAGGCAAGCTTTTCAACCTCCCCAGGCCTCAGGAACACAGAACACATGCACCTACTTAGAGGACATGAGTCATTCAAGAAATGTTTACTGAGCACTCACCATGTGCTGTATCACACACCTGGTGACTGATCCTGTGAAAGCCGTAAATCAGGCAGAAGGAACAACAGAGGGAAGGGGGAGGGAGAGAAGGAGGATGGGTTTCTGAGCTGAGACCTCTTTATGGAAAAGAGCCAGGATTGACCAGCAACGTTCCTGGTGGAGGGAAGAGGAGGGCAAAGGCTTCTGGGAAAAAGGGGTGTGTCATTACCAAGCACCATCGAGGGGGCGTGGCACATTCCAGGACCAGTGGCACCTTCTTCTACTTCTAGGACAGCTTGGGATGGGAGCAGCTGAAACTTGGAGCTTAGCTGAATTTGTTCTCATTGAATCGAGGATCGAGGGACTGGGTGGGGGACTGTCTGGGAGAGGGTAAAGCAGAGAAGAGACATGATCTGATTTATGTGTTTGTTTTGCCTGTTCTTAGTTTTACTTTTACTTGGCATGGGAATGATATTTGTGTATGGGGTCCAGTGTGAAGATCTGATACAGGAACAGGTTTTGTGCTTAATGATTAAATCTGAGAAGTTAGCACTCGATCTGCATTTTTGAAAGTTCACTCACTCTGGTTGAACACAGAGAGAATGAATGAAAGGAAGGGAGGCAGGGAGGCCAGGAGAGAGGCTGCCGCAGCCTCTTCAGGGGAGAGAGGAGGTGGCTTGGGGGAGGAAGAGGCTGATGGGTGGGATGTAGAAGGAGAGGGGTGGGTGGGGAGTTTCATCCCTCACTAAGCTTTGCCATGAGCAAGGATCTGGCCTGGTAATTTACAAACCAATCATATGGGCCCTTGTTTCAGAAGTCTTAAGAAATCTAAGACAGCAGTGGCAGCGATACAAGACATTTCTGTGCTGGGGGAGGGAGAGGAAGGTTGTGACTACACAACCTGCCCATCCTGTGCTCTCCTGTGCCTCAGTTTCCTGAAAAATGACAGGCTAGACAGGGGAGGTCACGTACCTGTGGACATTGATCGTCTAATGAAGCCTGAATGCCTGGGATGGCTGGAGAGCCTGTGTCCAGAGCAGACTCACCCCATTCAAACCCCAGCTTTGCCACTTAAAAACCACATAGCTCGTTATCCTAGCTACTCAGAAGGCTGAGATGTAAGGATCACAGTATGAAGCCAGCCTGGGCAGGAAAATACATGGGACACATTTCCAATCAGCCATCAAAACACTGGCAGTGGACCTGTGGCTTAAGCAGTAGAGTACCACCCTTGAGGAGAAAAGCTCGGGGACAGCACCCAGGCCCAGAGTTCAAGTCCCAGGACCAGCACACAAGAAAAAAAAAAGAGGGGGGGGGAATCCATAAACAACCTCAGGTGGGTGCTGCAGCCCTCTGTGACTCAACTTCTCTGTCCATAAAATGAAGCTCACATTAGGACCATAGAGCTGTGGGGTTGTGTGTTCCCGCACACCAATAAGCAGCCTCTAGCCAGGGATGGATGGATGCTGAGCAATGAATCTTCCTCTTCTTCTTCTTCCTCCTCCCTCCAGCAAGGAAGAGAAGGACAGTGTGCTGATGCTGGGCGGGGTGGACCCCTCCTACTACTATGGAGACCTGAACTGGGTACCTGTGTCCAAGCCCAAGTACTGGCAGGTAGCCATGGACAGGTAAACATCTGCCCAATTGCTACGGGAAGCAATGTACCCTGACACGGCGCATGCGCATAGTCACACAGGCCCATACACAGACATGCGCAGTAACCCAACAGCCGCATCCAGCCACCAGCAGGGCAGTCAGAACCCCTCCAGGCCTTACCCAGAAAAGATGCATCAGGATGAATTCTTGGGCATTAAAAGGAGACGGGAATGGGGGGAGGGGAAGACAAGTCGGGTGCCAAGTCAGATGCCAGTGGCTCACGCCTGTATTCCTAACTACTCAGAAGGCTGAGATCTGAGGATTGGGGTTCAAAGCCAAGCTGGCAGGAAAAATCCTTGAGACTTATCTCCAAAAGGAGAAGTGTGACTCAAGTGGTAGAGCACTGGGCCCTAGTGAAAAAGCTCAGAGATGGTGCTCAGACCCTGAATTCAATCCCCAGTTCCCAGCATGCACGCATGCACATCCATGCATACACACACACACACACACACACACACACACACACACAAGCATGCTGAACATCTGTGTGGGCATTTGGGGGAGGCACTTACAGAGCTCACCAATTAGTAGGGAAGATATACAAAAGCCAATGAATTGCACAGATTAATGGCCACCCCACAACCTAAGGATCAGATGGTGGAAGAGACCAAGAGCAGGGTCTGAGGTGGTGTGCAGGCAGGCCCCCCTGAGAGGTGACCATCTGAAAGCTGGAGGATAAGGAACATCTAGCCAGACCAAGGGGGTGACACCGCTCCAGTAAGGAAGCGTTGCACATGCCAAGGCCCTGAGGCAAGAAAGAGCTCTGTGAATTCAAGAACTGAAAGTTGGGCATGGTGTCCTGCACCTGTAGTCCCAGCTACTCAAAAGGCTAAGGCAGAAGGACTGGTTGAATCCTATGAGACCAAGGTCGGCCAGGGAAATGTAGTGAGACAGGTTCTAAATAAATAAAAAGAGCTAAAAAGAAGTCCAAGAAGAGAGGTGTAGCCAGGCACCGATGGCACATAACCTGCAATCCTCAGTACTCAGGAGGCTGAGATCTGAGGATCAAATTTTAAAGCCAGCCCAGGCAGACAAACTGGAGAGACTGATCTCCAATTAACCAGCAAAAACCCAGCCGTGAAGCTGTGGCTCCAGTGGTAGAGCACCAGCCTTAATCAAAAAAGCCAAGCAAGAGTACAAGGCTCAAGTTCAAGCCCCAACACCAAAACAGAAGGTATGGCCATGCATAGGGAAACAGACAGGGAGCCTGAGCTGAAGGCCTGTCCTGGACATGGCAGCGAACAGGACTGCACAGGGTCCCTGTGTCTGCTTTGCCTCCTGCCTCTCAGTATCTCCATGAACGGGGAGGCTGTTGCCTGTGCCAGTGGCTGCCAAGGCATTCTCGACACGGGCACCTCGTTGCTGACTGGCCCACGTGACTCTCTCCTCAACATCCACGAGATCATCAATGCCACGCCCTACAGTGGTGAGGTAAAGCGTCCTGCCAGAGGGTCACTCTGTGCTGTCCACCCCCCTGAGGCCATCTGTTGGCCAGCCTGTCCCCTTTCTCTGACAGTATATCCTTGACTGTGATACCATCAACACGCTGCCTGACATTGTCTTCACCATCAACGGTATCAACTACCCAGTGCCAGCCAGCGCCTACATAAAGAAGGTGAGAGGCCTCCAGCCAGGGCATTGGTCTTCAAATCTTGGGACTTGCATGAATCCTTGGGCTGCAGCTGGAAGGGAGCGCCCCCTGGTGGTTAAACTATGTCATTACACAGTGGCACAAGGCTTAGGGACGAAGATGGGGGACACTGAGGCCCCCCAGAGAGCTTCAGTTTAGTAAGGACATTCCAGTGGGTCAGCTGGGAAGGTCTGCTAGCTCCAAAACTGTTCTGGTTCGGATGATAGATTATATGACCACCCGGCCTAGGCCCTACTTTGGAGGACAGGGTGCTCTTCCAAACAAGCATCCACCCGTGTTTCTGTCCTCTCGAGGCTCACGAACACATCTGCTTCAGCAACTTTGAACAAGGCGTAAACAACCTGTCCAACACTGAGATCTGGGTCCTGGGAGACGTTTTTCTGAGACTGTATTTCTCCGTGTTCGATCGGGAGAACAACAGGGTTGGCCTGGCTCCTGCTGTCTAAGTGCTGAGGCTGGGAGGTCTCCTCAAACGCAGACCCACACCACATCAGGGGATTCATATCCAGAGTTGCTGGCCCTGGGCCGTTTGGTGCTCTGGAAAGCCTTTTCTTCTTGGTGGAGAATAAAAGCTTTCATTTGCAGTGGTGCTGATGTTCATGGTGGCTTCTGTCTGGGGGGGGGGGGGGGGAGGTGTGCTGGAATGGAGCAAGACTCCAAGATCTAGTGCCCATCACAGTGAAAGAAGCTCCAGATGGCTGGAATGAAGAAAGACTGGAGGCAGGACCCTAGGTGGGTGTAGAACCAAACAGGTCCAAAGAGCTCAGTGACTTGACCCAAGAACTCAAAAGATGCCCAGCTCCCTCTTTTCCTCACTCCTTCTTTCTCTCATCTTTAAGCCTCCGCCCTCTCAGGCATCTACTTAAGGTCAGAGACTTCTTTTCCCTTGCCTTCTCTAAGGTTGTCTATCCTTTAAGGATCTGAACAGGTAGAAAACAACTCAGAAAATACCAGGATACCAGAGAGCACTCTTATTGGTTCACTTTGAGTCATGTGTTTGGTCCTGGACCAACCACCACCATGGGCAGACAGTGTGGGATACTATGATTGGCTCTTCTTAGTCATATGGCCTTTGCCTGGGACCTGAAGGTCCTTGACAGTTTCCTCTAGAATCACATAACTGAACCCAGCCAAAGAAGTCCCCAAAAGAAGGCAGTCCATGAGACTCTTATCTCCTATTACTAGTAAAAAAGCTGAAAGTGGAGCTGTGGTTCAAGTGATAGAGCACCAGCCCTGAGTAAAAAAACCTAAGGGACAGTGCCAAGGCCCTGAGTTCAAGCCCTAATACACACACACACACACACACACACACACACACACACACACACACAGAATTCTAAGTAGGGTGTACTGGTGCACCTGCCATCCCTGTGCTCAGCAGACTGAGGCAGGAAGATTTCCAGACCAGCCTGGAGCTCCAAAGTGAATTTGAGGCACTCCTGAACAACATAACGATATCTTGTCTCAAAAACACAAAACATTACACAATAGATTCTATTCTTCCCCACTTCAAAGTGGCCTTGTGCTCAGAGGGAACGGTAGTGAGGCCCTTTAAACCTGAATGTCCCCAGCCCCCTCAGCTCCTGTGATGGGGAGAGGTGGGGGAGATAAAGCAGTAAAGCACACCACCACCAGTGTTCTGCCACCCACATCTGCAACAGGTCATGTGGGTACCAAGCCCTTCCCACCCCACGAATTCCCAGCATGGCCCTTCTGTGGGGCTGAGATCTGGAGGATTAGGGTTCAAAGCCAGCATGGACAGAACAATCTGAGAGACTCCATCTTGTCTTGAATCCAATACTGGATCAGAAATAAGCAATCTCAAAAAAGTGGGGGAGGGGATACTTTGGGGGCAGAGGAGAAAAGATACTTGGAGGCAACCTGAGAATGTTGAATATGTGCTGTATGTAACATAATGATAGGGGTGGTCACTCATGCCTGTAATCCTGGCTACCGAGGAAGCAGAGATAAGGGGGATTATGGCTCCAAGCAAAAAATTATTGAGATTCCATCTCAATGAATAAGTGGTAGAATACATCTGTGACATCAGTTCTGCAAGATGAATAGGAGAGCAGTCCAAGGCACTGGAAAAAATGAGGGAATACTTGAAAAATAACTAAAGCAAAAAATAGCTGGAAGGGGGCATAACTCAAGTAAGAGAGCACCTGCCTGGCAAGTGCCAAGTCCTAAGTTCAAACTCGAGTGTTTCTACGAATGTTCAGTTCTCTGAGTGTGTTCGTTGTGTTCATTGTGTACACACATTGTGAGTGGATGGGGGTGTGTTCGTTCTCCGGAGACACAAAAATTCAGAAGGGTCATGACACAGAACTGAAGGGACAAAGGTGAACAAATACAGCGGTGGTAATCACCAGATGCCATGTTGAAAATGAACTATACAATTTGTGGGTATGGACGGGAGGGAAAAACGGAGAGAGCGAGGGAAGAGGTGGCGTTGTCCTAAAGAAATGTACTCTTTCACCCCTCTGTAGATCACCTTTAAAATAACAATAAAGAAGAACAAAAGGAAGAAAAAGAAAAAAAAAAGAAGGGTCATGGTGCCTGCAACTGATTCTATCATTCACTCAAAACATTCAAAATACGTATGTGCCAGGCACTGGTGGCTCACGCCTGTAATCCTAGCTACTTAGGAGGTTGAGATCTGAAGATCATGGTTCAAAGCCAGCCTGGGCAGGAAAATCTGTGAAACTCTTACCTCCAATAAACCCCAGAAAACTGGAAGTGGCGCTGTGGCTCAAGTGGTAGAGCGCTAGCCTTGAGGAGGCTCAGGGACAGTGCTCAGGCCCAGAGTTCAAGCTCCATGACCAACAAAAAAAAAAAAGTGCGTATGTGTGCTGGGGTGTGATTTCAATCCCACCCTGCCATCATCATTGTAGAGTAATAATAAAGTGTGTGTATGTGTGTGTGTGTGTCTGTGTCTCTGTGTGTGTGTGTGTGTGTGTGTGTAGAGAAACCTCTCCCAGTCAGTTATAAATAATAGATAAATCTCAGGATGTAAACATGAAATTTGTTGTTTCATTCTTAGGATTTGTTTTCTATAGACCTTTAATGTTTTCAAAATACAAAAACTTAAACCTAGCCAGGCACCAGTGGCTCACATCTGTTATCCTGGCTACTCGGGAGGCTGAGATCTGAGGATCAGGGTTCAAAGCCAGTCAGGCAGGAAACTAGGTGAGACTCTTATCTCCAATAAACCATCAGAACAGAAGTGGCGCTGTGGCTCAAGTGGTAGAGCGCTAGCCTTGAGCTGAAGAGCTCAGGGGCAGCGCCCAGGCCCAGAGTTCAAGACCCATAACCAACAACAACAAAACAAGTTAAACCTCAGTTAAGCCAGGTGCTCATGGCCAGTAATCCTAGCTATTCCGGAGGCTGAGTTCTTAGGATGGAAATTCAAAGACAGTCAAGGGCAGGGAAGTTCATGAGACTCTTATCTCCAATTAACTACCCCCTCCAAAAAAAAAAGCTAGAAGTGGAGCCTGTGGTTGAAAGTAGTAGAGTGCTTGCCTTGATCAAAAGAACTCAGGGACAGCACCCAGGCCCTGAGTTCAAGCCCCACTACTTACCAAAAAAAAAAATAAAAAATAACTTTAGTTAAGTGGCTTCATGCTAAGACAAATGAAGGGGACGTTTTAAAAGAAAGTGAAAACAGGGGTTATACCATTTTCACCGTATTGATGTTGGTATACTTTGGGGAGGGGAAGGGGAAAAAACAAATTGTTTAAACAGGGATACTGGTGGACCCATTGCAACAATGAGATGTACAAGATACTATGTGGAAAAACGAACTTTACAACTGTGGCGGTGGGGGAGGGAGGAATGGGAGGGCAGGGATGGGAAAGGGAAACAAAGGAGGAGGTAATGATGCTTGATAAGAAATGTACTCTAACCCCATGCTGCTGATCACATGTATGGTGTATATGTGTACACTGTTATATGTTATAGACCGAGATAGACAATTTGCTCCAGGAAAGTTAGAATGAGCTTGTGACTTTAAATGAGCGTCATTATCCCACAATACTGTGAAATTTGGGAAATTATGTAATCACTTAATCACAATTAAAAAAAAACCCACCAGAAAACTACAAGTGGCACTATGGCTCAAGTGGTAGAGCATGAGCCTTGAGCTGAATTGTTCAGGGACAGCTCCCAGGCCTAGAGCTCAAGCCCCTCGACTGACAAAAGAGAGAGAGAGAGAGAGACAGAGAGACAGAGAGACAGAGAGAGAGACAGAGAGACAGAGATCTTTCATGCGATGGTTTCTAACATATTTATAAGAGTATGTCTTTGTTGCCTTGTATGCCCCTCCCCCATGGTACAACCCCTGCTTTCACTATATATGATGTTGGTATATGTGGAGGGGAAGGGAAAAAACAAATTGTTCAAACAGGGATACAGGAGGACCCATTGTAACAACGAGATGTTCAAGTTGTTATGTCAAAACATACAACTTTGGTGGGGGGGCGACGGGAGGGGGGGGTGGGAGGATGGGAAGGGATGGGAAGGGGAAACAAAGGAGGAGGCTACAATGCTTGATAAGAAATGTGCTCATTATCTTGCCCATGTAATTGTAACCCCTCTGTACAGTATTTTCACAATAAAAAAAAATCAACTCCAGTAAATAAAAATAAATAAATAAAAGAGAGGTTAGAAAGGAGACATTCTGAGCGACTCATTTCTCATCGCATGTTGCGGAGTTTTGACATGGAACCAGGTCAGCTCCTTTTCCTTCCACAACCAAAGCAAGCTGAGCTCATGCCTGCACCTGGAGGTATGGTCCAAGTGACAGCGTGCCAACTATGAGCAAGAATGTGAGGCCCTGAGTTCAAGCCCTAGGGCTGGTGAAGGGAAAGAAAGAGAGATGGAGGGAGGGGCAAGAGGAGAGGAGGAGAAGAAAGAGAAGAGATCTGAGCAGAGAAGAGGAGAGGTCTAGAAGGCTCTTCAAAGTCACCCACTGTGGAGCAGGATCTGAACACAGGCCTGACTCCTGGTCATCTCTCTCCCAGTTGTTTTCACTCATGCTTTTTTCTGTGCCCAGAGGGAGGCTCAGGCAGGTGCCGTGGAGAAGGCTGTGACCTGGGGCTAACCGTGTGCTGCACGTGGTCAGGTACTGGCTTAGGGGACAAGTAAGTCACAGGACATAGGGCAGGACAGGGGAGCTGGCCCTGAAGGCTGGCAGGTGCCTCCTCCTCCCTCTCCCATCCAGAGTCCTTCTGTGGGGACCTGCCCTGCCTTGAGCCCTCTGCTCCTGTGCCCTGTGCCCTGTGCCCTATGCCCTGTGTCTACAGTCTGGACTCCTGCCCGATTCCGCCCATGGTGTCCCCTCCCCTTATCCCCCTAGGCTTCCTGCCCCGCTGACTCAATGTTCCCTCTGGGTCCTGCACCCCAGCTCATCCTTCCTTGCCCAGGACCTGCACTGAGGCCTTCTGTCCAACCTAAGAGAAAAGCCCAGTAAGGGGGGCCTGCACCCCAAAACAAGAGAGGGCTACCCCACCAGACACTTCAAATGGCCAGGACAGCACGCTGCTCTACCCAGCTCGGCTGATGGCATTGAAGTCGGAATGGACGCCCTCCCTCTGTGACCGAGTCCACCCTCACGGGGCCCGGGGCAGGCCCCACCCCATCCCAGGGCTGAGGGGTGACAGGGCAGGCTGGGGTCCCGGGCTCCTGCTGAGGCAGAGCAGCTCCCCCAAGCCCAGACACCTCCTCTGCCTGTCCTAAGATCAAAACCCTATTCAGGGCGGAAGTCAGTGCAGCCTGCGTTTCGCTTGGTGGAGGACCCGGGTTCCATTCCTGGCCCCCAAACACAAACAAGTGAGAAAACCTCCCCCCAGATGTGAGGGGTGAACTATGGTTAACTACCCACTCTGAGTTGGTGCCATCCTAAGATCAGATGCTTATGAGAGGGAGTCTGGAAGAAGCGACTCTGAGCCCAGGCAGGAACACGGTCCTGGGGTCATTGCACCTTCCAGGTATGGCCAAGGCAGCTCAGATGCCTCCTCCTCCTCCAGGATGGCCTCCCAGATGTCCTCCGAACACAAGCTCAAGTTGACCCCATCTCCCTCCATTTTCTGAGCTATGACACAAAGCCACAGATTAAGTAACTTATCAATCACAGTTATTGGTTCGGCTCTCCCCTCTGGAGTATGGGAAGTCCAAGATTGAGGAGATTTGTCTGGAGAGACAGACCAGACCATGCCAGAGCAGAAAAGGGGGCATGCCCAAGACAGAGCGCAGGAAAGGAAGAGCCAAAGCCATCCCTTTTATCAGAACCCACTCTCTAAGTAACTAACCCACTCCCCTGAGGGCAACATTAGTCTTTTCATCAGGATGAAGCTCTCTCACAGTCTGGTCAGCGCTCCAGTCTAAACACTTAAGATAAAGTTAGTTGCATTATGACATTTAACCTGTCTCCTCTGTGTGTGTGTGTACACACACACACACACACACACACACACACCAGTAGTAAGGTTTAAATTCAAGGCCTGGGCACTGTCCTTATCTTCTTCGCTCAAGGCTGGCACTCTACCACTTAAACCACATCTCTTTTTCCACTTTTTGCTGGTTAGTTGGAGATAGGAACCTTAAGGACTTTTCTGCCTGGGCTGGCTTTGAACCACGATCCTCAGGTCTCAGCCTCCCGAGTAGCTGGGATTACAGGTGTGAGCCACCGGCGGCCAGCTCCACTCATCACGCTTTGTTCCTTGCTGTCCTTCGCAGCCGTTACTATCTTGCTCTTCTTTCCAGTGTGGGGCTGGGGCTGCCTCCATCTTCGCTCCCTTCTCCCGCCCACTCCCAACCTGACTTCTGTTGCTTCTACTACATCTCCACTCTGTCTAGGACCACGGCCTGCCAGTGCCTCTCCAGCAGTGAGGGAGGTTGGCGTATCTGGGGTATTCCCGTGCACATCTGAGGGAAGAGGGGAAGGCGCACAATCATGGGACACGGGTGGAACAGTGCAGCAACGGAGCCACAGGCTGCCCTGGACATTGATGAAAGTGAACGGAGATGGGAGGAGGGAATGGGAGAGAAGGAGGAACAGATGATACTTAGCACAAGGAAAGGAATGTACTTGGGGTTGAGAAGGTGGCTCAGTGGTAGAGTGCTTGCCTCGCATGCATCAGGCCCTGGGTTCGATTCCTCAGCACTACATAAACAGAAAAAGCTGGAAGTGGCACTGTGGCTCAAGTGGTAGAGCGCTTGCCTTGAGCTGAGGGACAGCACCCAGGCCCAGAGTTCAAGCCCCATGACCGACAAAAAGAAAAAAGAAAGAAAGATATGTATGGAAAGGTAATCCCGCTGTAAATCACCTCTAAAACAACAAAAAAGTAATTTAACATAAAACGTATAGATGGCAAGTCATTTAACCTGTTCTAGATTTTCATGTAAACAGTACCAGCGAGTATCTACTCTTATTTAACTCAGCGTGATGTTTCTTGAGACTAATTTATGTCATGGATATGAGTAGTTGAGTCTTTTAGTTGTGGGGCTTGAACTCTGAGCCTGGGCGCTGTCCTTCAGCTCTTCAGCTCAAGGCAAGGGCTCTACCAACTTGAGCCACGGAGTCACTTCCAGTTTTCTGATGGTTAATTGGAGATAAGAGTCTCACAGACTTTCCTGCCTGGGCTGGCTTTGAACTGTGATCCTCAGATCTCAGCTTCCTGAGTAGCTAGGATTATAGGCGTGAGCCACTGCCACCTGGCTAGTTCAGTCTTTTCTTGCCAAACACTATTCTTTATGTGAAAATTCCAGTTGTTCCACGTTTTTACCATCATGTGGAATTACTATTATTATTAGTCGTAGTAATATTTTACTTTATGCATCTGAATGCATATATAGTAGGTGACTTACAGGGGTTTTAATAGGCATTTCCTCATTTATTAAGGATCTGACCACTTTTCCATGTTATCCTTTGTCAAGTAGATATCCGAGCATTTTGCCCATATCTTATTATGTCATTTACTGTTTATAATAAACCAGTTTTATACATTTAAAAAAATTAGGGAGGAAGTGGCGCTGTAGCTCAAGTGGTAGAGTGCTTGCCTTGAGCTGAAGAGCTGAGGGACAGCGCCCAGGCCCAGATTTCAAGCCCCACGACCGACAAAAAAAAAAAAAAAATTAGGGAGGCTGGAGTCCAGGACACTGGTCACAGCTCACCCCCTTGGGTCTTTGCATAAGCACATTCTTGTCCTCAGGACCCTCAGCCTCGGGGCCTCCCGACTGTCCCCAGAGGGCTGGGCCACTATCCCCAGCCTCCCTCCTCAAGTGCCTCCAGATTCAGCATTATCAGGGATTCAGCAGACTTTTGGGGGAGGTGTGGGGGAGAGGTCTGGGTTTTCCAATTATTTTATCATGGTAAAACACATTGAACATGCAATTGAATCATTGTAAGAGTACGACTCCAGGGGATGGAGGCTGCTGAGACAGCAGGCCTTGGAATATGGGGATCAGAAACAATCTCTCGATTAAAAAGCATAATTCAAGAAGCTGAATGGAGCCAGGTACCGGTGGCTCATGCCTGTAGTCCTACCTACTTAGGAGGCTGAGAGCTGAAAATGGCGGTTCAAAGCCAGCCCAGATAGAAAAGTCTGTGAAACTTTTCTCCAATGAACCAGCAAAAGAAAAAGAAAAGAAAAGAAAAGGCCAGATGTGGAGCTGTGGCTCAAGTAGTAGAGCCTTGCGTGAAAAAGCCAAGGGGCAGTGCCTTGGCCCTGAGCTCAAGCCCCAGTCCCAGCACAAAAACAAACAAACAATAAAAACAAAAGGATCCTGATAGGCTTTTTCTCCTCCCATCCCACATTCTAACATATACTGGGTAAACAACCCCCAGACTTAATCCAGACCATGGATACATTCTGAGAACTGAATAAAGATCACTGAATAAAGATCTTTCTTCTTTCTTTCTTTCTCTTTCTTTCTTTCTTTCTTTCTTTCTTTCTTTCTTTCTTTCTTTTTTCTTTCTTTCTTTCTTTCTTTCCAAAACACTCTTTTTTAGAAAACCCATCTGATCTAGTCCCCTCCCTTGGTATTCAAAAAAAAAAGCTCATTAAAAGTGACACAAAACAGAACTTATATTGTCAGGACCTTCAATGCAAATGCCTCCAGGCTGGATGGATAACATCTGGGTAACAGCACGATGGAGCAGGTGCAGAACCAAGAACAGCACCTGCTCATCTAACACCTTGTCCTACTTTCTCAGGCATAAATACTGGGATGGAAAAGCCACTTGCTGTGTCCTGCTCAGGCAGCCGCGGCTCACCTGAGACGTGTCTGCTCTTTCGAGCTGACCGACACACAGTGAGTGTCTTACCTCATCTCGTGTCTCCACCTGACGTGTTTGGCTGCATCCGCCAACACGGTCTTGCAGGGTCTCGAGTTCAGGCCCGCTCCCTTTGGGGATTTCTTGGACCACCCCCTGTGCCCGGACCACGATCTCAGCTTTGGATGCTAAATGTGGATCATGAGCTGATCTTTCTTCTCTCCCGAGGAAGATTTAAGGTAAGGGCCCACATACTGCTCCATCCCTATAGCTTACTGCTTTAACCTTCGTCTTCTGTGCATGCTACTCCGCTCGTACCTCATCTGTCCACGTCTGCTTTGTTGTCTGAGTGTTTCCTCCTTTCTGAGATCAAAAGCCAAAACTGTTCTACCCCTGGGATACAAGTGTTTAAGGTTCATGAGAGGCTGAGTGTGGTAGCACATAGCTATAAGTCCTAGCCACTTGTGAGACAGAAATAAGGAAGACTACAGTTTGAGGCCAGCTTAGGCAAAAGGTTAGCAAGACTTCATCTCAAAAAACAAGCTAAGCCAGGCACCAGTAGCTCACGCCTATAATCCTAGTTACTCAGGAGGCTGAGATCTGAGGATTGCGGTTTAAAGCCAGCCTGGGCAGGAAAGTCCATGAGACTCTTGTCTCTAATTAACCACTAGAAAACCAGAAGTGGTGCTGTGGCGCAGGTGGTAGGGCATTGGCCTTAAGCTGCAGAGCTGAGGGACAGCACCCAGGCCCAGAGTTCAAGCCCCACAACAGACTCAAAAAAAAAAAAGCTAAGTGTGGTGTACACCTCACCTACACAATAGGTATGAGTAAGAGGATCATGTCCAAGGCTGACATGAGAAAAACAAACTATCTGATAATGACTAAAACAAAAAGAGTTAGAGAAATGGCTCAAGTGGTAAAGTGTTTGCTTAGCAAATGCAAGGCCCTGCGTTCAAACCTCTAGTACTGATCTCCAAATAATCAGAGAGATCTTGAATATATCACCAAATGATGTACCTCAAGGTCGTAGAAAAACAAGAACAAGCCAGTCAAGAAATTCATAGAATAAAAGAAATAATAAAGGTAATAAAGACTGGAGTTAAAATTAATGAAACAAAAACTAAAAGAATAATACAACGGATCAATAAAAACTAAGAGTTGGTTCTTTGACAGAATAAGCAAGAATGACAAACTCTTAAATTACCAAATGAAAAAGTGGAAAGACTCAAATTATGCCAGGCACCGGTGGCTCACACCTGTAATCCTAGCTATTCAGGAGGCTGAGATCTGAGGATCAGAGTTCAGAGCCAGCCCAGGGAAGGAAAGTCTGTGAGCCTCTTCAATTAACCACCAAAGAGCTGTAAGTGGAGCTGTGGATTAAGTGGCAGAGCACTGTCCTTGAGCATCAAAATCTCAGGGACAGTGTCCAGGCCCTGCGTGCAAGCATCAGTATCGGCACAGAAACAAACACCTCCCAACAAAGAAAAGCCTAGGACCAAATGGATTAAAGCCTGAACCCTATAGTTCTTTCTTTCTTTTTGTCCAGTCGTGGGGCCTGAACTCTGTGCCTGGGCGCTGTCCCTCAGCTCTTCAGCTCGAGGTTAGCACTCTACCACTTGAGCCACAGCGACACTCCCGGCTTTTTTCTTTTTGCTTATGGGGTGCTGAGGAATCGAACCCAGGGCCTCAGGCATGCAAGGCAAGTGCTCTACCACTGAGATACCTTCCCAGCCCCTCCTATAGGTCTTTAAAACAGAACTTCCACCAACATTCCTCAAAGTATTCCATAAAATACAAAGAGATGAAATGCTTCGAAACTGGATAAGGATACAGGAGGAAAGGAAAGCTACAGATCGACTTCCTTGACAAATATGGATGCAAATGTCCTCAACAAAATGCTTGCTAACTCAAGCTGGACATGGTGGCTCACACCTGTAATCCTAGCTTCTAAGGAGGCTGCAATCTGAAAATCTGTTTGGAGGCAGCCCAGATAGACAAATCTATTAAACTCTTCTTCTCAATCAACTAGCAAAGAAGGCAGAGATGAAGGAGTCACTAAAATGATTTCAAGCTGTAATACCAGCACAAAACCCAAAAAGCAAACAACTTTGCAAAGCCCTGTTCATCCACTTAAGCCACGTCCCTAGTCCTTTAGCTATTTCTCTGTTTTTTGGATAGGGTCTCACACTATCTTCGCTCAGGCTGGCCTCAAACTTTGATCCTCCTCCTACCACTTCCCAAATAGCTGGGATTACAGGTGTGCACCACCACACCCAGCCCGAGGCCACGGTTTTTATTATCCCACCAGAAGGATCCTCAAGTTGTTGCTGAGGTTGATGGAAAAAGGCCAATTTTACCAGCCCTCTAGCCTCATTCTGGGCTCTATCACCCCCAAGTTGTCAATCTCTACCCTTACTTGTCATTCTACCCCCAGCTTTTCCTCCAGCTACTCAACCCCTTAATTCTTGTAAGGGAAAGAGTTAAGTCCCACTGCCGTGGCAACTCTTGGCACAGCCATCTACCATCCAAGCTCTAGTAATAACACATGCCTTTATGGGAAACAGCTGCAGCAGAGACAAACAGTAAGTGTTGCTCTGCCCGTCTCTCTGACAGACTTGGTATGAAGCAAAGCTAAACGAAGATGCTTCCGGGGATCCTGAAAACTTCATAGGTGAGTTTCAATCTTTCACTCCTTCTTTGGCTCTAGCCAGAGCAGATTTACACGTTGTACTGTCATCCTAGGTAGGAGGTTGGTTGGTGGTGGTAGTGACTCAAGCCTGTGGGCGGTGAGTGAAATCTATTGGACTGTTGCAGTACTAAATGTTGACCCTAGGTGGTGATGTCAGCCTGAAACTACTCACTTGAGACTGAAGAAATAATATATATGTTGTATGAAGGGAATAAAAAATTAATGAGCAAGCTTGTCAGTTATGACAAGATTAATCACTCAGTCTAAAGATGAGACCCCATATGTGTTTTGGAACAGATTAACGGAGAACCTGAAGAAATAATATTAACTCCAGGGTCTTAACAAATACGCCTGGGAACTGCATTTATTAGCCAATCCACCACAAATATCCATCATGAGTTATGACCATAAATTCCAATTGATCTGTTACTCAATTTGGCCTTTGGGGTCTTCAACAATTGAGTCACAATGAAAGAATGACTAAGAGTTGGGAGACAGCAATTACTGGCCAAAGAGGAAGTCTGTCTCTTGACTTTAGGAGGAAAATTCCCTCCTAAAGAAATGCTCCTCATTGGACACCAGTGGCTCACACCTGTAATCCCAGCTACTCAGGAAGCTGAGCTCTGAGGATCTTGGTTTGAAGTCAATCTGGGCAGGAAAGTCTGTGAGACTCTCCTCTCCAATTAAGCATCAGAAAACCGGAAGTGGAGCTGTGGCTCAAAGTAGTAGAGTGCTAGCCTTGAGAAAAAGAGCTCAGGGGCAGCACCCTAAGTTCAAGCCTCACAAAATGACAAAAAATAAAAAAGAGAGAAAAAGACAAGAAATACTCCTCAAGGAAAATTCTAAGAACACAGAGCTAAATGAAATGATTCTGAAGCACAGAAGGGAAATGTTATGACTGTAGCTAGCCAAACCACTGGAGTGCTGACTGCTCCACAAAGGGGTGGAAAGCCGGGCGCTGGTGGCTCACGCCTGTAATCCTAGCTACTCAGGAGGCTGAGATCTGAGGATCGTGGTTCAAAGCCAGCCCGGGCAGGAGAGAGAGACCGTGAGACTCCTATCTCCAATAAACCACCAGAAAACCGGAAGTGGCGCTGTAGCTCAAGTGGTAGAGCGCTCGCCTTGAGCTGAAGAGTTGAGGGACAGCGCCCAGGCCCAGAGTTCAAGCCCCACGACCGACAAAAAAAAAAAAAAGAATCAACCACAAAGGGGTGGAAGAGACCAGGGTTATACCTCTCTGTAAGGAGAGAAGCCAACAGAGGAAGGCACCTCCTTCATTTTTCAGAAAGTTCTGGAGGACTGAAGATGCCTGAGCCCTCCTCCTAATTAAGCCCCTACTAGTCAACTACCGAGAACGTAGGAGGCACTTCAGGTAGTTCCCAAGCTAGCAGGTAAATTGATAACTTTCCTTTAGATATTGGGGCTCACTGCTCTGCCTTGACTGAGTTCTCCAGATAACATGTGTGTGGCGCGCATGTGCACATATGCGTATACGGGTGTGCACACCAGTACTGGAGCTTGAACTTGGCTTTGAACCCTCACTTACCTTTTTTGCTTATGGCTTGAGCCATCCATGCCCCCGGTCTGTATTTTTGCTGGTTCATTGGAGATGAGTCTGGTGGATTTGTGCTTCAGGCCCCAGTGGCCATTTGGAAATAATGACGGTAATTGACAAGTAGTAATTCTCTGGTAAAACATGGGCCCAAAGTTGTATCTTTATTATAAGTTGTCTGGTTGTAAGGGTCACCAAACATCAGGTTCCTAGCCAGACGACAGGGCTCATGTCTGAAATTCTAGATACTCAGGAGACTGGGATCTAAGGATGGATGATCAAAGCTAGCCCTGAGCAGACAAACCCAAGAAACTCTTATCTCCAAATAACTAGCAAAAAGCTGGAAGTGGAGGTATGGTTCAAGTGGTAGAGACCAGCCTTGAGTGAAAAGCCAAACAAGAGAGAGTGTAAGGTCCTAAGTTCAAGCCCCAGAACCAGCACACAGAAAGAAAGAAAATGACTGTTAAAAAAAAAAAAACAGTGTAAAAAAGACTCAAGTGGAAGAGCACTTGCTTAGTAATCATAGGAGTCATGAGTTCAAACCTCAGGACTACCAAAAAATAAAATAGGCACAATCAACAGATGAACTTTTATCTGGATGGAAAGGATAATATACAGTCCTCAACACCCCTACACCTGTAAGTGTACCCAGCACATCCTCTTGGGTTCATACATCCAGAATCAAACCTTTGTCTCTCCAATTTCAATCTCAGCTTTCAGATTCACCCATACCTGAGAGATTCGGTAATTCAACACTTAACTAAACCTCTGGGAGATTTTTCAAGAGACAGAAGACAACATAACAAGATCACCCCGGTGGTTGGATGACAACTTTGGCCTTCTTGACACTTCTTACACTCATCATTTTCCTTGGGTGTTGACAAACTCAGCTGTGGGTTCGCCCATTCCCTTGACAGCTGTGTGCCATTTCCTGCTCACTGAGGTAGACATGGCATTCTTAGTCTCATTCTGGTCACTTCCGTCAGGTCTGAACCCTCCCCTCAGCCCCAAAATGTCTAAACTGCTGGTTTGCCTCCTCTTACTCTTTATTCCTTCTGTCCATACGACATCCAATTCCTTTTTGGAATGGGCACAGAATTATGCAAGCCAGGTCAATAAGAGTAACTGCTGGATTTGTGGCATGTTACCCATTTCCAGCACATCTGGTCTGCCCTGGTGGGTATCCCCACTCCAGGGGTCGGACTGGGTCCGCCTGCAAGAGTTCATAGATCAGGCCAGAGTCAATAACAGTTTTCTCAATGGTGTAACTAGATACAATGTCTCAGAATGGCCCATTGCAGGAACTATGCACCAACCAGGGCACAACAAATCATTTGACTTGTTAACCACCATTAAGGAAAGTTTAGAGTATATGCCTTCCCAGATGTCGGGAAGTCAAGAATCAGGACAAATACAGTCCAGAAATAAAGAAGAATCACTACAACCACCAGCCCCAAATGAAAAACATCATCGGTTCTATGAGGGGTTTTACCAGATTTGGGATCAGTATATGTGGGTGACTCCCATTATCGGCCAGTTAAATCAAAAGGCTCCACTGTGCTGGGAACAGCGCAATCACACGCTTGATAACTGGGAGAACGCCACTAGGAAAATGGGGTGGATCCCCGAGTCAGACTGTGAAAGAATAATTGTCCTCCAGGCCACTGACTGGTTCGCTTCCAACTGGATCGAACCATATAACACCTCTTTGGCGGTCCGTTGGGGGGCCCCTAATGGTACGAAATGGTTATGTGGGAACAATATGTGGCCATGGCTGCCCCCAGGCTGGATAGGCCGGTGCACCATTGGCTTTCCTTGGGTACAAGGACGATGGATACCAACTTTAGAAAAGCCTGCTAATTTGATGATCTTAAAACAGAGGTGGACTCGAGCTGTCTTTAAGTGGTACGACCATGTGGCAAGCATTATTCCCACTGTAGGGTTGGAGAATGTCATGTGGCATATAGAATCTCTGACCAAATTTACTCAAAAAGCCTTGAATGACACCGCCCAAGGGATCTCTTTGCTCAACTCGGAAATGAAACTGATGAGGCAAGCGGTCCTCCAAAACCGAATGGCCTTGGACATTCTCACCGCCGCTGAGGGAGGTACCTGCGCCATCATCAAATCCGAATGCTGCGTCTACATCCCAGACTACTCAGCCAACGTCTCCGAAATCCTTCACGACCTTTCTTCCCAAATCAACTCGATGTCCGACTCCTCCCTGAGTCTTAACGATCTTCTGAAATCATGGGGTTTTGATGGCTCATGGTGGAAGAAGTTGCTGTTTGGTCTCGCGGTATTTGCATGTGGAGGAATAGTACTTTTCTGTGCATTCAACTGTGTCTGTGGGCTCTGTTCTTCTCTAATGTCTCAAATGGCTTCTTGTCCAATGAGGTGGCAAGGGACCTACTGGGTGTCACCTGATCGTGGTAAGGCACAAGCTGAGCACCTCAACTCATCCCCTAACCTGCCAGTATACAATTTACAGACATTTAGGCAAGACCAACGCCCAATGTCAGCTTGAAGAAGCTATAAGAAAACGGACCTGCGTCCCTCAGCATCCCTGCAGGTGAGAGATGAAAATAATTTGGAGAGAAAATAAGGCAGATTAGAGACTAAGGAACTTGAAGCATGGGAATGAGAAACCTGTAATTTAAAAAAATAAATAAACATTAGGTTATGGGACAGCGGGATTGGGAGCTCCTTTTTTCTGCCCCCCAGTCTCACTCCCCTATTATAGGTGCAACCTACACTTGAAAATAATTCTACTGGCTTAATCCAGATTATTGTATTTTGTGATCTGAATAAATATATCATTTTTTAAATTAAAAAATGTCTTTAGAAAACTACCTTGTACAGTCTCTTCTTTTGGTATAAGAAATACACATTAAGGACTGGGAAGGTGGCTCAGTGGAAGAGTGCTTGCCTTGCAAGCCTGAGGCCCTGGGTTCGATTTCTCAGCACCACATAAGCAAAAAGAAAAAAGCCGGAAGTGGCGTTGTGGCTCAAGTGGTAGAGCGCTAGCATTGAGCTGAAGAGCTTAGGAACAGCCCCCAGGCCCAGAGTTCAGGCCCCACAACTGGACCCAAAAAAAAAAAAAAAAAAAAACGAAAGAAATATACATTAAGTGAACTATGCAACTTTGTGGATAGGGATGGGAGGTGTAAACTGAGGCAAAGTGAAGGAAGGAGTGACATTGGCCAAAAAGAAACGTACTCATGCCAGACAAATGGCTCATGCCTGTAATCATGCTTGTAATCAGAAGACTGAGATCTGAGGATTGAGGTTCAAAGCCAGCCTGGGTAGGAAAATCTGTGAGACTCTTATCTGCAATTAACTACCAGAGCTGTGGCTCAGATTGATAGAGTGCTAGCCTTGAGCAGAAAAGCTTAGGGACAGCGCCTAGGCCACAACCAACAAAAAAAAAGAAAAAGAAAAAAGAATAGAAAAAGAGAGAGAGAGAAATGTACTCTTTACCTTATTTATGCAATAGCAACCTCTCTTTACCACAATAGTGATAACAAAAATAATAACAATTTTAAAAAAAATAGCTGGACAAACCGGGTGCTGTGGCTCACGCCTGTAATCCTAGCTACTCGGGAGGCTGAGATCTGAGGATCGTGGTTCAAAGCCAGCCCAGGTAGGAAAGTCCCCATCAGACTCTTATCTCCAATTAACCACTAGAAAACCAGAAGTGGCACTGTGGCTCAAGTGGCAGAGTGCTTGTCTTGAGCTGAAGAACATACCAACAGTGCCCAAGCCCAGAGGTCAAGCCCCATGACCAACAACAACAACCAAAAATACCCCTGCTGGAAAAGTCACTTCGTGTGTCCTGCTCCTATACATGCATGCCTCAGCGATCTGGTGCATCTTTGATCTTTCACTTTGCTAAATTAAACACTGTCAGTCTCTTACTCCATGCCTCAACCTGAAATTCTTTTCTGTGTCACCTCAGGACTTGCAGGCCCATTCCCTCTGGGGACCTTCTCAGACCCACCTGGACTAGACCACAATGACAGGATTCATAATTTCCTACAACCATCTCCATTCGTTGTATTTTGTAACCCTGACTTTCCATTCCCTGTGCATACTTTTTCCCTTTACTCATTCCTGAATCAGGGTGTTTGCCTTTTCGTTGTTGTTGAGTTTTGGACATTCTATATTCTGGGTATTGCTCCCTTATCAGATACATAATTTGGATGTGTGTGTGTGTGTGTGCGCGCGTGCCAGTACTGGGGCTTGAACTCAAGGCCTAAGCTTCATTGCTCAAGGCTAGAGCTCTACCACTTGAGCCACAGCTCCACTTCCAGCTTTTCAGTGGTTATTGGAAATAAAACTCTCATGGACTTTCCTGTCCTCATTGGCTGATCCTCAGCTCTAGCCTCCAGAGTAGCTGTGATGACAGGCGTGAGCTACTGGCAGCCAGTCATTCTTTGAATACTGTTTGTGTATGTGTGGGCACGGTTTTTCAAAAATTTTCACCAAGTACAATTTATACTCATTTTTTTTTTCCATTTGTCACCTGTGCTCTGGCCGCCCCCCAAAAAAAAATCAATGTCAGGTTCCCCATGGAACAACAATGGGGACAATGGGAAGGAAGACTGGCCCCGGGGCTATGGTCAGAACCATGCCCCAGGTGCCAGGGCATCCCCACTCAGCCAGGAATGCAGGTAGAGGGGACAACAATAGGAAGCCCTACCACATGTTGCTGTGACAATGACATATGGTCGCTTCTAGAAGTCCGAGTTTGTACTTGTGACCCTAGCCCCTAGCTCAGCACCTAGCAGGTAGCTCCTGTCTTCCTTCTTACAGTGGGGCTGGAGCTCACTGGCTGGACACACCACCCTTGGGAATGGCTTGTGATGGGAGTAACTTTATATCCACATTATCCTGCATGTGAAGTTTTCAGAAAAAGTCCCAGAAACAGCTAGGTGCCAGTGTCTCCCACCTGTTATCCTAGCTACTCAAGAGGCTGAGATCTGAGGATACAGGTTTGAATCTAGCTTAGGCAAAGTCTGTGAGACGTGTGTGTGTGTGTGTGTGTGTGTGTGTGTGTGTGTGTGTGTGTGTGTGTGCATGTGTACACCAGTTTGGGACTTGAACTCAGGGCCTGGACTTTTTCACTCAAGGCTAACTCTCTACCCCTTGAGCCACTGCACTACTTTTGGCTCTTTGGTGGTTTATTGGAGATAGGAGTCAGATCATTCCCTAGGCAACTGTCCATCTATGTCTGCCGTATCCCAGTGTCACAGGTGATTGCCTAAGACATCTCCAAATCCAATGCCAGTGTGGCGCAGGCTCCTTTCTCCAGAGGGTGCTAAGGGAGGGAGGGGTCCTTTACCACCACCTGTCCGCCTGACCAATGTGTTCCCATCATTCTCTGGGAGCAACATGCAAATGAGCAGGGTAGAGATGCAAATGAGCAGGGCAAAGATGAAGGAAAACTGAGCCAACCTTTAATCAGGACACTTCAGGGAAGGATTCATGATGACTGGTAGAACAATTTAGTGGGATGCCAGCCCCTAGTGGGTCTCCTCCAGGAGAGGCCGAGGCTCAGCAGCCCCAAACTTCTCGAAGGATGAGCCAGCCTGAGGTTCAGGGAGGACCCTGGCAGTCCACTCAGTTCTCAGCCCATTCCAAAAGCTTCCCAGGAACAAGGCCACATCTAGCCCAGGGGCTTCATTCCTATCAGAAGCCCCCCCCCCCCCAATCCGGCCCTGCACACCCCCCACCCACGTGTTTTCTGTCACCATGTCCAGGCACCAGTTTCAGACGGTAGATTCTTCATCTTCTCTTGAGATCCCGGTGGTAGGCTGCTGGGGACCAAGATGGGTGGTGGCCACAAGGGCCACAGAGAGTCTGGAAGGCCTGAGGGGGATCTTGGGGGTCTCTGAGGAGCCATGGTCCATCATGGATTGTCCCAAAGTTTCAGTCAAGAGGTTGGCACGCAGAGGCCACCTGGATACCGTTTGGGCCCCAGAGGCAGAGAAGGAGTTCTCTGGAGTGACAGGTGGCCCAAGAGTCCCTAGAGAGGTTGGAGGTAGAGTGGAAGGTCCTGCAGGGACAGAAGACCTTGAGGTGGACCAAGGGGGCTGGGAGGCCCCAGACTCCCCTGGAAAAGTGGCCTTTGGCCCCGGAGGGGAAGAAGCTGAGGCCTGGGCTTCAGGAGGCCCTGTGGGTAACGTCTGTGCATTGGACAGATTTGTTCTCAAGAGCAGCTGGAGGAAATGGAGTGCTGGCCTTGAAGGTGATGTTGGTGGGGGTCCCGGGCAGGAACTACAGTTGACAAGGACCTCAGTGTCTCCATGAAGGCTCTGAACAGCTTTGCTGTGCCCCAGGTCTCCCTGAGGGGAGAGCTCCTGCCTTTCTTCTGGAGGAAACAGGGCATCTAGAGGGAGGTGGGAAACAGAGGCACAAGGGTTCTCACAGGTGGCTGACAGGCTTTAGGACAGACACACTCCTGCCACCAGAGACAGATAACCAAGAAAGAACTATGAATAGAGAGAGGCATTCACAGTGTGATTTCCCCAAGGTACAGAATTCCTTCCATATTCTCATCAGCAAAAGGAGTATCACAGTATCACTGACTGACAAGGAAGGAAAGAGGCCTGAACTCCCACATCAAACTATGGGTTTTGCATGCTAATGGTGCATGAAAGAAAGGTAATAATTTGGGGTTTCTTTCTTTTCCAACAGGATGGGGCTTGAACTCAAGGCCTCACATTCTTGGCTTGCTTACCCTGGCGCTCTACCACTTGAACCATGTCTTCAGTTCTAGTTTTTCATTGGTTATTTGGAGATAAGAGTCTCACTGATTTGCTTGTCTGGGTGTTGTTTCTTACCTCGATCCTCAAGTCTCAGCCTTCTGAGTAACTAGGATTCCAGGCATGATCACTGGTGCCCAATGCAAGGAAATGATTAAAGTGCAACTTTTAAGCAAATGGAAAGGCAGTAAGTTTCTCTCTCTCTCTCTCTCTCTCTAGTTGCTATTGTTGTCGTGGGGCCTGAGCTCTGGGTCTGGGTGCTGTCCCTCAGCTCTTCAGCTCAAGGCTAGCACTCTACCACTTGAGCCACAGCGCCACTTCCGGCTTTTTTTTTTCTTTTTGCTTATGTGGTGCTGAGGAATCGAACCCAGGGCCTCAGGCATGCAAGACAAGCGCTCTACCACTGAGCCACCTTCCCAGCCCATGAATGTGTGGTCTTGAATGAGCCGTTCTCCCTCTCTGAGCCCAGATTTCTCCCCGAGTCCTGTGTCTCCGAGAGGAGCAAAGGAGAAAACAGAGATGATGAAATGCCAGGACACAGGGCCGCTTACCTGGGCAGGAGGAGCAGCAGTCCTCCGGGGGCAGGGTGGGGTCCATGCAGGCAGGGTGGCAGGGGACCTTCTCACAGCTCACCTCTCCCAGCTGGGGAAAGCAGACACTCGTGAGGGAGGCAGGGCATCCCACCCACCCCAACCCATAGGAAGTTGCCAGGGAAGAGGCAATGCCAGCCATGGTCGGGTTCACTTCATCTGGATCTCCACAGAGACAGGGGAGATGTCCAGATGCAAAGGTGCTGTGGCAATTCATTAAAGATGAACAGAGGGCTGGGAAGGTGGCTCAGTGGTAGCGTGCTTGCCTAGCATGCATGAAGCCTTAGTAACACATAAACAGGAATGGCCGGAAGTGGTGCTGTGGCTCAGGTGGTAGAGCACTAGCCTTGAGCACAGAAAGGCTGAGATCTGAGGATCATGGTTCAAAGACAGTCCAGGCAGGAAAGTTCATGATACTCTTATCTCCAATTATCCACCCAAAAGCCAGAAGGAGGACTGTGGCTCAAGTGGTAGAGCAACAGCTTTGAGTCAAAAAACCAAGCAAGAATGTAAGGCCCTGAGTTCAAGCCTCAGTACTGGCACACACACACACACACACACACACACACACACACACACACACACACACTGATATACAAAAGGTGAACTTAGGTCACCTCAGAGGGTGTTGTGTGTAGCAAGCAACAGTCCCCCAGGGCCCCGGGCCTGCTCACCTGACACGTGCACTGAGTACAGGGCTCATCATCCAAGGTGAACAGCTGGCCATTCATCACTTTCCTCCCCTCATAGTTGCAGTCTGCAGAGGCAGAGGAGACAGGCCATAAGAGCTGGGCTTGCCCGGGAGCCTCAGGTTCAGGGTGGCAGGGCCCACTCACCACGGCACACGGGGCAGCACTCGCCATCAGGATGGAAAGGGTAGGTGCAGGCAATGGGACAGTCCACAGGTGAGCAGGCCACTGAACCCAGCTGCAGGACACAAAATGGACAAGGCCCTTTGCTGAATGCTGCCAGTGCAACCCTGGGGTATTGGTACCAAGGCCTATTCTGAGCTGGCAATGTCACATCATGGGAGATGGCCTGGGTAGAACAGGATGCAGGGTGGTACAGGGGAGAGGGACAGGGACTTGGGGGTGGCCATGGTGACATAGTTAGACTCCTTCCTTCTTAGAAGACACCTCACAAGGCCTGGCTTTAACCACGAGTTCATCTGTCAACAAGTACCTGTTGAGTAAGCATATAAACTGTCCAGGAAGGTCAAGCCTCAAAACCCTGAGGGAGGACTGGGCTGTGGTTCAGTGTGGTCCAGTACTTGCTGAGCACAGGAGAGGACCTGGGTTCCATTCCAGGCACAATGAAAATACAAACAGAAACTAGGCAGGAAGAAAGAGCCTATACTGGGCGCTGGTGGCTTACACCTGTAATCCTAACTACTCAGGAGGCTGAGCTCTGAGGTTTGAAGCCAGCCCAGGCAGGAAAGTCCGTGAGACTCTTATCTCCCAATTAACCACCAAAAGGGTGGAAGTAGAAATGTGACTCAAAGTGGTACAGTGCTAGCCTTGAGCAAAAAACTCAGGGATAGTCCCCAGGCCCTGACTTCAAGCCCCAAGACCAGCACACCCAAAAAGGAGCCTGATTTGGGCCTCTGTGGCTCATGCTTGTAATCCTAGCTACTCAGGAGGCTGAGAACTGAAGACTGCAGTTCAAAGCCAGCCCAGGTAGGAAAGTACATGAGACTCATATCTCCAATTAACCACCAAGAAGCTGGAAGTAGAACTGTGGCTCAAGTGGTAGAGTGCCAGCCTGGAGCAAAAATGTTAAGGGACAGTGCCCAGGTCCTGAGTTCAAGCCCAGGACTACACACATATGAGCATGCACAACAGCAGCAGCAGCCTGAAGCAAAGCTCCCTGAGATACAGGGCTATGAACTCACAGTAGCACTCAGAGGCCACAGCCATGTTCATGGTTTCTTAATCTTTCTATAGACCGTGTCCTTTTGTGTGCATGTACACAGTGAAGGCAGACTGACTATCAGAGATGTGCCACCACCGCCAGCAGAGCAGTCCCATCTGACATTAAGTTTCAGCATGACAAGCAGTGGGACTTTCCAATTTCATTTTTCCAAATACTCAATCACACCTAACAGGCTTTTTCACACTGAGACAGGATGGTTAAAGGGTACATGTACAAATCCTGCAGTGAACCTGAAATGCCAGGGCTCAGTTCCAGGCACTGTGATTAATTTGTCCCTGCACCCTGGTTCTCTAACTTAGAAAGAATTTTCCAATGGATTCTCTAAGGGACTTAAAACAGGGGCTGGCACAGAGCAACATCCCAAGTACAGGCATTTTGGGTGGTTTTTCTCTATGTGTCAGTACTGGGGCTTGAACTCAGAACCTACATGCTGTCCTTTGGCTTTTGGTTCAAGGCTAGCACTCTACCAATTGAGCCATACCTCCACTTCTGGCTTTTTGGTGGTTAGTTGGAGATAAAAATCTCATGGACTCTCCTATCCAGCTGGCTTTGAACTTTGATCCTCAGATCTCAGCCTCCTGAGTAGCTAGAATTATAGGCATGATACCTCCCCCCCTCAAGTGTGCTAAAATAAAAATAAAGGCCAAACCTAGAGCCATGGGTTTGTGCTCTTACCCTCCATCCTTAGCAAGAGTCCTAGAGGGCACATTTCATGCTAGAGGTCAGTCCCCTGAGATTCTCCCTGACCACCCACAAACATCTGTCAGCCAGGATTTAAAATAAAATGGCTCACTGGCTCTGGAAAAGATTAAGCCTGAGCAGGTTGGAGGGAGTCGACTTTCCCCAGGATGCAGCAGCCAGGCTTCTCTGGGGCTCTAGCTTTGTCCTCTGGCAGGGGGAGAGGGGGAGTTCACATAGGAGTTGGGCGCTCCAAGGGCTGAGGTGAGACAGGGGCAGTACCTACCAGGCAGATGCAGCTTAAACATGGATCCAGCAGGGACAGGAAGGTTTCATTGTTGTAGAAGATTCTGCCTGTGTAGGTGCAGCCTGACAGACAGAACATGTAGTAAGCAGCTGCCAGTGGCCCTCAGGCTGATGGCCAGAGCAAAGGTCAGAAGCTTATCTGCTCAGGCCATGCCCTTCCCCCAAGAAGTTACCTGGAACTGTGATTGCTGTTTCTATACTGGAATCAGCCAGGGGATCCCAGTGGCTTTTTTTTTTCTTTCAACACAGGGGTTTTTTTCTTTCAATACAGGGGTTTAGACTTGGCTTCACACTTGCTAGGTAGGTGGCCTATCACTTAAGCCACACTCCTAGCTTTCTTTTGTTTTTACATATTTTTAGATGGGGTCTTGCATGTTACCCAGGCCAGCCTTGATCCCCCTACTTATGCTGTCCATGTAGCTGGGATCACAGATGTGTACCACCGTGCTCAGCTTGAGAAGAGGGTCTTGCTAACTTTTTTCCCCAGCCTAGACTCTTAACTGTAGTCCTCCCAATGTCCATTTCTCAAGTAGGTGGGATTACAGGTATATACTACCACATTGGGCTCCACAGAGTCTTGATCATCAGTGGCTTTGCCCCAAAGATGGGAAGAGGGATGCTAGGGCTGTGGGGGAGTCAGGCAGAGGGACTGGGAGACACAGGGGGTGCTGAAGACACACGAGAGCTGCCCTTCTCCACTCAGTCAACCTTACATTCTACCTTCCAGAATATTCCCCCACATCCTTCACATTCCTGATACCCCTAGAGGCTGGATCTGAACAAGGCCACTTTGCTGTGATAAATCATCCATGGTTAAGTATAAAAGCAGATTCGTCGGGCACGGTGGCTCATGCCTATAAAACCTAGGTCCTCAGGGCTGAGATTTGGAAGATTCAAGGCCCATGCTTTCAATCAATTAAAAAAAAAAAAAAAAAAAAAAAAAGGCCGGTACCAGTGGCTCATGCCTATAATCCTAGCTACTTAGGAGGCTGAGATCTGAGGATTGTGGTTCAAAGTGAGCCCGGGCAAGAAAGTCCATAAGACTCCTATCTCCAATTAACCATCAGAAAAAAAAAAAAAAAAAGGAAGTGGCACTGTAGCTCAAGTGGTAGATGCTAGCCTTGAGCTGAAGAGCTCAGGGACAGCACTTAGGCCCAGAGTTCAAGCTCCACGACCAATTAAAAAAACATCAAAAAAAAGGAAGCTGGGTATGGTGGCAAATACCTATCATCTCAGCTTTGCCAAAAGTGTCAAAAGGAGGCTAATAGTCTAGGCCAGTAACAGCAAAAACTGAGACCCAACTGGAAAAGTACTCAAAACTAGAATAGCTGGAGGTATGGCTCAAGTCGCATAGGACCTGCCTAACAAGGCTAGACGCCCTGAGTTCAAACCCCAGTCGTGCCAAAAAATAAAGAGCAGGTGAAACACTAGGAAATTTTATTTGACATTGTATTCGGAGCTACACGTAATCACGGCCCCCGTCATCTGTCTCTGGACAGTGACTGCCATCAGCCAGCGTCAGTTCTTAGAGGAGGGCCCTTGGTGGGGCCTGTTACCTGCTGAACAGTCTGGGCAGCACTGTCCCGGGATCCGGATGGGGTGAGGACAGGAGTCCACACAGTCTGTCCTCTTGCAGCTCACCGAGCCATCTTCCTGAAGGAAGAAAACAAATTCACCAAGACCGCAGCTGGGACACCAGTGCCTGCTCCCCTCGGGAAAGAAAGGGCACTTGATGCTGCACATGGGCCGTGGCTTATCCTTTAGGATGCCTTGATGGAGCCGGAGGGGTGGCGGGTCTCCTACCACCAGGACCAGCTGCTTGGGAAAGGCCTCCCCAGTGGATTTGTATCTTGGGGGAGGGAGATAGAGCAGGGATTCTGGTCTCCCTGGCTTCCTGTTCCTTTGCTGCAGCCGCCAAGGCTGCGCCATCGCCCCCTCCGCATTCTTCTCTCGTTTCCCTGGAACCCTAGCTCACCCCAAACCTATAGAGAACAATAAAATCCTATTTTTATAGAAAACTATTCTGCCGGAAATGCCTATTTCAGAAGACCAAAATGCCATACAAGGTTTCTTCTTTTTTTTTTTCTTTTCAGACTCAGGATGTTTATGGCTCTTTTATTCTTGTAAAATGAGAGCCTGAAATCAGCCCCAAAGGGGAGAAACAGGAGAAAATGGATTCTTCTCCCACCTCAACATCCAATGACACATGCTTGGCTTTGTGGGACCCATGGTATAAGGAAAGGCCATTAGAGGCACCTGAGGGCCTTGCTTCTCACATCCTCAAGTGTACGACATGGCCTGAAGGTTAAAATGCAAGCTCTGAAGAAAAAACAAAAACAAAAAACAGAGGCCAGTGCCTCTGGCCTATAGTTCCAGCTCCTTAAGAGTCTAAAATCTAAGGCTCACGGTTCAAAGCCAGCCTGGACAGGAAAGTCTGTGAGACTCTCATCACCAATTAACTAGCAAAAAGCCAAAAGTGGAACTGAAGCTCAAATGCCAGCATTGAACAGAAAAAGCTAAGGGACAGCATCCAGGCCATGAGTTCAAGCCCAGTGCCAACACAAAAATGAAAAGAAAAATTCAGGCTCTGAACCCCAAGATATGGGCCGGGCCTGAGAGACAGTATGAATGACTAACAAGGGCTCCCCAAAATGCTCCCCACTGTGGGTGCAAGAGCCTCATTCTGAGAACTAAACCTCCAGCTCCTCTACTTCGCCCCACATCCTCCTCTAGGAGGTCCCCCTTTATGGCAGCCACTCCCTGCACAAGCCTAGACATGTGTGGCTCCCAATGCAGATCACCAAGCTCTGCTGTCCTCCACCAACTAGCAAGAACAGGAGGCCATGAGCCCTAACCCTGTCTGAGAAAGAGACTGGCCCAGGACAGAGATGGCCAGGCCTCCAGAGGCAGGGGTCCCCTCGGGGCAGCCGGGGAAAGCAGCTGAAGGCGAGCAGGCTGTCATTCACCTGGCAGATGCATAACTCACAGGGATCACCAGGCGACCAGATCTGTCCAATCGGAAACTCAACCCCATTGTCATCCAGAGAGCAGCCTGGCCAGGGGACAGTGAGGACAAGACAGTGGTCAGAGGACTGAGAGTGTGACCCCCCAGGGTACAGTGCTGGCCTAGCATGCTTGAGGCCTTGGGTTCAAATCCCAGCACCAAATAAATAAAGCAGTGAAGCTGGGCACTGGTGACTCACACCTGTAATCCTAAGCTACTCAAGAGTTTGAGATCTGAGGATCACAGTTCAAAGCCAGCCAGCACAGGAAAATCTGTGAGACTCTTACCTCCAATGAGTAGAAGTAGAGCTGTGGCTCATGTGGTAGAGGACCAGTCTTGAGCAAAAAAAGCTCTGGGAGAATACCCAGGCCCTGAGTTCAAGCCCCAATACCAGCACACACACACACAAAAAAGGCAGGGGCAGAATTGCCTGTCAGATATACAGCACAACGCCACCCCACGAGATGACACCTTGTGCTCAGACACTAGAGACACACAGACACACACACATACCACCATGCAAGCAGATGCTAACACAAACGAGCATGCGCACTTACATAGACGCATGCTCACTAACATTGCCCAGCCTCCCCAGGAGCCCGGCTCTGGTGCCTCCTGGCAAGGCCTCACCTGTAGCAGGTGTGGGCTTCTGGCAGGTGAAGCAGCACTGTCCAGGGCCCAGCCACCACTCCTCCCGGGGGCAGTTCAGCTCTGGACATGGTGTGAAGGAGCATTCTACCTCCCCGTTCTGCAAAAGAGCCAAGGGTGAGTTCAGTGAGGGCTGGAGGGGTCTGAAGAGGAGGCTGGAGGGCTGCCACCCTCCTCCCTCTGCCTCAAGTCAACAGTGACAAAGAACTCTCCAGGGGAGTCCGGAGGCTGTTGCTCACGTTTGTAATCCTAGCTACTGAGGAGGCTGTGCAATCTGAGGATCGCAGTTTGAAGCCATCCTAGGCAAACAAACCCAAAAGACTCTTATCTCCAGTTAACTAGCAAAAAGCTAAAAGTAGAGGTGTGGCTCAAGTGGTAGAGCTTTGGGTAAACAAGCTAAGCAAGAGTGTGAGAAAAGTCAGGTGCTGGTGGCTCAGGCTATAATCCTAGCCACTCAAGGAGGCTGAGATCTGAGAATTGTGGTTCAAAGCCAGCCAGGGCAAGAAAACCCCTATCTCCAACTAACTCCTTAAGAACTAGAAGTAGAGCTGTAGCTTAAAGTGGGCGGAGTGCTAGCCATGAGCACAAAAGCTCAGTGACAATGCCCAGGCCCTGCATTCAAGCCCCACCACTGACAAAAACAAAAAAACAAGTGTGAAGAAAAAAAAATCTCCAGGGAAAAGAGGAAGGAAAAGAGAAGGAACAGTCCTTCTTGGGCTGGGAAGGGGTTGTGAGAACACTAAGTATACCTACTCCTGCCTGGGCCTCCATCGCTTGCTCTTCCTCATCTGAATATATCCATCAGCTCTTGCCTCCTGCCCTCCAGTCTGTGTGTGTCTGTGTGTGTGTGTGTGTGCGCGCGCACGCACACACATACATACACATACACACATGTACACATACCTGTGCTGGAGCTTGAACTCAAGGCCTCATACTCTTGCTTGACTTTTTGGTTCAAGGCAGGTGGTGCTCTACCACTTGAGCCACATCTCTACTTCCAGCCTTTCGCTGGTTAACTAGAGATAAGAACCTCACAGATTTGTCTGCCTTGGCTGGCTCTGAACTGTGATCCCTCTATCTCAGTCTCCTTATTAGCTAGTATTACAGGTATGAGCCACCAGCACCCTCCCTCACTCTGGTCCTTCCCAGGCACCAATTGGACCACATCACCTCCTTTTGTGGCAGCATTCCCAAATCCAGAGCCAAGGGCTGTCAACTCCAGCAGGAGCCCTCTCCTAAGAACTGCCCCTGGCTGACTGTAGCCATCTTCCAGAGTTAACAGTGGAGAGGGGTCCTTTACCCCCATGTGCATAGAAATGCCTGAGGCAGCCCAGCCAGCCTTTGTGACCCCATTCCTACCTACTGTGGAGCTGCTCATGGGATGGGCCTGAGACTGGGGCCGTCCTGTGCTGAACTGTGCCTCCAGCAGGTACTCTATCAATAGCAAAACTTCAAGGCAGCTGCAGTGATTTGGCAGTGAGTCTACCTCAATCTCCCTTTTGCTGTGTGACAGGCTGTCTTCTACCAGACAAGGAATCCTGGGTAAATTCCTGTGTTGCCCACCCCCTCCCCAGCACAAGCACCAGGTCCTCAGCGACCCCTACCTGGCAGATACATGTGGTACACTCATCACCACCCCCGCTGAAGACAGCCCCATCTGAGTACCATCGGCCGTGGAAATAGCATCTCACTGCAGAGGAGAAAGGGAGAAGGGGGTTCAGGGATTTGGGGCTGAGGCAACAAGAGGCCATGGCGACAAGTGGGTATAGGGGGTGAGGGGAGCAGCTCCCACACACGCAGAGCTCTCCTCCCCTCCAAACCCCAGGCACAAACCAAGTTACTGCTTAAAGCTTAGGATGAGCTGGCACCGGGGACTTGCGCCTGTAATCCTAGCTACTCAGGAAGCTGAGATCTGAGGATTGCAATTCAAAGTTAGCCTAGGCAGGAAAGTCCGTGACACCTTATCTCCAATTAACTATCAGAAGAGCAGAAAGTGTAGCTATGGCTCAAGTGGTAGAGTGCTAGTCTTGAGCACAAAAGCTCAGGACAGTACCCAGGCCTTGAGTCAAGCTCCAGAACCAGAACACACATACCCTCCCCCCCCCACCACACACACACACACACACACACACACACACACAACCAGATCAAGTTCTGCTCTACTATTAACTGCTGTTTGTCTCTAAGCAATGACCTGACTTCTCTGGGCCAGTTCTCTTATCTATACAAGGGCGCAATGAACAGATCTCTCTCTCCCTGTGGCAATATAGTGCTGGCAGGTGCCACACTCAAAAAGGGGCACAGGACTGACAGGGAATTTCCATCATGGTGATAAGACATCTCAGAAAAGAGAACCACGCATTTATGTCATCAGTGGGTTAAGAAAGCTCCTTCTGGGCTGGGAAGGTGGCTCAGTGGTAGAGTGCTTGCCTTACATGCATGAGGCCCTGGGTTCAATTCCTCAGCGCCACATAAGCAGAAAAGGCTGGGAGTGGCACTGTGGCTCAAGTGGTAGAGCACTAGCCTTGAGCTGAAGAGCTGAGGGACAGCGCCCAGGCCCAGAGTTCAGGCCCACGACAAAAAAAAAAAAAAAAAAAAGAAAGAAAAAAAGAAAGCTCCTTCTCCATCTAAAGACAGCAATTGCACAGGTGAACTCAAACCCAGTCCCGCCCATGTTCAAGGGGCATCCTGAGGTCAGGGGCAGGAGAGGCTCTAAGCAGTCTGGCATTCAAACCACATAAGTGCTCAACAGAACAAGCACTCTCGCTGTCATTGGATCACAGAAGTCAAACTCACTCTCCCTACCCCATCAGGGAAAAGACACCTGACCCTTGGACACATGACAATCAAAATTCCCAGCCTAGTGTCAGTGGCTTGCATCTGTAATTTTAGCTACTTAGGAGGATGAGATCTGGAGGATCTAGATTCAAGGATAGCCCAGCCCCCCTTCCGCCCCCCAGAAAAGCTCACTAGATTTCATCTCCAAAATAACCAGAAAAAAAGCTGGACTGGAGATGTGGCTCAAGTAGTAGAGCATCAGCCTAGCAAAGCAAACTGAGTAAGCTTGAAGCTGAGTTTAAACCCCAGAAACAGAAGGAAGGTAGGAAGGAAGGAAGGAAGGAAGGAAGGAAGGAAGGAAGGAAGGAAGGAAGGAAGGAAGGAAGGGAGGGAGGGAGGGAGGGAGGGAGGGAGGGAGGGAGGGAGGGAAGAGAGAGATAGAGAGAGAAAAGAGAGGAGAAGGGACGAGAGGAGAGGAGAGGAAAGGAAAGTGGAGGAGAGGGGAGGGGAGGAGAGAAGAGGGAAGGGGAAGGGAGGAGAGGGGAGGGGAGGAGAAGGGAGGGGAGGAGAGAAGAAGAAAGGAGAGAGGAAGGGAAGGGAGGAGAGAGGAGGGGAGGGGAAGGGAGGAGAGGGGAGGGGAAGGAGGAGAGGAGAGGAGAGGACCAAATTCCCCAGCACAGTCGGTCACTTACCAGGGACACAAACACAGCAATCTGACTGCAGGTGCGTGTCACAGGGGCCAGGAGGGCACTCAGGAGAGATACAGGACACATTTCCAGCCTTCAGAGACAAAAGAAGGTGGTGGGACAAGGGTAGGACAGCGTTCTTCTGACCTGCAAGGACACTGGCCCACCAGCGCATCACTTATTTTACACCATGCCTTTCCAAAAGCACAGCTGCCTGAAGGACTTTATAGAACACTTGAAATGCCACATGGTCCCTGGAAACACTCCCTGGTATTTAGTATGGTGAGGCTAGAGGACCACTACTTCTTTCCAAGATACATGGTTTCCTGGGCAAGATCAGACCACCATCCTTACACAAAAAGACATGTTGCAAAGCCAGGTGACTTCTGATAAAAAGGCTCCAGTACCCATTCATGAGCATCCAGGTCTTGACCCAAGTGGCTCTTATTCGGTAGTCAATGAACCAATTACACAAGTAAACTTTAATGCCGGATGTGGTGCCTCATATCTGTAGTCCTAGCTACTGAGGACGCTGAGATCTGGAGAATGAATCACAATTCAAAAGCCAGCCTGGACAAAAAGTACCTGGACAGAAAGTTCAAGAGACCCTCATCTCAGTCATTAAAAAACTAGCTATGGTGGTATACAACTATCATCCCAGCGATACAGCTGTAGGAGGAAGTACAAATAGGAGGATCACAATCCAGGGAGAGACTATACTTGAAAAATAACTAAAGCAAAAAAGGGCTGAGGTGTGACTCTAGTGGTAAAGTCCTGCCTAGCAGGCCCTGAGTTCAAACTCTAGTACCACCAAAATATAAAACAAGTAAATGTTACATTAATTTTTATTTTTTTTTATTTTTTGTCAGTCTTGAGGCTTAAGCTTCAGGCCGGGACCTGAGTTCTTCTTGCTCAAGGCTAGCACTCTACCACTTTGAGCCACACCGCCACTTCCAATTTTTTGGTGGCTGGCTTTGAACCATGATCCTCAGATCTCAGCTTCCTGAGTAGCTAGAATTACAGGCATGAGCCACCACTGCCCAGCTATGCTAAAATTTTGAAGTTAAGGGGAAAAAAAGCCAAAAACCTCTAACTGTGGAATCAGCAAGACCTGAGTTCTAATGTCTACTCCTCCCCTCATAAGAACTTAGGCAAAAGACTTTGCATCTCTGAGCCTCAGTATCTCCACTGGTGATGGATGGGAAGGTACCAGGCTTGCTGGCTGTATACCAGACATGCAGGAAAGCTCTGATGAAGGGTGTCAACAGCTGCCTACATGCCCAGTCTTTTGCCATGTGTCTACCCTCATGCAGATCAGGAGTCAACTTTTAAAATGGTCAGATAAACAATGGAAAAGGTGACAATGATCAAATGCACTGTATTCATTACCTGACTTCTGTAATCGAAACCCCTTTGTACAGCTACGTGATAATAAAAATTAAAAACATAAAAATAAAATGGTCAGAGGATGACTGTGAGATCTCAGCTCATTCCCAGCCCTGCCACCTCCCAGCCTCAGTCTTTGCAGTGTAAAACAGGGATAGTAATGCTGAGTCTGAGGCACTGCCTGGGCCTTGGGCACCAGCCTGTGCCTAGCATACAGCAGGTGTCCAGAATCAAATCCACATAGCAGCCTCGGGCACACAGTAGGTGCTTACAGTTTCTGGAAAAGTGCACTTCCCTAAAGCAAAACACTCTTGTTGGTTCTTTAGCAGTACTGAAGTGCTGAACTCAGGGCTTCATGCTTGCTGCTTAGGTGCTCTTCCACTTGCACCAGCCTTTTTTTTTGCATTTAGTATGTGTCCTACAGGGTCTTCAACTTTTGCCCCAACTGGCCTATGATTATGATTTTCCTTCCTTCACCTCCCATGTGGCTGGGATTATAGACATATACCATCACACCAAGCTTGTTCTTTAAGATAGGATCTCCCTAACTTTTTGCCTGAGTTGGCCTCAAACCTCAGTCCTACCTCTGCCTCCCAACAGCTCAGATTACAGGTGTATGTGCCACCACACCCAGACTATATAGTATTCTTAATAAACCAAGTGTGTTAATTGACCTTCTCCCACCCAGATGTGGATACCTTTAGTGTGCTAGCAAATAGTTTGCTGGAGAAACAGGGGAAGGGGGTGGGGAGGGAACAGGGGGAGTTTCTAAAGGAGTTTCATCCATTCCCTTCACAAACAGATGAACCCTGTTTGCCTTTGACTCTTTTCTGCAGACCAGAAGCCTTGCTGAGTCCACCAACCAACAGCTTTTCCTCCCTTCTAAATCCGACAAGTTCTGACTAAGCTCCACAACCTGAGAACCCTTCAAGACGACTCACCTTTAACATCCGGTCTCTTTCCTCCTCCTCTCAAACCCCCAAAGGTTAAGAAAACACCCACGAGGCTCTGGGGACTCTTCGGAAGCTTACCAGACAGACACAGACGGTGCAGTTCTCGTTGGGAGGTGAAAACACGGCTCCCTCAGCTCGAATGGCGCCACTGTGAAAGCAGCCTTTGAAAGACAAACCAGAGGCAGAGGCCTCAACCTCTTCAAAGACGAGGAAACTCCAGGTCGCCTGACTTTTCCAGGCATAAAGTCCCTGGAGCTGCTTTTGCTGCCCTGGGTGTCCCCACAGCGGCGGATGCTGGCTGCCTGAACTGGGTGGTCCTAGGGAACCGCCCAGGAGACAACTTCAGGAGCCCACCCACAGGGGCCCCAGGGGGGTTCACTGATGTCACATTAGAGCCACGACTGTCTTGAAAGGGTGCGTTACTCCCATGGGACAGGCAGCCAGACAGCCTTGTGTTCAAAACCAGGCCTTGGAAAGAGTTCAAATACTCAGTACTTTCCATCTAAGGCTACAATACACAGTGAGAACACAATAAAAGATCACCATTCCTGTTAAGAAAAATCACAAAGTACATGTCTGTAGGAAGTACCTTGTTTTGTCTTTGCAGTGCTGGGATAGCACCTGGGACCTCTCTAATGTTAGCACTCTACCAATCAAGCCCTACCTCCAACCCGTGGGAGGAAGATGAAATGGCTCCTCCAGCCACAGGGGAATTGGGGGCAGGGACAGGGGATGGCAGAGTGGATTAGAAGCACCTCACTGAATGAATGAAGCTCAGGAAGGAAGCACAAAGATGAGAGGGAGGTTTCCTATGAGGGCCTTGCAGAGTTGGGGATGGAACTCAGTGGTAGAGAGTCTTTACCCAGCATGCACAAGGCCCTGGATTCCACCTCAACACTTCATGAAACCAAAAGAAGAGTATGGAAACGGTGAGGATCGCAGTTTGAGGCCAGTATCAGCAAACGCTAGCACAACCCTATCTCTAAAACTAGCTGAGTGTGGTAGTACATGCCTGACATCCTAGCAGTGAGGGAGGCAATGGCAGGAAGCTGGCTAAAGTCGACCTGGGCAAGAATAAAAAAAAACTCTATCTGAAAAACAAACTACAAGCAAAAATGGGCTGGGGATATGGCTCAAGTGAGTAAGTACAGTGCTTGCCTAGGTTTGGCCATGTGAGCAGCAGCACCAGAGGGCAGATTGGGAGTGTATTCCCAGGCCCCGCCCCACACTTGACCAATCAGAATCTCCGAGGGAGGGGGGACAGGAGTATGAGGTTTATTCAGTTAGTCAAGAGATTCCCAGAATGTGTGGGACAGTTTGGGCTGCAGGGAGGTGGTTCACCTGTGCAGGAGGGACAGCACTCTTGGTCTCCGGCGGGAATGGGGTGGGAACAGGTAGCTTCACACCTCAGCTTTTCACAGGTCATCTCCCCATCCTGGAAGCACAAAGATTTGCAGCCACCACCAGACCGGAGGCTACAGCAGGGCAGCCCCTGGCCCCTCACACCCACCTCGCACCAGCACTGAGAACAGCCAGGCTGGAGCCAGTGACTCCCGGACGCATATGCGGTTCCTAGGTGCCAGCAAGGAGCTGGGCTTGTTTCTGGCCTTGGGTTCTCAGGACCTCTGGGTGAGGAAGAAGGGGTCCCCACTGCCTCCCCCTGGAGGAATGAGGGAGGCCCCAGGGTCCCCAGCAGGGATGCACTGGGTACTGGGGTGAACAGCAGCCAGGTAGGGGAGGTGGTGGGTGGTACAGGGGTGGGAGATGGTGGGTGGGTGGTCTTGAATCCTGCAGGGGGCTCTGGGACCCCTGGAGGAGCTCCATGTCCTGGTGATAGAGCAGGCCGGCCAGCCTCGGGGAGCAACAGAGACATCTTGGGGTGCTGTCGGGGCTGCAAGATGGCAGACGGGGCCAATATTGCCTTGGGGGAAGCTGAAAAGGAATCACAGGGTCTCCTGAGGGAGACAGCAGAGCAGACCGGGGTTCTAGGGGGTCCTGGGCTCTGCTCTACCCCAGTAACTCACTGACTCTCTGGGCAGTTAGTGACCACATGGGAAGATGGCTGGGAAAGCCCCAATCCAGGGAGGGGTAACCAGCCAGAGATGTGGAGGTCTAGTGGCTTCAGACACTACCCAACCAGTTCACCTGCTTTCCTCTCCTCCCTACCACAAAGGGGGCACACATTCTCCTGAGCCCCATAGGCCTCTAATCCTCCAGGGGTGCATCCTGGGAATATCTGTCCTCAAGGCCTGTGTTACTCAGCTGTGACTTCCCTAGTGGGACCTGAAGCTCTGAAGAGACATCCATGAAGGATGAGCCCCATTCTATGAGGAGGCTCCTGCCCCCCCCCCCAACACACTCAGCAAGCACACTTGGGACTAGGAAGAGCTTTTTCTCTACAGATAGACACTCACTGTCCAGAGGTCAGAAAGATGAGGAGGGGAGATAGAAGAAGAGGTTCAAGATCGAGGCAGATAGGAAAGAAAGCAAGGTGGGGAAAGAGGGGGAGAGAGACAGGCCAGCTCAATCATCAGAGCTGTGCTGCCCACAGCTAGCCATGGACTGAGGTAGCTGTCTCCACGCTGAGATGGACTCACAGTGGAATGGAGTCCGTCTATGGGATGTGACAACTATCACATCACAGGGTGAAAGAAGAGGAGAAAAGGATAAAGAAGGAAAGGGGAAGAAAGTGGGATGTTGGATTAACTGGGCGGAAAAAAATGAAGGGGATTTGGGAAGACAGCCAGGCCTTAGAGGGCTGAGTCTGGCCCTGAAGGGCCAGAGCTGGGCTGAAGGAGTGGGGCCAGCATCGAGAGGGTGGGGCCAGGGCCTGGAGGGCGGGGCCAGGGCCTGGAGGGCGGGGCCAGGGCCTAGTGAAAGGAACTGAGTGTAGAGGGCGGGGCCTGTAACTCACCTTCACAGGACACACGGTCTGCTCGAAGCCTGAAGCCAGGTCTGCAGGTACACAGGAAGCTGCCCACGGTGTTATGGCAGGAATGGTGGCAGACTCGTCTCTCCTGGGGCCTCCGACACTCGTTGATATCTGTGGAAAAGCCTCACTGCCTTGTTGGGTCTATGGAGGTCTTCTTCCTCCCATCCCTTAGTTTGTGGGAGTTCCTTGCCATGTTCGCAGAGGTTTGTCCCTGCTCCAGGATGCAGGGAGTGACGCATGTGGCTGGAAATGGGGCTGGAATCTAGTGACAGTCACCGTGGAAGGTTATACAGTTGTCATTCAGTGGGTGTCTCAGCCAGCAATGATTACATGCTGGTGGGGGCAACTAAGCCCTGCTTGAAGCTCATCTAAACCTGCTATTAGCCTGGTGTTGCTTTCTAAGAAGCATCCCCAAACATCTCACGTTCCCCCCCCACCAAAAAAAAAAACCACGGTGCATCTATATTGAGTTCCAGGTCGAATACCTAACTCAACTTGAACAGGGTGTTTTTCAAGCTCATGGGACCCCACCTTTTATCCATGAGCCAAGCATACTAATCCCTTTCTGGAAATTTCTGCTAATGGGCTGAGAAAACAGGGGTCCCCTTCTACACCAGAGGAACCAGGACATGAAGTGTTCTATTTACCCAGGGGAACTAAGGCAGCCAAGAAAATAGGTGAACAGAGAGGAAAGCTGGGGGAGGACCGGAAGAAAAAATGAACAGGATGAAAGCAACACAGTGGCCAGGGAATGAGCAGCCTGGGGTCTCCCATGCCAAGGCCATGACAACCAAAGGGTGGATGGTGGCAACGGCTCAAGCCCCTTCAGATTTCAGCAGATAGGACATGCAAATGATGGACTTCCTGGGTCCCAGTGTGGAACCTGTCCATCACCCTGATTGGCCGCCTAAGTATATAGAGCAAGGTCCCTGCCTTACCCACACAGGAGTGTCGGTTGCCATGGAGGTGGAAGCCACTGTGGCAGGAACACTTGTAGCTGCCGAAGCTGTTCTTACATCTCTGCTGACAGGGAGTTCCTAGGCATTCGTCGGTGTCTGCCAGGGGAAAGGACAAGGCTGGCACTCTTTTCCCCGTTTTAGAAGTCTCTCGGGACTGTGAACCAGTGGCTCATGCCTATCATCCTAGCTACTCAAGAGGCTGAGATATAAGAATCACAGTTCAAAGCCACCTTAGGCAGAAAAGTCTGAATGTGAGACTATCTCCAATTAACCAGCATAAAACAGGAAGCAGAGCTGTGGTTCAAGAAGTAGAGCACAGCTGGGAGCTGGTGGCTCATGCCTGTAATACTAGCTACTCAAGAGGCTGAGTTCTGAAGATCATGGTTCAAAGCCAGCCTGGGCAGGAAACTCCATGAGACTCTTATCTCCAATAAACCACTGGAAAACCAGAAGTGGTGCTGTGGTTCAAGCGATAGAGTGCTTGCCTTGAGTTGAATAGTGCAGGGACAGCGCCCTAGCTCAGAGTTCAAGACCCACGACAGAAGAAGAAGAAGGAGGAGGAGGAGGAGGGAGGAGGAAGAAGAGCACTAGCCAGGCACTGGTGGCTCACATGTATAATCCTAGCTACTCAGAAGGCTGAGATCTGAGGATCATGGTTCAGAGCCAGCCTGGGAAGGAAAATTCTTGAGACTCTTATCTCTAATTAAATGCCAGAAAACCTGAAGTGGCTCAAAGTGAAGAAAAGTCAAAGGACAACACTCAATGTTGAGTTCAACCCCCAATACCAGCGCACGCACGCACGCGCGCACGCACGCACGCACGCACACACACACACACACACACACACGAAAGACAAGCAGAAAAATGATCAGCTGTAATAGGACTAATTGAATTATTCTCAAAAAAAGTAGAGACAAGCAGTAAAATTTCATAGGATAATTTTAAGGATGCAATAAGAATATTCACGTAAAATCACTTAGTCTGATATCCATAACATGCAAGTAGGGCAAATTGAATACTTCCATCCCAATGCAAAGGCAGACAGGTAGACATCCCAATGCAACAGGAAGACAGGGTGAACTTACCAGGCTAATAACTAAGTACTAGAAACTGATCTGTGCTCCCTCCCCTTCTGCCCTCACTAAAGTTCAGCATTCCTCCCAGTGTGATGGTATTTTGGAGGGAGGGAGGGCCTTTGGGGGATTATTAGGGCTAAAGGACGTCATGAGGGTAGGGTCTTCATGATGGACTGAAGAGACACCAGAATGCCTCTCTTTCCATCCCTCTAACGGAGCCTAGAGTCTTCTGGTTAACAGCAATGGCCCCAGATCTCACTCCACCGCTTACTAAAGGCAGATCCCTGGGCCAGCCTGAGTTTCCCCATCTGTACACTAGGGATGATACAGTATGTCTGTCAGCATTGTGACATGGAGAAGACATGGTGTGGAGCCAGAAGGGCTAAGCATTCCATGTGGCATCCTCCCATGTGGCCGTCCTTCCTCTGTCTCCTTACCTTGACAGCTGTGGCGATCGGCAGACAGCTGCATGCCTGGCCCACACTCACACACAAAGCCACCTTCTGTGTTCACACACTGACCCTCGCAGGAGGAGCTTAGACATTCATCAATATCTGGGAAGAAAACACCACTGTAAAGCCCCCCTCTGAGAGTGGCCATGACTCCGAGTGGGAGACAACACCACTCAAACCCCAGAAAGAGCAGGCACCAGGAAAGTTTTCAGCCAGGAACTACCTTCCCTCCTCAGAAAGAGTCAACAGAGGGTGGAAGTGGACAAGACGCACCTTAACTCCCCACAGAGCAGGTGGGGAGAGGAGGCTGTGGCTGAATGTGCCAGTCTAACCCTCAAGGCTTTTAGACAGAGGACAGGAGGTATGGTTAAATTATCAACAGTTGTTGGATGCTAGGGGCTCATGCTTGCCTGGAGGATGGTAGATATCCAGCCTGGGCAGAAAAAGTTGTAAAACTCCATCTCTAAAATGAACCAGCAAATAGCCAAAGATTGAAAATATGACTCAAGTGGTGTCACTGGAGCGAGTGAGTGGAGAGAGCATGAGGTCCTAAGTGCATATCCCAGTATGACCTATACAACTTGTGGGTGGGATGGAAGGAAAAAAACTGGGAGAGAGCAAGAGAAAGGGTGACATCGTCCAGAAGGAAATGTACTCTTTGCCTGACCTATGTGACTGTAACCCTTCTGTTTAATGAAGTTTTTGTTTGTTTGTTTTTTGTCGGTTGTAGGGCTTGAACTCTAGGCCTGAACGCTGTCCCTGAGCTCTTCAGCTCAAGGCGAGGGCTCTACCACTTGAGCCACAGCACCACTTCCAGTTTTCTGATGATTTATTGGAGATAAGAGTCTCATGAACTTTCCTGCCCAGGCTGGCTTTGAACCACAATCCTGAGATCTCAGCCTCCTCAGTAGCTAGGATTACAGGTGTGAGCCACCAGCACCCGTCATGAAGATTTTTTTTAATTAAAAAAAATCCCAGTATCATCCCCCAAAATGATCAATAATGTCATTCCTTAGATGTTGTTCACTGAGCACTAGTTATGGGTGGCAGATCCAGAGAGCAGTTTCTGAGGATACAAAAGTGACTCAAACAGAGCATGGATTCTCCAGACCTTTCTGACAACAGAGGGCAAGACACAGAGCCACATGAGGCTGGTGCACAGTGTGTGTGTATGTGTGTGTGTGCGTGCGTGCGTGTGTGTGTGTGTGTGTGTGTGTGTGTGTGTGTGTGTGTGTGAGAGAGAGAGAGAGAGAGAGAGAGAGAGAGAGACTCATGCCCTTGGGAAGAACGGTCCCCACAACAGTTGGGCTCTAGTAGAGCTAAACCAGATATCAGGAGGAGGAGATGCAGGTTAAGGAACTGGGGATCCTGTTAAGGCAGGAAATAAGGCTACAGAGGTGGCTTAAGAAAGACCAGCCAGGTGATGGTGGCTCATGCCTGTAATTAATTCTAACAGCTTAGGAGACTGAGATCTAAGGATTATGGTTTGAAGCAAGCCTGGGTAGGAAAGTTCAGAGATGTTTATCTCTAATTAATCATCAAAAAACCCGGAAGTAGAGCGTTAGCCTTGAGCTCAGGGACAGCTCTTAGGCCCTAAATTCAAGCCCCATGACCACCAAAAAAGAAAAGAAAGACCAGGCTGTGGGGTGCAAAGGAGTTCTGTTCAAGAGGGGTTGGCTACTTGGGCAGCGCCTTAGGAAAATTAGTTAACAAGACACCTTGGAAGTGGCGCTGTAGCTCAAGTGGTAGAGTGCTCGCTTTGAGCTGAAGAGCTGAGGGACAACGCTCAGGCCCAGAGTTCAAGCCCCACGACCAACAAAAAATAAAAATAAAACAAAACAAAAACAAGATACTTCATGGCTCTGAAGACCTTCAGGAACCTGAGGCTCCACACTGTCTGACTCCCATTCCTCCTATTTATCCATTTACTCTCCTTCAGGCAAGTTATCAAGACTGTGCCCAAGCCAGCTAGGCCCATTTGGACTCATCCCCTTTGGGTGTGTATGTGGGGGTGTGGGGTGTGGGGGTGTGGGTGGGTGTGTTGCTGTCCCAGCTTGTCCTAGTACAGCCTGGTTCCCAGCTCCCAGAAGAGAAGGAATCCCCATTCTGCCCTCCCCTATTCTCCCAGCCTCTCACCTGCACACCTGATGCCAACAGCTGTCTCTGTCATTGAGAAGCCCACAGGGCACACTCGGGCCACCTCCTGACAGCCGCCATGGTTACAGGCAAGGTCACAACCATATTCCCCACAGGATACGTGCGATTCTAAAACAGGCATTGTACAGGTGAACACAAAGTCTGTAACACCACAGTGTACCAGGTAGCCTCAGCCTACCCCTGGCCCAGGCCATGTTGCTGGACCAAGGGTTTCTCCAGAATCTGTTGAGGGATGATTCTAGAAGTAAACAGGCCTGACTTGCAACCCAGCTCTTCCACTTACTGGTTAGGTAACCAAGGACAAGATCGTAACTTCCATGTCACATCTTCTCTTCTATAAAATGGACATGAGTAATCTGGTGTTGGTGGCCTATAATCTTAGCTAATCAGGAGGCTAAGATCTCAGGATCAATGTTCAAAGCCAGACCAGGCAGAAAAGTCTTTGAGGTGCCATCTCCAATTAGCCAGCAAAATGGTGGACTGGAGGCATGGCTCAAGTGCTAGAGTGCCAACCATCAATGAAAAAGTCAAATGAGAGCTCATGGCCCTGAGTTCGAAGCCACTCCCGCCCCCCCTAAAAAAATGGGCATGAAAAGGCCAACCTAACATGCCTAGCTAGAACACTTCTTGACTGTCCAGTGCCTGGCACAGATTCTCAATACTATTTCAATTGTTCCCATTAGCCATACGTTACCTGGGCAGGTGGCCCCATGCTCTCCACCCTGGCAGGAACAGACATTGGGAGCAATGCAGATGCCACTCCCACAGCCAAAGGAACAGAGAGCTGAAAGGAGAACTGCAAGTGAGGGCCTGGGACCAGTTCTCCACCTCCTTCCCAGCCCCAGGTGCAGGGATGGGAACTTACGCAGGGTGCAGTGCCCACTGCCAATGGATGGGGCCCAGCCAGGGCAGCAGCCACTCCCAAAGCCTGAAAGGCAGACGTGGGGGCCCAGTCGGCGTCTGCAAGAGAGAAGAATGTTTTCCATACTGTATCAGGAGAGGATCCGGCAACAGGAAAGCCCCCCGTCTGGCTATGAGTTAGTACATTTTTCCAAAGCGTCCTGGGAAGAACTAGAAGGTTCCAAAGAAAAATGACCCAGACGGTCTGTCCTGGAGGTGGGACAAAGACAAAAGAGTGGGAGAACAAATACCAGCCTCCTATAGATCTGTCCTGTGATCACAGAACAAAGGGCAGCCAGGACAGAGGCTCAGTGCTAAGGGAAGACAACAGTGGATGGAGGGAGGAGAGGAGGGCTACTTCAGGACCTTTCATTTGCTATACCTTGTCTTAAGAAAGTTCTTCCTGGTAGGGTATAGTAGTAAACATCTGTAATCCTAACCCTCATGACACTAAGATAGAAAGATGATGAGTTCAAGGACAGCCTAAGCTACATAGTGAAACACTGTCTCTAAAACAAACAAATAAGGTTCTTGCCAGAAGCTTGTGGTTCACAGCTATAATCCTAGCTACTCAGGGAGCTGAGATCTGAGGATTACAGTTCAACGCCAGCCTGGTCAGATAAATCTGACTCTTGTCTCCAATCAACTAGCAAAAAGCCAGAAGTGAAGGTACAGCTCACATGGTAGAGTTAGACTTGAACAAGAAAGCTAAATGAGAGCATGAGGCTCTGAGTTCAAATTCTAGCAAGCTCTCTTCACTGAGGCTTCTTATTTGTTTTTTTTTTTCAGTCATGGGGCTTGAACTCAGGCCTGGGCACTGTCCCTGAGCTTCTTTTGCTCAAGGCTAGCGCTCTACCACTTGAACCACACAGTCCCACTTCCAGCTTTTTCTGTTTATGTGGTACTGAGGACTCAAACGAGGGCTTCATGTATGCTAGGCGAGCACTCTACCACTAAGCCACCTTCCCAGAGAAGCTGAGGCTTCTCTAGTGAGAATCTCCCCACAGAGACTTTCTCGCCCCACTCACACCTTGCTTTATGCATCACATGAATGATTTAATAATTTGACAATTTGTTCCTTGTCTCCCTTGCAACTTCTTGAACACTATGACTTATTTGTACATTGTAATAAATGGCTCTTGGGGAAAAAGGCTGAGAAGGGGGACCAGCAGAAGACACAGAGCGAGGGGCACCTGAGAGTATGTCTAGCCAGGAACACTCTTTGGGACTGGATGGGACAGGAGCTCAGGAGAAAGGACAGAAAGCCAGAAAAAGCAGAAGACTGTGCTGGATGCTTCGACTAACGCCACCAATATGCCACTGTCCTCACCTCAAGGGATGCTGGACAGACAGGAACCAGGTGACAAGAACACAGTGTGATAATGCCATGGGAAAGGTCAAGGCAGTAGGTAAGCTGAGGAGGAAGGAGGAAATGGCACAGTCATAAATACAAGCCCAGAGAGGACAGAGATGGTGCGTAGATCCATTTCCTTCAAGGGCTGGACAGACGGCCATGAATCCTGGGGGTTTTAAACAAGAAAATTAGCAGGTGAGAGTGTCCTTCTGCCAGTTGGGCATGTTATAGAGAACACCTGGCCTGCACCAGGTGGTGGGAACATGCCATCCAGATTTACCCTCTTCATGAAGGACCATAATCTATGTCAAATGCCATGTACACTAGAAAGGGAGGTAGGTGGCAGACTGGGGCAGTAAAACCCAGGGCCCAAGGAGCCCCTTTCTTTCTGAGGGAAGCACGCTAGTAGGAGGGCTCAGCTTCTTAAACAGCTCAACAGCTGAGCCCCAGAAGGCTCTGAGAAGGACCAGCAGTGCCACCAAAGCAGCAGATGGCAGGGTACCTGGGGGAAAAAATACTGGTGGAGTGGCATCTTCAGGTGAGTGAGATCTGCCCGCCCACCAGAGTGGTCCCCAAAAGCCAGGGGGCCAGGGCTGGTGGTGACAGGGAAACAGGCGGCAGGTGGCTAGGGCCCCACAGAGCTGATTCTGAGCAGGAACTGGTGGCAGGGAGCTCACAGAGGACGTGGTGGGAGCCCCGAGGGGCTGCCCCTGCCACGCGCCCCCTGAGGACCTGGCCCAGGGCCAGGACCGTGTTCCCTCTCTGGGAGATGAGCACAGAGTCACGCACACAGCCCGCCCCTCCCACCCCCACCCCGGGGCGCCCGGGGGAAGGAAACACATGAGGGCGGCCAGGGTCCGAAAGGGCAGCGCAGGGGTGCATTCCGCGCCCCCGTCCCGCGCACACAGAGAATCCGCTACCCCAGGGCGGGGGCGGGGGGCGCAGGGCAGGGCTCCGCCAGGGCAGTCACTGGCACGTTCCGGGAACGGAAGCCAATCAGCCGAGACCAGATGGCACGTCCCGGGGTCCCCGTGCAGGGGTCTGCGTCTCCCGGTGCACTCGGGCTCCCCCAGCGTCTGGATCTCCGTGTCCCTAAGGTCCTAGCCACGACAGTCGCAGACTGGGACGCAAAGCTGCCACCCACCCAGAGGCACAAGTTACTGTGTCTTTGTCTTGACCCCGTGGACAGCGCCCCGGAGGATGCCCCGACCTGCCCCGACCTTCTGCGGCTCCGGGGGTTCCGGGGCGCGCCTCCCACTCCACGAGGGGTGTGCCCCCTGCGGGGCCGGGGAGCCCGGGCTCTCACCTCTCTGCCAGGAAGTGTCCGGATGACTTTCTCGAGGTGTAGCCTCGGGCCGGGGCTCCGGGCAGCAGGAGCGCAGTGCAGGCGGCCCAGAGGAACAGTCCGGCCCACATGACCAGCGGTGGTGGGTCCCCGGTCCCCCGCTGGGCTCGGGCGCCTGCACCGGGAGGGAGCCGCCGGCCCTCGCCCCTCCTCCTGGCGCGGAGGGGAGCAAACTAGCAGGCACCCGGAGCGGAGCGAGCCAGGGGGCTGAGGCCGCCGAGAGGAGGGGCCCGGGCCTCGGCAGGCAGACAGCTGGGGCGGGACTGGGGGTCCCCAGCACCCCCCGCCCCCCCACAGCGGAACACACAAAAGGCAGCACCGCAGGCCCGCCGGCTCCTCTCCCCGCAGGCCAGGAACCTGGGGCGGGGGCAAAGATCAGGGACCCCTGGGGGCGGGGCTTCACCCTCCAGCCCACACCCCCTGCACACTTTGGGAGTCGGCTTCCTGCGAAGAGCTGAGGGAGGCAGACTAACGCCCTGATTGGAAAGACATTTCGGGAACAAGGCCAGGGCTGAACGCTGCGCGCCCCGCAAGCCGAGCCACTGCCAGCCCCGTGGATGGAGCCTGGAGCCAGAGGCACCCACCCGGATATCACCAGGTGAGAATATCCCTGTCTACCATGGCTGAACGCATGGATGGGGGGGTCCCTCTATCTCAGGCCAGGGGGCACTAGCTGGCCTAGAACCTGCAGGCCACTTGGGCACCATGGGCAGTCTCCTGCTTCCCCTGAGATGAGGAAACAGCTGGGTACCTGGAGCAACTGGGCAGTGGAGCCACGGAGGCAGAACGGGAAGGCTCCCCATTGCCCCCTTTTATAAAGGGCTGCAGAAGGATTGAAGCAGGAGAGTGATGGATCCAGAATTTACAGTTATCCTGCTGAGAAAAAGCTAAGGGGCAGGGGGTCAATTTTACCTTAGATGGGGAACAAGAATCTTTTCCCTACCTATCCAGACCCAGTTAGTCAAGTTTGTGTGTAAACAATGCCCAGGAATAAATGCCTCATTACTTGCTGACAAGTCTCCAACATGGAAAGGCTCATCTTTCCCCACTCACACACCTGTGCTCCGTGTTCCTCCTTCCTTGCCCTAGAAGTTATCCAAATCTCACTTCACACAGGACATTTCCTTCACCTGGATGTCATGGTTCATGCCATTTATCAGCCTCCAACACACATGGGCTAATGCCCCCGCCTTCATCCAGTAGAATTCACTCTGGTTTGTTCCATAGCACCACCACCCCTTCCCGGCCCCCGATGGCAGGTGGACCCAGGAGATGCAGCTTGCACTTAAAATCCACACCCAGTGGCCCAGCCTGTAATCCTAGCTACTAAGGGGACTGAGCTATAATTATAGGATCACTGTTGGAAGCTAGCTCAAGCTGGGTGCTGGTGGCTCATACCTGTAATCCTAGCTACTCAGAAGGCTGAGATCTGAGGACCGTGGTTCAAAGCCAGCCTAGGCAGGAAAGTCTGAGACTCTCTCCAATTAACCACCAGAAAACTGGAAGTGGTGCTGTGGTAGAGCACTAGCCTTGAGCTGAAGGGCTCAGGGACAGTGCCCAGGCCGAGTTCAAGCCCCATGACCAAAAAAGAAAAAAACAAAAATCAGAAGCCAGCCCAGGCAATAGTCTGTGAGACACTTATGTCCAATTAGCCAGCAAAAAGCCAAAAAGGCTCCCAAAAAGGAGAAGGGGTAGGGGTGGGGTCCAAGGTTTTCAGCCCTCCTAAGGCACATTCTGGAGACAGACTAGATAGGAAATTCCTGATGGGAATTTTGCACTGCTCTTGGCATTTCCTTCACTTTCCCTGTTTCCCAAACTTCTTGGAACCCACCTGGCCATTAACAGTTGGCTCCTTTGATTCCATTTTTGCTTTTTTTCCTTGTCTTCTTGTTTGGCCTGGGATTTAGTTTGACTCTTGAGAATCTCTAGCTTAACCCTAATTCATCTTCAAGGACTAGTTTAGGGATATCCCTTACTGAAGTTGCTGTGTCTTCCTCTTGTCTCTGGCTTGTGGCTTCTTAGTGACAAAAGGACCCTCCACTGAGAGCAAAGGATCCAAGTTATTGTTGGCTGCAGGATGCTGGCCTCTGGCTTGAGATCCTTCCAAATGGCCCTGTGATGAGTCAGTGTTTCTATTCTCCCCAAGGTCCATTCATGCTGAGGCCTGGAGTGAGACTAGCTCATCAGCGCTTTCCTGTAGCACTGGCCAGCTGGCTGGAGCAAGGCTCCAAAGACCTTTTACCCCCTAGGAGGTGATTAATGCTTTTCAGAAGGGATGTGGGAGTGACAGAGGAATGTCAGCTTCTAAAGGGTTGCCAGAACTCAGCCCCCAGTCAATGTGCCCCAGATTACAGGAAACAACAACAAAACAAACACTGCAAGGACTCTACAGCTTTAAGTAACAATATAGTAGGCCTTAGTAGCCAGAGGGTTTTACCACTGCAGAGCCCCTGAATGGCTGGACTTTGCGGTCTACACCTATAATGCAGCACTTGGAAGGCTGAAGCTGGATCTTGAGCTGGAAGCCAACCTAGGCTAGTGAGATCCTGTCTCACTAGTTAAACAAAACACCATAATCATCACCCCTACCACATTCCTTTTGGTCTTGCTTGGCACCTTATAGTCAATACACTCTACTAGGATTACATTTTTTTTTTTTTTTTTTTTTTTGTCGGTCATGAGGCTTGAACTCTGGGCCTGGGTATTATCCTCAGCTCTTCAGCTCAAGGCTAGCGTCTACCACTTCTTGAACCACAGCACCACTTTCCGGTTTTCTGGTGGGTTACTGGAGATGTCTCATGGTCTTTCCTGCCCCGGCTGACTTTCAACCTCAATCCTCAGATCTCAACCTCCTGAGTAGCTAGGATTATAGGCTTGAGCCACCGATGCCTGGTTTAGGATTATATTTTTTAAAGAATCATAAGCTGGGAGATGTTGCCTGCCTGCCTGCCTCATTAAGGCTGGTCTGTGGGGGCCAACCTCTTTCAAATCCAAGCCCTGACTCTTAAGAATTCAAATCAGGGGCTGGGAAGGTGGCTCAGTGGTAGAGCGCTTGCCTTGCATGCACGAGGCCCTGGGTTCGATTCCTCAGCACCACATAAGCAGAAAAAAAAAAAAAAAAGCCAGAAGTGGTGCTATGGTTCAAGTGGTAGAGCACTAGCCTTGAGCTGAAGAGCTGAGGGACAGCACCCAGGCCTAGAGTTCAGGCCCCACGACCGGACCCAAAAAAAAAAAAAAAAAAAAAGAATTCAAATCAGTGTTGAGTTTCATATTTGAATGGTAGCTTTTCAATGTGTTGATTTTTTTTCTCTGAAGATCCTTATCTGACACCCTCAGAAATCCAAAAACAGTAAAGGAGAAAAGGGCAATAACTCACAAATGTCTCTGAGGAAGTAAACTTACTTAGACCCATCAAAAAAGAGCTGCTCCCAAAAGCTGAGACGATTGATTCCTTGAGCTTTCCTTTTCCTTTAAGCTATAGTCTCTCACAACCTAACTTAACATCATAATTTTCCTGACACCCTATCAAAGGCTGGTCTTAAAGGAGCCAGCAAATATGCCCAGGATCAACCCTGCTGGGACAAAGCAGCCTTTATTCCTAATGTGACCACCCTGCCCTGCTGACAGATGACATGCTTTGTTTGCTGGTCCAAATGGTGAGCCTCACAGAGGCCACTGGAGCCGGGCAGCGGTGGCTCACGCCTGTAATCCTAGCTACTCAGAAGGCTGAGAGCTGAGGATCACAGTTCAAAGCCAGTCCAGGCAGGAAAGTCCGTGAGAAAGTCTTAGCTCCAATAAACCAAAAGAAAACAGGAAGTGGTGCTGTGGCCCAAGCGGTAGAGTGCTCGCCTTGATCTGAAGAATACAAGTATAGCACCCAAGCCCCAGGACCAAAAAAAAAAAAAAAAAAAAAAGGCCACTTGACTTCACTTGAGCTTACCAAGGGAAATGAGATGCAAATGAATGTGACAAAAGGAAGTAGTGAGGTACGCATGGACTGCTTAGTGGTCCAGGAGCAATGCTGGCTGCAAATGGGGACAGAAAAGGCAGCTCACTAGGCCCCAGGACCAGTAGGTTACTAGCAGATGCTTTCAAAGAACCACTAGGAATATCACAAAAAATGAACTGGGCTGGAGGTGTGGCTCAGAGGTGTGGCCCCTTGAAGCAGAGGACACCTGCTTTGTGCATGTGAGCACGGAACCCAGGATGCTGGAGAACTAGGCAGAGAACAGAAAGGCAGAACAAATGGATCTTTCTTCTTAGATTCTACTTTATTTGGTAAAACTCAGAAACTACCAACCAATTCACAGCCCCCACCTTCTCTGTGAAGAAGGGAGTTCCCCGAGACAAAAGGGCTGTGGCTTGGGGATCATCCACCATCCCAGGTTCCCACTCAGGCAGCCCATGACCTGACAGGCATCCAGGCTGATGTTCTCAGAGGCGAGAGAAGAAAGCAAAAGGAAGCTCATTTCATGACAATGAAACCCTCCTGACACTTCCCTGTGCCTTCACCTCCCCACACCCACAACCTAAATAAAAAGAGGACAAAGCATGAGTGTGAGACACACACACACACACACACACACACACACACACACACACACACACACACACACACACACACACACACACACACACACACACACACACACACACACACACACACACACAGCTTCCTTTCAGCCCAAGGGCTGCAGAATCCCTCCCCAGAAGGAGGACAACTGGCACACCAATCAAGACTTGGTGGTCCAAGGTGATGGCTGGAATCATATAAGACTGGTAAAAATCCAGGGAGAAAATACCCCACCTTCAGCCCATTCCCAAGTCTCCAGTGAACTGGTTTTAGTTCTAAGAAAGCCCCATTTCCACAAAGGTGAGCTGTGGCTTTCAGGGCAGCGGGCTTAAGGAAAAGCCTCCCATGGCCAAGAAGACAACGGTGGGAGAGGAGAGGGAGGGTGGAGGGCAGAACAGCAGAGCCTTCAGGGAGAGCAGGAAAGGAGCTCCCTGCCCTGGGCTAATGGATCCGAGTGAGCTCTTCCACAACCTTGATGAGGTCGTCAGCTGTGGCCTCTCGCTTCATACCACTGCCATCATCATACTGCAATGACAGGAAGGGAGGCCATGAGGGCAAAGGGGGCACACGCCTTCGGTGGGATACAGAGATGCTCACTGGCCAGTACTACTAGAGAGAAAGGACTCACCAGAAACCCACTCTTGCCCCTTGGTACATATCCCTCCCCACGGAGCAATATCCCAACCTCCAGAACCACCCTACTTCCCACCTTTAGGTTTTACCAGAGATCTCTGAGATGTGCCTTTAGGGTAGAGTTCTGAGCACTATGCCTGGGACTTGGTACTGTGAGCCTAATGACACTGCCTTGCCTGTGCAGTAAGCACTGTGCAGGGCTGATGACCCCTCAGATCCAAGAAGAGGTACTGGGACCAGGCAGGCTCTGACCTTTGACTCCATCGGAGTGGCCCAGCCCCTCTGCTCACCTGTAGGTTTGCCACGACCTCTTGCATCTTGGGACGGCTAATATCCAAGAAACTCTCAATCAGGTCACCATCGATGAAGCCTGTAGCTGGCTCTGTCTTTCGCTCAGTGTGAAAGGATCTCCAGGTGGGCAGATGAGTTAAGGAAGGTGGCCTATCTGGAAACACCCTTACTCTCAATCATCCCCACCCTGAGCAGGACCCTGGTCTGTGGGGACTATCAAGATGGGAGGAGGAGGGCTGGGAAGGTGGCTCAGTGGTAGAGTGCTTGCCTTGCATGTCTGAGGCCCTGGGTTTGATTCCTCAGCACCACATAAGCAAAAAGAAAAAAGCCGGAAGTGGCATTGTGGCTCAAGTGGTAGAGCGCTAGCCTTGAGCTGAAGAGCTGAGGGACAGCGCCCAGGCCCAGAGTTCAGGCCCCACTACCGGACACCCCCCCCCACCAAAAAAAAAAAAAAAAGATGGGAGGAGGAAATGACAGCTTCCTGAAGCCACTATTACTTTTGTTATTTGGGGAATTAAAAAAATGTATTGACAACCCAATGGTTCTGAGCTAGGGTGATCTTTAAAATGTTTTTAAAATACAGGTCAAATTATCTATGTAAAGCTCAGATGGATAGAAACTTTTTTTTTTTTGGTTGCTTGTAGGTCTTGAACTCAAGAGCCTGGGTGCTGTCCCTGAGCTTTTTCATTCAAGGATAACATTCTACCACTTATAGCCATAGTACCACTCCCAGTTTTTTGGTGGTTAATTGGAGTCTCACCCGCCAGGGCTGGCTCTGAATTGTAATCCTCAGGTCTCAGTCTCATGAGTAACTAGGATTATAGGCACAAATCACTGGCACCCCACAGATATAAACTTTTTTTTTCCAGTTGGTCGTGAGGCTTGAATTCTGGGCCTGGACATTGACCCTGAGCTTTTCAGCTCAAGGTGAGGGCTCTACCACTTGAGCCACAGAGCCACTTCCCATTTTCTGTTTTTTTTTTGTTTGTTTTTTTTTGGGTCCGGTCATGGGGCCTGAACTCTGGGCCTGGGCGCTATCCCTCAGCTCTTCAGCTCAAGGCTATCGCTCTACCACTTGAGCCACAGTACCACTTCTGGCTTTTCTGCTTATGTGGTGCTGAGGAATCGAACCTAGGGCCTCAGACATGCAAGGCAAGTGCTCTACCACTGAGCCACCTTCCCAGCCCTTGAGTAGCTAATATTATAGGCATGAACCACCAGTGCCCAGCTATAAACATTTTTTAAAAAGGACTTTTAGGTGAACCTGAAGAGAATCAGTCATCTAAGTCTTGCCCAAAAGATTCCTGGGTGGACTTTCCAACAGGACTTGGGACTCTTGTGTCCCTGGACAGCTGACCCTTAAGCTTCTGGAGTTGTACCTTCTACACAGTGCTCTCCTCTGTTGTGCCCTTAGCATGACCCAAGAAGCTGATCTCCCTCCTATACTGTAACCTGAGTTCCTGTCCAACATGCACCCAAGAAGCCAGAGGCAGAGCCAGCTCAGAAGTGGAAGGTATCCCAGGACAGACCAGCTGCCTGTATGGTCTACCAGTTGGGTGCTAAGTATGTGAGCATTTATTCTCATCTCCCTCAACCATTGTGTATGTTTTAAAATCTTCCGAACAGAAAAATTAAAAAGGAAAAAAACAAACAAACCTGTTCTGTCCACAAATCTAATCAAGCATTTCTGAAGACGCTGTGCAGGTTTGGGGATGCTTCCCAGCAGGGAGGCTCTGGGCGGGAAGGATATAAGGAGTGTTCGATCTTGCCCACACTTTTGATGACTTTATTGAGTCGGTTCTGCATGTCCAACAGGAGGTTGTACCAACTCTCTGACAGTGAGGTCACCAGCCCTGAAGAAGGAAGGATGCAATGAGCTGCTGAGTGCAGAGTGCTCCAGAGCTGCAGCAAGTCTACCAGGTAAGCACCACAAGGAGACAAGCTTGCTGCAGCCTGTGGCAAACTCCTAGGTATCTATCTCTTCTCCTTCCCCAACCCTCCAAATGGTAGTCTCAGAAAGAAGGCCTGTGTAGGAGCATGCTCTGCAGGTGTATCCTTACCAATCATGCCATTGACTGTGCCAAAGAGCACTGAGCCCTGTGTAGGGGTAGAAGTCTCGCCCAGATTCTGCATAACCAGAGAGCCGTGGCAGAAGACGTTGACAAATTCGCCCAGATGGAAGAGCCCAACCTCTTGTAGGTGCTGCCGTTCCTCGTCAGTAGTAGCAGCACTGAAAGGTGGACACACAGCACAGATGTGAATAGCATGTGTGCTGGGCATCCTGGAGAGCCTGCCTATGGGCTTTTTGATTCTCATGAAAGAAATGCTACTAGTCAAACAGCAACTGAGCTCCAGTCCTACACACCACAGGTCTGCCTCACCACTGCTCCTGTGGTGGTCACTCACCTGTCCTTCTGACAGACAAACAAGTTGAAGGCATTTTCAGCCCCCAGGAAATTGTCATCATCCAAGATTTCCACTGCACTCATCCAGTTGGGATTAAAATCTCGGGCAATCTTAAAAAGAGACAAGGTGTGGTTAAAAAAACAAAAAACAAGTGAGCAGTTTGCATGAAATACAATTCTGGGACCTGTCTTTCTTTTATTAGAAACCAAGTCCTATTCTGTCATTCTGTTAAACACAGGGTGACATCTAGAGATTCCTCCCTCCCAAATCTGACCAATGTAGGCCATCTGGTTGCAATTTTCAGGACAAAATCTATTTGAGCTCAGGTTGAGGGTTCTTTAAAAAATACTTTACACAGGGCTGGGAAGGTGGCTCAGTGGTAGAGCACTTGCCTTGCATGCCCGAGGCCTGGGTTCGATTCCTCAGCACCACATAAGCAAAAAGAAAAAAGCCGGAAGAGGTGCTGTGGCTCAAGTGGTAGAGCGCTAGCCTTGAGCTGAAGAGCTGAGGGACAGCGCCCAGGCCCAGAGTTCAGGCCCCATGACCAGACCCAAAAAAAAAAAACAACTTTACACAGAATGTGACCCAAGGAAACATTTCTGCTCCCACTGGCCTTGATTATTCTTCCAATGAAATGCCTACAGGGTATTTAATCAGAAGTCTGTGTCCCCTACCTCTTCAAAGTTTCCCTCCATGGGCTTGTAGGCAAGCAGCAGCACTGAGCGCATGAGGTCACCTACAAGGATGAAGTCACCCTTGGTCTTCAGGTAGAGGGCCATGATGTTGTTGTAATGATTGCACTCGGTGCGGAGCTCCTTCTCTGTGGTCCACTCATACAGCCGTACCTGGAAGATGGGTTAAAGTCAGCAGAGGTCCCAGTCCTCCAAGAACGACTAGCCCACTCAATTCTCTACCAAAGCACTGTTACCCACAGGGTCTGATGGATGGGGCTATAAGTGGTCTATGTGGTACTGGGAGGGACATTCTTTTTCTCAGTATTATATACTGATGATATAAGAAAACAGTAAGCACTAAACTGAGAATACAAAGTTCTCCTTTATATAAAAAAGGAGTCCAGGGCTGGGAAGGTAGCTCAGTGGTAGAGTGCTTGCCTCACATGCATGAGGCCTTGGGTTTGATTCCTCAGCACCACATAAACAGAAAAAGCCAGAAGTGGCACTGTGGCTCAAGTGGTAGAGCACTAGCCTTGAGCTGAAGAGCTGAGGGACAGTGCCTAGGCCCAGAGTTTAAGACCCATGACGAACCAAAAAAAGGAGTCCAGCCTATTGTCAGTGGTTCATGCTTGTTATCCTAGCTACTCAGGAGGCTAAGATCTGAGGATCTGAGAATTGTAGTTGGAAGCCAGCCCTGGCTGACAAATCCCAAGAGACTATTATCTCCAATAAACTAGCACAATGCCAGAAGTAGAGATAGAGCTCAAGCACCAAATCACCAGCTTTGAGCAAAAAAGCTAAGGGAGAGCATAAGGCCAAAGAAATAATAATGCAGGTATAAAACGTGTATTAGTATTGTAAGTATAATACATTGCAAGAGTCTTTTTTTAACTTATATTTGGTAAAAGACCTACAGAAAAATCTCTAGAAAGAGAAGATCCATCTCCAATTCCCCGGTCAGAAAGGAACAGATGAACTCCTAACAAACTGCCTTTTCTCAACCTTTCCCAAAACATGCACATCCCTGGAACTTTTTTATATGAACCTAGCAAGTAAACAATGGGAAAGTAACAGAAACGTTGCTGGGGACTAAAGGAATCTAAAGAACTAGCTTCTGGGGGCTGGGAAGTTCAGAGTGGGCCCAGAGTTCAGGCCCACGACCGGACCCCCCCCCCCCCAAAAAAAAAAAAAAAAAAGAACTAGCTTCTGTGGACACCCCACTCCACTGCCCTCAAGAGGATAAAAGAAACACTATCCCCCTTTTACTGCAATTCTTCTTGAATCAACCATATCTCTAAAAGAGCAAAGAGGCCTTCTAACCAGTGGACAGGAGGAAGTATTCGGCACTGCCCACTGCTCAGGAAGACAGATACAATATGTCTAACTAGACAGGCTGTCCAGGCCCAGGTCATTCAGCCATGGCCACTGCATATCGAAACTTGTAGGCACAATGCAGTAAGCTAAGATTTCTCAAAGATATGTTCAAGAAACCCCAGCTCCACACATTATTCACCAAGAGGGACTAATAATAATGTTTATAATCCTAGCTACTCAGCTACTCAGGAGTCTGAGATCTGAGTTTTAAGCCAACCTGCACATGAAAGTTCATTAAGACCCGTATCTCTAATAAAATATCCAAAAAGCCAGAAGTGGAACTGTGGCTCAAGTGGTAGAGCATCAAACTTGGGCAAAGCAGCTCACGGGCAACACCCAGGCCCTGAGTTCAAGCCCCAGTACTGCCACCCCACCCTCCCCCCCACACACAAAAGGTCCACCACACCTCCATCAGCAGAGTTCCTTCTGAGCATCTGATCTTCAACCTTATCCCTTCTGTGCCTCTACTCCTCCAATGACTGGAGTAAAGAAACTACCTCAGCCATCTGCTCCTGCCAACACCATCTCCCTCTCTATACTCTGTCCCATTCACCATCACCATGGAGACAGTCAAGATCAAGCTCACTATCACTAAACGTCCAACTCTCATTCTTTCCCATAAAGACTCCAGATCTAAACATGTGGCTACAAAACACCTGAAACGTGGCTACTCCAGGTTGAGAAGTACTATGAGTATAAAAATCACAGATTTTAATCTTAACAAGAAAAAAGTCTCATTAATAGTGTTTAAACTGATTGCACGGCTGGGTGCTGTTGGCTCACAATCTGCAATCCTAGCTGCTCAGGAGGTTGGGATCTGAGGATTATGGTTCAAAGCCAGACCAGGTAAGAAAGTCCATGAAATTTTTATCTCCAGTTAACCACCAGAAAAGGTGCTATAGCTCAAAGTGGCAGAGTATCATCCTTGAGCAAAAGAACTCAGGAACAGCACCCAGGCCCTGAGTTCAAGCCACATGACTGAAAAAAAGTTTTAAAATTTCATGTTGAAATAATGTTTTAAATATCTCATGTTACGGGCTGGGAAGGTGGCTCAGTGGTAGAGCGCTTGCCTTGCATGCCTGAGGCCCTGGATTCAATTCCTCAGCACCACATAAGCAAAAAGAAAAAAAGCCGGAAGTGGCGCTGTGGCTCAAGTGGTAGAGCGCTAGCCCTGAGCTGAAGAGCTGAGGGACAACGCCCAGGCTCAGAGTTTAGGCCTCACGACTGGACCCCCGCCCCCGCAAAATAAATAAATAAGTAAGTATCTCATGTTAAAATGCATTATTAGGCTGGGAATGTGGGTTAGTTGGTAGAGTGCTTGCCTAGCATGCATGGAGCCCTGGGTTTGATTCCTCAGTACCACATAAGCAGAAAAGGCTGGAAGTGGCACTGTAGCTCAAGTGGTAGAGCGCTAGCCTTGAGCTAAAGAAGCTCAGGGACAGTGCTCAGACCCTGAGTTCAACCAGGACACACACACACACACACACACACACACACACACACACACACACACACACACACACACACACACACACACACACACACACACACACACACACACACACACACACACACACACCAATTTTATTCGTTTGGATTTGGGTGGTACTAAGATTTTAACTTGGGGCCTTGCACTTACCAGACAGGAGCCACACCTGAACTGGTTATTTTTGACATAGGGGCTCCTATTCTGCATAGGTGAATGCCTGGCCCACAATTCACCTGGAAGGCAGGGATGCACTAGCACCTCAGGTTGAGAGGGAGTCTCTTGGACTTTTGTCTGGTTGGCCTATAACTTTATCTTACCTCCTTACATAGCTGGGATATGTGTACACTAAAAACACCCAAAGAAAAGTTGAGAAGGGGATTTGAAGACTTTTCTGCATCAACTGGCCTCAAACTTCAAACCTCCCTGGTAGTCTGGATTATAGATGAGCCACTAGTCAGGTCCACCTGCTTTTTAACATTAATGGGTGGCTACTGGGGGGGGGGGGGGGGGGGGGGGGGGAGTCAAACTATTATATTTAAGTATATATAGTCAAACTGGGGATTCAGTCAAGGGTAGAGTGCTTCCCTAGAATAGAATATGCAAGGTTCTGGGCTTGATTCCCAACACTGAACACACACAGCTCCAGGAAACAAGAGAAATGCTCTGCAGACAGTGGTGTGCCACCTGAAGTACAATCCCACAAGGTGTGGCCTCACCGTGCTGTTGATGCTGGCAAGGAGCTTCCCGTTAAACTCCACCATAGAATACACAGCACCTTTCACTTCCTTTTCAGCCACAGTCTGTAGTTTTCCTAGGGGAAGAGGAAGAGGGAAGAGATATTTTTCAGTTTTTTTCTATGAGCCCACATTTTATCTAGTCAAGAGTCCCCTGGTTGCCCTTATGGCTTTAATTCATGCCTCTGGAACTCTCATTTGAAAATCAAGAAATACAGTCACTATACACTGAGGTGAAACACCACTTAGGGCTGGGGAATGAATGTCCAGCCAATGAGCTATTCAAGGCCCAAGAAATCATTTGGTACATGACAGGACAGATACGCATGTTTGTTTTTTACGCAGTCATGGGGCTTGAACTCAGGGCCTAGGGGCTGTCCTTTTGTACTTTTTTTTTCTTTGTGTTTATTTTCCATCCTCCCCCCCTCCTTTTGTACTTTTGCTCAAGGTTAGCACTGTACCACTTTGAGGCACAGCTCCATGTCCAGTTTTTGAGTGGTTAATTAGAAGCAAGAGTCTCACAGGGACTTTTCAACCCAGGCTGGCTTTGAACTGTGATCCTTTTATCTCAGCCTCCTAAGTAGCTAGGCGTGAGCTACTAGTGCCTGGTGCCATACATGTTTTGGTTTTTTGTTTTTTGCCAGTCCTGGGGCTTGAATTCAGGGCCTGGGCACTGTCCCTGAGCTTCTTTTGCTCAAGGCTAGCGCTCTACCATTTGAGCCACAGTACCACTTCTGGCTTTTTCTGTGTATGTTATACTAAAGAATCGAACCCAGGGCTTCATGCATGGTAGGCAAGCATTCTACCACTTGCCACATTCCCAGCCTCAACCACACATATTTTTTTATACTTCTTGCCAGGTGCCTGTAGTGGATACCTATACTAATTTTGTGTGTGTGCCAGTCTTGGGGCTTTAACTTAGGGCCTGGGCACTGTTTCTGAGCTTCTTTTGTACAAAGCTAGCATTCTACCACCTGAGCCACAGTTCTACTCCTAGACTTTTTGGTAGTTAGCTTGGTGGAGATAAGAGTCTCATAGACTTCCCTACCAGGGCTGGCTTTAAACCACAATCCTCAGATCTCAGCCTCCTAAGTAGCTAGTATTATAGGTGTGAGCCACCAGAGCCTGACTGGTACTAATTTTTTATGGTCCTTGGGAGTTATAAATATCCAAATGGCCCTTGGCAGTAAAAGGTTCCTCATCCCTGATACTAAAGCACGAACCACAAACTATAAGACAATGTGAGGTGATTCCAGGAGGTGGCAAGACCTGTCTTTCCCCTGTCAGATTCAGATCTATTCTTTAAGGAGGACACCAAATCCCTTCTAAGACCTCTGATATGAGACCTGTGGATGACAACTAGTCTTTAGATCCACATCTTTTCTTGGGTGAGAAGAAAAAGAGTTCTAAGTGCTAAAGCTGTAAAAAGCCCAATGCCTGAGCAGTCCAGTAGAAACAAATGGAGAACTCATTTTGTTTTGGAGTACTGGGTTTGTTTTTTTGGTGGGTCATGGGGCTTGAACTCTGGGCCTGGGTGCTGTCCCTCAGCTCTTCAGCTCAAGGCTAGCAGTCTACCACTTGAGCCACAGCACCAGTTCCGGTTTTCTGGTGGTTTATTGGAGATAAGAGTCTCACAGACTTTCCTGCCCCAGTCAGCTTTGAACTGTGATTCTCAGATCTCAGCCTCCTAAGTAACTAGGACTACAGGTGTGAGCCACCTGCGCCCAGCAGGAATACCAGACTTTAACTCAGGGTCTCAAGCTTGCAGATGTTCTACCACTTGAGCCATACCCCCAACTCCTTTTTGCTTATTTTTTAGGTATAGTCATTAATATTTTACATGAGGACAGCACTGCACTATGATCTTTCTACCTCTGCCTCCCACACAGCTGGAATGACAGGCATATAACACAGTTGGCTGGACTGCTGAGATGGCGGGGGGGGGGGGGGGGGGGTCCGTCTCAATTTTGGAGGTCCTCAAACCACAATCCTCTTCATCTGTGTCTCTCAATGGAGTGGTTTGCAGGAATATGCCCCAAATATAAATCACAACCATATTCTGACTACTATATTCTTTCACCCATTGTTCAACACTCTTTTCTTCTGTCTTTCAAAGAGAAAACAAAACAGCAACAACAACAAAAAAAACCTGCTCACCTACTCCAAAACTCAACTAACAGATTAAAGGGAAGTACAGAATATCTTTTTTTTTTTTTTTGGTGGGGGGGGGGGGGGGGGGGGTTCCGGTCATGGGGCCTGAACTCTGGGCCTGGGTGCTGTCCCTCAGCTCTTCAGCTCAAGGCTAGCGCTCTACTTGAGCCACAACGCCACTTCCAGCTTTTTTCTTTTTGTTTATGTGGTGCTGAAGAATCGAACCCAGGGCCTCATGCATGCAAGGCAAGCACTCTACCACTGAGCCACCTTCCCAGCCCCAGAATATCTCTTTACAGCAATGAATTCAAGTCCTTCTATGCGGAATTAAGGCTATGCCTTCCCCCTTCTCCCTAGTGCGTTGCCTTTTCATCACTGTGTGTCCCTCAGAAGTGAAGACTACTGACTTACCATCCGAATACTGGAAGACCACAATGCGACCCTGCTTTGGCTCTGCCTCTTCAGGATACACCATAGCTGTACCCACAATGAAGTATGTATTGGGGTCTTTGCCCAACTTGCAGGAGACCAGGCTGAGAGCATATTCGTTCTGTAGAAACTGGTGTGCATGAAGCACTAGAAGGGGAGAAAACAACTAGTTACTTATGCCTTGCTCCTGTATCCACCCCACCTTCAGCCCACACATCCCATGCTGTGGCGAGGCCGTGAAAGGATAAAAGCTGTCCACTTCCCCTGCCTCTTCTGACTGACCATCCACCCATCAGCCTATGCAAGGAAGAGAGTACACAACACTCCAGGCTCCCTGCAATTCACAGGTGTCCCCCCACCCTTCTCTGTCAAGCTCTAGAACATTCCAGAGCTCAGAACAGCCCCACTGAAAAAGGACAGAAAGACCTTGAGCACCTTCAAAGGTATGCTGGTCAATGATGAGGAGGTTGTGCACCTCCACCTCTTCTCCAAAGGAGGTCTCATGAGGAGCGGTGCTGCTGGAGAACAGCTTGCTGGAACTGACACTACTGGACAGAGCCTGCAGACAGACAAGACAGTAAGTACATCACTCTAACCAAAGCCGAACAGGTGCTGGTATGAGGAGAGTTTGGCCAGAAGGCTGGTGGCTGGCAGAGCAACAGAGCCTGAAAAACAGAGTGTCTCAGAGAAGACACTAGAACCAAAGTAAGGAGCCAGGTTCCAAGTGCATTGACATGCTGGTCCAGTCTAATCCTCATCAAAGATAATGCAAACAGTGATGCTTTCAGTCAAGCAAGGCTAAAGAGAAACTCAAGCAATGTAATCCAGTGATGGACTCTACCATCAACATAAAGACCTTTTTTTTTTTTTTTGCCCTGGATTCAGGGAGAAGCTTCTATATCAGATGAATTAGGAACAAGAAATACATAAGTTAGAAGCAAGAAAATAAACAGCTCATGTCTCCACTGAGCTTAAACTATCATATTAGAATCTCAAGTTACAGACAAAAAAACTCAAAAGCTAGGCTTGCCCAACTAAGGTCACAGCACTAGGAATAAACCTCAAAATCAGCTGTCAGACTCTAATCCCATGTTCCTGCCTATTATATGCACAGTGACCAATTACACATGTCCTATAGCATACTCAAACTGATCATGAGAGAAAAGGAATTGGTGACCTCACAAGGTCACCAAGTGGCAATTGCTTCCTATAAATAAAGCTTTACTGGAATCCAGCTATACCCACCTATTGTCTCTGGGGCAAAGATGGGTAGTCAGAACTAAGTCCAAATGGCTGCAAAGTAGGGACTCTTTCCTATCTAAGAAATCTCACCAGCCCCTAATGCCACTATTCTTTGTCCACTGTCCTCACCTGGGTACTGGCGCTGGGCCTCAGAGCAGTTGTGCCTCCACTTGTGTCTTGGACTTCAATGCGGCTGGAGAGGACCCCGAAGCACTGGGACACCTCCTGATAACAGATCTTCCTGCAGAACAAGTTTGGGCCGACAGCATTGCTCACAATAAGTCACAGGCACCCTCTACCAGCTGCCCCTGGGCTCTCTGGCCTGGCACTCACCTCGGAGACTCATACAGGGGAACTGTTCGAATGTGCAGCTTCTGAATCTCATCAATGGTGCCAATGGTGAGGGTGCTATTGTTGGCCAGTGCCAGGCTGGAAAAAAGGTCTCAGCTTAGAGTGAGTTGACTGAGGAAAGGACTAGATTCTCAGAGGCACTCCTCAGGGGAGAAGAAACCCAACAGGCAGAATTACCACCTTTTACTCCAGGGCAGGGTCTTCACACTGACTGCTAAAAATAATTTAGGGAGACCTATTTGAGATACATAGCTCTTCCCCCCACAAAATATTCTTATGGTCTGGCTAGGCCTAGGCTGAGGTAGGTGTGTGTGTGTGTGTGTGTGTGTGTGTGTACATATGCGTGTGTGTGTGTACATATGCGTGTGTGTGTGTGTGTGTGTACATATGCGTGTGTGTGTGTACATATGCGTGTGTGTGTGTGTGTGTGTGTGTGTACATATGCATATGTCCTAAGACTTGAACTCAGGATCTGGGCTCTGTTCCTGAGTTTTTTTGCTTAAGGCTAGTACTCTACCTCTTATGTCAACTGCCCCACTTTCCTTTGTTGGTTAACTGGAGACATGAATGTAGTGGACGTTCCTGCCTGGGCAGCTTTGAACTGATGCTCATATCTCAGCCTCCTTATTAGCTAAGATTACAGTTGTGAGCCACTGCTTACGCTGAAATTTTTAACAGCTTCACAAACTCATGTGCAATGACATTGAAAATCAAAGGACTGGTGCTCTAAGCAGGACAGTGATTCTTGTTCCAGGTGCTTCAGAGTCAGCGAATCATTGGCTGGGCACTGGCCCCACGCCCCTGTAGTGCTGGAGCTGCTGGCTGGAGCCACATTTTGAGAACCTCATTTGAGAACCTCATTTCAGGGGAGTAATAACAACTAAGTCTGGGATTCTAAAGCTCAACTAATAATCCAAATCAGCTGAAGAGTTTTTAGAAATATGCATTTTACAGTCTAACCTCAGAGCAACAGAATTGGAATCTGAGGACTCAAAAAAAAAACAAAAAACTCTGTTGGTCGACAATCTGTTGATGCTACTGAGCTATACCTCCTACCCCAGATACTTTTTTTTTTTTTTTTTAAACAGCTTCCAATATTCCTAATAGGCTGTCAGGTTTGAGAGTCTCTGTCCTACATTCTCATTGCTGCTAATTACTGATTTTGACACTGGGATAAGCAGGGGGAAGGTTTGAAAACCATGATAGCCTCCATCAGTGACTCTTGCTGAAAATGAAAGAAAATGAGCCAGGTACCAGTGGCTCATGCCTATAATCCTAGCTACTCAGGAGGCTGAGAACTGAGGATCACTGTTCACAGCCAGCTTGGGCAAGACTCTTATCTCCAATTAACCACCAGAAAACCAGAAGTGGTTCTGTGGCTCCAAGTAGTAGAGCACTAGCCTTGAGTGAAAAAGTTCAGAGACAGTATCCAGGCCCTGAGTTCAAGCCTCACGACTGTCAAAAAAAGAAAAGAAAAAAAGAAAAGGAGGCTCACCTGTCAGGATAGCCATCTGAGTTGAGAGGACACATGTAGTTCACCTCCTTGAGGTTGACATTGGAGAAGACCAACTTGTGGTTGCTGCTATAGATGACAGTGGGGCGGTCAGAGCAAGCAAACACGTTGGTGGTAGAGAGAGAACGGAAAGTCCTCAATACTGTGGGCTGCGTGCCCAAGGTCACCTTCTTACGATCACTCAACAAGCCTACACAAAGAATGGTGTCAGGAGAAAGAAGGAAAAAAAAAAACCAGACCAACAGCTGGGTTATGAAGCAGCATACTGAGGCTGAGAACTCAGCTCAACTCAATACTATTTCAAAGAGTACTGCTTCAAATGCTTTCCTCACCTGTCTCAATATTGAGCCCAAAGTAGAATAGGGCACCATCTCCCAAGGCACAAAGTAAGTAGTGGCTACTCTCAAAAGTGGTCATAAGGATGGAACGAGGAATGATCTCTGTGGGCAAGAGAGACATTAAGTTTGTGTTCTGTGTTCAGACTCTGATCCTACCCCAGATGCCATATGATACATACCTCCACCCAGCATCTCCTTGTGCAGCAGTTCAAAAGATGGCAGCTTTAAGATACGGGCTGAGATGTCTGTCCAGAGGCCAATGGCACAAAGTGGGGATAAACCATTGCTATCTCCTAATGGAGTGATGTCTAGGCAGGCCACTTCATGTTCCATCTCTGTGTGGCTGAATTAGGAGGAAGAATATGGCAGAGGAAGAAGTCCAATCAAAATCCAATCCAATCCAATCAAAAAAGTCCCAGAGCAGGAAAGGACAACGAGTAGGCAGATAAGCACACACACCTGATCTGCCGTAGCTCCTGGGGATGGATCTGCAGGTAGTAGAGGGCTCTTCCTACAGCAACCACCACCTGACTGCTGTTGCAGGAGGCTACGCTAATGTTCTTGCCCTGGGGTTCCTTCCACTCACTGACCAGAGCTTTGGGCTCTTGAGAGACCAGCCTCACAGATGCTGATGTGATCTAGAGGAAGAGCAGATATTACCAAGCACCTCAAGAATCTATCTAGAAAGGGAAAGGTGCCCTCCTGGAGCCCTAATAAGCCACGTAAGTCCTCTTCTGCCAATACAGTCAGCACCCAGCAGCTATAGGCAACTGGCTCCAGGATCCTCAAAGACCAAAATCCATGGATGCTCAAGCCCTCATATAAAACAGTATATATTTATATATATAACCTACCCGTATAATATAAGTCTTCTCTTTACTACTTATAGTACCTAAAACAATGTAAATGTTATATAGGTATTTTTATACTATTAACAGAAAAGAATGACAAGAAAAAGAGCTGTACATGTACAAAGCACAGACATGATTTTTCCCCCAAAATATCTTCAATCAAACTTGAATTCATGAATGAGAAATTCATGTATATAAGGAGTCAACTACATACTTTTACCATGATTGTTAAAATAAGTATCATTTTTAACTCATGAAGATTACTGAAGCTTACTGCTTCCATACCTTTGGGAGTGGAGAAAGACTGTACAGAACTCCTATTTCCTTCTAATTGAGGCTGAGTGGGGCAATTCAAACTGTATCTTATGGAACCTATCAATAAGAGTATTAAGACCACCAATCCACCATGTTTTCTGAACCCTAAAAATACATCTCTTAAATAGATCTATGTTCTTTCCTATAAGCCATTAAGTACTTACTAAAAGTGGCAAAACGGTGATGTTTTATTTTGGTGCTGAGGTTGGAACCTTAGGGACTCATGCATGCTAAGCACACATAACCACTGAGTTACATCCGTACTTCCTGAAATATGTGCTAAAAGTTTATCACTAAAATAAAACAAAAAATTAGTTCATATCACTGCTACTTTTTCACCTTACTCATCAGTACTGAGTTATGAAAGCTTTTTAATTACAGTGAGGTGACCTGGTGCCGCTGCTCAGAACAATGTTCAGATAACACTGACAAAGCAAGAACTCAGCATCTGGACTCATCCCACAAACAGGACTTATCCTCTGGCTTTTTACCAATCTACCACTGTCAGGTGGTGGCTAAGAGATGGCCAGTGGATAAAAAAGATAGAAAAGCCCATTAATCCTGGTGCCTGGCCCACCACTGGGAAGACTTTGGCTCTGGCCTCAGAGCAAAGAATAGCAGAGGAGGAAAGGAATGCAGAAAAATTGCAGGGCATCAGGTACTCCAACTTAGAAAGATCTATGGAGTAAAGAGGAGAGGACACATAGAAATCAAACTCTGTGGATCATAAAAGCCAAAGACTGCTCACATACCACAGAAAGATATCAAGTAAGGATTGTCACAGAGTAAGAGCTCTGATTATAGCTAATAGGTACAAAGTGCTGTCAATACTCACAGCCTTATGACTCATTTTTTGTGCTCTTTAGTACTTTCAAATTTTTACAAATGGACATATATCAATGTTATACTGAGGAGGAAAACTTCAGAAGATTATAATTAGTGTGAAAATAAGACCGAAGACTGTTGGCTCATGCCTATAATTCTTAACTACTCAGGAGGCTGAGATCTAGGATCACCATTCAAAGCTAGCCCAGGCAGGAAAGGCTGTAAGACTCTTATCTCCAATTAACCACCAGAACAGGAAGTGGTGCCTTGGCTCCAAGTGGTAGAATGCTAGCCTTGAGCAAAAGAGCCCAGGGACAGTATCCAGTCCCTGAGTTTAAACCCCACAACTGACCAATAAGGAGAAAAAAAAGAAAATAAGATCCAAATTTTATATATATAATACCAGGTGTTGGTGACTCATGCCTGCAATTATAGCTACTCAGGAGGCTGAGATCTAAGGATTGTAGTTCAAAGCCAGCCTGGGCAGGAAAAAATCCGTGAAACTCTTATCTCCAATTAACTACCAGAAAACTGGAAGTAGCACTGTGGTAGTGTGTTGGCCTTGGGCTGAAGAGGTGAGGGAGAGCACCCAGGCCCAGAGTTCAAACTCCATGACTGACCAAAAACTAAACAAATAAATTTTTTAAAACATATATATGTAATATATGTAATTTATATTATGTGATACAGTATATATTTACATATAACAGTCCTACTTATAAAAGAAAATGTGAATAAATATATTTGTATATTTATAGACAAAAAGTAAAGTTAAAGGATCAACTGCAAAGTTATGAGTTGTTACCTATAAGAGGGTATCAGGTAATTTAATTTGTTTCCCTGGAGTGGAAGCCTGTCTCCAGTGGTACACCACATGCCTAGCAAGCACAAAGCCCTGAGCTCAAACCTCAGTTATGGCCTCTATGAATGAATTTTTTTTCACCCTAGAATTTCTAATCTCAGTGGCATAAAAACTGACTGGTTTAAAAATCCAATAGCACTGTCTACTACATTCTAGGTCAAATTCAAGTAAATGGTCAAGTGTGCCTGGTTCTCATCCATTACCTGTATAAGTTGCTGATGAGCCACATTTCCACAGAAGAAAGTCTGCTGATCATCAACAAAACCCATCAGTTCAGTTTCCTCCACCTCCTCTCCATTTAGCATGAGGACTCTGAAGCAAGAGGAAGGCCTAAGTTAGCCTGGGGCCAGTTTCTCTACCCCTTCTCCTTCACCCCACACTTACAGCTGACACCTAATCCATTTTTACCTGGTCTGGCCCACAAAAGAGAGCACCAAAGTGTCATCCGTCTCACGGCTGGGGTCAGATCGCAGTGGCCATAAGCCTGGAACAAGGGACATTGATGAAGAAGAGGCATCTGAGAAACTAACACTAAGCATGTGCAGCCCAGGCCATTGAAAAACAGGAACTTTGGAGTTCAAGTCCTGAGCTAAATCCCTCCCTATCCCTTCCTGGCTTTAAAACTCTGAAGAAGCTAGAGATTTTAAGATGCTTTAAACCTAATATTCTACACTGTTATTTTGATTTCAATATACTTCCATGACTCAAACGCTAATTCTACTGGATGGGAGATGTAGCAGAGAACTTAACTAGAATATGGAAGGCTCTGGGTTCAATCTTATTTTTAAAAAGTACACAGGGGGGGCTGGGAAATTGGCTCAGTGGTGGAGCGCTTGCCTTGCATGCCTGAGGCCCTGGGTTCGATTCCTCAGCACCACATAAGCAAAAAGAAAAAAGCGGGAAGTGGTGCTGTGGCTCAAGAGCACTAGTCTTAAGCTGAAGAGCTGAGAGATAGCGCCCAGGTCTAGAGTTCAGGCCCCACGACCAGACCCCCCCCCAAAAAAAAGTACACGGGGGGGGGGGGGGGGGGGTTGGGAAGGTGGCTCAGTGGTAGAGCGCTTGCCTTGCATGCCTGAGACCCTGGGTTCGATTCCTCAGCACCACATAAGCAAAAAAGAAAAAGCCGGAAGTGGCGCTGTGGCTCAAGTGGTAGAGCACTAGCCTTGAGCTGAAGAGCTGAGGGACAGCGCCCAGGCCCAGAGTTCAGGCCCCATGACCGGACCCAAAATAAATAAATAAATAGTACGCAGAGAAGGAAGGTTAGCATTGTCCAAAGAGCAATGAACTCATTACCTAAAACTCATTATGAGACAGTAACAACTCTATATAATCACCCTTACAATAACACTTTAAAAATTAAAAAGGCTGGGAAAGTGGCTTAATGGTAGAGTGCTTGCTTAGCGTGCATGAAACCCTGGGTTCAATTCCTCAGCACCACATAAACAGAAAAAGCCAGAAGTGGCCCTGTGGCTCAAGTGGTAGAGTTCTAGTGTTGGCCAAAAAGAAGCTCATGGACAGGGCCCAGGCCCAGAGTTCGGGCTCATGACCGACCAAAAAAAAAAAGGCCAGAGGTCGGTAGCTCATGTTGTAATCCTAGCTACTCAGGAGGCTGAGATCTGAGGATTGTAGTACAAAGCCAGCCCAGGAAAGAAAATCCACGAGACTCTGATCTCTACTTAACTAACAAAAATCTGAAAATGGAGCTTTGCTCAAGTGGTAGAGCACTTGTCTTGAGAACAATAGCTCAGGGACAGTGCTCAGGCCCTGAATTCAAGCCCTAGGAATGACACACACACACACACACACACACACACACACACACACACACACACACACACACACACACACACACACACACACACACACACACACACACACACACACACACACTACACACACACACTACACATGAGGCAAGTACCAGCAGCTCACATATGTAATCCTAGCTACTCAGGAGGCTGCAATCTAAGGATCGCAGTTTTAAGTTAACCCAAACAGAAAAGTCCATGAGACTCTTATCTCCACTTAACCACTAAAAAGCCAGATGTGGAGCTGTGGCTCAAATGATAGTGCTAAATCTGGAGCAAAAAAGCTCAGGGGCTGTGCTTAAGCACTAATATCAAGCCCTAGGATAGGTACCCCACCCCCCACAAAACACACACACACACACACACACACAAACAGTACACACACACAAACAGTACACACAGAAATCTTAAGCCCCAACACTTCTACCTCCAATCCATCATCTAAATAATTAGTAAGCCCCAACACTTATACCTCTAACCTATCATTTAAATAAATATTAAGTATTTTTTTCCACCATTTTGGGTTTTGTTTTTGGGGAGTAATTTAAGGAACTAAATATTGTATTACAAGCAAATAGCTAACAAACAGTCTATTATAATGACTGTTCTACACCTTACTTTTTCACTCAACAACTCATGTTGGACCCCTTATCAGAATATGACATTTCCTTGTCTGTACCTGCACAGTACAATTATGCAGACTCATTAGGAAGCATCCTCCATCAATTTTTTACTATTTTTCTATACACCCAATACTGGCAGGGATAAACTTGTACTTGTATCTCTATGCATATGAAGGTCAAAGGTGGAATAGACACCATGTAAGGCTGCTGGCCTTACATGGAAACCAACATTTGATGTTGCCAAATTCCCTTCAACAAAGAGAGGGTACTTGTTAGCTTACAAACAAGTGACCTCAACTTTGGGATCTGGATCAGCTAGTGAAGAATGGTATTTTTGCCAGTAAAGAATGGTATTACTGGGCTGGGAAGGTAGCTCAGTGGTAGAGCGCTTGCCTTACATGCATGAGGCCCTAGGTTCGATTCCTCAGCACCACATAAGCAAAAAGAAAAAAGCCAGAAGTGGCACTATGGCTTAAGTGGTAGAGAGCCAGCCTTGAGCTGAAGAGCTGAGGGATAGCACCCAGGCCCAGAGTTCAGGCCCCATGACCGGACCCCACCCCCCCCCCCCCAAAAAAAAAAGAATGGTATTACTAGCTGGGCACTGGTGGCTCACACCTATAATCCTAGCTACTCAGGAAACAGATCTGAGGATCTCCATTCAAAGGCTGCCCAGGCAGAAAAAGTCCATAAGATGCTTATCTCCAATTAACCACCAGAGTTCAAGCCCCATAACCAAAAAAAAAAAAAAAGTATTATTGCCAGCTGAGGATCATAGTTTGAAGCCAGCCCAAGCAAGAAAGTCCTCAAGATTCTTATCTCCAACTAAATACCTAAAAATCAGAACTGGAGCTGTGGCTCAAAGTGGTAGAGCACTAGACTTGAGCAGTAGAGCTCAGTCACGTCCAGGCCCTAAGTTCAAGCCCCATGACTGACACTCCTCCCCCCCTCCCCCCAAAAAAGGAATAGTATTATTATTTTTATTTTTTTTTTTGCCAGTCCTGATGCTTGAACTCAGGGCCTGGGCACTGTCCCTCACCTCTATAATTCAAAGCTAGCGCTATACCACTTGAGCCACAGGACTACTTCTGGCTCTTTCTGTTTATGTGGTACTGAGGAATAAAACCCAGGGCTTCATGTGTGTTATGCAAGCACTCTACCACTAAGCCACATTCTCAGTCCCAGTAATTTTTTTTTTTTTGGGGTCCGGTCTACTCAGGAGGCTGAGATCTGAGGATTGTGGTTTGAAGCCAGCCCAGGCAGAAAAGCCTGACACTTTTCAATAAACTACTCAGAAAAAAACAAGTGGAGGTGTGGCTCAAGTGGTAGAGCACCTGGCCAGGCCCAAGGTTCAAGTCCCAGGACTGGTCAAAAACAAGGGTGCTTGGTATACCCATTTAAAAGTTCTGGGCTTTTGTCTGTAAGATGAATTGCAACTAGTTTATTCAGTCCATCATGTCTTCTGAATTAGCTAACAGTGTTCCCTTATATAAACATTAAGCTTCTCCCACAATACTCAGGTGTTTGGGGGGTTGGGTTTTTTTGGTCGGCTGGGGGCCTAGGCACTGTCCCTCAGCTCTTCAGCCCAAGGTGAGCACTCTACCACTTGAACCACAGCGCCACTTCCAGTTTTCTGGTTGTTAATTGGAGATAAGTTTCAGTCTTTCCTGCCTCGGCTACCTTTGAATCGCAATCCTCAGATTTCAGTCTCCTGAGTAGTTAGGATTACAGGTGTGAGCCACCTTGCTCAGCTTCCAATATTCAGGTTTTATCAACAGTATTTTTTATGTTTTCTTTTGTACTATTTTAAAATATGCTTAAGTTTCTACATATAACCTATCATTATGGGTTATCCTGTTCTTCATTTATCTGTTTTCTACTAGCTCCTATCAACATGCCTTCACAACATGTAACAAAGTCAAAGGCCAAAGTCACAAAAGTGAAATCTGCATCTTTTGTCTACCAAAAGGCTACCTTTGATGCCTGGTAAGTCAATGCTGGCATGCTCATGGATTCCAATTCCATTCCGGATGATCCTCAAGGAACCTTCCTTGAAGGCCCCAGAGCAAGTGACCAGCTGCAAGTAGAAAAAAGGTTTCTCAATACCCTGTTCAGGAAATTTAGGCAGCCCTAATTCCCCGGACCCTCACTGGAACTGAATTTGAGGATGCAGACCCAGCAGAGGTTGATTTCCAAAGGCCTTTGGCTTTACCAAGCAGATAGGATGTTCTAGTCAAGAAACAAAATCTCCTATCAGTGTTCCTAGTAAACTTACTTAGATACTGGAACCTCATTTACTAGAAAAAACACAGGCTCTGGCTATTTATTAGATTACTATGGGCAAATGACTCTTAGTTCCCCGTTAGATAGCCAAGAATCATTCTAACAGTACTTATGGGATTACAGATTGTGTGACTGTGATTGTGTGCATGTGTGTGTGTCACAGTTCTCCTATATCACTAGGATTGGGGAACAAGGGTCTTAAAAGTACATTCAGTGTGTATTCCCCACTCTAGGTAAGCCAGACAAGGCAGACAATTTGAACAGGTATCAATCAGGCATTTCCACATGACCCTCTTACCTGCCCCTGCCCCTGTCTCTCCAGATCCACCACACACATATCCACAATGGGTCCTAAATTGGTAAAGGTTTCCATGGCCACAACATAGGAGCCTTGCTCATTGCTATCAACATTGAGCTAAAAAGAAAGAACAATGTTAGTCCCACAATGCCCCTAAAAGACTAACCCTAAAGAGATGTATATCACTCTCAAGCAAATTTCCATCCTGCTAGCTCTGTCCCCTTCTTATGCTTCAAGATGCTTCTAAAAGGGAACTATTGACTAAGGAACATGATTATTCCACAATGGACCTACTAACCAGTCAGCAAGTTTTAACCTAGAGTCCCATGCATGGGTTCAGAGAAACAGTAGATTCTTAAAAACTAGTGTAAAATGTGTTTTTCTATACATAAAGTCCAGAGTTTTCATATTCTAAAGGGGAAAGTTCCATCACTTTAGACTATGATCTACCCGAGGGTGGAAGCTGGGTATTATTCATCATTAAATTCACAGCACCTCTCACCTTACCTTGCCTGGCACATTTGCCGAAGAACCATTAAGACAAAGAGCTGGTCAGGGATAAGATGCAGATAAACGAGGTTATGAGGCATAAAACACAGAAGCAATCTGTGAAGAAACATGAGGAAAAGAAGCCAGAAACAAGATGTCTCCTCACCTTCACAAGCTGGGAGTCACCAAGGCGAGACCCAACAAACACCACCCCATTATCCAGGTAAGTCAGGCACTCGGCAATGGAGGTCTGGAAAAAAATTGGCACATAAGAGAAATCAAACTGGACCCTACATGGACTTTGACACACAGGGCAGACTCCAGAGGTGTACCACCAAGTGTCCATTTCCAGATGACCCCTTTCCTACCCCTGCCCTGCTTCTGCCACCTGCTGACAATCCTCTGCAGCCATTTTAAATCCTCAGGTCACACTAAGCAACTGTCCCTGAAGTTCATGATTCTCTGTGAACCACATTCCTTCAGTCAGAAAAATCTAAGACTTACCTTGCATGTGCCTTCTACAAACAACAACTTTAATCTCAATGTCAATACTTCCAGGCTACACAAAAATAATTAGAAATTTCTAAAGGTCACTGCATAAGTATTGTTTGTTAGAAACAAACTTTAATTCCAAATTGTATTATTGTTTTCCTACCTCTCCTGCCTTTTCTTGGGTTCTTGAGTATCACACTATACAGCACAGGTTGACCTTAAATTCCCTGGACTCAGCTCCCAAGTGCTGACATAACTGGCATACACCACCATTCCTAGCTGTTTCCCTTACTTTATATCCCCACAACCTATGGATTCTTACATCTAAGCCATTGAAAATTCAACCTCCACAAAATGATCAACAGTCAAACAACATAATTCCCAGAATAATAGTGTGGAACTACACACCTAAGATCACCAGACAGCTCAAATGAGGCACAGGAGCAGGGACAAGCCCTACCTCTCCGAGGAGTTCTACACGGAGATCCTTGAGTGTGACAGTGCCATCCATTTGCTCCTCCTTCTCCAACAGCAGCATGAAAAGCCGTCCTTCCATGTCTCCCAGCAGGTATCTGGAACCATTAGGGTCCACACGATTGTGGCACACAATTGTGCTTTGCTGCCAAGCATGAGGGCACAGTAATTATGGTCAGCATCTTCCAAATCAGAAAGTAAACCCTGACAGTCATGCTCTTCACCAAACCCAGCTAATTCACTGGCAATGAATTCAATCATGTATGGACAAGAGAGACAGTGGGCAGACTTTACTATGAAAGCAATTTTCAAAACAGCCTTAAAAAAAAAAAAAGCAATTTTCAAAATGCCTTAAGCGTTATCTCACACATTATTCTATGGAAAACAAAAAACACATAGAAATCTGGCAGCTGGGGAGAGAGCTCAGTGTCAGTTGCCTAGCAAGCACAAGGTCCTAGATGATGTATATACACCTATGTGCACGCACACGCATGAACACACACACACACACACACACACACACACACGCATGCACGCAGGTACATGTACATGGCAGATGGGAAAAGAAGCACTTATAACTGTTCCATTAGAAATAGGTTTGCCAGGGCTGGGAAGGTGGCTCAGTGGTAGAGTGCTTGCCTTGCATGGCCCTGGGTTCGATTCCTTAGCACCACATAAGCAAAAAGAAAAAAGCCGGAAGTGGCACTGTGGCTCAAGTGGTAGAGTGCTAACCTTGAGCTGAAGAGCTGAGGGACAGTGCCCAAGCCCAGAGTTCAGGCCCCATGACTGGACCCAAAAAAAAAAAAAAAAAAGAAATAGGTCTGCCAGTGGCTCAGGTCTATAATCTCATAATCAGGAGGCTGAGATCTGAGGACAGCAGTTTGATGCCGACCCAGGAAGGAAAGCCCATGAGGTTCTCATCTCCAATCAGCCAGCAAAAAGCAGGAAGCAGAGCTCAAGTAATAAGAGTGCTAGCTAAAGGACAACACCTAGGCCCTGAGTTCAAGCCCCAGGATTGATGTGTGTGCATATGTGTATACATATACACATGTGTGTGCACACACACAGCTACAACAAGTATCCACTAGACCATGAATGCCAGCACAGGTTTTGTTACTTATCCACACTATGACTCCTCATTTCCTACCACTAATGCTACCAGTTTTACTCTTTATTCTCAATAAATACAAGTAAAATGAAGCTTTGGAGGTTTTTCATGACCCAAATTGAAGCTTGAAATTTTCATGACTAATCTTTAAATGTCTTTATAAAAGCTACATAATTTATCGCTATATTAGCTGTCTTGAGAGCATGAGAGAGTGCTAAAAACTATGTTTAATAAACTTTCCTCCTTTTATGGTGCTGGGGACCAAACCTAAAGCCTCATGAATGCTAGGCAAAGTACTCTTACCATCAAGCTATATTCACACCCCAAATCTCCCCTTCGTTAAGTTGTCCCTAACAACGTTTCAAAAGGATCAATCTACTTTGACTGCAAGCAAGACATTGTTCAGAAAACCAGGCTGATCTGTGTGCCCCATAAAAAACCAGTGTTTTTTGCACAATGTCTATACAGTGTGACAGACATCTGTGATTCTCCTAACAATTGGAGAGAAAGAGGGAAGTAAGATAAGATTAAGGAAAGAAAAGATAAAGGAAAACGTAAAGACTATTGCTCACCTTGATGATAGGAGGTGCAATCGCCAGGTATTTGTCACCATTATGATAGGTGATGGACTCCTGTCCAATGATGATGGCCCCTCCAAAGGGTTCTGGGACTGCAAGGGAGAGACAGCAGCATTAGAAGGCTCAGCACTTTGGACATACCAAAACAGAGGCAGCAAGGACACTGATCCAATTAACTTGGAGGCAAACTTTAAGGTAATCATTATTTTATAAAGGCTATCAAAGCCCAAGAGACTGATCTTAGAAATTTTAGACTAGTTGAGGTGGGAAGGTGGCTCAGTGGTAGAGTGCTTGCCTTGAATGCATGAGGCCCTGGGTTCTATTCCTCAGCACCACATAAGCAAAAAGAAAAAAGCCAGAAGTGGCGCTGTGACTCAAGTGGTAGAGTGCTAGCCTTGAGCTGAAGAGCTGAGGGACAGCGCCCAGGCCCAGAGTTCAGGCCCCATGACCAGACACCCCCCCCCCCCCAAAAAAAAAGAAAAAGACATTTTAGACTAGCTATTAACTAATCCAGTAGATAGGTGTTTTGATATTTTTTGTTTAATGGTACTAGAGATGAAAAGCAAGATCTTGTGAATGCTAAACAAGTACTCTACCAGTGATCTACAACCCTCACCCAACTAACTGGTCTTGCAATATTGTTGAGGCTGGTCTCAAACTAAACTCCAGCGGTCCCCCTGCCTCAGCTTCCTAATTGCTGGACTACAGACACCTGGTTATTTTTTTTTTTAACTCTCACTCTTTTGGTATACTGGCATTCACACAATGGGGAATTATTTCATGTGCATTCTCCCCATTTTCTCTCCTAAACTGGCTTTTTCTAATGAAAGCTTTTATGCTTTTTTCTTTTTTGTGCAGGTACTGGGACTTGAACTCAGGGTCTCACACTCTCACTTAGCTTTTTCATGTAATGATGATCATCTGCTACTTGAGCCGTACCTCTACTTCTGAATTTTTGCTGGTTAACTGGAGGTTAAGAGTCTCACAGACTTTCTTGCCCAGGCTGGCCTTGAAACATGATTCTCAGATCTCAGCCTCCTAAGTAGCTAGGATTACAGGAGTGAGCTATCAATGCCCAGCAGCTTTTATTTATTTATATGTTGGATTTTTATTTTTATTTTTTGGTGGTAGGTACTCTCTACTGCTGAGCCACAAGCTTTTACTTCTTTCTCCATGTCTCAACTCTTTTTCTGTAGCTTAATTTTCCCCATTATTAATATTACTTAAAAGAATCAATTTTCTCTTAGGAGCTTTAGAACTTCTCAACTGGGTAAGGGAGGTAGCATAGTATAGGGGAATTAGTATAAGAAAAGGACCGATGAGACCTTGAAGCTAGCCCAGGTTTTGCTGTTTACAGGTAGGCATGGGCAAGTCCTGCTGGCCTGTTTCCTCATCTGTGAAAGTCATCAGATGAGGTAAGCTCTAATGAGCCCCTTCAGTTTTTGTTTTTTTTTAATTGTGAAAATACCGACAGAGGGGTTACAATTACATGGGCAAGATAATGAGTACATTTCTTATCAAGCATTGTTGCCTCCTCCTTTGTTTCCCCTTCCCATCCCTTCCCATCTCCCCCTGCCCCCCTTCAGTTTTTTTAAATGTTGTACCTAATAATAAAATGACACTCATCTCCATACACCCCTTTACAAATATATGTCAATGTCTGACAGTTGATCCTGGCACCTCAAGTAAAAGCAGTATTATGCTTTTGGGAAAAGTAGCAAAAACAGAAATCCTAAGGCAAAAATGGAAAAGGCAAAAGCAAGCCATTTCTAGAGAGACAGAGAGAAAAACTGCACAAGCCTGATATTACCAAGCTCTGGGCACTGAAAGGCAGAGATGGTAAGAAAGGGAACTGGCTCAGACCTGAGGGAGGCAAATTCCCTAAAATCCAACTAACCTGCAATCACCATGGAAGCCTCAGCTTCTACATTTTCCTGTTTCCAAGGGCCTTTATTGAATTCCTTTTCTCGAAGAGACACCTCATAGGTTTTTACATGCCGCCCCTGAGGGTCCTGGAAGGAAAAAGTGGGATGGTTAGCCCTTAAGATGACTTAGGCTAAAGGAATCAGGAAAGGGACAAGCCACACCTCCCAGGATGACAGTCCTGTCAAGTCAATCTTTCTGCTCCTTATCTATCAGGATACTGACAGTCACCTGCTGAGCAAGGGATTAATTTCTAAGTAGACTGCCATCATCTGAGATCTACTGCCTCTAAGAATTCAACCAACCAGAAAGGTTTAAATAGAAAAATAAATCTGTCACACTGCACTACCCACTATAAGAAACACAGTGTGCATATGTGTTTGTCCTCACCCTCAAGGAACTTTGAAAATAGCTAGAGAGAAAAACACACTGAGAAGTTAAATCTTAGAGATTTTTAAAAATTGTTGGACACAATTCTTAAAAGCATTCTGAAGGGGTAAAGGTAGGGAGAAGAGAACTTATCGCTCCTGTTACAGTAGTCAAAACCCTTCAGTCCTGCCACTGACACCACCATCTTCCTCTCCTTTTTCTGAATCGTGACTCTTCCCCTCCTTTTTTGGAACCATGACTCACGTCAGTCCTGGGGCTGCCAAAGTCACCTTTTAGAGGCTAAAGAACAGGCACAGGGAGAAGACTACATTCAGCGAATGGAAGATGGCTTCAACAAAGCCCAGATCAGAATCTACATAATGATGGAAGGAATTCAACAATGTGTTTCAGGGCAGTGACCACATCTCAATCACTGTGACAGCTCCTGATGCACTTAGCTTGAGTACCTTTCACATGGGAGGTAACTAAATGTTCATCTTATTGAAAGACAGTCACTTCACTTAAAGCTGATAAAAAGATATCACCACCAATGAGGAAAGACCCATCTTCACAAAAAGTTCAAGTGAAGGTAGATTTGGGCCTCCATTATACACTCACAGAAATGAAGAATGTTCAGAACTAGCAGCCCTAAGCTGGGAACAGACAGTGCCTGCCTAGCCAATAGCAGTGTTTTCATGATCTAATAGTTAAACTGAAAAAAGGAGAGAAATCCAAAGGTTTTTTTTTTCCGGCTCTGATAGCTAACAAGATCTAATCTCCTAAATTAATTACAATTTCATTCAAATGACCCTTATTCCAACCAGCCTCAGGACTACAGCACTTGCAGTAACATGGAGAAACATACAAAGATTTCCAAAACCTTACACAGCGTGTAGAAGTGTTTATATGCCCACACGTTCTACTACTCTACAGAGAACTGGACCATTATTTCCTTCCATCATTTATTCAACCATGTGCAAGGGAGATGACTTCACGCTGCCCAACCTTTTGTTAAGATTTTACCAATTGTACAACTACTTAAAATTAAATTAAAAAAAAAAAAAGAAGATTCTACCAAGGTAGTGGCATGTCCTCAGCTCCATAGCCCCGCCCCACACCCTTAGCAGATTTGGACCAGAGAACAGCTGCCCAGGATCAGCAATGCTAAAACTTCAGGCACAGACTAAAATAGAAGTCAAGAGCCAGCAAGTCACCAGAAAGTGAGTGCTAGACAAATTGCAAGCCTCACTTCTTTTTAGGAGAAACAAACAGAGCATTGCCAAGACATTTTCTCTTTGCTTGTAAAGGCAAGTTCTAGATCGTTTCTCTACAGCTAAGTGTTTATAATCCCAGAGCATGCTAGTGAGAGACTTAGACAAAGTATAAACTGGGTCACCTATATAAAATCTCCAGGGCCTGCAATCAGAGTGTAATCTCAGGATTAAAACCCGCTACAAATCCAAGCAAGCTTGTTGTCTCCACAATAACCACTACTGCACTTGAGAGCAGCCAAAATCTGACCCAGATTAATTGTCGTTCGAAATGTTTTAGGACACACACATACCTACTACCACACCATCAAATGAAAAAACCCATCCCACCATCCCAAATCATACTTTCTCCTCTTCTCCAGATCCAGTACCTGGTAGACAAAGCATATGGTAGGTGCTTGACAACCATACAAGAACTTGACATCGATGACATGCAATTCCTCCAGGCGGATGTTAAATGCCTTGAGCTCTTTATTGTCACGGTCCAGTGGAATAACTTTGAAAAGACCATCATAGAGTCGCAGGCCAATCATCCGGCACTCAGGGTCAATGATGCCAATAATGCCAGTTTCTGAGGGGCGGCCAATACGATCCTAAGAAACAAAACTCAAATTAGGGAAGAACCTCAATCTCAACCCAGTAACAGAGGACAAGTGGCACCACTTTCTCAGGCCAATTCTGTAAGTAGTAAAACCTATAACCTCTACATGACAAGCCAGGAAACCCACTTGTCAGTACATTCTTTTTTTTGCTCTAACAATGGAATCGTAAGTATATCGCTTGCCTCTTGGACTATCTGAATGGCTCAGACCCTTAGTGTCAGACTCTAGCCCTTCAATATTCTTGGTTGAACCACAATAGTCCTACCTGGAAAACTCTGATCAGCCTGAAGTAACACCTCACCTGGACATTGCCATGGGCTCGTGTAATGATATCAATGCTCTCTCCACTCTGCTTATACTCCAAGATGCAGGCATTATACTTAGCTGTCAAGATAAACAGCAGATCCTTGCTCTCCCCCTGGAAATCAAAAGAGGTTCTTTCAAAAACAGGAACAACCTGTCCAGCCTTTAAACATCATTCTTTAAGCATGCAAAGCTCTTTAAGACTTTCCAAATTTCTCCCTAAAGAGAAATACATGGTTGCGTGTACTTAGTATGTACCCTAAGGGTATGTACAAAAGGCCAGAACTGCAGCTGGAAAACATCTAGTCCTCATTATCATGATTCTCCATCTCTCTGCTGGATTTACTTTGTCTTCATCTATGTTGATCCCAGGCTAATCTCAATCATTCCATTCAAATTCTGAAAAATGAATGCAATGTACCCACTAATCTCCAAGTACTTGAAAGAAAAAAATATGGTAATTACAATGAAAGCTAAAATGAACCTGCAATTTCTCAACACTGACCTAAAAACATGAGTGTTTTGGTCAAAGTATTGAACCCACTGTTTTCTGGTCAGATTCAGTTAAGATATAATGGAGCAATGTGGTGGATAAAAACAATTACAAAAAGGACTAAAATTTCACTCATATTAACACTTCTTGTTAACGTGCTAGCCCACGTGTAGTTGAATCATTTCATCTTCTAGGTTATCCAGAGGATTGGTTTTTATTAGTTATTCCTACTCACAAACAGGAAATATTAGCCAGGCACCAATGGTTCATGCTTGTAATCCTAGCTACTCAGGAATCTGAGATCTGAGAATCACAATTTGAAGCCATTTCTGGCTGGAAAGTCCAAGCCTCTTATCTCCAATTAACTACCAAAAAAGCCAGAAGTAAAGATGTGGCTCAAGTGGTAGCACCCCAGCCTTGAGCTAAAAAGCTAAAGAACAGGGGCTGGGAAGGTGGCTCAGTGGTAGAACGCTTGCCTTGCATGCATGAGGCCCTGGGTTCGATCCCTTAGCACCACATAAGGAAAAAGAAAAAAGCCGGAAGTGGCGCTGTGGCTCAAGTGGTAGAGTGCTAGCCTTGAGCTGAAGAGCTGAGGGACAGCGCCCAGGCCCAGAGTTCAGGCCCCATGACTGGACCCCAAAAAAAAAAAAGAAAGAAAGCTAAAGAACAGCACCGAGCCTTAAGCTTAAGCCCCAACACCAAAACAATAAACAAAAACTAAAGCAAAAAACAAACGGGGGAGGGGAAATCAACAATTACAGTAACACCTAAAGTGAGAATTAATAATGAAGCTAGGCTCACTCCACTTTACAGCCTACCCTCTCAATCATTAAGCAATAGACCCATATTACAAACTGCTTTTACGTCTCCTTTCCTAAAGAAACCAAACTTGATAAACTTTTCCCAATGAATCTGTCCTACTTCTATGAAGCTTGTTTAATCAGCATGTGCACTGAAATTTGACATTTATAATATATGAAAACAGTTTACAACTCACACAGATCTTTCACTGCTTGTCTCCACTGGGAACACTTACCTTGGGCCTGAAAAGCTCCATGACTGCAATCTTCCCATACATGCCCACCTCTTTGACTGGCCGAAGCCCCTCTGCAGTGACCACATAGATCTCTAATCTTGTGTTTTTGGCAATCAACAGATTCAAGTCTTCTGCTGAAGTAAAATGTCCTGAAAGAGCAGATCCTCTAACTGTTGAAGCAGCAGAAAAGGCCTCCCAAGTCCTTCTCAATAATCTCATCACTGACTACCAAAATTCTCACTTATTTCACATATTTGACTAACCTCACCCCACCTTCTTGTCAAACCCAGCATCTCTAAGAATCCCACTTCACACATGAACAAAACTGCTTTCCTCTGCAGAATGAGAAAAACTGGGCCGTACATGTAAGAACAGTGTGTCCTTTGAAGGGATAGTGATTTTTTTTAACTCTCCGGATGACTATTAAATTTTACTTTCCTATCAGGGTGGCAGACTAATTGATTGAGGCTGCTGGAGTTCTCATCTAAAACCCTCACAAAACTTTCATGGAGGAGAATAGGTAAGATGAAGAAAATTCCCAACGCTTTCTGCATTTTTGCCACACCCCTTGTCCTTCCCAAGCAATCTACCGAAACCACTCGTAGCTCCTCTGGCAGCGCTCAGAACTTGTATTCTGGAATTAAAGTTATCTTTTATTATAAACATCCAACTATGAGATCTGCGTATATAAATCTACACGTTTGAGAGTTCAAGATGAATATTCTCCAACTGGAGACCTTGATATCCTTGAGGATTGTTGCACACACAATAAACAAATCCAGCCGAGGGTAGAGTCAACCAATTCTCCCCCCCAACACACACACACACACTCACACACACACTCAGCGCCCTCCAAGTAAACAACAGAGCCCCAGGCAAAAGGGTGGGTCTGAACAGTGCTCCACTTCCCTCCTTTTGGCGAGTGCGGAAAGGGCTCACAGTATAACCAATACACCATCTCCCGAGCCCCCTAGATTCCCCACGGGAAATTTTTAACCTCAAAGTCGCCATCACTGCCGCCCTTCCCCCTGCTCCACCCCCGCCCCCCGCCTGACCACACGAGGACAGTCTAGAGACACAAACAACTCCAGACTCCGCTGTCCCTCCCCGTGGGCCCAGCCTCATCCTCGAAGACCAAGTGACCTCGGAGGACGAAAGGGGGCTCAGACCCTCAACAGCAGTTTCTTAGGCCCAAAGGGCGCGTGTTGAGTGAAACAGCAACTCGGAGGTCCGGAGAGGCCGAGAGAAGTTCCGCGGCCGCCAGCGCCTTCCATTCCCGGGGCCCGGTCCTGCCCGCTCACCCCCACCCTTAGCCCGGGGCCGCGGGCCTCCCTAGGCCTCGGTTCCCACAGGCTCCCTCCTCTAGCAGGGTCGCCTCAGGCCCTGGCAGCCTCACCGGTCACGCAGCCGTTCACGGCGGTGGGTTTCTGTGCCGTTACCACATAGTTGTACGACATGTTGAGGTTTGGGGCGGCCCGTCAGGAGCGGAGCAGAGAGCGACAACAGAGACCGACACAAGCTGAGAGACGGCGAGCCCCCACCCGCACGCAGCCAACTCCACTGCCGCTGCCTCCGCCCCAGAGACAGACACGTTGCAGGCCAGAGCGGCCGCGCTGCAGGGCATGCCGGGACGCTCACTCCCCGCCTCTTGGAGGACTCACGGTGGCAGAGACAGCCAATCAAAGGAAGGATCCTCCCCCTGAGGTCCCGCCTCTGTATTTTACCGCCGGAACCTGGAATACCCGGATGAGGGCGAGCCGTTGGAGGGCTTCGTGCGAAGCCGCGAGTGTGGCGGAGCTGGCTGAGGTGTCTGAGGCGGGAAGGCGGGATGGTGACACCGACGTGCGCTACGCGCCCTCAGAGCTTTGGCCGGTGGCCCCCAAACCCTTCCTAACACCCAGTCCCCTTCCATTGTTCCTGGCGCCTTTGAGTCAGTTCCCTTAGGCGGGGCGGGGGGGGGGGGGAATGCCTGCGGAGGCCTGCAGCGGGGTGGCCGGCCTCGGCGCCCCAGCCAGGCTGGAGCCGCGCCACCCTGCCCTCACCTCTTCTTCCACATCCAGCCCGTGCCCTCACCTGGCGTTAGCATAACCACCTCGCCTCACCTGCGGGCCGGGATGCCCACCTGCTTTATTCTGCAGATGTGGAAGGGCCCAGGAAATCGCTTGCCCGGCATTATCTATGCTCGCCTTGCCGGACAAATCCTGAACTTCAACAAAGCCGGAACTCCAGCAAGAACCTTAATGACCCAGGAAGGCATTGCCGTCAGATGTGCCACCTAGGCCGCTTCAGACAGGTTATCCCGGGGAGCAGGAGAGTGGCGGGGACTAGCCCAGATGAGAACTGGGGTTTACAGGAGAATCTGTTTATCTAAGACTCCCTCCAGTAAGTTGAGGTAGAGATAAATACAAAGCCAGGGGGATTGGTGAGTGTGAGTATGAGTGTGCCATGCACATTCACACAGTGACCCCCAACACTCATTTGGTAGAACAGAGCAGTTTGACTTAAACCTCCGATTTCCCACTTTAGAGTCTCTGCTTACCTGGCTTTAGAGCTCTGAATTGCCATCGGAGAAAGGATACAGGTGTTTTGCAGAGAAACTAGACATATTTTCTGCTGAGGCTGGGAAGGTGGCTCAGTGGTAGAGTGCTTGCCTTGCATGCATGAGGCCCTGGGTTCGATTCCTCAGTACCACATAAGCAAAAAGAAAAAAGCCGGAAGTGGTACTGTGGTTCAAGTGGTAGAGCGCTAGCCTTGAGCTGAAGAGCTGAGGGACAACGCCCGGGCCCAGAGTTCAGGCCCCATAACCGGAACCCCTCCCCCCCAAAAAAGACATTTTTTTGCTTTGGGTTGTGTGTGTGTGTGTGTGTGTGTGTGTGTGTGTGTGTGTGTGTGTGTGTGTGCTGGTACTGGGGCTTGAACTCAGCTCATGGACATAATCCTTCAGGTTTTTTTGTTGTTGTTGTTTTTTCTCAGTGCTGGCCCTCTACCATTTGAGCCATAGCTCCAGTTCTGTCTGGCTTCAAACTATAATCCTTAGATCTCAGCCTCCTGAGTAGCTAGGATTACAGGCCTGAGCCACTGACACCCAGACATTGGTTTGGTTCCTGACATGGCATCCAGACAAGGGTTTAAGTCCTGACACTTACGAATATGACTTTGGACAAGTCACTAGACCTCTCTTTCCTAGAAGTAAAATGAAGTCATAAATAGCTAACTCAGTTCTGGTGAGGTGCCAAGGCCAACGGGAGAGGATGTATAAAGATCTTTGCAAGTTTTCCACCCTAAAAGCTGATGTTACTTGTGTAACTTTGTTCCTTGATTATGAGGTGGGTGCTGCTCCTTGGCATAAAGACAGCTCTATGCCCACATGGATCGATCTATCATGTCGCAACCAAGTGTGAGGATGAACCTTGATCAGCCCCATGCTGGTCTCCATCCTAAACCCATGTACTAGAGTTTGGACTTGGATCAAAGTCTGAGGCAGCTCCTTAATGACTAAGGCACTGAAGGCATGATTGTGCCAGTTGGCTGTGGGTGTCAGTTGGCATTAGTAGTTCCTGTCTTTACTACCCCTGCAGGTGCTGCCACTGTCTCCTCTGTGCTCATACCCTGGTAGCACCCCCAGGTTTGTGCACCCTACAGCAGCTCAGTGCAGAAGCGTGAACTTGGCCTGCTTCAGAGGTTCCTCACCATGGTGAGTCCTAAGAGAACCGGAAAGAGGGAGGACTGTGGTCTTAAAGTGGTGGGGATCCCAGCCCTGGACACACTGGGCTTTCTTATGCCCTGACTGGGGAGATGCTGCCACCTCCTGAGGTTTAAAGACATCCTCTCTCAGGGACTGATCCCTGCTTCCCTCCCTTTCCTGTAGGCCACAGATCCCACTCCGCGTTCCTCTAAAACCCCTTTGCCTGGGTCTTGGCTATCCATTGAGATTAGAATATTCATAGTTATTTGCTTTTAAAGCCACTATACCAGTTACAGAAGGAACCAGGAAGAACAATCTGTTCTTGAGACTGGGGCATGTGTGTGGTCTGAGACCACAGTAGAGCTGAGACCATGTCCCTATGGCTTTGCTCCAGACCTGCTCTAAAACTGATCTGAACAAAAGCAAGCCTTGAACAGATCTAGATTCAGATTTCAGTGTGATATTCACCATCTGTGTGACCTTTTCAAGGAAGCATGACCTCTCTGAGCCTCTTTTCCTTCATCTGCAATGTGGTAGATGAAGGTGTCTACCAAGTGTTTGTGAAGTGTTAGAACAGAATCCTAAGGCCCTCCCATAGTGCCTGACTTCCTTTCCTTTTCCATACCCTTAGGTTACTGGTTTCCAGGAATGGCATTAGTCCTCAAGCAAAGCCATCTCTGGCTCTGGTGGCTGAGAATCTTAGGCAAGACATAATCTTAGAGGGTGGTAGTACTGGTGGATGGGCTTGGAGTTAACATAACTTGCAACTTCATTGTATGAGCCGCCATGGTAAACTCTTAAGATCCACATTCTATGAATGCCCTGCTTAGATCAATACTCTGCCATCCTGCAGCTCTCTTCAACTACTCAGAACATGAGGAGGCTAGAACAGAATCAGGCAGACTCATAGACTTGCTGGCTATGTGACTATGGGAACAGTCACTTAACTGTGCCTCCTTCTGCTCCTGGGGCTAATATTTCTTCCATAGAGTTGTTGGAAAGTGAATTGAGACATACTTAAGAGTACTTAGAAACAGATCCAGCTCTTTGTGTCTGCCTGGCAAATGCAGCCAGTTTTCTTACTCTGCTTGCAAGAAGATCTGGGATACTCTCCTCATCCGTAAGCAGATGTGTCCCTGTCCCCTACTGGGCAGAAGAAAGATTGTCAGAGAGACATCAGGGCTGCATTTTTCACAAAGGAGTCAAATTCACCTGCTCAGGAAAGCACTGAGGCAGACAGAAACTTGCTAGGACCTGGCTCAACTGCAGGCCACTAGGTGGCGCATGCCAAGACTTGGCTCAGGGAGGGGGGAGGCTGGGAAGGGATGTGAAGGGTAAACAAAGGAGGAGGCTGCAATGCTTGGTAAGAAATGTACGCATTTTATCCTGCCCATGTAACTGTAACTCCTCTGTACAGTATGTTCACAAATAAAATTAAATTAAATTGAAAAAAAAAAAAAAAAAAGACTTGGCTCAGATGCAGGCCACTAGGTGGCGCTGGACCTCTTAATCAACAGATCTCACTGTCTCCTAGGACAAAGACACGCTACATTCTTAGCCTTAGCACCCATGTTTATCTGGCTTCAACTTTCCAAAGCCTGTTTATAAAAGTAGGTTTTGTTTTTTTTAATGGAGTGGCTTTTATATTATAGGTACAAGCTCTACTGTTATAATTCCCTGTTTTACAAAGCAAGAATTGACCTCAGAGCAGTAGTTTATCTTCAGTGAGTATCTTCAGCTTGTGAGAGGCAGGAGTGGGTCTTGAACTCAAGTCCATGATTTATAGAGCTGAGCTCTCAACCACTCTAGCTTCCATGCAGCTCCTCTCTACCTGCACCTCTGTATCATGTCTGAATGTAACAGGACTGCTCTAGCTCTCTGGCAGTCGGCTCTACTCTCTCTACTTTCCTCCTGTAGCTAGTGAGGCCCTAGTTGACCTGCCAGCCCCTGGTTGCTCAGGTCACACTCATTGTCCTCTGGACCCACCTTACTGCTTCAACCTCCAGTGGCTTAGGTTCCCTTCTGCCTAGAATGTTCTCATCCTGCTCCATAATCTGCTTCCTTTTGCTTGCTTAGCACCTACTCATACTTCACAAAAACTTTTAGGGTTCCTTCAGGAAGAAGAAATCACCTCCTCTGTACCTCCAAGGCACATATATGCTTCTCTCATGTAACCCATGGAAATGATCTTTGTGTTTTCAGAGGGGGCAGGAATAGCATTCCTGTTTGTGTGTACACTGGGCCTGGCCATCAGGACCTTGTATTGGAGGCCCAGCAACAGCATGGGGGAGGGGGGGCGGGGCGTGGAAGGCTGTATAGCCCCTTTGCCTGGCTCAAGAACCTCAGCTGAGACACAGGTCCCAATTCCATTAGTATTTATACTGAGTACTCTAACTTCCCCCATGTTCTTTGTATTGAAACTATTTTGAGGGTTAGACTAAAACCATGGGGTAAAAGGTTTATAAATTAAGCATTGAACTTAAAAAGTCACAAACTAAGTTCGGTGCTGGTGGCTCATACCTGGAATCTTATATACTCAGGAGGCTAAAATCCATGTTCAAAGCCAATCTGGGCAGACAAATCCAGCAGACTTATCTCCAATTTAACCTGCAAAAAGCTGGAAGTGGAGGTGTGGCTCAAGTGGTAAAGTGCCAGCCTTGAGCAATAAAACTAAGGAATACCATCTTGACTTGGAGATTAAGCCATAATCCTGGAACACACACAAAAAAGTAAAGTTGTAGAAACATTCACAGGTAAATGTAGCCCAATGCAAGGCACTGCTTGTCTCTGAGGTTGCTGGGTGGCTATGGAAAGGGACATTTACATTCACAGGCAGGACAGAGTGTTTCTGCTGACTGACCACACTAAGACCTTTCTCTGTGTTCCTCCCCATAGACCTCCAAGAAGCTGGTGAACTCAGTGGTAGACTGTGCTGACGATGCCCTTGCTGGCCTGGTGGCCTGCAACCCCCACCTGCAGCTCCTACAGGGCCACCGGGTGGCTCTCCGCTCTGACCTGGACAGCCTCAAGGGCCGGGTGGCACTGCTGTCAGGTGGAGGTTCTGGCCATGAGCCTGCCCATGCTGGTGAGTGCCCTTGGGTGGAGGTGCGGGGTAAAAGGTACTGAATGAAAAGACTGGGGCTCCTGAAGACTCTCAACACTACCAGGAGGTGCCAGCCAGCCAAAGTGTAGGCCAGAGTTAGGAATGGACCTGGTTCTTCCCCTGCTATAATCTGGGACTCATTATAGCCACTGAGTCTCTGGATCTTGGTTTATATGGCTCTAGAGGTAGAAGTGGGACCAGAGGAGTTGCCCACATGAAGATCTGGGGGACTTCAGCATAAGTACATACACAGTAGGACTAAGCCAGTCATAAACCCCATGCACACAGCCCCCAACCAGCATCATCACCTCTCCCTTCCTCATCTCCAGGTTTCATCGGGAAAGGCATGCTGACAGGGGTTGTTGCTGGAGCCGTGTTTGCCTCCCCAGCTGTGGGCAGTATCCTGGCAGCTATCAGAGCTGTGGCCCAGGCAGGCACAGGTCAGGCCAGCATGTGGGAGGGGAGCTGGAGGGAGGGCACACTGGGAGTGGTTGAAGGCAAGCACTGACAGGGCTCTACTGGTGACTCCCCACAGCGGGGACCCTCCTCATCGTTAAGAACTACACTGGGGACCGCCTCAACTTCGGTTTGGCTCGAGAGCAGGCCCAGGCTGAGGGCATCCCTGTGGAGATGGTGGTCATTGGAGATGACAGTGCCTTCACTGTCCTGAAGAAGACAGGCCGGCGGGGCCTCTGCGGCACAGTGCTTATCCACAAAGTGAGCCTCCCTTGCTGCCCCAGACACTGAGGCTGGTTCAGATTCTCCCTAGGAGAACCCAGTAGTGACCTTTCCAGCGAATCCTTCACCCAGACCCAGCAAGGGCCCACCATCCCCTCAAGCCAGCATTCTCCCAGACTCACCTCCTTTCCTTCCCTCTCCCAAGCCCATGCCCAGTCAGTTGCCCTGTGCCCTGTGCAGGCACTTATCCCTCCATAATGGGATCCTCCTCACATTCTGCCTTCTTGCCTTGCCATGGTACAAGACACATCTATAGCAGCCACCCACCACTGAGCTCCCCTCTCTGCCAGATGCCCTCCTGTCTGGCCAGTGTGCTCTTCCTGTAATGATACTGCTGCTGCTTTTATTTATTTATTTTTTTGGGGGGGGTCCAGTCGTGGGCCTGAACTCTGGGCCTGGGCGCTGTCCCTCAGCTCTTCAGCTCAAGGCTAGCGCTCTACCACTTGAGCTACAGTGCCACTTCTGGCTTTTTTCCTTTTTGCTTATGTGGTGCTGGGGAATCGAACCCAGGGCCTCATGCATACAAGGCAAGCACTCTTACCACTGAGCCACCTTCCTAGCCCTGCTGCTGCTTTTAAAAATATACATCTACCTATACTGAAGAGGCTAAGGCAGGAGGATCATGAGTTCAAGGCTAATTTGAACTACATAGCTAGATCCTGTCCCAAAAATTAAAAAACATATGTGTGGGAGGGTGTGTTTATAGAGAAGGCACACTGGAGTGGGTTGTACATACCCCTGCCTTGTGAAGTTAGGTTGGGCCAGGTGCCCACCATCCTTTTTTTTTGGTCGGTCGTGGGGCTTGAACTCTGGGCCTGGGCACTATCCCTGAGCTCTTCAGCTCAAGGCTCTACCACTTGAGCCACAGTGCCACTTCTGGTTTTCTGGCAGTTACCTTGAGATAAGAGTCTCATGGACTGTCCTTTCCCAGGCTGGCTTTGAACTTTGATCCTCAGATCTCAGCCTCCTGAGTAGCTAGGATTACAGGTGTGAACCACCAGTACCCAGTTCTACCACATTCTTGATCCACCTAGCTTCACCTCCTATGAATCCCAACTTTGTCTTCTGTTCCATTAGCACCAGTCCCTGTGCCCACTGGGCCAGGGCTTTTCTCTTCGGCTTTGCTTATGTCCTAGAAATATATGGCCTAGAAAATCTTTCCCTTAGCCAGCTACTTGTGGCCTGGCTAACTCCTGCCATTCCGTAGAAGCCCTACTCCGATGTCTCCCAGTGAGGCTCTTCCTGATTGCCCCAAGGCCCCAAGCTGGCTGGAATTCTCCCAGTGTTCCCTCAGGTTCCTACTGTGGCCTCTGTGCTACTAGTACTTACCATGACATTCATTTTCAATGTGGTCTATCTGCTTTCCCTCCCAAATTGTCGAGTTCCTTGAAGGCAGGGCCATGGCTCAGCCATCTTTTTTTCTTTTAGCACATACTAGGTACTGTATCAAAGTTGAATGGGCTGGTAAGTGGGTGGATGAATGGATAGATGAACAGTAAAGTGAACCAGTGTATGTATGTATGTATGTGTGTGTGTATGCATGCATGTATGTATGTATGTATGCATGTATGTATGTATGTATACGTATGTGTGTGTGTGTATATTCTAGAAAGAATTCTAGACAGAATTCAGGAAACTTAGCCGGGCACCGGTGGCTCACGCCTATAATCCTAGCTACTAAGGAAGCAGAGATCAGGATCACGGTTCAAAGCCAGCCCAGGCAAGAAAGTCCTTGAGACTCTTATCTCCAATAAACCACCAGAAAACTAGAAGTGTTGCTATGGCTCAAGCGGTAGAGCGCTCGCCTTGAGCTGAAGAGTGCAGGGACGGGACAGCGCCCAAGCCCAAAGTTCAAGCCCCATGACCGACAAAAAAAAAAGAAAGAAAGAAATCAGGAAAGTGCCCACCAACATTTTGTGTGACATTGTACAAGTCACATCTGGGATAGTTTCCCTATTTGTAAAGTCCCTTCCAATTCCAATACATTAGAATCAGGTGGTGAAGTAGTTAGGACATTGAATCCAGGACCTTATGTATGCTAGGCAAACGCTCTACCACTAAGCCACATTTCCAGTTCCAGACTGGAATTCTTGAAGACTGCTAGTAAGTACATTGTGAATAAGAAGAGGACACCTTTCTGTCCTGACTGTGATGGGCCAGGTTGAGTGGTGATCCTGAAATTCTCCCTTGGCCCGCCTTCCTTGACCCTCAATGGTTCAATGACTCCTTCCCTTGGGTACTTCTCTGTGTGGCTGCAGGTGGCAGGTGCCCTTGCTGAGGCAGGTATGGGACTGGAGGAGATCACAAAGCGGGTGAGCGTGGTGGCCAAGGCCATGGGTGAGTGCCAGTCAATGGATGGGGGCTAGGACAAACCCAGGGGCTAGCAGCAGAGTCCTGTCTACTGTTTGGGGGAAGTGGGAAGGGCTTCCCTAGGGGCTCAGGGAAGGTATCCTTGGGGGAATGCCCCAGGACCTAGTGACTAGATTCCAGAACCTGCTTTTTCCTCTCATCACTGAGATGAAGAGTCCAGCACATTTGCTCAGAGAAGAGGATGCCTGAGACCAGGGCTTCTGAGACTCATCCTGATGCCGGATACAAAGAAGCCATCCCATTTCTCATTTGTCCTAGGTACCCTGGGGGTGAGCTTATCCTCCTGCAGTGTCCCAGGCTCCAAACCCACCTTTGAGCTCGCAGCAGATGAGGTGGAGCTGGGCTTAGGTAAGTCTGTGGGCACTCTGGTCCCAGCATCATGCTCCTCTGCTTTGGGTATTGCCAACCTCTAGTTTCTGGAGTCATCTACCCACAGGTCCTCTCTGCTGGTCTGGAGTTGTTCTGTAGGTGGTCTGAAGCTCCTAAGTAGGCATTTGAGGCCAGGATGGCCCTGATTGATTTTTACCTGCTTTGCTGTCCACATCCAGGGCTCTGGCTACATGGATCTCTGTGTACCACCCACTCACCTTTACTCATACCATTCCAGTTCCTACAACACGTGCCCAGATGGAGCTGGTTTGGCAAAGGCCATTAAAGGCCACCCATGCTGTAACTTCAAGGCTTTCCTCCATCCTCTCACCCCCCTCCTTTCTTGTCAGTACTAGGGCTTGAATTCAGGTTCTAAGCACTGTCCCTGATATTTTTCATTCAAGGTTAGTGCTCAACCACCTCTACTTCCAGCTTTTTGCTGGTTAATTGGAGCTAAAAGTCTCATGGACTTTACTACCTGGTCTGGCTTCAAACCACAATCTTCAGATCTCTGCCTTCTGAGTAGCTAGAATTGCAGGTGTGAGCTACCATGTTTCTAAAATCATGCCCATTAGCCTCCCAGGCCTTGCTGTGACTGCCTGTAGTTAAAGCTACTTCAGTTCCTGGCAATCTTCACCACCATGCTATGAACTCCCAGAGAATAGAGACTATGTTATTCATTATTCTGTCCCTCATCCCCCATATTCACAGTGCCTGGCTTAGTGCCAAGCACCTGGTAAGCCCATGACAGAAAAGCTCCAGATCCTGAGGTGGTAAGCAGTGACTGCATCTCTCCACAGGAATCCATGGGGAAGCTGGTGTGCGCCGGATAAAGGTAGGTGGACTCCCTGCCCAGCCTGGCCCAAGGCCAAGGCATCCCAATGCAGCTCACCCCTGACTCACTTTGACAGATGGCACCTGCTGATGAGATTGTCACACTCATACTCAACCACATGACAGATACCTCCAGTGCATCCCATGTGTCAGTGCCACCAGGTGAGTAGCCACTATCCCCCTCTCTCAGCCTGTTGTATCCCTCTGGATAGAGAGCACCCAAACATCTCCCATCTATCTATAGGATCCTCTGTGGTGCTAATGGTTAACAACCTGGGTGGCCTGTCTTTCCTGGAGCTGGGCATCATAGCTGATGCTGCTGTGCGCGCTCTGGGTGAGTCCATCCTGGGAGGGGACCCTCCAGCCCTTTACAACTGGACATAAGAAAGGCAGCTAAGGGGGTAGGGAAGGTGGCTCCGTGGTCAAGTGCTTGTCTTGCATGCATGAGGCCCTGGGTTCGATTCCTCAGCACCACATAAACAGAAAAGGCCGAAATGGCTCAAGTGGTAGAGTGCTAGCCTTGAGCTGAAGAGCTGAGGGACAGAGAGCTAGCCCCACGACTGACCAAAAAAAAAAAAAGGCAGCTAAGGTAGGGTCTCATGATGGATCAGAACATGTTCTGTGCACTCACACAGGCTTGAGTTAAATCACTGCTTTTGCCACTTAATTGCTGTTTTGTTGTCTATATTGAGAGTAATTATAGTTCCTACTTTATCAGGTGGTTGGGATTCAATGAGATTAAATATACACAAGACATCTGAAACTTATAATTACTTACCTGTCCCTCAAGAGGGGACCCCTCCAGGGAATGTGGTGATTTGAGCTAGCACTGAAGGATTTACTAAAGGAATCAGACCATCTCCCTACTGACCTCAGCCTCAGCCTCCAGGGCCCTGTGCTTCTATTATTCTGTTTGCATGGGATGCTCTGGGATAGGGGTTGGGGAAGAGTGTCCATCCCTCTTCCACAGACTCCCATGCTTGACATTACAGAGGGCCGTGGGGTAAAGGTAGCCCGGGCCCTGGTGGGCACCTTCATGTCAGCACTGGAGATGCCTGGTGTTTCTCTCACACTCCTGCTGGTGGATGAGCCCCTCCTGAAACTGATAGGTGAGACCTGAGTCATCCACACCACAAGGCTCCTTGTCACAGGCCCCATCAGGCCTGACCATGACAACCAGGTTCTTGACCTGAGATGATGCCCCTTCTGGCTTCCTTAGCCCATCTCCAGCCTTCTCTTGACTGAAGGACCCTTCTTACATCTTCCAGATCCTTCCCTGGGGACACTCCCCACAATCCCTTTCATGCAGTAGATAATTGGGTCCTACTTGTTGAGGTGAACTCCCTTCCCAGGGTCAGGTGGGGAGCCCAGGGTCCTCTTGGTCCCTGGCTAGCCAGCCATGTCTGAGAGAGTATCTGTGACACCTATGTCTAGATGCTGAAACCAATGCAGCAGCCTGGCCTAATGTGGCCAAGATCTCCGTGACGGGGCGGAAGAGGAGCCGGGCAGCCCCCATTGAGCCCCAGGAGGCCCCTGATTCCACTGGGGCAAGAGGTACCAGGTCCTGGTATTGTGGGAGGGGCAGGAAATCCTCAGTGGATTAGAGCTTTGGCTTGACCTCCATTGGGTATGGAAGTGAGCCATGGAGTATCTGGGAGCTTTGGCATCCATACACCTATCACACCAGTCGAGTGCAGCTGTGAGAAGGGACAGGAAGACCCCTGCCCACATCCTGCTTTTCTAGGTGTAGCCTCAAAGCAGATGGAGCTTGTGTTGGAGCGAGTGTGTACCACCCTCCTGGGCCTGGAGGAACACCTGAATGCCCTGGACCGGGCTGCCGGTGATGGGGACTGTGGCACCACCCATAGTCGAGCTGCCAAAGGTTGGTGTCTGGACCCCTGGAGTTCCAGGAGGGGCTAGGATGAAACACAGTTTTAGATTTGGGAATTTCATGGAATAATTTCCACAATATTTAGGGTGTTGCTATAGGGTCATGCCCTCTTCCTTTGCTAAGTGAGATCAATCACAGAACCCTTTCACCAGTTAGCTAAAAGACATGTGCTTTTCACACTACATGTGAGAGAGATCTGAGAAGAAAATAGAATCTTCCCCCGTGGACTATAATTTATGATCAGTCATCATTTTTCTCAGCTGGCCCATCCCAATGAAAAGCTCTTAATTGTCCAGAGCTGTTCATTCAAGACAAATGTATTTACTGACCATCTAAGCCAGACATTCGTCTCTGTGGTTACAGAGTGAGCAAAACAAGCGGGAATCACTGCCTTAGTGAATACGATTGATCAGTAAATCACATAGGATGTTAGTGGAAATGAAGAAGAATACCTTTGATGTCTGCTATTGTTCTCTACCTATAGCTATCCAAGGATGGCTAAAGGAGTGCCCTCCTCCTGCCAGCCCTGCCCAGCTCCTCTCCAAGTTGTCTGTTTTGCTGCTAGAGAAGATGGGAGGCTCATCGGGCGCGGTAAGTGCCAATAGCCTCCAGGGAGGAAGGGCTGACAGGGCGACTGTCAGTTTGGCTGAAGCCCAGGCCAGCTACTTGTACAAGCGCAGTTTTCTGGCCCTCTGCCTCTCAGCTCTATGGCCTGTTCCTGACCGCAGCTGCTCAGCCCCTCAAGACCAAGACTGACCTCCCAGCTTGGTCAGCTGCCATGGATGCCGGCCTGGAGGCCATGCAGAAGTAAGCCAGAGCCCTGAGCCTTAGATGGGGGTGTGCTGAGAGAGGTGGCTGGTGGATCTCATCTGTTCCCACATGTAGAGTCACCCCTTACACTGAGCCTTGTTTACTGTCTTCCTCTGCCAGGTATGGAAAGGCTGCACCAGGGGACAGAACTATGGTGTGTATTCAGGCTGTGGCTGTCCCTTTCTCCTTTTGAGCCTGCAATCACTTGAAGGCCACTCTCAGAGGCAGGGCCTCTCCTCAACCACTCTTTCCCTCACCCTGTCTAGCTGGATTCTCTATGGGCAGCAGGACAGGAGCTCCAAGCTTGGAAGAGCCCAGGGGCTGATCTCCTCCCAGTTCTGACCAAAGCAGTCAAGGTGAGTAGGGATAGCCTGGCCACCCAGGCAGATAGCTTAGAGCCAGCAGGCTCCCATCTCCATGTAACCATGAGCAAGTTAATGGTCTTCCTGCACCTCCCTTTTGTCTATAAAATAGATGTAAGTGCTTGTCTGAGCAGAGGTCATGCAGCTCAGGAAACACCTTGAGCGCAGCAGCGTGCTGAGACATAGCAGCACCTCAGTAAATGTCTCTTTCCCTGCTACAAGCAGCTGAGAGGTGATTTTCCACTCAGTGATGGTACAAAGGAGTGCTTGCAGGGTGAGGAAAGGGGGTTCAAGTTCAGACCACGTTGCATGCAGCCTGGTGGCCTGTCTTTGAGACTGCCTATATTACCTCAGAGTGCAGAAGCAGCAGCGGAGGCTACTAAGAACATGGAAGCTGGAGCTGGGAGAGCCAGTTATATCACCTCAGCAAAGCTGGACCAGCCAGACCCTGGGGCAGTGGCTGCCGCTGCTATTCTCCGAGCCATCCTGGAGGTCTTACAGAATCGGGCAGCATGATTGCCTCCCTCAGTCTCAGCCCTCTCTCAATGATGTGCAAAGGTGTCTGTTATCAGCTCCTCTGCCTTCCAATGGTCACCTTCCCCCTCTCTCCCTCTCTTGTCCCTGGGCCTATCCTTTGAGTCCAGCAGGAAATCCTCAAAAGTTCAGAACTGGTTCCCACAGGCAGCACTGGACTGGCCTGGGCCACTTGCCTCCCAGCACTGTCTTCTCTTTCCTCAGGGAGGGTAGAGTTATAGGTCCCACCCAGCTCCAGCCAGCACTGGGCATCAGTGATAAGACATTTCCCCTGAAGACTCCAACCCTCTCTCTCTGCAAGGCCTTCTATACCTCAACCCAAGTGAGCATGGAAGGAAAGCTAATAAAATGTATTGAAGCCATAAAATTGCTGCTGCTCTGTGGAAACCTTTGCCCTGGCTCTGGGGATCAAGACCCAATCCTACCAGGTAGCTCCTCACCTGGGTCCGAGGCAGGCTCTGCTCAGCGAGGTTGGTTCACTGAAGCCCTGTCCCTATCTTTCCAGACTTACACGCTATCAGGTACATGTGGGAATGCTAGAAAAGCTGCTCAGCACCAGAAGGAAAAGAAATCCCCACCTTTCAAGACAGCTTAGATTAGAACCAGCCACGTAAGCCCCCAGGTCTCTTTCTAGAAATCACTGACAGCCCTGGGCAAACAGGAGGGGCTGCCTAGTAGAAACACCCAGGACACACCTGTCATGTCCTCAGCACAGAAACAGCTCAAGGCACTGGCCATCACTTGGAATCTGGTGTTTCTTTAAACCAGCTACAAGAGTTCAGGCCCCTATGTAGCCTCCTGAGATCTGTCAGTCAGCTTGATAACCATCTCTCAGGCATAGGAAAGGGTTCAGATAAGCTGACCAAGGTAAGGACCATTGGTCAGACTGCCCATCACTGGTGTCAGCATCTTTTCCTCTTGTGGGTGACCACCACCACATGAATCATAGCTGGTCACATTTGGAAAGTTACCCTCACCACCTCTTTTGTCCAAATTTGGCTGTGGGCTCTGTGGGCTTCTCTGCCTAGGATTTATTATTACTCTTTTACTTTTTAGTGCCCAAACTGAGGCTTGAACTCAGAAGGAACCTGGATGCTGTCCCTTTTTTACTCAAGGCTGGTGCTCTACCACTTGAGCCACAGCTCCATTCCTTGCTTTTTGCTGTTTAACTAGTAATACAAATCATAGACTTTTCCTGCCTAGGCTGACTTCAAAGTGTTATCTTCAGATCTCAGTCTCCTGAGTAGCTAGGATTATGGGCATGAGACAGTGGCACCAGGCTCTTCCCACAGTTTCTTGTCCATCAACTTCACCACGGGTCTCTGATGATAAACATAGTTGTCACTGTGCTCAGGGATATGTGTCCAAAACTGGGAAGCAGACGGGCTTCAGAGTGGCCAGAGATCCAAACTGGCTGGGTGACCTAAAGCCAGTCACTTGTCCTTTTTGAATTTTGTCTAGATTATAAAAACATTTCTTTCCCCATGAGATGAGCAAATGCCCCCAAAGTCAATAACCATTAAGGACACCCCCCATACATGAATCACCTGCAGTTCCATGAAGACAATTGTGCATTCTTACAGTACCCGCTACTTTGCTTTTACAAGTGGCCCCAGCACTCAGTTAACCACTGTCATTTCATCCCAGGCTTTTGTTCTGCTTTGTGTCCTACTAAAATTTTGTGCTGAAATCTCTAACCCCAACATTGATGGTATTAGAAGGTGCGGCCTTTGGGAGATGCTTAGACAAGAGTGATTAGCACTGACACATGAAACCAGTAGCCTCATTTAGGAGAGGCCCAAGTGTGTGCCTGGTACTCTGCACCATGGGAGGTGACAGGAGACAGTCTGAGGAAGTTGTCCTCATCAGACACATCTGCTCATACCTGGATCCTAGACTTGGAGGCTCTAGAGCTATGGGAAATAAAGGTTTATGGTTGAAGCCATCTAACCCAAACAGACCAAGTCAACTCTGATTCTTAAAAACATGTTTAATGAAAATCAAGTGAAATGCCCACTCACATGTTAACAAGGGGCACTGGTCACAGACGTGTCAGTCATTCAACTGAATGAATCAGGAAGTCCGGCCCAGTCCTCTTGCTACACTCTGCCAGCTGGAGCTGGTGCATTTAGCTGGGTCACTATCTGCCAGGGAGTGCTCATCTCTAAACCCTAGATTACGTCCCAGCTATCTGCTAAGCACAGAAGCCTGGAATCAGGGACCTGGCAGTGCTTATTTGGAGAAGGCAGGAAGAGCCACAAGGCAGCACTTAGGAAAGAATCGAGAAGCAAGAAGTTTCTCCCAAGTTTCTCCCTGGGAGAAGAGCAAAGCTCGTGTTCTGCAACAGCCGGGGAAGCAGGGTTTGGCCAGCCAAGCAGCTGTCATAGTGCAGGCAAAGCAGCCTACTTCTCAGCAAGAAAAGTCTCTGAAGGTGGAAGCAACTCCCAGGGCTGCTGGGAACAATGCTTTGCAACAATGACCTTGGCTTTCATGGTAGACTGGAGAGGGAAGATAGGTTGGACCTGGCCAGGGGCTGGCAGGAAGACCCACACACAGCAAGAGGTAAGAAAGGAAGGCCTCAGAAACCACTGCTACTCATCTCTTGGGACTCAAGGGGCAGATTATTCTTGGAGAGCAAGTTACCATGGCTGCCTGACAGCAACAGGCATGTAAGTCACGGGGAGAGGGCAGGATCCAGGCCGCAGCTGAAGGAGCAGCTAGAAGAGGTAGAGCCACACAGTCACACACATACCATCTCAGAACACTTGGCCCTCGGCTTCTCTGCTCCACTGCCAACTCCCTTCAGTGAGTTACCTTGAGTCCTCTGCCCACCTGCACACCTAGGCAAGAGGCAGGCAGAGGGACAGTGCAGAGGAAATGCAATGCGCTCCTCCAAGGGGAAAGTTGTCTCCCTCTTACCACGTGTTAAAGCATGGACTGCACTCGAGGGAGCTTTTCTGAGCTGTCAGGATTTTTCTCCCACGTCCCCACTAAGACTCTTAGGGGAGATTAGCCCAACCCCTGCAGACCAAGCAGACCCCACATGAGTGACCAGGGCAAGGAAGATCCTCAACAAATGCAGGATCCGATAAGTCAATGCGGAGAAGCCAAAGCCACCAGGAACTGCAGGTGGGCAGGAAGTGGCTGGAGAGAGCAGGCTGCCACCGAGGTAAGGAGAAGTTGAGGCCAGGAGGAGCCCAAGTACAGCCGTTTCTGGGGAGGACAGACTGCACCGCTGACTTCCCGTAGCCCCTTCCTGCTTCACTCCCCATTATGCAACAGGGGCTGAAAGAAGGCAGACGCATAGAGGTTAAGACATGATGTCAAAATGCCTCCTGACCTGCAGGAGCCACACCAGGCCTGAGCTGCCCAGATAGATCCCCATCCTGCAGGTGATCTCCTGCCAAGCCACCAACCAGATTGGTCAAGGAAGCCCCAACGTCCCAGAGGCTGGCACACACTCCCATCTCCTTACATCTAAGAGATGTCTAAGTGGCTAAGGACAGGCACAACCTGCTCTCAAGTAGTCACCAAGCACTAGTCCCACACCAAAGCTGGCAGTGCAGAAGTACCACACCCCTCACTCTGCTCAAGTCCTTTCTTGGCGAAGGGGAAGCTTTGTGTTCTCTCATGAAAATTGGGAAGGAAAGTTCAAGGAGCCCTATTTGCTCCATTTTCTGGGATGAGTCACTCATACCAGTGTCTCTGCAGGCCCCCCTAATTTCACCATCAAGCTGTTTGCTTTCCCATCAGACTACATGATCAGTCTTCTTGGCAAGGCTCAAGTCTTTCTTGGGTAGTCTTCCTCTAGATCTGGCCTGCCCCACGCTGGAATGGGTGACACTCAGCCATACCTGTCTGTCAGTCAGGATCCCCGGCTCGGGACGTTTCCATGACGAAGCCAGAAGAACATAGAGAACCAGAAGCCCAAAGGCCACCACCAGCAGCCCAGTGGTGTTAGCGAAGACAGCCTCGCTGGGCAGGCTGGAATATGGCCGAGTGACGTTCTTCCTGAACATAACAGAAACAACAATGTGGGCCCTTGAGAAGCTTTTCACCTGTTTCTGTCCAGTGGTAGACTCAATGCCACTAAGAACAGCTGCATCTCATCCACTCCCCACCCCCTTCCATTAGATAAAACCCTGAATTCCCATAGCTCCCACACAGTCCTTATCCAAGTGCCCACCTTGCCCATTCAAAGTATACTTTTGCTCTGCTAATCACTTCTTACTATCTTAAAAAGGAGAAAAAAAATCTTCCTGGAACCACTGGGCACCTGGAATCTTAGCATACTTCCCAAGCCTCTGCTGCAGTAACAGGCAGGGGCTGCCTTGATACTTTTTACTCACAAGGAAACAGAAGCTGTAATTGTAACTTGTGCCAAATGGCACAACAAAGATCCATAGGCTGCACCTTCTGAAGAACATACTGCAGCACCCCCACCTGCCTCAGAATTAGAGATGCCAATGCACTCACAAACTGAAGAAAAGCTTCTCGTTAATGCCGGAAATGACAGATGCAATGGACAGAGAGAGGATGGAGGCTCCAAAGAAGACATGGATGGGTTTCAGGAAGCTGCGCAGCCACAACGACGCCCAGGGAAGGAGGAAGACAGCAAAGCCCAGGAACCACTGTGGACATAAGAGAGGAAGCCCTGGACGGTGACCAAAGGTGGGCCAGGTCACTGCCCCACCAGTACCTCCTGTCTCATGCTGGCCCTTTCTGTCCCAACTGCAGCACTCCCACCAGAGGTTGCCCCACTGCAGCTGACCCTCACTGTGGTCTGTCCATTGCTATTACACAAGAAATGAGAACAGTACATGAAGGTCTTAGCTATAATCCCACCTACCAGCAACCCAGCCATCCACTTGTCTCTTGCTTCCCGTCCTCACTCAGAATCTCTCTAGTACAGGACTAATGTGAGAAACCATTTGTAGAATTCTTTTTTTTTTTTTTTGTCTGTTGTGGGGCCTGAACTCTGGGCCTGGGCACTATCCTCCAGCTCTTTAGCTGTAGACCAGCGCTCTACCACTTCATGCCTCAGCCCCACTTCCAGCTTTTTCTGCTTATGTGGTACTGAGGAATCGAACCTAGGGCCTCATGCATGCAAGGCAAGCACTCTACCACTGAGCCACCTTCCCAGCGCCTAGAATTCTCCTATTTCATAGAAAGGGGTTAATGGGGAAAGTGGAAACAAGGTGGCAGGTCAGAGTAGCATGGTACAGGCTATGAGAAAGTCTTCCAGAGCTCTGGGTGACAGCTGGGCAGTATGATGGTATAAGAAATGGGGCAATGCCGGGCGCCGGTGGCTCACACCTATAATCCTAGCTACTCAGGAAGCTGAGATCTGAGGATCAAAGTTCAAAACCGGACCAGGCAGAAAAGTCCGTGAGACTTTTTTTTTGTTGTTGTTGGTTGTGGGGCTTGAACTCTGGGCCTGGGCGCTGTCCCTCAGCTCTTCAGCTCAAGGTGAGCGCTCTACCACTTGAGCTACAGTGCCACTTCTGGTTTTCTGGTGGTTTACTGGAGATAGGAGTCTCACGGTCTCTCCTGCCCGGGCTGGCTTTGAACCGCGATCCTCAGATCTCAGCCTCCTGAGTAGCTAGGATTACAGGTGTGAGCCACCAGCGCCCAGCTGTCCGTGAGACTCTTATCTCCAATAAACCACTAGAAAGCCGGAAGTGGCACTGTGGCTCAAGTGGTAGAGTGCTGGCCTTGAGCTGAAGACAGCAGGGACAGCGGCCAAGCCCATAGTTCAGGCTCCACAACTGACCAAAAAAGAAAGAAAGGAAGAAAGGAAGGAAGGAAGGAAGGAAGAAAGAAAGAGGGCAAATGTGGTACTCCAACCTCCGATGGCTATGTCAGTGGCTGAATCTATAGGACACGTGTGCAAGGCCCTTGACAAGCCATGGGGCTGTAATAAATGGGCTTTCAAATACAATGAATATTTGGAGCTGAAGCAATGTAACCCTGTCTACAGCTTGGGGTGCTAGATCTGGCAGCAGGAACCCAGAAGAGGGCAGAGGACACCCACCTGGCAGGCGAAGAGGACAACAGTGGTGAGGCCCAGCCAGCTGTGCAGGGAGTAGAGATGGGCGATTTTTGAATGGCTGTGAAACTGGAAGACAGCAACCAGCCCCACCACGGTGAGGATGAAGGCCATCAGGTGCAGGGCTGCATGGAGGAGCTTCCAGGGCAGCTTGGGCCCCACCCAGGATGCAGGTAGGCGGTACACCAGTGATGCTGTAGGGGAGGGTAGTTTTGAGGCTCAGCCACATCCCCTCTTGCCCACCCCATCCCCAAATCAGAACACCCTGATGTGACCCCACACAGCATTCCAATGAAGGGAGAAGGAAATGCTAAGAAGGAACCAACTTCTTGGCATCTTCCACCCTACTATTTGCGAGGGACCAGTCAGGAGAGAAGGGCAAACTATAGGGAAAGGAGACATGTCCTGAGCCTGTCGTATTGTCATTGCAATCATAAATGCTGTGTGAAGACAGGAAGCATTGTCTCACCCAAAGTTCCATCAAACTGAGTTCTCACAGCCAAGGTTGCCAAGAATTTGGGCACAGCCAGGTGCTGGTGTCTCATGCCTATAGTCCTACCTACTCAGGAGACTTAGATTTGAGGATTATGGTTTGAAGTCAGCCTGGGCAGGAAAATCTATGAGACTTTTATCTCCAAAACCAGAAATGGAGCTGTGGCTCAAAGTAGTAGAATGCTGACCTTGAGCAAAAAGACTCAGGGACAATGGCCAGGCCCCAAGTTCAAGCCCCACAACTGATCCCCCCCCCAAAAAAATGGCACAAAGGCCTAGAGATACAACTCAGGGGGAGAGTACTTTCTCAGCATACCCCAGCACCACACACCACACATACAAATGAAGGGTGCACATGGTAAGCTATCACCAATGTTATTATTATTCCCATTTTACTGGAGGAGAAAATGAGACTCACTGCCCTTTCACAAGCCTGAGGCAAAGGTGGATCCTGGAAGAACAAGAAAGCCCCTCTCTTGCGGGGAATTGACTATATCATAACAGGCTCTTCTTCGCTATAACTCCCAAGCCAAATCCAGCCCACCACCTATTTTCATAAACAAGGTTTTATTGGAATAAATACAGCCACATTCATGTTTTGATGTATTTTCTGTGGCTGCTCTCAAGTACAATGGCAGCCAGGCACCAGTGGCTCACACCTGTAATCCTAGTTACTCAGGAGGCTGAGATCTGAGGATTGTGATTCAAAGCCAGCCCAGGCAGGAAATTCCCCATGAGGCTCTTTTTTTTTTTTTTTTTTGGTCGGTCATGGGGCTTGAACTCTGGCCTGAACGCTGTCCCTCAGCTCTTCAGCTCAAGGCAAGTGCTCTACCACTTGAGCCACAGCGCCACTTCCAGTTTCCTGAGTGATTTATTGGAGGTAAGAGTCTCATGACTTTCCTGCCCGAGATCCTCAGATCTCAGCCTCCTATGTAGGATTACAGGTGTGAGCCACTGGCGCCCAGCCCCATGAGACTCTTCAACTAATCACCAGAAAATTGTAAGTGGCACTGTGGCTCAAGTGGTAGAGCGCTTGGCTTGAGCTGAAGAGTTCAAGGACAGTGCCCTCACAGAAAGTTGGCTGACCTTGCCCCCAGAGGATCTGTGAAGTTGCCCTTCTGAAATCAATACAGATCTGAGATCTCTACTCTTCCCATTTCATCCCCAATGACAGCTGAGCTTCGGGCCATCCCAACTCTCCCAAGCCCATTAGCCCTCAACCCAACACTGGCAAGGAGAGGGCAAGTGCTGCCCGCCAGACCCAGGCCCTGCCATGCCCTGCACACTTCTCACTCACCAGCTCCGTAGAGCACCACCAGGCCAGACACCATGAGCACAGGATGCCAGTTGAACATGTGCAAGCTGCCATCCCAGGCAAAGCCACCACGCCAGTACTGCATCCAATAGGTGGTGAAGAGGATGCACATGGAGCCCAGGGAGCCCAGCACCAGGCAGGACAGGTAAAAGCATCCCAAAGCCATTCTGATCAAAACTCCTACAAGAGTCAGAAGTCATAGGTCACCACTGGCTGGGGGTGCAAGCTATGATGGCTAAAGGAAGTAGTACTGATCTCCCTCTTGGCCCCTGAGACAGAATTTTCTTGTTTCTGTTTCGTGCCAGCAGCCTGTGCACACTCCCAAGAGGCCTCAGTGGCACATGGGGGGGGGGGGGGTACGGGGTTTGAAATGAGTAAGGCCCCAGCCCAGCAACTGGCAGTGAGCAGCAAGGGTGGGGCTGTGACTGGATGACAAGGCCCAAGCCTGGAACACTGGGATTCATTTCCCTGCACAGAACCAGAAGGTAAAAAAAAACTCCCTAACCCTGATCCAAGAAAGAAAAGAACAAAAATGTAGGCTACATCATAACCGCCCAGGTCCCTGGGTTCTAGCACAAGAATGGCAAAAACCACCATCAGAAAGGAGTAAGCAGGCAGAATTGTTCCAGAGAATTGTGGAATGTAGATTTGTATCCTGTATGTTTTGAGCATCATGCTGGTAATTGATGTTTCAAATTTCAGAGCATGAGATTGTTGGTAAGGGATGCTCTACCTGCATTGTCAGACTCTCTGGGGAGAAGTCCTATGGGACACCATCTCTACAGACAAGTCTTTTTCCTCTAAGAGGATGAACTCCATTGGGCCAAAGCCCATTAGCAGAAGCCACACACTCGATTCCTTGAAGGGAGTGACACAGCTCAGTGGTCTCCAAGCCTGAGACTTCTGCTTCTTTTCTCTGAGGGGAAAGTCCAGAGGAGAAAAGAGGAAGCAAGAACTCAAGATCTAGAGAGTAAGAGGTTTATTTTGAGATTTCCATGAGAAACCCAGAAACCAATTCTGGTTTCAGGCCTAGTGATCGCTTACATACTCAAGCCAGGCCTGTGGGGTGGGGAGTGGGCCTGGTAATAGGCAGCTTTCTTCCTATGTGCAGGTCATGGGTTAAGATTCCCAGAGCATGGGGCTGGGAAGGTGGCTCAGTGGTAAAGCGCTTGCCTTGCATGCCTGAGGTCCTGGGTTCGATTCTTCAGCACCACATAAGCAAAAAGAAAAAAGCCGGAAATGGCACTGTGGCTCAAGTGGTAGAGTGCTAGCCTTGAGCTGAAGAGCTGAGGGACAGCGCCCAGGCCCAGAGTTCAGGCCCCATGACCGGGACCCCCCCCCCAAAAAAAAAAAAAAAAGATTCCCAGAGCAGGTGGCAAGGGTGGCAGGCGGGTGGGTAGGGGAGGCACAAGACTGACCCTGCTTCCAGTCAACGTGGGACGGTATGGGCCCACACCTCAAGGCAGTTACCCTGTCCTATGGGCTCACAGCAAGAGGACAATATGACTTCCTGAAATGATCAAGTCCCTTCCTCTGAACCAGCTACCAGAAGAAATGGGTGGTAACTCCCATGGGACAATACCTAATTCCTCACCTTTAGACCCAGATCACAGAAAGGTGGCCTGGGCTCTGATTCTCACAAACTGGGTATAACAGCTGCAGGACTTGTTCTCATCTGAAAGAAAGACACAGATTTTGAAGATCAGCTATGAGCACTGGAACCTTCTATACCATCCTGTTACTCCTTTTGACAACCTTGTGAGGGGTTTTATTCTCACTATCCCTCATCATATACATGAGGAGACAAAGGCTCAGAATGATTAAGAAACTAATATCAGCTTCATTTAATGCAGAGGATTTTCTAACCTTTTGCCTGTTTGGATTTGAGGCCTGAAAACTGCACTTTTTCCTTGACCACAGGTTGTCATATCAAGAGGAAAAAAAATGCTATGTAAGGATACCATGAAAGCAGCAACTCTTCTTTCTTATGCTGCCATATATTTTATCCTAACTGCTAGGGAAAACTGAAAGCTACCTGGGCCTGGTGACACACACCTATAGTGCCAGCTATTTGGAAGCCTGAGGAAAGAGGATTGCTTGATCTAGGAATTCACAGTCAGCCAGACTAACACAGTGAAATTTTTGTCTTAAAAAAAAAAAAAAAAAAAAAAAAGCTGGGTGCTGGGGCTCACACCTGTAATCCTAGCTACTCAGGAGGCAGAGATCTGAGGATTGCAGTTCAAAGCCAGCCCAGGCAGGAAAGTCCGTGAGACTCATCTCCAAAATACCACCAGAAAAGAGGAAGTGGTGCTGTGGCTCATGTGGTAGAGCCCTAGCTGTGAGCTGAAGTCCATGCCAGCTCTCCCTAAGCCAGATATCTAACAGACCAGCATTTGGTTCTTACAAGGTGATCTAAAATCTTGGAGCAAGGAAGGGCTATGTATTAAGGGAGAAGAAAACAAGCTTCAGTGAGGAAGGCTGGAAGGAGAAAGTCATGTAACCAGCTTCATGACTTAGCTGAGCTTAGAGATTTGTTAGCCCGCCTCCCACCTCAGAGTTGTCTCCTGCAAGGGCAAAGAAAGTTCCAATCACCAGGTGTTTGGCTAACATATCCTCCACTCCCCAGTGAAGTGTTAAGTCAGCATTAAGAAGCTCTTGGTCATTAAGAGGCTCCACTTAACTCAAATTATCTATTTCTACAATTTCTTTGACATTTGTAGAAAGACATACTATCATCTAAAAGGGATTGTATCCAAACCCCTAAGAAGTTGTGGAATAGTAAGATGCAGCACGCTTAGACCAGATGATGAGATTTTTGAGACAGAGAGCAGGAAGTCACATTACTTTGTCCACAGTACAGACAAGCCCTCCCTTCCTCTTCCCAAAATAGCAAAATCTAGGAGAAAGGAAGAACACAGTAAAAATTCCATGCAGATGCTGAGAATATGCTCTCCTCTGTTCTAAGAGAGTAGGTTGTGCTAGGACTTCAGTTTCCTCTTCTGCCCTCACTCTGCAGAGCCCCATTTTATCTGTCCCAACAATGTCATCAACCCTGCTGATGTACTTGTGCAAGAGCAGCCAGGGAAGGTATTGTAACAAATAAGCATAAGTGTGTTCCAACAATACTTTATTTATGGACTCTGAAAGCCAACATTTTTTTTTTTTTTTGGTCCTGTCGTGGGGCCTGAACTCTGGGCCTGGGCACTGTCCCTGAGCTCTTCAGCTCAAGGCTAACGCTCTACCACTTGAGCCACAGCTGGCCTTTTTTTTTTCTTTTTGCGTATGTGGTGCTGAGGAATCGAACCCAGGGCCTCAGGCACGCAAGGCACTACCACTGAGCCACCTTCCTAGCCCTCTGAAAGCCAACATTTTTACATGCCACATAGCCTTTTCATTTTCCCTCTCATTTTCTGGTGAGTCACATGTGGCCTGCAGGGAATAGTTGGTCATGTTGATCTTATTTAATACTTTCCTCAATTCCTTAACAACAAAAAAGGATTCTCCTAGGCTGAGCTAAACTAGCATCAGTCCCAGGATAAGAAATGGGTATTTCCTATTCAGCTCTTAGTCTTCGAAAAAGGCTCTCTATTCCAAATTCTTCTCAGTCCTCTTACAACTTAGAAGTTCAAACAGATAAAGGGATGAAAAATCAATTTGCTGCTACCCTTCATGGATGTATGATAAATTTTTGGGATACTAAGAATCAGACTTAGGGTTCAGGTCTTAACCCTTACCTTACAGATCAAAACCACTCTAACACTGGGGCCCAAAGGAGAGTCACTCGGCCAACGCAAGTGGCAGAGCTGGTTACAGGTATCCAGGTCCACTCCTCCTCAGTTCCCAGGACTCCTTATTTCCAAAGATAGCTTCAGCAATGGCCCGACTCAGGAGTGAGTGGCTCAATCTTCCCAGCCCAAGAAGTAAAAACGGCCTCCCTCACCTACGAGAGATGCCAGATCCCTCCTCCGGCGGTGTCAGGTACCCAGGCACCCAGGGACACATCCCTTGACCCCCCTGCTGGGCGCGTGGTCCCAGATAATCGGGGGTTTAAAAAACAAGCGCCTTCCCAAACTCTGTGCCTTCCATCCACCAACTGTGGAAGAAGGGCGCTGAGAACAGGCTCCTGACGGAGAAAACTGAGGTTGAGCGAGATCGGCACAGCGCAAAGCGAGGTAGTAATAGCACTGGAAGCCTGGCTTCCTGACCTCCCCGCCCGGGTTCTTTCTCACCCCTAACCACAGTGGGACACAGGGGACTGAAGTCTCCGGCGCCGGGCGACGAGAGGCGGGCCACTCCGGGGTCTCTTACAAGAAGCACGTAGAATCCCGGGAACCTACATTCAGCTAGCTGCCACCCTCCGACAACGCCACCCCGGCTTTTATAGCCCGGCAACACCTCCGGTGGCGCGCGCACGGCCTCTTGGGAAATGTAGTCCAGGGGCTTGGACGTGGCCGCTGGTAATGCGCCAGGGTATCGGTCTCCGACCCCGGTTCGTTTGCTGCTGGCGCTCCCTCCGTAAGCCTAAGGTCAGGGCCCGAGAGCGCTAAGACGTGGGTGCTCTGTCCTTCACCATCCCGCGTCCCGGAAAGGTCAGGTTGAGCCGGGCGGGCCCAAGAAAACACGACCCAAACATGGCGGCGAGGCTGGCGGGAGAAGCAGGGAGGGAGCCTCCGCCATCTACTTCCGGGATTTAAAGCGGGCTTCCGGAAGCCTGGACGATATCTCCATGACAACCGACGTGGTTCCTTAGGGTGAGGGGTTTGAGAAGTGGTGGTGTTGACGCGAAGGCAGAATTTCTGATGCTGTTGCTTTTGGCTTGAGCTTGTTGTTGTTGTTGTTTCCTGCCAAGACAGCACCATTTTAAGCGAGTCGGGAAGGGTGAGGCAAGGGCAGGCGGCAGGTAGCGGACAGTGAAGCGCGCTGCTTTTCCTCGTCGGTCACCGGAGGCGGAGACGGTCCAGGTAGGGAGCGCTGCGGGCGGGCGTGTGGCGGATCCCGGCCGCCCCCCGCCGCCACCGACCGGTGCGGACCTGCGGCGTGGGGGGACTGAGCCAGGGATCCCGGCCGCCACCGACCGGTGCGGACCTGCGGCGTGGGGGGACTGAGCCAGGGATCCCGGCCGCCCCCCGCCGCCACCGACCGGTGCGGACCTGCGGCGTGGGGGGACTGAGCCAGGGATCCCGGCCGCCACCGACCGGTGCGGACCTGCGGCGTGGGGGGACTGAGCCAGGGATCCCGGCCGCCCCCCGCCGCCACCGACCGGTGCGGACCTGCGGCGTGGGGGGACTGAGCCAGGGATCCCGGCCGCACCCCGCCGCCACCGACCGGTGCGGACCTGCGGCGTGGGGGGACTGAGCCAGGGATCCCGGCCGCCACCGACCGGTGCGGACCTGCGGCGTGGGGGGACTGAGCCAGGGATCCCGGCCGCCCCCCGCCGCCACCGACCGGTGCGGACCTGCGGCGTGGGGGGACTGAGCCAGGGATCCCGGCCGCACCCCGCCGCCACCGACCGGTGCGGACCTGCGGCGTGGGGGGACTGAGCCAGGGATCCCGGCCGCCACCGACCGGTGCGGACCTGCGGCGTGGGGGGACTGAGCCAGGGATCCCGGCCGCCACCGACCGGTGCGGACCTGCGGCGTGGGGGGACTGAGCCAGGGATCCCGGCGCCGCTCACTTGCCACTTAGCGGGGATGCCTTCAACTCTGCCTGACCCGGTGGCCTTGCCTCGACTCGGGATAATTCTCTTCCTACCTCGTTGCGAGGATTAAAGGTGGTTGTCTTGGGTACCAAGCTTATCCTGGTCTTGGGGACCGGAAGGGATAAACTATGATTGTTGTTTATGAGGGAGGAAACTCAGGTCGAGAGAAGCCACAATGATAAACCCAGCAAGGTGGGACTTGTCCATCAAGTGAAGTGGACCTAGGGCTTTAACTTCTCCGTGCCTTTATGCAAAAGAGGAATTATATGTATTAAAATGTCTACTTATTGTCATAGCCCTAGCATCAATTAATGAGCATGGAGGGTTAATAAATTTGTAGCCAGGCGCCGGGTTCTACAGGCTCATGCTTGTAATCTTAACTACTCAGGAGGTTGAGATCTGAGAATCACAATTCGAATCTAGTTCATAAGATTCTTATCTCTAATTAGCCACCAAAAAGCTGTACATGGTAGAGCACTAGCCTTGAGCACAAAAGCTCAGAGCCAGAACCAGGATCTAACTTTCAGCCTCAGAATGGACACAGACACACACACACACACACACACACACACACACACACACACAATTGTAAAACATTTTATAGATAATAGTTTAATTGCTGGAGCACTTCAGAGCTGTTTGATAGTTGTTTATGAATTAGATCTTGCTTCAGGGTCATAGGACACTCCAGAGTAATTAGTGAGCCTTGAAAAATGTATGCAACCCTTTGCTAAAGTAACTTTAAAGACTTTCAGAAGAGCATTGTGTCCTCTCTTATCCCACTTTTTTGTTTTTGTTTTTTGAGTCGGGTCGGTCGTGGGGCCTGTACTCTGGGCCTGGGCGCTGTCCCTCAGCTCTTCAGCTCAAGGCTAGCTCTCTACCACTTGAGCCGCAGCACCACTTCTGGTTTTTTTCTTTTTGCTTATGTGGTGCCGAGGAATCGAACCCAGGGCCTCATGCATGCAAGGCAAGCGCTCTACCACTGAGCCACCTTCCCAGCCCCTCTTATCCCACTTTTGCATGGGCATTTTCCCCATCTACTTATCAGTCTATGGGTTATGGAAGAGCAGTGTAGGCCAATAATTAAGATAGATTCCTGATCCAGGCTGCCAGGATCAAAATCCCAGCTCAGCTACTTACTACCAATAAGACCTTAGACAACTTATTTTACCTCTCCAAGCCTCAGTTTTCTCATCTGTAAAAAGGGAAAAGTAAGAATGTGCCTTTTACCTCATGAGGTTATTTCAAGCTTTAATATCAGTGTCTAACAGTCTCTGTCACACTGCAACTAATATATGAGTTTGCTGCTGTAATTATTATTACTACCACATGAATGGGTGTCCACCCTTTTCTATAGATTCTCTTAGTACATTTAGAATTTGAGTCCAGGTATAGAGAAAGGTTTATGGGTGATGGTCCCTAGAAGAAATGACAAGTTGAGTTTTGGGGGGTTTGTTTTTGTTTGATTTTTGGAAACAGAAACACCGTAGATCCTAGATTGATCTGAAACTCTGTATAGCCCAGGTTGGCCTTGAACTTGAAATCCTCTACCTCAGCCTCCTGAATGCTAGGATTGCAAATGTGGATTATTTTTTTGGTGCTGATACTAGGGCTTGAACCCAGGATCTAGGCACTGTCCCTTATTTTTCACTCAAGGCTGGTGCTCTCCTACTTGAGCCACAGCTCCACTTCCACTTCTGGCTTTTTGCTGGTTAATTGGAGATAAGAATATCATGTCTGCCTGGGCTGGCTTCAAACTAGGATCCTTAGATCTCAGTCTCCTGAATAGCTAGGAGCCGCTGGCACCCGGCTTCAATAAATGTTCCTTAGTGGATTTCTAACTTTGCCTCATTTTGACCCCACAGGTACTGATCTCAAAGCAAAGGAAATCACTCTGAGTTGGAAGCAAATGACACCTTTCCCTCAGTGCTAGGAAAAGAACCAGGAGCTATTTTCTGGGAAACTGTGGAATGTGCCCTTGGGAGCCCAAAAAAGCCGGAGGAAGATGCTGCAGACGAGTAACTACAGCCTGGTGCTCTCCCTGCAGTTCCTGTTGCTGTGCTATGATCTCTTCGTCAATTCCTTCTCAGAGCTACTCAGAATGGCAGCTGTCGTCCAGCTGGTGCTCTTCATGTGAGTTCTCAGGTGGGCCTAGAAAGCTAAACCCACATAATTTGAAGGCCCTACCCATCATGGCTTATCATTTGAAAGTTACTAGTAAAGGGGAAGGGGTGTAGCTCAATGGTAGAGCACTTGCCTAGCATCCATAAGACCTTGGGTTCCATCCCCACGGATGGAATTTTAATTTTATTTTATTGTAAAGATGCTGTACAGAGAGGTTATAGTTACATTTCTTTTAAAGAGAAAGGCCAGGTGCCAGTGACTCACACCTATAATCCTAGTTACTTAGGAGATCTAAGAGTTGCAATTTAAAGCCAGCCCAGGCAGAAAAGTCTGTAAGTAAATTACCAAAAAGCTGGAAATGGATATGAGGTTTAAGTGCTAGAATGCTATCCTTGAGCACAAAAACACAAGGATAGTGTCCAGGCCCTGTGTTCAAGCCCTAAGATTGGCACACAGACACATTAAAAAAAAAAAAAAAAAAAGCCTAGTGTTTGGGCTACAAATCAATGGGTGGTATTAGTTATTTGTCATTTGGGTCATAGCCCTGCTGCTTGTGGAGACTTGGGGTGACTATATCACAGGCAAAGGCAATAGTGTCCCTCAGGACTTAAGAGCCAGCTCGTGGATTCTCACATGGGCATCTGTTTGGCTGTACTTTGTTTTATATGTCCACAGCATTCAAGACATTGCAATCCTCTTCAACATCATCATCATTTTCCTCATGTTCTTCAACACCTTCGTCTTCCAGGCTGGCCTGGTCAACCTCCTATTCCATAAGTTCAAAGGGACCATCATCCTGACGACTGTGTACCTCGCCCTCAGCATCTCCCTTCATGTCTGGGTCATGGTAAGAGTGGAACTCTGGATTCTCAAGTGTGTGTGTGTTTGTTTGTTTTTTTGGGTCCGGTCATGGGGCCTGAACTCTGGGCCTGGGTGCTGTCCCTCAGCTCTTCAGCTCAAGGCTAACGCTCTACCACTTGAGCCACAGCGCCACTTCCGGCTTTTTTCTTTTTGCTTATGTGGTGCTGAGGAATCGAACCCAGGGCCTCTGGCATGCCAGGCATGCGCTCTACCACTGAGCCACCTTCCCAGTCCCTCAAGTGTGTGTGTGTGGGGGGGGGTGCATTTGTGCTGGTATTGGGGCTTGAACTCAGGGCCTGGACACTGTCCCTGAGTTTTTGTGCTCAAGGCTAGTGTTCTACCACTTGAGCTCTACTTCTAGTGTTTTGATGGTTAGAGATAAGAGTCCTGCTCAGGCTGGCTTCCAACTTAGATCCTCAGATCTCAGTCTCCTGAGTAGCTAGGATTACCAGTGTCCAGCTTAATTCTTGATTTTTTTTTTATGACACTCATGCTTGAACTCTGGACCTGGGTGCTGTCCCTCTGCTCTTCAGCTCAAGGCAAATGCTCTACCACTTGAGCCACAGCGCTACTTCCAGTTTTCTGGTGGTTTATTGGAGATAAGAGTCTCACAGACTTTCCTGTCCAGGCTGTTTTTTGTTTTTTTTTGTTTTTTTTTTTATTGTGAAAATACAGAGGCACTACAATTACATGGGCAAGATAATGAGTACATTTCTTATCAAGCATTGTAGCCTTCTCCTTTGTTTCCCCTTCCCATCCCTTCCCATCCTTCCCTCGTCCCCCCAATCCCATCCCCTCTCCTCCCCCCCCCCCCCCCCCCGCCCCGCACCAAAGTTGTGAAGTTCATCAGGCTGGTTTTGAACAGTGATTCTCAGATCTCAGTCTCCTAAGTAGCTAATTCTTGAATTTTTAAAGAAGTAGGAAGAGCATTCCTCTGGGAACCCCAAACCATTCTTTTACACAGTAAAATTCCTTGATAGGAATGAGCCAAAAGGAAAGCTGAAGTGCTAAGCAAGTAAAATTGTCACGGACACTTTTTCCCAAACTTCTTTGGAAGTTACTGGACTTTTAGATAAGGTCCAGTAACTCAGTCAAACTCTAGTGACTTTTTGTCTATAATCCCAGCTATAATATGAGGCTGAGGATCACAGGTTAGAGCCAGCCCAATCAGGAAAGTCTGTGAGACTCTTATCTCCAATTAGCTAGCAAAAAGCTGGAAGCAGAGCTGTGGCTCAAGTGGTAGAGTGCTAGCCTTGAGCAAACTTGCTCAGAGACAATGTCCAGGTCCTCTGTTCAAGCCCCATGACTGACAAAATAAAATAAAATAATAAGTCCCGTAACTCTGGAACATTGTTTACCATTGTCCCAAATAGGCAGTTCAGACCAGAAGTTGAATGGGTTTTCTCATGATATAGGAAATTCGTGGGCATCAAGGTCCTGCAGGCTGTGGTGTAGATAGTATCTGTTTCTGTTGCCACGTAGGAATGCTACCTGCATTTGGGTGCTTGCCATGTCCCTATTCTTACATTGGAGAACCAGACCCCTTTTAGCTTGCAAGAGCTGTAGAGCCAATCCAGTTATGGTTTTATCTTTCTTCCCTTTCACAGATTCTTCCTTCTCTTTGGTCATCTCATGGGTCTCATGCTTTTATTTTTATGGAACACATTAAAACCTCAGGCTTTGGGGCTGGAGCTGGAACTCAGTCAGTGATAGTGTTTGCCTCACATATGCAAGGTCCTGGGCTAGATCTGCAGGCCCACAAACAAAGCAAAACCTCAGAGTCTCTAGTTGCTTCTTTCCTAAAACTTCCTTCTTAGCTGGACCCTGTGCTCTGGAATCCCCTGGAGAGAATTGGAACTCCCATGAAAGACAGAGCCATGCTGAGGGCTCTGGGAGCTTCCTGCCTGGGGTTCTAGTCTGCTTCCTGTTGATCTGCTTAAGCCCTGAGAGCACCAGAGCGTTTATCTAACAGGAGCTGACATTTTCCAGGCTAGACAGCTGGACTCCTAAAGATACTGCATGTCATTTCTCCTTGGCAAAGGCACTCGAGGGGAAGGGAGTAAATGCCTCGGCGCTCCTCCCTGCGGGCTAAAGGATGTTGCCTGTGTAGCAGACCAAACACTCCTTGGTCTTATAAACTAGGAGGTGAGATTAGCAATGATTCTCAACCAACTGGTTTCACTGCAGCTCAACCAGGGAGATGTTCAGGCCTTGTTTGGCCATTAACCTTTCATCTCTCCTTTAGAAGTTACGCTGGAAAAGCCCCAACAGCTTTGTTTGGACAGATGGACTTCAAACGCTGTTTGTGTTCCAGAGACTAGGTAAGGATCAGAGAGCCACCTAGGGCTCACTTGGGGTCCAGAAGGGTCTTTGGCAGTGAGCCTTGCTCCTGGCTTCCCGGCCTCATTATAGCTGGCCTGGGATGGTTGGGATGGTCATGTATGGATGGGAAAGAGCACTGCCCTCTGGTCAGAGACAGTGAGAACATGGGGCAGGTCTCAGACTTGTAAGGTTCGGTCCTCTCAGGGCCATTCTGAAGCTTCTTTCTACTTTTTTCTCAGTGGCAGTGCTGTACTGTTACTTCTACAAACGCACAGCTATGAGACTGGGCGACCCCCGCTTCTACCAGGACTCTCTATGGCTGCGCAGGGAGTTCATGCAAATCCGAAGGTGACAGCCTCTTGTCACACTGCTAGGTGGATGCCTTTCCTTCCTGCTAAAAGCCACGGGTGCCACACTGCAGAGCTGGCCACAGATAGGCTCAGGCCGATTGTGTTTATCATTCAAGAAAGAAGAGCATTCCTCATGCACATTCAGTGTTCTCCACAGTCTTTAGTACGTAATGCTTTCTGGACTCCTCGCTGCAAAATTCAGGGCTCCCAACCTTGGAGCCTTAGTTCTGCCTGGGACAGCAGCCTTCTGGCTCCCACTCCCCCATGACATACTTGAATGACTAAAAATAGCAAAGAGTGATGGTTATAGTGGTCCTGACTGAGCACCCTCAGACATTTAGATTTTTATACCTAAGGTACTTTTTTTACATTTATAAACAGGAAATAAAGTTTTTTTTCATAAATGATGGCATCTCTAGCTAGTTCTCTGCATGGTTAAGAGGCATATAAAGTGACAAGCTCACAATCTATTTGATCAAGTGGGCAGAAGGAGCCATAGGTCAAATACAAGCTGGGCACTGGTGGCTCACCCCTGTAATCCTAGCTACTCAGGAGGCTGAGATCTAAGGATTGTGGTTCAAAGCCATCCTGTGCAGAAAAGTCCCCATGAGACTCTGATCTCCAATCAACCATTCAAAAACTGGAAGTGAGGGCTGGGATGTAGCTCAGTGGCAAAGCGCTTGCCTAGCAAGTGCAACGTCCTGGGTTTGATCCCCAGTACCAAAAAAGAAAAGACAAAAAAATACAGTTAAACCCCCCCCCACCCCAAAACAAAAAAAAAAACTGGAAGTGAAGCTGTAGCTGAGAGTAGTAGAGTGCTAGCCTTGAGCAAAAGAGCTCAGGAACATCACTCAGGCCCCAAGTTCAAGCCTCAGAACTGACCAAAAGAAAAAAAGATATGTATCGAAGCCCGTTTTGAGCCAAGGTACTTTTGTAGAAATTCAATATGTGTTTGGGCTGGCTACTGGTAGCTAACACCTGATTTCCAAGCTACTCAAGAGATTGAGATTTTTGAGGTTTGAAACTAGCACATGCAGAAAAGTCTCTTAAGACTCTTATCTCCCAATTAACCACAAAAATAGCCACAGCTTAAGTGGTAGAGAAAAACAAAGAAGAAGAAACACAAAAAACAAGCAAGCTGGAGTTCAAGCCCCTTACCTGCACCAAAGAAAAAAGAAAAAGAAAATGTACTTTGATACCTAGCCATTTAGCCTATTTGGGCAAAGGAGATTTTTTTAAATTCCTGTGCTACTTTCTATTGCCAGAGTATTGTATAATAAACCACAATGACGTATGACTACATCATTTGATTTTCAGATCACAGGGTTCAACAGACCCATGCTGATCCTGGGTGATTTCAGCTGGGTCTGCTCCTTGTATTTGTGGGTAGCTGTGACCAGTGTGGTATCCTGGAAGTTTGGGCTTACCTAGGTAGAATGCCATCCCTGGATCCTATGACTTACCCTCCAGCAGGTAGACTGGGGTCTGTGAGGAGTAGAAGAGCACAAGTCTCATTGGATATCCCCATTTTAAGCCTCAGAGTCCCATTGGCTAAAGCAAGTCATGTGATAGGAACACCAAAGAAAGCCTAAAGCAGGAGGCTGAGGAGCTTTTGGGTTGGGGGAGATGTGCAGCACCCCCACCTGCAGAGAGAGAGGGAGGGAAGTTCCCCAGTGACTTCCATACCTGCCACCAGCATCTTTCCACCTGGCTGACCCTGAGTTCTCTTCTTTACAAAAACAGTAATGTAGTAAATAAACAGTCTTCCTGAGTTCTAGAAAACTAAGCATTTCCAGAAGATCTATAGTGCAATAGGACTAGATGTCGCTCAATAGTAGAGTGGTTGCTTAATGTGAGGGTACTTGTTTAATGTGAGGGTTTGATTCCTGGTACCCCAACAACAGGATACTACAGAATAAAATGACAGCAAGACCTATATTACTATAAAACTCTTCTCAAGTTCCAGCCAGACCATTCCTCAAAAGATAAAGACCAACAAGAAAAGCTTAGGAGATAAGTGTTTCTTTAGGCCTTTCAAAAACAAGCCAATATTACAGACAGCTTATCTGCCATGACACTGTGAAGTAAGTGTTCTGGGATATAAATTTGACCTGGTGAGCAATCCAGAGCTTGACAAAGAACAGACCCCTGACTTGACCCAGTCTGTTCATGGAGAATGCAATCAGATACCCTCTCCATTCAGTGGTCAAAATTCTAGCCAGGTTCTGGTGGCTCACACCTGTAATCCTAACTACTCAGAAGGCTGAAATCTATAAAGATGTTGGTTTGAAGCTAGCCTCAGTAGACTCATCTCTTAACTAGCAAAAAAATTGGAAATGGAGGCATGGCTCAAGTGGTAGAATGCCATCCTTGAAGGAAAAAAGGAAAGGAAGATATCAAAGCTCTGTTCAAGCCCCCCTGCTGGCACACACACATTAAAAAATGCTGTCCTACCTAAACCCTCACCCTTGCCAGTCTCTGCTTTACTTCTGGAGTCTCATGGACTTTCCTTCCCACATTGGCTTTGAACTGTGATCCTCAGATCCCAGCTTGTGGGTAGCTAGAATTACAGGTGTGAGCCACTGGCACCTGGCTTATACAGATTTAAAAGAATAAAATATATGAGCACCCAGGAGCCGGTGGCTCACAACTGTAATCCTAGCTTCTCAGGAGGCTGAGATCTGAGAATTGTAGTTCAAACTCAGCCCAGGCAGAAAAGTCTGTGAGACTTTTTTTTTTGTCAGTCGTGGGGCCTGAACTCTGGGCCTGGGCGCTGTCCCTCAGCTCTTCAGCTCAAGGCTAGCACTCTACCACTTGAGCCATAGTACCATTTTCTGTTTTGTGAGTGATTTATTGGAGATAAGAGTCTCACAGTCTTTCCTGCCTGGCTGGCTTTGAACTGTGAACCTCAGGTCTCAGCCTCCTGAGTAGCTAGGATTACAGGAGTGAGCCACTGGTGCCCTGCTGAGATCTTTATCTCCAGTGAACCACCAGAAAACAGGAAGTGGAGCTGTGACTCAAAGGGGTAGAGTGCTAGCCTTGAGCAAAAGAGCTCAGGGACAGTGCCCAGGCCCTGAGTTCAAGCCCCCAAAACAACAACATAAAAAGCATGAGCTAGGCATGTTGGCACATGTCTGTAATCACAGCACTCCAGCTGAGGCAGGAGGATCTTGAGTTCAAGGCCAGCCTGGGTTCCAAAACATAATCCTATCCTGTAGGGTAAGGTAGAAAAATTTTCAGGTGACTTGGACTGAGGCCATTAGGAGACTGAAACCACACAGTTTAAACATGGCAAGGTTAGTATTAATAATTATTAGCCAGGCACCAGTGGCTCATGCCTGTAATCCTAGCTACTCAGGAGGCTGAGATCTGAGGATCATGGTTTAAAGGCAGTCCGGGCAGGAAAGTCTGCTAGACTTTTACATCCAATTAACCACCAGAAAACTGGAAGTGGTGCTGTGGCTCCAAGTGATAAAATGCTAGCATTGAGCAAAATTGCTCAGGAACAGCACCTATCTCTCTCTCACACACACACACACACACACATACACACAGAATAATTAAACTCTGATAGATCAGGGACTTTAAAAATGTAAAGGGGAGGGGCTGGGAAGGTGGCTCCGTGGTAGAGTGCTTGCCTCTCATGCATGAGGCCCTGGGTTCAATTCCTCATCACCACATCAACAGAGAAAGCTGGAAGTGGTGCTGTGGCTCAAGTGGTAGAGCACTGGCCTTGAGCTGAAGAGTTGAGGGACAGCGCCCAGGGCCAAAATTCAGGCCCCAGGACTGAAAAAAAAAGGGGGGGGGGGACGTGACTCAGGAGAGACAGGATGGCATTCACTGTAGCCCACTGAGCGTGGGAGAAGGTCATGGGTTTGCTAAACCCACAGCTGGTTGATAGCTGTGGAAAGAAACAACCCATGGGCTACAGGCAAGTTGAGGCTGGTTGGCAGGGGCACAGTTGCATTAAGAATGGCACCTGTAGGCACAGGGCAGAACAATAGCACCCACACTGGGAGGAGTTCGGGAAGCATGCCACCAGGGGCCCAGCCCGTGGTGCAGATTCCATGAGGAGGAAGGCAGGAGTTCAAAGGTGCTTACTGTGCTTTGCCCTACCCAGATCTCACATGGAGGCCTTAGGAGCAGTCTTCTGGGCAGCAGAAGGCCTACATTGGTGGGCAGACATAACTGAGGGACTTGGGAAGCTGCTGTAGGAGCATGGTGACCACAGCTGGAGAATTTTGGGAAAAAACATTGAAGATATAGGTAACCAAAGCAGGCAGGGACTAGTGGGCAGAATTAGGAAGCTGCCTGGATGCAAAGTGTGCAAATCTATAGCATTGTTGACAAGATGACCACAACAAGGTGCCTAGACAATGTCTAAACTGTCCAGGGCTTTGCCTCCTGCCACAAAGCTGGAGCAGAGCAGATGAGTTCTTGCTGGAACCAGGGAGCAATGCTTTTCTTCCTGTCTCTCCAGTGCCCTCTACTGACAAAGATGCACATTGCACTTGCAGTTAGGGAGGAAGGTCAAGCCTTACACACAAAAGGTATTTATTAAGGATCACTGAGGGTCTGGTAACTGCTGTCTGTGCCAGGAAACCATGCTAGAAATTAAACAATGCCCTTGTAAACAATCAAAAGGCCAAAGAAGTTATAAAAACAATTATAAAATACTTTGAATAATCATAAAAATTTAGTATATCTTATTTTTTAAAAGTGTGTGTGTGTGTGTGTGTATGTGTGTGTGTGTGTGTCCTGCTCATGGCTATTGCTCTACCACTTGAGCCACAGCTAATTTGACGTAAGAGTTTTGTGGACTTTGAGCCACAATCCTCAGATCATCGCCTTCTGAGTAGCCAGGATTACAGGTGTGAACCACCAGCCTGGCTTAAAAGTTATCTTGGGACTCGGAATGTGGCTTAGTGGTAAAGTGTTTACCTAGCATGCATGAAACCTTGGGTTTGATTCCTCAGTACCATATAAACAGAAAAAGGCAGAAGTGGTGCTGTGGCTCAAGTGGTAGAGTGCTAACCTTGAGCAAAAAGAAGCTCGGGGACAGTGCCCAGGCCCTGAGTTCAAGCCCCATGACTGGCAAAAAAGAAATAAAAAGTTATTTTTATGTAGCTGTACAAAGGGTTTCATTCACCATATCAATTCAGTTTACCTTTTTATTTTCTTTCTTTTCTTTTTTTGGTAGCACTGGGAATCCAACCACAGGCCTCACACATGAAAGTATTACTAAGCTATATTCTCAATCTCTTGTTTCACTTTATGAGCTAATTTAACCTTGATACCCAGCTTCAAAGGTCCTTTCAAGAAACTATAATTACAGGCCAATCATAAATATAATTAGCAAAAACCTGAACAAAATACTAGCAAAGGAAATCCAGGATAAAAGATGTATCTGCTGTCTGCTAATGGCTCATGCTGATAACCCTAGTAGCTATTTGGGTAGGTTGAGATCTAAAGACAGTGGTTCAAAAGCAAGCCTAGGCAGTAAAGTCCATGAGACTTTTTTTTTTTTTTTGGTTGGTCTTGGGGCCTGAACTCTAGGCCTGGGCGCTGTCTCTCAGCTCTTAAGCTTAAGGCTCTACCACTTGACCCACAGCGCCACTTCCAGGTTTTTCTGCTTACGTGGTGCTGAGGAATCGAACCCAAGGCCTCATGCATGCAAGGCAAGCATTCTACCACAGAGCCACCTTCCCAGCCCCTCCATGAGATTTTTATCTCCACCAGAAAGCCAGAAGTAGAGCTGTGGCTCAAATGGTAGAGTGCTAGTGTTAAGCACAAAGAGGCTCAGGGACAGTACCTAGGCCCTGAGATCAAGCTCCAGGTTCAGGAAAAAGATATCTGTGTTGGGCCTAAGACCATATCTGGTTGCAGTGATTTTCTAGGACTCACAGGACTTGGTGTAGAGTTATATTCAAGGTTATAATTTTTCTTTTCTTTTTTTAAAATTTTGTCAGTTGTAGAGCTTGAACTCGGGGCTAGGGTGCTGTCCCTGAGCTGTTTCGCTAAAGGCTAGTGTTCAGAAACTGAGTCATGATTGTTAGGAAAGATCAAGCAGCCAAAAGGAGAGAAAAAGAAGGCAGAGACCTCAGCAGACCAGAACAGACTTTAATCATGGCTGCAGACCGAACATCGAGAAGTATGGAAAACGAAGAGCAGGGAAGGAAGGGTCTGAAGTACAATTTGTCAAGGGAACATGTTGAACTGAGTTAGGGTCCAAGTAGCAGTCACGTAGACATTACAATGAATGTTTGGGTCAAAAGGCCATACTGCCATCTAGTGTGACTGAGAAGAATGGTTTAAATTCAGGTGAGTGGGGGAAGTTTCTGATAAGGGGCAGGTGGGGGGAGCTCAGTGGGCCATGGGAGCAATACTGGGTTATAAAAAAACAAGGCTTCCCATCAGCTAGAGAAAATATGCACACAGTGAAGTCCAGAAGAAACCGGAAGCTTCCAAGATTCCTCTCCTGGAGGCACTGTCCAGGTTGTGCTTACTTCCTCCAGCAAGGTGTTTAGGCAACTTCTGTGGAATACTGTCTACAGAAGAAACTCAGAGATTCAAAGTTCAAAGTTTTGGGGTTTTTTTGGTCAGTCGTGGGGCTTGAACTCTGGGCCTGGGCACTGTCACTGAAATCTTCAGCTCAAGGCAAGTGCTCTACCAGTTGAGCCACAACTCCACTTCCAATTTTCTGGTGACTAATTTGAGATAAGAGTCTCACTGACTTTCCTGCCTGGGCTGGCTTTGAACAGCAATCTTCAGATCTCAGCCTCCTGAGTAGCTAGGATTACAGGCTTCAGCCACTGGTGCCTGGCTCAAAGTTCAAAGTTGTGGAGCCTGGGCGCTGTCCCTGAGCTCTTCAGCTCAAGCCTAGTGCTCTACCACTTGGCCAGTGCAACTTCTGGCTTCTTTCTGTTTATGTGGTACTTAGCAATCGAACCCAGGGCCTCATGCATGCGAGGCAAGCACTTTACCACTAAGCCACTTTCCCAGCCCCAAGTACAAAGTTTTTTGGGTTTTTTTTTGTCGGTCGTGGGGCTTGAACTCTGGGCCTGGGCACTGTCCTTCAGCTCTTCAGCTCAAGGCGAGCACTCTACCACTTGAGCTACAGCGCCACTTCCGGTTTTCTGGTGGTTTACTGGAGATAGGAGTCTCACAGTCTTTCCTGCCCGGGCTAGCTTTGAACCGTGATCCTCAGATCTCAGCCTCCTGAGTAGCTAGGATTACAGGCGTGAGCCACCAGCGCCCGGCTCCAAGTACAAAGTTTTTATGGGACACTAACCACCCCATTCCTAGAATGTACCCAAATCCCAGACTCCCTGAAGGAAAACAGGGGTTCAGCATGTCACTTTTTCACAGTTCGATGGACTGGTGAAATCCTTTCACAGTCAAGATCAGAAGCACCAACCCTGAGTCAACCTTGAAAACACCTTTCTAGAGATTGCACTGTCAGGTCCACTGCCAGGCTTCTTTCTGTTTATGTGGTACTTAGCAATCGAACCCAGGGCCTCATGCATAAGAGGCAAGCACTCTACCACTGAGCCACCTTCCCAGCCCCTCAGGTTTGCTATTTTAACTCTTTCCTGAACAAGATTATAACCAAATGGATGTTTCCAGAAAAGGAAGACAGGTGACACCCTTGGAAAATCAATATAATTCATCACAGCAGAATAAGAGGGAAAACTGTCATCAAAATACTTACAGAAAAAGCACTTAACAAACTCTCATAAGCCTTTCAGATAACTGGGAAAGGAAGACACTTTATTAGCTGGACAGTATCAACTGTGGTTCCAATATGAAATGTTCTTCACAGATTATGTATTGAATGCTTGGTTCCAAGCTAGTGGTGCTATTTTGGGAGGTTCTGGAAACATTAGGAGATGGGGCCTAGCTAGAGGAAGTAAGGTCACTAAGGAGATGCCTTAGAAGGTTATACAGATTCAAAGACAGCAGCTTCCTCCCCATGATCTCAGGCAGCCATGCTATCTACCTATCTCTCACCATGAGGCAGAATTAATAGAGCTGAGGACTCTGGGCTGAAATCACTAAAATCATGAACAAGGATAATTTCTCTCTTTAAACCAACACTGTATCTGAAAAGATCGATAACGAATGTGGGGTGTGACTCGAGTGGCAATACTCTTGCCAACATGAGGTCAAAATAAAAACCACTTCTCCTAACATAATGGCAAAAGATCAACCACTTCTTCCAGAGGTTAGGAATAAAACAGTTTAACTCCCAGCACGGGAGGGGGGGGGGGGGAACGACAAAACAACACAAAGAAATAAAACAATGTCTTGTTACCACAACTTTTTTTTTTTTTTTTTTGGGGGGGGGGGGTCCGGTCGTGGGCCTGAACTCTGGGCCCCAGAGGGCGCTGTCCCTCAGCTCTTCAGCTCAAGGCTAGCGCTCTACCACTTGAGCCACAGCGCCACTTCCGGCTTTTTTCTTTTTGCTTATGTGGTGCTGAGGAATCGAACCCAGGGCCTCAGGCATGCAAGGCAAGCGCTCTACCACTGAGCCACCTTCCCAGCCCCTGTTACCACAACTTCTATTCAACATTATACTGGAGGCTTCAGCCAGTGCAATGAGGCAAGGAAAAAACAAATGAAGGTGTGGGGAGTGACAAAAGACAAGGTAAACACATTTTTGTGGATTACACGACACGTGCGTTCATAGAACGAAACAGCTGGGGCCACTGTCTCCCGCTACTCAGGAGGCAGAGATGTGAGGATCGCGGTTCAAAGCCAGCCTGGGCAGGAGAGTCCGTGAGGCTCTTATCTCCAGCCAACCCCCATCAAGCCGGCGTGGAGCTGTGGCTCCGGTGGTCGGGGCCGGCGCCCAGGCCCCTTTCCATCCCCGCGGCGTAGCTGCTCAGGGCTCCGCTCCGGGGTTCGAAGCCCAGCTCACACACCACCTCCCGGGGCCGTCGTCCAGCTCCGCTCCTCGGCCGTTGGGCCCCGTGGCCTATCTGTGTTTTTCCCGCTCCATTTCCGGCTGATCTGGCGTCTTCCAGCAGGACCCCGGGCCGGAAGCCCGCCGCAGGGAGGAGGAGCGGCGCCACGCAGAGCACAGCCGCGCACGCCGTTCCTCAACTGCCCATTTCACCCCCAAACCCTGCAACCTGCGTGTGGGGAGCCGCAGGCCGGCCCTCGTGCGGGGGACCCGCCGCGGAGAGCTTCGCGGGAAGGCTGGCACCCCGCCCTGCGCAGGCGCGGTGGGCCCGCGATGTCCCCGCCCCCGGGGTGGGGGGGAGAGGCGGCCTGGCCATAGAGTCCAGAGCGCAGCCAGAGAGGCCAGACACCCGGGCCGCTCTGTCATCCGCTTCCGGCAGCGCCTCGCTGCCCCGGGAGGGGCTGCTGCCGCGTACGCAGTTTCCATGGGGACTGAAGATGGCGCCGCGAGGTGAGATTCTGGAGGTGTGTGAGTCGCTGGCTCCCGTCCCGTCGGTGTACTTGCAGTTTCCCCGCCTCCCTGCTCCCAGAGCTCCAGCGACACCCCCATTCTGCAGGCGGGGACGTCGCCCCTCGCTTGTCCACAGCGAGCCCCGCCCACCCAGAGTTCCCGAAGGTCTTGTGCGGATCGCGAATACTGTGCCCCTAAACCCTTGGCTGGGCCTGCCTCAGCCGTGGCTCAGCTGTGAACAGCTGCCCTCAGCCGGGTAGGTGATGCTCCCAGAGCCCCCCAGGGCCAGATCCGCCGCGATGACCCGTTACCCCTTGACTGCCTTCCCGAAGCCCAGGGTGGAGCTGGATTGTAAGTCCTGGTGGGCAAGAGGGGCTCGAAGGAGGCCTCGCCCCACCCAGCCAAACCCTTCACACACACACACCCCCCACTCCCTGCAGAATCAAGAGTGCCCACAAACGGCCCGCCCCGCTCCTCTTGGCGATTTTCTCCCGTTAGAACAGCACAAGGAACTGATCTTGAGCCGTCCTACCGCCCATCCTACAAGTGCCTCTGTTTTTCAGGTAAACGATTATCCTCCACCCCTCTGGAGATCCTGTTCTTCCTCAACGGGTGGTATTATGCTACCTATTTCCTGCTGGAACTCTTCATATTCCTGTATAAAGGTAAGACTGGACTTTGCTTGCCCCTGCTCCAACCCCCCTTTCCCACTTTAGCCCAAAGCCTGCTTTCATCAAAAACCGTCTTATCTTCAAATCCTTCAGCAAGAATTTCTTTTTATTTTTTTTTGTGCTGGTACTAGGGCTTGAACTCAGAGCCTCATTCCCCTTCCTTAGCGTTTTCACTTAAGACTGTCACTCTACCGTTTGAGCCACAGCTCCCACTTCCAGCCTCTTGCTAATTAGTTGAAGAACCTCAAAACTTTTCTGCTTGAGCTGGCTTTAAACTGGGATCCTCAGATCTCAGCCTCCTGAGCAGCGAAGATTACAAATATGAGCTATGGGCATATGGCTAAGAATTTCTTGAGTTTGGAAAATAGGACCTTTTCCCCACCCCTCTCTACTGAACTCTTCCTTAAACCTATTGGTGACCCAAAGATGCTGTTCAGTGGTGTACACGTGTATGTCCAGTCAGTTGGGGAAATGGAGTCCTCACAGGCTCAGGAGTAAAAGCCTGCCTCTAGTAGTCAGAGTTGTGCCATGAGTTAACTACCCTGCAGCTGTAGTATTGCCGCTGCCTTCTAGCTACTTCATGGAGCACTAAGACTGATGTTCTCACTGTTCCTAAGTGCTTGGCAGTTCTTGTGGATGTCATTCGTTCTTACAAGCTTGCAGACTCTGGCTCTTGTATTGACAGGTCTGTTGCTGCCATACCCAACAGCCAACCTTGTACTGGATATGGTGATGCTCCTCCTTTATCTGGGAATTGAAGTCATTCGACTGTTTTTTGGTGAGTTTTTATCCAGAGAATATTTCCATTCCTTATGGAACAAGCTGGTTCCTGTAACTTAATTACCAAGATCATGTCCATAACCTGGACTTGGTATCAGAGGTCGGATCTGGAAATGTCTCCCATTACTTCCTCTCTGAATCTTCTAGCTGCTGTCTCCTATTTTGGGACAAGATATACTTCTGTTGCTCTGTAGGCTCCGAAGCAGACAGTAGTCTGTGCCTGCTTCCTCTTGCTGGTTTTGGTGGGAGAACAGATTGAGCTGTTCTCACAACACGAAGCTCCCCACCTCTCTGATTAAGGAGTTCGGGTTTGAAACTAGAGTTAAAGTGTAAACTGAGAAGAAAAAATACTTGCAGCACTTATAAGAAAGGAAAGTGGGGCTCACATATACCACTAAGGAAAAGATGAAGTAATGTGAAAAGTTGCTAAAGAACACACACACACAGTTTTTTTTGGCTGGTCCTGGGACTTGAACTCAGGGCCAGGGTGATGTCCCTGAGCCTTTTTGTGCTCAAGGCTGGCACTCCACCACTTAAGCGAGAGCACTACTTCTGGCTTTTTCTGAGTAATTTATTGGACTTTCTTTCCAGATGGCTTGGAACCTTGACCCTCAGATCTCAGCCTCCCGAGTAACTAGGATTACAGGCGTAAGCCACCAGTGCCTGGCTGTTTATATATTTTCTACTATTATTTTCTGTAGAGAGACAGACAGACTGAGTTTTGCTTTGTAGCCCAGGCAAGCCTTGAATTCATAATCAGCCTGCCTCAGTCCTCCAAGTGCTTGGATTACAGGTGTGTGCCATCATGTTTTGCTTGATCATGTATTTATTATTATTTTCAGAACTAGGGTTTGAACTCAGGATGTTACATTTGTTAGGCAGGCCTTCTACCACTTGAGCCACACCTCTAGCCCTTTTTTGTCATCCATGGGGCTGGAACTCTGGGCCCGAGCACTGTCCCTCAGCTCTTATAGCACTCTACCACTTGAGTCACAGAGCTACTTCCAGCTTTTTCTGTTGATGTGGTGCTGAGGACCTCATGCATGCAAGGCAAGCACTCTACCACTGAGCCACCTTCCCAGCCCACCTCTAGCCCTTTTTGCTCTGGTTATTTTTAGTATAGGATCTCATTTTTTGCTCAGGCCAACCTGCACAGCAATTCTGTTTAATCCTGTGATGACAGGTACACAACACCACACTCAGCTTTTTTGTGTCAGGGATGGTCTTAAACTTAAATTCCCAATCTTCAACTCCCAAGTAGTTACAGTCATAGATGTGAACCACTTGTGCCTGGCCAGTGTTACTTGATTTTTTATTATTTGTCTGGTACTGAATAATCAAACCCAAGGATTCATGCATGCTAAGCAAGCACTCTACTGGTAAGCCATATTCCCACTTTTAAAGGTACAACTTCCCACACAAATCATTTCCCTCTGCTCTCCAATCCATCATATTCCATCCACCTTGCCCTTGGGGCCAGGGAAGGCAGGCCACTTGGAGGTGACTCCATGGGCTGTGTCTGACAGGTACAAAGGGAAACCTCTGCCAGCGGAAGATGCCCCTTGGCATTAGTGTGGCCTTGACCTTCCCATCTGCCATGCTGGCCTCCTACTACCTACTGCTACAGACCTACGTGCTCCGCCTGGAGGCCATCATGAACAGCGTCTTGCTCCTCTTCTGTGGCTCAGAGCTGCTGCTTGAGGTGCTCACCCTGGCCACTTTCTCCAGGTACTGCTGCTGAGGGCTGGATCCCTACCCCAGGGAGGGATGTGCTGTTCTCCAGAGGCTCAAGGGGTCCGGGGTCCAAAGCACTAGATAGAAGGGGTTGTCTGGACCTGCGTTTCCTGTGTTCAATTGGAGAAAGTATCTCTCTCAAGAAAGAGATTCTTGTTTTTCTGGGTCCAGAAGACTTAGAATGTAGAATAGCTCAGGCCAGTAGCTTTTGTTCCCAAGTCTTTTAACACTTTCTTTCTGTCATCAGTATGGACAGGATCTGAGGCCGACAGCACACATACTTCTGATACTTTACACCTGTGGGAAGTGATATGTCAAGCTGGCCTTGGAAAGGTTGTGGAGCTTTTCTCCAGTACATACACCATCAGGCAACAAGCCCACCAAAGGCCAGTGAGCAGCATCTTCTAAACCAAGAGCACCAGCCACACTCCAGTACAGGCTGGGCAACGTGGTCCCCACCCGGGGCCGTCTCAGAACCGTTTCCTGCTCACCTCTCTCCTTTGGATGTCATGGCCAAAGCAGCTGGTGTGGACCATGTATGCTCCCTGGGCTTTCGGCAGGCCTGACCCACATGCCCTCATGTATGCTGAGCCACATCTGTCTGGCATGCACGTGGAATGTCTCACGAAGGTGATGGGAAAGCCCCCTGCCCCACTGCTCAGGGACACTGAGCTCCAGAACCTTTTTTAGTAGCTCATAGTGTTATTTTTCTATTCTGATCATGAAGCGAACACTACTTTATAATAAATATGTATTTTCTGTTGTGGGGTGGTGGCCTTTTCCTTGACACCTGTCCTTTTGGATTTCATCCCGTCCAAGAGAGCATAGACACCGTCCCAACAGTGTGTCCTCAGGCTGTGTTTAGGTGTTACACTGAGACGCAAAGGCAGCAGTGCAGGTGGCCCACTGCCTTAGACTGTAGTTTAACTAATGTCAGAGGAGTTGCCACCTTTGTCTTCTTCAGGTCTCATGTGCAAAAGACTGGAATTCCTCTGTCTCTGCCACAAAGGCAGAGGCAACTCTCGTTCTCGCTCTCCCTCTCCCCCCGCCTCTTTTGCTCTCGCTCTCTCCTCTCTTCTCTCTCTCTGCTGGTACTAGGGGCTTGAATTCAAGGGTGCTGTCCCTCACTTTTTTCAATCAGGGTTGGCGCACTACTATTTGAGCCACTGCTCCACTTCTGGCTTATTGGTGATTAATTGGAAATAAGAATCTCAGACTTTCCTGCCTAGGCTGGCTTTGAACTACAATCCTCAGATCTCAGCCTCTGGAGTAGCTAGGATTTTAGGCATGAGCTACTGGCACCCAGCTCAAAGTCAGCATCTTGTCTGTTGTTACTTGTAGATCCTTTCCAGGGAGAGCTATGTGGAATTGGAAGTAGCGGATTCTAAACTTACCAAAAAAATAAATTGAGCCAGGCAAGCCAGGCATCGGTGGCTCACGCCTGTAATCCTAGCTACTCAGGAGGCTGAGATCTGAGGATCACAGTTCAACACCAGCCTGGGCAGGAAAGTCAGAGAGACTCTTATCTCCGATAAACCACCAGAAAACCCGAAGTGGCCCTGTGGCTCCAGTGGTAGAGCACTTGCCTTGAGCTGAGTTCAAGCCCTACATCGCCGAAAAAAAAAAAAAAATCAAACCAGGCAGAGTCTCTTATCTCCACTTAACCAAAAAAACAAAAACAAAAAAAAGCCAGACGCCAGTGGCTCACGCTTGTAATCCTAGCTACTCAGGAGGCTAAGATCTGAGGATCGGGGTTCAAAGCCAGCCTGGGCAAGAAAATCCGTGAGACACTCATCTCCAATAAACCACTAGAAAACCAGAAGTGGTGCTGTGGCTCAAGTGGTAGAGCGCTTGCCTTGAGCTCAAGAGCGCAAGGACAGTGTCCAAACCCAGAGTTCAAACCCCACAACCAACCAAAAAAAAACAAAAAAACCCCAAACACTGGAACTAGAAGCATTACTCAAATAGCGCTCCAGACTTGAACAAAAAGGTGAGCAAAAACACACAAAGGTCCTGAATGCAAATCCTAGTAATGGTACATATACAAAATACTGAATTAATGACAACACACAGACATTTAGTGCTAGAGAATAGGCTCTACACATGTGTCTTCTCTCTTTCCCGGAGTAGCCATGTTTAGAACTATCCCTGTCAACTTTCTAGATACTAGCTATGTTTTTCAGCCTCAAGAAGCCACCAGGAGCTAGGCACCAGTGGCTCATGTCAGTAATCCTAGATAATCAGGAAGATGAGATCCAAGGGTGGAGGTTTGAAGCTTAGACCAGGCAGACAAATCTAAGAGATCTTTATCTCCACTTACCCAGCAGGAAGGTAGAAATGGAGGTATAGTTCGAGTGATAGAACACCAGCCTTGAGTGAAAAAGCTAAATGAGAACACAAGACCCTGAGTCTAAGCCCCAGTTTTGCCCCCCCCCCCAAAAAAAAGCCACCAGAAGCTATAAAAAGACAACATTCACTTTAGGAAACATTGAATGAGGCCCTCTATTTGATGAATCCAGAATATCTATCCTTCCTCAAAGGAAAAGGTTATTGACATTTAAGTTTAAGCTTTCTATGCTGGATTTGAACTGATTTTTCCCCCCAACTGTTAAAGCTTGTCACTTCCTGTCACTACTGATTTTGTTCTTTTTTTTTGGTCATGGGGCTTGAACTCTGGGCCTGGGTGCTGTCCCTCAGCGCTTCAGCTCAAAGCTAGTGCTCTACCACTTGAGCCTCAGAGCCATTTCCAGTTTTCAGGTGATTTATTGGAGGTATTGTCTCATGACTTTCCTGCCTGGGCTGGCTTTGAACAATGATTCTCAGAGCTCAGCCTCCTCAGTAGCTCGGATTACAGGCGTGAACCACCAGTGCCTGGCTATTTTTGTTGTTTCTTATACCTCTGAGCCCTTGGCCTCCAGCTGCCCTGAGTCAACCTAAATACTATGCAGGACAGAAACAACTGAAAACAAAATGAAGGTAGTGAAGGACAGGAAGTCTTGTTTTCTTTTTGGGTCCGGTCGTGGGGCCTGAACTCTGGGCCTGGGCACTGTCCCTCAGCTCTTCAGCTCAAGGCTAGTGCTCTACCACTTGAGCCACAGCGCCACTTCTGGCTTTTTTTCTTTTTGCTTATGTGTTGCTGAGGAATCGAACCCAGGGCCTCATGCATGCAAGGCAAGTGCTCTACCACTGAGCCACCTTCCCAGCCCAGGAAGTCTTGTTTTTGAGACAAGGTTTTACTACTCAACCCAAGCTTGGCTCAAATTCTTCGGCCTCAGCCTCCTGAGATTTTAAGTGTGTACCACTATTCCCAACTGGAAGAGTCAATGTGGCTAGAGGATCTGCTTGGTGTGAAGCAAGTCACTTCACAGCTCTTACACACCTGGAGGCACTAGTGTTCTTGGACCAGCTGCTTGCACTCATGGCTAAAATTGGCAAGTAATTGCCATGCTCATTTCTGCAGGCTAATGTCTGCCCAGTGCAGAAGGTCCACACCATGGCAGCAAGCAGAATTCATCCAGTGTGGAGCAGGTATTTGATCCATGTATGAGTGAGGCTGGGTATACTCAGGCATATATTTCTCTGAAATATATAGTTACATCCTATGAGGCAGAAGGAAATTAAGGGCACTCTGTTTTAGAGACAGAATTGAAATTTGCAGTTAAATGTAAAGGATAGAATCCTTGCTTCCATGGTACCTCCTAGGTAAGAGTGTATCGCCTCAGCAATCTTTACTTTTTTTTTTTTTGCCAGTCCTGGGGCTTGAACTCTGGGCCTGGGTGCTATGCCAGAGCTGCTTTTGCTCAAGACTCTACCTCTTAAGCCATAGCACCACTTCTGGCTTTTTCTGAGTCATTTATTGAAGAGTCTCAGACACTCTTGTTCTGTCTGGCTTCGAACCATGACCCTTAGATATGTCTCCTGAGTGGCTAGGTTTACAGGCATGAGCCACCAAGTTGCTGGCTCTTTATACTTTCCTACACAAGTCTTCTGGAGCATAAAAAGCCTAGGCCCTAAGTAGATTGGTGGAGTAGCACCAGACACCTAGTAATTGTGGCAGAGAGACATGGAACCCAACTTGAAAACAATTTCTTTGATGCTTCAGTACTAGGGTTTGAACTTGGTGTCTTGTACTTTCTAGAAAGGTATATTCACTTAGGCATGACCTCAGTTCCCTCAAAACTTTAAATTCTGAGAATATTTTTAAGTTTCACATTATCCTGCCCCTTCTAGCCCCTTCACACTGGTCTTGCCTTTCCAGATAGCAGCTGGAATTATTGGCTCATTTGTGGGACTTTTTTGTCGGTCATGGGGCCTAAAATCTGAGCCTGGGCACTATCCCTCAGCTCTTCAGCTCAAGGCTAGTGCTCTACCACTTGAGCCATAGCACCACTTCTGGCTTTTTCTGCTTATGTGGTGCTGAGGAATTGAACCCAGGGCCTCATACATGCAAGGCAAGTGCTCTACCACTAAGCCACCTTCCCAACCCCTGTGGGAGTTGGTTTTTTTTTAATCATCTAGCCCTCCTCTTTGTCAGCTTCATTTCTCTGGCTGCGGGGACAGAAAGCTGTAAGATTCTGGATCATAGATCCTATTATGAACCCATCCTGAGCTCCTCGGCACCTTAAGATTCATTCCTCCATTTACATTTAGACATAAAGTGGGCTTTAGAGGCTTAGCCACATCCTTGAACAATGACACATTGGTACTTGAAACCACTGTCAATCTGTTGACTAGTCAAATCATTGAGAAATGGCCATTCTACCTCAGGTTCAGGCTACCAACTTCCTTCACTTTGCTTTTTTTTTTGGGGGGGGAGGGGGGGTCCTGTCATAGGGCTTGAACTCTGGGCCTTGGCGCTGTCCCTCAGCTCTTCAGCTCAAGGTTAGCACTCTACCACTGAGCCACAGCGCCACTTCTGGCTTTTTCTTTTTTGCTTATGTGGTGCTGAGGAATCGAACCCAGGGCCTCAGGCATGCAAGGCAAGCACTCTACCACTGAGCCACCTTCCCAGCCCCACTTTGCTTTTGTCAGTCACAGGGCTTGAACTCTGGGCCTGGGCGCTGTCCCTCAGCTCTTCAGCTCAAGGCAAGTACTCTACCACTTGAGCCACAGCACCACTTCTGGTTTTCTGGTGGTTTATTGGAGATAAGTCTCATAAACTTTCCTGCCCCAGCTGACTGAAATATGATCGATCCTCAGATCTCGGCCTCCGGAGTAGCTAAGATTTACAGGCATGAGCCACAAGCACCCTGCTTTGCTTTGCTTTTGAAAAGCCAGTTCTCTACTAAAATCTTGACTCTTATTCCTTTTATTTAAATGGCAGTTCTGCTCACAGAACATTCACATTATCTGATTCCTAAAACATCCCTGTGTGAAAGAACAGTAATTATTTTCATCTTCCAGATCAGAGTGCCCAGGGATACACTGCTTGTCTATAGTTAAACTGATGAGGACTGGATGCTGGCACTCAGATCTGATCCTTTCTGATCCTTCGGGGAGAACTGTACAATACAATGTGCTTTAAAATACGTCTTAGGAATCATGAACAATACAGGATGATGTCCACATTTTTTTAAACCAGGCTAGTTAGCAGGCTAAGGAAAAAAAGCATCCCAGAGTTTCACACTAGAGGTCGAGTGTCACCATGGGGTCATGGTCAGCCACCGCCATACAAACTTATCCATCATGCAGGTTCCAGCTAAAAACTCGGTTTTCTATTTTCCCAAGCATCTATATCAGCCCACACCCACGCCCAACACCTCAACAAATCTATTCAATGCAGAATCCATGAAAACAGCTCACACCCCATTTATTATTTAAAAATATTTTGTTACAAAAGGAAAAAAATACAATGCAGTATAAAAGATTGACAGCGTCATCAAGTTTATTACACAATTTTCAACCTATCAGAAAGACAAACAAATCACCGACAACAGGGGGACGGGGCCTTGGCCTTTTGAGGGTTTTTTTTTTTTTTCTTTTTCCTTTTGCTATCAGGAAATAAAACTAAAAATTGTGTCATTGAGTAAAAACAAAACAAAAATGGGGAGAAAATAATTCTCCGGGTAAACAGTTTTTCTGATATTCTATATATTGTTTTCTTTAAACTGTCACCTTACTTGGTTTTCTCTACATTTTAAAAAGACACCGGAGCTGCTCTTGAGGATAAGCACATCACTTAACACTTGGCCAGTTGGGCGGGTGCCATGTTCTGGTGGAGGTGGGGGTGGGGCTGGGGGACAGGGGAAACACAGCTACAATCCTGTAGCCTCTGTCCCATGGGAATGTGACTCTCCAACCCTGGGGTACCCCCTCAGTGACTGAGGGGCGTATTAGAAACGTGCTGGAAACAGAGGAAGGGTTGTTCGGTCCATTTCAGTCTCTCCCCACTGAGCCAGCAGGGTCTCCAGTAGCCTATGCCTCACACTCCCATCTCCTCACCTTAGATGTCATATGCCCTACGGATACATGTAAAAGTCATGCCCCATGTGGGCGCTGCAGGACCCTACTGCCACCTCCTTCACCAGCAGCATCATCACAAATTGGATGTTATAGGGGCAAGCAATTCCTTTTGCCTGTGTAGAAAATGACCCTCAGATTGCTGGTCCTTAGAGCTCTGAGATGAATTCACTCAAGTCAGGCTCTATTTCTTCCTTGCTCTTTCCTTGTTAGAGGTAGGAAGTACCTCCAGGCAGAATGTGGAAGGTATTGAGTCAATAGTCAAAAGGTGGAAAGAAAACAAATTTGACTTGACCTGCATACTAGTGCCAGATTATCTGGTAATAAGCAAAAGTGTGTACCTGGGAGATGCAAGCCCATGCTTACATCAAACCTGAAGACGGAAGAGCCTATGGAAGTAGGCCACATCCCACCCAAGCTGCCTCCTTCCCCAGTCCTCCTGGTACTTCAGTAGGGCTCTTGATTGCTGAGGTCCCAGAATCCCCATCTCCCAATGGCAGTACCTTCCTCTAAAACAAGGAAGCAGCCTTCTTGGGGGAAGAGCCCTACTTGTTACATGGAAGAGCCCTAGGGAAAGGAATACTGAAGAGCTGGTTATTCCAAGAGGCAACCACCGCAGAGGATGGTAACTGGCTTGCCAGTTTGCCCAGCTGAAAGCAACCTCCTGGGTTGCTCTATTTTAGAGGGGCAAGTCCATGGAGGAGCTTGGGCTGCACGGAGTCAAAAGGGTTAAGCAATCTGAGAGGGCAGTAAAATAAACCGTCAACATGTGAGAGGGCAAAACCAAGAACAGTAGCTTTTCAAAAGGTAGTTTCTGTTCTCATGGTCCCTCCTCAAAGGGCTGGGAAGATCAAGGAGTTAAAGAAATGGGATACTAGCAGAGGTTCAGACCCTCTTGGCCCCATCAAATCTAGTGCTGAGGGCAGGACCCTGGGCATATTTTGGCACACCCAGTCAATCTCCTGGATCCTACACGGAAGATCCAATTCCTTTGGGAATAAGTCTTCCATCAACCTTACCACTGCACTGCTGAAAACTTAAGAAACTCGTTTCCTCGGACAAAGCACCATTCTCTATGGGGACCAGGGGAGTGGACATGTTGCTTTTTTCCTGTCTGTACCCCCACCCCCCGCCACATGAAGTCTTTAGGTTCTTTCCCCTGGCAAACAGGAAGTGTGGGATTGGGAGGGCTGCCAAGCCATCTTCAATCCTGTAGGGCAGAGTGTATTGCCTGGGTGCCTGGAGGGAGGAGTTAGGGGTTTGGAGGAGGGGAAGGGGTGGAGCGGCCTCCGTCCTTTAGTCCTGATCAAGGTGAGGAGATGCAAGTCCATTAAAAAAACATTTGCTTCCAACCAGTGTCCTGCAACAAGAACATCAGAAGAGAGAGAAAAGAAGAATACTAGTGAGAGGCTATTTTCTGACTGACAGGGCTTACATGAAATACACTAGCATTTTCTTAAATTATAACATAACAATCAGGGTGTAGGAAGAGAACACAAACCTAGCAAAGTAGAACAAACTGTCTGATAGTAGTGAGGAATACTGAGGCAGAGGGAATCTGTAGGGAAGCAACAGCAAATACATTTTTAAAAAGCAGTATCATCTTATTTTAAGGTTGGGGGAAACCAACAGAATGAGAGCTCAGAAATGAGTCTGAATAGATTTTGGCTGGAAAGAATGAAACTGTAAGTTTTCAAGAAAAGTTCCTGCAAAGGACATGGTAAGTTTAAATACCATTTCAGACAATCTCTTCAGAGCAACCCTTAAGAGGAAGAAAAAAAATGTGGAAATGGGACATTACAATGGTAATGGAATAGTAACAGTGTGTAACCAAATCCATCAACTTCAACACCCTAGAAGCCCTAGCAAGGAGCTGTACTTCCATAGCAAAACCCTCAATTTGATTTCTTTTATAATAGCCCTGGTTAAAACAGATTCCAAACTGTAATTACACATAGGTGTGTATACACACAACACTAGAGCTTTTCCAAAGTTGTTCTAAAACTCCAAAGATTTTTCAACTTTTTTTCTACATCAGGTGTGTGAATATGAGGCTCACAGGCTTTACAAGGCTGGTGAAATCACTGGGCATGTGATCAGATAGACACATTCTTTCACTGGCTCTCGCTGCCTGTCTAATACCATCTACCTGTACTGACAATTTTGTATGGCCCTGGAGTATTTCATAAATATCTAAATGGCCCTTGGCAGAAAAGAGGTTTCCTATCCTTACCCTAGGTGATAATTGTGGGGATGACAGCAAAGGAACAAGAGGTACGAGCTGGGCACCAGTGGTTCACAACTATGAACCTGGCTACTCAGGAGGCTGAGATCTGAGGATCATGGTTCAAAGCCAGCACAAGCACATAAATCTGAGAGACTCATATCTAATTAATCAGCAAAAAGCCAGAAGTAGAGGTGTGGTTCAAATAGTAGAGCACCAGCCTTGAATGAAAAAGCCAAGCAAGAGCCTATGGCCCTGAGTTCAAGACTAAGTACAGCACAAAAAAAAGTTTCTGAACACCAAATAGGAATTACAAAAAAGCATCATGGGAGGAAAGAAAATAACCAGCAGTAGTAGACACCATCAAAGAAATTTCAGTGTACTTAAGAATCTTTACCCAATGGTAAGGGTTTGTAATGCCACTTGTCATATCACTACCAAACTTGAGGTCCCTAGTACATACATCCACTATTACAGTGCTTACAGTATCTGTGTATGGAAATATGGTTGGTCTGACCATATAAAAGACAACAGTCAAAAGGAAAGAGGAAAATTAAATTCAGCTTAATTTCTACTAATGCTTAAACTAGGAACACAGCCTTTCTAAAATTGCTTACCTTTATAGATACATATATTGTATATTACTGCTTACCTTTGATACATGTTTTATAAGGAGGCCTCATAAAACCTGGAGGAGATACTTGAAGGGGAAATAAAACATCGACATGGTGCCTGATCCTCTAACCATGAAATGGTACTACTTTTAGCTTGGATCCTTAGAACCAGTCTAGCTTCTCTGCCTAGTTGACTGTTCTAAACACCTAGGTAGGAAAGTATCTATCTCATTTTCTTTTTTTTTTTTTTGTGCCCATCCTAGGTGTTGAACTCAGGGCCTGGGTACTCAAGGCTAGTGCTCTATCACTTGAGCCACAGCACTACTACCAGCTTTTTGGTGAGTCTCAGACTTTCTGCCCAGGCTGGCTTTGAACCATGATTCTCAGATCTCAGTAGCTAGAATTACAGGTGAGCCACCAGTGTCCGCATACACCACCACACATGACTGAATCCCTGTGCTGGACGAAAGTTGAATGAAACATTCAAATTTTCACTGGATCAGAAGGATAGCACTGAGGTGAGAATGGCTCTACTTCAAGTAGGAAACATCCTAAAACAGTAAGACATTGACATAGTTGAAGCCACAAATTACCTAAGAACATCTTCAAACTCCAAGGTGCACACACACATGCCCTGGAAGAAAGGATATAATGGGTGTCAAAACCATATAGAGAGAAGTAAAAGATTCCTTCAACTGGTGCCTATAATCCTAGCTACTCTGGAGCCTGAGATCTGAGGACTGCCGTCTGAAGCCAGCCTGGACAGAAAAGCCCCTGCAAGACTCTTATTTCCAATTAACCACTCTAAAACCATTAAGTAGAGCTGTGACTCAAAGTAGCAGAGTGCTAGCCTTGAGCAAAAAGCTCAGGGACAGTGCCCAGGCCCTCAATTCAAACCCTACAACCAAACAAACAAAAAAAAAATTCCTTCAGTGGGCCACTCAGCCTTAGGTTCCAGAGTGAGGTAATGTTCCAAGGAAGGACAGAGAAATAGCACAACAGAAAAGTTGCAGAACAGCAGCCTCTGCACAGAGCACACTATGTATCTCAGGGAATACTTGTTTAGAGAATACAACACCAGACTTTTTGAGCTAAAAGTTTTCTAAGTGAGGTCCACACACCACCTTCCCAACACAAACGGAACTATAACCTGGCAAATGCAGGTGGATTCAAATCTTTAGGATGAGAATGGAAGAAACTGACCTTTTTGGGGTATCTAATTCAGTTCTTTTGGACTCATTTATTTTAAAGACAGAATAAGCAACATACCTAAGGGTAACCAGGGAAGTATGGAAGTAGAAAACTTGCCTAGGCATTACTTTTCTTCATCTTGGCACAGTACTAACACCAGTCATATGACTGTTCTGAGACAGGGTCTCATTATGTATATAGTCCAGGATGGCCTTGAATTTTCAATCCTCCTTTCTTAGTCACCTGAGCACAGGGAGTACAGATATGTGCCACAATGCCTGACTCTGGTGGTTCTAGATCTCTAGTAACACTGTAATTGTGCTAGCTCCAATGAAAAAAGTGAAATGCTGCTACGTACAGAAGGGGAGGTAGTAGATTATGACAACTAATACCTTCTTGCTGACTCCAAGTCTGAACCAGGCCACATCTATTGGTGAGTTCCATCTACAGTAGCTTGCCTGTGGGCACCTTCTAAAACTCAATCTGTTATGAAACCTGGAAAGAACTATCTGGAACACATAGCCTTACTTTTGGATTTATGTGGGTTATTTTAGACCTTAGTGATAACAAGTACTCTATTTTGTGGTTAGCCTACAATTCTAGCTACTAAGGAGGCTGAGATCTGAGTGTCACAGTTCAAAGCCAGGTAGGGCAGAAAAATCTGTCAGACTCTTATTGCTGATAAACTACCCAAAAAAGCCCAAAGTGGAGATCTGGCTCAAGTGGTAGAGTGCTAGCTTGAGCAAAAGACATTCAGAGACAGTGTCCAGGCTCCAAGCCCCAGGACAGAACAGAAACACACACGAACGAACACACACACGAACGAACACACACACGAACGAACACACACACACACGAACACACACACACGAACGAACACACACACACACGAACACACACACACACACACACACACACACACACACACACACACACACACACACACACACACACACACACACACACGAGCTGAGTGGCTCACACCTGTAATTCAAGCTACTCAGAAGGCCAAGATCTGAGGATCACAGCCAGGATAGGTAGGAAAGTCTGTGAGACTCTTATTCTCCAATTAACCACTTAAAAAACCCAAAGCAGAGTTATGGCTCAACTGGTAGAGTACTAGCTTTGAGTACAAAAGAGGGACAGTGCCCAGGCCCTGAGTTCAGGCCCCAGAACTGGCACCAAAAAAAGAAAAAAAGAGAAAGGAGACAGACAAAATAGCAACTCTTCATGTTCCCATTGATTTGTCTTCTCCTATGGAAGAAGACAAACATAATGCTTAGCTTTAAATCTGTTTAATAGTAAAGCCAACTTAAATACCAAACACCAGAAGAATATTATTAGTTAATAGCCAAAATGCTGCAGAATTTTCCAACTGTTTCTGTCTGTTGCTCCTGAACTACACAGGTAGCATAGATTTTGTGTATATATGTGTGTGTTTATTTTTCCTAGTCATCCATTTATTCACTCCAAAGACAGGTCTGCTATTTTCTTCTTTACCCTCCTCAAATACCTTCTTTCGGAACAAGCAAAGAGGAAAAGGACTAGTAACCACTAATAACCACTGACAAGATTCTCCTAGCCTGCTTTACAATTTCCCACAGAACACACCAACAACTGCTCTACCTTCATTACATGCTTTGAATAATTCTTTTTAGCTTGCTTTCAGGTAAGATCACAAACTGGTAGAATTTCACCTGGAGATATAGGACTCTCCCCCAAAGCAAAGCCTTTCTGAGAATGAAAACCACAGAAAAGCAGAGATGAGATACAGGGCAAGTAAATCTTTCTGGCAAAGCAGAGTCTACAGATCCTAACTGAACTTTACAATTATTTCCTCCTGTTTGTTTACTTAAAAATCTTATTGAAAACAAACACACCTTTCCACAGTCAGCTTTCTCTTTCATAAAAACTCAATTTTAGGAACTTCCGGAACATAGTTCCAGGGTCACAACAAGTTAGAGAGAGACCTGACAAATGGGACTACCTTAAAATAAAGTTTCTGCACAGCTAAAGGCATAGCAACCAAACTAGAAAGACAGCCAATTAATTGGGAAAATATATTTACCAACAATATATCAGACAAGAGGCTAATATCCAGTATATACAGGGAACTCAAGAAACTAATCCCTAACAAACTAATTACTAAATGGGCAAGGGAACTAAAGAGAGACTTCTCAGAAAAAGAGATATAAATGGCAAAGAAACACATGAGGAAATGTTCACCATCTCTGGTTGTAAAGGAAATGCAAATAAAATCAACCCAGAGATATCACTTTACCCCAGTCAGAATGGCCCACATCCTAAATTCAGCCAATGACAAATGCTGAAGGGGATGTGGAGAAAGAGGAAATCTATTGCACTGCTGTTGGGAATGTACACAAATACAACCACTTTGGAAAGCAGTCTGGAGGGTCCTCAGAAAGCTAAATATTGACCTCCCCTATGACCCAGCCATACCACTCCTAGGCATCTTTCCTGAACAACAGGAACCAGGATACAAGGACACCTGCACCTCCATGTTCACTGCAGCACTGTTCACAATAGCAAGGATATGGAAACAACCGAGATGCCCCACTACAGATGAATGGATCCAAAAATTGTGGTATCTATACACAATAAAATATTATGTAGCCATTAGAAAGGACAAAATAATGGCATTCGCAGGGAAATGGATGGAGCTAGAAGAAATCATGTTGAGTGAGGTAAGTCAAGAGCAAAGAGACTTTAAACAGCACATGGTCTCCCTGATAAATGGATGTTAAATCCAAAACGTAAGGACATATGACAAAGTAAACAAGACTTGAGAAACAGAGGACCTCCACTCATCTGGTTGCATCATTACTAAATGACCCCATGCTGCTGACCACATATGGTATATATGTGCACATCTAAGGGAAACTAGGAGGAAGACACAGAAACAGAGGGAAACAGGAAAACCTACTACAGTGGGACCCATCACTTGCACTGGTTATTGATCAAAATGAACTAAGCAACTCAATGGCAGTGATGGGAGGAAAAGAATGAGTGGGAAAGAGGAAACAGATGACACTAAGCAACATCTCGCTCGATATGGAAGGAATAACTGTATTGTCAAAGCTCTAGAATTCATAAACTTTATAGACCATGTAAAAGACAATTTGCCCAATGTGTTTGTGACTTTATCACTAACTCACAATACTGTGAAATTTGTGAAATTTATGTAATCAATCACAATAAAAAAATTGCTATAACAAAACAAAACTCAATTTTCAAGCTGGGTGCCTCATGCCTATAATCCTAGCTAGTCAGGAGGCTGAGATCTGAGGATCACAGTTCAAAGCCAGCCTGGGCAAGGAAAGTCCATGAGACTCTTATCTCCAATTAACCACCAGAAAACCAGAAGTGGCGTTGTGGCTCAAGTGGTAGAGTGCTCACCTTGAGCTGAAGAGCTGAAGGACAACGCCCAGGCCCAGAGTTCAAGCCTCACGACTGACAAAAAATAAAAAACAAAACAAAAACACCAACTCAATTTTCAAAATCTTTTTTTTTTCCCAGCTGGTACTGGAGCTTGAACTCTAGGCCTTGCTCTCTCGCTTGATTTATTTGCTCACAGCTGGCATTCTACACCTTGAGCCATACTTTCAGCTATTTGCTGGTTAACTGAAGAGTCTTTCAGATTTATCTGCCTTTGGCTGCTTCTAAACCAAGATTCTCAGATCTCAGCCTCATGAATAGCTACAATCATTAGGCGTGAGCCAACCAGTACCCAGCTCAAAATTTCTTTTTAGTAGATACGAATTTTTGTGCCTTGAATAAAAAGCAGTCCTCTTTGAATAAGAAAGTCTTACTTGTCTTGGTCAATGTGCCTATGTTTTACTGAAAATTCTATGGGGTTAAAATGTAATGATCATTTATGAAGAACTTAGCTCTGTGATAGACAAAAAAAAGAGAAAGAGAAAAAGAGAGATTTTGCAATACTATCTTTCATAAAAGATTAGCCACAGTGCTGGGTGCCAGTGACTCACGCCTGTAATCCTAGCTACTCAGGAGGCTGAGATCTGAGGATTGCAATTCAAAGTCAGACCAGGCAGGAAAGACCGTGAGACTCTTATCTCCAATAAGCCACCAGAAAAAGCTGGAAGTGGCGCTGTGGCTCAAGTGGTAGAGCACTTGCCTTGAGCTGAAGGACAGTGCCTAGGCCCAGAGTTCAAGCCCCACAACAGACCAAAAAAAAAAAATTAGTCACAGCCAAGAACGAGGCTTCCCACCTTTCTCAGTGGTGGCGGTCCCGCTCTCTATCCCGGTGTCTTTCATGCTCCCGGTTCCTTTCTTGGAAATAATCATCATGCCGATCATCATTATGAAGCAGATCCCGGTGTCTTCTGCTGCTCTCCCGGGACCGGCTGGGTGACCTCTCTCTGGACCGATGTCTTTTCCTATCAGAAAAAAAAAAAATCCCACAGCCTCACCTAGAGTCTACCACAGATGTGTAATTTTGGTGTTTCTCAGTATTTGCCTCAAGTACTCATCTATACCTCAACACCTCGACCATGGGCATGCTGAGGATCTAAAGCCCTTTGAGGATTCATTATTTTTATATTTTATTTTTTTGGGGTCTGGTCGTGGGGCCTGAACTCTGGGCCTGGGCGCTGTCCCGCAGCTCTTCAGCTCAAGGCGAGCGCTCTACCACTTGAGCCACAGCGCCACTTCTGGCTTTTTTCTTTTTGCTTATGTGGTGCTGAGGAATTAAACTCAGGGCCTCATGCATGCAAGGCAAGCGCTCTACCACTGAGCCACCTTCCCAGCCCAAGGATTTACTTTTTGTAAAAAAAGAATGAAAGTTAAATTGGTTAAGATCTTAAATGTAGGGCTGGGAAGGTGGCTCAGTGGTAGAGCGCTTGCCTTGCTTGCCTGAGGTCCTGGGTTCGATTCCTCAGCACCACGTAAGCAAAAAGAAAAAAGCCAGAAGTGGCGCTGTGGCTCAAGTGGTAGACCGCTAGCCTTGAGTTGAAGAGCTGAGGGACAGCGCCCAGGCCCAGAGTTCAGGCCCCACGAACAGACACCCCTCCCCCCCCCCCAAAAAAAAAATCTTAAATGTATCAAATATAGTGTTAAGAATTTTAGCCAAAAGACTATGTCTGAGTCAAGCAGAAAAGGTCAGATAAGTTAATGTTAGGGAAATGAACCCTAGGATATGTATTCAAAATTTTTTTCTTTCATGCAATTGTTTCTAACACATTTATAAGATTATTTCTTTGTTGCTTTGTATCTCCCTCCCCCATGATATAACCCCTGCTTTCACTGTATTTGATGTTGGTATAATTTGTGGAGGGGAAGGGAAAAAACAAATCGTTTAAATAGGGATACAGGTGGACCCCATTGCAACAATGAGATGTACAAGTTGTTATGTTGAAAACGAACTTTACAACTTTGGTGGGAGGGGGAGGATGGGAAGGGATGGGAAAGGGAAACAAAGGAGGAGGCTACAATGCTTGATAAGAAATGTACTCATTATCTTGCCCATGTAAATGTAACCACTCTGTACAGTATTTTCACAAAAAAAAAGAATTTTAGCCAAGTGCTGATGGTGCCCATATGTATTCTTTTGTTTTGTTTGCTTTTTACTTTTTTTTTGGTCGTGGGGCTTGAACTCTGGGCCTGGGCACTGTCCCTGAGCTCTTCAGCTCAAGGCTAGCGCTCTACCACTTGAGCCACGTGTTCTACTTCCTGTTTTTTCTGCTTATGTTATGCTGAAGAATCAAACCCAGGGCCTCATGCATATGAGGCAAGCACTATACCACTGAACCATTTTCCTAGTCCTGCATCTGTGTTCTTAGCTACTCAGAAAGCTGATATCTGATGATGGTTTGAAATCATGTAGGAAAGTACAATAGACTGTTTTTGTTTGTTTTAGTGCTGGAACTGGGACTTGAACTCAGGCAGGGTTTAGGAGCCCTCCTTTAGCTTTTTTTTGCTCAAGGCTGGTGCTCTACCACTTGAGCCACAGCTACACTTCTGGCTTTTTGATAGTTAAATGCTATTTGGTGGTTAAAAAGCTATACTACTTTCCCCCTCCCATCCCTAAACAATTCCACTGCTTTACCCAACATACATTTCAGATATTACACCACTTAACAAAAATGTATTGTTAATTTTTTCTTTAAAAATGTCAGAGTAAAGTCAGCTCTTTCGGCAGGTCGTTATCAGTTACTCTGGACTCCATTTTTTCCTAACCGATCCCCAGAAGAATACTACTCAGTACTGGTCAGCTTTGAAGCCATCATCAACTCACCTGGAAGAGCTCCCACTGGCACCCACACTGTAGGACTTGGCCTCGATGCCATGAAGACAGTCCTTTAAGGAGGAGATGAGGACTCGGCAACGCTCATCATTGGAGACCCGGGACTGTTTAATAACTGCAATGGCTGTGAGCAGTGTCTCGATTGCGTCACTGTAATCCCCTGATGGGATGGATGGGAAAGGCCAAAGATGAGCAGAGGCAGTAAACTAACAGGGTCAAAAGGAGAACACAGGAGGACACAGACCAAAATTAAATAGCTGTTCCAAAGAACTGGGGCAATATGGATCAATCAAGCCCATATGGCAAGTATAAAACTAGATGGCACCCATATTCCAGTGTTTTTCTTTTTTGTATGTGTGTGTGTATGAGTACTGGTACTAAACTGGCACAACGGAAAACCAGGGCACTGCTCCTTAGCTTTTTTGCTCAAGGCTGACATTCTACTGCTTGAGCCACACCTTCACTCCTGGCTTTTGGTGGTTAATTAGAGATAAGAATCTCAAGGACTTTCCAGTTATACTTGGGCTGTCTTTGAACCTTGATCCTTAGATCTCAGCCTCCTGAGTCGCTAGGATTACAGATGTGATCCACTGATGCCTGGCAATTGTTTTGAATCTTGACAGAGATTGCCAGATGCTGTTAGTAGATGTATAAAACTGTGTATCACTGCTCGAGGACCATTTGATATCTATTAAAATATATAATATGCAAACAATAAAATGCAACAATTCTAAAAATTTACTTCAACATGTTCGTACAGAACAATGTTTCAATTTGTTGTACTGCTTTTAATAAAGGCTGCCTGAGTAAAAAACAATAGTTATCCAGATTACTGGAAAAACTGTTAGATGCATGAGGTAAACCTATAGGTAAATAACTGCTCTAAAAGAACTGAAAAGCAAGTTAAAAAATATATTCCTTTGTGTGTGTGTGTGTGTGTGTGTGTGTGTGTGACACACACACACACACACACACACACACACAGTGAAAGTGAGCTGGGGATCAGAGTGCTAACCTATCTATAGATATTTATATTCATGTGGGAAACTCACAGGAAGTTAGTAAATAGAACTGTCATGATGTGACTTCCTGTATCATATCATTTTAGAAGCCATATTTTTTTTCTTTCCCCAGAGCTGAGGACTGAACTCAGGGTCTTGTACTTGCCAGGCAAGTGCTCTTCCACTCAGTTAAATCCACAACCCCTTAGAAGCCAGGTTCTATATCCAGTGCTTTTGCAATCATGTCTACAGGAGAAAAATTAGCTGAAGGGCACAATATACTTAGGAAGACACTCAACAAAACTGCCTTCCCAGGATAAGCTATTCTTCTCAGACTCCCTAACATATTGATTCCTTATCAAACTACCATTTGAGATATCTTTTTTTTTGTCAGTCTTGGAGCTTGAACTCTGGGCTTGGGCGCTGTCCCTGCGCTCTTCAGCTCAAGGCAAGCGCTCTACCGCTTGAGCCACAGAGCCGCTAGAGCCACAGAGCCACTTCCCGTTTTCTAGTGGTTTATTGGAGGTAAGAGTCTCATGGACATTCCAGCCTGGGCTGGCTTTGAACAGTGATCCTCATATCTCAGCCTCGTGAGTAGCTAGGATTACAGGCATGAGCCACCAGTGCCGGCTTCTATCTTAGATATCTTTCCTAAAAATCCTGGCCTTTATATTTGGCACTGGCTCTACTACACAGAAACACAGCCTAAAGATCTTCACTGAAATTAAAATCTCCCTAAGGCAGGAATACCAAAGGAGATGGTATAAGTCACATACTGGGCAATAAGTTGGTTCTCTATGGGCAAGTTTAGATATTGGCTAAATGATACCATCAGAGACCCTCAAAACCAAGAAATCAAGCTGTGAAGTGTGCCACAACTGGTATCTTTTACTTTGTTGAACTTTTTTTCAATGAAATGACAAAACAAGGGAGAAACTGAAGGCAAAGAAAAGGCAGGTAAAAGTTACCTGCACTCGCTCCAGATACGGCTTTGGAAATGGCACTGCTAGAAATTGCTCTGTTTCGTTTCATGATCTCTTCAAATTCAGCTTCACTCACTGTGGAGGGCGGGGGCCCCGAATCTCGGCTGCAGGGAGATAATACCATTCTTCACTGCCCACAGCTCTTAAGAATTTGACCATATTCTACAGCACTCTTACTTATATTTTACTGTATACCTTCAATGCTTATTATCTATTGTGCTTTACACATTCAATTTCTCTTTAAGGACAGGATTTACGTCATATGCTTTTGTAAATTTCCTCCTGACAATGCTAGACATAGTAGTTGTAGCAGCCATTCATGGCACTCAATATCAAGTTTCTTACGAGGAGAATGAAGGATATAGTTAGGTCAAGAGATGTGCATGCAAACCAAAACATTACATAAAAAGCACTGATAGAAAAAAACAAAAAATGACAGAAAACTCTGCCTGAGTCTCAACACTGTGACACTCGTTTCCATGGGGGAAAGCTCAGGACTCTGTGCACTTTTTCCAGAACAGTTTGTGCCCAACTGTACCTGGCTCTGATCTAAAGGGAATAAGACAGTTCTTACCTGCCATGGTGGTTATAGGGTGTAGAGGCCTTCATGTAAGTATCTGGTGGAGGCCCCACTGTAGCATTTGGCGGGGGGAAGAAGGCTGGATTGAGGTGCAGGGCAGGTGGGACGGCCCCAGGGGGAGGTACGGCAAGATGAGGAGGTAATCGAGGAGGAGGGGGCATGAGATGCTGGTAGTGGATGCCAGGAGGAGGAGGAGGAACCCCAAAACTTGAGGAGAGAGGTGGTGGGGGTGGAATTGGGGGTGGAGGCAGACCCATCAGGGGAAGGGCTGAAGGAGGGCGATTGAAGTAAGGAAGCACGCTGGGGGGCTTATCCACACGAGCGGATGAGGGCACGAGGTTCTCAGAGGGTGTGGCTCGTCCATCAGCAGAATCACTAGAATCTCGGGAGTGGGCCCGTGGAGGTATGCCTACAAAAGAAACAGATCTGACGTTACTGCCAAGGTTTTAGACATACTGACTGGACCAGCTCATCCTTTGGCAAATCACCTAACACCTCTCCTGAGGAAGGCAATTGCAGTAGCTGAGACAGAAGGAAAAATCATATATTGCCTTTTTCATTTTTTGGTCTCAGAAAAAGGTCATCCCAGTTAAGAGGAATCCAGAAAAGAACACTACCCTTAAGTTCTATATGTCAAAAGATGCTCTTCCACACACCCAAATGAAACTGGGATGGGAAAAAAGACACACTTGAAGAGTAGATGATGAGGTCAACTGAGAGGTACACAGAAAATGGGAGATAAACCAAAAAAGATCTGCCCATAGATTGAGCAGATGGCACCCAGCTGACACAGGAACACTTAGCAAAAGCTTGGTACAAAACATGCTTCAAATTTGTTCAAACAGTTAAATATGTGTTTCATTAACAACATTTTAATGGCCTAAGTCCTCTACTGGGAATACCACCAGAAAATGTTAGGATGCTGCTGCATACCACAGGGGTGCAGAGCATGTCTGTATGCAGATGGAAGCATGGCTTCTGATAAGTCACCTGGTTACACTTGTTTGTCCTCTCTAATTCCCAGGCTAAGTATTAATCATAGGGCTCCAACAGAACATGATCATATGGCTTTGGAAGTCTTAAAGGTAGAAAGATACTTAGCAAATGTATAGGGGGAAAGAAGAGTAAGGTATTATCCAAGCCTGAGGCAAGTCTAAGGTGGAATTAGGTACGCTGATACCACCTCAATTTCTCTATTTGATAATACTGCCAGTGCCTGCCACAGCACTCTTGTTTTTCGTTTCTTAAACACATGGTAACTGTTCCTTTCTTGAGTTCTCTCAAATGGAATAAAGAGGAGGTTTTAAGCAAGTACAATCTTTTGACAACCAGCCACCCTCTCAGCTACTGTTCTCATATCTGCAAAAGTTGTTTTGTATCTATGGCTACAAGTCTCCAGAGCATTGGCCGTCTCTTATTTGGAGAGAGAGTAAGAGTAAGAAACAATACTGGGGTTGAACTCAGGGCCTCACACTTACTAGGCAGGTGCTTTACCTTTTGAGCCATGCTACCAGTCTGAGAAGTGGCCATCTTTAAGCCACTTAAATTTACTTAATGAGTCAATACAACTCAACTCTATCAATGTGACAGAGCTGAAAAACAACAATCACACTTGTCTTTTCAGAAAAGTAATACCAAAGGAGGAAATAGCTAAGTGGAGAGAGGTAGACATGTCACCCTCAATGCACCTGTAAAATCATATACCTTTGCAAAGTTAAAGAACTGAATTACAGAAGCGACAAACAGAAGTGACTTGAAAACACAAATTAAAGAAGAGAAGCATGTTCCTTTCATCATAACAATGAGAGCTCATTCATTCAGGCTCTGAATCTAGGTGAAATAGTTATTCTTTTGAAAGAGAGAAGTGGCAATATCCTGAAGAATGCACTCATAACACAAGGCAGTACTGTTTTTAGAGCTGGCCTAAGTAGTGAGAGCATGCAGCAGATACGCTGCCATCCCTCCCCACAGTAGTAAAAGGAAAGGTGGGTGACTCTTAGGCAAGGCCCTGCATGGGGGCCTGCGCCTTGTGGGGCCAGGACAACTCCAGGTCTGGTCTTCATGTTTCACAGATTCAGAAATTTGATATCAACAGTTCACCAAGGGGTAATTGGACCTTAGAGATGGATTCAAGATAATCGAGCTCACAAAAGACTGATTTATAAATCAGAATGCCAATTTAGTAATTTACAATGAGAACTATAAACTGCCAAGCAGACTGTAATACTGTGTCAGCTGGTCAGTGCATCTCCTGCCAGTAAGAAAGCCTTGTTGGGAAACCAGATGGTATTAGAAGGTGGCTTGGTGACTAGAATCAGCACAAAGGCTTAAGGGATGAACTTAAGGGACACTGTCATCAAGCTAAGGCAGAAGGATGCAATGTTAATTACAAATAGGATCCACTTGCCAACAGACAACACATTCCATAACTAAAAGCTTGCTCTCTCCTCAGGATAATGCTAGAGAAATGCTGAAATTCCTATTCTCCAATATTTCTTTCAGTTGATTCTTTAACCCCCCCCAATATATTCTTGACAAGATTACAGCTAACTTTATGCGCACTTTCAGGTGGCTGCTTCTTACAAGTCCATTTATTGGTATGAAATTTTTTATAAGAAATATGGAAATTAGTGCTTGATATCCTGTATCCTGGTCAGATGAGGACACAGGCCCCAACCAATGAAGTGACTTGCCCAAAGTCACAAAGCCAGTCAGTGGCAGAGCTGAACTTACCTGGCTCCAATGTATGCTTTCATCTACACAAAAATCTCACTTTTTGGCTTACTACTAATCATGCCACCACTGACAGCCATCAGTACCCTCCCCCAGCTTGTGCACACAGCAATTTAAGCCCACAGAAAACAAACCCACAACCCTCCCCCCTTCATACAGATGGTCTCCACGTACCCCCTCTTGGGACTCGGACGCACTCACGTTTCCGGGCCTGTGCCTCAAACTGTGATAGGTTCTGCCGGGTGGCCGGCCTCACATCTACTTTTTCTCCATTAAGAACTTTTCCTGGCAGAAGTTCCAATAACTTGTGGACAGAGTTTTCAGAGGCTACCACCACCTCAGCATACCTTGAGGAAAAGAAGTTAGAATGAGTAGAATGAGTGATATCTATTTACCCAACTGAGAATAAACAAATCTCTTCTACTTGGCAAAGCAAAGGATACCTTGCTTAAACTATCAACAAAAAAAGATACCACGCTATAATCTTCCTAATGTTCTTGGGAGGATTAAAAATCAGTCTTCTTTCCCCCTCAACAAATGGACATTCTACCACACTGCAGCTAGTACCTATTCTGAGTTAGTGTACCCAAACAAGAGAATAAACTAGACAAGGGGTTGCAAGGGTTAGAATCCAGAGCCAAAAGGTAGTATAAATATCTGTTACCTGCTACCAATAGTTACAAATCAATAGGGTTCCCCAAATCCAGACCTCACCCTTTGGATTGGCCATTTGCTCGATTCTCTGCAAATTTCAACTCCACCACATCATAGACTCCTATAGAGCGAATAACCTGGATCAGCTGCTGGTCTGTGGTCCACTGGGGCCGGCAAGATGGAAAGGGAAAAATGTCAAGAACTCTACCTACTCCATCAAACGTCCCAAACCCTAGGACTCTAGCCACAAGCATGACTTCCCATAGAAAACCCCAAAGCCCAGCAATATTTTAATTCATGTAAGCTTTTCTTTTGTCCTCACTCATCCAGGACTCAAAACCCATCCACCCCCCACCCATGCCTATTTTTAGGGATTAAGATTGGCCCTATTTTAATTCTGACCACCATTTGGGCTGGTTGCTCATCAATTCAAACACTGATTGCTAGCAACTTTTAATCACACATCTGACAGGCTAGAGTTGCTTGACCACCACTAGAACTTTCCCCACAGTGTGTGCACATACATACATGTATATGCACATATATACACATATATGTATGTAAGCATATGTATGTGTGTGTATACACACACGTGTACTGGAGCTACCAAGAGATCTTTCATCCCCATCACCCACCATTATCACAGGACCATCTAATGACCACCAAGAATTCAAGGTGTTCACTCTGAAACGTCGTCCCACAGATGACCCTGCTAGACATAAAGCCCCAGGGTCAGGGGCAGTAGTAGAATGGCAGAAAAGGCAACTACCCACTTAATCATTCCTTTCTTCGGCACCAGTACGTCCTCAGGATAGTTCTCTTTCAGAGAGCAATCCAACCTGATCCCAGGGAAAAGAAATCCAACCCCATCAGAGCACAAAACAGGTGCAACAGTGTTTTCTGAAAATGCCATCACCTCCCAGTGCTCTCCCTCCAGTCCACCCATAAACCTTTTGGTTATCCTTGCTCACCCAAGAGAAGCTGCCTACATAGACAGCTGCTCGTCTATTCCTCAGACCACTGTAGGTATACAGAATTGCAGGCGCCTTGTTGTTGGGCTTGGGAGACGGCTCCTGGCGAACAGGAGGTGGTGGCTCAGCACTGCTGCTTCTGTCATCTGACGGCTGGGAGGTGGCTGTCAGCACATCATCATATAGGTCAATCTGATCTGTATTGTTGAACTCTGAGTCCTAAAAGATGAGGGGGTTGGCAAAGGTCCATTTGCAAACCTTTCATTTTGTTCCTATTTCACACCAGTTTACTTAGAGCCCACAAATACTTTCTCGTCCTACACAAAAAACTTCATTTGAAACTGCATCTTAGTTATTTTTTTTGTAGATTTCTCTCCCAAGACTTTGTTAGCAGTGTCAAATATCTCTGACTTTAGCCACCTAGGAGAATCAAAGGATACATTGTGAATGAACTGGGAAATAGAAATGAGACATATGTGCTGTTATTAGTGAGGTCAGCTCTGAAGACCACATCTCAGATACACTAACAAGTATTTGTCTTGAAAATCTTATGCTACTTCTCAAGTCCAGTATTACACAGTAGTACTTAATAAGAAATAAACTTATTTGGAAATATAGAGGAATAGTGGATACCAAAATGCAAAACACACTAAGTTAGGGAAGCTCTGAAGCTCACAGAACACAATCTCAGTATTCTAATAACTGTCAAAGAAACTTGAAATACTGGGGATGTGGTAGAGTGCTTTTGATTCCTAGCACTGTTTACTATCCCGACTGTAGACCTTCCTAATTCACGTATTAGTTATGGTGATTTCCCATCATGGTTTAAGGAAGAGCAAGGACCTAAAAGTCACTTGATTCTAATTCAATGATCTAATGCTTAGAGGGCACTGTAGTCTGTCTGCCTTATCTGTGGGTTCTATCTATATCCACAAATTTAACCAACTATGGACTGATATAACCTTGGGAAGTTGGCTCAGTGGTAGAGCGCTTGCCTTGCATGCCTGAGGCCCTGGGTTCGATTCCTCAACACCACATAAGCAAAAAGAAAAAAGCCAGAAGTGGCGCTGTGACTCAAATGGTAGAGTGCTAGTGCTAGCCTTGAGCTGAGGGACAGTGCCCAGGCCTAGAGTTCAGGCCCCACGACCGGACCCCCCCCCCCCAAAAAAAAAGTTAACTAATAATATAGGGCTGGGGATATAGCTTAGTAGTTGGAGCACTTGCCTCAAAAGCGTGAGGCTGTGTTCAGTCCTCAGCACTGTCAAAATAAAATTAAATCAGCTAGAGACAAGTACATGAGAGGGTTAAGTTATATGCAAACATTACACCATTTTTTATAAATGCATTAAGTACCTGAGGATTGTGGTAATGGGGGGATGGGGCCTGAGACCAATCACCTGAGGCCTGGGGCAACTGTACTTTGCATCAAGGTCTTAACAACAACACAAAAAAATTTAAGGATTTTTAATGGAAATTTAAAGGGAATAAGAAAAAGCACTATCTTGGATATTCAATACAACTGTATTGAGATTCCTTAGGTGAAGTTATGTGATTCAGAGATGTCTGAAAGTTGTAATATAAAAATTGTCAGCCAGGTGCTGGGGCTCATGCCTACAATCCTAGCTACCCAGGAGGCTGAGATCTGAGGATGGTGGTTCAAGGCCATCCCGAAAAGGAAAGTCAATGAAATGCTTATCTCCAATTAACCACCAGAGAACTGGAAGTGGAGCTGTGGCTCAAAGTGGTAGAGCACTAACCTTGAGTAAAAATCGCTTAGGGACAGTGCCCAGCGCTAAGGTCAAGCCTTACAACTGACAAATAAATAGATCAAGACAGACTTAATCTTTGAAGACCCTGGCTTATAGATTAGCATTTAGAAACAAAAGTATTCAATGAATGTGAAACTGTTAAAAGATTCCCATGTCTTTCTGGGCATCTCAGTTCAAAGAGCTTGTGGGAACTGCACAGGAAATTCAAGTAGAGAGTTCTACTGAAGAAATGAAGCATCAGGTTGTGTCTAGCATAAATATGCTAACATCATTGCTTAGCTGGTAAGAGAAAACCAGGTAAGTTCTTACAATTTTCTGATTACCAAAACCGAGAATTTATCTAGCAACAGATTAGGTTAAAACAAAATGTAATCCTACATGTTAAGTGAAAAACCACATTTAACTTGCAGTAGTGTTCAAAAAGTTTAATTCTAGAAAAGTTTGTAAACAAGAAATATGCATTTAATACTGAATAAGTATCTCAGGAAAAATTCTGTGCACAAAAAGCTGTGATGGCCACATGAAAGTCTTCTTGGTAAACAAGAAAACATGTAAGATTTTCCTCATCAGTATGCTCAATATTCCTACTTTTCAAGCCTTCTCCTAGGTGTCTGATTTAAAAAAGCAACTAGCCTAGAACTGATTTTTCTCAAAGCAACCCATTTAATACCATTGATTACTTTTATTGTACCAAGGTTGAATTAAAATTTGGGCTTCACATCCATCTCCACAGTTCTTTTTGTACCTTTCCTCCTCATCACAACTACCTGTTACTCTGCATTATTATTATCCATCACCATCGTTCTTGCCCCCCTGGACCAGAACCTGTTTTGAGCACAAAGATTCATCCCCATCCCAACATCTGACCTCACTAGCTAGCTCTGGCATAATGCTTAGCGAACAGAAGTACCTCAACAATACTTACAGATGGAATGAAGGGAGGAAGAGAACCAGGCATACTATGCAAAACCTATCTCACCATGAAAAGGAATAGAGACAAAGCACCCAGGAGAGCAGCAATTCTCAGCCACCCTTCTAGTTTTACTCCCAGCCCAATAGAGAAGCTCTGCAAAAGAAGCTTTTGTAGCACATTCTGTAACAGATCAGAGTTTAAGTGTAACAGGATTCCATCTAGGAACTGTATTAATGTTTCTCAGGGAGCCAAGTATATGTGAGGGGAGGTTCTTATGCAATGGCCAGCTTGAGGCAAATCAATAATATTCCTAAGACATCCCAAAACAACTTGTACTGGCTTCCTCAGTCTACATCAACTTGTAACAATCTTACTACCTGCAGTTTTGTTTTTATTTTGACCAAATCCTTTTTAAAATTTCTAGTATTTTTCCAAAATCAAATATTACCTATTTGGTGTTAACATCTAATTGACACCACATACTAAAGATATGTTTCAGATCCATAAAAAAAAGTCCTCTTTGGGCTGGACACATGGTTCAAGTGGTAGAGTACAAACTATGAGCAAAAAAGCCAAGTGGCCAAGCAAGCACAAGCACAAACACCCTTAAGCCTTGGTACCAGCAAAGAAAAAAAACCCTAAAAATACTCCTCTATTAACTAGATGGAAAACTAATTGTTGAGGCCATTGTAGAAAAGGACAAATCAGTGGCCAGTCTAGACTACATACTAAGTTCCCGTTTCAGCTAAGGTAGATAGCAAGACCTGTCTAAAAGAGAAAAAACTGGGCACTGATGGCTTACACCTGTTAATCTCTGGAGGCTGAGATCTGAGAATCATGGCTCAAAGCCAGCACTGGCAGGAAAGCCTGGAGCAAAAAAAAGCTCAAGGATAATGCCTAGACCATGTTAAAGCCTTAGGACAAAAAAAAAAAAAAAAACCCTAAGAGAGAAAACAATCATTTTCTTAAAGACCAACCATGACCTAAAGTAAAAGGCCCCATTCCATTCTGCCTACTTCCCAAATTGGCAGCACTGTCAATTACACAGAGAAGACAAGAACTAAGGAAGTCTGTTTTTCTCATTAATAAAACTGTGATTTACAAAAAGTCATATTAAAACAAAGATATAAAATCCAGGAATAGTTTTATAATTTGTATACATAACCTTTTATCCATATATTGTCTCATCTGACCACTTTAAACATCTTGCATGTATTTAAAAGACAATTAGTAGTCATATATAGGGAACTCTAAAATTTAACAGAGAAGACACAGGGAAAATGTTATTACTACAAAGTAAACTAAGCCAGGCACCGGTAGCTCATGCCTGTAATCTTAGCTACTCAGCAGGCTGAGATCTGAGGATCACGGTTCAAAGTCAGTTGGGGCAGGACAGTCTGTGAAACTCTTATCTCCAATAAACCACTAGAAAACCAGAAATGGTGCTGTGGCTCAAGTGGTCACCTTGAGCTGAAGAGCACAGGGACAGTGCCCAGGCCCAGAGTTCAAGCCCCAGGACCGACCAAAAAACAAAAAACAAAGTATAATTAAGCTAGATGTAGTGGTTAAGTGCATGTGATCCCAGCTATTGTGGAGTCTGGCAGGATAATTCAAGGTCAGTCCAGGTAGTTAGCACAGGACCCTTTCTGAAAAGCAAACAAAAGCAAATGGACTGGGGATGTGGCTCAAATAACAGAAGAATACTTCCCAGCAAGGCTCTGAAGAGAAGTATAACTGGGGCCAGAGGTATCATCCAATGGAAAAACTCATGTCTACCATGTACAAGGCTACTTAGTTCAGTCCTCAGCAGCCCTCTCCCTTTGCCAAAAAAAAAAAAAGGGCTGGGAAGATGGCTCAGTGGTAGAGTGCTTGCCTTGCATGCATGAGGCCCTGGGTTCGATTCCTCAGCACCACATAAGCAAAAAGGAAAAAGTCAGAAGTAGCACTGTGGCTCAAGTGGTAGAGCGCTAGCCTTGAGCTGAAGAGCTGAGGGACAGTGCCCAGGACCAGAGTTCAGGCCCCACCACCAGACCCCCCCCCCCAAAAAAAAGTATAATCTGTACAACTTAATAATAGGTCTAATGTACTCCAACCATTTCACCTTTGTGTATGCTTTAAAATCTTAACATTTAAAAGCCTTGATATGGACCTGGCAGTGGCACACAACTATAGCTCCCAGCTACTACTCAAGAGGCAGAGGTAGAAGAGAGGCAGAGGTAGAAGAATGGCAGTTTAAGGCCAGCAAAAGTGGGAGACCCTATCTGAAAAACTAAAGCAAAAAAGGGGTGGAGGCATGGCTCAAGTAGTAGAACGCTTGCATTAGGCTGAATTAAAAAAACTACAGTATAGCCAAAATAATAAATGCCACAATGCATAAATTTTTTTAAATAAAGTTATGCCAATTAGGGCAAGGGGGAAAAATGGATGTATTAGCCTCTTTTGTTGCCTCATATCAAAGTCAGGGTCCAACCAGGGTATTCTTCTCTACTCCATTCTTTCCATGCTCTTTTCAGATCTTTATGTATACCCTTTGGAAGACACCGGTAAGAGCCAGCTTGCTCAAGGAGAATGGTGCTGAAAATAACCCAGGTAAGATATTAGTAAATTTTAAATAAGGATTTTGGAATATTGTTGAAATCTGACCTCTAGGTCACAGAACCGAATTGCACAAACAATCATTTCAGGGAAAATCTTTCTTTCTTTTTTTTTTTTGGGTAACATCGTGGGGCTTGAACTCTGGGCCTGGGCGCTGTCCCTCAGCTCTTCAGCTCAAGGCTAGCACTCTACCACTTGAGCTGTTATAGCGCCACTTCCAGCTTTTTTCTTTTTGCTTATGTGGTACTGAGGAATCGAACCCACGGCCTCCGGCATGCAAGGCAAGTGTTCTACCACTGAGCCACCTTCTCAGCCCCGAAAATCTTTTTTTGTCGTTACCATAAAAATATAAAACTACTAACCAATCTAACAAAGGGTGAGTTAATTTATACTCACTTCCTAACTAGATTGTCCAATGTCTTTACACTCATTTTTTTTTTTTTTTAATCTAGTGCCAGTCCTGAAGCTTTAACTCAGGGCCTGGGCACTGTCCCTGAGCTTTTTTGCTCAAGGCTAGCACCACTTAAGCCATAGTGCCACTTCAGGCTTTCGATGGCTTATTGGAGGTAAGAGTCTCATGGATTCCTGCCTGGGCTGACTTTGAACCAAGATAATCAGATCTCAGCTTCCTGACTTGCTAAGGCACAGGTGTGAGCCCCACTCTCTTTTAAAAGGTTCACTAATACAACTTATACCAAAATGCCTGTGGACTTCAAGACCAGCACAACTGGAATAGAGGGAACACTAAATGATATATAGAGTTCTTGGGAGTTTATGGGAGAAGGGGCTAACATTGTTGAGATGAAGTCTCAAAAAACATTAAAGAAACAGTTACCAACATTGAACTCAGGAATACTGTAACAAAAGCAGTTGATTTTAAGTGTAGTCTGTGAGGAGATTGTCATCCAAGTCTGAATTCCTGCGGAGGGAGATTCCACAGGTTGGTTCACCGTAACATCGGATTTTAATTTGCTCTTAAAGCAAATCCTTTAAAATTTAGCCTGGAGGTTGAAACTAACAAAAAGCGGAATGGAATGGTCAGTAGTCTTTAGTCTCCACTAGGGGGAAATTCTCAAGATGCTAAGGGGGAAATTTTCTTAAAGCTCCAACAGACTCCTGTTTTAAGTCCAGGAGAGTTGGCTGGAAGTAATTCCTCAGTTGATGGAGGAAAATCCCCACCCCTCACCTGGTTGAACTCCTCATCAGCGTATATATCAATCAAGTCCACTCCTTCTGACATGGCTCCGCAGAGAAGATCTCGGGCCGGGAGAATGGACAAAGTAGGAAATTTGCCACTGCGATATTCAGAAAAGGGCAGAGATTAGAAGGCAAGAAAAGGATCCCGGGCTGGGAGAGGAGGACGATGGTTGCCAACCTCCCGTCTCCAGAGACGCAGGAGCATCCCGGCAGCCCGAGCTCGGCCCCACCCGCTCCGCCCCGCCCCGCCCCCGGCCTCGCGCCGCCCCCAGCTCTCCCAGGCCTCCCGGGCTCGCGGGGCTCGCTGCCCATCACCCGCGGGCCCGACCCGACTTGCGCCGAACCAGCGCCGCAGCCGCTTGTGGCGCGATGAGAAAAGTCCAGGCCTCGGCTCTCAAGGGCCTTCAGGCCCGGCTGTGAGGAACGACCGCGGCGAAGCCCGCTACCTCAGCCCGCCGCACCTGTCTAGGCCCCGGAGCGGCTCCGGCCAAGCCCCGGCGGTTCCGGAAGCTCCCGCCACCTCCGCTTCCCACCCAGGCCCGGTCCTCGCCCCCCCCTCCGGCTAGGCCTCTCCCACTCCCTCCCCACCGGCCCGGCTCGGCGCCCTCGGCCTCCTCTCTCAAAGGCCCAAGCCTCCCTCCGCCCGCTGACTCCGGCCGTCCCAAGCTCAACCGACCCCCTCCCAGCCTCAGCGCCGGCCCCGATCCTTCTTCCGGCACAGCCGGCCCCCGTCCGCGCGCCCCCGTTACCGGGAATATGGCGGCGGCGGCGGCGAGTCCGGACTAGGCCCGAAGCGCGCGAACCGCTCTCCGCCCCAGGTCCCGCCCCCCCCTTCGCTGGCGGCGTCACACGCACCGCCACTTCCGCCATACGCAGGGACGCACCTTCCGGCTCAGGTCCTCGGCGGCCAAGTCCGCTAGGCCGATGGACAGCGTTTCCCGGAAGTTGCCAGGTTGCCGGCTTCCGGTGCAGTAGGGAAAAATGGCTGTGGTCCCTGTGATCCCGACTCTGGCGCGGGTGAGAGAGCTGTGTGTTTTAGGGTCCCGGGAGGGCGGCAGCGAGGATTGAATTCCATCTTTCTCTGTGGTCCTGGAAACTGTGAGGAACATTCAACTGCCCGTAGCCCCAGGGCAAGGTCAGGTCAAGGCGAGGCTAACCCTAGGAGACTGAGGTCATTCCCCATCCTTCGGGGAGCCACTGTGTGTTCGACTGGTGATGCCTGGAAATGTGCGGGTGGATGGTCGGTCATGGTGAGGGAGCCAGTTCACGTCTCATCTACTTCCCCAGGCCGACGGAGCCCAGACACCTGGGTGGTGCCCCTCTCTCCATACCAGTTCGTAACTCTCCAGCACCTGTCGTGATTTTATAGTATCTGGAGCTTCTCTTCCCTTTTGAGACGATCTCATCCTGTGCCCAAGCTGTCCTCGAGATCCTCAGCCTTCAGAGTAGCTGGGATCCACAGCTGTGCATTATCATGCTGGGATTCTTCTTTTTTTTTTAATGTAAGCATTTGCCTCTGTAAATTCTTGGTCCTGTTTTCCCTTTTTGTCACATCTCTTAATTTTTTTTTGTGGCCTTTTTTTTTGTTTGTTTGTCTAGAGATACTTTAATTTTTTTTTTTTCCTTTTGAGGCCAGACACCAGTGGCTCCAATCCTAGTTACTCAGGAGGCTGAGACCTGAGGATTCCCATTGGAACCCACCCAAAGTGGTAGAGTCCCAGCCTTGAGCACAAAAATAGTGTGCTGGGTGGATTTTCCAGTTTTTCTTTTGCTATTGTTGATTTCTAGTTTTATTTCAGTGTGGTTGAATTTATTAAGATTTACTAAGATTAGTTCTTTAGCAAAGACAATTCATCATCTTAAATTTGTCATCACTTGTTTTTAGTAATACAATGTGCAGTCTGGCAGGGGCATTGTTTCTGTGTGCACTGTACAGAAAAGTCTGTTGTTGAGTGGAATACTCTGTGTCAGCTAGCTATTAAGTTTTATTGTGTCATTCAAGTTCTTTTATTTCCCCCTTTTTTTTTTTTTTGGTCAGTTGTAGGACTTGAACTCAGGGCCTGGGCACTATCCCAGAGCTTTTTCACCCAAGGCTAGCTAGCATTCTACCACTTTGAGCCACAGCTCTACTTCCCAGATTCTGATGGTTAATTTGAGATGAGTGTCATGGACTTTCCTGCCCAGACTGGCTTTCAACTATAGTCCTCAGTTCTCAGCCTCCCGAGTATCTAGGATTACATGCGTCAGACACTGGTACTCTACTTATTTTCTTCTTGATCCACCATCTGTTTATTCTGTTATTACAAGTGGAGTCTTGAAATCAACTGTTGCTATTTTTCTTCCTTCAAGACAGTCAATGTTTGCTTTATAGATCTGGATGCTCTGATGTTGAATACATATGTAATTGTTCTATGTGACAGGATCATGGTTCAGAGCCAGCCCATGCAGAAAAATACATGAGACCCTTATCTCCAATTAATCATCAAAAAGCTGGAAGTGAAGCTAACTCAAAAGTGGTAGAACACTAGCCTTAAACAATCAGTGACAGTGCTCAGGGTCTGAATTCAAGCCTCCTGGATTGGCAACCCCCCCTTCCCCGGAAAAAAAAAAAAAAAAAAGTACTTCTAGATCCTGATCCCAGAGATTGTGATCTAACATGTTTAGAGTACAGTTTAGGAAACTGCATTTTTACTACATGTCACATTCATTTGGTTGGGCTACCATAACAAAACACCACAGAGTGGTATAAACATCAAAAGTTTATTTTCTCATGGTTTTGGAGGCTTAAGGTCCAAGGTAAAAATGTTAACAAGTTTGTTTTTCTAAGCCTCTTTTCTTGGCTTAAAGATGCCAGGACTAGAGCTTGAACTCAGGGCCTTGACCAGTTGTTCAGCATTCTTGCTCATGGCTAGTGCTCTACTACTTGAGGCATAGCTCCAATCTAGCATTTTGCTAGATTATTGGAGATAGAGTGAAACTTTTCTGCTCTGGTTGGCTTTGGACTACAATCCTATAGGTTTCAACCTCCTGAGTAGCTAGGATTTTAATTATGTCCTCACATTGTCTTGTAGGTATACGTGCCTAGTGCTTTTCTGACCTGACAATGTGTCTGGATGTGAATCACTTCTCTAGGTTCATGCCAGTCCAGGTTTTGGGCTTCCTGAGCTTACATGTCTATTTCTCCAAATTGTAGAAGTTTCAACCACTGTTTAAGGAAGAGTTCTGCTCCCTTTTTGCTCTCTTCTGAAACTTTCATAATCTGCCCATTGTTCTCCTTGATGCTCACCTACAAATGTTAGGTTTTCTTCATTTTTCATTCTTTTTGGCTCTGTTTCTCTGATTGAGTAGTTCCAAATAACCTGCCCTTGAGTTTACTGCTTCTTTCTTCTGTTTGATCAGGCTTTCTATTGGATCTCTCTAGTGAGATATTTTTTGTTTTTTTAATTCAGTTATTGTATATTCCAGCTACAAATTTTCCATTTTTTATACTTTCTGTGTCTTTGTTGACATTTTCATTTTTTTCATCGGGTAGTTCTTTTTCTTTTTTTCCAATATGGCAGTTTGAACTCAGGTTCTCAGCTCTTGCTCAGCTCCTTGCTTTATGTTAGTTATTTCAAAGATGGAGTGGACTGTTCTGCCTGGGCTGGCTTCACTCTACAGTGCTGTGAATCTCAGCTTGTTGAGTAACTAGGACTACAAACGTGAGCCATTGGCTTTCAGCTACTTCTGGTTTTTTTTTGTTGTTGTTTGTTTGTTTGTTTCCTGGAAATTTATTCTGTCTTTGGCCATATTTTACCTCACAACTTCACATTAGGATTTGTACATTTGAAAGAAGTTTTTTATGGACTGGCTTCACACCAGGAAAGACCTTTAACTGTCAGTAGTGCCTCAAGCCTTTTCTGTAGGTGTATGGTCTTAGGACTTCATGGACATTTCAATTTGTCCATTTTCTCTTCTGGGAGCGAATACTCTGTGGTTCTTTACGGTGCCTGTGTGAGATACTGTGTCCCCTTGGAACTGCTGCAAGTGGCTCAGATCCCTTATTCCCAGTGGGCCTTAGGCTCCTAAAATACACCAGCTCTTGTCAGTGTTCTAGGTTGGACAAAACAGAAACCAGTCCATCAGCCAGCACCCAAAAGAGCCACCGGCTTTTTTATTCTCAGTCGCCTTTAGGTATGTGGAGTAAGCTTCATCCTGGCAGTATTCTGACAAAGGCAAGACAGAAAGTAGTCTTCCAGGCAGCCCCTTCCCACCCCCACCCCACCCCCCTGCCCTTGAAAACCTAGGTTTAGCTGTCTAGGCTTAGCTCTTTCCCTCCCTGGGATTTTTGGGAACTGGCAAGTGAGTGTTGGCCAGTCCAAACCATTGCCTTTGTTTTCCTGGGCCCCAGTTGATAGCACTTACATTCAGGCAAGGCAGAAATCAGCCCCTTGAGCAATGGCCCAGCAGTCAGAACATAGGACATTGTTTTAGTCTTTTTCCTCTCCAGGTAGAAGCCAGGAGCTGCAAGTTTTCAACCAACTCCCTATTCTGGGGGAAAGGGTACTGTGATTTGTGAGGGTCACAGATTTGCCCCTGCTCTTGCACTCTGCCAACTTGCCACTATGTCTCTGCTCTTCTCTGGATTGGGAGCCTTTGGGCATTTAGGGGCCAGACCATGTAGCTTCAATGTTTAACACAGATGAATGACTAGAATACAAACCATACTGTGAGACTTTTCAAGGAATACAAAGAAGGTGAGAATATTTTGCTGGGATAGTATCCGGAAAGATTGGTTAGAAAGTGAGTCTGCAGTATTCTTTGGCTGATTGTCTTTTTTGAGCCTCACACTTCCGACTTGGGGCAGTAAAGTGGGGACAACATCAGCATAACTTCTTTTTTCTTTCTTCAGTCATGGGGCTTGAACTTAGGGCCTGGACGATGTCCCTGAGCTCTTTTGCTCAAAGCCAGTACTCTACTACTTTGAGCCACAGCTCCACTTCTGGGTTTCTGGTGGTTAACTGGAGATAAGAATCTCAAAGACTTTCCTGCCTGGGCTGGCTTCAAGCCAGGATCCTCAGATCTCAGCCTCCTGAGTAGCTAGCTACTCAGCACCTGACTATAACTTTCTGTGTATGTATGTGCCAGTACATTTTTTTTTTTTTTTTTTGTCTGTCATGGGGCTTGAACTCTGGGCCTGGGCGCTGTCCCGCAGCTCTTCAGCTCAAAGCGAGCGCTCTACCACTTGAGCTACAGCACCACTTCCGATTTTCTGGTGGTTTATTGGAGATAGGAGTTTCACGGTCTCTTCTGCCCGGGCTGGCTTTGAACCATGATCCTCAGATCTCAGCCTCCTGAGTAGCTAGGATTACAGGCGTGAGCCACCAGCGCCCGGCTGATGCTCATTTGAGCCACAGCTCCGTTGTTTTTGCCAGTCCCGAGCCTTGAACTCAGGGATTAGGCTCTGACCCAGAGCCTCTCTGTGCCCAAGGCTAGAACTCCACCACCTGAGCCACAGTGCCACTTCCGGCTTTTTTTGTTTATGTGATTCTGAGGAATGGAACCCAGGGCTTCATGCATGCTAGGCAAGCACTCTACCAATGAGCTACATTCCAGGCCCCTGCAGCTCCATTTTTGGCTTCTTGTTGTTAATTAGAGATAAAAGAGTTTCATAGACTTACCTGCCAGGCTAGCTTCAAACCACGATCCTCAAATCTCACCCTCCCGAGTAGCTAGGATTACAGGCATGTCACAAGCTCCTGACTAGCATAACTGCTTTTTTAAATTTGGGGGCTGGGAAGGTGGCTCAGTGGTAGAGTGCTTGCCTCCCATGCAAGAAGCCCTGGGTTCGATTCCTCACTACCACATAAGCAGAAAAAGCCAAAAGTGGCACTGTGGCTCAAGTGATAGAGTACTGGCCTTGAGCTGAAGAGCTGAGGGACAGTGCCCAGGCCCAGAGTTCAAGCCCCATGACAGACAAAAAAAAAAAAAAAAATATATATATATATATATAATTTTAATTGTTATTATTAAGGTGCAGTACAGAGGGGTTACCATTTCATAAGTCAGGTAGTAAGTACATTTTTTTGGACATCCCTTAGCATAACTTTTTTTTTTTGCCAGTCCTGGGCCTGAACTCAAGGCCTGGGCCCTGTCCCTGAGCTTCTTTTGCTCAAAGCTAGCTCTACCACTTGAGCCATAGCACCACTTCCAGTTTTTTTCTGCTTATGTGGTACTGAGGAATCACTCAGGACTTCATGCATGCTAGTCAAGCACTCTACCACTAAGCCACATTCCCAGCCTTAACGTAACTTCTTAGTGACTAAATGAGGTCTGTTGCATTTAATGCCTCCTAAGTGTTGAGTAAATGACGGATGGTAGTCATGGTTATTATAAAGACCCTGTGGTTGGTTTGTTTCAGATGCTGTCAAGGCACAGCCTGTTGTCTCCTTTGCTCAGTGGGACATCATTCAGACGCTTCTATAGAGGTGATAGCCCATCAGATTCCCAAAAGGACATGATCGAAATCCCTTTGCCTCCATGGCAGGAGAGAGCAGATGAATCCATAGAAACCAAAAGAGCCCGGCTGCTGTATGAGAGCCGGAAGAGAGGGATGTTGGAAAACTGCATCCTCCTGAGGTAGAGAATGGGTTTGGGTGGCACTCCTCTTGGATCGGAAACAGCCTTTGCAGCCTCTTTTTCCTTTGTGTTTTCAGTCTCTTTGCTAAAGAACATCTGCATAACATGACTGAGCAGCAGCTGAACCTCTATGATCGCCTGATTAATGAGCCTAGTAACGACTGGGATATTTACTACTGGGCCACAGGTACGGGGCTTATCACATGAAAGGCTGATCTAAGTCTGAAGTTATATCCCAGGTAGTGACCTCCTTTAATTCATGTAATGAACGCAACCCAGCAGGCTAGTGTTTACCAAAATGTGCAAAATTTGTTATTTGTCAGTTAAGATTCTTTGGTTTTTTTGTTTGTTTGTTTGTTTTGCCAGTCCTGGGGCTTAAACTCAGGGCCTAGATGCTGTCTCTGAGCTACTCTACCACTTAAGCCACAGCACCACTTCTGTTTTTTTCTGATTAGTTAATTGGAGGTAGCCGGGCGCCAGTGGCTCACGCCTGTAATCCTAGCTACTCAGGAGGCTGAGATCTGAGGATCGAGGTTCAAAGCCAGCCCGGGCAGCAAATTGTGAATAAACCTCCAAAAAACCATAAGTGGTTCTGTGGCTCAAGTGGTAGAGCGCTAGCCTTGAGCTGAAGAGCTAAGGGACAGTGCTCAGGCCCAGAGTTCAAGCCTCACAACCAATAACAACAACAACAACAACAAAAGTTTAATTGAAGGTAAGAGTCTCACAGACTTTGCTGCCCATTCTGGCTTCAAACCACAATCCTCAAATCTCAGCCTCCAGAGTAGCTAGTATTTCAGGCGTGAGCCACCAGTGCCCAGCAGGTTCTTTTTTTGTTTGTTTGTTTGTTTTTGTTTTTTTCCAGGGCTGAGAACCGAACCCAGGGCCTTCCGCGCACCAGGCAGGCACCCTTCCGCTGGGCAAAACCCCCAGCCCCAGGTTCTTTGTTTTTAAGACAGAGTTGAAACTCACTCTAACTTAAGCAAAAAGGGAATTTGGTGGGAAAATAGATGAAATTCACTAGATGAAATGGAGTGTAATTTACCAGGTCCAAGTCATGCTTGCTAGACAACAGATCAATGAAGTCAATGTGAAGATCAGTTAAGTCAATGTGACTTGCTGTGTCATTCTTTCCTTTCCCTTGCTGTTCTTTTGTGCTTTCACTACTGAGTAATACTTGATAAAAACAAGTATTCCCAATTCCTAAAAGGACTGTTGAGGGCTGGGAAGGTGACTCAGTGGTAGAGCGCTTGCCTCGCATGCATGAGGCCCTGGGTTCGATTCCTCAGCACCACATAAGCAGAAAAAACCGGAAGTGGCGCTGTAGCTCAAGTGGTAAAGCACTAGCCTTGAGCTGAAGAGCTGAGGGACAGCACCCAGGCCCAGAGTTCAGCCCCCACGACCGGATCAAAAAAAAAAAAAAGGACTGTTGAAATCTACTGTTACAGTTATGTGTTTGTTATTCCTTTCACTTCCCTCAGTCACTTTGCCTCACATTTTGAAGCTCTGATGTTAATATGTAAACATTTAGGATTGTTGTATCTTCCAAGTGAATTGTTTCCTTTAGCAATGCATCTGTCAGTCTTTACAATTGACCATGGCTCTTGTTCTGAGGTGGCTGGTAGTAATCTAGATACTTCAACTTTCTTTAATTAATTTTTGCATGGTATCTGGCTTTCCATCTGAATTAGTTTCCTCTTGCAACCAACATAAACTTTAAATAACATCCATTTATTAGCTCATTATTTTTTGGTTTTGGTTTTTTTTTTTTTTAGTCAGTTGTGGGGCCTGAACTGTTCCTGAGCTCTTTCAGCTCAAGGCTAGCCACTTGAGCCACAGCGCCACTTCCGGCTTTTTCTGGTTATGTGGTGCTGAGGAATCAAACGCAGGGCCTCGTGCATGCAAGGCAAGCACTCTACCACTGAGCCACTTTCCCAGCACCTCATTGGTTTTTTTTTTTTGTCAGAAACTGTGTCCTTTGAACCATGATCCTCAAATCTCGGCCTCCTGAGTAACTAGGATTTCAGGCGTGAGCCACTCTCTGAAATCAGTATTTCAGGGGGTTCTCCATTCCCTTTGGAAACTCTAGGGTAGATTTTATTTGTAAGCCCATGCAGGTTCAAGATTCATTTCCTTGTCCTGAGAACAGAGATTCCCATTGTCATACCATCAGCTGATCTCCTTTAGCTTGAGTCCTTGCTACACGGCCCCTCCCCTTCAGCTTTGAAGAGTCTCTCTCCCTCACATTGAGTCTCAAGCATCTGTCTCTGACTTCCTCCCTGCTTACTACCTGGAGAGAGCCCTGTTTTTAAGGAGCTCATGTGATTTGGTCAGCTCTCTCTAGTCATTTTTGCCACATAATACAAACTAGTTACAGGAGAAAAGTCTCATATCCAGAGCCTATACTAGAAGAGTAAGGAATATTGGAGGCCATACTGTAAGTCTACCTCACATGCCATTCTTTTACCTCATTGGGAAAAGCCCAGGTGTCTTTTTCCCTTACTCTCATACCACAGTCAACATAACATTGAATTGAATTCTGTCAGTGTCAGATCACATGGATTGAGAGCTCAGTCCTCAAGATTGGCCCCCATTTCAGATACCAGGTGCAAACTCCAGGTGGTTTTACCTGTGCCTCTAACCAGCTGGCTATAATTGGGGTTCTCACAACCCCTCACCTCTTGATTAATTTCCTCCAGCAGTTCACAGAACTCATGTAAATACCTTCTTATGTTATCATAAAGGAACTTTTAAAAAAGACACAATGAAGGGAAGTGTGGGGTGATGTAGGGGAGAAAGGGTGAGGAGTTTCCGAGGCTCTTCTGTGCCCTCTCTTGGTGAGCCATCCTCCAGGAACCTTTGTGTGTTCAGCTGTCTGGAAGCTCATAAATCCTGTCTTTTGGGACTTTGTGGAGACTTCATTGCATAGGGATGATTGCTAAGAGACCCAGTAGGAAACACAGGAAGACGTGTCAGTTCAGATCCTTGTTGCAGCATTCCTTCCTTCAAGGTGTGAGACGGCACTTCTGGGATGAGGTGGATCTTATGGCCAGGGCAGAAAATTTCTTCACAGGCAGCTCCAGGACACTTTCTGCTTTGAGCAGAGAGTTATAAGCCAGGAAACATGGCTGGAAATGAAAGTACATGTAAGGAGAAATTGAAAAGAGAAACACTTCTGCTTTCTCTGTTTTTTAAAAACATTTAAAATTTTTTCATCTTACATCCACCATTTCTTTAATATGTCCCTGTGACTTTTCTTTGTTTGGTCATGGGGCTTGAACTCAGGGCCTGGACACTGTCCCTGAGCTTTTCTACTCAAAGCTAGCATTCTACCACTTTGAGCCATCGCACTACTTCCAGTTTTCTGGTAGTTAATTGGAGATAGAGTTTCACAGGGACTTTCCTGCCCAGGCTGGCTTCAAACTGCACTCCGCAGAACTCAGCCTTCTGAGTAGCTAGTATTACAGCTGTGCACCATCAGTGCCTGGCGCGCGCGCGCGCGCGTGTGTGTGTGTGTGTGTTTTGTTTTAGTTTTAGTATTTCCATTTGACATTCCTTCTAACTCCCTGCTGGAATTCCTCATCTTTTCAAATGCCTTGTCTTTAGAGTCTTTAAATTCCCTGAGGTAGTTCTAATGTCTGAGTCATCCCTGAATCTGTTTTTGTATTCAACAGTGTGAGGTTTCCTTTTCCTTTTTTTTTTTTTTTGTTTGCCGGTCCTGGGACTTGAACTCAGAGCCTGGGCACTGTCTCTGAGCTTGTTTTTGCTCAAGGCTAGAATGCTACCACTTAAGCCATAGTGCCACTTCTGGGTTTTTCTGCTTATGTGATACTAAGGAATCCAGCCCAGGGCTTCATGCATGCTAAGCATGCACTCTACTACTAAGCTAACTTCCCAGCCTTTTTTTCTTTCCTTTTTTTTTTTTTTTTGTCATAGGCTTGAACTCTGGGCCTAAAGAGCTCAAGGACAGTGCTCTACCACTTGAGCCACAGCACCACTTCCCTTTTTTTTTTTTTTTCTGGTAGTTAATTGGAGATAAAGAGTCTCACAGACTTCCCTACCTGGGCTGACTTTGAACCACGATCCTCAGATCTCAGTCTCCTGAATAGTTAGGATTACAGGCATGACCACTGACACCCAGCTCTTTTTCTCTCTGTGTGTGTGTGTGTGTATCATATCATTTTTGTTTGTTTCTTTGAGATAGGATTTTCTTATGCAGCCCAGCCTGGCCTCCAACTTAAAATCCTTCTGCCTTAGTCTCCCCAGTGCTAGGGATTACAGGTATGTGCCACCATCTCTAGCTGCATTGTGTAATTTCTCTTGAATGTAAGACATCACGAGGAAGACATTAAAAGACTGAGATACGAGGTAATTTTGGCTTGAAGTGGGTGTACTCCTCCTAGGTTGTTGTGTTGGGGATTGAGTCAGTTGGGTTAAGAGTTAAGCTTAATTTGCATTTTGTTTTTGCTATGTTTACCTTAAGGGCATCATGAGCTTCTTCTGTTACCGTTACCAGAACCTGTTTTCAAAGATATTTTCGGTGTTCCTGTTTTACCCTTATCTGTTGGCCTTCCTATATTTCTGTGCCTCAGAGGGAATTTCCCCTCGTTCTTAACTGCCCCTAACAGAAGATGGCTGCTGGTGAGTTTAAGGAAGGAGAGGCTGGCATTCTCTGTGTGCTCTGGAGCTGCTGCCCCTTATCTCAGGATTAAAGGGTGTCTTGTTTGTCTGATTTTAAAGATTTTTTTTTGTTAGTGTGTATTAGTTATATAAGAGGGTGTCAGTATCTTTTGCATGCATACGAGGTACCCCAATCAAACTCCCTCCCTCCGTCTCTTTCCCCCATCCTTCCTCTCTTCTTCTTCTCCTTCTTGTCAGTCATGGAGCTTGAACTCAAGGCCTGGGTGCTGTCCCTGAACTTTTTCACTTAAGGCTAGCACTCTACCACTTTGAGCCACATCACCATTTCTAGTTTTCTGGTGATTAATTGGAGATAAGAATCTTACAGACTTTCTGCCTGGGCTGACTTCAAACCAGTCCTCAATTCTTAACCTCCTGAGTAGCTAGGATAATAGCTGTGCGCCACCAGCACCTCCTTTCCTCTTCCTTTTTTTTTTTGGTTGGTCATGGGGCTTGAATTCTGGGCGCTGTCCCTGAGCTCTTCAGCTAAAGGCTAGAGCTCTACCACAGCCACAGCACCACTTCTGGTTTTCTGAGTGGTTGATCGGAGATAAGAGTCTCACGGACTTGACTTTCTTCCCCGGGATGGCTTTGAACCATGATCCTCAGATCTCAGCCTCCTGAGTAGCTAGGATTACAGGCGTGAGCCTCCGGTGCCTGGCAGCCTTTCCTCTTGTTAAAGCAGTTCAACAAGGCTTTATTGTTCTGTTTTCATACACATTTATGAATTGCTTAGTCTGCGTTCACCCTCATTCACCATCTGTTCTTCCCCACACTGGTACCTGATTCCCAATAGCCTGTTTTACTTTCCTGTAGTTTTTTTCCAGTGTATATTAGTTGTACAAAGGGTTTTCACCACCATGATTCATATATATGCATATTATATTTAGACAGATTAACTCATTCTGTTCTTCCTCTTTCCTGGTCCCCCTACTTCCCTGTGTCCAACCGCTTTCAGTGAGTTTCCTGTGCCCTCCTTTACTCTTCTGCTCTTCTTCCGGTCTACATCAGTTCTCACCTGAAAGCTGAGAGAGACAGGAATTTTGTACCTGCTCTCAGACAGTAGAGGGTTTCATTATGTAGAGAGGAAGCGCCACCTGGGCCTCTTGTTTCTTTACATGGGAGCTGCTCTCCTCCTGGCCTGCACTTCTGAGGCAGGTTTTCTCCAGCCTCCTGCTCTGCACCTAGTCTCTACCAGGAGCACACCCAGTGTGGGGTGCCAGTTCTACTTGTGTCTGTGGCCTCCAGGGCTGGCTCACACTTGGCTCTAAACGGTAAACTGTTTTAGCTGAATTCTTCTTACCTGTTCTTCCTCCTCCTCCTCTTCCTTCTCCTCCTTCTCTTCCTCTTCTTTTCTTTTGGAAACACTGGGGCTTTAACTCAGGGCCTCACACTTACTGGGCACAAGCTCTGCCACTTGAACCACACCCCCAGCCCTGTCTCTATTTTACGCATATCTGCCACCTGTGAGCCAGTAACCTCTTTGAAGGACTTCTCTTTTCTTACCCATTGTATTTCATTGCCCTGACAACTCAGTTCTTTGACAGCTTCAAGAAAAATCATGCTGGGCACTGGTGGCCCATGCCTGTAGTCCTAGCTAATCAGGAGACTAAGATCTGAGGATTCTGGTTCAGAGCAACCTCGTGCAGTAAAGTCTGAGAGACTCATCTCCAGTTTACTACCAAAAAACTGGAAGTGGCACTGTGGCTAAAAGTGGTAGAGCACTAGCCCTGAGCAAAATAGCTCAGGGACAGTGCCTAGATCCTGAGTTCAAGCTCAATAAAAAATCTTGATAATTGTTTTCTGGCTTTTTCCTGTTGTTAAAGCAGGTATAATACTTATTCCAATTTCTACATCATAAAGAGAAGTCCGACACCCCTTACTCTGGGTTGTCAGAACCTCCCCCTGCCTCCCGAAATTCATTGTTGCCAGGTCCTCTGTTGAATAGAGGGGAATCTGACTTAAGTTGCAAAGGTTCCCTCTCCTGCTATTGTATTAGTCATGACAGCGCAGATCCAGTGCACACTGCCTAATCTTTGCCAACAGGAGGCTTTGTGTGGAATTTGTAGGCTTAGCAAGTGTCTCAAGGGTGAAAGAAACTTTGGAAGTGACAGCAGCTGCCACACTCCTGTGGCCATCCTCATTTCTTTGCTCCGTGCCTTTGTTGCTTGTCCACTTATATCAGGCTCTTGCAGTTCTGTGTGCCTCTACTATCCTTCCAGTAAAAGCCCTTTTTGCTTAAGTTAATACTAGAATATTCATTTCTGTCACTTATCACTGAGGACCTCCAACAAAGAAAGTAAAGCCTTTGTCTCACAAAATTTATAAATTATAAGGGAAGGACTGGGATATAGCTCAGTGGTAGACTTCTTGTCTAGCATGGATGAAGTCTTGAGTTCTATCTCCGGTATCATGGAGGATTGTGGAGGGAGGAAGAGAAGAGAGAGGAGGAGGAGGAGGAGGAGGAAAGAAGAAAAAACAGTGGCAGTATGGCTAAGTGGTAGAGTACCAGCCCTAAGTGAAAAAAGAGAGAAGGAAGGAAGGGAAAGAGAGAAGAAAGGAAAAGGAAGGAAAGAGGGAGGGAAGGGAGCAAATGATAGAGGGAGGGAACACAATAGAGTGATCTCCCCATGTCTGAAAGTAATTAATTCCAAGACCCCTAGTGGATACCTGCAGCTGTGGATAACCCTGAGCCCCGTACATAGCCTATATCACACACCACAGTGTCAGCACACTGTACTGGAGTTAACCTGTGCTTTCGTGTTCTGTGCCCTGCGCCTCTTTGCCTCACTACTCTTGTGCTTTGGACCATTACTAAGGAAAGAGCAGTTACTTGGATGCAAGAGCTCATAATACCTTGATGGTCAAGGCCAAACACTGAGATGACTACAAAGTATTGATAGCAGGTGGTGTACTGATAGCAGGTGGTGTGTGTGTGTGTGTGTGTGTGTGTGTGTGTGTGTGTGTGTAGTACAACACTAAGCAGGACAGTGTAAAATTTCATTATGCTGGTCAGAATAGCATACAGCTTAAGACTTACTATTTCTGGAATTTTCCATTTAATATTTCCAGACTGTGTTTGACTCCGAGGTAAATGAAACTCTGCGGCTCAGATAGGGAGGAATAACTGCACCCAGAAAACAGCGGAAAGGCCAAGTGCAGAGCAAAGTGGTTAAGCCCAAGATTGCTCAGGGCAGGCATCAAGCAGATTCGGGCATAAAGGATCAGATAGTAAATATGGAATCTTGCTGTCATACGATCTCAGTCACGGTTACCCAGTTCTGCCATTGTAACACAAAAGGAACTGTAGATCTTGTGCAAACAATGTGAGCAGCTGTTCCAACAAAACTGTTTACAAATAGAGGCCATCAGCTTGCTGCCAAGCCCTGCCGAGCCTAATGTCCCATCTATTGAGAGGGAGGATGGAGAGGGTCCATTAATACATCTGTGGTTCTTGGCCAGAGCCAGAGTTTCCATTTTTAGGGCCTATACCTGAGCCCTGACTGATGGTGACATAACGCTTTTCTGCCCATTCTTCTCTTGTAGAAGCAAAACCAGCCCCAGAAATATTTGAAAACGAAATCATGGCCATGCTGAAAGAATTTGCAAAAAACAAAAACAAAGAGCAGAGACTACGCGCCCCAGATCTTGAGTATCTCTTTGAGAAGTCGCATTGAGCTAGCTGCGTGTCACTCCCCTTCCTGGCTCGGTATGTGGACGGTAACTGCTTATGACACTGGCTTTGACCTGCTGCTTCTCCCCCTTCAAGTGATGGTCACCCCTGTCTCCTGGAACTGACATGTAAATGTTCAGTGCTTCTCTTAACATGCTTTTTTTTTTTGGTCCTGAGCCTCCAACGTTGTTGGTCAGCATCTAGCATGGGAGGCATCTGGCCTTGTGTGGCTGCTGGGGAGCAGGTCTGCCACAAGAGGGCACTGTAGCAGAAGCCATTGTGCAAGGCACAGCCTCAACCCCAGGGTAGGCAAGGAAAAAAGGCAGCCAGCGCCAAGTGCTGTGTGAAAAGCCACTATCCCACCCCCCGCCCCTAACGGCCCCCCGGCTTTGTCAAAATGGAATTCCCTCCTTAAACCTGGTAGGATCCTTTCTGCCAAGGAAAACTGATCCAAGCCCCCTGAGCGGACCCCTTCAAAGGCACAGCAGGTAGAAGAAGGGCAGCAGGCAGAGCAGCGTGGGCACACTGCATAAGGTAAACCTCCTCATGGTCAGTTTCTCTAAAACGTGCACTTTTGTCATGGGAAGATAATTGAGTATTAAAGAACACCAAGAAAGGGAAGTCAACAGTTCCCCCATCGTCACAATGACTTCCTTTGTCTACTCTCACATAACCCATAGTCCTATTTCTAAGCGTTTTACAAGGTCACAGGCACAGGTTTGCTTTCCATGTGGCCTCCTCATGAACTTGTCCCTTGTTCCTGCTACCTGCATAACCGTTACCTCACGAAATAGCAATACATAAGAAGTAACACATTAGAACAAAATTATCAGAGAGCTTAGGTCTGGGACCAGTTCTGCATGGTTAGAGATGGTCCTCTGAAAGGGGCTTTGCCTGTGATTTATTAGAAATGGTGGTCACTCAGATCAGCAGGGAGAATCCTGAAGTGTTTGCTAGAAGAAGGCCAGCTGGAATTGATGAACACGTGGTTGGTGATCACAGAGCTACAGGCAGGGAGGAAGTAGGTTCTCAGGACTGTTGTGGGGAGGGGGTGTCAGCCTCACCACGAGTCCAGCCTGCCCCTTGGAGTCCCTGGCTAAGGAAGGAAGAGAGCCAGCTTTTCCTTACATAGTGGCTCAGAGCTCAGTGCCCTCACGGGCCTATTTCATAGACAGAAAGTTGGCTCAGAGAGAGGAAGTCAGCTGTCCAAGGTCAGGTAGTTACTGCGTCACAAATCCAGAACTTGGGATGGCTCCGTCTGCCTCAAAGCTCATGAATGTTCCGCTAGCAGATGCTGCTTTACTGCAGGAAGCAGAAAATCCATGCCTCTGAGGATCTTTCTGGGAAAATTAAGGCAGACAAACTACAGTTCTGACTCGTGACCTCCTCCACAGGGGTAGAGGGCTACCAGGTGCTACTGAGAATGCAGCATAGTACACTGGCTACAAGTTCAATTCCTGGCTCTGTTTTTGATATACTGGATTAATGTATTGGCTCCAGCCTTCTCCCTGCCTGGAAGAGCCGAGGAAAGGAAACCCATGATGCTCTTACATGGAGTTCACTAAGAGAACATTTCAGGAGCCTGTGGTCTTCTGAAACAAATCATCCAGCACATCAGCACGGTCATTATCACTACATGCAGGCAAGTTCATCTGCAAGCCAGAGAGGCAGCCTATTAAAGTAGCCACAGCAGAGGGTGTCTCTTCAGCCTGGGAAAACTGGGATGAAAACAGAGCCTGGTGACAAGTCCTTTGATGGAAAAGTCTAGCACGCTCACATAGAGCAAGAAGCAGGAGCGAGGCTTAGAAGGCAGGAGCAGGAGCTTACAGGAGACTCTGGCCATTCTCTCCAGCCTCTTCTGATGTCTCGTGGGGAGAATGTTAAGCAGGCAGTTTATATATAGAAACCTATCTGGACTGGGAGATGTGCACACGAATCGGGCGATGACTTTACCCATTTATCCTGGGCCTGTTACACAACAAGCTCCCGAAGCCAAGTGTGCGGAGTGGGCTTCACCCCCACGGTGGAGCTGAGCCCTCCTTACCCCGATTTTGCCTTGTGTCACATCATGATCGGCTTCCACCACTGCCACCTGGGAATGGCACACTCGTAAAGGAACTGTTCTCCGCCCAGGCTGCTGGCTTCTGTCATCTGGGAAAAGGAAGGATCTTGCTAATCTCAGCTGCTTAGTGTTAGGCCCAAGGGTGCTATGTAAACAGTTTTCCCCTTTATTAGGCATTAAGTAAAACTAGGCCGGCCATAGCACATTTAAACAAAATTAATAAACATATAGAAAAGGCCAGCAGCCCCTGAGGATGCCTGGAAAGAGCAGCCAGACGCATTCCTCTGATACCTGGCTCCTCGCTGACCTCTTTCTGAGCCTGCGCCGTCACAGGAGCGTCTGGCCTGCCCCGAGCAGTGCAAGGTGGTCTCCAGGGTCCTCTTGGAAGGGCTTCTGCATGACACATCAAATTGGGTCAAGGCTGTTCCCTTCTCACCATTTCCTCTCTTCCTCATTTTAAGTCTTCAGAAATCCATTTGCTAACCACCTTGTGCTCAGGCTTTCTGTGCCTCAGGTAGATTGTGTCTTTGGCGGGGAGGGGGGGCACTGGATTTTGCACAGTAGGTGGAGGTCCACTGGTCAGTCTCTTCATATAGGGCAGCACTAATCTATAACCCAGTTTATATTTTTAAACCAAACAGGAAGGATTGCTGTGAGATAGGCGAGAGTCTCACATTTATCCTTCACTCCCCCAGCTGCTCTGTGGCTAGCTGGAGAGAGGAAGGCTAGCAAGCATTTGACTTTGGGGTTGACAGCTCACCCTACAGAACCTAGGACACTGGACACCTTACCCCAAGTTGTTGGTGTGGATACTGGTAAGGCCGAGGCAGTCACCCTGTGCACTCACTTGGAATAGCCCTCCCTCTGGGAGTGACGAGCAGCATGGGCATCTTCTCCCGTGTGGTAAAACGGGATGGGTGGGACTACTCCATGGCTCTGAGACTAAAACCCCCAGTCTAGTTCTGTGGCTCATACCTATAGTCCTAGCTATTTGAGAAGCTGAGGCAAGATCATTTGAGCCTAGGAGTGGAGAGCCAGCTACCTAACAAGACCCCGTCTCAAAAAAGAAAAAAAAAAAAGGTCTATTGGAAGGATTTGGGGGAAAGATGAAGTCATCCAAGATAGTATCCATGTTCAGAAGGGAGGTGTAGAGAACTCCTCTGCTTTATAACCCAGGATGATGACAGGAAAGCTCAAGCCCTATATCTCCAGATACTCTGGCAAAGAAGGGCCAAGTGGACACATGATTGTATGCACCTTCCGCCACAGCAGGTGGCTTTGAACAGCACATGATGTTACCCTGTGCGTTTTGCTTCCCAGTGGGTTTGTTTAGTTAGGTTTTGTTTTTGTGTTTGGCTTGCTTTCTTTTGACACAGGGTGTCACTGGTTGCCTAGGCTGGCCTCGAACCTGCTATCTTTCTGCCTCAGCCTTCTCAGTGCTAGGATTACAGGCTGTGCTGTCATACCTGGCTAGTCAGCTAGGATTTAAGATATTTGTTCATATCTGGTGGTGCCCCTAGAACAAATGTTCAGGGGAGGAGAGCACAGTTGTTAAGAGTGGGGGTTTGAGTCTAGCTCAGTGGTGGATTGCTTGCCTAGCATGTGTGAAGTCCTGGGTTCAGTCCCCAGCATTGCTAGAAAATTGTAAAATAAATAAATTAAAAAGAGCAGCTGTTTGGGAATCACACCTCAGACCTGTGGCACTACCATCTATTAGTCAGTGACCCTGGTCATGTGATTTGACCTCTCCAGACTCCTGTTCCTAGGTGGAAAGGAAGGGATTGGAAGGAGAAGGGAAAGAAGGGAAGGGAAGGAAGGGGCATTGTTCTGGGTGGAAATGAGGTGTGGTTTCATTAGGATCTTGCTCAAAGTCTCAGGAGGGAAGTGAAGGCAGCACTAATCTGAAGGCAGCCGGTGGCCCACGCGCTCCACTCCCCCGCTTTGTCCTCTTGGGCCAGGGCCTTCCTATCCCGGGTCTTGTCTCGCTCATGCTGACAGGCCACCCTCTTGTGGTCAGAGCCAGAGATAAGGTCACACTTGAGCCAAGTACTTGACCTAAGTACGGAACCCTCCAAGGAGGACACACGCAGCCGAGTGAGCCTCCCTGAGTCATGTTTGGAGCTCAGATTTCCTTTGGGTTTGGGTGACATCAATGGAAGGGTTCAAGTACTGGCCTGCACCAAGATTTCCTCCTCACCCTGGGCCTCAGAAATGAGGTGTGAACTCTCAGAGCCTTTGCGTCACTGGGAGGCTGGCTCAGAATTGAACGTATCTGTCAGCAAGCGCACGAGAACTGTATCCAGGTGATCCTAAAAGTTGCTTCATTCCTCCAGCTCCAAGGCTTTTGCTGACAAGCCATGCTGGAGGCTGTGGGGCCAGCCCTCCTGGGAGCAGGGTCATCCCCTGGCTCACCAGCTTCTCCAGCTCCCATCCCTCAGGGTTTTAGTAGATGCTGCAAAAGAGACCGAGTTTCCAGGCTAAGTAGAAACAGACAAGGGATGCTCAGAAATCTAATTTGAAAGATATATTGTAATGGTTTTCACTAGATGCTGGGGATGGGAGAAGAATGTGTTTGGTCTGTCCTTGAGGCACGCAGTGTTTATTCTTCTACAGTTTATTTCATTGATTGTCGAGCAATGTGCTACACCCTGTGCCAGACACAGAGACAGATCAATGAGATATAGCTCATGCCCCGGGGACCTCTGGAGGAGGAGGGACAAATGAGTGGACAGCCACGGCTCTCGGGCACTGGCCCTGACAGCAGGCAGTCCAGAAAGGATCTAGTCAGTTTTAAGATTATGTGGAAGACTCTTCACCCTGCCATGTCCCTGCCCTTTGCCAGCTGTGGGCCTTTCACTGGCCAGTGGGACATCAGTGATTGGGAAATAAGCAGCTGCGTTCTTTTCTTTGACTGTATTAGGGTTTGAACTTATGATCTTGCATGTATTAGGCAAAAAGTGCTCTGTTATGTGAGCTACACTCATGTTCACTTGGACATGGTAAGATGTTTCTGATGGGGCTGTGCAGTGTACATGTTGGTGACCCATTTACTCTTCACTCCCATCCTATCACACAACTTTACTGTATCCAGGTTCATCTCCTATGGATGGATACCCGAGCTGTTTCTAATTTCGGACCGTTAATAAAGATAACTGCAAACCTTCTTGTGAACCTATGTTTTCATTTTTCTTGGTCCTATATAGTTTGGATCTTAAACTTGAAGTTCCCCAATACTCAGTGTGTTAAAGGTTTAGTCACCAGTAGGAGATGCTGGGACCCTGAGGAGGTGGATCCTAGTGGGAGGATGTTAGGTAATTGGGGGCGTGCCCATGAATCAAGTATTGGGACTTCACCTGCTTCTAGTCTCTCTGCTTCCTGGCTGCCATGAGAAGCAGAGGCTTCCTCTGTCCTTTGCTCCCACAGTGATACTGTGCAGCCCACAGGACCAACTAATGGGCCAAGTGACTATGGGCTGAAAACTCTGAAACTAGGGCAAGACAAGCCTGGTCAGGGGTTGAATTATCTCAGATATTGGTTACAGCAACTGAAAGTTGGCTAACACATGAGCGACTACCTAGGAGTTGAATTGCAGGGTTATAAAGTAGGTCTATATTAGTTTAAAGAAACTTCTAAAGCTTCGAGAGTAGTACCATCTTCCATTCCTATCAACAAAGTATGGGAGACTCATTTGCCCACTGGCTTGTGTGTGTGTGTGTGTGTGTGTGTGCGTGCGTGCACGCGCACAGATCACAGATTCTGGGCACAGTCAAGACCTGGGAACAGTCTCTGAGCTTCTTTTTTTTTTTTTTTAACTGAGGTTAGCATTCTACCATTTGACCCATGGGGGGATGACTTTGACCATGATCCTTAGATCTCAGCCTCCCTCTGAGTAGCTAAGATTACAGGTGTGAGCCACCACCACGCCTAGCCTACTTACTATTATTTATATCTAAATTGAAGATGAAATTCTCCATCAAAATGTAATTCTTTTTTTAAACCTTCATATTAGCCAGTATTACAGACACCCAAACTACACGGATATAGGTACAAAAGTTTGTGGGACATCATCTCAACCAATGGCTGGGTATGGTGGTGTTATCCCAGCTACAAGAGAAACATGCCAACCCTGGAAATAAAGTGAGACCCTCTGTGGAAAACCAGTGGAAAAAGGAGGCATGGCTCAAGTGGTAGAATCCCTGCCTAGCAAGTGCAAGACCCTGAGTTCAACCCCCAGCACCATCAAAACAGGAAAAGAAAAAAAAAAGCCAGATTGATGGACCCTGACCTCCAGCCTTGGATCTCCTGGGCTCCTGGAGCTCTCGTTAGCAGGTCTTGACATGACCCCTTGAATCCGAAAGTACACAACCTTCAAAGATGTGTGAACTGCTCTCCCTTCATGCCAGCATCCCAGGGCAGAGGTGGGGCAGGGCAGCCCCAGGGAAAATGCCCATGAGAAGAGGATGCTGATTAGGGCCCAGACGCACTGATCTGGATCCTGTGGGATACACATTTTGTAGGCTAAGGAGAATCCTCTGCCCTGGATGCTATGCCTGTCATCTGGAGGTGCATCCTTTCCTACTACCCTCCTTTGGCACACCTGAAGCAAGAACTCTGCCCTGATTCCTTAGCAGTTTTAGGTCTTAAAGGGTCTCAGGCTTTAAAAGACCAGAATCGTGATTTCTTTGGCATTATTGTTCACAAGTTTTCAGCAGGCTCACCTGTATATTCCATGTGACTTCTATGTCTCAGAGCACCATGGTGCCCTTTACGTGGCAACTTGACTGGGATATTGGGTGCCCAGATGTTTGAGAGTGTTTCAGGATGAGACAAACATTGAAATCAGGCCAAATAAAACAGGTTTCCCTCCCTACTGTGGATGAGCCCTGACTCATCAGGAGGCCTAAGTAGAACAGAAAGTCTAACCTTCCTCTGAGTAGGAGGAAATTCCTCCTACCGATTGCCTTCAGAGTGGGACATTGACTTATCTTCTGCCTTCACACTCAACCTGAAATAAGGGCTCTTGCTGGATTCCAAGCTTCCTAGCCTTCAGACAGAGGCTGTATGTATCTTCAGCTCACTTGATTCTAGGACTTTGGCCTTAGAATAGAGCTAAGCTACCTACTTGCTGCTCTGGGTTTGCAGCTTACCAACTTGGATCTTGGGACTTGCCAGGCTTTGAATGAGTCAGTTCCTTACAATAAATCAACACGTGTGTGTGAGAGAGACAGACGGACAGAGACAGAGACAGAGGCCTGTGTGTGTATGTGTGTATACAAAGCACTATCAGTTCTGTTTCTCTGAAGAACTTGACTAGTACACAGAACACACCTTAATTTCTTTCCCAAGACATTTCTTTCCCAAATCCTCTTTGCTTTCCTTATTTCGCAGCAATGCTTCCACAGCTTATTCTCCAATACTCAGGAGCATAAACCAGTCTTCCATGGAGTAGCTTGGCAATCCAGCCATCTTTTGTTTTGTTTTTTTTTCCCAACCATGTGTGGCGCCTCCACCTAGAGAAAAACCTCTCCCTTCAGATACAGCATTCCACAGTTCCTCCACCAACCTCCTCAGCCCCCGCCCCCCACTAGCGGCAAGGGAGTCTGGGAAATGTAGTAATTACCATTGGCATCTACCAAGAGCTTTCTGCTTGATGGCTGCTTGCTAAGCACTTGAATGCTGTCTGTTCAGAGACCTAGCTCTATAGCTATGTTCTCCCAGGACGAAATCATCCACAGGCTGAGAGAGGTTGAGGAGGTGAGCCAAGGCCACGACCTTCCTCAAGGCTAGGCTTGAGATCTGAACCCAGATCCCTGCGCACATGGGCACGTCCTCGGAACCCCTCCCTCCCTCATCACTGTACAAGAAGCTCACTGGGCCTGGGGCAGGTTGGGACTGGTTCTTGTTTTCTGCTTCATCTCGCTTGTCTTCTGCAGGAGTCATGAATTTTTAAAACTTGTGCAAGATCAACAAGTTCACCCAGAGGAGACAGCGAAAGAACAGAACAGGCAGAGACAGAACAGTCATAAATAAGCCGGCAGAGCTCTTCCGGGCAACGTGCGCAGCAGCAGGGAGCCATCCTGCCCACCCCACAGGAACACTGGAAGTTAGCTGTGCTGATGGGTTGTACCTAACACGCCGTGGCTATGTAGGAGGCAGGAAGGGGGCCGCTGCATCCCTTTCCTTCTAAGAACAAGAAGTGGGAGGAGGGTGTTGGGGTACTAGGGCTGCAGCAGCTCCCCATGGTGAGGGTGCTTAGTGAATGCAGCCCCCACAGCACTTTTTAAAGATGGGCTCAATCAGGTGCCAGTGACTCACACCTGTAACCCTAGTTACTCAAGAGTCTGAGATCTGGGGATAATGGTTCAAAGCCAGCCTGGGCAGTCTGTGAGATTTTTATCTTCAATTAACCACCAAAAGGACCGAAGTAGAGCTGTGGCTCAAGTGGTAGAGCACCAGCTTTGAGCAAAAACAAAGCTCAAGGAGTTGGGTGCTGGTGGCTCATGCTTATAATCCTAGCTACTCAGGAGGCTGAGATCTGAGGATTGTAGTTCAAAGCCAGCTGGGCAGGGAACTCCATGAGACTCTTATCTCCAATAACCATTCAGAAAACTGCAAGTGGTTCTGTGGCTCAAGAGCTGAGGGACAGCACCCAGGCCCAGAGCTCAAGCCCCAATACTGGCACAAAAACAAGCAAAACATTTCTCCAGGAGGGGCCTCTGTGCCATCGGGGCGGGGGTGGGGGTGGGGGCTGGTGTTCACACACAATGTATATGTGGGAAGGGGTGGCCCTGGGTGGGGTTCATCAGATGTCTGTTCCCATGGCAGAATGGGAGGGCTGAGTCCTCTGGTCCATGTTGGGTTCTGGACTAGGAGGAATGGCCGGTGCTGGTCCAGCTAGTAGCGGTGCTAAGCATGGTCTAGAGTGAGCGGACTTCTCTCCATTTAGCCCCGAAGCAAGCAGGCAGGGTGGCCGGAGCTGGGAGGATGGCCCTGTGGTCTCTCAGCTATTTCAGGATGGGCAGAGGGGACATGAAGCAAAGCATCATTTCAGTATCACTTTGAAGGACTGCCAAGGCCAAACAAACAACACATCGCAAACTAAAAGCAAAGGAGCCAAACCCCCTGTTCTGGCTCAGCATCTTCTTCATAAGCAGAGGGACCAGAGAGGAGCCATCTATTAAGAAAAGTCACACACAAAATAATGGCATTCGCAGGGAAATGGATGGAACTAGAAGAAATCATGTTGGGTGAGGAAAGCCAAGAGCAAAGAGACAAACGACACATGGTCTCCCTGATAAGTGGATGTTAAACCCAAAACGTAAGGTGATACGACAAAGTTAACAAGACTCAAGAAACAAAGGGCCTCCATTCATCAGGTCCAATCACTATAAATACCCCATACTGCTGATCACATATATGGTACATATGTGCACATCTGAGGGAAACCAGGAGGAGGACACAGAACCAGAGGGAAACGGGAAAACAGACCACAGTGGGACCCATCAGCTGCACTGGACATTGATCGAAATGAACTAAGCAACTCGGTGACAGCAATGGGAGGGAGGGAATGAGTGGGAAAGAGGGAACAGCTGACCCTATGCAAAAGGAAAGGAATGTACACATCACCCGATGTGAGAGAAAGAACCATACAGTCAAAGCCATAGAACTCATACACTTTATAGACCACAATGGACAATTTGCCCCATGAAGGTTAGAATGTGTTTGTGACTTTAAGCATCACTATCCCACAATACTGTGAAATTTGTGAAATTGTGTATTCACTTAATCACAATAAAGAATTTGCAACAAAAAGAACAAAGAAAGAAAAGTCACACAGCATTATCTGTGCCAGGGCCAGAGCCCTTCTTCCTGCCACCACAGCCCCCAAACACACACTATGGAGCTAGGTGTGGAGACACCACCAGAAGGACAGGGTTTTTCCCCCTAAAGGATTAAAACATTCACTGAGGGCTTGATTTTGAAAACAGCCTGGAAAAGCTGTAGCTTCATCTATGAGGTGACGTCAACTTGATCGCGGCATGGTCTTGGGAACCAACCAGACTGCCCAGGTTCCAGTAGCTGGCTCTGCCCTTCCTAGCTGTGTGACCCCAGACTAGATATGCAGCTTCTCTGTGCCTTCATGTTAGCTATGCTGATGGGAGGTACCTAACACACTCTGGGTGACTTGCTGTCATTGCCCTCCTACAATGCACCTGCTTGCATGCCTCCCAGGATGGAAAACCCACTCCCCCAGGTCAGCCTGTTCTGCTGGATGGTTTTGTGTGTCTGGAAGCTTTTCCATTAAACTAAAGTCTGCTGATTTGTCTCTTCACAGCAAGAGCTCAGCCCTCTGAGGCCAGCCTTAAAGACATATCAAGGCCAGATGACGCATGCTCCGTTGTGCGGTCTCCTTTGCCCCGCTGAAGCCTCCTTTGGGGAGCTGCAGACCCCATTCAGCTCAGAACACAGAGTGCAATGCCTGTTTCCCCTCAGGAATCAGCAGGGTCAGGTAGTATGTCTTGGGGCCTACTATAAGGTCTGGATGCCATTGAGCTCCCGGCCAAGGAGCTCCCTGACCCTGAGCCCCGGAGATGCCCTCTTTATAAGTGCTTAAACCCCAACTTCCCTTGACTCAGAGAGGAAGCAGAGCTTGCATTGAGGGCAGAAGCCCCTGGAGCGGCCATAGGCCATGATATCTGCCTTCAGTGAATCGTAGCTGGCAGGTTTGTGCACACCTGTAATCCCAGCACTTCCAGCCTATGCTACAAAGTGAGATTTTAGCTTAAAAAAAAATAGGCTGGGTGCCAATGCCTGTAATCCTAGCTACTCAGGAGGCTGAGATCTGAGGATCGTGGTTCAAATCCAGCCTGGACAGAAAAGTCCATGAGACTCTTATCTCCAATAAACTACTCACAAAACCAGAAGTGGCGCTGTGGCTCAAGTGGTAGAAGGCTAGCCTTGAAGAGCTGAGAGACAGCGCCCAGGCCCAGAGTTCAAGCCCCATGACCGACCCCCCCAAAAAAAAATAGAATGAAGCTGATGCCAGGGACTCATATCTGTAATCCTAGCTACTCAGAAGACTGAGATTTGAGGATTATAATTCAAAGCCAGCCTGGGCTCAAAGTGGTAGAGTGCTAGCCATGAGCAAACAAAACAAAAGCAAAAAGCTCAGGGACAGTACCTAAGCCATGAGTTCAAAAGCTCCAAGCCCCATGACTGAAAAATAAAAATAAAACCCAGAGAATAACAACATACTTCCTGCCTTGTAGGGCGAAGTAAACACTGATGACAGACATGGCTGCAAACTCAGCTCCCAGCACAGAGGAAGCGCTTAATAAATTAACCTAAGGACGAGCAGAAAGTGGAGTGTGGTGAGCTGATCCTTCTGCCCCTTCACTGTACAAACAGAACTGAGGCCCACAGGTCAGAGGCCCAAAACTCAAGCAGCAATTTGGTCACCGCTAAGACCTGCATCCAAGCGGGCAGACCCTAGGCCAGTACCCTGTGTGGGAACCAAGCCTTCTGTTCTGGAGAGTCCAGAGCCATCTGACCACTCTGCCTCTTCCTGGAGCACCTCCAGGAGTCTCTTAACAACATATTGTGGTACATCCTGCAGTTCTGTGTGATAACCACTGGGTGTCGCTACAAAGCAAAAAGAAACCCAGGCCTGAGGGTTACAACAGCCAGATCTATGAGAATGGAGACAAGAAAAGCTACCACCTTCCAGAACTCCTGCCCCAAGCCCTTTGTCAGCTTCAGCCACCCAAGGTCCCCCGGGAACCATTTCAAGCCATGTTTCCATCCTTCTGCCCTGATAGAAAGAGACCTGGCCACTGCTTTCTTAGGGGCTGCTTTCCCTGCTTAGAAGTACAGAATGGGCTCAGGGAAGGAGCCATGTGCCTTGGGTCTTGCAGCCAAAGCAGGTCTTTAACTCAGACTCAGGCGTTATGCTTTGTATCACATCATCACCTGGCTGTGCTTGATATTTCCCCTAGACTTCTGGCTCCCCAAGGGCAGGGCCCTGTGGAACCCTGTCTCCCTTGGGCCCAAGCCCCAGTGAACACTTCAAAGGCATCTCTCTCTCTAGGGCCTTTTCCTGTCCAGTAGACAGTGCTGACTATGTGTGAGGTGCTAGGCTAAGTCCTACCTTTGAACCATAACCTTCAGGCAGATGCCAAAGAGGAAACAGAAGCATAAGTCTCATCTTAATCATTCAGGGGCAGAACCGAGGGCTCCTGCTATCTGAGCGGTGGCTGAGAGGGAGAGTCTGCCCTGTCCAAGGACTTTGTCCTGTGTGTCCCCCACCAGTGGTTGGTCTTTCTCTCCTGTGTATTTATTTATTTATTTTTCGCAGAGCTGGGGCCTACTGTCCAGGCAAGCACTCTTCCATTGAGCTAAATCCCCACCTCTTTCTTGTTTTATTGTGTTTGTTTTTGTTTTTTTTTTTTTCTTTTTTAGGGGGAGGAGTACTGGTGCTTGAACTCAGGGCCTGGGTGCTGTCCCTTAGCTTTTTCACTCCAGGCTAACACTGTACCTCTTGAGCATTAGCTCCATCCACTTCCAGCTTTTTCCTGGTTCGTTGAAAATAGGAGTCTCATGAACTTTCTGCCTGGGCTGGCTTTGAATCCTGACCTTCAGCTCTCAGCCTCCTGTATGGCTAGGATGACAGGTGTGAAGCCTGCACAGCTTTCTCTCTGTGTTTTTGAGCCTCTGTCAGCTGACTGGTAGCTACTCACTGGTAAACAGGGCCATAAGCATTCACATAGGAGGGTGGGAGCCCTGCCTATCTGTTTGCCCCCCCACCCGTGAGTCCTGTTAAGGCCTTGGCCAATTGAGACCAGAGCTTCTCTGTGAGAGAGGCTGGCACAAGCCCCTTGCTGGCAGGGCTAGTTGGGCCAGAGCGTTTCCTGGGTGGGGCAGCCTTTTCCTTCTACCTCATCATTCCTTGACACCTCACTTTCTCAGAGGAGCAGGGGTGCACTGGAACCCGCTCACATACTTCCACAAGATGAAGAGAAACTTCCAGGGTACCTCTAAGTTGCCTACTAAACTCTGTCACTTCAACTCTGTCAATTAAATTACTTGACTCAGGTGCCAATGGCTCACTTCTGTAAGCCTAGCTACGTGGGAGGCCAAGAGCAGGAAGATCACAGGGGGAGGCCAGTTCTGGCAGAAAAGTTAGTGAGAGTCCTCCTTCTCAATCCATAGGTGTGTGCCTATGGCGTGCCCCAGCTATGTGGGAGGCTGAGATTCGGAGGATTATAGTTCCAGACCACCCTGGAAGAGAAAAGTCTGTCAGATCCCACCTTCTCAGAGGGAGGCTGGATGAACTGTTGTACCCATCATCCCAGAAACACTCAAAAGCCTGAAATAAAATAATGAGAGGCACGTGGGGGAAGTCTTGGTCCAGGTGCATACCTAGGCAGAATGCAAGACCCTACCATAAAAATAGCTAGAAAACAAATTAAAAAACCAGGGCTGAAGCTGGGTGCTAGTGGCTCACATCTGTATGCTAGCTACTCAGGAGGCTGGGATCTGAGGATGGAGGTTCGAAGCCAGCCCAGGCAGAAGAGTCCCTAAGACTCTTATCTCCAGTTAACCAGCAAAAAGCTAGACATGGAAGTGTGGCTCAAGTGGTAGAGCACCAGCCTTGAGTGAAAAAGCTAAAAGACAGAGCCCAGGCTCTGAGTTCAAACCCCAGAACAGACACAAAACAAAACAAAATACAGGACTGGAGGTGTGGTTCAGTGGGACAGTGTTCACCTAGCAAATGGCCTTGAATTCAAGGCCCAAGGCCATCGCTCCCCTACCCTTTGGTGTTGATACCTTGGAAGCTGCTTCCTATCTTTGGGATCAGTGTAGTAGAAATACTATACAGCCCCAAGCTTGCCTCCCAAGGCTCTGTTTGGGTGATTTTATGTTAGTAATTTGAAAGTAACTGTGGTGGGATTATTTACCCCCCAGAAATTGACAAATGCAACAAACCAGAACCTTCTCCTGGGGGAGGAAGGGAGAAGCTGACTGTGACATGGGCTGTAGAACCATCGGAGGGCCTCGTTTGAATCACAGCCTGAGGGAAGGGAGCCTGGCCCCCTGCCAGACCTACACGCTGGTTACAGCTGGCAGAAGGTTTGGTATATCCTGTTCTTGGGGAAATAGAGGGAATTGTGGGGAACGAGAAGGTCCCTGCTCACAGTACCAGAAAATGTGTGTCAAAGGGTTTAGTGCAGACTTGCCGGGAGCAGAGCATAGTAAATATTAATTTACCGAGAGGCCTAAGAGTGGGATCCAATATTCACCATGTCTGAATCTCAAACTGGCTTGTTTTCTGATTGCCAGATCTCTGGCCTGCCAAGCTGCTGTTGATGCGTCTAAATCTCATGTTCCCCTTGTGAAATAGAAATAATAATAGCTACCTCGAAGAGCCGCTCGGAAGATGGAGATGAAAGATGTAAAGTGTCTGGTGAGAAGTGGATACTCAATAAACGGGAGTGATTGCTCAGGATTATCTTTTATTTTCTGTTACTCAGCCAGAAACGCTGCCCAACTTTGTGCGGGCAGCCAGATACAAGCTAGGAGCTGTGGAGACAGGGCCTGATCTCCGCAGCTCCAGTCCTGGCCTTCCTCTTTCTGGCTGGGTCACAAGCCCCTTCAGTGAGGCCTGAGCCCTTAAGGGCTTCAGAGTTGTGAGGACGCTGTTGCTAGGCACTGGTTGCTAGGCAACTCTCTGTTGCTTCTGGCTTGGCCACTGGTTTCTCTGAGCTGCTCCTGCCTCCTCTGGTCTCTGCGGACCACGCAGCTACTCAGGAGGGCAGGTGAGGGTGGGGCTCGCTGCGTGGGGCCCTGGGAGAGCCTAGCCAGCGTCCAGTGGGACGTGGGCAAGGCCGGGGAGCCAGAGAGACTCCTGGGTGCGGCTGGGCGTGAGCAGTAGAGCTAGGATGGTCCAGAAGTTCCAAGAAACACCCAGATCAGGGGCCTGGGCGTGAATCGGCTCTCTCAGCCCCGGGAACCTCACTTTCCCAGCTTTCCAGTGGGGGTGTCAGGTTAATAGGAAGTTGGGAAGAGGACACAAGACTCAAGTAGCCAGGCGATGACAACTGAAGAGTAGTTCTATTATTTTTTTTTTCCATTTTGGGGTGTGGGTGTCCAGGATGGGGATGGAGACCTAGAAAAAGAGCCTGGCCAGGTGGGGGTCGACTGCACCCAGCGGGACATGGAAGCCAGGGCTGGGGACTGATGAGGCTCCCCGCGTTCCTTCTTAGGCCCTCAGGGCCCTGCTCCAGGGACAGCACCATGATAGGGAAACTTCCCATGGGTGTTGCCTCCCCCTATGTGAAGATGAGCTCAGGGGGCTGCTCAGACCCCCTGAAATTCTACGCCACCAGCTACAGCACAGCCTACGGTGAGAACACCCCCCCCCCCCCCGCCGTGGAGAGCCGCCTCCGGGACACTTGGGTGGGATAGAGGGGCCCTGGAGAAGGGGGGGATCTGCCCCTCCCCTACCTTCCCGCAGGACCGCCGCTGCCCCACGCACAGCTCCCACCGACATCTGTTGCTGGCCACAAGACCTGTGCCCTCACCATCCTGCTGTCACAGCCCCACCTGCCAGGCCTCCCCAACACCCATCTCACAGCGGCCCCTGAGCCCCAGGGGATGGCAGCCGTGCCCAGCAACTCCCCCCACACACACCTTTTTTGTCAGTTGTGGGGCTTGAACTCTGGGCCTGGGCGTTGTCCCTCAGCTTAAGGCGAGAGCTCTACCACTTGAGCCACAGCACCACTTCTGGTTTTCTAGTGGTTTATTGGAGATAAGAGTCTCACAGACTTTCTTGCCCTGGCTGGCTTTGAACCGAGATCCTCTGATCTCAGCCTCCTGAGTAGCTAAGATTGCAGGCGCGAGCCACCGGCGCCCGGCTGCAAGTCCCCTTCTTCCTCCTCACCTCTGCTGACCCCAACTCTTGCCCCTTCCCCACTGTTGCCCTCCGCAGGACGAGGTGAGTTCAAGCCCCACCTGGGCAGCCATGAAGGCACAGGTTACAAGTCAAACTACCGTCCTCTGGCCACCTACCAGCCCAACATGGATACGATGGACAATCCAGCCATGAGGTACGGGCTGTGCACCCCCTCCCTTCGTCCTGCTGGGCCTCTGCGCTCCTCGCCACAACCTGGGATTTTAGGGGGCTCTGGGTGTGAGGCCCGGGGAGCCCTGAGTTCCCTGGGAGAGGAGAAGGAAGTGGGGAGCCCCTAGGAATAAACCACCAGCTGCTCAGGGCAAGGGTAGGTGGCCAGGTGGTTCTGATTGTCCCAGCCCCCACTCTGCCTGCCTTCTCCAGAGAACAGGTCCGAGACAGCCTCCAGTCAGTGGCCAGCCAGAGTTACTGCCCTCCAGAGAAGCCCGACGCCAAAGGCCCGCTGCCCTGGAACATGCACCAGTCTCCCTCAGGCTACGGGCGGGAGCGGCTCCACACGGGGCCCATCACCACCAAGGAGGTCAGTGTGGAGCTCTGGAGGGGAGGCAGGGAGGAGGCTGAGAGGTTGGAGGTCCTTCAGGGACACCGCTGCTAACTGTGCTTGAGACGGAAATGGCTTTGTGGAGGAGCCACCCTGAGGAATGAGGGTCTCGCTTACCTTTACCCCCCCCCCGCTCCAGCTCTGCCCCCCCACCCCCGCTCCAGCTCTGCCCCCCCACCCCTGCTCCAGCTCTGCCCCCCCACCCCCGCTCCAGCTCTGCCCCCCCAACCCTGCTCCAGCTCTGCCCCCCCACCCCTGCTCCAGCTCTGCCCCCCCACCCCTGCTCCAGCTCTGCCCCCCCACCCCGCTCCAGCTCTGCCCCCCCAACCCCCGCTCCAGCTCTGCCCCCCCAACCCCCGCTCCAGCTCTGCCCCCACCCACCCCTGCTCCAGCTCTGCCCCCCCCACCCCTGCTCCAGCTCTGCCCCCCCACCCCTGCTCCAGCTCTGCCCCCCACCCCCGCTCCAGCTCTGCCCCCCCACCCCTGCTCCAGCTCTACCCCCCTACCCCTGCTCCAGCTCTGCCCCCCCACCCCTGCTCCAGCTCTGCCCCCCACCCCTGCTCCAGCTCTGCCCCCCCACCCCTGCTCCAGCTCTGCCCCCCCACCCCCGCTCCAGCTCTACCCCCCCCACCCCTGCTCCAGCTCTGCCCCCCCCACCCCTGCTCCAGCTCTGCCCCCCCACCCCTGCTCCAGCTCTGCCCCCTCACCCCTGCTCCAGCTCTGCCCCCCCACCCCTGCTCCAGCTTTGCCCCCCCCCGCTCCAGCTCTGCCCCCCCACCCCTGCTCCAGCTCTGCCCCCCCCCGCTCCAGCTCTGCCCCACTCACCCCTGCTCCAGCTCTGCCCCCCCACCCCTGCTCCACCTCTGCCCCCCCACCCCTGCTCCAGCTCTGCCCCCCCACCCCTGCTCCAGCTCTGCCCCCCACCCCTGCTCCAGCTCTGCCCCCCCACCCCTGCTCCAGCTCTGCCCCCCCACCCCTGCTCCAGCTCTGCCCCCCACCCCTGCTCCAGCTCTACCCCCCACCCCTGCTCCAGCTCTGCCCCCCCACCCCTGCTCCAGCTCTGCCCCCCACCCCTGCTCCAGCTCTACCCCCCACCCCTGCTCCAGCTCTACCCCCCCCACCCACCCCTGCTCCAGCTCTGCCCCCCACCCCTGCTCCAGCTCTGCCCCCCCACCCCTGCTCCAGCTCTGCCCCCCACCCCCGCTCCAGCTCTACCGCCCACCCCTGCTCCAGCTCTGCCCCCCCACCCCTGCTCCAGCTCTGCCCCCCACCCCTGCTCCAGCTCTGCCCCCCCACCCCTGCTCCAGCTCTGCCCCCCCCCCGCTCCAGCTCAACCCCCCCCACCCCTGCTCCAGCTCTGCCCCCCACCCCTGCTCCAGCTCTGCCCCCCCACCCCTGCTCCAGCTCTGCCCCCCCCACCCCCGCTCCAGCTCTACCCCCCACCCCTGCTCCAGCTCTGCCCCCCCACCCCTGCTCCAGCTCTGCCCCCCACCCCTGCTCCAGCTCTGCCCCCCCACCCCTGCTCCAGCTCTGCCCCCCCTGCTCCAGCTCTGCCCCCCCACCCCTGCTCCAGCTCTGCCCCCCCAACCGTGCTCCAGCTCTGCCCCCCCACCCCTGCTCCAGCTCTGCCCCCCCACCCCTGCTCCAGCTCTGCCCCCCCACCCCTGCTCCAGCTCTGCCCCCCCTGCTCCAGCTCTGCCCCCCCACCCCCGCTCCAGCTCTGCCCCCCCACCCCCGCTCCAGCTCTGCCCCCCCACCCCTGCTCCAGCTCTGCCCCCCCACCCACACCTGCTCCAGCTCTGCCCCCCCACCCCTGCTCCAGCTCTGCCCCCCACCCCTGCTCCAGCTCTGCCCCCCCACCCCTGCTCCAGCTCTGCCCCCCCTGCTCCAGCTCTGCCCCCCCACCCCCGCTCCAGCTCTGCCCCCCCACCCCTGCTCCAGCTCTGCCCCCCACCCCTGCTCCAGCTCTGCCCCCCACCCCTGCTCCAGCTCTGCCCCCCCACCCACCCCCGCTCCAGCTCTGCCCCCCCACCCCTGCTCCAGCTCTGCCCCCCACCCCTGCTCCAGCTCTGCCCCCCACCCCCGCTCCAGCTCTGCCCCCCCACCCCTGCTCCAGCTCTACCCCCCCACCCCTGCTCCAGCTCTACCCCCCCCTGCTCCAGCTCTGCCCCCCCACCCCCGCTCCAGCTCTACCCCCCCCCACCCCTGCTCCAGCTCTGCCCCCCCACCCCTGCTCCAGCTCTGCCCCCCACCCCCGCTCCAGCTCTGCCCCCCCACCCCTGCTCCAGCTCTACCCCCCTACCCCTGCTCCAGCTCTGCCCCCCCACCCCTGCTCCAGCTCTGCCCCCCACCCCTGCTCCAGCTCTGCCCCCCCACCCCTGCTCCAGCTCTGCCCCCCCACCCCCGCTCCAGCTCTACCCCCCCCACCCCTGCTCCAGCTCTGCCCCCCCACCCCTGCTCCAGCTCTGCCCCCCCTGCTCCAGCTCTGCCCCCCACCCCTGCTCCAGCTCTGCCCCCCCCACCCCTGCTCCAGCTCTGCCCCCCCACCCCTGCTCCAGCTCTGCCCCCCCACCCCTGCTCCAGCTCTGCCCCCCACCCCTGCTCCAGCTCTGCCCCCCCCACCCCTGCTCCAGCTCTGCCCCCCCCACCCCTGCTCCAGCTCTGCCCCCACCCCCGCTCCAGCTCTGCCCCCCCACCCACCCCTGCTCCAGCTCTGCCCCCCCACCCCTGCTCCAGCTCTGACCCCCACCCCTGCTCCAGCTCTGCCCCCCACCCCTGCTCCAGCTCTGCCCCCCACCCCTGCTCCAGCTCTGCCCCCCACCCCTGCTCCAGCTCTGCCCCCCACCCCTGCTCCAGCTCTGACCCCCCCACCCCTGCTCCAGCTCTACCCCCCCACCCCTGCTCCAGTTCTGCCCCCCCACCCCTGCTCCAGCTCTGCCCCCCCACCCCTGCTCCAGCTCTGCCCCCCCACCCCTGCTCCAGCTCTGCCCCCCCCACCCCTGCTCCAGCTCTGCCCCCCCCACCCCTGCTCCAGCTCTGCCCCCCCACCCCTGCTCCAGCTCTGCCCCCCCCACCCCTGCTCCAGCTCTGCCCCCCCACCCCTGCTCCAGCTCTGCCCCCCCACCCCTGCTCCAGCTCTGCCCCCCCTCCAGCTCTGCCCCCCACCCCTGCTCCAGCTCTGCCCCCCCCTCCAGCTCTGCCCCCCCACCCCTGCTCCAGCTCTGCCCCCCCACCCCTGCTCCAGTTCTGCCCCCCCACCCCTGCTCCAGCTCTGCCCCCCCACCCCTGCTCCAGCTCTGCCCCCCACCCCTGCTCCAGCTCTGCCCCCCACCCCTGCTCCAGCTCTGCCCCCCCACCCCTGCTCCAGCTCTGCCCCCCCACCCCTGCTCCAGCTCTGCCACCCCCCACCCCCGCTCCAGCTCTGCCCCTCACCCCTGCTCCAGCTCTGCCCCCCACCCCTGCTCCAGCTCTGCCCCCCCCGCTCCAGCTCTGCCCCCCACCCCTGCTCCAGCTCTGCCCCCCACCCCTGCTCCAGCTCTGCCCCCCCCCTCCAGCTCTGCCCCCCCACCCCTGCTCTCTCCAGGTCCCTCCACACCCATCACCACCCCCAACCCGACTCCTCCCAGTCTCCAGCACCCATCCCACATCCAGGCTCTTTGTCACCCCCATTGTCACGATCACCCCATCCATCTTCTTTGTGGAACAAAGATAGATGGCGAGGCAGAGAGAGAGTGTGTGTGTCCTGGGACTTGAACTCAAGGCCTGGACACTGTCCCTGAGCTGCTTAAGTCTAGTGCTCTGCCATTTTGAGCCGTAGCTCCACTTACAGCTTTTTGGTGGCTCTTTGGAGATAAGAGTCTCACATTTTTTCTCCAGGCTGGCTTTGAACCGCAATCCTCAGCTCTTAGCCTCCTGAGTAGCTAGGATTACAGGCAGGAGCCACTGGCACCCAGCTCCATCTTCTTTGTTTCTCTCATTATTACCATCATTCATTCTTACCATCACCATGGTCTCCAGGACACACCTCTGTCCATCCGTGCATTCATCCATTCATCCATCCATTCAAATTCATCCAATGAATGTATTTGGAACATCTTTCACAGTTGGAGGAGATGGGAGCAGGGGAGAAGTAGGGATAAGAATGAGAGCTGGGAAAAATCTTACTGTCGGGATAAAGCCTTGAAGGCAGGTAGCATCCTCTACTTGCAGCCATTTGAGAGAAGAGAGTTCTAGGCACTGCCAGTGGCAGGTACCAAGGCGCTGTAGAAGGCGTGGGGGAGGGGGAGGAGGAAGAGGAGGAAACGCTGCACCATCCCTGCCCCAGAGCATCATGGGACCCCTCCAGTGTTATCCTCGTGCGGTCACTAGGGAAGGGCAAGGGGAGAGTGAGGAGGTGTGCATAGAGGGCCATTGGTACTTCCTCCTCCAGATCAGGAAGGTTCATTTCGACACGCAGGATCACGGGCCCCAGACCATCACAGGGCTGGAGCCCAAGCAGGTGCCTCTGCTCCACCAGCACCTCGACAAGGGCTCCCTGGAGCTGGAGAACATGCGCCATGTGAGCGGAAGCCTGAGGCTGGGGGCTGGGAGGCAGGCCCGAGTCTGGCTCCATAGTCCGATGCTACATGTCAGCCCTTGCCCACTCGCCCAGGGAGAACTTGGAGGGGGACTGGGGCACCAAGAAACTCAAGAAGGAGGGATTTGTGATCGGATTATTTCCCAAACAGCATTAAGGTGACCCCCATGGACACCCTTCTGTCCCCGCTTAGCCTCCCTCTTTTTGTGTTCTAGGGGCCCCGATACATGACTACAGAGTACAACGCCAAGTACCTCAAAGATCCTCCCCACCAGGCAGGTAAGCCCACCTGTGAGTCAGGCCACCCTGCCCAGTGGCTGCCTCCATGGGTCCCCGTGGGTGGAGCGGCCCGTATGCCCAGGACCCGCTGTGTCCCAGAGCCATGGCTGAGCAGAGCTGCTCCCGGCCTTTGCCTCGCCCTTACATCTGCCTGCCTCTGTTCTGGAGTCTCCGTCCTGATGACCAACATCCTCAGCTCCCCTGAGCTGCACGGATCCTGTCCCAGCCTCTGTTGTCCTGGGCAGCACAGGAGATCTGTCTTTTACAGAGTTCTTGCACAAAAAATCCATTGGCGCCAAGGAGGATACTGGCTTCACCAAAGATTCCAACGAGAATCCTATCATCTTCCAGCCACCGTCCCAGGCTCCTCCTGGAGACCCCGTAAGTTCCTGGGGCCCTAGCTAGACTTTCAATGTCTCTGAAGCCTTCTGGTCTACAGATTTCAAGCTTTATTCAGATACGAACTGTAAAGCCCCACATTGAAGACCGGCACCGGTGGCTCACGCCTGTAATCCTAGCTATTTAGGAGGTTGAGATCTAAGGATCCCCAACCAAAGTCAGCACAGGCAGAAAAGTCTGTGAGACTCTTAGCTCCAATTATAACCAGAAGAAAGCCAGAAGAAAAGTTATGGATCAAGTAGTCGAGGACTAGCCTTAAGTAAAAAAGCTAAGGGGAGATCAGGAGGCCCTGAGTTCAATCCCCAGTACTGGTGTGTGTGCGTGTACACTTGCACACACACACAGAGCGCCCCATGTTCAAACACAAGATGAAAGAGCTTAGTAAAAAACACTGCTTTGAGGTCAGGCGCTAGTGGCTCATGCTTGTAATCCTAGCTACTTAGGAGGCTGAGATCTGAGGATCGCGGTTCAAAGCCAACCTGGGCAATAAAGTCCATGACTCTTATCTCCAATAAACCACTAGAAAACTGGAAGTGGCACTGTAGCTCAAGTGGTAGAGCACTTGTCTTGAGCTGAAGAGCACAGGGACAACGCCCAGGCCCAGAGTTCAAGCCCCACGACTGACCAAAAAAAAAAAGAAAAGAAAGAAAGAAAAGGAAAAGAAAACCAGTGCTTTGGTGCATTTCCCCCACCACAGAGAGGAGAGTCTTGAGGTGTGGGGAGATGAAGGTGCTCCCAGCCACGGCCCTGGGATTGGCCTTTCTCTCCCAGCTTCTTCCTTTCCTCAGTCACCCAGCGAGGCCCAGCCGTGAGCCCCGGCCCTCCTGTGAACTCAGCACAGTGAGGGGCATCTCCAAGCAGAGAGGGCATCTGGGAACAGGTGCCAAGCTGAGGCTCCCTTGTGGACCCCTTTTTCAGGTCCTCCTCCCAAGCCAGAGTGTCACCAAGTCCGACTTCATGCCAATGACTCACCCACAAGTAAGCAGCTGCCCTGGGATGCAGGAGGGGGCTCCTGGGGAAGAGGGAGGACAGGGGCGGGGCCTGGAGGTGGCCACACCCAGAGGTGAAGGCATGATTGCTTTGCTTCTCTCAGGGAAGTGACCACCTCCCCGTGTTGGCCAGAGGCTCTGAGCGGGAGACGGGCTACAGCCGAGTGAATGAGAGGATCCTGAACCCCAGAGTGAGTGATGGGGGTCTCAGGCGAGAGGATTTGGATAGCTGGACCCGTGGGGACCCGGGCCTCCCAGGAGGAGGGGAAGGAGTGTGCTCAGAAACAGCCAATTACACTTAGGAGGCTGAGCTCGGAGGATCGAGGTTCAAAGCCACCCTGGGCAGGAAAGTCTGTAAGACTCTGATCTCCAATTAACCACCAGAAAACCAGAAGTGGCACTGTAGCTCAAGTGGTAGAGCACTTGAGGCCTTGAGCTGAAGAGCTAAGGGACAGTACCCAGGCCCAGAGTTCAAGACCCATGACTGACCAAAAAACAAAAACAAACAGCAACAACAACAAAAAACAGCAATTATACTCAGCAGGAAGGTAGTGTGCATCTGCCTGGCCTCCACTCTTTTTTTTTTTTTTTGTCAGGATTTGAACTCAGGTCTTGGGCACTGTCCCTGAACTCTTTTGCTCAAGGCTAGCACTCTAGCACCGTTTTACTTCCGGTTTCTGGTGATTAATTGGAGATCAGAGTTCTCACAGACTTTCCTGCGGGGGCTGGAGTTGAACCACAATCTTCAGATCTCAGCCTCCCGAGTAGCTAGGATTACAGGCAGGAGCTACCAGAGCCAAGCTTGGCCTCCATTCTTTTTCTGTGTGTTTGCCAGTACAGGGCTTGAATTCAGGGCCTCCGGCTCTTGCTTGGCATTTTCCGCTCAAGGTTGGTGCTCTACCACTTGAGCCACACTACCACTTGTAGTTTAACTCATTGGAGTTAAGGGTTTTATGGACTTTCCTACCCAGGCTGGCTTTGAACCGTGATCCTCAGAATTCATCCTCGAGAGTAGCTAGGATTCCAGGACTCCTGCCCCTCCCTGCCTGGGGTGGTTCTATCTTGTGGCTCTGACCCCTCCAGGTACCCCCACCAAGTCTAGAATCCAGAAGCCTGGGCTCCCGGCAGTACCAGGCACCCCAACGAGTACAACAGTCAAACGTGGCCATGCTTGGCAGAGACACTGTAGGAAGAAAGGTGAGGCCTGCCCGGCCCAGCCGGGCCATCCACCCCCAGCCCCCACCCTGCTCCGCCCCACCTGATGATCTCCCTGTCTTCCCCTGGGATAGGAGCTCTCGGGGTTCAGTCTTAACAACCCCACCTACTTCCGGAGCTCCTGTGACCCCAACAGGGATCAGCAGTACCTGACCACCTACAACCAAGGGTGAGAGTCCGCCATTGAGACCCATTTCACAGACTGGAAGAACGAGGCAGGGATGTAGACGCTGCTCATAGCTTTGGGGAGATGACCCACGTTGAACTCTAGTCTGTTGTTCCCCTGAACCAAACATTCAAGTCAGGTTCTTCTTGGGGGCTTGCAGGGGAAATATGGAGGGTGGAGGGGAGGCAGCCAGGAAATGGGGGGGGGGGGTAGTGGGGGTGTTAGGAGGCCAGCTGTCCCCACAATAGAAACTGTACAAAACAGTGTAGGACACACCATTCAGAATCATCCCAGCCACCGGGTGAGAGAGTGGGCGCTCACACCTACCCCCATCAGTCTCTGGGATGATACGAAGTCCCAGGGGCCTCCTTGATCCTAAGATACTAAGTGTAGTCCATGGCACGTGTGCTCTGGACTTGGAGCAAGGGCTCAGGCAGGGCCGCCGGCGCGAGCACGCCCCCTAGTGGACAAGGGCTTGGGGTGCCCCAGAGGAAGACCAGGCAAGACCAGCACAGGGCTGGCTGCTCCACCCCTCCTCTGTTCCAGGTACATGGACAACATCCCCAGAGGCCGAGACTGGGAAGGCTGGACTCGAGGCGGCGTCCAGCCCCAGATGGCAGGAAGCTATGCCCTCAACATGGAGGGGGCCCCAAGCCCTACAGAGTGCCAACGGCGCCCGAACCCCCCCAACATGGCAAGGTTAGCAGACCCACGGTTCTCTCCCTTCTCACGCCCCTCAGCCGGCTCCAGGTCCTTCTCCTGCCTCCATCTGTCTGTGCCTCTGCGAGGCCATTTCTTCTGGTTGGCTCTGTGGTGTGTGTGTGTGTGTGTGTGTGTGTGTGTGTCTGTGTCTGTGTGTCTGTGTCTGTGTGTGTTGGTCCTGGGGCTTGAACTCAGGGCCTCAGTGCTGTCCCTGAGGCATTTTTTTTACTCAAGAATAGCACTCTGTCACTTGAGCCACAGCTCTACTTCTGGCTGTTTTTAGTGGTAAATTGGAGATAAAGAGTCTCACAGACTTTCCTTTCCAGACTGGCTTTGAACTTTGATCCTCACATCTCAGCCTCCGGGAGTAGCCGGCATTACAGGCGTGAGCCACACATGCCAAGCCTCTTGGTTGGCTTTTCTGCCTCTGTCCTCTTGTCTGTCCAGCGATTTCTCCCTCTGGGCCCCCATTCCCCTTTCCTACTCCCCCCCTCCAGCTCCCTTCTGCACAGGGGCAGTGTGGGAGGGGTACAAAGATGAATGGACGGTGGATCTGCCTCTCTCCTGATTCCTTTCTACTCATCTCTTCAAAACCTGTGCTCACGTGACACGCGGCCCAAGTTGGCAGGCACTGATGTTTTGTGGCTTGGCTGCTTTGGCTCAGGCTTGGACTATTCTCTGGCTGTCAAGGAGGAGCTGGCAGAAGAGAGGGTCCAGACCCCTGCTGCTTCCTCTCTCCCCCTCCCTTCTTCCTTCCCTCCCATCTTCTCTCTCCTCTGCAGAACTATGACCTCAGCTGACCCCTTTTCCCGAAATCCAGCTCATGGCACCTACCACCTGGCCTCCAGCTGAACCTAAGGCCCCCCCCAGGTAAGGCACCTGAACCCCCTCCTAGGCTGCTCCCTGGAGCAGCAGCCCTGGTGTGGGGGTCCCTAACTTCCAAGCGGGGGTGGACTCTTGGAGGGACTGTCTTTGACAGTTGGCAGAACCACTTTGCCCTTGCTTCCGTCCCTCTTCCCAGGCTGCACTGCCTCCCAGCGACAGGAGCAGAGCCCAGCCTTCCCTCCAGCTCCCACGGAGAGCCCCTCAGCTACTTTCCTAAGGAAATAAAGCGCATAGCATCAGAACACTGTGCCGGCCATTGTCAGGGGACTGGGGAAAAAAGGGGTGATCTGGGCCCTGAGTGCTGGGGTAGAGAGGCTAGGGTGGGATTTTGAATCTGAGACTCACTGGAGAAGGAATCACTGTGGCTGTAGGACAAGGCTCCTGCCCTTCACTAACCCTAGGCCTTCATTACTTGGTCTATAAGATGGAGGTGGAATTAGGGCAAAGACATGTGTGCCTTCTGTGACTATGCTGGATGGGTTGAGGAGGAAGGGTTTAAGTGGAGGAGAGCAGAGACCAGAGACCAGCTTCCAGAAAGATGGAGGTGAGTCTATGATGGTTGGAGAACTGGATATCCAACATGGGGGAGGGAGGCTGATTGCAGAGGTTGCTGCTAGGCAGCCTCTTTGTGAGAATGAGAACACACCGGTGGATGCTGCACCTTAGCACAAGTCCTCACAGGCAAACATCAGTGGGAAGAGGTGCTGCAGCCTGGCATCAGAAGGCCCCAGCCTGCAACCTGGACTAGTTCTCAGCACCCTTTGCCACACAGCCAGGTGCATTTGTGCAGTACACAGCCCACCAACTGTGTAGCACATCCCCGCCAGCACCAGCCAGGACTCAGAGGGGCGAGGATTTAGATGAGGCCCTGCTGGTCCCTGCTGTACCCAGTGCAGTCCCGCCTGACGGGCCCAGGGCCTGTCCACAGCCTGGGTGGGGCTCCATGTGGGCTGTGGGTGGCTCCAGCTGGTCCCGCATTCGAGGAGGTGGAGCTGAGGACACAGAGTCTCTCGGCTAGAAACCCAGCCAAGCTGGGGGCCCAGGGACAGCCAACAGGCTGTGGGTGGAGACCTGCTGCTCCATGACCCCCCCAAATGAGAGACGAGACCCCGTCCCAGAGATGGAGCTCTACCCCAACCCTGCCCTGGCCGCTGCGTGGGGTGGGGGCAGGGAGTCCCAGGGGAATCAGTCCACACACAGGACACACCACTGTGAACGCAAAGGACACAGACTCCTACCAGCACACACACACACACACACACACACACACACGTCCCTCCTCTGTGACTCCTTCCCACAAGAGAGTGCTTTTTTTTTTTGTCAGTCAGGGGGCTTGAACTCAGGGCCTGCACACTGTCCCTCAGCTCTTTTGCTCAAGACTAGTGCTCTACCACTTGGAGCCAAAGCTCCTTTTCCAGGTTTCTTCCTTCCTTCCTTTTCTTTCCTTCTTTCCTTCCTTCCTTCCTCCCTCCCTTCTTCCCTTCCTCTCTTTTTCTCTCTCTCTCTCTTTCTTTCTTTCTTTCTGTCGGTCATGGGGCCTGAACTCTGGGCCTGGGCGCTGTCCCTCAGCTCTTTAGCTCTAGGCTAGCACCCCAGCACTTGAGCCACAGCACCACTGTGAGGAATCGAACCCAGGGCCTCATGCATGAGAGGCAAGCACTCTACCACTGAGCCACCTTCCCAGCCCTCTTCCAAGTTTCTGAGTAGTTTATTGGAGACGAGTCTCCCGGACTTTGCTGCCTAGCTTGGCTTTGAACTGCAGTTCTCAGATTGCAACTTCCTGAGTAGCTAGGATGACAGGTGTGAGCCACTGGCACCCGGCCCAAGAGTTCTTTTCCACCCCACGGCTCGTGTTTCCCACTCACCCTACTTCTACCTGGCCGGATGAGGATGTGGTGTCAGGGACAGGGACACTGGAGCCCGATTACTTTCTCTTTCTCTCTCCTCCCCCTTCTTCCCCCTCCCCCTGTCAGTGTCCTGGATCTACCAGTGGAACAACCCCGCAATGACTCCTCCCCTCCCTTGCCCCTGGTCCAAGGGTGGGGGGCTACGTGAGGACATTGGATGGCAGGAGGAGGGGCTGGGAGGGGCTGGGTACAAGCCTGGTGGGTTTTGGCACCCTGGCCTGGTACACATGGCCTGTCGCAGGTCACACAGCCATGGACATGCGTGGGGCCCCGGGGAGGGCAGAAGTCTGGGAGGGGCTGCGTGAGGCTCAAGCCACACCCCTTCCTTGGGCTCCGCAGCAGGCCGGTGTCAGAGGGGCAGGGAGAGCACGCCTGGACCGCAAGGGCAAGCGGCTGGGGGAGGTCCCAAGAGGACAGGCTGGCATGGCCAGCAGGACCCGGAAGGGAAGTGTGCGCACAGGGCCGTCTTGAGGTCCTAGCTAAGGAGCCCTCAACATGCCACTCCTTCTAGTGAGGCCCAACACGGGCAGGAACTACGTCTGTCTGACAGCTGAAAGTCCAGAGCCTAGGTCAGCTCCTGGCTTGTTTGGAAGGGCTTGCTAAATACCACATGGATGAATGAATGAATGAGTGAATAAATACGCAAAGGAGCAAATCAGTTCATGCAAGAGTGAGTGAGTGAGAGTAACGAAAGGAAAGAAGAATGAGGAAGGAACAACGGAGTGAATGAATAAAAGAGTGAAGGAGTGGACAAATAACGGAGTGAATGAATGCGTGAGAGCGGATGACCAACTGATGAACAAATGAGTGAATGGTGAACCAATGAGCGCCTTAGGGAATGAATGAATGAGCGCGTGAGAATAGGTGCATAAAGGAATGACTGAATGAGCAAACGACCGACTGAATGAATGAATGCGGGAGAGAATGAGTTCATGAGTAAACGAATGAGTGAAGAACGGCGTGACCATGCCTGCCAGTGGAGGCGGCAGATGGCATCCCTGTCAGCAGGGTGGCAGCCGCCCAGGCTCTCCACATCTGGGCAGCTGGCCGTGGAGCCCCGCAGCTGGGCTAGGCCGCCCCTTCCAGGGGCCTCGGCTGTGCCTGTCAGGCTGGGCCTTTTCTCACAGTGTCCCCTTGGCCTCCCAGCCTCTCACCAAGCCCACCAACTCCCCGATGGTGGCCTAAGACCCTGCTTGGGGCCCCAGAGGCCCCCAAGCCCTGGGAGTCCTCTCCCCTCGGGCAGCTGGGCTGCTCGCTGCCAGGTGAAGGGACTGTCTGGCTACCTGGACTTTGCTATCACCTGTGTGATGTCGTCAGTCACCGAACCACTCTGAGCTGCAGCCAACAGCACCTACTCAGTGGACAAAACGAGATGCTGTACAAAGAGCACTTAGCACCAAAAGGGTAGCGGCGCTGAACCTGGTGCAGAAAGAACCGAAACCAAGATGGAAGAGGGAAGAGCTAGATCAAGGCCGCATGGCCTCCTGCAGGCCTTTCTCTGGGTGACTGCTGGTGACTCACACCTGTAACCCCAGCTACTCAGGAGACTTGAGATCTCAGGATCTCACTTGCAAGTCAGCCTGAGACTCATCTCCAATCTACCACCCCAAAGCCGGAAGTAGGGCTGTGGTTCAAGTGGCAGAGCACCAGCATTGAGCAAAAAAAAAAAGCACTAAATGACAGTACCCAGGCCCTGAGTTCAAGCCCCAGGGTTGGCACTGAGTTTTCAAGAGGACTTGGGGGTCCCCTAAGGCCACCTCCTGCCAGTCCTCTATGGCAGCTGCCTCCCTCCTCCCGTTGGGGGACGGCTGCAGATGCTTCCTCCCCCTCTCTCCGCGGATATTTTAGCGCACTTTCGAGGTGTGCAATGATGGTGATTAACGTTTATTACGCTCCCACAGCCTGCCAGGTGCTGCGAGGCTCCCGTGGGCTTGCACCTCTTCAGTGAGAACACAGAGGGAGGGGTCCCCCGGGGGGGGGGGGGAAGGCTGAGGACTCCCGTGGGCAGGGCACGGAGGGCACTGGGAGGAGGGGTAGGGCCCGAGGCTGCAGGATGGAGACCCATGCTGGGTTCATGCCATGGAGCCCTCACTTCCAACGCCTGTGTGAGGCGTGCCCGATCGTGGCGCCGAGGTTGGCAGGTACCATCTGGCCTGGGTCATAGGATGACACAGAACCTCAGCTCTGGGGGGGGCGGGCACTGATCGCTGTCCAGCTGGGAGAACTGGGCTCCCAGGGGGCACGGGGGCGTTGCAAGGCATGTGTCTGTGGGCGGTGGAGGCCCGGGGAGTGTTGGGAAAGCCTGCATGGGGAAGCTGGGCATGATGGGTATGGTACACACAGACAGATGGAGTGCGTGAAACTCTGAATTACTTCTCCAGTTTCCTCTCGGGCCATCTGTGCAGCCACCCATTCCCGGGGAACTGTTCCCCAAACAAGCAAATAGGCAAACCCACGGAAGGAATGGGGTCCCTCAGCCCCTACCTGTGCCTCTCCTGAAAGGGTGAGTGGGGGAGACTGGCCGGGCCGGCCCGTTGGCTGCAGAGATCTATTGAGAGAGAGCACTGGAGACACCTAGCCCAGGGTCCACCTGGGCTAGCATGGAGCCATGCGACCTGAGGCCGGGCAGAGGCTGTGTCTGGCTGTGTCCTTGGGATCCTGGACTCCAGGATGGGTTGGGCAGGGCACCCAGGGTGAGTGAACTCGGGGGAACCCACTCCGGGGCCCACATCAAGTAGGCATCCGGTGGTGCGGGGGCTGCTGTTAAAGTAGGAGTGTGAGGGGGGGAGGGAGGGGGGAGATCATGTGACTCCCCAAAGGCTCACAGCCCAGGTATCAAGTTCCTATGGAGCCACAGAAACCTGCTTTGACTAATTTAAATGGAAAGGAAAATTCTAATGACTACAGCCAACATTGCCCGTGGCTCCCGGGTTCCCCCACTGCTCCCCAGCTACCTAGAAGCAGCCTCTGCTGCCAGTCCTCCCTCTCCTTCTCCAGAGGCCTCCTTCTGGTCCTTTCTGCTCTGTAGGCAGCCCAAGATCTTGGTAGGTGCTTCTGGGATGGGGAAGGAATGCTCGAAGGCCACGTGGGTGTGTCCAGCTCGCAAGGGATGCTGGGAAAGAGAGTGTGTAGTGTGTTCAGCTTTCAGAAAATGAGAGGAGGGGATTCTGCTTGCTTCTCTCTCTGTCTCTCTCTCTCCCCTTTCTTTTTTATTTGTGGGTCATGAGATTTGAACTCAGGGCCTAGGTGCTGTCCCTGAGCTTTTGTGCTCAAGTCTAGTCCTCTGCCACTTTGAGCCACAATTCCACTTCCCTTTTTCTGGTGGTTAAAGTCTCATGGACTTTCCTGCCCAAGCTGCCTTTGAACCAGGATCCTCAGATCTCAGCCTCCTGAGTAGTTAGGATTGCAGGCATGAGCCACCAGTGCCTGGCGGGGGGGGGTCTGTTTTCTAAGGCAGGTGGGATGGTTCTCCATTATGAGAAAGGCCTTCAGCTGCTGGAGGAGGAAGGGGCAGGGAATTGAAATGGTCTCAATATATGGTGTAAGAAAGGAAATGTATATTGATGGAATGTGGAACTATGTATTTGTGGGCTGGACTGAAAGGACCCCTTGTGAGAATTGGAAAAGGATGGCAGGCATGCTCAGGCTCTCCAAATGTATGAGGCATTGTCGTGCACTTCTACAGTCCTAGATACTGACGAGTTTGAGACCAGCCTGGGCTATACAGAGCGACACCATCTCAAACAACAACAACAACAACAACAACAGTATGTCTGTGAGGTTAGCGGTGTAGCTCAACGGTAGAGTGTGTACTTAATATATACAAGGCCCTGCGCTCAATCTCCAGTACCAAAAGAAAAAAAATATATGTTTATAGATTGGTTTATTCATAACAGAACTCAGTAAAGACAAGGATCAAGTTCATGTCCAGTTCAACTCAATCTCCTTGGAATTAAATCTCGATTCATTTAAGGACTCAAATCCAATCTGGTCAGGAATGGTGTGCCATGTTCCTTCCTAGAACAGAGACTCCCCCCTCCCCCTCCCTCTGTGAGCTCTGTGGGCTTTGAGCTCCGGCAGCAGCCTAGAAGTAGAGTGATGATGGTCACCCAGTCTTCTGATTGCCAGGATCAGCCCACCAACTCTGCCGTTCCTCTACCCTGCAGCTCTCCGGCCCCTCCAGGCGGCGCCCAGCATCCACGGTGGAGCACAGAGACTTCTGGGTACTCCCCTTGGGAGATGGTGCGGGAGTATTAAGAGAAGGAGCGGTACCCAGGATTAAGAGGAGGAGGAGAACCCCACTGTGGACTGACCGCATCCCCCTCAGAAGAAGTTCCCTGATATCCTCCAAATACTCTTGGGTTTTCTCTTATCTCTACTCCCAGGCCCCTCTCCTGGTCACCTGTGTTAGGGGAGCAAGCTTGGTCTGTTTCCTCCCACCTGAGTGGGAATCTTCGCTTCTGGGCTGACGCATGCACGTGCGCACGAGGCCCCTCTCGAGGGCTGGAGCATCCGCTGTCTGCTCTTCAAGTTCAAAGCCAGGATTTAGGACCTACCAAAAAAGAAAAGAAAAGAAAGGTTTATCTTTCAAATCCCAGCTTGCGTAAGGCTGTGCACAGGCTCAGCTCTGGGTGGCAAAGCCTCTTTTGCAACTCAGAGTCAAGGATTTGGCTCTTTGTTCTGGATCTTCCTTAGAAAGCAGGAGACACAGGAAGCCAGCTAGTGTCTGAATAGAGGAGAGAGGATTATGAGGAAAGCTTCAAGGAGATCTCACAGGCCACACAGCTGTCAGGCCGGCTCCCTGAGGCTTCAGGTTCTTCCCTGGGGGCAGAGTGGCCACGCCCCTCCAAGGCCTGGCCTGAGGGCCAAGGGATCCAGGCACCTGTTCCAGGCATATGTAGATATGTATATATGTGTATATGCGTGTAAATGTATGTACATACTTCTATACATATAAGTGTGTATGCACATATATATATGTGGTACTGGAAATTGAACTCAAGGTATTGTACTTTGTAGGCAGGTGCTCTACTACTTCAGCCACACCTCCAGCCTCTTTTTGTGTTGGTCATTTTCCAGTAGGGTCTGGTTTTATGCTAGGACCAGCCTGGACTATGATCCTCCTATTTGCACTTCTCCTCTAGTGCTCTCTCTCTGTCTCTGTCTCTTTCTCTTTGTCTCTCTCTCTCTGTCTCTGTCTCTCTGTCTCTCTCACACACACACATACACACACACACACACACAGAGCCATTGGTTGGGATGGTGTCTTAAGAAGTTTTATGCCTGGGCTAGTCTCAGTTCCTCACAATTCCTCAATGATCTCTGCCTCCTAAGTAGCAGTTAGGATTACAAACTCGAACCACCATGCCCAACTCAGGTACAACATTTTAAAAAATACTCTTATAATCCCAGCTCTTCAGGAGGCTGAGATCCGAGGGTCATGGTTCAAAGCCAGCCCAGGCAGGAAAGTTCATGAAACTCTTATCTCCAATTAACCAACAAAAAAATGGAAATGGAGCTGTAGCTCACAGTGGTAGAGTACTAGCTTTCAGGGACGGTGCCCAGGCCCGGAGTTCAAGTACCTGAAAAGCAAAGGGAAATCCCCGACCCCCCCCACAAGAAACCTTTGTAATCAAAATAAGTAATCATTTAAATAATCTCTCTCTCTGCCACTAAGATCCTAAGGTAAAGCTTTTGTGTGTGTGTGCCAGTCCTGGGCCTTGAACTCAGGGCCTAAGTACTGTCTCTGAGCTTCTTTGCCAAGGCTGGTGCTCAACCACTTGAGCCATGGCTCCACTTCCAGCTTTTTGCTGGTTAACGGGAGATAGGAGTTTCATAGACTCTCCTGCCTAGGCTGATTTTGAACTACGATCCTCAGCTCTCAGCCTCCTGCGTAGCGAGGATCACAGTGTGAGCCACCCATGCCTGGCATAATGTAATTACTTAGAAAAAAAGATCAATGTCTAATTGCCACACAGCGAACCACATATCAATGTTTGAAATAAAGACAGAGTCAGTAGTGCTGCTTTTATCTCGAATGCCCCAGTGGTTCTTGGCATGGCACTGTCTTTACTTAAAATCTGAACGTTTTTGTTTCATCAGGAATTTGGGGGCTTTCGTTTTGAATTTTTTAAAACATTGCATGAAATTATTATTTATCGTAATTACAGCGTTTGGGGGCTTACACCACTACTGTCTTTTAAACTCTGTGCCTGGGGTAAGTGCATCTCTCCCTTTGTCCAAGTTCAGACAGTTCTCCAGGTACAGAAATTGAGGTTCACAAAGTGAATTCTCACTGGGACAGGTAGCCCTGGGGGAACCTGAGGGAGGGAAGCAACCTTTCCTTTTTTTTTCCCCTCTGGGAGTTCACATCCTGTTCTAGAGGAAATGACCCATTAAATCACTCACAGCTAATGACTTAATTATACGTGGAATAAACACTTCAGGAGACAAATGCAGAGTCTCACAAATCTTTATCATGGGGCTCAATGGGCTCTTGAGGATCCTGGAAGCAGATCCTAAGGATGAATAATGTGATCTTGGGGTGGGGAGAGGGTGTGTGTGCATGTACAAAGGTCCTGGGGTAGGAAGCAAAACTTAGGACCCTAGAGGAATTCCGTTAGTCAGTTCCAACTGACTCTATAATCAACAGCTCTGAAGTCTGTCTAAACAGACAAATATACATTTAAACACCCATTTCTTTTCTTTTCTTTTTTGTCAGTCGTGGGGCTTGAACTCTGGGCCTAGGCGCTGTCCCTCAGCTCTTCAGCTCAAGGCAAGCGCTCCACCAGTTAAACCACAGTGCCACTTCCGGTTTCCTGGTGGTTTATTGGAGATAGGAGTCTCACAGACTTTCCTGCCCTGGCAGGCTTTGAACTGCGATCCTCAGATCTCAGCCTCCTGAGTAGCTAGGGTTACAGGCATGAGCCACCAGCACCTGGCTTAGACGTCCATTTCTTATTGCCACAGTTTATCGTGGCACAGGTGGCTCATCTCCAGGTATTGGTGACCCCAGGGGATCCAGTTCCTCTGTGGAAATTAAAAGAGTAGGAGGGTCATGCACTCACCTGGAGTCTCCTGTCCACATTTATCAGACCCGCCCCAGGCCCTGTGCCTGGGAAAAGCTCCTAGAAGAAGAGAGAACCTTGGCAGCCCCTCAGTGAAGGGAGGAGGCCAGGTGAGGAGGGCTTTTAGCGGATTTGGTTGGAACCTGAGTCCCTACCTTAGGAGAAGATCTCGTCTATACTCAGCCACCATGCTTGCAATATGGCGGCCTACCGGAAGTTGCTTGGTCAAGTTCCTGTCTACAGTTAGGAGGCGTGGCTTCTGGCACCAAGGCACCTCTGGAGTCCCTAAGAGTGGAGAGACTCAGCTCTCAGTAGATCAGATGGACAGCTACAGAGCCAGGGCCCCAGGGGAAACCTGACTCCAGGCCAGGCCTGGGCTCCAGTTCCCTGGGTGGAGTGGGGGTGAGATGGAGGGGGTAGAGAAGCAGGTCAGCTTGGCCGAGCCAGGCCTGGTGGTTTTGCTGCCTATGCAAGGGCTCTGGGCTGGTCATGGTGAATCACAGAAGGACTGGAATAGTGAACCTTTGGGTCTAGATTGCCTGCCCAGGGTATGAGGATGTCTTTTTTTTCTTTTCTTGTCCATCGTGGGGCTTGAACTCAGGGCCTGGGCATTGTCCCTTGAGCTCTTTTGCTCAAGGCTAGTGCTCCACCACTTTGAGCCATGGTGCCACTTCTGGTTTTCTGGTGGCTCATTAGAGACAAGAGTCTCTCAGGCTTTCTTGCCCAGGCTGGCTTTGAACTGTGACCCTCAGATCTCAGCCTCCTGAGTAGCTAGGGTTATGAGCCACTGGAGCCCAGCTTGAGGATGTCTTTGTCTTCTTGAACCTGTGCTGGGGTCCCCAGGCTTGCTCTGAGGGTTTTAGAGTGTTAGGCAAAGTCATCCGTGGCTCTGGCTCCCAGGAGGGGGAAGAGGATTGACTGTGTAGCTCTCCGCCACTCTTCCATTCTCCAGCAACACCAAAATTTCTGAACAGGGAATTCTTGGAAATCATTTTGCCATTACAGGGTGGTGGCAAGTCTTGGGGAAACCACAGGTGGTTTCTTTGATTTCTCCCAGCCCCGAGAGCCAATGAACCAGAGGAGGAAAAGCCTTGACTTTGTGATAAGCTGGGCTGTTTTTGCAATACCAGCTGTGTGACCTTGATTAAGTTGCTTACCCTCTCTGATCTGTTTTTGTATCGTGGAGTGGGAGGGTGGTGGAGAATATAGCACCTGCCTGGCAGCGCTGTGCTGAAGGAGAAATTAGACAACCGTAGGTGCTCAGTAAGTGACAACTCTTATTAGCGTGTGGGAGAGAAGCAAAAAGAGAGGGGTAGGAGGTCTCCCCCTGCCCCGGGACCTTGCCGGCAGCTGTGGCCAAAGGGAACTGGTTCAAGATTTTGTCCCTCAGCAACTTCTCTCCCAAAGTCAATGAAGACCCAAGTGGACTCTGTGGCCCACCTGGCCAAACTCATCTGCTGTTGTATTTCCCGTGTGTGTGTGTGTGTGTGTGTGTGTGTGTGTGTGTGTGTGTGTGTCTGTGTGTGTGTCTGTGTGTGTGTACGTGTGCACTGGTCCTGGGGCTTGAACTCAAGGTCTTCTCTTACCGGGCTCTTTCTGTGCATGGCTTAAGCAATACCTCTACTTCCTGCTTTTGGCTGGTTAATCATAGATGAGTCTCTTGGATTTATCTGCCTGAGTTGGCTTCCCACAGCGATCCTCAGATCTGCGCCTCCTAAATAGCTCAGATTACAGAGGTGAGCCACTGACACCCCCAACAGCCCTCCTCCTTGCTCCGTGGACTCCAGCCCCCGGCTCTTTGCCTAGGCTTTGCACCCCTCCCTCTACCTCCTCTCTGCCAGAAACGCACCCATCTCTGTTCTGACCTGCACCCACAGCCTCTTGTCCTGGCTGAACAGCACCCTCTCAACGCGACTCTCTCTCTGGCCAGCCACACAATTGAACATGTCTCTTCACCCCACCTTGTTCCCTCTCCTCCTCTCTCTGTCTCCGCCAATGTCCACCATGGACAGCTGTGACCCGTGATCCACTGCATTCATACTCAGTCATCCCCAGTGCCTCGGATGAGAAGCATGGGCTTAGCGTTTGCTGAGTGAAGATCTGAAAGACTGCAGCAGCTCAGGGTCTGGTGGGGTAGGGGAGTGTGCCAGCTGAATACCACCAAAAGTTTCCTTTTTGATAAATAAGGAGATCAGACCAGATGCCTCTCTGGAGGAGCCCATGAACCTGTGGGAATTGTGCCTGACGCATCGTTCCGGAAAGCGCGTCCCTAGCTTCCTGCAGCTATTTGACATTTTGTGGCCCTCCTGGAGTTGCGGGGCCCCTTCCTGCTCTGACATTTCGGGATTGCAGCTATGAGACAAAAGGCCACTTCTTGTTGTTGTACTGGGGCTTGGACTCAAAGCCTGGTTGCTGTCCTCCAGCTTTTTGGCTCAAGTCTACTTCTCTACCACTTGCGCCACAGCTCAATCCGCTTCTCAATTTCTTTTGCTGGCTAATTAGAGATAAGAATCTCACAGACTTTCCTGCCTGGGCTGGCTTTGAACTGGGATCCTCAGATCTCCGCTCTCCCTACAGTAACTAGGCCTAGGTGCACAGGACTTCATTCTGTGGATTCCAGTCTTGCAGAGGGAGGCCCTGACCCAGAGACGGGACAGGGCCTCCTCCCGAGCCTTGGCAGGGTCCTGGGGGGGCGGGGGGGGAGGGGGAGAGGAGGAGAGGAGCCGGGAGTCATCCACGTGACTTCTCCGTGTGCTGCTTTTCTTTCTTTCATTTCCACGTGACTTCTCTGTGCGCTGCTTTTCTTTATGTGCATGAAAATGGATTTCCAGCCAGGGTGACAAGCGCACCCTGGTCGGCACTGGAGCCCCGGCACCGGGGTGTTTACCGTAGACAGCTTTGTACTTTCCCCCTATTTCAAAATATTCCTTACAAAACAAATAGGTTTGGGTGTAGGCAAGATAGCTCATGACAAAGAACTGAGATATAGCTTTATTTTATGGTTTTGGAGGGGAGCAGAGACCTGAGCAAGTTCAGCTTGGGGGCTGAGGCCCTAATAGGGCCTCAGACTGAACTTGGGGCTCTCAGAACCCCCCCACACCTTCCTCAGCAGATCTGTTTCCTGCCTTCCTGGGGAGTAGGGAAAGGCTGATCGGCCCCGTGCTGGGGGTGAAGCTAATTCATTAGTGTCGCCTCAACAGGGCCTAGGTGCCTGCGGTGCCAGGGTGATTCATCAGGATGATTACCCCGCTGCCAGTCTGCGTGGGCCCAGAACGCCAGCACATTTTACCTTTACCCACTGAGAAGGGCCTGGTGGGAGGGAAAGGTACAGGATCTACCTCCAGCAGGAAAAGGACTCAGAGAAAGAAGAGGGCTGGGCTGCCAAGGCTCAGGGCCCCAGGAGCTATGCCAAGCAGGTGCTGGAATGGAGGGGCCCATGTGGCTGCTGCCCGTGCCACTGTGACCGGTGCCAGCAGCAGCATGTGGCTAGCGTGGGCTGGCTGGGCTTCCTCCACAGCCAATGGTCCCCTGGCGAAGCTGCTTGGGGACTTGGAGAAGGTGCTCCTACTCATCCGGGTAGCTTTCTGATCATGTACCTGTCCACCTTCTCCAGGACGTCTTCCCAGATGAGAATGTTAGATCGGGTATGAACAAAGACTGGGAGGAGCTTAAAGCCCCTCCCTTCCCAGCTGGGGGAGGGGGGTCGAGCATCCTTGACCATCCCAGATGGAGAGTCAGGGCCTTGTTCTTAGTTGGCCTGGATCTCCTACTTTGGCTAGGGTCCTGGCTTCATTTGATCAGCCTCTCTCAGGATGGAAGTCCCAGCTGCTTTCTAGATTAAAGCAACAACCTGCCTTCTGTGTCTCTCAATACCTGTCCACCCCGAGTCACCCCTGGCTTGATTACAAGGGCTCTCACTCTGCCCTTTCATGCTTCAATCTAACAAATATATATTAGGTATCGAGCAAAAGAAGCCAGGGACAAAACCAAGTATGTGCTGGGGAATTTCATTTATATGAACTTCAAGAACAGGTAAAAGTGCTCTCTGATGGCGGAGGTCACGGGGGAGCATGGTTACCTCTGCGAGGGGAAGGGTGGGAAGACTGGGGGGTGGTGGGAATGCGACCTGGACGTGCACATGGTTCACCTACAGCCAACGGCATCCCGCTGTGTGCAAAGTTTGCTCCCCTTACTTCTTTCTTCTTTCCTTTCTCTCTTCTTTCTTTCGTCTCTTCTTTTTTCCTTCTCTTCCTTTCTTCTCTCCCTCCCTCCTCCGTTCCTCCCTCTCTGCCTTCCTCCCTCCTAAAATGGGATCTTGTGATGTTGCCCAAGCTGGTCTTGAACTCTCTGGGCTTAAGTGAGCTTCCAGTCACTGCTCTGACAGTTGCCGGTTCAGCGAGGTTAGGAGAGTCCGGGCAGTTCCAGAGAAGGCCGGTGGAGGGGCTCGGAGGCTGCAGACTCTCCGGCCACCACGCCTCCTCACCCGGCCCTCCCAGGAGCCCAGCGTCCGGCGCCCGTGGCGACACTTTTCTCCCCTTTCCCATAGGATCAGCAACGCCTCCCTCACGGCTTTGCCCTGAGGGTCGGGGAGGCTCAGCTGGGAACTTCGGGGCGGACGCTCCGCTCCCGGGCTTACCGGCCACGCCTGTGGCTAAGGTCCCGGCTCAAGTCCTGGCTCAGCGGCTGCGGGGACCCAGCTGAGTCTGTCAGCTGAAGTCAAACCCACGTCCGGGCTCGGGGATCGGTGTCTCGGAATGGCCCAGGGTGCCGGGCACGAGGCAGCCTCGGCATGAATGGAGTCGAGGCCGGAGGGCTCGGGAGGAGCGGGGCCGGGCAGGGAGCGCCTCGGGCGGGCCGAGAGCGGGGTCGGCACAGTGGGCGATCGGGGACCCAGACCCCGGCCCACGCGGCCTCCCGCGGGCCCGCGCGTCCCGGCAGGGCCGCAGAGGGGCTGCGAACGCGCGCCCAGGCGGCGCGCAAGGTCCCGGGCGGGGGTGGCCCCAGGGCCCGCAAACCCTCAGACGCGAAAAGGGCCAGGAAGCAGCTGCTGCGGGACCTCCCCTCCACACCCCGCCAGAGACGGGTCGCCCGCCGCGGGGCGGGGATGGCCGGCGGCGGCCACGCCCACAGCCCCGCCTCCGGAGCCCGCAGCGGGGCGGTCCCGATGCCCAGGTCCGGTGCTGGCTTTCGTCCCGCACAGCCGCCCGGGGCGAACGCCGGTGGCGGGCTGTGCCCGAAGGTGCGGCCGGTGCGGGACGCCCGGGCCCGCGCGGCCTGGTCCGGGCGCGGGGACCCCGCGCGGGCGGCGCCTGGGCCCCGCCCCGCCCTGCCTCCGCCTCATTGGCAGCCGCGTGCGCGTCGGGGGTTGCCAGGGCGACGGGTCGCTAAGCTGCGCGCAGCCGGCGCCAACTCGAAGCCAGTCGGCCACGGGCGGAGGCAGCGGGGGGGAGGCCGGAGGGCGGGCGGGCGGCGCACGCAGCGGCGGCCGCGCGTGGCCCCAGGCGGGGCGCCTCCTCCCGGCCCGGCCCGGCCCGGCCCCCCGTCCCGGCGCGGGGACAAGCCGGGGTGGGGGGCCCCCCGAAACCGGTGCCGGCTCCTAGGCCCCGTCGGGGCGGCCGGGGCACGGCCGGGCGGGGCGGGGCGATGCCGGACGGCGGTGACGGCGGCGGCGGCCCCGAGCGGGGCCCGTGACCATGGGCATCGCCGAGTCCACGCCGGACGAGCTGCCGTCGGATGCCGAGGAGCAGCTGCGCAGCGGCGAGCAGCAGCTGGAGCTGAGCGGGCGGCGGCTGCGGCGGCTGCCCGGGGCCGTGTGCGCGCTGGGCCGCCTGCAGAAGCTGTACGTGAGCGGCACGGGGCTGCGCGAGCTGCCCGAGGAGATCGAGGAGCTGCGCGAGCTGCGCATCCTGGCGCTCGACTTCAACAAGCTGGAGCGCCTGCCCGACGGCCTGTGCCGCCTGCCGCGCCTCACGCGCCTCTACCTGGGCGGCAACCGGCTGCTGGCGCTGCCCGCCGACTTCGCGCAGCTGCAGAGCCTGCGCTGCCTCTGGATCGAGGGCAACTTCCTGCGGCGCTTCCCGCGGCCGCTGCTGCGCCTGGCGGCGCTGCAGTCGCTGCAGATGGGCGACAACCGGCTGCGCGCGCTGCCCGCCGAGCTGCCGCGCATGACCGGCCTGCGCGGCCTCTGGCTCTACGGCAACCGCTTCGAGGAGTTCCCGCCCGCCCTGCTGCGCATGGGCCGCCTGCACATCCTCGACCTCGACCGCAACCGCCTGGGCGGCTTCCCCGACCTGCACCCGCTGCGCGCCCTGCGCGTCTTCTCCTACGACCACAACCCGGTCACCGGGCCCCCGCGCGTCGCCGACACCGTCTTCCTCGTGGGCGAGGGCGCCGTCGAACGCATGGCCGAGCGGGATGAACCGACGCCCCGGCCGCCGCAGCGCCGCCCGGCTCGGGCCTTCGAGGATGAGGAGGAGGAAGATCTACTCATCGGGGGCGCCGCCCCCCGGGCCCTGGAGCCCCCCGGGGACAGCCTTCGCGCCCTGGAAGGTGCTCCGGGGATGGGCACCTGAGCTTCCGCCCTGGGCCACGGGGCTAAGGGCCACTCTGGGAGACTCTGGCTGCAGGGCTCCTACTCGGGAGGGCGGGCAGTGGCAGACAAAGCTGCTTTGGGCAGGTTGTCAGGTGCAGGCAGGCCTAGATCCATCCCCGGGTCGTCCTGGGTAGTTAGACCACCCCCCTCTCCGTCGGTGGGCAGTCTTCAGGCCAAGAAGTCTGGGCTCTAGGATAGGTGCCAGATCTGCCCGTGGAGGCAGACGTTGTGGAGGGCCTGGCTTGGGGCAAGAGGTGGGAGTTGGAGCCTGGGCCTAGGACAGAAGCCACTTTATCCCTTCTGCTGGGTCTCATCCTGAGACCGCACCCCTCCACCCCCACTATTGGTACGGGGCCCCTGGAAGGAAGGCAGATCTTCTTCACCTTTCAATCTGATCTCTTCTTCAAGCATGTGCTTGGAGTCTTGCTGGGCAAAGAGAGCCTCTCCCTCCCTTCCCCACAGCCTGTGTCCTCAGCTGTCAAGTTTGAAAAGAAGCCACTGTGCCTCCAAGAGCCTCCTGCCCTGATGAGAGAAGGGCTCTGCGCTCCAGGAGGCTGCTCAGAGCTGTTCCTCCTGCCTGCACTCTCCATTCCCTTAAATGGGCACAGCCCAGGATGGCTGGTGTGGCGTGGGGCACTGGTCGGGCATTGTGTCTCCACTCCATCACCAGGGACAAGCAAGCCCCGACGGGGTGAGGAGAGAGTTGGGCTCTGGCTTTCCCAGAGTGAGGTCTTTTTCCATTCAAGCAATAACAGGAGGAGGGGGCCAAGGCCGAGGACACTCAGGGACACTGTCAGGGCCTGGAGCCCCACAGAGTAATGTTTTCTTTAAGAAGGAAAAAAAAACTGGCTGTAAACATAAATTATATTTCTGGGAGAAAGAATGTGCGTTTCCCACATGCCTGTTTATTTATAAGCCCGGGGAGCACAGGTCCCGCCGCTGCGGGCACACTGCACCCCCCCCCCCACATGCCAGCTGCTCTGTCAGGATGACCCCTGCCAGCTGTGTGTCCCGCCTCTCGGGGTGGACAAGGTCCCCTTGGCCTACAGACACAGCCTGGACCATCCCAGGCTGGTGGTCTGATGTGCTCTCCGCACACCCCCTCCCTTCATCGGGCTATCAGATCTGCAGCTTAATTGTCAGGTTCCAGGTTCTTAGATGGTTTCAAGTTCTCCTACCATGTGGACTGACCTTTTTGTGTTCTTTTACCAGAACTGCCCCACCCCATCCTATGACCATACTTGCTCGCCTCTGCCACCTGTTTCCTCCCTCTCCCCCTCTCTGTTTTGGCATTACTCTCTTCCTTTTGTCGTTCAGGGCAAAAAGATTTAAAGAAGGGAAGAAAATTGTAAAACCTTCAGCCTAGAGGCCCATCTCCCAGGAGAAGTTCCAGCAGCCTCTTGGTCACCATGGCAACGGGACTGATGTCATTCAGGGCTGAAAGGTCAGGGTCTCCCTAGTGGCGAGTCTGGCACTGTGGGCTGGGCCTTGGGTAAGGAGGAGGCTAGGGACACATCTGGAGCAGACCATGAGGGCCGGGGATCACAGATAGATGGAGGTAGATCAGGGAGATGCAGGCTGTTTCCTCACCAAGGATGGGACTTGGGCTTGTCTGTAGACTCGGTCCTTGTCTGTAGACTGAGCTGCAATCTGGGCTGGTGGAGTTTCCGGAGCCTGGAAACTTGGAGGAAGAAGGGATTGGTGTGTGTGTATGTGTGTGTGTGTGTGTGTGTGTGGTGATCATCAATCTGGACAGGACAGTGACCCCAGGAACTGTCCTCTTGACCTAAAACTTGTCTGGGACATAGGGGAAGTATCCTGGTGTGGACCCAGAAGGCTTGGGCTCTCTCCTGCTCCTGCTCCTGACTAGATTAAGGCAGGACCCCTTCACCCCGGGCCTCCGTCTCTCCATTTGTAGGCAAGGATGTGGATTTATTTAAGTTTCACAATACAGCTCCCCAGGCCCACGTGTGTCCATATTTCTCTCCTTTCCTTTGGTGCTGACTGGGCCTCTTTGGCCTGCCCCCCCTCGCCCTCCCCGGCTGTGCTGATTTGCTGCCCGCCCTTTGGCTCTATCAAGCCTGGCATCCTTTTCACGGCCTTTTGTCAGCCAAGCAGGGACTACAGAGGCCATTTCCTTGGGGAAAGGGAGAACTGTCAGGGCCCTTTTTACTGTTCACTCACTAGCCACTGGAAAGTTCGAGTTTGGTTAAGGCGCTGAGTGCTGGCAAGGGTCACTATTTCTACGAGGAAATGAGAGCGATGGGAAGGTGGGGGGGGCTGTTGCTGGGTACCCTGGGCATCCTCGCTTCCCTTAGGGAGGCTTCTTCACCCCTGGCCATCCCACAACTTCCTATGAGTTCTCCCCTCAGCCTCTAGGGAGCAGGGAAAAGGGAGATGTGTAGGATGCCGGTGACTATGGCAACATTAGTGGTTCCCACACCGTCCAGGAGCAGGAGCAGCCAGCAGTGGGGGAGGGTGTGGGTAGCAGGCCTCAGCAGAGCTGTGTGGGTGCCAGGGATGTGGGCACAAAGGCCATGGGAAGGCCGAGGGCAGAGGAGGGAAGGCTGTGGGAACCAAGAAGAGAAAGGAATTGGGACAAGCACTGGTGCCTCACGCCTATAATCCTAGCTTCTCAGGAGGCTGAGATCTGAGGATCGAGGTTCGATGCCAGCCTGGGCAGACCAATCTGAGAGAGACTTATCTCCATTTAACCAACACAAAGCTGGAAGTGGAGATGTGCGTCAGGGGGTAAAGTGCTAGCCCTTGAGCTAGAAAGCTAAGCAAGAGCAGGAGGCTCTGAATTCAAGCCCCAGTATGGGTGTGCATGTGCACGCACGCATGCATGTGCGCACACACATTCAGAAGATAGTAGAGCAAGAAAAAAGTCTGGGGCAGTAGAGTGACTTCCCACAGCCAGGGCTGAGAACTATGGAGTTGCTTGTCTCTTTTCCACATATACCCTGTCTCCAAACCTCCAGACAAGCCGACCTCCTGGCTAGAAGAGCAGCAGGGACTTGGGGTTGGGCAGTATCCTTTTCTAGCTCTGTTACTGCCATTCCCTCACTGTCTCCCACCCTTAGGGTTTGGGAATGGGGGAGAACAGGGTGCTTGGGAACTGGGTCCCCTGGCCAGAACCACCTCCTTGTGTCCAGTGTTACCACACAGGCTTTTTCTCGGCTATTTGTCCAAAAGCTTCTTGAAGACACCTGGCCACTGTTACTGTGAAGATGGACATTTATTAGCACACCCAGGTGTGCCACACAGAACACGGATTCAGACAGGAGTCTCTGCCCAGGAGGGCTCACAATCTAAAAGACAGCACACACGCACACATGCCCGCACACATGCACGCACGCACACACACAGGACAGCGGACATGGGGAGCGGGTCTTCACAGGAAACAGGTGGTGAGGGAACCACAGGCTGGGGGCATAACCGCGAGAGTGGCAGGGTCCTTCTGCTTGTCTTTGTGGGGAGGGAGAGGGGAGCAGTAAAGCCCAGGATGGCCTTCCAAGGAAGTAATGCGTCCAGCGGAGGACTTGCAAGACAAAGGAAACACCAGGCAGCAGCAGTCCCAGGCGCAGGGAGGGGAGAGGGGGCAAGCTCAGAGCAGGCCTGCGTGAGGCTCCGGAGCAGCAGCAGCAACCAAGGAAGAGGCCAAAAGCCAAGGAAAAGGCCCTGAGCTGTTGGCACCTGGCTATCAGGCTGTTTCCCAGGGCTGTTTTCAAAAAGCCTGAACAGAAGTTCCCACAATGGGGGGGGGGGTGGCCCCTGAGGCTACTTACCTGACCCAAGGGCCCCCCTGCAATCTCTGGCATAGAGATCAGAAGCCAAAAGAAGTCAATCCCCACACCCCCCTTTCTGGTGCTTTGGATTAGGCCCAGGGCTTCATGCTAGCTAGGCAAGAGTTCTGCCACCGAGCGACACCCTGGCCCTTGGAAAAGGGACCAGATTGTAGGAAATTGAGGAGGCAGAGATGGACAGCTTGGGGGTAGGGAAGGGGGGGGCACATAGTGCAGCTCAAGGAGGCGGCTGTCGGCCCCAAATGAGGGGGGACACGAGGTATGTGGCTCCCTAAACTCCAGAGCGGGTCAGGGACAGCAGGTAGACAAGTGACATGCACGGTTTCTTTTGTGCCTCTGTCCAAAGGAGAGTGCCACCTCCCAAGGGACCCTGAGAGCTGCCAGCACTGCCCCTGCCCTGGTGGGGAAGCATCTGTATGTTATTGCTTCTTTGTGGCCAGGATGCTAAGAGCAGGAGGAAGGAAATAGCTGACGGAGAGCTACAGACAGGAGGAAAAGGGAATTTCGCTTCCCAGGCCCTCAAGCTAGAACTTGCCAAGGGCTCTTTAAAGTTGATTTTTTTTTTTCCCCTAAGCGACTACAGAAAAGAGCGGCTACAGGTCAAGCCAATAGACCTAGAGCTCTATCCTCCTCCCAGCACCCCCTCTCCCCCCAACCAGGGAACCAGGAAGAAGACACTGGCCCCAAACCCCAGCCGCTGAGCAGGTGGAAGTAGGGAAAGTAAGGGGGGGTCACCTTTGCCTTATTTGATCTTTCAGAGGAGTCAGGGAACAAAGGTCCCTGGGAGGAACTGATAGGATGTCCAATTCGGTGAGATCAAGGACTTCTCCTGAGGCCTGGAGGAAACTTGATTTCCAATAGGCCTTAGTTTCAGTGTGACCTGGGCGATAGGACTCCTTACTTTCTGGGCAATCTATATCTGAGGGTGGATGAAGCTCAAACAGGGCCAGGACCACTAGGAAGTCCTAAAGATGACAAGCTGAGGTAGGGAGGGGGTGGGGGGAGGAGCCTCAGTCCCAGGCTCCCCATCTCCCTTTCCCACCTGCTTCTTCCTCTGGGGAGGTAAGAGTAAGCTGGGCCCCGCGGAGGAAACAAGAGAGGCCCTACTTTTTCACGATCCTTTATTAATCAGAACAGGCCTTGCTACAAAAAGCAGGGCCCATTCCCACAAAAATATGGATTTTGCAAAGAGGAAATCTTGCTGGCTTAAGAGAGGGTGCGTGTAGTGGAAAAATTTTGTATGGTTCTTTTTTCCTTTTCCTTTTTTTTTCTTCAATTTTTTTCTTCATTTCTCTTTGCTGCTTTTTTTGTGATAGTGGGTTTTTTTATGTTTTGTTTTTTATAAAACACTTGCGCTCAAGGACTCAAACACAATACAAACAGCGGCCACCAATCCCCACACCCCTGGGGCTCCAACTGGGCTAGGAACCCCTTGGCTTTGTGTGTGTGTGTGTGTGCGTGTGTGTGTGATTGTTTTCCTCTGACTCTCTCATGGCCTTTGGTGCCAGAGGGCAGTTGTAAGGGGTCTTGGGGCAGGTGGAATTTGTACAGCAGATACGTGGAGCAGATGGTCACAAGAAGGAATACCTGAACAGGGTAAACAACTAGTCTAGGGTGCCCACAAAGATGACAGATGACTCTCATGATGGAGCCTTGGGACACAATGAAGAGACAAACAGGCTCTGGCTGGCCTGGGCTGTCCTTGGAGGCTCCTGGTGGGGGGGGGGGGCAGGTGGGCCTTGCTCTCAGGCTGTAGTAATAATACTTTGCTCCAGGGTGGCTCTTTTCTTGACTCCTAGGTCAGGTGATGGTGGCCTCACAACCTCCCCTATGAGGTAGGTGAAGTGTTATTACCATCATTATACAGATGGGGAAACTGAGGACCAGGGAGTGTGGGTGACTTGCCCAAAGAATCTGGGACTGTGGTGGCAAAGCTCTGGTGCCCTCCCTCTCCAAATTCCCCCACTCCTGATCTCGAATCCATTGCCTTAGATTGTCTTGCTCCCACTCCAAATTACCAGCCACCTCTTCCCCTGATGCCAGATCAGGAGCACCCACTATGGCTGGAGGTCAGGGAAATCCCAGGCCAGATCACCAAGGTGACTTGGGTGGAGTCTGACTGGGAACTAACCCCTAGTCAGGATGCTCTCAGCATATGATTGGTTAAGAGCTCCATAGGCGGTACCCTGGGGAAGCACTTGCCCCGCCCACTCAATCTGAGTTGGCTGGGGCCTGGAGGACACAACCACAGGGGAGGGGCTTAGGGCGGGGCTTGCTCACTTTCCTCCAAGGTCCTGCAGCCCCCCCCCCCCCCCCCCCCCCCCCCGAAAACCCAGGTAAATTCTAGAGGGGTGCAGAGAATGACAGGTCCCCTCCACCTGACACCACCCTCTCCTACTTCTACACAGCCTCCCGAGACCCCACTGAGGGGCAGCTCCCCATTTAAAACAAGCTACACTATAGAAACATTTGGATTTACAAAGAATGTGAGTGACTATTGGCTTTACATTGGCATTCTTCGCTCTACAAAACAATTCACCTACTACATATGATATTCCTCCAGATCCCAAGGGTTGGGAGGGGAATGGGGGCGAGGGGGGCGTTGGTTAAAGTCAGTTTAAGAACATTTTGGTATGGATGAAAGGCAGCCCGTCTACTGCAGAGAGTAGAAGGCTAGCTCAAGGGCAAGCCTACTGAAGGAAAACAGCTTCCAAAAGTCCATGGTCTCGCTGTGCTTTGGATGTGAGGGCCCAGTCCTGAGACTCTCCTTATTTTCCTTTGGGGTGTCAGACCCACCCAGGGTAGAAAACTGTGGTCTAGAAACACACAGATGGTGGCGATCTATCACCACCTGGTGGTGCATTGTGGGAATGTCTGGCCCAAGCTTGGAGCATCGGCATTTTGAGTCTGGGTGGTTTTAAAGATGACAGGGCTTAAGCAGGGGTCGGTCACTCTAGAATCTGCTCTGTTCAAAGGGAAGCCAGTTCTAGTCTCAGTGGTAGCTGGGAGGAGGAAACACAGCTGCGTTGTGTGGGAGCGACCCCAGAATCCTGGACCAGTCCCCTGCTGCTTCTGCCTGCACGGTGGGAGGGAGGGGTATAAAAAAAACCAACCAACCTGGCGTTCCTGGGAGGGGTTAGCAAAGTGCAAAGAGCCTGGAGCAGCTCAGGAGATGGGGGTGCGGTGGGGTGGGTGTTTGTCAGGGACTGTGGAAGGAAGGAAGGGGAGGTCTCCAGCAGGGGACAGAGGGGTAGGGTCTGCTGGGTAGGGACAGATAAGAAAAGTTAAGAAGGCTGGAACATATTGCCAAGTTGACTGGAATGAGATATGGAAGGTTTTTTTTGGTGGGGGGGAGTGTCTATGGGTAAGGGTGTTAGGAGAGCGAGGTGTAGGATGCCTGAGAAGGAAAAGGGCAGGCCCGTCCTGTGGAATATTATGCACACAGTAGGTTCCTACAAAATGTGAACTCAGGTCCAAGAGATGACATTGCTCCTGGAGAGCCCTGAGCTCTACTCTGCTCTGTGGCCTCAACCTCTCCCCGCCTTGAGCCCTACCGGGCCTTCATGAATTCCTGCTTTTCTACAAAGCCTGCTGGCCCCAGGGGGGACGGGGAGTGAGTGCCCTCCTCACACGCACACGCACACACACACACACACACACAGTGGACACAACACAAGTACACAGGGCCATAGCTCCAGGATCCTGGAGCGGCCAATATACTATCCTCGGCATTCAGGGCCCAGCCGGCGCCTGAAACTGCCCTGGTGATGGGCCTGATCAGCCTGGCTGGGGCCAAACGCCTCAGGCCCCCCTCTCCTTGGACCCACACTAGGGGGTTGTGGGGAGGGGTGGCTGCTCTCCACTCCAGGCACTGCCTTAAAGAAAACGGGGGACCTTGCCCACCTGGCGGGCCTCTGGAGGGATCTGCCCGTCTGGCTCTCGAGTTCTCCCCCACTTCTTTAGTGTCAGCGAGTCAGGAAGGAAAGGGGCAAAGCAGGAAAATGGCTCCCAGAGCCCCGCCCCCGAGCTGGACTGGTGGGGGTGGGGCTGATGCTTCCTAGACATGGGGCCCAATCGAGTCCTGGGACCCCCCTCCCTGGCTGAGCCCTCAGGGTCCTCCCCTCACCCACGGCAGGGTGGCCAGGCCGGGTGTTGTGCATAAAGTGGTGAGGGCATGACAGGGACCTGGGCCTCTGCCCCCTGGGCCTCTCCTGGCCCTACTCAGGCCTTTAGCTGGTGCCACTGAGCCACAGGCTGCCGGGGACGGGCGATCATATCCTTCCAGTGCTTCACCTCACCGGGCCCGCTCTTCCAGGACAGGTAGATCTGGGGAGGAAAGGGAGCGGATGTATTATCATGGTGTCAGTACCGCCACACAGGCCTCTTCCTTCCCCACTCTACTGGCCCAGCCAGGGCCTGAGCATGCCCGCCCTTGAATCAGACTGCGATCTCTTTTGCAGTGAACATTGATGGGCCAGATGTGGGTACGGGTGCAGGCAGTGTGTTCTCTTGGCTTTCTCTGAGGGCACTGCCTAGCTCACCATCATCACCATCGTTTCTGCCTCTTGTGAATTTCCTACCTGCCAGGCCCTGAGCTAGGGCTCTGTTATTTGTGGATCATGGCATCCTTACAACCACGAGATGGTTTCAGATGGGGGAAACTAAGGCACAAAGAATGAAGAGACTTAACCCTCAGCTACAGTTTGTGCCTGGGGATTTACGGCAAGTCTTTCAAGGCTCTAGATGGCGGATCCTGCTGGGCCTCTGTGTTAGGACTCCATAGCTTTGTGGGGCTGTGTGCTGAGGCTTTCAGAACCCTAGTGTAGGCTCAGAGCGGGCACTGGTGGCTGGTTAAGAGCAGAGGTACTGGGGACAAGGCAGTAGGTACTACAGGACTCCCAGCTAGGGCACTTCAAGGGTGTCAAGGTCAAAGGGAAAAGGGGAACACAGAAACTGTTGTGGATTAGAAAGGCCTGACGGCCAAGGTAACTCAGTGCAAAGTGGGACCCTGGGTTGGATCCTGAACCAGAGAGAGAACACCCAGGGAGGAGGTGGTGGAATGCAAATAGTCTGCAGTTGGGGGGGGTCTCACCACGGCAGCCATGGTGGTGAAGACTGCACTGATACAATACAAGAAGCTCATGGAGAGACTGCACCAGGAGCTCCGGGAACTCTGCACTGTGTTTGATACTTTTCTGTAAATCTAAGATTAATCAAGAGGTATATACTAATAAAAGAAAAAGCATGTGAGCCAAATCCAGCTCTGGCATGTAGAAGCAAATTTACCTCTCTCAGACTCAGGCCCCTGCATAAAATGGGCCGATGGTATACACCTGTAATCTCAACTACCAGGAAGAGGGAGGAGGATTGCAATCCAAGGCTAGCCTGGGCAAAAACTATCAGACCCTAGCTGAAAATCAAAAGGACTGGGGGTGTAGTTCAAGTGGTAAAGTATTGCCTAGGAAATATAAGGCCCCAAATTAAATCCCCAGTTCCACAAGATCAATTGATGGATCAATAGCTAATGTAGATAACTGATCATGGCACCTGCCTCACAGACAGCTGGAGTTGGCACATGGGCCACTCAGAGGACATGGTGGGAGCTCCCTTGATGAATTCTCTAAGTCAGATCCGTAGCTCTGAAACTGATTGACTATTGACCCCTGAGGTTCTAGGAATGGTCCGCCTTTATGAGCTCAGTCGAGCTCAATAACCAGCATCATCAGTGGTACAGATTCCTAGCTTTTAGGGGCTGAGCCTGGCCCAGGATCTCAGAAGGATTCCCCTGATCCTTAGGCCCCATAAACTCTCTAGGCGCAAGGCAAGAACAAATCCACATTTGCCTGGGTTTGGCCCACAGGAGACAGGCCTGTTTCTAAAGCAGCTCTCGTTGATATCTAAGGAACACCCAATTCCAAAAGGCTGAGCCATGAAAGAGCCTAGAAGAGGACATAGGTGGGCATTTCACCCCTGGGGCGTAGCTGTCCACAGAGCAGAGTCTGGCTGGAGTAGGGGAAGGCCGGGTCCCAGGGAGCTGTCCCACCTGTGACCACAGATCCGTGAGTCAGACTCCCAGGGCTTGTTCTCCCTCACCAAGCCAGGCTGCCCTTGCCCTCCAACGGCTGGGCTCTCCTCTCCCATCTGCCAGGGGGAGGCTTCCAGCTCAACCCCTTCCCTGCAAGAATGTGGCCACTCCCATCTTCCCCAAACAAGGCAGCACCTCCTGCCACCCCTGGCTCCCCATCACTAACTCTGATCACTGGCTTCCTGACTGACAGACCCTACCTTTAGTAGGACATTTAAAAAGGAACTTGTAATAAATAGTAGCTAACCTATATGCACCAAGTGCTACGGCAAGCATCTCCCTGCGCCTCTAGCTGTGTCACCTAGCTCTCCCCACAGGCTGTGTGATAGCATGGTTCCATGCTCATCTTGAGAAGAGAAAATAAGGCTCTGAGAAGTCACAGCTGCGGGAGGCAGGGCCAGAGGACTGGGGGTGTGGCTCGTGGTGGGACACTTGCCTCGCATGCAGGAGGCCCTGGGTTCTGTCCCTAAGCACTGCCAAAGGTAAAAAGAGATGGGGCTGGAACCCGTGAGTCCATTCTCAACACTAAGCCATAAACAGGAAGAGATCCTTTCAAAACAGGGCAATGGAAGGGCTTATGTCATAAAGTCACACTCGAGGCTAGGTGTGGATTCTTAGGCTCAAGAGGTGATAAGAAGTAGGGGTTAACTTCAATGCGAGGAGAATGGAGAATTTATACCTATCTTAGGCAGTTTTTTTTTGTTTTTTGTTTTTGGTGTTGGTACTGGGCTTAAGCTCAGGATCTGTCACTATCACTTGGCTTTCTTCTGCTCAAGGCTGCGGGGCTCTACTATTTGGGCCATACGGCTTTTTGCTGGTTAATTGGAGATAAGAATTTGTCTGCCTGGGCTGGCTTTAAATCACATTTGATCTCAGCCTCTTTAGTAGCTAGGATTGCAGGTATGAGCCATTGGTGTCTGCTCTCAGAGGGTTCCCTGAGAGAATCTCACCCTGGAGAGCTCTGCAGGATTGGCATTAGTCCCTCCATGTTAGAGAAGCTCAGAGTGGTACATGACTTGCTGTAGCCCACACATCTGTATAAGGTGGGAACGGAACTGAAGTCAGGCCTTTGGTGACCCTTCCCCTGCACAGTTCACCCTCTTTGAAGGTGGACCTCCAAGAACTCTGGAACTGATTCGAAGGTTCCTCTTAGAAAACTTTCTTTCCTGAGGAAAATTCCTCTTTCCTGGAATCCCCTTTCCTCCACAAAGAAATATGGGCCCAGGCCATGCGCCCCCTACTGGCCTACCTTGCCTATGACGTCGTTGCGGCTGAGCTTGTCCTTGTCCATCACAGTGATGATGATGGTGGTCTCCCTCAGCTTCTCCGTGGGAATGTCAAAGGCGAAGGACTCGTTGAAGATGGGGTTCAGATTTCTCTTCATCGTCACCGTCTTCTTCTTCTCTACCCGTTTGTCCTTGTACATCAGCCACACCTTCACGTAGGGATCTGGGGGTGTGGGAGAAGGGTTAGAGTCCTTGTGTTAGGGGGACTGCGAGGATCCCGGTGCCCTTCTAGGCGTGGATGCCGAGGTGAGCGCTGGTTGTGCGCATCTCCAGAGCTGCACACTCAGGCAGAGCGGGAGACCTCAGGGAGAACTACCTATGGCAGAACCAGAAAGAAGCTGGGCCATCCCCTAGTGTCCTCAAGCCAATACCCAGGAGGAACCCCAGCTCTAGCGGCCACGTCTTCCCCATATCACTCACTTGGCTTTGGAGCTAGAGCTCGGAACCAAGCTGTCCCAGTACAAAATCCTTGTGTCTCTGATTTTGGCAGGGACAAGTCCAAGGAGACCCTAAGGGCGTGGTAAGGGGCCCCTCGGGGTATCTGGGGCGGAGGCCCTGGCTTGGGAGTCCAGGAGGAGAGCTGCAGGGCACGGCCCACCCTCTATCCTCCAGGTGCCCCCCTGGGGATGCCCCCTCTGCCATGAGGAGCCCCAGTACCTGATGTGCCTCCGATGTCCATGGCTTTGAGGTTCCGGGCTTTGATGATATTCACGATGATGGAGTTGGCAGAGGGGTTGTAGCAGAGAGACAAGAGCAGCTCCCCTCGGCTCCCCTGTGGGAACAACAGGAGGGTGAGGCTGGGTGGTGGTAGGGTCCCTGGGAGGGACAACAGATAACCAGACTCCCTCTGCCCTCATCCACCGGGGTGCTTACCTGTCCCCCCCCGTCTGTTACCACAGTTAGACTACCTCACCTCCTCTGGCGAGTCTAGGGTCTCCAGTTTGCTGAACAGAGACCCTGGGTCTTTCTCCCAGATCAGTGCTGAGTGTTGAGACTGAGTCCCACAGTGTGACCATCCACCAGGACCCTACCCCACGCCCTGCTGGCTTCCCAAGGTCCTGGAGAGACCAGGAGCTGCGATCATCCGTGGACCACAGGGGAGACTTACACTCCCATCGCTGCATGGCTTCAGATCCTTCCAGAAGGTCTGCATCTGGGTCAGGTCCACCTTATTGAGGGGGATGGACACTTCCCCGATGGGGTCATTGCGGCTGAAACGGTCGTAGTCCAGGACCTGGAGGTAGAGGACCCTCTGCACCACCTTCTCGTAGGGAAAACCTGAGAGGGACAGACATGTGGGGTGAGGAGGGGGCAGAAGGGCCACATGTGGCCCAGGAAAGAGGAAGTGAGGGAGAGAGGGAGAGAAGAAAAGGGAAGGAGGGGAGGGAGGAAGGGAGGGAGGGAGGGACAAAGCAAGGAAGCAGGGAGGAAAGGAAGGAAGGAAAGAAGGAAGAAAGGAAGGGGAGGAAAGAAACAAGGAAGGAAGGAGGCAGGCAGGCTGGCCAGCTAGCCCCGAGAGCTGGCCCTGTGTCCTAGGCCTGTAGGCCACACCCGACTGCAGTACAACTTGCTAAAGTGCTACTGAGAACTGGATCTCACATGACAACTATTTTTCTAGTATCTTGTCCATTTAACCGACGAGGAAACCGAGGCCCAAGTAGCTTAATTGCAAAGCTCCACAGCTACCAACAGAACAGAGGCAGTCCCTGCACTAATTCCCCACGTGGCCATCTCAGGAACTGGGCAGCGGGGGTTCCTGTTTTGGAGAGCCACTGCCAAATCTGGACAAGTGGCGGTGCTGGAGGCTGCCCAGCTGTCAGTCAGAAAGCCCAGGACGCATGAGGGTGGGGAGAAATGGGAAAACATCAAGCGAGGCAAACAGCAAAAGCGTAGAACTGGGAACAGACAGCGATCCAAGGCACCGGCCTTAGATGTTGTGCAATCTGAACAGATCCTGTGTTCCTGCTCTCCTCCACATCACCTCTGCAGCCACACCACCCGCACCTCGTGCCTGGACAACCATGACACCGCCCTCCCCGCTTCCCTGCTTTCTCCCACAGTCCATTCTCCACACAGCAGCCGGAGCAAGCTTTAAAAATAGCCCGTACATCACGGGCCGGCCACTCCTGCTGAAAGCCTTTCAGTGTCCCGGTGCACTCAGAACAAGAGCCAGCACCCCACCTTGCTTCCAAGTCCTCCTACAATCTGGCCCTGCTGTCTGCACCCCGTTTTCTTGCAAAGGCTCCGTCCTCAATGATGGGGCAAATCTCCAGCCCAGACGCCTCCTTCCAGACTTCTGTACCCTGACCAGGCCCCGACCTCTCCTGGCCTTGGCTCGCACTGTCTCCCCTCCCCTCCCCTCCTGCTCTCTCCCAGTTTATTGTCATCTTGAGTTCTCAGCTTTCTCTCCTGCCATCCCAGATGGCCGGATGCCCTGTTCCACGCTCGAGCACTTCCCTTTCCCAGTGTGGATTGCAAGCCGTAATAGACTTATCCGTCTGTTTCCTTCATTACTGCCTGACTCGCAGGGACTTCCAGGAAGGCATCTCTGTGACCAGCCGCTGGACCCACGTGGCTAACGCTGTTGCTGGCACATAGTAGGCACTCGATAAATATTTGTTAAGAGAATAAATAATTGAAGGGATGAATGGGTGCCAGGGAAATGATGGACAGAGCCACTAGAACAAAAAGAGAGAGGGAATCGGGGAAGGTCAGAAGCTGGGAGCTACAGGCCCCAGAGGATTTGGGGGCTGGGTGGGGGGACTGGGGTGGTTTTGGGGGAGGGACACAGGCCAGTCTGAAGGCTGAGATCTTGAACTGAGAGGTGAGTAGGGAGAAAGGGGCACCTAAGTTGGACTGATGGAGAAGGTATAGAGGGAGGGAAGAGCTCTAGAAGAATCTAGCACCTTCACACTGGCAGCAGAGGAGGCTTTGACCAGAGCAGCTGAGCTAGAAGAGACCAATCCTCTGAACTTGTTCAAGGACCTTCTCGTCTGCTATGAAGGAGTCTGTCTGGGTCATCTTGGAACTCTTCAAAGGACTCCGCCCAGGTGACCTTGGGCATGTGTTTGGGTGAAATGGAGAACAAGTATTCTGGGAAAGGTTGGTTGATGCTTCTAAGGGGTTCCTGAATCTGACAGCTCCACACAATCAGAGCAAGTCATTGCCCATCTAGCAAACTCCTACGCAGCCATCAGAATCTACCCTGAATGGCCCCTCTTTGGGGAAGATTTCTTTTGCTCATCAAGATGAGTTCCTATAGCATTTGTCATGTTGTGTGTGGCTTCATTATTGGCTCATCCAGGTCCTCCTTTAGGCTGGGATGCTGGAAGTCCATGCAATGCCTCCTTCTCTTCTGAGCTCCAGTACCTAACTCCAAGTCAGTGCTGAGTAACTGCTGGGCTTGGAGCGGGGTGGCCAGGACTCTGTCCAACCTTGTCCTCTCAGCTAGTGCACAGCCTAGCCTCCACCCATGGTGCTGCCTCTAACCTGGTCCCCAGGCTGAGCTGGGGAAGAGGGGCCATGCTTTGCGACCTTGCAGAATGGGAAGGATGTGGTCACTGGCTGGAGAAGGTCTCTGGGGTGTGCCAGGGCACCGGGGCGGCTGGCATCCAAGGGGTTTATTCTCACTGGTTGAACCAGGCTGTCGGGCTGTCGGCTCTGGCTTCTGTGAGTGGGGATGTGGCACCCACAGGCCGTGGGACAGAAACTGTCCCTTAATCATAAGCCCTGCCTCCCAGCGACCCTCTGACATTAGAGATAAGAATAAGCTTCATGAACGAGGAAGGGCCCCAGACGGCACAGGGGGGCGCCTTTACTCCATCCCACGTAGGGAGCGAGGCAGAGGTCAGCCAAGGCTGGGGCAGCGGTCGGAGGGCCAGGCGCTGCTCACTGAGCTCTGACAGCGTACTCGCTGGTTACCTGTTATCCTATTACAGACAATACTGAAATTCTCACTCCTGCCTCTGTTTTATTGATGAGAACACCAAAGCCCGGGAAGGTTTAGGAACTGGTCCATGGTCACACAAGAAATGTGACAGGTAGGATTCAAACCCAGGCAGCCAGGACCACGGCACTGATTGCCCCAGGGTGCTCAATCTCAGAACGGCATGGGCATGGGTACCTCCCGCCCATCCTGCCCTCCCCAGGAGGAGTACTGAGTCTGGGCTGGAGGCCCAAGCAAGGCCCGACTTCCATCCTTAGCCTCTGGTGTGCCAGTGCTGATTCTTCTCAGCATCTGAACCCTGATGTGAGTTAAGTCCTATGATGCCTTGGGTCAACGGGTTGAGTCGATGCCTCTGGGTGTGCGTGCACCAGGACGTTCTCGTGTGCATGCACACGCGTGTGCCCGTGTGGGGGAGGCGAGCAATGGCGGGTAGAGGGAAGGACACGGAAGGGGGTGTGGGGCCCGGCTCACCTTCGAAGAGGAAGGTCTCGTTCCAGTGGGGGTTCAGGTTCTTGCGCTTCACCTTGGTCTCCAGCTTGTGCTTCTTGTCGGGCAGCAGGTAGATCTTGACAAAGGGGTCGCTGGTGCCGCTGAAGTCCTTGGCCGGCAGCTCCTGGGCCTTCATGATCTTCACGGTGAGCGTCGACTCTTGGAAGTTGTAGCCGACGCTGAACTGGATCCGGCCCAGGTTCTCACGGCTGCAGCCCTCGTGGGCCTCGTCCTCCTCCGAGCCTGGGGAGAGCTGGGGGCAGGAGAGGCCAGCAGGTTGGAGGGGTGCACTCTGCCTCTCCTGGGCCTCTCCACAGCCCAGAAGGGTCCACAGTTCTCTCTGTGCTGGAGTCCAGGCCAGCTGTTAGGAAACTACCCGCCCCCCCCAGCTCCGGATCGGCATGAGGGGTCTGGCTGGGGCTGGGGTGGGGCTGGGGAGGGCTTTGCATTCACCCCCAGCAGAGGAAGTTCTGACCCAGTGCGCAAGCGTGCCCCCCGCCACCAGGGCTCAAGGGAGGTCGGCGAGGCAGAGCTGGAGTGGCTCAGAGTGTGGGCCGGCCACGCCACTCTCCTGCCTCCCCTGCAGCCCCGGGGTCTGGCCGGCTTCAAGCGTCACCTCAGACTGTCTTAGCCTCCCTGTCCCAGCGTCCTGATGTGTGTGAGGGACACACACAGTGTGACACAGTGTGACACAGTGGGCCGCAACGCAGATGAGGGGCTGTTCCCCCCCAGAGCTCACCACACACGGCTCTAAGATGCCCCCATAGTGCGAGTTATAAGGTGAGAGGCAGGCGCTTTGGGGTGAGGTGTAAGTCAGGTCCACTAGGGACTGGAAGAATCACAGACTCCACAGGCCCTGGCCTCAGAGAGGCTGCCGGGCTCAGGCTGGGCTGTCTATGAGGCGCCTCTGATGATTGCACTGTGAGTCTAGGTGGGGACACGAGAAGGCTGTGCCCCGTGCTGAGTGCCCTGTGTCAGGGCTGGCTTTGGGGGCTGTTACAGACACCAGTGGATGTCTGGGGCGCGTGCGTGCGTGCATGTGTGTGTGGGTATGTGTGTGTGTGTGTGTGTGTGTGTGTGTGTGTGGCAGGTGGTTGGGGGTGGGGGTCTCAGCCAGGTAGCTGCTCCACGAGGAACACCTCGAGAGGTTTTAAGACCCTGCCACCTGGGCATCGCTGATGAGCCAGGGATAGGCCCTGGGGGAGCTACACAGTCACCAAATCCGCAGGTACTTGCTTTTAGCAGAAACCTCTGTGCCGGCCTTCATCCTAGAGAGGCAAGCCCCAGCTCTGAAGTTCTAAATAACGCAGATAGCAATAATGTCACCTACCATGCAGAAGACTTCTTACCGCTGGCCCAGGTAGCTGTCACCGCCTCCTGGCTGAGGAGACTGGCTCAGAGAGGTTAAGTCACATGTCCAAGAACGCACAGCAGTAGGAGCCCTTTGTGACTTGAAGGCCTACTCTGTCCATCAAAGCAGGCTTAACCCTCCTGCTCCCCCCCCACCCCTGTCCAGGGTGATAGTAAGATACACCCCCACACACCCACACCAGCAAAGTCACCTGTGCTAGGGGAGAGGTGGGTGTTCAAGTCTGCCCATGCCATACGCCTCATCTCCACTCACTCCTTACTACACAGTGAATGGTCAGGCACCACAGTGTTCTACCTTCCATCTGGAGCACAGAAGAGGTCAGGTGACTGGAGGCCAGTCACAGAATGGTAAATGGGAACTTGAACCAGGACAGGTACTTGCGTCCTCAGCACCTAGCTACCCAGACCTATACTCTGTCCTGAGAGCTTGAACCCTGGCGTGGTCCTGTCATGAGGGGGACACTGAGCGGCCGTTGTAGCTGCTCTTCCTCACATCAGAAGAGTCCTTCCAGGCCACACTCATGGCAGATCCCCGCCTCTCCCAGCCCTTTGCCAGGCCCACTGAGAACATGACTTGGCTTCTCCCTCATGGCAACCTATTCTCAGTTTCTCCATCTGCAGAACGGGATCATGTGACCCAGCCTGGGACCCTGAGGGCCCCCAGTCCCTCCAAATCCTGCTCAGCACCCCAGCTCTCTGGCTGTAGGATCAAGAGAAGCCCTGGCATGCGTGGACAGTGCCACCAAAAAAATCACTTGGGGCTGGGAAGGTGGCTCAGTGGTAGAGCGCTTGCCTTGCACGCATGAGGCCCTGGGTCGATTCCTCAGCACCACATAAGCAGAAAAAGCTGGAAGTAGCGCTGTGACTCAAGTGGTAGAGAGCTCGCCTTGAGCTGAAGAGCTGAGGGACGGAGCCCAGGCCCAGAGTTCAGGCCTCACAACCGACAAGAATCACTTGCCCCTCTTTATTCCTTCAAAACTAGGGTGTGGTTTTGGGTGTCTGGGGCCCTAGCTGAGATCCTTGTGGCTTGTGATTCCCAGCCCAGGTAGGCTTTACTTTGGAAAAGGGGAATGCCTCTGAACCCTCTCCCAGCCTTCCCATCCACAGCTGGGAGTCCTAATGAACCAGCTGTTTCCATGGTAACCAGGATACCTCCCCTCCCATCCTCATTCCAGGGAGGGGCTGCCAGAGGCCCTGTCCCAGGAGACAAGTCTTAAAGAACACCAGCCTGTGCCAGGTCTGGAATACCCCAATGGGTTTGGCTTGACATCTTCTCTCAGCTGGTCAGCTCTGTGTATCTCCCTCATCTCCTGAGATCCCCAAGCTTCTATGACCCAGGCCAGAAGCTCATTGGGTTCACTTGGGCCTGGTTATCTTTACCGTTAGGGACTGTTAATTCCAACAACCCAGCGGCATAGGGCAGAGGACATGAGCGGGAGAAGGCCTGCGTTTTCATCTGCTGCCTGTGCCTGTCGGCCCCTCCCTGAGGGCAGCCAGGGGCCAGCAAGCTGGCTGGGAAAGGGCTGTCCTTTCTGGGAACCTGGCTAGCCAGAAGCAGAGCCAATTAAGGGGCTGGGCAGGGAGGAGAGCAGGCTGTGGCAATGGGCTGTCTAGAACTGAAGATGGCCAGGTTCTGTACATGGCTGAGGGCAGGTAGGGAGGAGGGCAGTGTGGGGTCAACTACATGACTGAGGCAGGGAGAGGAAGAGGGCTCAAGATGGGCAGATCTGGGGATCCCCTGATGCTCTAACCTGAATTGGAGAGAAATGCAGATGCCTGGGCCTCGGTGTAGGCCTGTTGCCTGGGATCTGCACTTTACAATGGTAAATGGAGATATGGCAAGCCTGAAAGGGGCTGTGGGGCTGCTAGTAAGAGCGGGCCGAAGCCCTAACTGGCAAAGGGTAGGACGTGGAAAACAAGGAGATAGAAGCTGTGTGTCCCCACCCCCTCCCCAAGTCTACTTCTGCCTCCACAGAAGGACCCTCCCTCATTCTGGCCATGTCCAGGCCTCACCAAGCCTTCCAGACATGTAACTGGTTTTGGCACAGCCTCCCTCTGGGCCAAGCCAAGGAGCTCTCTGCAAAGAACAGGTGGGGCAGGTGTTGTGACTCACTTCTGCCACCAGGAGGAGCCATGCAGCCTTCAACCCAAGGCCTCCAAACAACCCAGATCTGGGCTTCCGCAGGGCAGATGGCCTCCAGGTGAGCTGTGGACAGGAGCTCCCTAGCACAGCGATCCACTCACAAGAAGGACCTGGGGGTGGGGGCTCCTGCTCTTCTGTTCTCTGGGCCTCCCACCGTGGAGTGGTAAGGTCACTGGTGATGTGAGCGACTTGGCCAAGAGCTCTACCCCAGACCTCCACCCAGAGGACAGGCGCACCTGGCTACTGCATGCCAGCCTCTCCTTCTACAAACTATCCCTGGCTACTGCATGCCAGTCTCTCCATTTAGAAGCTATCTCCCACGAGTAGGTGCTCTTTTCAATCCAGAAAGAGATCAAAGGAGGATGGTTATTCTTATTCTCCTTTGACAATGGAGGAAACAGATGCACAAAGAGGCTATTTGGGTGAAAGAGCCAGGAAAAGAACCTGAGCTTTGTCCTACCAGTTAGCAAGCACCAAGCGGTCACCACGCTGAGCGTGACTCTCCAGGCCACCTCTGGCTGGGTCCAGCGCTCAAGTGGGCCCGTGTGAGTTACCGTGTATGCCCCTTCCCCCACGAGCCTCCTAGCCCAGCTCCTCTGCGGGGCACAGCCTCCCCTCTCCCTCACCGCCCCCCCTCCCCCCACCATTCTCACCATAAGCATCTCGCTGGTGAGGGAGTTGACGAGGTCCGAGACAGATGAGCGGGGCTCAGTCCTGCGGTCTGACTCATCGTGGGGTGTCTGGCCCGGTACAGGGGCCGTGTTCACTGCCTTCCCTCCTGCAGGTAACCTGGCAGGGGGGAGGGGGGAGGAGGCCCGATGAGTGAGGGCTGGGGGGGGTGGAGTGGGCCGGGTACCATGGGCCTGGGTGGCTGGAAAGCCTTCTCTGAAGATCCAGCCTCTGCAAGAGCAGAATTCTTGTCCACAGGGAGAATGGATTCCCACCCCAGGCCCAGCACTCAGGGCGTTAAGTACCTTGGTGAGGACCATTTGAAGGGTGTCCACATTCTTCCTGTTCCCCAAGACCCCAGTCTCCCAGCTTGCATGGCTGTTCTACAAGCTCACGCGCTCAGCCAGAGGCTGACCCCACCCCTGCCTTGGAGGGCAGGCTCCGGGTGGCACATCCAGGTGCCTCTCTGCATCATTACCCTCTGTAAACACGCCACAGTGTCTGTCTCCCAGAGCCCCACCCGTGTTTGCTCAGGCCCAGCCGATCACAGGTGGGGGCAGGGTCACTATCCACACAAACTCTGCCCAGCGAGTTCCCACCACCACCGAAGTGCTCTCTCTATGTGCGCTGACCCCTGCTGCAATCACTGGCCACACACAGGCAAGAGGCTGAGACTTTGCAACGTGGCCAGCATGAGTGGCTGCAAGAGTCTGCATTTGATCACTAGGCTAATGTAGATTTAATAGCTACCTAGTAGGCAGGGCAGGGTGGCACCCTGTGCTCCCCAGTCTCCACCCTGTTTCCACCAGGTGACTCCATAATTGATGAGGAAGGGTGAGAGAAGTATGGGGGCAAGCACCCAGGAGTCCTGTCTGCACCCGACTCCATGCTGTTCAGGGCAGTGAGCCCAAGCTCCATTCAGCTAAGGGCTCAGGAAGGGGGCCTACAACCTGCCCAGGGACCAGACTGGAACGTCCCATGAGGAGGAAGAGAGGTGGGGGCAGGCAGCGAGGAGGAGACAGGACTGGGAGCATGGGGCTCGGGCAGGCTGGAACAGAACAGCATCGAGAGCACAGACTCACAGCTTCACAGGCCGGACAAGCCATGGCCTCCGGTACAGACCAGCCACAGCACACAGGCGGCCACAACAGCACAGACAGACCGACATGCATGGAATATGCCAGTCTGGGGTGGGGGGGAAACGGACACCAGGATTCAACAGCAGGCTACACAAACGCAGACCCACACACCTGCACACACACATGCACATGAGCCGAACAGATGCCCAGAGGAACAGGAAGAGAATATAGCATGGGCAGCAGGCAGGTCAACCAGAGCAGCTGAGATCACACACACACACACACACACACACACACACACACACACACACACACACACACACACACACACACACACACACACACACACACAGCGGTGGGCACACTTCAATCCCCACCAGAAATGCATTCGGGGAGACCCAGGCATGCCAATGTGTGCATGTGGAAGAGGCAGGGGGCAGACTCAGACCCATCCCTGATCATCAGGTGCACAACACACCTGGTGTGAGAACCTGGCCTTGCTGGGAACCCCGGCTACATCCACCCTGCCACTGCTCCAGGCCCCGCTCCCCAGACGCACAGATACCCCAGTATCAGAACCGCAGGTGTACCTGGGACCCCGCCCACACTGCCACATACACACACGTGCACACGTGCTCACACAGACAGGCACAGGGAGGAAGAGGAGACTGAAATAGCTGAAGAGGTAAAGTCAGGTTAAAAATAGAGCAGGAGAGGAGGAGAGAGCGTGAGGTTGACTGCTGAAGGTATGAGAAAGTTGGAGTTATTTTGGCCACGCCACAGTGTCAGCACAGCTGCAAGGCAGCCTGGGAAAGATGGTCAGCGCCCCCGAAGCTGTTGGAGGCCACAGGGCGGAGACAGAGAGGCACAGGGAGAGGCAGGGGGACCCGTCACCGGCCCTGTGAGGAGCAGATGGGAGGAAGGAGACAGAGAGAGAGAGACAGAGAGAGAGGAGAGGCCAAGAAAGGTTAGTCAGAGACATGTGCAGAAGGCTGCTTGGGAGGACGAGAGGACAAGGAGGAGCGAGGCGGCCAACAGGAGAGGCAGAGAGGAGGCAGGGGACACACAGGGGCGAAGGGACATGGCGGCTTCAGAGGAGGCGAGCAATGGGGTGGCCTGACCTGCCCCGCCTCCCACTTGGGGTGGGGGTGGGGCCACGGTGGAAACCATTTGGATCCCAAGGAGCACAGGCGGAATGGCGAGGGCGTGATGGAGGTGGAGGTGAATGAGTGGACGGGGCACAGCAGGGCACGGAGCCAGCGGCCAGCTTGGCCCCCCGCCTCCCTCCAAGAGCACTCCTGGGGCTGGGGTAACCTAGGTGGGCCCCAGGAATCTGGGGATCGAGACTGAACCCACCCCTTCTACTTCCCTGCAGCTTGTTGGACACATTGCTACCCTCCCCGGGGTCCTGGAATGGCAGGAACCAAGTGTGTGTGTGTGGGGGGGGGGGGATTGTTCTCCCAGACATCAGCTAAGACACATGACCAAGGGGATCCAATGAGGGTGGGAAGGATGGACTGAGGGTAGAAGGGCAGACCCTTGGTCTGAAAACAAGGTGACAGATTACTCAACTGGACACTGCGGGTCTGGGATCCCAGAGGGTGGGTCTGGAGGTGCTGGGGCCGGGCTAGGGGTTCTCAGGACCAAATTTTGGGATGGGGAAGCTTGCTAGGGAGGAAGCACTTGATTCTGTAGGGGGGCCCACCCCTAAGAAGACACTCCAGGGGTCATGAGAAACTCATATCCAGGATGGGTGGGCATGAGCAGGTAGGGTGGCATGTAACCGCTTGGAAAGTCAGGCAGGGTGGGGGGAGGGTCCGGGCCTCCACCTCCACACCCACCGTCCCCAGGGAGGCAGAAGACAAGCTGATGTCATGATCAGAAGGGGATGGGTGTGTTAAAATATGGAGTGAGACCTGAGTAGCAAGGAGGTAAAAATAGGCTTATGGGTGAAAATGGAGCCGGTTAATTAACACATACATGGGTGAGGTGAAATCTCGTTTCCAGCCTGCATCTGCTTCCTCACGCTTCACACCTTTCCCAGCAAGGGGATCAGGTTCTTAGCAGGCTCTTGGAGGGCTCCAACCCCCCTGCTGCCCCCTGGCCTGCCTGCCACCCAGCTTGGAGACGCTATGGCTTCTGCCACGTACAGGTGGGTCAGGTGTTCCAGACATGGGCTCAGGACGCCAAAAGTGCCACCCCGTAGAAGAGCCAGCCCCGTTCTCCCCTCCCACTCACTCTCTGAGCACTTCCGCTCCACCACAGACATGCAAGGTGAACTGAGGGTGGGTGTCGGGGGGGAGCTGAGAGGGCCGATCTCCAGAAGCTACTGGAGGGACAGCAAGCTGGCTGTCTAATCTCAGCCTAGCCACTCTTCCCTAACCCCCAAGCCCCTGGCAGTGCCCGGGACAGCCCCTTCCTGCCCCTGATGAACATCAGGCCTCCTAATGAACATCAGTCACCCGCCAAACATTCCCTGCCCAAGGGTTCGCTTCCTTATTAGCCCGTTAGTCCATTTCTTACAGGTCACCCTGTCTGATCTTCACTCAACAAATGCAGAGGCCTAGATAGGGGCTGTTTCTTGCCCCCAAATTGAGGCAGGCGCCCTGGCTGCTAGGCCACACCCTCTCCCCTAGACCTCTGGGTTCCTGAGGAGCAGACCTGGTATGGGTGGTGCCCATCGCCCCTCCTCCTCAGGACTGCGGTTGTGCGTCTGCCTAGTCTAATGCAGGCTGGGGGGAAGGGGTGCAGGAGATAGCTCCCGCTTTTGGGATGCCACTAAGCCCTGAGACCTCTGGCCCCTCTCCCTTTGGCCCTTGAGCAGTGCCCACCTCTCCTGGAGACAGAGGACAGACAGCAGGAGAGCTTCCCTGAATTCCTAAATGGTGGCTTTCCGGAAGTCCGGATACTCAGGCTTTGCTCAGCATGTGTGATGGCCACTTGGTCCCTACCAAGGCCCAGAAGCAGCAGCTGGGACAGGGCGCCTGCTCCAGTGAGGCCTGGGCATCCGCCTTGCTTGCTTACTCTCTCTTCCTGACATCTGGACTCCAGGGCTGTCCTTCTGATTGCCTCTGGTCACCAGGCCTCTCCCGCCCCCCAGACCTCCCCACTAGGGGTTTCTCTCCCCCCAGGCAAGAGGGAGGTTGGGGTGGTGGGGATGAGGGGGGACAGGCTGGTGCCCAACTCCCCTAACATCCTCCCCATCCAGCAACCACCAGTGAAACAGGGATTTCCGGGCTGGGGTGGGGCAGAGATGAGAGATGGAGGGACAGCAGAGAGGAAGCCAAGCAGGAAAGATGGGGCCGAGAGGGCTGGGCTTGCTCCAGGCCAGGGCAAGCATGCCAGGGAGCAGGCTTGATCCAGAATGGTCCCAGGATGGTCCCTTCATAGACCTGAGGGACCCCACCAAGGTGGCCATGGGCATCGGCTGGGGAGGGGCTCATCCTCCTGCTCCAGCTTCCACTGAAGGCACCGCCTCGTCCAGCAGCCGGCGTCGGCTGGGGCCGGCAGCCTCTCCGAGCCTCTTTCTCTGCCATCGCCGCTGCCGCCGCCGCCGCCACCGCAGGCCTTGCCTGTTCTCGTACCTCTTGTCCCCCTGAGCGTTCTGGTTCTGCTGAGTTCCTGGGTTTTGTAGATCAGGGATATTGGCAAAGTCATCCTGCTCCGAAAGCCCTAAGACCAAGGATAGCACCACCATCCGGCCTTCCCTGCCCGGGGTGGGCAGCCCACCAGCCGGGGTGAGACGAGAAGGCCCCACGGACAGTAGTAGGGAGAGGGAAAGGAGAGAGAGACAGAGACAGAGACAGAGACAAAGAGAGAGAAGAGACATGCGTAAGAAACTGGCCCTGGAGGAAAGAAACCAAACTTTTAGCACTGTCAACAGTTGCAGAGAGCTGGGGAAGGGGAGGAATAAAGGATGGGAGTGGGGGTGGGAGGGGAGGTGTCTGCCACCTGAGGCAGGAATGAGATTCTCTCAGGGGACCCAGGAAGGTATGGGACAGAGGCCTGAGGTGAGGGTCAGTAGCTGGGAAAGTCCCACGTGAGTACACAGGGAAGGCTGGGGAACGGAGCATCGGTCCTGGAGCATGGCAGAGTTCTCCGAGGCTAATGCAGCCCCAGCTAAGTTACTCTGCCCAGCTGGACCCCTGGGAAAGAGGGAGGGGCTCTTTCACCATCTTAACTTGGGGACTGTGCATGCAGGTTCAGGCTTCTGGGTGGTTAGGAAAATTTGAAATCCAGTGGCCCAGGGAAATCCATGCCAGACCCTGGGATCAAGGTCAACCCAATGTCTTTGAAACCAAGAGGGGCCTAAAGATCTCCCTCCTTCAGGCTCTCAGGTGCATAGCCAGCCCATCCGAGGAGACTGAAGGTCCCTTCTGGCACATGCTGATGACCTGAGCATAGCATGTCCTCTTCCGTATCCACCTTTCTAAGGAGCCAGGCAACAGTCACCTAGCTTTCCAGCTCCTGTTCAGGGCCTTTCTTTGGAGCCATCCAATAGGCACAAAATGGGAAGATGAAGAGTAAGTACAGGAGCTTGGCAAGGTCTGAAGAAGTCTTGGCCAGGCTATAGGGCCTTGTGAGCGAGGCTGCAGAGAGATGGCTCTGGAGGGAACAGAATGCAGAATCTAGGATAGGACATGTGGGCAGCAGGTCAGAGGCCAGAGGTCAAGGTGCATAGCTTTAAGGTGGAGCAACTTCCCAGAGCCAGGATCATCTGTGTCTTCCTGAGAGGAGAAGGAAGTATGGTAGCCGCTGCTCCTTACAAGCATCCACGTGTGAAACTTGGCTGGTGCTCTGCGTTTCCTCTCTCAGTAGAACTAAGGGAGAGGGGTTCGCAGATGGGGCAGACAGGCAAGCATGCCTTAAGAAGGGGCCCAGGGAAATAATGATAAAGGCAGATAAAACATTCTGGAAGAGAGAGGATTCTGAGTCAAGAATCTGCCATTTCAACCCCTAAAGGAGGGCAAAAGCTTCCGGGATTATTCCCCCCAAGAGACTGTTAAAAAGGGAACTCAAATGGCATTTGGGCTAAAGGACCTGGGTGGGCCCAGGGGTCTTAGAAAATGGGAGATGCCAGCCGGGTCCCAGTGAGGTGAGGAAGTGCTAAGTGCTCCATGTTCTTCCTGTGCTTGTGCTGGGTACTGAGCGCTGCTGGTCCAGGCTGACACTGGCACTGGCATCTAACCTTAGGGCTACAGTTTCTCCCTTTCTTCAGGGTAGATCATGGTTCCTTTGTCCCTGCCCCACCAGTAGTTGGTCAGGAGTTGGTAAAATTCCATTTAGTTGCTCCGGAGCTAGTGGAGCTGGGAAAGGCAAACTCAATGAAAACATGTTTTTCCTGCTAAATGAATTTTCCGATAACACCTTCTTTAAAAAAAAAAAAAATGGAACAGCTCCTCTGCGTAAAACACCCAACTTCTCATTTTCTGCAGTTGTGCAGGCCACGAGGCAGGGATGAGAGGAAGCAGCTGGGAGGTGGAGGGCCTGCTGGCTTGTTGGGGGGGCTAAAGGGAAGAGTATAGTCCCATTGGATGCTAGTGGGTGTTTGGGGAAAGAGAATTGCCTAAGAAGCATGAGAACTAATCTGCAAGTCAGGGTTTGGCAAACTATGGCCTGTCATCCACTGTAGTTTTTTTTGTAGTTTACAAGCTAAGAATCTACATTTTAATAAAGTTCTTTTTTGTTTGTCTGAGCAGAACATGCGCCCTGCAGAACCTTAAAGCTCTGTGATCTGACCTTCATGGACAAGAGTTTGCAGATCCTTGCTGTGAGGGACAGAGGAAAGGGCTGGGGGTGGGGGACTGTGCTTGGAGATGCCAGCGGAGAAAGGACACAAGAACTGCCACAGGAGAAGCATGGGCCCAGGATGTTGGCAGCCGAGGGGCGTCCATCAGATTCTGGTAGGATAGGACAATAGTGGGAAGGGAAGAGTCGGTAGCTGGAGTTCTCCAGTAGCTAGGGAGAGTTTGGACCCAGGTCCTGGCCTGGGCTGATGGTTTCAACAATTGAAAGCAGGGATAATGTGGGTGCATGCATCTAGCAGCCTGAGGCTGTGCAGAGGGGCAATTCTGTTCAATTCTGTTCAGGCCACAGCGCCACCCCTTTCTTCTATCATCTGTATCCATTCCAGAGTTGCAGTAGCCAATCTTGGGGAGGGAGGAATCTGCCTCATCTGTCACGACATCCAGCTGGACTCCAAAGGTGTTACCATTTGAACAAGAAGAGCCCTGGGCAGCGTGTCTGGCCAGCCAGGGCCCCAGGCCTCTTGCATAGGCGTGGGCAGCTGGTTCTCTTGAAGCCTTTCCCAGAGCAGGGCTCCTGTCTGCTGGCCTCGCACGCAGAGAGGCAGCATGCTGAGCCGAACTTGCTGGTCTTTCAGATCCCTACATCTTGCCAGTAGCAGGGCCTGGTTCTTAGGCTTGCCTTTTTTCCTCCCTTTCTCTTCTCCTTAGAGAGGCGAGCTTAAGAGTGCTGCTTTCCAGTGCCTGTAAAACGCTCCCGGAGGAGAGAAATCCTTGGGTGCAGGGAGAATTCCCCCAGCCTGGAAGGAAGCTCATGTTAGGCTGGCAGAGGGAGCGATGCTGGGGCTGTAGCCCAGCCCTGTCATAGGGGTCTGAGAGTGAATGCAAATGCACGGGAGGACGCAAGGAGGGGCGCCCAGGGCAGGGAGCCAGTGGTTAAGGTCAGATAGTGGTTGCCAGTCTATCTCTTCTTGGTCCCGGGTACTTGAAAGAGGCTCTGATTTAGAAACACCAAGCTCAGAAGCATTGAGAGAACATCTCAAGTTTGTTCTCAGGGGAAGATGATGGGCCATTATGGGGAGGACAGGTAGCTACAGAAGGTCAAAGAGACAGGGACAGGATGGAGGGCAGGGACAGAGGAAGTGAGAGGGAGGGAGGAAGTGTGGGGCAGGTTGGCCAGCAGAGTCGGGTTTCAGAGAGGAGGCAATGGGAAGGTAGGAGGACAGGGCCCTGGAGGTAAAGTCACAGGGAGGGGGGGAGGAGCAGTCAGGGACCGGTGGTAGCCTGGGGTCCTCAGAGAGGGTGGATCAGACACAGATCCTTCCATGGGGAGAGGGAAGCTCCGGCATGAGTAACAAGAGGGAAGGGAGCAGCAAAGCGTGGGTGGCATCTGCCAAGGCCACGGGGGGGACCCAGAGTGGCACTCTAGTGGCTGCTCATGAGATGTGGGGGGGGGCGGGGAGAGGGAAGGAAGCTGGGGGCGGGGAGAGGGGATTTGGGGGAGCCAGCCCACTCAAGGGGAGGACTTACAGGAAGGATTTCATGTCCAAGCCTCGGTTTCGAATCTGCCCCACCACGTGGTCCCAGCTGCCCGGGTTGGAGCGACTGTGGCCCCCGGCTGCCCGGTACTTGGAGCCGGCCGAGGTGCCCTGCCGAGCCTGGCCCCGGCCATAGGTCCGGGGATTGGTGCCCGGTGCCGAGGCTGCGTGGGTTTGCAGCTGGCCCAGGCTCTGGCTGGTGGTGGGCTGGCTGGGCGGCCGGCCCCGCTGGTGTTGGCTCAGCGGCTGCTGCAGACTCTGCTGCCGCATCAGAGTGCGGGGTCGCTGGCATTTCGGCTCTCCCGCGGAGCTGGGGATAGACTCAAGGGTAGTGGCCGTGGACAGGGTGGAGTCCTCGAAACTTGGGGCAGGTGGAGGAGAGGAGAGAAAGGAGAAGCAGGTGAAGGGATCACAGTGGAGGAGAAAGAAGCCGAGAGCCAGGGCTGGGAGGCCCCAGTGCAGGGCGCGCTCGGCCGGACCTCGCCATGCCTCCATCGGTGTCGCTGCCGCTGTTGCTGCCACCGCCTCACCCAGGAGCCACAAAGCCTGAGCCCACCCTGAGGCCCCCAGCTCGGGCCCCACCCGCTCCCGGTCTGGCCCTAGCTCGGCTGGCTAGCGAGTGCCCCAGGTACCTCCCGTCTGGCCTGGTCTCTCTGCTGATCTGAGCCGGGCCGCAGCTGCGGTGGCAGCGTGGTGAAGGCAGTTCCCACGGGCCGGGCCGCTGCCAATCAAGTTGGAAAGGGGAGGGGAGAGGGAGGTGTGGCTGTCCCTTCCGTTGTCTCACTGGGGGCCACCAGCTAAGTAAGTCTGCCTCTGGGTTCCAGGTACTACTGTCCTGGGAGACAAGGAAAAATCCAGGCCAGCAGAGCTGGCCTAGTAATGCCTGGCGAAGGGGGGCAGCCAGCAACTCTCCTCCTCTGCCCATGGAGAAGAGGAAGGAGCCTCAGGCCCACAGACCCCCGTGTCCTGTGGCCAGAGCTGTTTATCCCAGAGGCCCTTGGTACTGTGGGAAAGACTCTCTCTCTCAGAGGAAGGGACCAAGGAAAGAGTAGCTGGTGGTAGAGAGCCCCAGAAGTCATTCATTTGGCTATTTCACTCCTGGGAGGCAGGACATGGACAGACTGGAGTCAGGACCCCTCCCCACCAGCTGGTTAGAGACAGTATAAGCTCAGAGAGATCGGGGTTCAAAGCCCATCTCTGCCACTGACTAACTGGATTTTGGAAAAGCCTTTCTACCTCTCTGGGCCTCAGTTTCTTCATCTGTAGATTGAGGGGAATATATATATATATGTTTTAAATCCAGAGTTTCCATGAGGACCCAGTAGGGCCAGGCTGTGCGGAAGGGTTGGATGGGTTAAAAACTCCCATGCCACAGATGAGAGTCAGGTCTGTCGTTTGAGGTCACCTGCCCTTCTCTGTGCTCTGACCAGAGATCTCAGTACATGCCACACGGGGGAGGGTCCCAAGTGGGCTGTCAGCAGAGTGCCAAGTCACAGACTACCCTGAATAGCTCAGAGCAAGTCATTTCTCCTTCTTGGGCCTGAAGGTCCAACTTCTTCTCCACCATCCCTTCCCTCCTTCTCCCAGTCCAATGGTCTAGGGCAGGAGTTGACAAACTATGGGCTGTGGGCAATTTGTGTTTGTTTTTAAAGAAAGTTTTATTGGGATACAGCCATTGGACTTGATTTACATTCTATCCACAGCTGCTTTCCTGCTACAATGGCAGGGCCAAGCAGGGTGAAAGGCACAGCTTGGCTGGCAAAAGTCTAGCTCTTTCTTAGATATTACCTGGCCCTTTACCGAGAAAGTTTGCCAACCCCTGGCCTAGTGGTCTAGGGTCACTGAGGATGCTTAGGCCCTGTTAAGAGGTCCAGGCCCTCGGGAGCCTCGTTCACCACTGCAACCAGCACTCAGCTTTGCTTGCCCCCTGATCCCACCCTTGGAACTAAAAGACAACAGTTAGGTGGCCCCTGTGGGCAGAGAGAAGGAATGAGAAAGAGAGAAGAGAAAGAGTATAGTACAGAGAGAATGAGAGAGAAAGAGAGATAGAGAGAGAGAAAGAGAGAAAGAGAGAGAGAGGAAAGCAAAAAGTGGCTGAAGCTTGGGTACTTGGGGTAGCAGCCTTGTCTGACTCAGGCCTGGAATCAGGGCTACCCCCACAGGAAGGCCCAGGCTGGATTGGCCTGGTAAGCCCACAGCTCCCTGGGGGGGGCAGGTGGAGGTAGAGGGAGGATTGTATATTGGTGGCTGCCTCCTCCTCCTTGCTGACCTCATTTTGGTTTCCTATCACATCCAAAATTAGTACAATTTACAACCTCTCAGTCACAGGAAACTAAAATTGGTTCCTCTAGATCTGAAGCCAGTGAATGGCATGGAGTTCTAGCTGGCCTACAGTCTGGCAGGGCCCGTCTAGGTAGGCTGGGGTGCAGAGCTTGACTCTGGTGGGGTGTGGGGCTTCCCTCAGGACCTTTCTGAGGCCAGATGTCAGGGAAGAAATTGACTTGCGTTCACTCAAGCCAACAAGCAAATGAGGTCTCAGTCTGGTGGCCCTAGCTGGTTCCAAGGGTGGAAAATTTCAAGAGAACTCAGATGGCCCTAAATAGAAGCTAAAAGGGTGGCCCAACAACTAAGAGGGGTCAGGGCTTTAGGTCTAATGGGGAGGCCACTCGGTTAGCGGATTGAGGCTGTTCCAATGGAATCAGCATCTTCATGTGTAAGGAGGGCCATAGTTCAGAGGACCTAAGAACTGGAATGGCTTCTTGGTGGGGGAACTGGAGGTGAGTAACAGCCAAGATGAGGACAAGGCTGCTCCACAGAGGAGACATGGTCATCTTTGGAAAACAGAGTCAAGCCTGTGTAAACCACCCAAGAGTGGGAATGCCTGCTCAGAAAGCTCAGGGCAGGTGTTGAAAAGGGACAGTTCTTTGTGGCCCCCAGACTACACCCTGGCATCTGAACAGAGCAGCTAGCTGGGGCTCAACAACCCAACCTCCAAGAACACCCAACCCCAGCAGCTGGCAGTGGGACAGCTCACTGACCGAGACTGGGACAGCCAGTGGGGATGGCTAGGGTGAGATGAACAATCGGGGTGGCCTGTTCATGGATGAACCCCTGAAACAGATGGTTGCATGATACAAGCAAGACTGGGACAAGCAGATGAAATCCCTCGGTGGTCCAAAATGGAACGGCTCAGTGCTGGGTCTAGAGCCATCTGCTGGCCACAAGAGGAAAGGCCTGGTGGCTGATGAGGGGCATAGGCACAGGCTGGGATGGGATGGTCCCGTGGTGGGACAATCTGGGGCCCACTGCTCATGAAAGGGATATCCTGGAAGTTGGGATGGGCAGCCAATCGAAGAGGATGGGATGGCCCAAGGACTGGAATGGAGCTGCTCTGGGGGCTGAGAATGGAATGGCCTGGTCACTGGTTAAGGGAGGGACTGATGGGCCGCCAATGGGCTGTGAACGTGGGGTACCGCATGGCTGAGTTGGTTGTGCCTCATGGCAAGGATGATGATTGCCTGGTGAAGGGATGGAATGAGCCAGGGGGCCGAGGTCGGCGCCTCCGGGGGCAGCAGCGGGCATGCCAGGGGTCCCGCTGTCCATCCTGCAGGGGGCAGGCCTGAGCTCACGGCTCCGGCGGCCACGGGGCGCCAGCACTCACTTGGACAAGTTGAGCTTCCCTGCGGCCAGGTGGCTCTGCACTGTCCGCCAGCGGCCTCTCCCCGCCTTGCCACCGCCGCCCGGCTCGCTGGGGGCAGCCCCTCCGCTTCTCAAGGCGTCCTCTCCGGGTGGTGGCACCGGTGCCGGCTTCTCCCCCAGCCGGCCTTCCCGCTCCACCGCCAGCCCCGCCGCGGCGGCCACTTTGGCGCCCGACAGGAGGGTGCCACTGGAGGCATGCACAACGCAGCCCGGCCAGGGGGACACCGGGGGTGGTGGTGGGGGGAGAGAGGGCAGGCCACACGTGGGGGTGGAGGGGAGGAAGAGGAGGAAAAACAACGACAGATAAAAGGAAAAAAGAGACAGTGAGAGAGGAGGAGAGAGACAGACGGACAAGAGACAGACAGAGAGAGAGAGAGAGACATCAGCACTGCAAATGAGTTAACAGCAGAGCCTGCAGGAGAGAGGGGACCGGGCGGGCTGGGGGGCAGAGAGCAACGCACCACGACAACGGAAGGGGGCCCCTCCCCACCGCCTGGGGCAGGGGCGGCGGGGGTGGGGGAGGGCAGCCACCTCCAACTCTATCCCACAGGACAACGAAGGGTTAACGACGGAGGAAGAGCGGGCTGTCCAGGCCAGGAGGCCCCCAGGCAGGGAGAGAGAGAAAGCTGTGTTAGTCAGAATTCATCACCACCACCACCACCATCACCGCCACCACCGCCACGAACCACCGACCACCGACCACCGACCACCAGCAGCCACGGCAGCAGCACACAGCGGGGAGGAAAAAGCGAGCCACAACCGAGAGGGAGGGACCAAAAACGGGCAACCCCAATCCTGACTGCACAGAGGGTGGAGGAGGGGTCAGGACAGCTAGTGGGGGGGGCAGGCGTGGCTGCGGCGCGGGGGCGGGGGGGCAGGGGGCTCTCCTGTGTGGCTGGCCCTGGGGGAGGGGACAGGGGGGCAGGCGGGCAGAGGGGGCAGGAGGGGTTGCTCGTCTCCATGGCCAGCCTGCCCATGGGGGTAGATGGGTGGGACGTGGGGGGAAAGAGCAGGAAGGAAGTGAAAGGGGGCTGGGAGCAGATGGGAGGAGGGAAGGAGGGCGTGCGCGGGTAACTCGGTACATTATGATCAAACCAGGTAAAGTCACTCACTTGAGGGACAGTCGTGGGTCGCCATAAGGGGCGTAGGGTGAAATGTTTAGAATAAACTCCTTGGGAGGGTAGGAGCTCCATTTCTGCTGCACTGTGCTCTCATTGTTATTCCAAAAGTCTCTGTCTAGGTCGCTGGAGGGGCAGAGAGAGAGGGGAGAAAAACAGGGAAATACAAGAAGAAACAAGAACTGCCAATCCTGTGGGGGCAGGAGGGGTGCGGGAACCCCAGGGGAGCACGGAGTGGGCAGGGCTTCCAGGGTCAGTCCTGCAGAGGAAGAAAGGCAAGCAGGCACTGCGTGCCCGTGCCTGCACACACACATGCACACGGGCAGGCACACACACTTGTACACGTGCGTGAAGGCACGTGGACACGCAGACACACCACACACACACACACACACACACACACACACACACATTGAAGGGTCAGCAGGTGAAGCTGTACAGAAGGAGCGTGCTGCAGGAGGATGGACGGGAGCCTCGAACCTAGGACGCTGGTGGGAGAGAGAAAGATGATGAGAGGAAGGGACAGTGGGCAGGGGAAACTGGGGCAAGCCTGGGGAGGCGGAGGGCACTGGAAGAAGGGGGAGAGTGTTGGTTTCTGGTTTAGAAGGAAGTGGGGAAATAGACCAGGTCCTGGACCAACTGAAGGCCCTACTCTCCTGCCTGGCAAAGGAGAAGATGGTGACTTTCTCCCTTTCCATCTTCTCTCTCCTGGCCAAAGGTGGCCCCTGGCCTCCTCTGTCCTGTCCCCACCTCTGCCAAGACTGAGACGCAGGGTTTCCATGATTTGGGAGGGGGGCTCTCAGTGAGCTGGAGAGATGTTCCAGATGTGGTGGTTGGGGTCTCCTAGAGAGGAGGGGCCTCTAGGCCTCTGAGCTTACTGAGGGTCTCATATGCATTGGTCCTTTGCTCTGGGACTTGGATGGAGGGAGCCTGCCCTTCTCTGATGGGGTCAAGGACTCCTATGTGTGTCCAGCCTGTCCGCTGGGCAGCTCCTCTCTGATCTCATCCCTTTCCAAGATGGAGCTGCTAAAGTCCAAAGGGACCATCGCTCCAGTCTGCTACCCCCTGCTGTGATTTGGGGTGTTAGAGGAGCATCAGCAGTCTGCTAGGAGCGAGACTGTGGGGACTTCCACATAAAGCAGGTGGCAGAAGTCTAGGCTGACAAAGAGCCTGGCCTGGAGACCTCGGGTGCTAAGGACAAGGTCTCCACCATCTTGTCATCCCCCTAGGGCCTCAAGGAGGAGGACTGAGGTTTTCAGGGGGAGAAGAGAGGCAGCTCCCAGGCCAAAGGACAGTTCTGGAAGACTGGGCCATGCCTGGGTCACGAGAATGCTGCTGGAGAGGGACTCTGGTGGGAGATGGGAAGTCCTGCGTGCGGGCTGAAGGTTGGACTGGAGTTCAGGCCACAGTGCAGCGCCGTTGGGGGCGGGACATGTGAAGGGGAGAATGCTCTCTAAGGATCAAGCAAACCATTCTGTGGGACCTGCTTCTCTTGACCCCGAGACTTTGGCCTTGACCCTTCTTAACCTCAGACTTGGGAGCAATGAGAGGCTGGGCTGCCACCACGGGCTCTGGTCTAGACAGTCTCTCACTCTAGAATAGGACAGGAGCTCTTGAAAATGTCTCATCAGGGACTCTGTGTACCAAATTCAAAGCCCAAGACCTGAGGTAGCTCCCAGGGACAGACAAGGCTGGGGATGGGCCCAAGGAAACTGCTTCCTTCAAAGGACCCCATGTCCAACAGAGGTGTCCTTTGGCCTTGTTCCCCAGCAGGGCACCACAGAAAGTAGTGGATGCCCATCCTCCCACCACAGGTCTAGTTACAGATGGGGAAGGTGGACAGCCTCAACCCTTCAGATCTCCAAAATCTCTATCCGACCCCAAGTCCTAGAGCAAAAGATCCACGAACAGTCATCCCTACCAGCCTCATGTCCCTCCCTAAGTTTCAGGGAACTCTAGAGTCCCTGAGGTCTCTACTATGGTACTGGAAAAGAGAATCTCTAATTAAAGAAGTTTGGGGGAAAAAAAAACTGGTTTCTTTACTGCGAGACTTGTCAGAGCCTTTAATGTATCAATAATGATCAGTATCATCAAAAAGGGAGACAGAGTGTGCCGTGTTTTCCAAACCTTGGTTGGCTGTGGAACCCTTGACTCCTGTATCATTGATGGGACCCAAGTGCTCTGAGGAACAGAGTTTGGGAAGCACTGCTAAGATGATCGCTAACCAGATGAGTCCCTTGGAGGAGGTCTGAGCCTGTAGGGAAGTTGTATAGCAAATAAATGGCTCCGGTTGAGAATATGGGACACACAGACATGGGAAGGGACTTCCTTCGCCTAAGGCAGAGATCTGACAGTGCAATAGGTGGAGGGGGGGCAGGCTTGGATTGTGGATGGTGTGGCTACAGGCTGGATGGCACTACTGCCCTCACAGTGCCCTCCTGGAACTGGTCCCAGCCTGGCAGAGCTCGTGGCTGACCTGCTACCCTCTGGCTGGGGGCAGGTCCTTCCCAGAAATCCTGGCCCTGCCACATGTGCTCCTCTGCAGGAAGGCTATGGTCAGCTGGTGGAAGGGCCGCTGCCCTCATCCAGGGCCCCATGCTGCCCAGCCTGGAGACAGCAGAGGTGCTGGGCGGGGCCCACGCTCTCCCTCATACATGCTTCCCCCTCCCCTCCAGAAAGCCCAGGGCCTGAGCTCTGCATCAGCCCCTGAGACCTGCCAGCTCTTGTCTTTGAAGACTTGTGAGCCAGCAACCAAACTCAGCTTCAAAGGCTCCCCGTAGCCTCCCCCAGAGCCTTCCACCTACCCATCCCCTCAACTGGCCCACCCTTCCACTCACCCCCCAGCCCAGACACACCCCCGCAGCTTCCCTGAGAGCCCCAAACAGGGTCAGAGCAGGAGAAGAAAACAGAGCTGTGATGAGCAGGGAGCCTGGGTGGGAGTGGAGGAGGCAAGGAAAGGAGAAAGATACAGGAGGGCGAAGGCCTTAGGCAGGAGTAGAAGAGAAAGGGGAGGGGAGAGCATCAGGCCTTGAAGTGTGGAGGGGCTCAGCTTCTAGGCAGAGCCCCTTGGCTGGCAGGCTTGGCTCTGGAGAGGCTAAGATGAGGGTGAGCTGTCCTTCCCTGATAACTTCCCAGTGAATGCCTGGGCTGTACAGAGAGAAAGGGCTAGCTACAGCTATTGGCCGGTGGGCAATAGAGAAAGTCTGCATTCCCAGAGCCTGGGGGCTTGGAGCTTCCAGCCGGGTGAAGTGGGGGGCTTCTTACATGTCTCCCAGTGACCCTCAGCATTGGGCTGGCCACAGTGGGCTACAGAAGACAGTAGCCATCTGTCGATGGGACTCAAGTGGGACCCTGGCAGGGCAGAGGCCGGGCCCAAGCTACAGGGAAGGGAGGGTGGAACCTTCTCCCCATAGCTCTGTTCCCTAGGAGGGGCCAGGGTTGGGTCCCCAGGTTGGTCTCTTCCCCATGTAGTTCCTCCTCCTCAGAACATGGGTAGAATCTGAGAAAAGACCCAGTGCCTACGATGGGGAGGGGTTTCCAACCCAGGACAGGGGGGCTGAGGGAAGAGCCAGGACCTGGGGGCAGTGCGTGTCATACACAGTGGGTAATGGGACCAGCAACTGGGGCGCAGACAGAGGGAGCCAGAACACAGGAGCCAGGGCTCTGAAGCTTTGTGATCGTCTCAGGGGGCACGGACAGAAAAGAGGGACTCTGGTGTCACCCTGGGGTTCTAGGGGTATGGAGGTGGGTAGACAGCGTGGACGTGTGTGGCCAGGTCTGAGGGAGGGGGAGGGGCTCCTTCCACCTGGATTGTCTGCATTACCCGCCCCGCCCCCCCCAACTGGCAGCCTGGCACCTACTTGATGGCCTTCTTCTCACTGCGCCCACGCCCTGAGTCTGGCGTGCCCACTGTCTCCAAGGAGTTCTTGTAGCGTTTGCCCTGTGGAGATAACACTGGGGTCACTCTCGAGGGGGTCAGGCTCAGACTCTCCCCACCTCCCCCACATAGTGACGCTAGGTTACAGGGGGGAAACCAGAGTCTGGGCTTGCATGCAAAAAGGTGTAGGGATGATATGTGTGTGGGGGGGGTCACCACTGTGGGGGGTCCCTTCCCCCTGGTTGACCAGTATCTGGGGTCCCAGTGGGCTCTAGGACCTGCCTGTTACCCAGAATGTATACCTCACGCCTGACCCGCAGGTATCAGGCCGTAATGTCTGAAAGTCTCCTGGGCCTCTGGCCCAGCTCCCAGAAACAGTTCCCTCTGCCACGGACAGACAGCTCTCAGGCGCCTGGCCACGTCACACTGTCCACGTCACCGCCCCCAGATGGTGGGGGCGGCATCCTGCAGGGCAAGGTTGGCAGCGGCCAGTGACGTGATTGGCGGGGGCAGGGAGGCCACGTGTCCCGTCTTGACCAGGGCTGTGTGGTCACTGGAGGCTCCCTGGGGCCCTCCTGCCCCCGGGCCTTTGTAAGAGGCAGCCTTGAGAAGGGAGGGGCGGGGGAGAGCGGACTGTGCTGGTGTGGGTGCAGGTGCAGCCCCAACCAACGTGAGGGGTGAGGGGCAGGGCAGCCAGTGGGCACCCCAGGTCCTTCCAGCCAGAGGAAGGGCCACAGGAGCAGCCGCAACTGCCGGGAAGGTGAGCACCATTCACCTTCTCAGTTTGGGTTTCTAAATTTAGCTCATGCAGAGCCCGGCCCCATTAACATTCCTGGCTGCCACCAAGAGTCCTCACGTGCACCCATGGGCTATGGGCTGGGCAGGGCCCCGGACTGAGGCAGGCAGTAAAAAGCTGAGGGCTGGTGGGGGCTGGGTCTGCTCCTTCTCCTACTCCTAGTAGACACGGACCACCCCTGCCTAGCTGAGCGTAGTCACACAGAAATACACAGATCACACACACACAGAGGCACGTGCATGCTTCCTCAGCATTCCTTCATATGCACCAACACTGCAGCCACAACAGTCAATTATTCTATCCTTCCTAAAGCAAAATAAGAGCTGCCACAGCCACATTCCCGGATGTTCCTGCCAGCTGTACCCCTTTCCTAGCCACAGGACCTGGCTGTCCAGGGAGACTCAGCAGCGCTTCTAGGAAGGTGTGGAGCATAGACAGGCGTCCCGTTCTGCCCCTCGCACCCCTGCATCTCAGGGGTACCTGGGTCTTGGCCTCAGCTATGCTTCACCTTCCCTGTATCACACTGGCCAAGCCTCTTCCCTTCTCCGGCCTCTTGCTGCCTTCCTGAAATGGTATGACGTCACCAGATGAGCCCCCTAAAGGATGATACCCCACTCCTAGACCACCAAGCTGCCCTGGAGTGGAGGCCCACAAAGGCAGAGCTGTATGCTCTCTAGAACCTAGAGTTGAGCTTGGTACCACTTGGCAGTCAGTTCTCAAAAAATAACTGGAAGAAATGCCTCCCCTTACCCCACCCACTCTGGGGCCTGGACCACTGGAGACCACTGAAATCTTAACAGCTAGAATACAGGGCTGTGAAGGTGGCTCAGTGGTAGAGTGCTTGCCTAGTATGCATGAAGCCCTGGGTTTGATTCCTCAGTACCACATACACAGAAAAAACAGGAAGTGGTGCTGTGGCTCAAGTGGTAGAGCGCTAGCCTTGAGTACAGAAAGGCTCAGGGACAGAGCCCAGGCCCTGAGTTCAAGCACCAGGACTGGTTAAAAAAAAATGAGAATGCAGAGTCCTCGACCTTCTGGGCTCTCAATAGCTTCACTCTCAGACCTGTCTCTAGTTCTTCCCACTATCATCCTCAAGTTCAAATCCCCAGCACCTACTAGGGTTAACTGGGAGCATCAGGGGTAGACCACCCCGTGGTGGCCAAGGACTGTCCCTTAGGCAAGAGTCCAGCCCCCACTATTTTCCAGTCCCCAGGCAGTGCAGGGCAGGGTGGATCTGTTTGGTGGCATTCCCAATGCTCTTATCACAACACCCCTGCCCACCCCCCAACACTCTTCTTTCTGCTCTTGGCAGAAGACCTTGTCCCTGACAGCATCCTCCACTAAGGCTCATCAACTGCCCCTTCCCCAAGGCCAGGCAGAGCTGGAGTGGGTGGGTGATCTTGATTTACCCAGGGCATTCTGGGAGTTGAGAGGCCCTTCCCCTCTAGCTGTAACTATTTATTACTGTGCGGTAGGAGCTGAGGCATGATGGGCAGTGGAGATAGAAAACAGGGCAGGACTTGACTGGGGGGCAAGGGGAATTTAATAGGCGAACCCAAGTCAATAGGAAACCAGGCGGGGCCCAGGAGATATGAGGCTGCTCCAGAGGAGCCCACAGCACCAGTCTGCTTATCAGGGAGGGGGAGGGGGCTGGGGGGCTGGCTAGGCTGAGCCGGAAAAAGCCAGCTGGAGATTAAGGAAGTTATTAATGTTTGGAAATGGGATCTGGGCTGTCAAGGAATCACGTCACTGGTGGTGAGGGGACAGGCAGGCAAGGAGAGCCCAGCAACTGTGTGTGTGGGGGGGGGGGGGGCAACAGTTCACAGCCCTTCCCTTCAGCAAGGAGACAGCCTGGTCAAAAACCTCCCTGGTATCCAGGACAAGGGGATGAAGATGGTAGCATTTTGGTGTGTGTCTTGGGGAAGGGAGGTTTGGAAGATAATGTTCTACCTATGGCCTGGAGTTCAGGAGGGGCCCTGACTGGGAGCCAGGCGTGGGGTTGAGCACAGGGCGGGGGTCGGCTCTGTGTCTCTCAGTGGCTCAAGATATTTCTCATAATGAAAACACCACCTGCTTACAACTGGCATCCTTGAACTCCTGTCCCAGGATCAGCCCACATTGGAGGCTGAGTGGGGGTGGGGGACCGTTTGTATGCTGGTCCTGGAAAGGGTGTCATACACAAACACACACACACACACACACACACAGAGTCACATACATACACTCACACATTGTAGTAGGTACATACAACAGCACATATATACATGTGCACATCTTACTGCTCAGGGAAGGCAGCTTCCTCCCCCCCAACATATATACATACACACACACATACACACTGTTGCTCCAACATACTCATCACAAAGGCACACCTCTTCCCTCCCCCGCCCCCATGCACCCAAAGTCACCAGCAATGCCTGCCTACAACCTTCTTGCCCTGTCTTCAAATACAGACAGACCAAAGAGCCTAACAGGTCTGGCAATGAGGAGCCAGCACAGGGCTGCAGAGTGTGCTCAGCCACTCCCCTGGTTTCTGAGGCCAAGCTCCTTCCATTACCACCCCTGAAATTCTGACACAGATAGACTCGGGGGACCCAAGAACAGTGCAGGGTAACCAGCCCTGTCCACACCCCTGCTGTAGGGCTGGCTGGGCTGGGTCAATCACATACTCACACTTGTGTATGTGTGTGAGCACGCTTACACACACACACACACACACACACACACACACGGATCTGAGCGGGCATGCTTTGTAGCTCTTCCCCAGAGGCTGGAATTGCCTGACAGTCCACATCCTAGTTGAGTTTGCCACTACTATAGGAGCTGTGCTGGCTTAAGCACCTCATGGGTTCCCAGACCAGGTATCTCACAAGACCAATACATCTCCCCCCCCCCCCCCTCCTCAAGAGAATTCTTCCCCTATAGGCATGGGACATGAAGCCTCTTACCCACTCAGTGCCCATAGCTATAGCCCTTGCCCTTTGTCCTAATAGTCCCTCTGGGACAGAATGGAGTTCCCAATGTGAAGCTCTGCCCCCACTTCACACCATTCTCAACTGGGGGGTGAGGGAGAGTCTGCGGGGACCTTTTTTTTCACCTGAGCCCTGCAAAGGCCCTGAACCTTGGACACCTCTCCCCTTGTAGCCCTCCAAGTCCCGCTGTGGTTTCTGGGTGGGGCTGCAGGAGGCCAGATGGAGGGCTGCTGGTGGGGCTCGCAGAACTGCAGGCTGGGTGGAGCTGAGGGCTGCGGCTGCAGGCTCAGCGCGCTCCCGCTCCCGGGGCCCCAAAGTGATGAATGTCCCTCCTGACAGTCTCGTTACTTATTGATGGCCTAATCCTGCTCGTTAATTCCCCAGCCCTCGTTAAAAATGAAAAGAAGCCGTTTGTGCTTGTACAAACCCGGGAGAACCGGGATGGATGTGCTGTTGGGAGTGGGGAGGTGAGGGCGTCGCCTCCTCATTGGCTAGAAGATGCCACTCGGCCACGCCCACCGGGGGCGGGGCGTGAGAGGAGAGGGGCGGGGCGGGGCGCAGGGGTTGGAGGGGCCTCAATTTCCAGTCTCGGCTCCTGTGAGTTTGGGGCTCTTTATGTGGGCGGTGGGGCGCGCGCGCGCACGCGCGTGTCCTTGCATGCATGCGCGCACGTGTGTAGTTTAGAGCCTTAAAGGTTTAAGTGTGTCCGCAAATGTGTCCCCACGTTTGTGCTTCTATAGGTAAAAAAGAGACGTATGGGACCAAGATTCAGGCACACACAGGATGCCCTGGCAAGGGGGCTCAGTTAGAATTCACGCTGCTTGCTTTGACATTCACACACTGTGCACTGTGCATGTGTGCATGTGGCATGAATTTCCACGGAGCTGTGTCTGTGTGGGCAGGTGGGCTATCTGCACAAGCTGGAGCTAAGCACATGTCTGGAGTTGTGGAGGGAGGGGTGCAGGGCCACCCTCCCCCAACCCCCTACAGGGACCCACAGGCGCCTCACCAGTTTACGCTGACACCAGTGGCAGAGGCCGCAGAGGACGACAGTGACGCTAAGGCTGACGGTGATGATGGCAGAGACCAGGAGGACATCACGGGTGGGTGCCCCTAAAGAGGACAGGCACAGTCAGACCCTCAGCAGTCCAGGGCTAGCCGTTCTTCTCTATCCCAGAGGGCCCCCCTCCTCCCCGCTCCAGAATAATCCATATCCTCCTCTTCCTTCTTGGTTAGGACATGGGGAGCTTTGAGTCCCGGTTCTACTGCCAGCTCTGCCTTGCTGGATGAACTTGCGAAGTCCTTCCCTTCCTCCATGCCTCAGTAAAATGGGGGGACTGTGCCACTTGGCATCTCTTTTCAGTGCTATCCTCCAGATGACTCTCTGCAGAGAGAGGCCAGACTTCACCAGGCCCATGATCTCTCTGAAGAAACCACTGCTTTTGTATGGTTTTCCAGACTTCCACCTCACACCCTACTCTGAGCCACAGCTCCAGTGAAATGGGACCAAAGGATTGTAGATCCTACAGTTCTCTGAGCACATCTGCCTCTGATGCACCATGGACCTTCTTAAGTGTTTGCTTGCTCAAGACCCAACAGCCATATGTGTCCTTAAGAGGAATTTTCCAGGGGCTGGGAAGGTGGCTCAGTGGTAGAGCGCTTGCCTTGCATGCCTGAGGCCCTGGGTTCGATTCCTCAGCACCACATAAGCAAAAAGAAAAAAAGCCAGAAGTGGTGCTGTGGCTCAGGTGCTAGCCTTGAGCTGAAGAGCTGAGGGACAGCGTCCAGGCCCAGAGTTCAGGCCCCACGACTGGACCCCCCCCAAGAAAAGAGGAATTTTCCAGAACCTTCTGCCTACCTTGGCTCAGCTTACTATGTTGGAAGTCTCTGCCCATCCCTGCTCTCTCCATCTTAGCCCCTGAGCTTACCTCTGGCCCTCCCTCCAATCCTGTTGGCTCTGGCACACATTTTGTGCTGCTCAGGGGCCAGATGCTTCAGAAAATGAAGACCTTGATGCTCTTCAAAGAAAGAGATCGAACATGGGGGAGGGGGAGAAACTCCAGGTTTCTTCCTGAATCTTGTCTCTTCCTAGTTGTGTGGCTTTGGACAAGTCATATAAGCATTCATTTTTCTCCTCTGTTAATGTGGATTAGCAGCCTCCTCTGTCTTCCTCACAGGTGGTTGTAAACATGAGTCTAAACCAAATGCAAGGAAAGCAAAACCTTGACCCAAAGTGGGAATGTGGGCGAGTGAGGAGAGAGAGAGAGAACAGCAGAGATCACGCGTGCACTGTAAATATGTGTGCACTGGGATGTGTCCTGAAGTCAAGGAGATGGGGTGTGTTTACAGAGGAGCCTGCGTGGGCTCTTTGGTGCCAGTGATTGTGGTAATTAAGAGTTGGAGATATTTGTCTGGTCCCAGTTCCTGTGGTTTTTCTGTCTTCCCTTCCTCTCCTGGTCTCTCTTGCTTGGCCAGAGGCCTTGTGGAGGAGCTAGCAGACACCTGACTTGCGGAACCTCTTAGTTCCTTCCCCCGACCCCTGCAGTGCCATGGGGGGCCTGCTCTCTCAAGGCTGCTGCTCGGCTCCCACCTCTCTCTCTGCATCTTTGTGGGACTTCTTACTGTGGGAAGAAGTCTCCTTGCCACCTCTGCCAAGCCTGTCCACCTGCCAGGTCCACAGAGACTCTGCCTGTGCCAAGTGCATAGCCTCAACCACCAGAAGCCCCTGCGTCCAGTTCACTGTCAGCCACAGCAACCATGAGCTGTGACCTGGACAACCTGCGGGCATCAGGTCCTGCCCATGGAGGTCTCACACATCAGTGACCCCTCCTCGCATAGAAGATGAGCCAGGAATTCCAGGTGCTCCGTGTACAGGAAAAACTCAGTCCTCACAACAACTGAGATATGCATTATGAGTTGTCCCTATTATACAGATGAGGAAAACTGAGCCCCAGACGGGTCAACATGATGCTCACACTCATTTAGCTAGCAGTGGGAGAGCTCAAGCCCAGGTGGCTCAGTTAGAATTCATGCTGCTTCCTTCGCCATTCACACCCACTACAGAGGTGGCTGTCTGTGGTTCTCAAAGCCTGCTCCCTGGAACCCCTAGGGTTCCCTGAAGTCAGTCAGGGGCTCTGGAGGTGGGTACTGAGCCGATAGGCTGTGGTCTCTTAAGCCCTCTTCAATCAGAGCAGCAGTATTTCCCTTGGCTTCACATCTTAGGCTTTTGCAGAAAATTCCATTTGAAGGAGCTGTGTTGCTAAGAAAGCTGAACCCCTCTGGAACAGTGACTCCTCCCCCACAAGATCCCCCAGCCCCCTCAGCAGCCCTCACACAGCCCTTGAAGGCAGGGTGAAACAAATGCTTGCGATTGCAAATTGCACTGATGTTGTGAATAAAAGTGACAAGATGTCCTTGGCCAGCGTGCCCTCGAGTGCTGTGCCATCAAGGGGCGCAAGCGTGTTCTCGCCTGCCATTAGAGAGGGAGCCGTTCCTAGGGCCTGGTGTCACTGTGTCTCTGGCTGGAAGGGACCCTGAGAGTCATGGGGGTGCCCCTCCCCCAGTCCTGGTGGGGACAGGGAGTTGTTTCTGCAAGAGGCTGTCCCTGCATGGCCAGGCCCTGTCAGGAAGGCTGCTGTGCCTGTGTGGAGCCCAATTTGTCTCCCTGGAAGTCCACACACTCTTTCCTCCTTCCCACCCCTCTCATGGTCCTCTACCTGACCTCTGGAACTACAAGGACTCTGCCACATGACAGGCCTCCAAATCCTTGCCGACAGTTCCCATGTCCCCTTCAAGTCTTCTGCAGGCAAAGCTGCCCAGGCCCTTCTATCCCTTCCTCGGATGACACACATGGTTTCAAGTCCCCTTATCGTCAGCATATTAACATTCAGGGAAAGAAAATATTGTAGCCCGAGTCAGCCTTTTGACAGGGCTGAGTTCCACGACCTATCCTTGGGCAGAGGAGACATCGTCGATTCCCCAGGGGGGAGACACAGACAAGGGCAGACAGATGACATCCACAGACCTGAGAGATAGGGTGAGCCAAGAGCTGGGCACAGCCAGGCCGACCGGGCCACTCAAAGGGGTGTGGGTTCACACACACTGTTGTGTAATGCCCAGGCCTGTACTGGGCATTAAATGATCTCCTTGTGTCCACTGAGCAAAGGCTGTGTTCCTGGCAAGTGTCAGGGGAAGGCCTGGAGACAAGATGCCCGTGCTGTCTTCCTCTCTCTAGCAGGGTTTCATCTCTCATTTGGAAACTCTTCCCAGCGTCCCAGTATACCAGGCTCTGCTATACAATAGGTGTCCCATTAATGCTTGTTGTGAGAATGAATGAGGAGAAATCCCAGGAAGTAAGGATATCAATGGAGGCTACTATTTATTAAGCACCTTGTGTATACTTTACTCTAGGGCCCCTGAAGTCAGGGTTGAAATCTGCACAAAGACATGTTCAGCAAACATTTGTTGAATATTCAGTGCTTGCATAGGATATCTTACTTGTCATTCAAACAAGAAGGGATGGGAGAGGCGTCAATGTCAATGTGAGACTTTCAGAGTCTCTCTCTTTTGAACACACACACACACACACACACACACACACACACACACACACACACACACACACCTTCTGTTCTTCTCCATGTCCAACTCTGCCTGACAAACTTGATTTTTCTAGTCTTAGATGAAAACACTCCCTCCATGAAGCCTTCTTTATTCTGTCTGGGTGTGGGGGTGGGGGGAGATTATTTTCCCTTCCTCTGAGTACCCATAACACTGTCTTTTAGTGATTAAGAGCCAGGGCTCAGCAGTCAGACTCCTGGGCTCAGATTCTGGTGCAGATTCTTCCAAACTCCATGACCTAATCCCTGCGGGTCTTGGTTTCCCATCTATAAAGCGGGTGGGGAGCGATAAAGTACATTTTTCATAGGACTGCTGTGAGGTTTCAAGGAATTAGCATGCATAATGTGCTTAGCACCGTGCCTGACACGGTAAGTAAGCAATAAATGCCAGCTACTATCCTCACCTTGCCACGTCACAACCTGTACACGCCATATCTGGGGCATATGGAGCTGGCGTTCAATCAGTGTTGAATGAATCAGAACTGGATACACTCGAGTCGTCCCCACAGGGCAGCACAGGTTAGGGGTCACATCTTACTCAATTTTATGTGTCACTAATCACCCCCTTGTCCCAGTAACTAGCCTAGGGCACCCATAGCAGGGAAAGGAGAGGATGGAGACTTGGACTATGGTGTGTGTGTGTGTGTGTGTGTGTGTGTGTGTGTGTGTGTGTGACAGCTGGAAGCAAGAATGGGCCTCAGGTGTGAACTGGAGACCCAACTCAGTGCCCTGCCAGGATTCTGCCCCTGTCCTTCTCATCTCCTCAGCAAGCCATGATTAATGGATGAACAGAATCAAACAGGGCCGCGGGCAGCTGAGAGGCCCAAGGGGAGCTGCGGGAGAGGGGATGGACTTCAGAGAGCAAAGCTCGCTAGCTGCCCCTAGGGGTGCAGGACAGCAGGGAGGCGGGAAGGGGCACAGCGACACAGACCCCAACATGGACACCCACAGTCCTCACCTATGGAGTCTCGCCCCTGGCACGGGCATGCATGCATATGCGCTCACACACATGTACACACACACACACACACACACACACACATGCAGGAAGTCTAGCTGTGCATGTCATTCCTCTCAGAATTCTTTACCTTTTAAATGTAACATTGTTTGTCTACTTAAATTCTATTTCTTCTTCTGTCCTGCTCCTTCCTTCTAAGGCACAGCAGAGCACGTGCAGTAAATTTGTGCAGATGACCTGGGTCCGAGCCCCGACTTGGGCCTGGGCCACTAAGTGCACCAAGGCAAGGCCTACCCTTCAAATGATGATAATAAACCCTGACTGCCCCTGCTGGGGGGCTGTCAGGACCAAATAATAGCGAACATGGAGGACACACAATGTGACAGACACTGCCTCAGAAACTTTATACGCCCCATCGCCAGAACCTCAAGCCATTATTAGCTCCATTTCTTGGGGGAAGAAACAGAGGCACTGAGAACTAAAGGCCTTGGAGCCCCAGAGGTCTCCTTAAGTACCACGTGACGGTGTTCTGTAAGGGGCCACACTGCACTGTCTAGCCACACCTTGTTTTCCTCCTTCCAACGAGCACGTTCATGCCTAGGGGCCTTTGCAGGAACAGTTCCCCCAGTTCACCTTTCCTTACCCTCTCTACCTTCCAGGCATGAAGCCAAAGATGAGCTTTCCTGCCTCCCACAAGTCCTTCTCCATCTCCAGGAGCTATGACAACTCACCATTTGGGGTTAATAATTAGCTTTCTATGGCCTTTCCACAATGGGAATACTTTGGTGGTTGAAACTCCAGATTACTCATCTCTGAAGCCCCACATACACAGAGAGACTGGAGAAAGAGTTGTTAAACCAATGCATGAAGTTATTCGAGGTTCTTGGTAAGCCCACCTCCTCCAGGAAGCCTTCTCCAATGACAGACACTTACAGCAGACTCTTCTTACCCCTAGCTTGAATTAACTGATTCTCTGTCCGATTTCTCTTTTCCTTGCTCTTCAAGAACCATTTTTGGTATGAACCTTCCTAGGCAAATACAAGCCACTGGAATCCCTGAGAGCCCCTTTACCCACAATTCATTTGGTCTCACAGGTTGTTCCATCCTCCCCAAACCCTCTCAGTCTAGACTGTCCCCTCTCCTAGAGGCTCTTTCTGGAACCCCCAGATCCCACCTGCCATAAGCCACAGTAACCAAGGCATATTCTGCACTGAGCCATGTCCACGATCCTCAGCATCCCTCTGAAAATAATTCTCTTATGCCCAATGTACAGGGAAGGAAACTGAGGCTCCAAAGGGCTCATTGCTCTCAAGAGAAGATAGCAGGAGAGACATAAAGCCAAAATGAGTCCTGAGGTCTTTCAGAAGCCCTCCTGCTGTTCCTCTTGCTCCACACTAGAGGAGCTATGCCTTGAAGTAAGTCACCACGGAGACAGAGAATAAAGAAAAGGATCAAGAGAACCCAAATACAGAGAAGCCAGGGAAAGGGCTCCCACTTTCTCAAGAATTTTGCCAGGTGGAGCCAGGCTCAAGTAAACCCAAGCATTTCAGAGACCCTTCTAACACACATTTCCAGGCTCTTCTCTATTCTACTGCCCTGGGCAGGGACCCAGAAAAGCATCTATACAGGAGATAGACTCAGCACAGGTAAAGATCCCCAAACTTGCTGGGGATTGGGTGCTAGAGCCAGGCAGGCCAGGAGTGCAGAGGGAAAGATGTGGCTTAGGATATGTCTGGGTCTGTCTCTGGGTCTGACTACAGCACAACAACTCTTGCAGAGATAGAGCAGAGTGCTGTTGAGGGTGGTTGGGGCTCTGTCTGCCAGCACCTTCCCATTCTGAGCCTGCCTCCTCCCACCTGATCCTGCACTACGCAGCACTTCCCCCCAGCCTCCAGGATGACGTTGAAGGTAGAAACAGTGAAAGCTGGAGTCACAGGTTTCTGCAGGAAGCTCCCTCAGCCAAGGCGGGAGGGTGTTTACAAGTGGGCAGAGCCTTGCAGCTCCAGGGCAATTTGGGCAAGAGAAGGGGGTGGGGGAGGCATCTTCAGAGCCTGTTCTACCTCCTCTACTCCTCCTAACCTGACATACACAAGAAAGCCAGGGAGTGAGGCAGGGGTGAGGAGAAAGGAAGAGAAAAACCATTGAGACAAACCTGGAAGCTCAGATCGCTACGTAAAGCTTGGCTTCTTAGCATCCTACAGAATTTGCTTCCCCTCTTTCACTTTGAAACACCCCTTCCCAGCTATCTACCTTGGAATCTGGCAGTTTTTCCCTTGTAAGAGGAAAAAGGGAATGAAATAGGGGAGAAGGGAAAAAGAAAAAGCTAGAGAGCCCAGCCTGCTCTTCCTAAGAAAGCTGGGCCTTGGCTCTTCCCCTCTTCCCTCTAGCCCTTCTCTCTTGAGTGTCCTTCAGAAAGCCAAGGAGGTGCCCAGGACAACTCAGGCCTCACCTGAGGCAGGAACAAAACTGGTAAAAGAGGCGGGGGGCTGGAGGAATTGTTTTGGAAAGTTACAAGTAGCTCAAAATAGGGGCTTAGCACGAGCAAGCTTCCTCAACCTTGACTGTAATAAAAACAGATAATGCGTGAGTGAGCTGGAGAGAGCATGCTGGCAGGGGCCGCAGAGGCCGGCTGGATGCAGACAGTTTAGAATTCAGAGGAGATGCCAAGTGAGTAAACAGCGAATGAAGGATTATCCGGATGGGCCAGGAGCTGTTCCAGCAAGAAATTGGACGGGGACATGTCAGGATCCACAAGCACTTCGACTCCTCATCAGGGAGCGAGACCTGGTCAGCTACAAGGGCCTCATCCATACCTTCCTTACCTCCTCTCTCCCTCTCTTTCCCTCTTTCCCTCTCTCCCTTTCTCTCTCTCTCTCTCTCTCTCTCTCTCTCTCTCTCTCTCTCTCTCTCTCTCTCATGCAAAAAGCACAGCCTTGGGAATAATTGTTTGCATTTGTACCTTGCAAAGTGTACTTTGCAAAGTGCTGGCCACTTTACCAAGGGTTTCAAATCCATTATCACATTTAATGTTGTTGATAGGGATATCTTCTGCCTGGTGATCCCCTCCCCTTACCATATCTACCTCATTTCATACAAATTCTTGGCTTAAGGAGGAGGCCTAGTGCGCCAACCTTCCATCTTTGGCTTCAAAACAGGAGGCGGGGAAGACAGGCCATCTGCAGACCCTAGAGAGCTGCTGAGCTCAGAAGTCACCAGGGTTAAAGCCATCCAGGATGGAGGGGACCAGGGGTCAGCTCTGAACAGGGATCCCAGGCTGAAGGATATCTAGCCACGAGTTAAGTCAGGAATCTGCTGCCTCACACACACACTCCCACCTGAGTCCCAAAGCCGATGAACTGCCCAGGAAGCCATGAAAATGATCATGTCCATCAGAACAGCAGGAGCCCAAGACGAGTAGGTGAGATGATCCTGCCTCTCCTCCAGGAGTGCGGAGCGGAAGCAGGATCAGGGACGTGTGTGATGATTAAGTGCGGGCCTTGACCACTAGTTACTCTTATGAATAATGCATAGTTGTGCCTTGGCCTAAATCAGCATCTTATTGTTATTAATAATACAGGGCTGCAAAGAAGCTGGGGTTGGAACGGTGTGCTGTATTTCATTTGTGGATCTCAGGAGCACTGTACAATTCCTCATCTGATGACTCAACTCTACCTCCTCAGGCTACAGGCTTCCATATAGGACGTGGCACCTGTCCTTCCTGACTTCCTCCTACATGAGGCTTAGCGCCATGAAGGCCACAGGGGTGAGGAATCATCTACTCTGAGTTTCAGATCCCTGGCTAGGGATTTTTTTAGCGGGGGAGGGGAACGCTCAGTCCTTGCCAGGGATCTGGAGGATACACTAGCATGTGAAGTGGCTCCCAGAGATGTCTGAGTCAGGTGATTAGCAGGATGTAGAAATCCAGATGTGGGAGAGATGGATGGAGAGTTCTGCTTCTCCATCGGCTCTATGACCTTGGATTACTCACTCATCTGCCTGGTTCTCGGCCTTCTTGTTGGAACTTAGGATGTCTGAGGCTCTCTTTCATAGGTGTTGTTTTACTATTCCAGCGTTATCATACCACAGATGATGAGGACAGAACCGCCAGGTGCTTTGCGCTGTCCATGGTGCTGAAACCTCTACCCTCTGCTTGCCCCTGGCCTTGGTGCTGAAACCTCTCTCGGGCCCTCCTTTATGGCTTCCTCTTCTCCACGCCCTTGGCATTGCTTTTGACAATAGGATTCAAGAAACTAGAGCCTTTTCACAACGGTATCTTAGTGTTTAACACTATCAGTTCCTCCTGATCAATCTCCAACTGCAGACTGGTGGATCTGAAGGGCTCCTTCAGCTCAGCTGGTGAGGACCCCCAGGGAACCCGGACAGAAAGAGTTTCACCAGTAATATAAAGAGCCCTCTTCCTTCCAGGGTAGCCAGCCACTCTGCCTCCTGGTGGCTGGCGTGGTACTACTGCACCCAGAACAGGAGCACAGAAGGTCCCCAGCGGTGGTGCTGGGCGGGCAGGGAAGGAGCGGCAGACGGTATGGCCCCCGCCGCCCCCTCACTGCTCCCGGGGCAATCTGGCACTCTGAGCTTGCAGCATTGCTCACACCCGCACACTCCTACTTGTCTGACTGTGTCCTGTCTCCTTGAGTGCATGCTGGCCGGGCCACAGCGCAGGCTCAACCCAGATGACCAGTCCTGGGAATAGTAAAAACTTCCGGCTCCCTCCTCCAGAAGGGTGGGGTGGACTTGTTGAAACAAAACCTAACCATTCCTTCTGCTGCAAGGCCAGCAAAGTCTCTCCCAGAGCAGAAACCCCCTACTTCACAATCTCCAGAACAAGAACCTTGCCTACAACACCTCCCTAGGAATAAGTGAGGAGCTGGGGGCAAGATGGGAAAGAACACAACTGCAGGACACTCCTATTCTCTTAATCTACAGCTAAGTAGCAATTATGCTTGGTGCTTCTTAAGACTACTTAAGATTAGCCTCACTAGCTGGAGAAACTCCCCTCCTTTGGCAAACACAAAGCAAAGCAAATAAAACCATCTGAAGATAAGAGCTGCTATAGATCCAGACATGGAGTAAAGCTGATGACCTTTAATGACAGTAGATCCAGCCACTATCACTTATTGAGCACTTGCTATACACCAAGCACTGTACTGAGTTCTGTAAACATTATATCATTTGGCCTTACAACCCTTCCCCCTCCCCTGCCCTGCCAGAGGAAGCATCATGTTCAACCATGTGACAAATGAGGAAAGTAGGGTTGGGAGAGGTGAGGTACCCACTCAGATAGGGTAGCTGGTGAGTATTAAGACTGGCATGAGCCAAGCACCAATGGTTCACGCTTGTAATTCTAGCTACTCAGGAGGCTGAGGTCTGAGGATCGTGGTTCAAAGCCAGCCTGGACAGAAAAGCCCATGAGACTCTTATCTCCAATTAACCACCAAAAAAACCAGAAGTAAAGCCATGGCTCAAGTGGTAGAGTGCTAGGCTTGAGCCAAAAAAAAGCTCAGGGACAGCACCTAGACCCTAAGTTCAAGCTCTAGAACCAGCACCAGAGAGAGAGAGAGAGAGAGAGAGAAAGAGAGAGAGAGAGAGAGGCACACATGTGAAACCCTATGTGCTCTGAATTTAAAGCTCAGCTGTGTGTTCCAGAGATCCATCTATCCTTAGGTATTGTCAAGCCCATGCCACCTCTCCACCATCCTCACCTCTCACCCGAGAGCCCTGTGGAAAAGACAACAATGCCTCATCTCTGTAGCACTTAGAGCCTGCTAAGTACTGTGAGGGCCAAGGTGGGCAGGGATGGACAAGCTAGGATTATATAGGAGAGAAAATAAAAGGCTTGAAGAACAAAGTGACTTGCCCTAAGTTGCACAGCGAGCATATAGTCAGAACCCAGTTGAGATGGTGGGCCAGCCAGCTGGCCAGAGCCTAAGGCTGGTGTCCTGTGGGTGAGCCAGGCAGGGAGTTCTAGGTGTCTCCATCTCGTGAGGGGCTTTCTGAAGCCCCGATGAGGGCTGTATCCCCCCTTCTCTCCCCCAGGGGCCATCAGCTGGCTCAGCTTTAACTTGAAGTCTTGGAGTCTCATTCTAAATGAAAATTTTTTCCAGGCAATTACCTTCTGCTAATTAGGAAGCAAGGCTGCCAGTCCCAAGGCCCTGAGTTGACCCCTTTCTCAACTCACAGGGGCGGGGGTGGGGGTTGTGGAAACACTAGGTAGCAGACACAGCTATGGAAACTGCCTGGGTCAGGGCCTGTCAGGGCAGGGGTCGGGGCAGGGAGAGTATGAAGGAAAAGGACAGTTCAAGGAACTGGAAGAAGGAAAGTGAGGATGTTAGGGAGGGAGAGGCTCAGTGAGCAATAGCACCAGAGGCCATGAAGCTAGAAGCAGCCTGGACATATCTCTGCAGAGTTGAGGAGACATAGGTCCTAGAGCAGCAGAGGGAGTCTGGGATATCTGGAGAAACTGGGATACAGGAAGGAAGAAGGGAAGGACTCTGAGGAACCAGAGGCAGAGGAGAGGGAAGGACTTCTGTACAGAGAGGAAGAAGGTACCTTGGAAAGTGGTCAAAATTGTAGGAGAGAGAGAGAGAGAGAGAGAGAGAGAGAGAGAGAGAGAGAGAGAGAGAGAGAGAGAGGAGACTCCAGGAAGGGGAAGGAGAGAGGAAGGGCAGGAAGGAAGGGGGAATTGCTGGAGGAAAACCCCAGAGAGAAGGGGGAGGAGGATGGGGAAGGACAGCTTGGAGTGGCAGATCCCACGGCCACAAGAAGGGCTCTCTCTACGTCATTGTCCTTGAGCCTCCCCAATGTCAGTACCCAGCCAGCCGGGCTTGCACACCCTCCTGCGCAGCCACAGGTGCGGGCGGGCATGACGGCAGGCCACCAGCCAGCTCAAGCCCCAGATGCTCCACTCATTGTGGGCAGCCAATTGACCTCCTTCCCTGTCTGCCTGCCACCTCCTCCACTGGGCTGAGCCAGGGCCCCTCCTGGGTCATACAGCAACATGACTTGAAGCCTTTAGAACTGTCTGGTCCAGCTTCTTCACTTCTAGGGGTAGGGGGAGGATCAAGGCTCAGAGAGGAAATGGTACTCATCCAAGGTCATATGGCCAGTGGATGCTGAAGCCAGATGCAGAGGTCCACCCAGTGGTGGGCCCTGTTCCCTTCCCTCCTGGGCAACAATGACACAAGAAGACGGGGATCTTGGTTGCCAGGAAGTCATACTCTGATCAAAGCTCTGTGGACAGTGGGGCAGTGAACGGAAAGGAGCAAGGATGGCCACAGGTGGAAGGGAAGTGAAAGACGGCACTAGGTGGAAGGGTTCTGGCAGGGTTCTAATTGCAGCAACATTATCAAACACCTAGTAGGCAGAGTGTGCCAGCTACTTACCACATGGTATGCAGGACTCCGTTTGATCCCCATGACAACCCCATAAAGTACACAGCACTGTTATCCTATTATAGAGAAGAAACTAGGACTCACGAGGGTTGAGTGATTTGGCCACATCTACAGAGCTAGCCAGTGAAAATGGTGCCAACTCTAGTTAGACAATGGATCTAGGGTGGTCAGCTATGTCAAGGCCACTGCCCCAGGACCCCTACAACATGGCATTAGCTGAAGGCGCTGAAGTCTGAGTTCCCAGGACCAGTGTCCAGCTCTGGCAGGTGAGGGGTTCGTGTGGCTCCTAGGGGGCAGTACCATGAGGCCCTAGACTTGATCAAATCCTCCTCTTAGGACACCACAGTCTGGGTTGTATTGCTGGCTCTGCTGCCAAGTTACTGTATATCTTTGCACAGATCATTCGCCCTCTCTGGGCCTTAGTGCTCGGCAGTAACTGTACAGGCAGTCTTTGGCAGTTTACAGATTCAAATACCCCATTTCACAGGTGGGAAATGAAGTACTACAAGGTCAAGATGCCCAAGGTCACAAAACCGATCAATAAATACATGGCAGATCTAGATTTGAATCCATCCCTTCTGACCCAGAGCCCCGTGCTCTGAAAGTCTCTCAGATTTCCACACGGCCCCATGCCCCCATGTTCCACACCTGTTTCTGCGCTTCCACCCTGCTTCTAGGTGGCCTAGCCCTGCTGGGCAACACATGTCACAAACATTCCAGAACAGCCCAACTCCCAGCAGCTCGATTCACACACGCATGCGCACATACGTGTACCCTCCCCACACATACACACACCGTGTCCCCCACTCTGGTTGATGTGTGTTATGCTGCAGTGCACGGCCACGTGGCAGTGACGTGGGCTACCACACCCTTTTCTCCTCCGCTTCCTTCTAGTGCCTGGGTGGCTGGCTCATCAAATCACATACCTGCCGGCACCCCATCCCCACCGCCTTCCTCATGCCTCTCCCTGAACAGACGCAGGCACCTCTCCAGGAAGGAGACAGCCCCGGGCTCAGCCTGGCTCCAAAGATGCCAGCAATCTGGGGGCGGAGAGGGAGAAAGAGACATCAACTGGAAGCTTGGCGGGTGGGGAGAGGTCTGGGGTCCACAGTTCCTATTGGAGACCATGTCCACCCCCTCCCCCAGGCCACTGCTGAGTTCTTACAACCCTAGGGGTAGCCACCTCTTGTTGTCTCTGCCAGATGTGGGGCCACAGGGGCACCTGGAACAGAGCACCTGCCCCTCATCTCCTCACCACCACGATTCCGCTGATTGAGTTACCATTGCACCCCTCCGTCCCATTCCTGGTCCCTGCTCTCTCCTCCCCCTGCCCAAGCATCTCCGAGTTCTGGGTATTTTTAGGCCTCAGCTGACAGGCTGTGAAATCGCTCCCTTCGCACCTCCCCAACCAGGCGGGGGCTGGAGAGGGAGGAATGAGGTTGTGGGGGGGGGGGGCACACAGACGATTCATGAGGCTCCTCTGGGGCTGGCAGGTGCCAAGCTGGGAGTGAGGGCTCCTCCCATTTTCCCCAGGAGCCTCCCCTGGTGAGAGGATCCCTCCACCTTGCCTGGAGAAGAGGATGATGGAGACAGGGTGGGTAGGAGCTTTTACTCCATTCAGGGACCTGAGAACAAAGGCTTCAGAGGACAGCCCAAGCACTAAAGGAAGTGCTGGGGACACATTCTGAATCCAGCTCTGCAGCCAGTACAAACTTCAAGCGCTCCCTTCTGAGAGACAGGCTGAGAGACAGGCTGGCTTGGATCCTAGTAGGGTAAGGGAGGTGCCAGGCAGTGGATTCAAGTGGTTAGGACCTTGCCTTTGAAGTCAGGCTGACTCAGTCTTATCCTACATCTGCTGAGTGACCCACCCAGGACCCTCCAGCGTTCTGGGGCTCCGTTTCCTTATCTGTAAGACAGTGACAATTTGATCTCCCTTGCAAGACAACTGTGAGGATTAAATAAAGGAGCCAAAGGATCTGTGAGACTTCCTGCTAGAACCTTCAGTTACTCCCAACGACCCCTTTCTGGGCTTGCTTTCTTCCCATAGCAGAGGTCCACCCTTCATCCTGGCATCAGGCTCTTTGATGCCATCTGACTGACCCCCTCCCATGGAACAAATCCACAGCTAAAGTGAGTGAGCCCTATAGGCCCTCTCCCTACTTCTCATTTCAGGATGAATGTGCGTGTGCGCGCGCACGCACACACACACACACACACACACACACACACACACACGAGCACACAGACACAAATGCCAACCTGTGTGCTACCAGGGTCTCCATGTGAGGGTGTTTGCCCTGAGACGACCCCCCCAAAGGAAGTAGGAAGACATACCCAGGCCCTGCTGGGAACCGCCCTTGTGCCAAGGGCCGTGGGCACAGAAAGGGAGGCGGCCCGCCGAGTTGCCGTGGAGACAGTTTGGCTCTGATGGGGCACTGGAGCTCAGGCCTGGTGGCTAGAGGGTGGCTTCTCCAGGGCCTGGGCCCAATGCCCAGGGTAGGAACAGACACAGAACCAATCCTCAAGAACATTATCTGTGCCCCCCAGGCCTGGGCCTTCCTATCTTGCTAGCTTGCCCACCTAGCTGGTCATCCTTGAGAAGACTTTTCTTTCTTTCTTTCTCCCTTCCTTCCTTCCTTCCTTCCTTCCTCTTTGTCAGTTGTGGGGCTTGAACTCAGGGCCTAAGTGCTCTCTGTCCCTGAGCTTTTTTGCTCAAAGTGAGCACTCTATCACTTTGAGCCACGGTGCCACTTTTGGTTTTCTAGTGGTTAATTGGAGATAAGAGCATTTTCCTGCCCAGGATAGCTTTGAAACGCAATCCTCGATCTCAGCCTCCTGAGCAGCTAGGATTACAGGCACGAGTGGGGTTACAGGGATGAACCACCAGTGGTCCATCCAGCTATGAGAAGCCTTTTCTGATGCCCCAGGAAGCAATGCTTGGATCTTTGTTAATGCCCAGCCCCATCAGACTGCCCATTCCCAGCCACTAGATTGCCAAAGGTAGGATCTAGTCTAATTGAGTGGTGCACAGCTCTTAATGTGGGTAAGCTGGGACCCAGCCCTGTGTAGGTAAAAGACTGAGGAGAAGCTGAGCAGAAGTAGGGGCAGGAATGCTCCCCACAGCGATTCCTGCTCCATCTACTTGCCTGCCTCTGACTCTCCCATCCTCCACACTCCCATGCTGTTCACCTGCTGAAAAGCTTCTATTGACTTAATTGAAAAAAATCCAGCTTTGGTATTTGTGAATGCTAGGACCTTTGTATTCTGACCCAAGTACCTTCCAAGCCTTGAATCCTGCCATGGCCTGCCTCCCCGTCTTCCTTCCAGGCAAGTTCTGCACTCTGACGCCACAACTAGCCAAGACCCCTCAGCTCCCCAAGCCACTGATAAGCTGTCCCCATCTTTCTTAAGGTCTTGCTTGTACAAGCTCTTATTCTGCCTTCAAGAGCCAAGGCCCTACACCCAGAGCTCACACTCGGGTCCAGTAGTGGGGCTGAAATCCCAGACCGACTTCTTTTACTTGTAAATTCTCACTTGCCAGGGCTTTCTGAGGATGGGCCAGTGTGCTATATACTTAAAACAGCCCCAAGCCCACAGCTGGCACTCAACAGCCTTGGGTATTCTGATGATACCTGTCACCAGCTCAATGAAGTCCTGCCCAACTCTGCCACCAAGAAAGCAGCAGGCATGTCCTCTTTGGAGCTCCCAGAACTCCCGTCCCACACATCAATCACTGGGTACACGATAATGTTGATAACAGCTGCCGTTGGCTGAGTATTTACTATGTGCTAGGCTCTCTGCTGAATATGAATCCTGCCTTAACTCACCTCATCCTCCAGCCCCCCACCCCCCTGAGGAGGAGAGAGCCATGTGGCCCATTTCACAGAGGAGAAAACTGAGGCCATCTGCCAGCTAGGGTCTATGTCAAGACTTACATGGACAGCCACAGCTGGCAACATACAAGCAAGGTGCTTAGAATACAATCAGTATTCCATGAATACAGCACTTGCTCTTTTGGCTCTACGGATACTCAGGAACGAGGGCAGGGTGTGTTGAGAGGGGACCCCTTGCAAAACACAAAGCACCCCCATTACTGGAGAGAAAAAAGAGCAAGGACTCAAGAGGGGTCCTGAGGCTGCCAGGGATGGGATAAGGGATGGGCAAAGTGGGCAGGAAGCCCCAATATCTAGACCCAGTTTACTAGGGGACTCTGAAGGGTGCTGGAGTAAGTCACCAAGGTAGGGCCAGGTTGGGCAGAGCAGAAGAGGGCCCGGGAACTGCTGGCCGTGTTGGCCGCAGCTCTCTGGCCCTGCTGACACCACCCTGTGGTAATGAGATGGATCCAATTTGTACCCAGAGCCCCACGGGGAGCAGCTGCCGCGGCAGGGTTTGAAGTAATTTAATTGGACACATTAGCCACACAGCTCTCTCCTCCGCTCCCCTCGTGCAAAACCTCACGCAGGCCTCTCTTTCACGCCACCCAAGCCCCAGCCTCTCCAAGCTAGGGCGCGCCTATCTGCCCTCAGGCTCCTGGGACCTCTAGGCTTCTGGTTCTTCCCTTTCTCGGATACAAGCAGCAAGTCTGGGAGCCTGCTGAGGTTGGGGCTCAGATCGCTCCCTCCTGTCTCCTTCAACAGACAGAACAGGGTCACCCTGTCTTCTCTTGGGCAGCACTGGAAGCCCCCAGCTTCCCGCCCCCCGCCCCTCTCACTCTGCAAATGAGCAGCCCCAGCAGCACGTGCCTCTTCCAAGAACATCTTTGGTTTTGCCATTCTGGGGGTCATTCTAGAGGCAGGGTCAGTCCTTATCTCAGTCTAGGGGGGAACCTACACTTGTGTGCTCATGCATGTACACACACACATACCACCCCATATCCACACCCAAGCAAGCTTGCTTACAGCCAGGCAAGGCTTTGCTCCCCAAAGACTGAGGCCTCAGAGGTGGCTAAACCAGCAGGTGGAAGGTGTGGCAGAGGGCAGGCAAGGTCCCTAAAGGGCATAGGTCCTGCCTGGCTGGGCAAGGGCTGGGGGAGGAGCCCTCCCCAAAGCTTATCGTCACAGTTCCCTGCGCACCTCAACGCACCTTGCTACAAATACACTCATTAGCTGCTGTTTACAGCGGGCACGGCGCTCCGATGAGCGCTGCTATTACTGCGGGCCAGCTGCCGCCCGCACACACGTAGGTACACACAGACACCGCTTCTCCCCCGCCCCGCCCTGGAGCCCCATCCGTGCAGTCACGTGAACATAGCAACCCCGAAAACATCTCAACCCACCATGTAAGTCAGGTCCCGCCAGGCCCCGCAAGGGACAAGACGAGCCTCCAGGCAGAGGCCACGTGGAACAGGCTGACGTCCCAGCCCACCTTCCCACCAACTGATCTAGAATGCAGGCATAGGCTCTGGGCGCCATCCAGCCCCTTCCACAGGTCCCGTTGCTGTCTGCCAACTCTGTTCCAACCCTTGGGGAATTGTGCTGGGTGAGACAAAGTCCTGTACCTCCAGATACTAATTGGCCAGGGTCCAGAAGGTCTGCCCTCACTGCCTGGAAGGTCAGGGACCTCCATGTCCATGGAACTGGCACAATTTGCTTGGCACCACTGGCTGTGGTTCCCTGGCAAGGCAGGAGGGTACCCAGGCAGGGCCTGGCACAGGCTAGCTCCGGCACCTGGCCAGACCAGTGACTGCCCTGACAGAGAAAGCTGACCTCACTGGCCACGCGTGCCACCTGCCGGGCACTGCCCATGGAGCAGGGGGCTGGCTTCAAGCAAGGCCGCCTGTGCCCACCTGGGATGCTTTAGTGTTTCTCAGGGGGCCACAAGGCTGACTCTTCCTCTGGCCTGGGCCTCCTGGCCCCCATGTGGCCCCCCTCACCCACATCTCTCCTGCTGTTCTCTGCCTCATTCTCCTGGGGGAAGTGGTTATTGAAAAGAAAAAAAAAAACAGTCCATCAGATTCAATAAGGATTCAAAGTCCCTGTGAGAATAGGGGGTGGGTGGGGAGTGGGGATGGGGGAATGTAGGGAGGGGAGGGAGCCACACATGCCTCCTCTGCCCTTCCCACAGACAAGCTATACCACAAGGGCTGGCAGGCAGACATGCACTGTGCTGTTCAGAGTCCCTGAGGCCTGAGCTTGGGGACAGCCAGGGCTAGAACCCAGCTGCCCCAAGGTGGGTCTTTCGCTTACTTACTCCTACCTTACAGCTGTCTCTTCACCTGTCCCCAGCTGGCTCACCACCCTCCTACCGTCGGCTTTGGCTCACCATCAAAAGAGAACCTTCGGGGACCATCTTCATCCCTCCACGGCCCCTCCCTCGGGACCATCTTGCAGTCCTTGGGCACCCAGCTGACTGGTCAGGCTGTCCCCCAAAGCTACAGAGCAGCATGAATCAGGGCCAAGAAAGAGCCAATCTCACATCAACTTGATAGGTTGTGGGTACTGGCAATTGGTCCATACCCTGAAGGGCACCATCTCCCACTCTGATGTGAAGTCCGCTCCCTCCCAGGCTCTCTCCCTGCCATACCTGTTGGGAAGCTAATGAATCTTCAGCCTCAGCCTCTGCCCTAAGCCTAGGATACAGGCAGCAGGGTACTTGGAGGAGGAAGGGCAGGCCAGAGGAGGAAGGTCCAGAGGCAGTTGTCAGGGAAATGATGGAATGTTCAGCACTGCTTCCCCCACCCTTGGTCCTCCCCCCATCTCCATCCTCGGGCTTTAATCCTCCCAAGATACCCTTAATCTGCCCATACCTCTAACTCCTGCTTCACACACACACACACACCCTCCCTCATTGACCTCGACCCCTAACTTGTACCCAGAAAGTGCAGGGTCAGATTTGGTTCCTCTGCCCACCATGCCAACGCCTCTTCCCTCCACTCAGTTCATGTCTGTCCCTCATACCCTAAGGCATGACCTGCCAGAGTGTGTAAGAGACAGCCCACTAACAGGTGGGACAGACTTAAGGTTTGGAGCACTACTGCTCAGCTCCCAGAGGGCTTGGGGGCTGGCAGGCCGTCCTTAGGGCCTGACCCCTCTCTCAGCCGGTCCCTCTCTGGCCTTGCTCACTAGCTCACCACAAGGTCACCTCTCCCTCCCTCCTCCTCCGGCTGTCCTGCCTGTCCTGCCTGCCCACTGCAACGCTGACCCCTGCAGGCGTGCTGAAGTCCTGCCCGGCCAGGGAAGGTGGGGGGGGGGGGGGGCGGGGAGAGGAGCAAGCACTCCAGGGAGAGAGGCTGGGCTGGCCAGCTTCAGGGGGAGCAGAAGGCTAGGCCAGGGCAGGCTGAGCAGTGTGCAGAGCGGTGCCGCTCAGGCCTGCATGGGAACGAAGACATCTGTGGTCTCATTCATGCTGGACTCCCGTTTTTCTTTCACCGTCCCTTTCTTTTACACAGGAGTAAAATGTACCAAGTGTGTGTGTTGGGGGCGGGGGGAGAACTCCAGTCAGGTAAGGTCTTACCTCTCAGCTGTCCCCCCCCCCCCCCAGTAGGGACCTGCAGAGTGAGTGGGTGAAGAGCCAGAGTACCCACAGGGATCTTCTAAGGGAGGGAGCAGGAGAGCACAGGAGATTTTTTTTTTTTAGAAGCAGAATTGGGCCGCAGGTGTTGGGGGGGGGGGGGAGGAATGAGGAGATTAGGATGTAAGAGGTACTTACTGGTTCCTGGGGGACCAAAGGGGAGAGAAGAGGGGTTGGCCTGAGTCACACAGGAATTAATTTGCATATCTCCCTCCTACCTGGTGCCAGGCAAAGGGTGGGCAGGAATGGGGCGGGACACAGAGTCCTGGCTGGGGAGTAGCAGAGTCAGGAAGACCTGGGGTGAGCTGCAGGGAGGCATCTCTGGATCTGGGGGCACCAGGGACCATGGAGGCCAGACCCTCTGCGAACCCTGGAGGACTTGGAGCTAAAGAGGCTCTCCAGCAAGGCTAGCACCCATATCAGAGAGAAGCAAACCTCAGGCTAGCCCTCTTCGTAGTCAGAGCTATCCCTGGCGCAGGCTTGGGGGGAGAGGGGAGAGGGGAGGGCTGCAAGGGGCAATACAGCTCCTGTTCAGAGGAGATGAGGATAGGAAAAGGTTCAGGAGTCTTGAGTCTGCCAGGAGCAGCACTGGACTCCAGACTCTTTGCCCAGAAGGTGCCAAGCACATCAAATTGGCCTCTCTGAAGAGGGGCAGAGGCGTTTGGAGGGGTAGTGATGTCATGATGCTCAAACATAGGAGAAAATGAGGAGGGAGAGAAAGGGGATGTAGGCCTGGGTCTAGAGGCTGGTGGCCTAAGAGGAAAGGAGTAGGGAACCACCAGTCTGGTAAGAGAAGGGGAGGAGAGTGTCCCTCCCCTCCAGCTGGTCTCTGAACTAAGCTATGGGCTTCTGAGAGTGAACCAAGGGACACAATGGTCCTGTCCTTAGTCCTAGTATGGGAACCTTGCTCCTCTAAGAGAAAATGCCCGGGTAGGTGAGCTGGGGCTTGACAGATGAGAGGAGGGCTTCCACCAATTCAATGTCCCTTCAGCCCTCACCTAGAGGACATTCACAGCAGGACATAAGGCTCCAGGGAAGCAGACTTGAGTGGCCCTCACCCCCTTAACCCTGATGATGAGTGAGCATCATGCCTGGTGCCCAGTAGGTGGTCCTCATGGCTCTGGGCTGAAGTGAATGGGTGGAGGTGACATCGGATCCTGCAGGAGGCAGGGGTGGGCAGAGGTTGCCCCCTAAAGGGAAAGAGCAAGTGTGGGTGGGCTGGGGCAAGAAGGGGCAGAGCCAGATGCCACGATCCTTGTAGCTCTAAGGCCTTTCTGGGGAGGGCCTTAGAAGGGTGCACTCCCCCAACACCTGTACCCCCGAGGGAGCTGATGTGTCAGAGCCCGGCGATTCTTCTGTTGGGAGTAGGTCCTAGGCTAGATCTAGGCTCTCAGCTTTGAAGACAACCCGGAAAGGGAGCCCCTGATGGCAGATCTGGTGGACGGGGGAGATGAGATCGTCTCAGGTTGAAGCTGGGACTAAGCCTGAGCTGGAGCTGCAGGGGACCTGCCTACAGGTGGGCATTGCGTGAGAGGAGGCGTCAGAAGCCAAGGAGGAAATGGCAGGGCAATTTCCCCTAGGAAGGAGGAAGAGATTCCTGGCTTGAGCTTGGAAGACGCTGAGCAGACAGACCGTGGGCTCCCCGGCCACTCCCTTCGAGGAGCAATGCAAAGGGGTGCGGCCCCTCCCCCTCCCTCCCCGCACTGAATGAGTTTGGGGCTCTTTGCTTCCCCCCCTCCCCAGTCCTAGGTGCACATTCCCCCAGCACCCCCATTGTCATCTTCCCTACCCAGCCTCCCCCCCTCTCACCCCCAGCTCCCGCAGTCCCCCGCGCCCAGAAGCCTCCCTGCCCGGCCGCTGCACCACATTCCCACTTGCCCCCATATACAGTTGGCACCGCCGATGCCTCTCGGCTCCCCTGCGCTCACGATCCCGGGCCCCACGCTGTAAGGATCGTGGTCCCGGGGTCCCTCCGCGCCGGCACCCCCGGGCGGTGGCGCCGGGAGAGCGGGGGGTACCTCTGGGGGCACTGCCCGGCTCCCGCAGGGGCAGCGGCTCCGCGCTCCGCTACACACGTTGTCCTTGGGCTGCCGGGGGAGGGGGGGGGAGGAGATCCTTGTGGGGACACTGCGAGGCCGGCCCGGGCATCCAGCCTGGCACTGTCCAGACGGCGGGATCTGGGTTCGAGCTGGCGCCCGCGGTGCTGGGATGACCCCCGGGGGGAGGGGGCGAGTCCGTGCGCTCCAGCCAACAGCAAAGCCCCAGGGCTGGGGCTCCGAGACCGCTCCCGGCTCTGCCTCCGTCCGGCCCGCCGGTGCGGGGCGCCCCAGCCCGCGCGGGGCCGCGCTTACCTGGGCTGGCCGCCTCCGGGTCCCGGTACATGGTCCCCCCTCGTCGCCGGCTCCCTCCGGGCTCCTCAGAGCCGCCCGCGGCCGCACCTTGCTCCGCCGCCGCTGCCGCTGCAGGGCATGGGGCCGGGCGACCCCCGGAGGCGGGTCCGAGGGCGGGGGCCGCGCGGGGCTGCACCGAGCCGCCGAGCCGGGGAGCGGGGGCCGCCCGCCAGCCCTCCCGCCCGCCCGCCGAGCCTCCTCCCTCCGGCCTGCGCGCCGCGTGTGCGCGCCGGAGCGTGTGTGAGTGTGTACGAGGCGGGGTGCGTGCGTGCGTGTGTGTGTGTGCGTGTGTGTGTGTGTGTGTGTGGTGTGTGTGGTGTGTGCGCGCCCGGGGCACCGCCGGCGCCGCCCGCCCGCCGCCGCCGCCGAGCACCGCTGCCACCGCCTGCGCCCGCGGCCGCCCGCTGCCGGCCGAGCGCGGCACTGCAGCCCGCGCCGCCGGCCCGCCCGCCCGCCGGCCCAGCCGCCGCCGCCCCGAGCCGCCCCGAGGGCACGGCCGCCGCCCCGCGCGCCCGGCCCGCTGCCGGATCCGCGCGCCGCGGTGCTTGGAATCTGCGGGCCCCGCCGCACTGCGCGACCAACCCGACCCGTGCTGCCCAGATGGCAGCGGCCTCGCACCGCGCTGGGCCACCGGGTAGCCGGCCACCTCCTCCGAGGTGTCCTTTGACTCCATTCCGAAAGGCGGAGCGATCCACGCCGGGTTTTTCGCGGGCGGCCGCTCGAGGGCGTCAGCTCCGGACTTGACACCGCAGGGTCCTTGGAAGACAGGCTGGTGTGAGCAAAAACCAGGAGTGGATTTTTTCCTTTTTGCTAGCGCTGGGCCTGGGTCGGCCACGGCTCCCATTCCCAGCTGGAGCGGACTGGGCTAGAATCCCTGTCCTCAGTGCGGCGCTGGGTCTGATGACCCTTCTCTCTTACTCCTGCAGGCCTTTTAGCCTCTCCCGAAGCGGGCCCTCCCCTCTTTCTCTTGAGCCAGCACCTCCGTAGCAGGAACCAAATTCCCCCTTCCCTGCCCACCCTGACGTTCTCCCGGCTGAGTCTGGTTTAGCGGAGTCCCTGATCAGGGGAACCCATTTCTTTTCTCTGCAGCATGCAAACTGTTTGATTCCGCCAGTGAGGCGATCTCCCGATCTCCCAAGGACTTCAAAGGTGGCATCAGGCAGAGATCTGCCAGTATCCCCCATACACACCTAGCACACAACAGACACAGACCAAGACACTTCCCACAGTGCAGGTCTGCCGCTGCCCCCCCCCCTCCCCGCAAGAGGGGTAGGCAAGAGGGCAAAAGGCCCGGGTCTGCAGAAGCATCCTGTCCTCCCCTCTGCTGAAAATCCAGATCCCAGGTGAGTCCGGCTTCCCAGACTCAAGAATTAGTATTCCCACCCCAGAAATCTACTGTATGGGCTCATGATCAGCCCACCTTCACCTTTATGAAGAACAGCAGACAGCACCTTCTCACAGGGTTAAGCCTCTGTCCCAAGTCTCCCCCCACCCCCCAACACACACACACACACACACACACACACAAACACCATCCCCTAGAACTCACATGGAACCACTTCCCACCCCCTGTACATTCACCTCCACCCACAGCTTTTCCTGTTGAGAAACAGATAAGGAAATTCCCCCCCCCCCCCAACCTTCTTTAAAACTGTTCCGGTGGAGAACAGATTTCCTGAGATTGAATATTCTAATTAAAAATGGAAGGGGGGGGGGGGAGAAAAAAAGAAAGAAAGAAAAAGCATCTGTAGGTGAAGGCCTGCAATTTTCCTGTGGCCAGAATCTCAGCCCTTACCCAGTATGGTGAAGGGCCATTATTCTGTTCCAGACCTCTGCAGCAATCCACAGTCTCTCCCCGCACCCCACCCCCCTTTTTTAAATCCCAGGTCTAGGGTACCAACACAGCACCCTTTAGGGCCTGACAAACTCCAGAAAGCCAAGCCAATAGATTGGAATTCTAGGGTCTTGTGCCTTTGCTTCTTTTCCCTCCCACCTCCAGCTGTCTCTCATTGCCTTGTAAAGAGTAAATAGTGCGCCCTTCTGGCACCTCCCTCCACCCCAGCCATCAATGGGCACACAGAAAGATTTCTTGTTCAGGAATCTTTCCACCCCCAGAGCCTCACTGCCCGCCCCTCCTCCCCGCCATCAACCTGAGAGGAGAGGGACAGCAGAACTTCCTGTTGCAGCTCAACAGGTCTTAACTGGGCATCTGGGATCACCCAGTTTCTCAGAGTTGATGGAGAGGCCATTTGAGAGATGACTCAGGCTGCCTCCTCCCATAACAGATGGTAAAGGCAAGGCCTCTAGAGAAGGAAGACTCAAGTTGCTAAAGCCTCCAGTGCTTCACAGCCCAGGGAGCTATTGAGAGCCCAAGAGAAACCCTTTGTCCTGAGACCTAGCCTTTGGCCAACCGCTGTGAGATGGAAGAGAAGGATGACACCTGCTCCCACTGCCAAGAGCTTAAGGCCTGACCCTTACAAACAATAAAAATCTCAGCCTCATGCACTCCCAGCAGGCATTAGACAACCATTGTACCAGAATGTCAGAGATGGAAAGTCCGCAGCCATGCCAGATACGAACCCCCAAAACAGCATTGGGTAAACCAAGAAGGCATTGGAAATCTTGGGTGGTTTTCTCTGTCTTGCCAGCTTCAAGAAGGACTTTAAAGATACCTTTGGTCTGGATCTCAGTCACTTTGTTGAGCAAGTTCAGAGGCTTTTGAAAGAGGCAGAAATAGAGATTTATGTAGCTCTGCCGTTACGGCTATGATTAACATGGGCAGACAGACATCTGGGCCTGTTTCCTCATTCCATACAAAGGGAATAAAAAGACTTATTCCTTTGATGAGTATAAGATTCAATGTGATGATACAGTAAAAGCACTTAAAATGATACTTGGAGCATATGACTGATTCTTGGTAGATACTGAGTGCCAATGATGATTTTTATTTGTTTATCCTTAACAGGGACACCACATACTCCCTATTTTATGTTTTTCCTGTCAAGGAAGTTCTTTCAGATGTCTAGCTTCAAATCATTCGACTGCATTTGAAGGCTCACTCTCTCCTGCTGGCATGTCAGATAGCCAAACCTTCTAAGGACTCGTGGACTGGGCAGAAAAGGCAGGAAAGAGTCTATGGGAGACCACGGTTCCTGGGAGATAGGAGATGGGAGGCTGTGAATCACCCCTGCCTGGCCTTGGGCTTTGCATCTCTTAGGAGAGGGCCTGGGTCTCTGATGCTAGCTCTGTTTCTCCTTTCTGGCACCCAGGGGGGAACAGGGTGCTGCCCAGAGAAGCCCTGTCATTCCATGACGCTGCTGGCCCCTGTGTCCTGGGTTCCATGATGTAGCAGGAAACACTGGCAGCACCTGGTTCCCGAGGGACTTCCACACAGCATGCTGTGGACCCCTCAGGCCTGTTTCCCATCTGGCACAGTCATCGGGGCCAGGTGTCCTGGGTCGGTGGCTTCAGGGAGGGACTGGAACCAGGGAGGGACATCTTGTCCCCTGAGAATAGATGCCTGGCCTCTACTCTCCCAAACAAGGCCCCCGGAGGCTGCCTGGCTGTGTTGCTAGGCCACAGCTATGAGGCAAGGTCCCTGGGTTCCAGACGGCCTCTAAACTGGCCTGGTCTCTCTCCCTCCAGTTCCTGTCCCCTTGTCCCCGCCTCCTCCCCCCCCCCCCCCCCCCCCCGCTACAGGATGAATTATTAATAAAAATGCTGAGAAAGCCGTTTGTGAAGCTCACGTGACAGAACAAACACACCTCTCTCCTTTCCATGTAGCAAGAGATTCAGATGGGAGTGTTGGCCTGCTTCAGGAGGGAAAGGCTGTGACAAATGGGAGGGGCCAAGGTCATGGGCATGCTAATGTGCCAGATCTCCAGCAAGGACTTGTCCTGCATGTGCTGCATGGTGGGTCCCTTCTTCCTCTGCAAAGATGGAGACTCTGGAGAGGGTAAAAGCATAGAACTAGCAAATACCATCGCCCTCCTCCCCCAGAAGGGACAGGACAGTCAAGTCCTAGAAGGCAGTTTCAACCATCTCCTTCCTACCTCATCGTAGTAGAGACAGAATCAATACTTACTGATTAATTACCTCCCTTCTCCAGACCCAGGAGCCAGGGTATCTCATGTCCTACCTGGGGCCTAGACTACTTGGGCTGGGCTCTGCTGAGGAGGCCTGGTCCTGAAGAAGCAGAGACTGGCATTCTGAGTTCAGTACCAGAACATTAGGCTTGAACTCTGGCCCTGCCTCTCCCTGTGTCTCTAGCTTGTTCGGCTTTGGCTATCGAGTTGACCTCTCTGAGCCTCAGTTTTCTCATCCATGGAATAGGGCTAATAATTACACTATCTAGAGATATCAAATATATATTCGGAAGCCAGGTGCCAGGGGCTCACACCTCTAATCCTAGCTACTCAGGAGGCAGAGATCTAAGGAGTGTGCCCTGAAGCCTGCCTGGGCAGGAAAGTCCATAAGAGACTCTTAACTCCAATGATCCAGCAAACAACCAGAAGGAGAGCTGTGGTTCAAGGAGGAAAGAGGTAGCCTTGAGTGAAAAAGCTAAAGACACTGCCCAAGCCCCAGTACTGGCATACCACCAACAAATTAGATAGACAGACAGACAGACAGATAACAAATTATATATTCAGGGTTGGGTATCTTTCCTGGCTCCTTAGGGATGACTCCAGACACTAAGGCCCCTGCCCAGACTGACTTTCCCTCGTCCCAGGCCCTTATCAGATCCTGAAACCTTCTCTTGCTCCAAACCCACCTTCATTCCACCCATCTTCCCATCTCGTTTCTCCCTCTACCTTCCTCCCTTCCTAATTCTGTCCAAGTTGCTCTCTCCACCGTGGTCATCTGACACCCACATGTGCTTGGCTCAGGGCCTCCTAACACCTCACTGTCTCCTAAAGATGAAAGTGGCGATTCCTTCTCCCAGCCATCCCTACTTTGGGACAGTGGCAGTCTCCTTTGAAAGCTTGACTTTAGACCTTTGTTCCAGGACCACAGGCTTAGCTATTCCAACCAGGTTCTTTCTTCCAAGGCTTTGTTCATTGCAGTGTGCCACAAGGATGATGCTTAAAAATCTGTCCTAGCTATTCAGGAGGCTGAGATCTGAGGATCATGGTTCAAAGCCAGCCTGGTCAGAAAAGTCTGTGACACTCTTATCTCCAGTTAACCACCAAGAAATGGGGAGTGGAGCTGTGGCTCAACATGGTAGAGCACTTGCCTTGAGCAAAAGAGCTCAGGATATCACCCAGGTCAGATGGCTTCCAACTTTAGTGGGTCTGAACTCAGTTCTCCACCCTCTCTCCTTTACCCACTGTGACTGTGGATCCCGGGAGGGGGTGGGGAAGAGGGGCGAGCTAGTGGTTCATCTTCACCATCTCCCTCCCCCAGCACTTGCTGTGGCTGGAGCCAGCCAGTCTGCAGCTCAGGCTGATGTTTTCAATCCCTTTTAGAACCCATTGAACCGGCTTCACCTGCCTTTCAAGGTATTTAAAGGTTCTTTGACCGAATGCTTTTTGATCCTCCACTGATGGAACTGAGTACTGGCTCTTTCGCCAACTGCCCCCCTTCTCTCCATATGATTAGACACTAAGAGCTCTTTTTTTGTGTGTGATATTACAGAAACTTTCTGTGGTTTGTTCAAAGCCCACGACCTGGCTGACACCTCCCTGGGAGCCCCAAGCCGGTCAGCTCCAGCCTCCAGTGCCCAGCCCCAGTGGCGGCCTACTTAACGGGATCTTCCAGCCTTTGTCAGCTTGGACTGTTAGGAGCCTCAGTCTGAGCCTGGCTGGTAGAAAGTCAAACCCCTGATCCTTGCAGGGCACTTCAGTCTGGGCTGGGTAGGATGGGGAGGGGGTGTCCCACAGTCTTCAGCAGGCCCCACTTCTGTTCCCTACACTGTTGAGAATGTATAGATGGGTATTATGGAAGGTGGGGAGCAGGATGGGGGGGGGCGTCAATGAGATGGATTGACCTGCTTTCAAGGTTGAGTAAATGCAATCTTAGCTTGAGGCTGACTTGGGGAAACTGAGTCCCAGGTTTAAGATTCAGTATCTGGTGGTGGACCCCAAGGGCAGAATTTTCGAGGGGTGGCAGCGAGGATGAGGACAATGGAAGGCAGCACCTCCGCTCCTAATAGTGCACGGGCGGGGGGATGTGCACGTGTGCGTGACCCCTCAAAGCCTAGAGCTAGAGGAGGATGGCGGGCAGGGATGCTCACCCTGTCCCAGCTGGAGTTGAATCCCGCGGTGGCTGGGGTCCTACCCCAAGGCAAGTCAAAGGGTGATCATGTTGGGGAGAGGGTCTTACCACCCCTGGCTCTTTTTTATTTTTTTAGCCATTTTGGGGCTTGAGGCAAAAGCACTCTTCCTTAGATTTTTTCCCCCAAGGTTGGGGCTCTACCACTTGAGCCACACCTCCACTTCTGACTTTTTGCGGGTTAATTGGAGGTCAGAGTCTCATAGACTCTTCACCTCCCGGTACCCTCCCCACCTGCCAGGGCCAGGCTTGGCTTCAAACCTCAATTCTCAATCCTTCCATTGCAACCAGCTGAGTAGCTTTGTACAGGTGTGAGCCCCCAGCATCCCTCCTCCCCCTCCCCATAGCTTTGGCCTCATGAGGGTGTCAGGAGGCGGTCCCAGCACTCCTGGAGGTAGATGAAATTCAGCTTCCCAGGCCCCCTCTCTCAGCAAAGCCCGCCTCCAGGGACTGCTAGACTCTTTGGCCCCGCCAGAGCTCACACCAGAATCTAATCCTGCTCTGTAATAATCATAATAGCAGCAGCCACCATTTATTGAGCTCTGAGGGTTTGCCAGGCCCGAGTGCCAAATGCATAACACACATTATTCTACTTAATAGTCAGTCACAGCCGCCTGGTAGAGACGTCCCACACTGCCGTCCCCTTTGGAAGACGAGGAGGCTGAGTGCAAGGGAGGTGGCTGGCCTGCCCCAGGTCCTAGCCAGGAGGACAGGGTGGGGGAGTGGGGTCCACCGAGTGGGCTGGGCAGGCACCTGGGTGCAGCCCCAAAGTGGGGTGTGGCTCTGTCCATGAGGGTGAAGAAGGAGGGAGAAGATAGGGGCAATCCCCATGAGCTCTCTAGCTGCTTCATTTCCTCCTGAGTCCCTCCCCCCCTCACTTCCTACCCGCCCAACTGTGGGTGGCCCCCAAGGCTCTGTCCCCAGCCTTCATCTGTGTTCTCACCCCACTCTGTCTCTTCTTATGATCTCATTCACTCCCACAGCCTCGGCGTTTTGCTTTCAGCCCAACTCCCGGCCCTGTCTCTGGGGCTCTGACCTCCCTTCCCAGCCCGCCATCTCTGTTCTTAATGAAGCGTCTCCACCCGAGTGGAGTGAACTCATTACCTTGCTAGGGAAGCTGCTGGTCCGGGAAGAACCTTGTTCCCCCCTCCCCAGCCCCAGATGCTGGTCCCAGGTCCTACAGCCCCTCCCTCTCATCAGACCCTTTTCTTTGCATAGTGCCTCACACCCTCATCTCAGGTCAACAGTTACCTTCCCTAGTCCCACATACAGCCTCTCTCCCTCCACCTCATCAGTGGCTCCTGACTGGGTACCTGCCTCCCCCAGTCCCTTCATTCCATAGAACCCTCCCACAGAGTCAAGATCTCACCAGGGCCCCTCCACTTCCCAGCTCGGCTTTCCCTGCATGAACACCTTGCATGGAAGGCACCGGAATCTTCAATGGCTCTCCATTACTGGTAGAGTCAGATATGAGCATCATTGCCTGGTGTGGAGTCATCTCAGGAGACTGAGATAGGAGGATCATGGTTCAAAGCCAACTCAGGTTGGAAAGTCCTTGAGACTCTTATCTCCAATGAACCAGCTACAAGACAAAAGTGAAGCTGTGGTTCAAGTAGTAGACACCAGCCTTGAGGGGAAAAAAAAAAAGAAGAAAGAAAAAAAAAGCTAAGGGGCAGTGCCCAGGTCCTTAGTTCAAGCCCCTATACTAGCACAAAACAAAACTGGGAAGGTGGCTCAGTGGTAGGGTGCTTGCCTTGCATGCATGAGGCCCTGGCTTTGATTCCTCAGTACCACATAAGCAGAAAAAGCTGGAAGTGGCGCTGTGGCTCAAGTGGTAGATCGTTAGCCTTGAGCTGAAGAGCTGAGGGACAGCGCCCAGACCCAGAGTTCAAGCCCCACAACCAACCAATTAATTAATTAAAATAAAATGAAATAAACAAACTCAGAGTTCCTGTCAGTGGGTTTCCCTCTTTGGAAGCCCACATGGCATATCCCCCTCTCCCCCGCCCTTCCGGAGTCTCCCTGGTGAGTTTGAATTCTTCTCTTCCGTAGCCCAAAGTACTTTCCCTCTGGTGTAATTGCCTATTTTAATCATATGGTGGCAGATGCATGTAATCCCAGCCGCTAGAAAGATAGAAGCAGGAGCATCTCAATCCAGGTTCAAGGCCAGCCCAGCAAAGTTATCTAGGCATGATCATTATATTTTTTCTTTTTGGTAGTACTGGAGAGCTTACCGCTGGAGCCCTACTCCTTAGCAAGGCCTTATCTCATCAAATCATAAACACAAAGGCTAGAGGCATTCCTCAAGTGGAGAGGCGAGGGCTCAATCCTGAGTACCAAAAAAAAAAAAAAGTATGTACTTCTTTCATCCCCCAATGGACTTGCAGCTCTTTATCTCTTGTGATCTGACCTAATCTTAAATAACCTTATCTCACATTGTGGACAGGGTCTTAGTATATAGCCCAGGCTGGTCTGGAACTTTTGATCTTCCTGGTTTAAGCTCCCCAGCGCTGGGATGACAGGCATGTGACACTATGCCTTGTTCTGAGCAATGTCTCCCATTGATCTTCTTCCCTCCTGGTTTTATCCATCTATTCAGCAAGCATCCACTGAGTGGCTACCGTGTGTTAAGTGCCACACATACACATCCCTATTCTAGGCCACATGATAGGACTAAAGCACCAAAGGAGGAGTATTCAGAGTATACACATAGAGTGACTCTGAACTGGGCAACCATTTCCACTTCCCCAGGCTCTTACACGCCAGGCCTTGGCCTAGGTAGGAAGGGAGAGGAGGACATCCCCCTCCTCTGGATGAGAGCAGCTGGATGGAATGATCCAGTATACAACCAGGAGGTATGTGCAAATGTAGTTCTGGGGATCCACAGCGAAATGACCTTAGCCCTAGGGACATCCAGAAGCTTCCCACCTGCTCAGTGTCTTGCATCAAACAAGGACCTCCTAAATCTCTGTGGAATTAAGTGGCTTTAGAGCCGCAAGGGGATGTAATAGAATCTATAGGGGGAGTGGAATCAAAGGAGAGGTCACAGGGAACTTTCACAATGTCGGCACAAATTGGCCCCGGTCACCCATCCCAGGAGGACACATCTGGGGATGAATGAGATAGAAACGAGAGCCTCTCTGAACTCTTGGGAAGAAGGGAGCTATATATAAATATGGAGATGATATTATTAGTCTGTCCCCACCAGACCACGTAAATCCTTCTGCCTGTGAGACCTCAGCTTCCCTTCTGGGAAAATCAGGTGTGCAGCTCACTTCTCCTCCTGGCCCTCAGTTTCCCTCCTGTCACACAGAGGCTCCATCAGAGATACTGCATGGCAGGGCTGCCTGACCAGGGCATGCCCTAGATGGAGCCAAGGTGCCCCACGGGTCTCCAAGGCCTCTCCTTGTTCTATGTGTCTATCTGGTCAAACAAGGCCCACAGAAAAGTAGGAAGCCTGGACTTGCCAGCCATACATTTCCCTATCAATCCTAGAACACAGGCTTCTAGGGCCGGCAGCTGCAGTGGGGGAAGAGGCTGAGGCTATGGCCTTGGTCCCCTCCATGGTGGGCCCCGCTTCCTGACTTTGTCAGTAACTCTCATACACACTATAAGGGAGACCTCAGCCTTGGCCTCCTCCCACCCGCCGTCATGTACACACATTTTCCTTACTTAGCACGTTTCACTGGTGACACGCCCTGCTCCCCCCACATCCCGTCCCATCAGTCCTTCCCAGCCTCTCCCCATCATCTCCCTCCCCCTTTCCACTACGGTCACATCCCCTCTCCCAGCCAGGGCTAGGATTGGTCCTCACTGGTCCCCGCTCTGCTCTAGCTGGGCTCCATCCACTCATCTCTGGGCATCCAAGCACCAGTGCACCCGCACCTAGCTCCTCAGCTCAGAGCCCTGCTGTGGATCCCGATCGCTCTTAGGAGAAAGCTTGGGACTCCTTGTTTGGCAGGCAGGCCCCAGAGCAGTGAAGTGATGATATCTGCCAGGGTGGTGAAGGCAGGAAAACACATTTGCTCCTGGATGATTCTGGGGACACATTTCTGGGGGAAGGAATAGTAGGTACAAATGTGGGGATGGTACTGGGTAACAAGAATTAGAAACCCGACGCTGGTGGCTCATGCCTGTAACCCTAGCTACTCAGGAGGCTGAGATCTGAGGATTATACTTTGAAGCCAACCAGGGCAGGAAAGGCTGTGTGAGACTCTTATCTCCCATGAACCACCAAACGCTGGAAGTAGAGCTGTGGCTCAAAAGTGATAGAGCACTAGCCTTGAGCACTAAAGCTCAGGGACAGTCCCCAGGTCCTGAATGCAAAAGAAAAAGAAGAAAGAAGGAGAAAGAAACTTGACATGGCAAAATCCCGGGATCGGTGTGGAGCACATGTCAGGCTGTCCTGGGTGAAGGTGCTGTTCATTCCCAGCCCACAGAAAGCCGCTATCTTAGCAGACAGCTCAACAGCCAGCAGAGAGGGAGGCCGGGAGATGTGAGGGCTAGCTGGGATTCTGGACATGGTCTGAGTATGACAGTAAATCAAGTAGATTTCACGGGGAGGGTGGCAGCTGAGCAGATTGGAGAGGGGTCAACATTGGCTTTGTAGTTCTTTGAGTGATGTGACAGAGACCAGCAAGGGCAAAGATCCTATGGTGCCTAGTGTTGGAGGGAAAGCAAGATGTTTGGGAGGGAGGGAGGGAGAGAGAGGGAGGGAGGGAAAGAAAGGTAGTGGGAGGTAAAAGCATCAAGGTGGAGGGGCAGGCAAGGCACTGGAAGGACTTGAAAAGTAGGAAAGCCATTGGGATGTTCCTCTCTCTCTCTCTCTCTGTCTCTCTGTCTCTCTGTCTCTCTGTCTCTCTGTCTCTCTCTCTCTCTGAGGAAGCCAGGGTTGGGCTGCAACTGGGAGCTGCATAGCTGCAGTTGTAATAATCCAGGCGAGAAATGACAGTGGTAGGAGGCCGCAAGGGTGGGTTCTGGATCAGCAGATCTGTTCCGAAGGCAGAGCTGACAGGATTTCCTGATGGATGCCACGTGGGCTGTGGTGGAAAAGGAGGAGGTGAGATCGCCTTCAAGGTTTTGGCCTGAGCGTTTGGCAGGATGGCAGCGCCAGCGGCTGGGATGGGAAGGAGTCTGTGATACAGAGGTGGTACTTCCTCCAACTTCTTTTCCTTATCCCTCACCCCAAGGAACCTTTTGAGACTCCCCCTGCCAAGTCATCCCTGCCTGTGGCATTTTTATAATGTGCCTGACCTGAGTGCATGTTGATGGACTTTGGCTCTTTGCTTTCTTTCTTTTTTCTTTTTTCCTTTTTATTGGTTGGGAGGCTTGAACTCAGGGCCTGGGTGCTGTCCCTGAGCTTTTCTGCTCAAGGCTAGCACTCTACATCTTTGAGCCACAGCTCCACTTCCAGTTTTCTGGTAGTTCATTGGGGATAAGTCTCAAAGACTTTCCTGCCCAGGCTGGCTTTGAACTGAGATCCTCAGATCTCAGCCTCCTCAGTAGCTAGGATGAAAGGCGTGAGCCACCAGTGCCCTGCTAACTTTGGCTCTTTGGAGGGTCACAAATCACTGTAATATCCAAGATGTTTTTGTCCCTGCCAAGCCAATTTTTTGCCTCCTTGGGAGAGATGATGTCCCCCATAAAGGATGCATTTGTTCAAGCAAGTTGTACAAAGGGAAGCAGAATTCTCAGGTAAATGGCTGGAAATTTGAGATCCAAACTGGAGGTGCTGATATGGGAGTCAAGTAAAAAAAAAAACCCAGGGATAGTACCCAGCCTCCCCATCACTCCCTCCCCCCAAAAAAGAAAGGTGTCCCCGTCAAGATCCCCTGGGATGGTTGGCTGACAGTCTTTCCTGTTTTTACTGGGCTTCCTGGTGGTCTGTGGTACTCACCTCTTTTTCTTCCTACCTTTCTGGTTGTGTGTTCCTTCTGAATTCTTTGCTGGTTCTTTTTCTTCTCCAGCACTCAGGATGTCATGGGGTGCCTCGAGGTCCCTCTTTGACTTTCTTCTCTTTTTCATCCACTCCCTTGGGAGTCACATGACTAGTTAGGATTATAAGCATGAGCCACCAGCTTTGGCTCACTGGTTCGCCTCCCCTTTCCTTCCTTCCTTCCTTCCTTCCTTCCTTCCTTCCTTCCTTCCTTCCTTCCTTCCTTCCTTCCTTCCTTCCTTCCTTCCCTTCCCTTCCCTTCCCTTCCCTTCCTCCCTCCCTCTCTTTCTTTCTTTTTTTTTTTGGGGGGGGCGGTCCGGTCGTGGGGCCTGAACTCTGGGCCTGGGCGCTGTCCCTCAGCTCTTCAGCTCAAGGCTAGCACTCTACCACTTTAGACACAGCACCACTTCCAGCTTTTTCTGCTGTTGTGGTATTGAGGAATCGACCCAGGGCTTGCAAGGGCTTGCCTTGCATGCAAGGCAAGCGCTCTACCACTGAGCTACCTTCCAGACCCTTTGTTGGTTATTTTTGAGATAGGGTCTGAGAAACTTGAGTTCTGTCCAGGTTACCATCAAACCATTATCCTTCCACTTTCAGCCTCCTAGATAGTTAAGATTACAGGAAGGAAGCTAGAAGCTTTATCTTTGATTGTGATTTATTTATGTTTGGAAGGGTTGTTTCTTGATCGTTCATGTGTTGATACTGATACTTGAACTCAGAGCTTCACATGTGCTAAAGAAGCACTCTGCCTCTGAGCTGCAGCCCCAGTCCTTGACAAAGAATACTCTTGGTGGAGCGGAGGGAATAAAAAGTCAGACTGGAATGGTGTTGAGAGACTAGGACTGGCCATGGTGGCACATGTCTATAATCCCAGCTACTGAAAAGCATGGGTAGAAGGATTATGGTCTGAGCTTGACCTAGTAAAAAATATAAGATCCTACTTGAAAAATAAGTAGAAGCAAAAAGGACTTGAAGTATGGCTTAGAGCACATTCCTAGAAAGCTCGAGATCCTACGTTACAGCCCAGAAAAGTGGTGGGGAGGAGGGTGGCGCAATCAGGAGGAAGGAGAAATGAAAATGATGACAGGGGACAGAGAGAACTCTGGGACACGTTTGGCTGCAGAGGGAAGGGCCAGGGTCTAGAGGGGGATGAGATGGAAGGAAGTTTGTTCCCTGATGGGAACGGATCTGTGGACGGTGAAGAACTGGCGATGCCGGGTGGATGTGATGCTGGAACTTCATCCTGGAGCAGCTGAGCGGGGCGGGCTGGGCCCCTCGTGTAATGGGGAGCGGCAGCCTGGGTAGCCATCTCCCCCAGGGTCCAGGAGCAGAGCATGTGGGTACGGATGCTGGTGGGGGGCAGGGCTGGGAAGGTGGCTTCGCGGTTGAGTGCTTGCCTCGCATGCATGAAGCCCTGGGTTTGATTCCTCAGTACCACATACACAGAAAAGGCTAGAAGTGTGTTGTGTAGTGGCATGAAGCAAAACAGCAACAAGAAGAAGCCAGCTGGGGTGGGGTGGGGTGTCATGGTACCTGAATGGATCTGGAAGTACTTCTAAGAAACTGGATGGTCTTTGGGGAGTGGGAAACAAGGTCATCCCCGGATAGGGAAGAGGAGTGGGGAGGGGGAGACAGAGGGGAGGGGAATGGGGGGAACTGGGCTCAGCAGCCATGAGCCTTCTCAGCACTCAAACTGCAGCCCACTGCGAGGTTTCTGAACTCTCTGACCCCAGGACACTCACGGTGCAGGTTCTAGGTTCCTCCACGCAGCATCTCGTTCATTCCTTCCTGTTCCAGCAGTCAGTAAGAGCTGAGCAGCCAGGCAGCCGGTGCTGGGAACACTTTGCTTTGCCTGATTTTCCCCCTCCCTTTTAAAATTTCCTCATGCTTATATTCTCATCTGTAAAATAGGAGCAATGGTCGGAGAAAGTGTTGTGTTGTTTGCTATTTTATACCCGTTGCTTCAGCAGAGGAAGGAGAGCTCAGCAGGAGCAGAGTTGAGCGCATGGTGGCACATGCCTGTAATCCCAGCACTCAAGAAGCTAAGGCCAGAGGACAAGTGTGAGGTCAGCCGGAGCCACCGGCAGATGTCAAAGCTGCCCTGAGCAAAAATGAGACCCTTTCTCAAAAAAGTTAAAAGTGGAGCGCCAGTGGCTCGTGCCTGTAATCATAGCTAATCAGGAGGCTGAGATGTGAAGATTGTAGATTGAAGTAGACTCTGTCTCCAATTAACCAGCAAAAAGACAGACTGGAGGTGTGGCTCAAGTGATAGAGTGCTGGGGAAAACAAGTTACCATGGGCAAACAAGCTGACCCGAAAGCGTAAGGCCCTGAGTTCAAGCCCTGACCTCCACACACCCACACACAAAGCAATGAAAGGGTTTCTCTCCATCCGGGTGTGCCAAGGGCTGGGGGAAGGGCCATGCCACACCCGTGTCCTTGTGTCCTGACTAAGAGCAAGGACTCTTGAGCACCCAACTCCAGTTCTCAACTCCCCCTTGTGCCTAAGGCCAGGGCTGCGCCAGGCTCTTTGAGTGGAGCACTGGGAGCTGGCAGAGGCCTCTTCCCCAGGCCCTGCCCTCCGGACTTTCCTCAACCTGGCCCTTCCTGTTTTTCCCTCCTTGGCCTCTGGAGGCCATTTCCTCCGTGGGATGGTCCGTGCAGGGTGTGGCTTTCTCTCTCCAGAGCCCAGAGCTTTCTAGATTCAGGAACTTCACGAAGCCTAGAAGGGAGTCTTTGCAACTTCTAGGAAATAGCTCCATGGATCAGCCACTGCCCAGTGGTTGAGATGGGGACTCTGCTGAAGGTGCCCTCTGTGTGTGTGTGTGTGTGTGTGTGTGTGTGTGTGTGTGTGTATGTGTATGTGTATGTATGTGTGTGTATGTGTGTGTGTGTGTGTGTGTGTAAGAGGTCTGATCTTGCCCTCTGCCTGGCAGGCAGCAGACCACAGACCACAGGAAGAGCTGGCACCCTTGGAAAGGGGCTTGAGGCCTTGCAGAGTGGCCTGCTCTGCCCAGCTGGCGCCTTAGCTCCTAGACATCACTTTCCAACCCCCTACAACCTGGAGGTGCCAATAAAGGCTCCCTCCCGGGGCACCGCATGGAGTAAGGGCTAATGGGCCTGAGTGGGCCCCTCAGGCTGTTCTGAGAGCCGCAGTGTTCCTGCCCATTCCTAAATGCCTGGTGGAGAGGGCTGGGGCGAGCCGCTAAGTGCTAGGAGTGTGAAGGCTGGGATGGGAACAGGGCAAAATGCTTCTCACCCCTTAAATGAACCAAGCAGCATTTACCAGAAACTTCCCCCCAGTCTCAGGCCCTGGTTGGAGGCTGGTGCCAGCTTCATACCTGGCTGCCCTGATTGCTCATGTATTCTGCATGAGAGCAACTGAACAGAACCCAAGATTCTAGGAACGCCTACCTCGTTCCCACCTCTGCATGCAGCCCTGTCCCCTTTGTCCTTCCCTTTGGGAATTCCAGAGGGGCAGGGCCATGGCCTAGGGTCCAGGAGCAATCTGCAAGCTGGCGGGAGGGTCAGGGAGGGGGTTATTGGGGGGACTCAGTCTCCCCATCCAAAGTCATTCCCTGCTTGTGCCACAAGGAAGAGCACACAGAAAGGGTTTGACACTTGTCTAAGGCTGCCCAGCCTTTCTTTCTTGGATAAGCTGCTGCATCCTCCACCCCCATCCCCCCCCCCCTCCCCACCAGCAGCCAGATTCCCGCTTTCTTCCCACTTTCCTTCAGGGGATTATAGGATGTAACCAGTTACTGCTTTCTGTCTCCTCTAATGATGCCAAGCAAGAAGTAGCAGAGTACCCAGGGACAATAATAGTTCCCTTTATGTAACTTGAGGGGAGGGATGGGAGGGAGGAACTAGGGGAGAAGGAAGGGGTGACACTGACCAAGAAGCATTGAACTCATAACCTGACTTAGGGAAGCGAAACCCCTTTGTACAACTACTTGATACTAGCGGTAATAATAACAACGAATAATAGTTCCCTTTTATTGAGGAGCTACTACGTGTCAGGTGGTTGCCTCCATCTCAGGTGACCCACACAGGGCTCATGTTACTGCACTAAATCCCTGCCCCCCACTCCCCCGTGTGGTTGGTGTTGGTTTACCAATGGAGAAACTGAGGTTCAGAGAATGCACATGACTAAGGAGCCAATGAATTGTCAGAGCAGGAATTTGAACCCAGGATTTGAACCCAGGAAGTCGGATTCCATCTGTAGCCTGTCTTCTGAGCATAGTGAGGTTTCAGGAAGCATCCTGAACTAGGCTGTTTTTCCCCACGCTGGACATCAGTTGTCTTGGATCCCTAACCTATACATCTGGAAGGTTCCTTTCGGCGATTATGGAGTATCAAAAGTCCTGGCAATCTGGCTTCCTGAAAGACAGAGCCAAGAATCCTCCCTCCCTCCAAGGCACAGAAGTGAGTGGGAAGGGGTAGGATGCAGCCTTTGGGGTGTAGGGGAGGTTTGGAATCTGGCCCCACCCCCATGCCACATTGCCCCCTCCCCCAGCCCCCCATCCTGGTGGTCCTGCCTTACATTCTCACCACTGGCCTCAGCCTGGGATTGACTTGAGGGTTCAAGTTCTAGACTCTGCCTCTTCTCAACTGGCTGTGTGATGGGGGGGGGGGGGGGGGGAGGGGTGGGTGGGAGGGGGGGGTGGGAAGGGGGGACAGCTGCCTTTACATTTATGGGATTCTTGAGGCTCCCTAGTTCTTTGTTTCCAATTGCATAAGCCTGTGGAGGCCTTCATGGGGCCCGGCTCTTGCTGAGAACTGAGTCAGGCCGACAGGGTCAGCCTCCTGGTCTTGAACTCTACTCCACCTGCACTTCTTCCCCATAGATGAGGATAGGAAGAGTGACACCTCTTCCCTGCCCCCGCCCCCATGCCTACGCTCTGAGCCTTGAGCTCCTCCCCCCTGCCCATCATTGAGGGGCAGCTTCCCTGCCACTTCCCCATTGGTCAGGGGAAAGCTGTGGGGTGGGACCTGGAGAAGATGGAGTGGGCAGATAGAGAATCACGACAGGTAGGGCTGGGAGGTGGCGAGGGCTCTGCAGCGACCACACTCAGCTGGAGAGGCATTTCTCCTCGTGGGCACGCACGCCTGCCAGGTAGTGGGAGGACCATTTCTTTCTTTTGCTTTTTATATCCCTAACTAACGTGGCTGGGAGTGAGCCCAGCCAGGGAGAGATGGAGGATGGAGCCCGAGGTCTGTAGCTGGGGCTTCCGTGGATGGACCCTCGTGCTCAGGGGCGTCTCCATCCTGGATGGGTTTGCATCTCATTGCAAAGCCAGGCTCAGCCCAGGCTGCCTCCCGGCCTAGCCGGCCAGGGGAGGGGCTGGCCCTGATCTCTATGCCTCCAAGGCTCTCACAGTGTGAACACGTGGGTGCCAACGCCTCGCTCCATTTTACAGATGAGGCCACGGAGGCTCAGAGAAGTGGGTATCGGTAAGCGATGGACCTCCGAGGAATTCTCTAGCCTCTGCAGGTAGGAATGGGGTTTGGGAAAGTTATCTGGTAAGATGAATCCTCCCCCCCTCTCTCCCCCTCCCCCTCCCAGTCTGGCTTCACTTTTATGCTCAAGACTGGCACGTCACCGCTTGAACCACATCTCCATTTTCAGCTTTTTGCTGCTCAATTGGAGATAAGAGTCTAACAGGCTTTCCTGACCAGGCTGGCTTTGAACCTAGACCTCAGATCTCAGCCTCCTGAGTAGCTAGGATTACAGGTGAGAGCCACCCAGACCCAGCCTCTTCATTATTAAAGGATTAGGAATGCAGAGGTACAGAGAGGCCAGCCCAACTACTAAGAGCTCCCAGAATGCCCTGTACCTTCTCTACATCCCAGACCTCTGCCGGCATTTCCTTCCTCCTTGAACTGGTGGCCCCCCAAGCTGACTACCAACTCGTTCATCCTCCTACTCTCACTTTAGTTGTTGCCTCCTCCAGGAAGTCTTCTGTGGTTTCTCTAAGATTAGGGAGCTCTTGTTGTATGTTACCACTGCTCCCTGGCCTTTGCCCCAGGGCGCTCATCCCCTGGTATATGGTTTTATTTCTTTTCCTCATCAGAATGAGAGCTCTTTGAGGGGAAATCTATGCCTTCTTATTCTCTAACATCTGCACCCCGGGACTGCCAGCATTGAACTGAGGACAGAGTTTGCCCCATGAGTCTTTGGGGGAAATGAATGGATGTCTGAATAGACATCTTATGGAGGACCATTATTTTCAAGTGAACCCAGACAGGGCAAGCATTGTGTCCAAGGTAACACAGCCCAGCTGCTGCTCCCCACCAGGGCTCTGTGCAGTCCACCATTCTGTTATCCCCTCTCCCACCCCCACCCCCCACCTCCATATACCTGGCAACTTCCCAGCTCCAGGCAAACAAGCTGTCCTGGGCTACAGGGGTGTAGCACCAGAAGGAGGTGACAATAAAAGCTGATCAGAGGGCTGCAGCCACATATCAGCAGCTGAATAATCTGTGTCCACCATTCCCTTAATGCCAGTGCCCCAGGCCTGCCCCCGCTGTGGATTGAAGCCCCGGAAGGCAAGGGAAACTGAGTCAATCTCCCAGCCTGCATGAAGCTCTGAGTGGCACCAGCGCTGGGTGATGGGGGGTTAGAAGCCGCCTGAGTCTTCAGGCCATGCTGGAGGCCCGGATGGCTGGCTGCTTTGAGGGAGGAAAGGAGCCTCCATGTTGATTGTGGACCCTGGAGTCAGAGCCGCCCATGTAAAGACAGGAAGAGCCGTGTTATCCACCCCTGAGTGAATTCCAAGCCTGGCTTTACCCATGAGCCTCTGCTGCTTTTCAGAGCACTCTGGGAGCTCTCTCCTGAGGGGCACAGGGGAGGAATCCTGCCCTTCTCCAGTGTTCCCCACCTGGGACCCTGGGGGCCCATTCAGAAAGCAGCTGTGCTCAGTGCCTTGTCTTCTTTTTTTGTCAGTCATGGGGCTTAAACTCTGGGCCTGGGCCCTGCCCCTGAGCTCTTCAGCTCAAGGCAAGCGCTCTATCACTTGAGCCACAGCACCACTTCTGGTTTTCTGGTGGTTTATTGGAGATAAGAGTTTATGGACTTTCCTGCCTGCGATGGGTTTGAACTTTGATCCTCAGATCTCAGCCTCCTGAGCAGCTAGGATTACAGGCGTGAGCCACCAGCGCCCTGCAAGCTCAGTGCCTTTCTGAAGGTCTGAGGACTCAAAGTCCATCTCTCATCCACATGCTGGGCTTTAGGGGCAGCCCTCCACCCTGCCTCCCTCTGCAACTCAGGCAAATCCTTAGACTGCTCTAGGTCTCAGTTTCCCCATTTGTCAAGTGATTGGAAAGGCCTCCAAGGTGGTCTTCCATAGGTGAATGCCCTGTTCCCCCCCTCCCCCGCTTTCCTAGCCCTACATTTCCATTCTCTTTCTTTGTGCTAGGACTTGAACTCAGGGCCTCACCCTCTCCCTTGACTTTTTTTTTTTTTTTTGGGTCCGGTCGTGAGGCCTGAACTCTGGGCCTGGGCACTGTCCCTCAGCTCTTCAGCTCAAAGCTAGCACTCTACCACTTGAGTCACAGCACCACTTCCAGGTTTTTTTCTTTTTGCTTATGTGGTGCTGAGGAATCGAACCCAGGGCCTCATGCATGCAAGGCGAGCACTCTACCACTGAGCCAACTTCCCAGCCCCTTGTTTTGTTTTTTTTTGTCTGTTGTGGCGCTTGAACTCTGGGCTTGGGCACTGTCCCTCAGCTCTTCAGCTCAAGGCGAGTGCTCTACCACGTGAACCACAGCGCCACTTCTGATTTTCTAGTGGTTTATTGGAGATAAAAGTCTCACGGCCTTTCTTTCCCAGGCTGGCTTTGAACTGTGATCCTCAGATCTCCACCACCTGAGTAGCTATGATGACAGGCGTGAGCCACCGGCGCCCTGCTTCCCTTGACTTTTGTTTGTTTGATTTTGTCCTTTGTGCAGTTTGAACTCAGGGCCTGTGCCCTGTTCCTCAGCTTCTTTTGCTCAAGGCCAGCGCTCCACCACTTTGAGCCACAGGAGAAAAGTGTCTCACAGACTTTCCTGCCTGGGCTGACTTTGAAGCAGGATCTTCAGATCTCAGCCTCCTGAGTAGCTAGGATGACACGCGTGAGCCACTAGCTTTCTTCTCTATTTCCTGTGGCATGGGGACTTTGTGTTGGTCACTTCAGGGTCCTCAGCCCTGGAGCTGTTCTTGTCACGTAGCAGGTGCTCAGGTAATGTTAGAGGCTTTTACATTCCCAGTGGCCACTTCCTTGGGTCCCATCCCCTCAGAAGTCTTCCTGATGAGTCTCCCCCAGCCCCCTACCAGCCCAGGATCTGACAGGCCCCCTGAGGCTGGGCTGCATCCCGGCCTCCCGTGCACGTGCCGGTGTGCATATCTGGAAGCCTCCTCCTCTTTCTATTCCACCCTCTCCTTTCCATCACCGGTGCGTGGGTGCCATGTCTGCTTTTAGATTCCCCTGGCACGGCTAGGATGAGTGCCAGGGCCTTAGTGGTACAGCCGGTGCTCGATAGAGTTGTTTACAGGCTGGCATGACTCACCCCCCCCTTCCATCAACAGCCCAGCCTGGGGCCCAGGGAATTGAGAGAGACCACATCTTAACAGCCCCCTCAGATTCTAGAAGGGGCACCCCAAGATCTCCCTGTCATCCTTGCCTTAGTCCTAGGGGGTTCAAGGATGGAGATTTTGGGGTGGGGGACAAACTGGGCCAGGGCTAAGAGAATGGATTTGTGCCGGGCATATGGATTCGTCCATGTCTCCTGAGTAGGAAGCCAGGAGGGGCCAGATCTTGGAGAGCTGGGGATCTGGGAGCCACTGCAGGTGGCCGTGGGGGATAAAGGGGTGCAAATGAGGTAGCCATTAGCTCAGTGGGCTCTGGCTGAGGGGAAGATCCGACTGCAAATCTAGTGCCCGGCCCTGCCCTGCTGGTCCACCCCACCCCTGGGTCTGTGAGCACAAGAAGGTGGTGTGCACAGCTAGGGGTGGGAATTAGGGATCGTCCGAAAAGTTCCAGCAAAACACAGGGAGTTTGTAAAGGGGTGAGTTACCCACAGGGCTGGAATCTGAGCAGCAGTGAGGATACGCACGGGCTGTCTGAAGCTCAGTGCTGGTGGCTCACACCTGTCATCTTAACTACTCAGGAGGCAAAGATCTGTGGATCGAGGTTCAAAGCCAGCCTGGGCAGGAAAGTCTGTGAGACTCTTATCTCCAACGAACCAACAAAATATTGCAAGCAGACCTGTGGCTCAAGTGGTAGAGTGCTAGCTTTAAAGAAAAAAACAACAACTAAGGAACAGCACCCAGGCCTTGAGTTCAAGTCCCACCACTAGCACAAAACCAAACAAACCAACTACAACAAAACACAACCAACCAAATGACAAACTCCAGGGTTGTCTGTTTAGGCAAGGAGGAGTCTTGGCATAAGAACCACCAGCCACTTAGACTGTCTCTCCAGGCGCCGTGTTTGCTGATGGAGCAAGGGATCTGGGTGTGTCACCAGTGGGGGTCAGGCCGCTCTGAGCTGCACACACACCGCCTGTCCCCCAAGCAAGGCAGGGAGAGTGCCAGCTGGCAGGAGATCCAGAAGCCCAACATCCCCCTTAAATATGGGGTACTCAGAGCACCCGGCTCAGGCTGCACCTCAGCCCTCTCCCCCGGTCTCAGTCTGGGGAAAGGCCCCCGGGGTGGCTGGCTGGTTCCTCCTATGGGAGTAAAAAGCCCCCCCCCCCCCAGCACCTCTGCTAAGGTCTCCGGCTTCAGCTCCCTGGGGACGTTTGGTGTGCCTGGCTCCTCCTTGGCTGCCACCAGCCTGATGATGAGACTGTGCCAATCCCGTCCAGTCCCTCTCTCAAGCAGACTCTCCCCTGAAATGAGAGGCCGGTGGCAAGGTGTCTCCCTCTTTGGGTATCTTTGGCACCCCAAATCTTCCCTGCCAGGGCAGTTCTTCCCGAAGCAGCTGTGTGCTGACAATTGGTGAGGGAAGAGCAGTGTGCTTCTGCAGCACCCCCCAAGCCCGCACCCACGATGTCCCAAGGGGCCACACGCAGCACCCACGATGTCCCAAGGGGCCACACGCAGCTCTATGGCTCCGGGAAGGGTCCAGAGGCTCACACCCCACTGCCACCATCGCCACTATCTTGCGGTGACACCATCCTGCTCCAAAAGGCAGGTGATCTGAAAGCCTCCATTGCTGGTACTAGATGAAGGCTCTCAAGAGCTCCACCTGGTTCTAGGAAGAGGGTGGTGAGCAAAGAAAGCCTGGAGCTGGTTGGGGGCCAGAGGTATTGGAAGGCAAGGCTTATGCCTTTCCCCTCTGCTGTTGCACCGCCCCCTCCACACCCCATCAAGTCAGCCATTCAAGAGTCCTTCAGTGAACCCCCCAACCCAATATACACGTGCATGTGCTGCGTGCACACACGCGTGTGCTCACACACACAGACACACAGAAGCCCCAGACCCCTGGACAAAGAGACACACCTCCCTATGCCATAGTCTGATAAGCCAAAAGAAAAAGTCAGGAAGAGAACCCACCAGACAGGCTTCCCCATCCTGCAGATGGAGAAACAGGCCCAACCCCTTTGCCATCTGTCAGCGCCCCTCATGTGGCCCACCAGCCCCTTTGGTAGGGAGCAGGTGTGCTCAGCTCTCCCCTGCCCTGCAGGAGGCCAGCAACCACCACACAGAGCCTGCCTCGGCCCCCCACACCCCCGCCAGGGCAGGCAGATGGTGCGGGAGTCTGCCGAGAAGCGGCTGGCCCTGGCGCCCAGCTGTTGCACACATGGAGAGGGGGAGGGCTCCCAAGGCAGGGACCCTAAGCAGCTTGGGCCTGAGTCACCGGCACATCGGAACTGTAATGAGGGGATTAGAACTATTATTGTTGGATGACTTGGAGCGCCCTGGCTCACCCGAGCAACCGCCCGAGGAAGGCTGGCCATGCTCGGTTGCCAACTGCCAATGCCAGGCACACCTCACCCAGCCCTCCCCCCCTCCCATGTCTGCTGTGGAGTCTCTGTGGCCTTCCTTCAGCTCATTAGAGCCACCTGGGTATGCCCAGTCCCCCTCCCCCCCCCCCCCCCCGTCTCCACCCCCAAACGTCTCCTCCTCCTGCTCCTCTTTCTGGGTTTGGGAACTGACAAAAGCCTAGCTTGGGCCCTTTATTTATTTTATTTTTATTTTTTGCCAGTCCTGGGGCTTGAACTCAGGGTCTGGACACTGTCTCTGAACTTCTTTTGCTCAAGGCTAGCACTCTACCACTTGAGCCACAGCACCACTTCTGGCTTTTTCTGCTTATATGGTACCGAGGAATCAAACCCAGGGCTTCAGGCAAGCACTTTACCACTAAGCCACGTGCCTAGCCCCTGACTTGGGCCCTTTGTAAGTGGGCACAGCGGCCCCCTGATGGGGTATAAAGTCCCTCTGCCCATTGGGACTAGAACCAGAGCAGGGAGAGGGCAGGAATCCAGTTGCAGGGCAGCCTTTATCTTGTCTTTTTCTCTCCAAGGACCTGAACCCTGGGAGGAGAGCCCTTAGATCTGTAGCCCCAGCCCCCCACCTCCACCCCGTGAGGGGCAGTGCCTCCTTCCACAGTGGCCCTCCAAGCAAGAATAGAACAGTATATGCCCCATGCTGTGGTTCACGCCTGTAATCCTAAGTACTCAGGAAGTTGAGATCTGAGGATTGTGGCTCAAAGCCAGCCCAGGCAGGAAAGTCCATGAACAAGGAAAAAAAAAACAGAAGTGGAGATGTGGCTCAAATGGTAGAGCACCAGCCCTGAGGAGAAAAAGGCAACTGAGTGAGCGAGGCCCTGAGTTCAAGTCCTAGCACTGGCACATACACACAAACAGAGACTAGGGCATTGTGTTCCAGTGGCCACAGCTGAAGTCCTGGGGCTATGTTGTGGAAAAGCCATAATGTGGCAATCATAATTAACTAATGGCGGAGCCTTACAGTTCACTATGTCCCAGCAGGCTCTAATCAAAGTTCTAGGCATGTCTTAGTTTACATTATCTTTGCACTAGATTTATACATGGGTGTCCTACCTACCATCATCCCGTTCTCCAGACAATAGGCCCAGAGGAGTTAAATAACTGGCCTCAGGTTGCACAGCAGTGAGCAATTCAGCCGATTTCCATCCAAGCATCCTTATCCCAGAAGCTTCTCTTCAGCGTCTACTCTTTCTGGCTTCCTTGAGCTTGCCTTAGGGCACCCACTGCCATCTACAGAAAGACCTCCTGCCCAGCCTCCAGTCAGAAACCTCCCTCAGTGCGTCCTCTTCCACTCGGGCCTATGATGACTTCCTGACTAGCCCCTGTCGAGTTCAGTCTGTGCCCTCTGCCGGAAACACCCTTTTCCACACACCCACGTTGCTTTAGTGCCACCTGCCCTGCCAGTCCCAGCTGACTCCAGCTGCACACACACCTGTGCATCAGGGTGCGGGGCGGTGGAGAGAGAAGGAAGGCTTCTTCAAGACAAATCATCGTGTTCCGACACCCAAACCTCAGGGTCTGCAGATGGGTCTTGCTTTCTTTTCTTTCTTTCTTCCTTCCTTCCTTCCTTCCCTCTCTCTCTCTCTCTCTCTCTCTCTCTCTCTTTCTTTCTATTGTTGGTCATGGGGCTTGAACTCTACGCTTGGGCGCTGTCCCTCGGCTTTTCAGCTCAAGGCGAGTGCTCTACCACTTGAGCCACAGCGCCATTTCCGGTTTGCTGAGCGGTTTATTGGAAATCAGTCTCACAGCGTTTCCTGCCCGGTCTGGCTTTGAACTGCAATCCTCAGATCTCAGCCTCCTGAGTAGCTAGGATGACAGGCGTGAGCCACCAATGCCCAGCTCTTTCTTTCTTTCTTTTCTGTTTTGTTTTTTTTTCTTTTTGAGACCAAAACTCAAACTCAGTATCTGACTTTTGCTTTCCCGCATTGGCTGGTGCTCTACCACCTGAGTCATGCTTCCAACACAGGTTCCTTAGAGTCAAATGGACTTGAAGATCCTAGAACCCATTCCCAAGGGGTCCCTGTCCCTGGAGAGCCACCCATGTCTTTCCACTGTGGTCCCATCACCCAGGGCAGGGCTGGGACACCAGGAAGCGCCTAGTGCCCAGCGCTGGGGGGGGGGGGCAGCCCTTGCCCATCTCCTAGAGCCTGGCGCGCCCAGCCCCGAGCTGCGAGGGGGTGCCACCCCCTCCACATTGCCGCCTTCCAGGCAGAATCCAGAATCCAGGGAGACCGTCTCCTGGCAGCCGAGCTCCAGCCGCCCCAGCATGGCTGCGTGTGAGGCCCCCACGCCTCCTCTCCCCCCCCCCCCCCCCGCCCCGGAGCTGCAGGCAGTTAGCGTCAGAGCTGAGTAGACACCCTGAGAGAGTAGGATGAGGGATCTGCCCCAAAGATCGGCGCTCAAGGCACTCTCACTAGCCAGAGGTCAGGTGCCAGCCTGGCACGCCCCTCTGGGGAGTGTGGGCCAATGAGTTGCGGTTCTGTCTCTCGGTGAGGGAGGACATGGGGCATGGCAGGTGTTCATTGATCAAGACAAGAGATCAGAGGATCACAGGTCAAAGCCAGCTGGGAAGTCTCCTGGACTGGTTCATTGGACATAAGATTCTCACGGGCTTTCCTGCCTGGGCTGGCTTCGAAATATGACACTCAGATCTCAGCCTCCCGAGGAGCTAAGATCACAGGCTTGTATCATCGGGGTCCTGCAGTCTCCCCGTTTTATTGCCAGTTCTGTTATTCCCCCTCCCCCCAGAAAAGATACCATGTTTCAACCATCCCTTCCACACCTGTTGGCATTGGTTAGCCTTTTAAAATGCATACGCACTGCTCCCTCTATCTGGCTTTCTTCCCTTGACAATGTATCTTGGTTACTGTTCTGTGGCATTGGAAAGGGCCTCCTGGTCCTGCTTTCCGGTCAGGGGGGACCACGCCTTATTTAACTGGTCTCTTATGTGTGCACATTAAGCTTGTGTCCACCCATGAGCAATGATGTTAAATATTGTCAGTTCACACGCAGATGGAGAATGCCTGTCTCCTGGGTGGGGCCATCGATGTTTGAGACCTGGTTGGTCCTGCTAGGTCCTGAGGGGGTGGGGTCCACAGATGCCCCTGCCCCCTCCCACCTCATCCTCCCCTCTCCCTGGGGATCCCCAGGCCACCCCCCACCAGCTTGTTCCCTCACAGCTTTCCCAGTTCTGTGTGTTAGCAAACTGTACACCATACAAGCTTGTTTCTCCTGAATAGAGAAGTTAGCTCGTGTGTGTGTGTGTGTGTGTGTGTGTGTGTGTGTGTGTGTGTACGTGCATGCACACACATGCCAGGCCTGGGGCTTGAACTCAGGGACCTGGGCACTGTGCCTGAGCTTTTTTGTTCCAGGCTAGCTGGTACTCTACCACTTGAGCCACAGTGTCACTTCCAGTTTATTGGCAGTTGCTTGGGGAGATAAGAGTCTCATGGGCTTTCCTGTCCCACTGGTTTTGATCTGTGATCCTCATTATTTCAGCCTCCTGAGTAGCTAGGATGGCAGGTGTGGGCCGCTGATGCCTGGCTGTTAACTGGAGACTGAGGCTCGGAGAGCTCCGGCACTTTTCTACATTCTCATCATCTTGAAGAGCAGATTGGGGTCTTGAACCCAGAGCATCTGCCTTAAGCCCTTGCTCCCTCCCCGTTGCAGGATCCCTCCCTGTGCTGAGGACGCCTGGGCTGGAGGACACCCCGTTCCCCAAAGCCCCTGCAGGGGAGAGCCCTAGGCCCGGCCAGTGCTACTCATGCTCAGGGCTGGACGCCCCCCCTGAGACGGACCCTGGCCCCTGCCCACCAGGAGCAGGCTTTGTGGGAGGTAAGCAAGCCAGCACCCCTAGATTGTGTCAGACCCTGGGGTGTGGCCCAGGATGCTGAGGTGTAGCCCCTCTGCTCTCAATCCATACCCTCGAGGTCTCTGACACAATCAACACTCAGCTGGGACAGCTTTCGAGATATCCCCCGTGAGGCCCTTTGCCTCCCTCCCAGCCTGCCCATGCGTTTCCAGCGCTGGCCCCTGTCCCCCAAGAAGCTGAGGGTCCCTGGCCATCTAGGGGGACACTTCCCCTTTGCAACACCATCTGGGGGCCCTCACCCCACCTCCCTGCTCCACCCTACCAGGCCCCAAGTGGTCCCCATACAACTCTGAACTCTGAGCCCCATCCATCCAGGACGGGTGGGGCGGGAGGTTCTGTCAACACAGAGAAACTCGTTAACTGAAGGTCAATAGGATTACAGACCCTGACCGGCCAGGAGGCAAGGGTGACGTCACCTGGCAGGATGGGCAGTGGGGAGGGCACCCTGGACTCTGCGTGTGTGTGTGTGTGTGTGTGTGTGTGTGTGTGTGTGTGTGACAGTAGCACAGATGTGATCACAGGGACAAGTGACAGAGACAGGCAGAGGAAAGAAAGAAAAGCCACCCGAGGACAGAAGTTCCAAGCAGGAGAGAAAGGAAAACATGATACACCAAGAAATGGGAAGGAAGATTTAGGGGGGGAAATCAAAGAGGGCTAGTCCAGAGAGATGGAAAGACGAGACAGACAGACAGAGAGAGAGAGAGAGAGAGAGAAAGAGAGAGAGAGATTTGTACATGGAGTGAGGATAATGAGGACTGAGCCCTGGCATCTTCTCCCGGGACTCAGAGTGGCAGGTTTGTCACTCAATCAAGTGACAAACACGAGGTGTCCTGAGCACCTATGAGGTGTCAAATTCTGCCATGCTCCCTGGGCAGGCGATCGCTGCCAGAGAGCAGGAGGAAGCCTCTACCCTGGGGCTCACAGGCATGCCGAGGTGCTGACGGGCTGTCTTGGACCTCCACCCCACCTCCTTGGGGGCGCCATGATGAGTCTGAGGCTAGGGGAAGTTCTGGAGGCCATTTAGCCAGTCAGGGGCAGAGGAGGTACTGAGTCTGGGGCCCGTCATCCAGTGCTCAATGCACAGTGCTGTGGTGTGGGCGGCGGAGGACATCCTTTTAAACCTTCCGGAAGGTGACCAAGGAAAGGGCAGATGCTGCGCAAATGTTGGAGTCCTGCCAAGTGTGGTAGTGCATGCCTGTAATCCCATGTCTGTGCCTGGGGTCCTTCAGCAGGGCGAGCCCCACCGAGCCCTCCCAGTGCCCACCGCAGGGCTCCTGAGGGGAGGGGGGCGCACAGCAGACAGGTGCTCCCCTAGGTTTGGCAGGGCTCCGGCTAGCCAGTGCTCTCACAGCCCAGCACTGATTGGCACACAGGCGGGCAGGGCAGCAGGCACCCCAGAAGTGTAAATTCCACATTCGCAGCGAGAATGTTCCCAACCCCACGGGCCTGTGACCTTTACAGCAGCTGTCCCCGCCCTCTTCTCTTCACAGGCGTTTGGGCTCAACCCAGCTGCTCCCCAGATACTGGAGCCCTGTAAGGCAGGGGCCCAGGGCCGCAGGCAGCAGCGGGGGCGGGGGGGGGGCTGTGGGTGGCAGCATGCTCTTCCTCAGCCCTGCTAGCCCCTGACTCTGCATTAGCAACCCCCCCCATGCCCCCTTGCCCATCCCCTGAGAATCACCGCGGGGCTCACAGCCCCTGCATCTCAGGTCAGCAGTGTCACCAAGACCTCAGGGGCTCTGACATTTTCCCTAGATGCCCCAGTCCCTTCCCTCCTTCCTTCCTTCCTTCCTTCCTTCCTTCCTCCCATCCTTCCTTCCTTCCTGACTTCCTTCCTTCCTTCCATACTAGGGATTGAGCCACACTCCCTTATTTTTATTTTTCAGACAAGGCTGCCTGCTTTTGCCAGCCTGGGTCCATCTTTCTCCTGCTTCTGAGTAGCTGGGCTTACAGGAGTGAACCACTGTGCCTGCTCTCAGGTGTTCATTCTTTGTTGTGTTGTAGTTTGGGGTTTGAACTCAGGGCCTCTCCCTTGCTAAGCAAGTACTGCCACACCCTCAGCCCCAATGTGCACCTGTTTTGACCATAAATGGAAGACTACTCATGTATGCACTCTGAAAGTTCACCGCCATTCATACTCAACCATCTCCCCAGATGAGGAGCCATTGAGTCTTAGGGACTGAACATCTCAGACCATGACCCTATGTGGAAACAGGGAATTGTGGGTGTAACCAAGATGGCAGCCTTCCCAGGGATGGTAGCCTTCATCCAAGATGGCGCTGTCCTTATGAGGAAAAGAAGACAATAGCGTGGAGACACTGACCCAGAAGGACATGGTGTAATGGCAGAGACAGAGGCTGAAACAGCAAGGAAGCCCGGGGAGAGGTGCTGCCCTCTGGGGCTTGGCTGGGGTCTGCTGGCGCTTGGCCTCCGGAACCCCAGGCAATCACGGTTTACTGCTTGGAAGCAGCAGTTTGTAGTTGCTGGTTACAGTGGCCCTCAGACACTAACACCACAAGGTGACAGCGTCCTGTGCTTACTGGGGCAGATGGAGGCACAAAGCTTGACCTCGGGGCCTGGGGGCTGTCCCTGAGCATTTGTGCTCAAGACGAGCGCTCTACCACTTGAGCCACAGCTCCACGTCCGCTTTTTGATAGTTAATGGGAGATGGGAGTCTTTCGGATTTTCCTGCCCAGGCTGGCTTGGAACCATGATCCTCAGATCTCAGCTTCCTGCCTGAGTCGCTGGGGTCACAGGCCTGGGTCAGTGGGGCCTGGCTTACTCTTCCCTCCCTCCCTTGCTCCCCAAACCCTCCAGGATGCCCCTTGAAGCACACCTGCTTTCAAACCCAGGGCCAGGCATTTCCCCTGCCCACCCCCAAGAAACCTGGAGACCACCAAGAAGAGGCGCTCTATCCATTGGCCCTCTCCCTCTGGGGCAGTGACTTGCCTCAGTTTACCCATCTTGACAATGCTGTGGCGCCCCCCTGGTCCTACTTCCTTCTCTAGCATGTCCGTCTGGCCACCAGCTGGCCTCTCCTCCCCTCCTCCCAGCCGCCCCCTGCCAGCCTCAGTGGGCGGGGGACGGGGGAGGGACAATGGAGGAGAGGGGCCGCCCCTCACCCCAGGTCAGATTACATAGCTGTCTCCTCCAGAACAGAGTGGGTGACATGGGTAATTAGCCGCCTGTCACCCCAAGGAGCAGGCTGTGCCCTGGAGGCTGGCGACCGTGGAAAGGCTTCCTTCACCACCACTGTCAATCGGTCTCTCCTGAGGGCCCTGAGGGCACTCAGTGCCCTGCCACTCTTACGAAGTCGTGTCATATCAGGAACTGTGGGGAGGATGTGGCCGGGGATCCAGGGCCACCCCGTGCTTTGCTCTGTGACCTTGGGCAAGTTACTTTCCCTCCCGGAACCCCGGTGCCACCCACAGGCTCTGAAGCAAGGCAGTGTGCTCCGAGCCCCTCCTCCCAGTGACTGCGTGATCGCTCAGCTGCCTACCTCAGACCCGGCTCCTCCCAGTTTGTTTCGGGGTGCCAGGGACAGATCAGGGCTTGTCCCAGCTCCCTGCTTTCTCTTCTCCATTATGTGCAGTTCCAGAAAAAGTCTACTCTAATGAGAGACAGACAGACAGATTGTCCAAGTGGGCTAGAGGATTCCTTGAGGCGGGGCTGGGTGGGAGTTGGAGGCTGGGTGTCTACATGGGGGCCACAGAGGGGTGCAAGCCCCAAAGACCCTGGAGGCCCCAGTGGGGAGAAGCCGACACTGGGCTGGAGGAGGAACATCCCCGGGTCTCTGGCAGCCGGGATATTCAGAGTCTCTGACTCTGTAAGGAAAATACACTCTCAGAGTGAGGAGCCAGTGGTGCACGCCTGTAATCCCAGCTTCTTAGAAGGCTGAGGTCTGAGGATCTTGATCCAAAGCCAGCCCAGGCAGGAAAGTCTGTGAGACTCTAATCTTCAATGAACCACCAGAAAAACCGGCACTTCACTACTGTGCCACTACTCAGGACATGCACTCTGGGGAGTGAAGTGACACCCCACAAGCCTCAGAGGACCAGACCCCCTCTCCTCTTGCCTCAGTCCAGGGTCCCCATGGCCACCAAATGAGAGTGTTGTGAACTGGGTTTGGTTGCTTTTTTTTTGTTTGTTTGCTGTGGGTCTTGAACTCTGGGCCTGGGCGCTGCCCCTGAGCTCTTCAGTTCAAAGCTAGCGCTCTACCGCTTGAGCCACAGCCCCACTTCAGCTTTTCTGGTGGCTCATTGGAGATAAGAGTCTCATGGACTTTTCTGTCCCTCTGGCTTTGAACTCAGATCTCAGCCTCCTGAGTAGCTAGGATGACAGGGGTGAGCCACCAGCGCCAGGCCCGTGGTGAAGCCCGTGCCGCTGCTGACCCCAGAGATGGAGCCGGCACCTGACGCTGAAGGACTGGACGGCAGAAGTGCTGTGTGGGCATCAGCATCAGGTTGGGTCTGGAATGCCTCCTTCCCACCCAGCACCCACGGGGTCAAAGGCGCCGATCCCCAGCCTGATGCCACCAGAACAGGTGGGGATGGTAAGAGGGAACCTTAGTGGAAAGCCTCGGGGGAAGTGGGGGCTGTGATCCTGACAGGAGCCCCCTTCTTTGTCTTGGTGCCTTCTACCCTGTGCCCCCACCACGCCGATCAGCTGTGCAAAAGCAACGGTCTCATCCACCACAGGCTGCTGGAGGAAAGAAACCCTTCGTCTTCTTAAGTCCATGGTCTCGGGTATTTTGTGACAGTAACAGAAAGCTGACTGCTACATGGAGAGAAACATACAAATGAATTAGCTTGTCTAATTTGTTCCAGAGAGAGCAAGAAAGCAATAGAGTTCTTGCAGACTGAAACTGTTCTCTCAAAAGGGTCAGAGTTCATTCCCTTGCTCTTTCTTTTCCTTCTGGGTAGCAGATCTCCGATCCAGACAGCCCTGTGGATTAATGCACTGGATAAGCAATTTGTATTTCCCTTATATTTGTGTATATAAATTTAGATATACATGTGGCGCTGATTCTTTATGTTATCAGCTTCAAAGGTGTCTTCGAACTCTAGACTAGGAGGAGATGGTAGTTTTTCAAAACTATTTCGTGAAAATTTCAAAAAAAAATACAGAAATAAATCACCAGATACTCAACCTTCAGATTGATTTTTGAATAAATGATCTCAACTGCTACATTCCTTATGAATTGTCTTTTGCCTTTACAATATGGAATTAGGAATACTAAATTTAGAAACGTGACTTTTTCGAAGAAATGTTTTTAAATGTTGACATTTATTATCTTTTTTTTTTTTTTGAGGAAAGCTGTATTTCTTTCTTTTATTTTTTTCAGATAGCTTCTGTCTCTGAAACCCAAATTCGTCATTGGAGTGGAATGAAGGCACGGATATGTTTGAGTACTAACACGATAATAATTTGTGAATTGTGTATGTCTTTATCATTGATCTAAACACGGACAGCCTTTCACAAGAACACCCGAACATGACAGCCCTAAAGGCCTGTGTTTCTCATTCCTTCCAATTTTGCCACTAGCAAGACATATTTGTCAAGGTAAAAGAGAGAGAGAGAGAGAGAACATATTTTATTTAATAGCTGATTTGCTCGATTTTTCAATATTTAGGCCTATTGTATATAAATCTCCGTTTGCATTTCTGTGGATCTCAGAGACTGCTCTAGATTTCTTTTTTAATAATAGCTTTATTGATGTGGAATGCCATGTCATGAAGTTTACCCTTCCAAAGAGCGGTTCTGGTTGGATTCACAAAGACTTCCATTGATTACCACTATGGTGTGTGTGTGTGTGTGTGTGTGTGTGTGTGTGTGTGTGTGTGTGTGTGTGTGTGTGTGTGCTGTCCCTTAGGTTTTTTTTTATTCAAGGTGGGTGTTCTACCACTTCAGCCACAGCTCCACTTCTGGCTCTTATTTTTTTTTGCTGGTTAATTGGTGATAAGAAGTTCTAAGAGTTGTCTGGCTGGTCTGGCTTCAGACTGTGATCCTTCGATCTCAGCCTCCTGGAGAGCTAGAATTACAGCGATGAGCCATCAGGGCTTGGTGTCCAGGTTTAACTTTCTGAGGAACGGCTGGAGTGTTTCCCAAAGCCAGCCAGGCACAAGGATTCCAGGGTCTTCATCTGGTGCCCAGCAGTCTGTGCTGCCTGCAACTGAAGTGGCATCTTCCTGCGGTGTTGATTCGCATTCCTCGCATGAGCATCTTCCCAGGTCTGCATGGCCCCTTCAGAAATCTTTGGACACTGGGCACCAGTGGCTCACGCCTGTCATCCTAGCTACTCAGGAGCCTGAGATCTGAGGATCGTGGTTCAAAGCCAGCCCCGGCAGGAAAGTCCAAGAGACTCTAATCTCCAATCAACTAGCAGGAAACCGGAAGTGGCGCTGTGGCTCACATGGTAGAGTGCTATGCTTGAGCTGAAGAGCTGAGGGACAGTGCCCAGGCCCAGAGTTCAGGCCCCATGACCACCAAAAACAAAAAGAAAAGAAACCTTTGGAGAAACGCTTGTCCTAGTCCTTTGCCCGGTGTTGAGGTGCTGATTCCGATCCGGTTTTGATCCTTGCAGGCGGGAAGGCAGGCAGGCCCATGCGATCGTTCACCTGAGGGCTCTGGCACCTTCTGAGGTCTGTGGAGATTGTGGCGGTGTCTGAGCCTCCCCCGCCCCCCACGCCTCCTTCAGGCCGCTCCGATCTTACAGCAACAGGGCCTGGGCAGCTGGAGCTCTGACCCAGCCTGCCAGGGCTGCACCCTGGCTGCGCCAGGCCTCCTCTGGGCCCCCCTGGACCCAAGCCCTCCTGATGACATGTGGGGTCCGGCCAGGCCCCACCCCTCTGCTGCCCAGGGGCTGGGATCGCCTCCCCTGAAGGGCCAAGTTGTCCTCAGAGCTGGCCGGGCACACGGGCGGGGTCTGGGGTAGAGGCCTGGGATCCTCCCCTCCAGCCCCCACTCTCCGTCCGCTCCTCCCCTCCTCTCCCTGTGTCTCCCCCCCAATCTCCTCCCTCCTTGGCAGGTGGCGTGCCACGGCTCAGGGAACGTGAGAGGCAGCTGGCACATGACACCACACCCCTTAATTACCCTTGCTGCTTCGAGCCCAGGCTCCTAAATTTAGCCAGCAGAACTGGGCGCAGAGGGCCAGCCCCCTCTTCCTAAAGCCCCCACCCCACCCCCAAGCAGTGTGTCTCAACATCCTGGGGGCGCCAGCGACAGAGCTGAGATCAGAAGGGGGTACTACACTCCAGGGAGCAGCTAGCAGTGTGGGCCATGGGGCCCGAGGCTGCAGGAGGCCACCTGCCCACTGCCTGCCTGTCTCAGGGGCCCAGGTTGGGGGGGGGGGGGGGTCAGCCTACGGCTAGAGCTGGGAAGCAAGTGGGAAATAGTGTGTGATATTAGACAAGTCATCAAACCTCTCTGGGCATGGCTCCTCATCTGGGAAATAGCTGGGTCTCTGAAGTAAGATGGCTGTGAGGTTTAAGTGAGATAATACCTTAAGGTATGCCTCAGGACCTTAAGTATGGAGGGAGGGGGGAAGAGGACCGTGCCGTGATGCCAGCGGGGTTGAGTAAAGTTTATCTCGTGTGTTTGCCCTTCTCAGATACGGAAGAGCAGCTGCCTGGACGGAAGCCTGGTCTGGGACGGAGTTCTCACGATGCTGCGGATTCGCTCCATCAAAGGCAGCACATTTCCAAGCATCCTGCCAGGCCTCCCTGGGGAGAAGGCTCTGGAGAGCGACCGGGCGTCCGGGAGGATTCTGGAATGGAATGACAGCATGCTTATGACTCCTTACACTGTATAAAAGGCCCCCAGGGCTTGCTCTTCTCTGTCTCGTTTGTGAAGTTATTTCAGTGACAGAACAACCTTGTAGAAGAGCTCTTGAGCGGTTCATTCCTGGCCTGTGCGTGTTTACAATATGTTCACCTCAGCGAGAGAAGAAAGAAGAAGAAGAAGAAGAAGAAGAGCAACAACAACAGCGACAGAGTATAGAAGTTGACTTTTCTTCTAAGTAAATAACATTTGAAGCAGCAACTTCCCAAATAGGAACCCAGGCCACTTCTTTTTTTTTTTTTTTTAATTTTTAATTTTTGGGTCCGGTCGTGGGGCCTGAACTCTGGGCCTGGGCGCTGTCCCTCAGCTCTTCAGCTCAAGGCGAGCGCTCTACCACTTGAGCCACAGCACCACTTCCGGCTTTTTTCTTTTTTGCTTATGTGGTGCTGAGGAATCGAACCCAGGGCCTCAGGCATGCAAGGCAAGTGCTCTACCACTGAGCCACCTTCCCAGCCCAAGGCCACTTCTTTCTTATCATTTGTTTATCTTAACATGGAGGTTTCTACCTCATGATCCAAAACGGCTGCTGCAGCTCCAGCAATCACATGTGTATATTCCAGCCAGGAAAACAGAGAGAGAGAGAGAGAGAGAGAGAGACTAAAAGAGTATACTCCATTGACTTTGAGTAGCATTGCTTCTTGCACACTATGGCCATGCATGGCTATGAAGAAACCTGGGAAATAACATCTTTCTTGCAGGTGATTTTTGTGCTCAGCTAAAAATCAGAAGATCTGTGACAAAGAAGATGGAAGAACAGCTGGTAGAGCAGAGTTGGCAATCTCTGGCATATCATAATAGCCCTCCATTCCACAGGGAAGGCTGGCTATGTACTTTCCTGGCACCAGGCCCCGGGCAGCTTTGGATTGCCTGTTCTTTATTCTTATAGGTTTTCTTATTCTTGGCTGTTAGTTCTGATTCTCCAGCACAAAGCCAGACTGCCTTAAGAGGAAGACTCAGATCCTCCTCCCCCCTCCAGCACAAAGCCGTCACCCTGTCACCGTCCTGTGCACCTCTGCCCAGCCCCTCCAAATCACCCACCTGCGGCACCTCAGCCCCCTATACCAGAATGTGAACCCCACCCCCATCTCTACAGGGACATCTGGTCGACCTCGAAAGCCCACCTCAAAATGGCAGCCTACGTGGTGTCTCACTTGACACTTGGCTTCTCAGGGAGGATCAGAATCCCTCTCCCCTCCCTCCCTTGGGCTTCCAGAGCCTTCCGTCATCCCTCTATTTATAGTTGGAGTCAGGTGCCCCTGGACACGTTGCCGGGGCGGGGAGGGACGGGCCTCAGCTGGCAGAGCAGGTTCAGTGATCAGCCTGGGCTTTTTCCAGAATTGTCTCTTCCCACCCAGGTCCCTCAAACCTGTGTCTGTGGGCCCAGGGGCCACACGGGGGGCGGCGGCCCTGACACGCACACCTGCTCGTCCCCAGCTCTTCTGTGGGCCCGGAGGCTGTGGAGGGAAACCGCCCACCCCTGGAGCCCTGTGCTGGCCCTGACCCCAGGCTCCTGGCTTGGCTGGTGGTGCGGGGGTCTGTCGATCCTGGGGGAGAAGCCATGCTAGAAAGAGCTGGAGCTGCCCAGGCTTGGGGAGATTCTCTGTCCTCAAACATGCGGCCACTGAGATGCAGTCCAGTGCCTCTGCCCTGAGCCTCGTCTGACCCAGGACTGGGCTCACACAGTCCTGGCTGTGTGACCCGGGCAATGCACCAGCCCTCTCTGAGCCTCTGACACACAGGGGCAGAGGCAGGGATGGAAGGTCCCCGTGATCATGTGGGCTTGGTAATCCACGCTTTCTTACCCTGGGGAGGGTGAGGGAGGGCAAGGGGTTGGCAGCTGTTCAATAACCACCACAGGGGTCCCTGCTCTGCTGGGGGTCAGGATGGCTCTGGTGCCGGGCTGGGGCGCCCCCTAGTGGGCACCAAGAGCACAGCAATGGCAGACGTGGTCCAGACTGAGGTGTACAGGTTACAGAGCTGAGCCATCACTGCCAGCCATGGCTACGGTCACCTCCTCCAGCAAACCTCATCCCTCATCCCCTGCACAGAGGTAAGACCACCACCCCCAATCACACAACCAGGCCCAAGAGGCCTCGGGGAGACCTTCTGATTCCAAGGTGGAACCGGACATCTGGCCCAGGGCGGCCTGCCTCTGGGTGCGGTTTCAGCATGGCCTCGGTGTCCCCAGGTCTGTCTGTCCCTCCCTGCAGCTCTGGGCGCTCAGATGCTTTAGCACCTTGAACTGTCCTGTCCCAGGAACAAGCCCACACTGCAACCAATTAACCTTCCCGAGTACAATTATGGGGTGTGATTTCCTCCCAGTGTTTGCAGGGATATATCTGTTCCCATCTTCCTGGGAAAAAGATCTCTCTCTCTCTCTCTCTCTCTCTCTCTCTCCCTCTCTCTCTCTCTCTCTCTCTCTCTTTCTCTTTCTCTCTCTCTCTTTCTCTGGTTTAAGACTTGCATTTGCTGGGCAGGTGCTCTACAGCTTGACCCACGCCCTCTGGTCCTTTTGGCTGTGATTGTTTTTGAGACAAGGTCTCGAAGATTTTGCCACTCTCTCCCAACCTGGACTTCAATCCTCCTATTTATGCTTGCCAAGTAGCTGGGATGACAGGGATGCACCACTGTGGTTTGTTTTTTTTTTCCCCCTGGTTGGGATGGGGGTCTTGTGAAATTTTGCCTAGGCCGGTCTGGAACCGGGATCTTCTTGATCTCCATCCCCTAAGGAACCGTGATTACAGGCATGAGCCACCGTAGTCCACCAAGCTGTGTGTGCTGTGCCTCCAGCTGGGGCCACAAGGCCTCAATCCCCAGGATCCCCCTTGATCCTGGGGACTTGGGGCTCTCCACCAAGAATGGCTCGCCCAGCCAGGACCCCATGGTGAGACATTGAAAGTTAGGGTGCAGGCCTCCCGAATGAGGAAGGAACGTGCAAAAGGGGGTGCCTGTTACCGTAGCCTCTGCCATCTTCCTGTGCAAGGGAGGCCCGGGGCGGAGGACCGAGGACGTGAGGGGACACACGGATGGATTTCTGGAGATCCACATGTGTGCATACGAGGAAGGAGGGCATGCATCCGGAGCCCGGGGGCCAGGGGGATGCTGAGAGCCAGGGGAGGAGGAGACAATGGGGGGGGGGGTCTCGGGATGGGGCTGCCCGGCTCCCAGCCAGATTCTTCCAACGGCACAGGAGGTACGGTTCTGGGTTGAGCCACCCCTGAGGGTGTGCAGCCCCCAGCCCCAACGCCCTGAGCTTGAGCCTCCTCCCCTCCCCTGCCCACCCCTCCGCCACCCTCCCGCTCACGAGGCCTGCATCCCCCCCCCCCCCCGCTCTGACAGGCACCGCCCCCTTTCCTAAGGCCCTGTGCAACCCCTCTGTGGGGACCCCTTCCCAGCCCCAGCTCAACGTCCCGCCCCAGCAGGACTCTGAGCTGAGCAGGGCTTCCCTCAGCCAGGGCAGGTCTTCACCATGGACCTGGGGCATTGAATCCGATTTGTACTTTAGAAATTCATGGGGTGGCAGGAGGTGGAGGAGAGGTGGAGAGACAGTCCCTTCCAGACTGGGGGAGCCTCGGGAGGCGTGTCCCAGGGGAAGAATTCTCTGAGGAGTCTTGGACCAAATGGATTCCTCAGATGAATGAATAGGATCTCAGGGATGAGGAGCAGCAGTAGAAATGATTGCAGTAGCTGAGTGCAAGTGCCTCACGCCCGTAGTCCTAGCTATTCAAGAAACGGAGATCAGAGGAGCACAGTGGGAAGCCAGCCTGGGCAGAAAAGTCTGTGAGACTCTTAGCTTCAATGAAGCAGCGAAAGGCCCTAAGTGGAGCTGAGGCCTAAGTGGTAGAGCACTATGCTTGAGCCAAAAAAAGCTAAGGGATAGCACTCAGGTCCCGAATATGAGAGCAAGCAAGCAAGCAAGAAAGGAGGGAGGAAGAGAGGAAGGGAGGGAAGAAGGGAGGGAGGGAGGGAGGGAGGGAGGAAGGGAAGGAGGGAGGGAGAGAAAAACGTCTACTGGGACATCCCTGTCCTTGTCCTTTTACAGAGGATGCCGAAATCCACCTGTCAGAGATGGCTTAGGATGTCGGGGTGTCTCATGAGAGTAAGAACAACCACTCAAAAGGACCTCCGCCAGGCAGTTGGCTTCTGCAGAAGGGTGTGCCCCCAGCCCCGTGGCAAGCAAGCTGGCAGAGCAAGCAGGCCGCTCCCATTTTATCCCTAAGCAGCAGGCCCCACCCCTCTGTTCAGGTTGGCTGAGCTCAATTTCACAGTCCGCTTGCGATTGGCTAGTTTGAAGAGTGTATTTCTATAAAGTGATGGTTAGAAGACTTTGAGATCCGATTGACTGTACAAGAGTAATCTCAAAACATACCCACACCCTCGGCTACTTTCCTGCACAATCGGAGTATCTTAATTCCACTTCCATTTTGGAAAAACCACATAAGACAAAAACCTTACATTTCAAAAATCTTGTCTTATCCCAAAGCATTTCCTCTTTTCTTTTCTTTACCTGCTGATGTTATCGGTGCAGAATAATCCACAAGGCGCCACCCAGCTTCCAAAGCAGGAACTTTTTTTTTTGTATCTCTTTATTGAGATTAAGTGATTACATAAATTTTACAATATTAGGGGACATTGGTACTTAACCAAAATCACAAACACATTTTAACCTTCACAAAGTGAATTGTCATTATCATGGTGTATAAAGCTTGTGAACTCTACAGGCTTTGACAATGCAACTATTTCTTCCAAATAAGGTGATATGTACATTTCTTACAAAGCAGGAACTTTTTTTTTTGTCAGTTGTGGGGCCTGAACCCAGGGCCTGGGTGCTGTCCCTCAGTTCTTCAGCTCAAGGCTAGTTGCTCTACTACTTGAGCCACAGCGCCACTTCTAGCTTTTTCTGCTTATGTGGTGCTGAGGAATCGAACCCAGGGTCTCATGCATGCGAGGCAAGCGCTCTACCACTGAGCCACCTTCCCAGCCCAACAAAGCATGCACTTATAAGTGACCCACGTTGATAGAAAAGATGGCTTTTCTCACACCACCTAAGGCCATATACCAGTTAAATGCTGGACCTGGAACTTGAACTCAAAACTGTGGACCCACCCACCTTGCTAAAAAAATTCTTAACTGCTGGGTTTGAGGAAAAGAGAGAGAGAGAGAGAGAGAGAGAGAGGTATTTAAATTATCTCTAAGTAGTTGCACAAAGGAGTTTCAATTCAACGTGTCAGTTTGTGAGTACAATGCATCTTGATTAGTGCCACCCCTTCCAGCATCCCCTCCACACCCCCCTCATCCCCCACCCATCCCCTCAAGTTACCTGGCTCCATTTTTACAGGTGTACCTTGAATCTTATGACTGCATTTTCCCACCCTTCCTGTCTTCTTTTGTCTGCCTCCCCTCCCCTTCCCCATAACACACGTTGCAGGTTCCTGGTATTCATTTTTGCTAAACTGTAAGTTAGTTGTTCAAGGGAATTACACCACTGCGATCCTCCCCTGCAGATTGTGTACAGTGTATATCAATATGGCCCTGAACGGGTTTTCATCTATGTTGATAATTTAGATCTAGCTTCCACCTCCTTGTCTCTCTGAGCTTGATGGACTTGACTTAACTTGGTGTGTGTGTGCATCTCAAGTGCGTTGCTCTGCCTCTTCCTCTCTCTTGTGGGTCGTAATAGCTTCGTAGTCATTGGGGTCTTTGCATCTGTGGGGTGCTTAGAGCTCAGTCATCCCCACTGTGTGGTTGGTGGAATCTGAGCTAGGTAATTTGTATCTGGTTGCCATGAGGGACAGGTGCATTAAATACAGAGAGGAGAAAACAAAAACACTCAATGCCCAGCACACAGCAAGCTCTGTCAGTAATGGAGTTATTGTGGTGAGCAAGACCAGCTACGGCACTTGCAAGACTCAAGCTGAATGAACATGTTGGAATCTTTGCTCAAAAATGATGGAGGAAGTCAGGTGCCAGTGGCTCACACCTGTAACCCTAGTTACTCAGGAGGCTGAGATCTGAGGATCACAGTTTGAAGCCAAGAGGAAAGTCCATGACACTCTGAACTTCCAATAAATCACCAAAAAGCCAGAAGTGGAGCTGTGGTTAAGGTGATAGAGCACCAGCTTTGAGTGAAAGAAAATGCTAAGGGACAGCACCCAGGCTTTGAATTGAAGCCCCAATACACACACACACACACACACACACACACACACACACACACACACCAACACACACACCAACACACACACACACCAACACACACACACACCAACACACACACACACACACACACCAACACACACACACACACACACACACACACACCAACACACACACACACACACCAACACACACACCAACACACACACACACACACACCAACACACACACACACACCAACACACACACACACACCAACACACACACACACACCAACACACACACACACACACACCAACACACACACACACACACACACACCAACACACACACACACACACACCAACACACACACCAACACACACACACACACACGATGGGAGGCTGGAGGCATGGATCGAGTGATAAAGTACCTGCCTTGCAAGCATGAGGCCCTGAGTTCAATTTCCAGCACTGCTAAAAAAAAAAAAAAATGCAGAATTTCAAGATGGCAGCGCAGAGCATGACAAAGAGCCAGGCTTTCTGAGCAGACACCTCGAACAGCTACAACCACAGCGGGTAGCAGACAGAACACCAGGGTCCTGGTCACAGACTTGCCCGTCTGTCCTTGGGCGGAAAACCCCTCTGCTCAACGCTGGCATTGGGCAGGAATGTCTCCATCCCTGCCTTCCCTGATTTCTAGATTGTTCCAGGAAAAAAAAAAAAAAAAGCCAAACTCCTTGTTTCCTAGGAGCTTCTAGCATGTTCCTCCAATTACCCCATTCCAAATTCATCCATCCAGTGTGAGAGGTAGGCCGGAAGTCAACCATCCCCAAGAGGGCAAAGCCCTGTCCAAGGCCTCATCGCCCCCCTTGGTTGTGGCACAGGATGGGGAACCGGCCTCTGACCCCCGCCACCCCAGGCTGAGCTCACCCACCTGGAGGACGTCCAGGCTCTGTGTGGGAGGGACAGAGGCGCGTGTGCGTGCCTGGCTGGGCCGTCCACGTGTGCACACGCGTGTCTGGGCCGGCCCCACGGACCAGCGTGGCAGTGTCCTGTTCTCTTGACTTCTCTCTTGTGCTTTCTGCAGTGGCAAGAAATTGCTTTTGTAATAGCAGGAGGAAAAACTATAAATGAGCCTCTATTTAAGAGAAAGCACAGTGTTCTCATAGGAACTAAGCAGACGAATCTCTGATGCAAAGTATATTCACGCAGAAGAAAATTAAAAATAAAATAAACTAAACCCCAGCAGTGGAGAGATGAGAGTAACTGATCTCAGCACATGCCCTCGCCAGCCCCTGTTTCGAGGAAGGCCTGCCTGCAGGGACGATCAAATCCCTGCCGGGCTGTTCGATTTCAGGTGGAGGTGGTGTGTGTGTGTGTGTGTGTGTGTGTGTGTGTGTGTGTGTGTGTGTGTGTGTGTGGCAGAGTGGGAGGTGAGGGACAATTGGTGTCCCAGAGATACTGGAGGAGGCCCAGCAACGGGGGAGCTTTGGAATAGAGCAGAATTCAATTGGGCCCCTAAGCTCACTGACCTGTCAATCGCCTCCACAAAGCTTCACTTCCTGGGAGAATAGAGACAGAGAAAGCCCCGCCTGCTTCACAGCATTGGAGAGGTGAGGACCCAAAGGAAGCCAGCTGGCACCATCCCTGGCACATAGTAGGTTTTCAACAAGCATGAGATGCCTCCCTCTATATTCTACCCACTTCAGAGGCAGCACCACACACAGTGACCTGACCCCAGGGGGTGGGGGCATCCTGGGAGGCCAGGGCCTGGCAACCCATGAGCCACACCTGTCACCATCTGGCTGTCAGCTTAGAGACTCCCAAGTTCACTACCATTGCCAGCTCTGCCCAACCCTAGCAGGACCCTGAAGGAGCCATTTGGTGGGGCATCGCGACCCCTAGTGGTCATACTTGAGATTGCACCTCGCCCCCAACTCGGGGAGCCGCTGCTCGGTCCTGGGTTGCCTTCCCAGGCTTTGACGGTATTGTCTTAAACACGTTTTTTTTTTAAGTCCCAGGGCTTATGTTTAGTGCTGTGGATATAGAGATGAGGTGACTGCTCCACCCACATGGCGAGGTACAGAGACCAGGACCACCCACACATAGAAAGAAGGCAGCGTTCAATCTTACACCCCACCTTCTATACCTCGTTTTCCATTTAGGACTGGAGGGTAGGTTCACTGTGGGGCATCACTGCACAAGTAAGAGTTCAAGACTGCGTATGATTGTAAAGGTCAGAGGTCACATTCATTGCTCAATGGCGAGTGTAGTGATCGATTCTGAGAATCAAGTGTCTGTGGTGTGTCAGACACTGGACAAAGAATATCTTATCCCACACTTTCTTTTTTCTTTTTAGTGCCAGTCCTGGGGCTTGAACTCAGGGATGGCCTGGTTGCTGTCCCTGAGCTTTTTCACTCAAGACTGGCACTCGACCACTTGAGCCACAGCTCCATTTCAAGCTTTTTGCTGGTTAATTGGAGATAAGAGTCCCACAGACTTTCCTATCCTGGCTGGGTTTGAACTGTGATTCCCAGATCTCATCTCCTGAGGAGCTAGAATGACAGGTGTGAGCCACCAGCACCTGGCTGTGACTCAGTGGCTCTCAGTTACATCCACAAGGTTATAAAACTATAACTACCAGGCTGCAAAACATCCCCCACCCCAAAGAAGCCCTATACTCTGAATAGTTGGTTAGGGAGCCAACTATTAAAGCCCCAGCCCTTGGCAACCTTAGTCTATTTTCTGTACCTATGGGATGCGCTTGCTGCTCATTGCATACAAATGAGATTGCATACAGTGGGACTTTTTATGCCCAGCTTCTTTTATTTCTGGGTTCATCATGCTGTAACATGATCAGTCCTTCCCTCCTGTTTATTGCTACCTAATATTCCACTGAATAACTAGATCACCTTTTAAAAACAATCCACTCACCAGTTGCTAGATGGGCATAGGCTTGTGATGTTCTCTGGGCCAAGAGAAGCGGCCCAATTGAAGCTAGTGATAGGGCTGAAGGAGGGCATCGGGAATCGTGGACACAAGACCCTGAGCAGCCAGGAGATGTGAGACGCACCTTGTCTTCCTCTAGAATAAGCAGGGTTCTGGACTGAGCTGCGTGAAGGGCTGTGCCACTGTGGTATTCAGTATGCCACTTTGAGGCAGAAGCCCTCAGGACTTAACAGTTGCCAGAAACTGCACGATAGCCACCCCAGGCCTGCCAAGCAGCCCGAAACAGCGCGGACCCCATCGACAGATGTTTATTGGTCTTTGCTGTGCCAAGTCTTATTTGTGCCTTTAGCACACAGAGTGACTCACACCTACGATCACCCTGGTGCTTTTACGGCCTCTGTGTTGCCCTGCGGGTATGGAGGCCCCAGCAGTTTAGTAACTTTCCAACGCAGAGGAAAAAGAAAGCCCGAGCTCTGGGACACAAGCCTGGGTCCACATCGTCCCAGGTCTCCATGCTCTCTCCGGCAGGAGGGGCTGTCACAATAATATTGGTTGAGTCTGGTGCCAGTGGCTCACACCTGTAATCCTAACTACTCAGGAGCCTGAGATTTGAGGATCGCAGTTCAAATCCAGCCCGGGAAGGAAAGCCCATGAGACTCTTACGTCCAGTTAGCTCCCAAAGAAGCCAGAAGTAAAGCTGTGGCTCAAGTGGTAAAGGGCTAGACTTGAAAAGATGCAGGTCTCTTGGCTGAGCCTGGTGCCCAAAACATACCAGCACTTAGAAAGTCTTTTGTTAGCCAATCACTGGTGGCTCACATCTGTATTCAGAGCAATTCAAGAGGCTGAGATCTGAGAATGATGGTTCAAAGCCAGCACAGGCAGGAAGTCCATAAGATTCTTATCTCTAATTAAACATTAAAAAAAAGCCAGAAGTGGGGCTGTGGCTGCAGTGATAGAGTGCTAGCCTTGAGTGAAACAGCTCAGGGACCAAGCCCAGGCCCTGAGTTCAAGCCCCAGGACTGACATTAAAAAAAAAAGAGCCAGCACTGGTGGCTCACACCTGTAATCCTAGCTACTCAGGAGGCTGAGCTCTGAGGATTGAAGTTCAAAGCCAGCCTGAGCAGGAAAGTCCATGAGACTCTCATCTCTAATAACCTACTCACAAAACCAGAAGTGGCACTGTGGCTCACCTGGTAGGGCCCTAGCCTTGAGCTAAAGATCTGAAGGAACGCGTCCAGGCCCAGAGTTCAAGCCCCAGGACCCGCAAAAAAGGAAGAAAGGAAAGAAGGAAGGAAGGAAAAAGGAAGGAGGGAAGAAGGAAGGAAGGAAGGACACCCTTTGTTAGTGAGTGGCTCCTAGCCTGTCTGGTTATTGCCCCTGTGGGTGGTAAACCTCTTACCACCCGAATCTGCCCGGTGGCTTGAGCCCTGCCTCTTACCTTTAATCAGATAATCACATTACTCCTGGTATCTGGCAGTGATCAGCATGCTAAGCCAGGGGAAGGGAGGGCAGAAAGCGCCCCCACCCACACACTGGCAGGGTTTTATGAATGACCAGCTAGGTGCAGGCCACAGGCCCAGGCGTGGCACGGGACCACACCTGTGTCCTGGCTTCCTTAGCTGGAGAAGGAGGGGGACAGTCCATTGACCCCGCCCTGCAGTGTACGGAGGAGACGCAGACATAGTGCTGTCTGTGAGGACAGCCAGAAGTCTACAGGAAACAGCTCGCTGAATCTCCTAGTAGCCCCATCAGGATGTGCTTGCAATACCAATACAGGTGCAGGCCGCTGAACTGAGACTCGAACGGGTGTGAGCAAGAGGACATTATCATACTGGCTCACACTCAGAAGGACAGTAGTCTTCGGGTCTGGTGAGATCAGGGCTCTGACAAGCTCTGCCTTCCATTTGCCTTCCCGCTAAGTCATTCATTCACGCCCAGGCTGAACAAATGTCTCTGTACTCAAGTCTAATCCAAGAGAGACTGAACTTCCCAGGGGTTTGCTTTCAAGAGTGAGGAAGATTCTCTCCCATTCCTTGCCCCCCTCAGTCAGAAGGAAGCCTTGTTTCACAGCTCATTATCTTAAATCAGCTTAGACTTACCCAACTCCCAATCCAAGGGCTCTCTACTCGAGTGTATATCAAAAACCACCTAGGGGGAATTACTAATGGCTCCTGCCTATAATCCTAGCTACTCAGGAGGCTGAGATCTGGAGGATCATAGTCTAGGCCAGCCCAGGCAGAAAAGTCAGGAAAACTCCATCTCCAAATAAGTAACCAGCAAAAAAAAAAAAAAAAAGATAATAATAAGAAGCAGCAGCAGTGTTGGAGCTGGGCGCCAGTGGCTCACGCCTGTAATCCTAGCTATTCAGGAGGCTGAGATCTGAGGATCACAGTTTGAAGTCACTTAGACAGGAACATCTGTAAGATTCTTTTTTTTTAATTATTGTGAAAATACTGTACAGAAGGGTTACAATTACATGGGCAAGATAATGCATCTGTAAGATTCTCATCTCCAATTAACCATCAGAAAAGCAGAAGTGGCACTGTGGCTAAAGTGGCAGAGCACTCACCTTGAGCTGAAGAACTGAGACACAGCACCCAGGCCCAGAGTTCAAGCCCCACAGCCGACCAAATAAAAGAAGCAAGGTTGGAAGTGTGGTTCAAGCGATAGAACACTAGCTGAAAAAGCATGAAATCCTGAGTTCAAGCCCCAGTACTACCAGAAGAAAAGAATATCATCCTAGGATTTGAAAAAAAACAAAACAACACACCAAGGCCTAGGGCTTATTTATTCAATCCTCAATCAGAGAACTACTGGATGACGCCTGGGCATCAGCTTTCTGAAGAAGCTTCTGGATTTGTCTAATCTGGGGATCAGACATCAGAATTCAAAGCCGAAGGAGACCAGGTGCCCAGTAACCACATTCATCCCCAAACTTCTCACCTGCAACCTGTGGTAAGACCCCACTGCCCACAGTATGCCAGCGATTCTTCATCTTAATCAATCCTGTAATTTTCATGCAAATAGCATAATTATATTGCGTGGTAATTTGTGTGTGTGTGCGCTGAAAGCATTAATTTATTAAATGTAAACATCTAAATTATGCCTCGATGATCGTAAGCCACATTAGCCTGTCTTCGCTTCTGACGCTGGAAGAGACCCCGGCCTCTCCTAGCTTTCTAGATTCCAAACCTGGTGTCCAGCCAGAGGCCGGGACGGCCTGCTGCAGGGACTCCTGCCTTCTGAAGAAGTTTGCAGTTTTGTCTATTTGTTTGTGTTGTGGTGAGTCTGGGAGTTGAAGCCAAGGCCTCATGCTTGCTAGGCCTGTGTTCTACCACTTGAGCCTTGCCCCCAGCCAAGTTTGTGGTTTTGATCCCAGTTCCCCATTTTCCTGTTGTGGCATTAAAGCATCTTGCTTTTCTATGGCCTTGAGGCAGGCAGAGCTCCTTGGCTCTGAGCTTGACGGTGGGGCTTGTGTGGGCTGGTGAGCTAAGAGGTGAACAGGGCATCAATGAACTTCCATAGATGGCATGGACATCAGTAGCATGTCCTTCAGCTGACCTTCAGCTTGGGCCTGGGATAGTTCATTTTACGCATCAACTTGCTTTGGCTATGGGATGCCCAGAATGCTGATAAAAATACTTTTTGTGGGTATGTTTGCGAGCACATCTCTTGAGGAAATTATAGTTTTAATCTCTTGCCAATGGGGCAGACAGTAGCCTGACCAGGAAGGGCTGGACCAACACAAAAAGTAAAAGAGAGAGAGAGAGAGAGCATGTGCAGGGCACTAGTGGACCACACCTGTAATCCCAGCTACTCAGGAGGCTGAGATCAGCCTGGGTAGGAAAGTCTATGAGTCTCCATCTCCAATGAACCAACAACACAGCAACAACAAAAACAACAACAGGCTGGAGGTGTGGCTCAAGTCGTAGAATGCCAGCCACAAGCAAGCAAGATGAGCAAATGGGAGATTCTGGGCTCAAATCCGGGTATTGGTTAAAAATAATAGTAGTAGTAGTCGTCCTAGTAGCAAGTGCATCTCTTTCTTGTCCTGAGCTGGAGTTCAGTGTTCTCTAGCTCATAGACACAGAGGCTCCCAGCTCCTTGCGGACAGCAGCCCTGGAGACTTCTCAGCCTTGGCAAGCAGGCCTGTCAGTTCCCATAATCAATTTCGCATGTGTGTAGGTATCTGGAGATCCCTGTCTAAAATAGCGCCTCCAGTGTGGGACCTGGGCTGCAACCCAGCTGGGCTGCTCCTGCCCCAGGAAGAGGAGCCACACAGCCAAATGCAACGAGATGGCAGACCCATGAGGTGACCATAGGGATTGGTATTTTAAACTGCTGCATTCTGGGATGTTTGTTACACAGCATTCATTGCCAAATACACCTCAGTCCATGTGGTGGACAGAGATGCCAGCCCTAGGCATTTTAGGTTCCAAAGGACACAGGGCAGAGAGTGGCTCAGCAAAGAGGACTCACATTCTGGGCCTGATGACACCTCCGAGCTTCTGTGAGGGTTGTGGCTAGGCCTTCAGTAAGGACAGTGATGGTAGGCACTGATTTCTTGGAATAAGGCTGCTGGTTGGGCTAGAAATCCAGCTGTATCGCATGTGCTGTGTGTCGTCAGGCAGGTTATGAGACTAGTCTGGGCCTCAGGTTCCTCAACTGTGAAAATGAAGGTGAAGCAGGGCGCTGGTGGCTGACACCTGTAACCATGGCTACTCGAGAGACTGACATCTGAGGATTGCAGTTCGAAGCCAGCCTCGGCAGGAAAGTCCATGAGACTTATCTCCAATTAACCAGCAAAAGAGAGAGAGAGAGAGATAGAAGTAGAGCTGTGGCTCAAGTGGTAGAGAAAAAAAAGCTAAGGAACAGCTCCTAGACCCTGAGTTCAAACTCCAGGACTGGCACAGAAGGAGGAGGAGAAGGAGGAGAAGGAGGAGGGAAGAGGAGGAGGAAGAGGAGGAGGAGGAAGAGGAGGAGGAGGAAGAGGAAAAGGAAGAAGAGGAGGAGGAGGAGGAGGAGGAGGAGGAGGAGGAGGAGGAGGAGGAGGAGGAGGAGGAGGAAGAAGAAGAAGAAGAAGAAGAAGAAGAAGAAGAAGAAGAAGAAGAAGAAGAAGAAGAAGAAGAAGAAGAAGAAGAAGAAGAAGAAGAAGAAGAAGAAGAAGGAATTAGCAGCATCTGTCTCCATCAAGCACATTAAAAGGCCTGGGGCAGAACCTGGCACAAAGTAATCATCATGAAGCAAGACCTCCCTTCTGTGGTTCTTGTTGGTTTTGTTTTGGGGCTTGAACTCAGGACCCTATGCTCTCATTTGGACTTTTTTTTTTTTTTTGCTCAAGGTTGGCACTCTACCACTTGAGCCACATTTCCACTTCTGGCTCTTTGCTGGTTAATTGGAAGGAATTGATTTTTCCTGCCTGGACTGGCTTTGAACTCAAATCCTCAGCTCTCAGCCTCCTGAGTAGCTAGGATGACAGGTGTGAGCCATTGCCCTTAGCCCAGTGTTGCCTTTACCACACCTGGATTTAACTGGACTGGAGACCAGCTGGTGAGTGAGGGTGTCCCCCAGGGTTGGTTGGCAGGGGAATGGAGCAATAGAAGCTCCCTGGATTGGGTGAAGGTCCAGCTGTGTGTCTGTGGGCAGGTTGCTTTCCAGACTCTCTTCCTGCTGGAAGAAGAGTTGAGATGTCCAGGGCAGCCAGGGCGGAGACACCTTCACAGCCCCAGAGCCTCCTTCATCCTCGCAGGCTCCCAGCCACCAGAGTCCTGTCCCTGCAAAAGGCAAGGGCAGGTATGGGCCACATCAGGACAACAGCAGGCCCAGGGCCCAAGCCACAGACAGGGCCCGGAGGGGTTCAGAGGCCAGATGTACAGAGGAGGTCTTTGCTCTGGCAGCCAGGACAGGAGAAAGAGAAATGATGTCCCTGTTCTAGTCATTCTGTCTTCCGAATCTGTTTTCTGTTCTTGAACTCAAGGCCTGGGTGCTGTCCCTGAGCTTTTCTGTTCAAGGCTAGCACTCTACCACTTTGAGCCACAGATACATTGCCAGTTTTCTGGTGGTTAGTTGGAGATAAGAGTCTCACCGACTTTCCCACCCAGGCTGGCTTTGAACCATGATCCTCAGATCTTAGCCTCCTGAGTAGCTAGGATTACAAGCATGAGCCACCAGCTCCCTGCCTCAGTTTCCTTTAAATGCAGAATAGCGTGGGCATCTTGGGCATGTGCTGATGCTGGGAAAGCAATTCATAAGGCCCAAGAAGACCTTTGCTTAAAGTCACAGACTTGTGGCCCAGGAAGCTGATCTCTGGTTCCAGTTTCTATGTGTGTAAAATTAAAGCAAGCTGGGCACCTGGTAGCTCACGCCTGTAATCCTAGCTACTCAGGAGGCTGAGATGAGGATCACAGTTCAAAGCCAGCCCGGGCAGGAATGTCCACGAGACTCTTATCTCCAATTAACTACCAGAAAACCGGAAGTGGCGCTGTGGCTCGAGTGGTAGAGTGCTCGCCTGGAGCTGAAGAGCTGAGGGACAGCGCCCAGGCCCAGAGTTCAAGCCCCACGACTGACCAAAAAAAAAAAAAAAATCATTAAAGCACCAAACTATCCTCTAAGACATAAAAGGAAAGTAATTCACAATAAAAACAATTTCACAGATTTGGGGAAACAGCAAGCCTACTACAGCAGGGACTGGCTGGCCTGGCTGCACGCGGGCTCTTCGAGGTGCGCCCTCGGCAGCCGCAGCGGCAGCAGCCGGACACAGGTGGCCGTGGGGATGACTCAAACGCCACCAGCAGCGCTGCTGTGGTGAGTGAATTGGGCAGCACATCTTGGCCAAACGCCAAACAAAACAAAGAACCATCTCCTCTCTGTGTGCACAATAGTCTCGCTCCCAGAAAATTCTGTGTATATTAGACGCATGCAAAAATGACTCTGTGTTTATATATAAACAGGTCACACACGCTGTGAGCTACACGCACACACACACACACACATATACACACATTCCCATTGTGACCAAGAAAAGAGCCTTTGCAGATTTCCCAGAACCCTTTGCAGGGCCACTTGGCCTCATCCTGCAACATCATCTTAAAGCCTTGTCCGCAATGATAGCAGAGGGACCAAGATGCAGGTGCTCTGCATGCCTTTTTTTTTTTCTTTTGGTGCTGGTACTAAGACTTGAACTCAAGGCCTGGACAGTGTCTTCGCTTTTTTTGCTCACGGCTAGTGTGTTTGACCACGTGAGCCCACAGCTCCACTTCCAGTGTTTTGGATGTTAATTGGAGATAAGAGTCTCATGGACTGGTGCTGGGAAGGTGGCTCAGTGGTAGAGCGCTTGCCTTGCATGCCTGAGGCCCTGGGTTCGATTCCTCAGTACCACATAAGCAAAAAGAAAAAAGCCGGAAGTGGTGCTGTGGCTCAAGTAGTAGAGCACTAGCCTTGAGCTGAAGAGCTGAGGGACAGCGTTCAGGCCCCACGACTGGACCCAAAAAAAAAAAAAGACTCTCATGGACTTTCCTGCCCAGTCTGGCTTCAAACTGTTACCCTCAGCTCTCACTCTCCTGAGTAGCTACGATTACAGGCTTGAGCCACCGATGCCAGGCCAGAGTCAATTTTTCATCCAGACTGACAAGAAGTGAGAATAGTCCTAGAAATGGCATCAGCCTGGGGCTGACAGGAAACACAGGCCGCTGAGCCATTTCCTGTGACAGGATGAACCAAAGACACAAAGCAGGCAAAGCTCGGGATTCCTGGCTCAGTTGTAAGGTGTCCTCAAAGTAGCCATAAAAGTCAGTTACATGGCAGGGTACCAGTGGCTCATGCCTGTCATCCTAGAGACTCAGGAGGTTGAGATCATCTGAGGACTGAGATTCAAAGCCAGCTCTCGAAGGAAAACTGGTGAGACTCTTATCTCCCATTAACCACCAAAAAGCCAGAAATGACAGCGTGGATCAAAGTAGTACAACACTATCTTTAAGCACAAAAGCTCAGAGGCAGTGTCCATACCCTGAGTGGACCAACACACACACACACACACACACACACACACACACACACATTTCCTCTTTCCCTCCTGCCTAGCCATACCTCAAGAGTCCAAAGGAAAAGGCCATCATTGAGGCTGGTTGCCAGTGACTCACCCCTGTAATCCTAGCTACTCAGGAGACTGAAATCTGAGGGTCTCAGTTCAAAGCCAGACTGGGAAAGAGCATCTTACCTCCAATTAACCACCAAAAAGCCACAAGTGGAGCCATGGCTCAACTGGTAAATCTGTAGCCTTGAGAGAAAAAGCTCAGGGACAGCTCTTATTTCAAGCCCCAGTATTAGCACACAAAAAAAGGAAGGAGGGAAGGAGGGAAGGAGGGAAGGAAGGAAGGAAGGAAGGAAGGAAGGAAGGAAGGAAGGAAGGAAGGAAGGAAGGAAAGAAGGAAGGAAGGAAGGAAGGAAGGAAGGGAGGAAGGAAGGGAGGAAGGAAGGAAGGGAGGGAGGGAGGGAGGGAGGGAGGGGGGAGGGGGCAAGGACAATCAGGCAGGTACCAGTGCACTGGTGGTTCATACCTGTAATCCTAACTACTCAAGAGGCAGAAATCTGAAGATCACAGTTTGAAATGTCCATGAAACTCTTATCTCCAATTAACCAGCAGAAAAGCTTAAAGTGGAAATGTAGCTCAAATGGTACAGCACCAGCCTTGAGTGACAAAGCTAAATAAGAGTACAAGGCTCTAAATTCAAGCCCCAGTAGCAGCATAAGAAAAAGGAAGTTAGGAAGTTAGGAAGGAAGGAAGGAAGGAAGGAAGGAAGGAAGGAAGGAAGGAAGGAAGGAAGGAAGGCCAGAAATATACAAAGAGATGCTCAAGATCACTAATCATTAGAGAAATGTAAACTCAAACCATTAGGAGACACCACTTTCCATTAGGATGGTTCTGGGGAAAACACAACAGAACAAAACCCCACAGCCAACCAGCGGTGGCAAGTCAATCAGGACCCTGGTTCAGGGCGGTGAGGACATAGCATGTGTCAGAAAGATGGCGGTTCCTGGAATGAGTGACAAGGGAAGGGCCTGTGACCCGGCCATTCCACCTCATTCAGAACAGCCCAAATGCCCTTGCAAGGATGGAAAGTGGTTCCCAAGCTTAGGGGGAAACTGAGGACTACACGGGGTGTATGCAGCCTTAAGAAGAAACGAAATTCTGGCACACACTGTAATAAGGAAGACTTCTTCCTTTTCCTTTCTTTTTAAAATACTTTTTGGCAGTGCTGAGATTTGAACTCAAGGAATCCTTCTTATGAGGTAGGCGTTCTACCCCTGAGCCACACTTCCAGCCGGGATGCAGAGGAGCCTTGAGGTCCTTTGTGCTAGTGAATAAGCTCGTCTGGGTGGTCCTTAGGGAGTCACGGTCATGGACCCAGAGGCCTGGCAGCTGTGAGGGTGGGTGGGGACTTGGGAATGGAGTGTGACAGTTCATGGAGACAGGATTTCAGAAGAATGATTTTTAAAAGTTCTAGAGATGAGCGGGGTGCCAGTGGCTCACGCCTATCATAATCCTAGCTGCTCAGAAGGTTGAGATCTGAGGGTCATAGTCTGAAGCCAATGAGGGTAGAAAAGTCCTCAAGACTGCATCTCCAATAAACCATCAAAACGCTGGGCTAGAGGGATGGCTCAAGTGGTGGAGTGCCAGACCTGAAAAAGCCAAGGAGAGTACAAGACCCTGGGTCCAAGCTACAGTACAGGGGGGGAGGGGGAAAGAAGGAAGAAAGGAAGGGAGGATGGAAGAAAGGAAAGAAGAGAGAAAGGAAGGAAAGAGGAAGAAAGGAGAAAGAGAAAGACAGACAGACAGACAGCTTTGGGAGGGGGTCTGTATCTGGGTGAGAGGTTGATGGGTGTGGGATGGGTGGTGGGGTACTCCTAGCCTGAACATTTAATTCTCACTCAGCCTCAATCTTGCTGTGCAACCTGGAGCAAGTCCCTTCCCCTCTCTGAGCCTCTATTCCCTTTTCCATACAACAGTTGAATTAGTTGTTAAGGGCTCCTCTGCTGATTACACGAATATTAATTTAATTTCTACATCAGCCACCAACCAAGCTGGGAACATTAGATCTGCCCCTACTGGTGGTGTTGAGCCTGGTGGGGAAGACAGTCAGTGACCTGTTATGACCAAGACACCGTGTGCCGCAGTACCATGGCTCATGCCTGTAATCCTCGTGAGTCAAGAGGCTGAGATCTGAAGATCATGATTTGAAGCCAACCCAGTCAGAACAGTCCATGAATCTTATCTCCAATGAACCACCCCAAACCTAGAAGTGGAGCTGTCGTTCAAGTGGTAGCTTGCTAGCCTTAAGCACAAAAGCTCCGGGACAGTGCCTAGACTAAGTTCAAACCCCAGTACCAGTGCACATGCGCGTGCACGCGTGCGCGCGCGCACACACACACACACACACACACACACACACACACACACACACACCTTGTGTTATGAGGAAAAGCCTAGGGGGCTACAGAAACAGCCTCTGGATCCAACCCAGCCTACAATCAGCTCAGAGAACAAAGAAAAGCCCCCTGAATGCTCCCAATACCCCCTCTAATTCTCAACATTAGTGGCTTAAATCTACTGTATCATAGTTCTGATGCTCAGTCTGACTGTTAGACTCTCTCCCTTTATTCTTCTTTCCTTCCTTTCTCTCTTCCTTCCTTCCTTCCTTCCTTCCTTCCTTCCCCCCCTCCCTCCTTCCTTCCTAGTGAAATGGGTCTCACTGGGCAAAAATGAAGATGGCGGCAGAGCTGTTACTCCAAGGGATAACAAGTCTCTCTTGGGCCAGTGCATCAGGGGCTTCAGAGCAAATCGAGGGCTCTCCATTTGCTTCCTGAGAGGCTTGAAAAGTGACCCTCCCACCCCCAAAAGATGTTGTCTTCAGTAACAAAAGCATCTCAGCACTGTGAAGTAATTGCAGGGAAGGACCACAGGGAGAATGGTGGCAGCAGGGAACCCCGAGATTTCTATGATCTCCACGCAGAGAAAGACAGGACTAGCTAGATATCAGTAGCAAGGAAATAGGGACCTTTCAGACCCAGCTCCTCACCATGCAGACTGCATTTTGGAAAGCAGAGTTTTACTCCCAAAGAATCCACTGTCACTGGCCGGGGGAGTGGCCAGGCCAGGTCTACAGGTAATGCTGGGACCCAGTGACATCTGGTGTCTGATCAGATGCCAGCTGGGCCAGAGGGTGGGCAGCTCCACCCAGCAGTGTATGATGGGTCCCTAGAAAACCGGTGGCCTTGGAACCAACCTCCAATGCAAAGCCCTGCTCCAGCCCCCGGGGTAGAGCGCAGGAGGCCCTGTTCAATTGGAACTTCAGCTGAGTGAGGAACAATGTTTTAGTATGAGTGTCTAATTGATTCTCATGTAATCCTTAGGCTATGCTTATACTGAATAATTTGGTGGTTGTTTCTGAAATTCAAATTTAATTGTGGATCCTCTTTCTGCACTGGTTAAATCTGGCCAGCTTCTCTGCTACTCTAAAACACGCACGGAACTCAAAGACAAGCGTCTTAGCTTTGGGCCTCAGCTCAAATTCTAACAGAGTTATGGCCTAACCAATGCTCTCTCCCTGCCACCTACTTATATTGCCCCTCCTGCCTCAAAGGCCAGGCAACTGTTTCCAAGGCAGTAAAAAGTGTGAGTCACAGGTCTGCAAGGAAGCCGCTGAGCTGTCTGGAAAAGAAGGCAGAACTTTCTCCTCATCAAGATATCAGCATTTTTTTTCTCCTGCGGATGGACTCAAGGCACAGAGGTTACTTTCTTTGTGGCACTGGGGATTGAACTGAGGGCCTCACACTTGCTTTTAGGCAGGTGCTCTACTGCGGAACCATGCCTCCAGCCCATTTTTTGCTTTTAAGATATTTCTCAGATAGGGTCTCAAGGTCTTGCCCAGGGCCTACCTTGAATCTCAATCCTTTTACCTATGCCTCCTTTGGAGGCAGGAACAGAGAGTGGGAGAAGGCGGAAGTGAACAGTTGACAGGGCCAGCATACAGGAAGGTGAAGCCCCTGTGAAGAATTTTCCCTGTTGCATATCAGCAAGTTCCATTTTCCCACGCTGCTGTAACAAATCTCTACATTAGTGGCTTAAATCGAGTGTCTCACGGTTCTGAAGGTCAGAGTCTGAACTGGGCAAAAATCAAGATGGCAGCAGGGCTGCGCTCTGTCCCAAGAGAAAATCAGTCTCCTAACCTTTCCAGCTCTGAAAGGCTCAACTCCTTGGCCCATCTTCAAAGCTAGCAATGGCTGTGAGTCTTCGTGTGTGTGTGTGTGTGTGTGTATGTGTGTGTGTGTGTGTGTGCGCGCGCGTGCACACGCACATGCACACTAAGGCTTGAACTCAGAGCCTCATACTCTCTCTTAGTTTCTCTTTAAAGGCTACTAACTACTTGAGTCACACCTCCACTCCCATCTTTTTGTTGTTTAATTGGATATAAGAGTCTTATGGGCTTTCCCATCCAAGTTGGCTTCTAACCTCAGTCTCTGAAGAGCTAGGCTTTTAGGCATGAGCCACCAGTGCCTGGTTTGCTCTGAATCTTCATGTGGGTGAGGTCACCGGTATGTGATGTGCAGAAATCCATCGAGCTGCATGATTTATGGTATATGAGTGAAATCTAAGGAACACTGGAGGTCTATATTTTTGCCATGGGAAACCACAGTAAGGTTTAAGCAATGATGTGACATAATCTAACGTTCATTGGGAAAGGTCAATATCGGTTGGGTGGAAAATGAATGAGAGGTGAGAGCTACTGCAGTTGGACTAAAGCAGACAAAAGGTGCCCTGGGCTTGGAAAGTACTTGCAGAATGGGCAGAAGTGGGCAACTTCAAAGAGATTTAGGAGGAATACTCAACCGGATATGATTTAGGAAGTATTAGGATAAATAGATGGGTAATGGAAGAATGAACAGATGGTGGGTGGATGGATAAATGGATGAATAATTGGATGGGTGAGTGGATGAGTGGGTAGGCTGGGTTTGTGACTGAACAGATTTAGTGGATGGATGGATGGATGGATGGATGGAGGGATGGAGGGATGGATGGAGGGATGGATGGATGGATGGAGGGAGGGATGGATGGAGGGATGGATGGATGGAGGGATGGATGGATGGAGGGAGGGATGGAGGGATGGAGGGATAGATTCATGGATGGATGGGTGATAGATGGAAGGGTGGATAGATGGATGGGTGGGTGGATGGATGATAGACAAGTGGGTGGATGGGTGACAGACTGGAAGATAGACGGATGGATAGATGGATGGATGGAGTGTGGGTGGGTGGATGAGTGGATAAGGTGGGCATGTGACTGAATACATTGGATGGATGGGATGGGTAATGGATGGTAGTTGGGTTGATAATAGATATAAGGGTTGATGGAGGTGGGTGAGTGGATAGAGAGGTGGATGAGGGGATGCATGGAAAGATATGTGGATGAAGCAGGTATATGACCTAACAGATTGAGCAGAATGATGGATGAATGATAAATGTGGGTGGGTAAATGTACAGATGAGTAGGGACAGGTTGACGGGAGGGGTGATGGGTGAATGGATGGATGGATGGATGGGTGCATGGATGAGTGGCTGGGGTGGGTATGTGACCACAGAGTGTGTGGGTGGAAAGATGGATCAGTGTCTGGGTGGGTGGCAGATGAAAGGGTTGACTTATGGATGGATGGGTAGATGAGTAGGTGGGATGGGTATTGACTTGGTAGACTGGGTGGATGGATAGGTAGATGATAGATGAGAAGGTTGACAGATAGGTGGATGGATAGGTGGGCAGATGGGCAGATAAGTAGGTGTGTGAGAAAATAAATGGGCGAGTGAGTGAGTGAGTGGGTGGGTGGACAAACACCATCAAGAGGGTAACTTCTCTACTCTGGTTGTTTGTGTCCAGAAAGTGCAGATGAATCACAGTAGTCAGTAAACACACTCACGTCCCTCTGAGACATCTGTGCTTCCACTCTCGTGGTTCCCCAGTGCCCCAAGGAGAAACACTAGTTACTACAAAGCCCATTCGGGAGTAGACACTTACAAATAGGCTGACTTAATGAGACACAGGATCTCCTGGTCCTCTGGGCATTACTGATACCCAAGCAAGTGAAGGATGAAAATGCTAAGCACCCAGGCCCTAAGTGGGGATGGAAAAGGCTCCCAGAACTTCCCCTTGGGTGCATCAGATCTGTGTCTCCTCTATCATTCCCACCACCAAAGCCACCATCCCCACCACCTCCTCCAGATCAGCACAGCCACCTCCTTCTCTTTGACCATCCTGGGGACCTGTGGAGAAGCTGACTGTAAACTACTCTCAGGTCAGCAATGCAGCAACAACTTACCTCATGGACAGTCCCTCCACATACGTTGGTGATGGCTGACCTCAGGTGCCAGTAGAGCCATGAGGTCTGGCCTCCACTTCTAGCTCATTTCCTCCCATAACCCATTCCTGTTGTTTCACAGCAAGAGGACCAATGAAAGCACTCAAGGTACATGAAGAACAGCTGTGGGCAGAGCAAGAGCATCTGAAATTCTCCTCAGAGAAGCCTCTCTCCCCTCCCCCTCCCCGCCCCCTGCTCAATCCAGACCTGGAGCTAGCTCCAAGGGTCCCAAACCCTAATTCACATGTATTTCCCAACCTTGCAACAGGCTAATTTCTCTCTCTGTGGGAGTCTGACAGTTCAGTCTCCGGAGCTTTGCCTTGGCTCCCCAGGCAGGCTGAGTCTGTGCTATTTGGGTAAACAACGTCCCCCTCCTTGGTTGTCACAGACAGGCTTATTTACCTGGTGACACAGGCAGGATTGAGAGCTGAGAATCATTTCTTCCCATGGGTCCCTATCAGTGGGAAGACTCCAGGCGGGAGATAGCATCCTATGACACTTAGGGACAGAAGACTTGGCCTCTGGGGGTGAGCAATGATCTCTCACTAGCTAGGAGGATCCAAAACTGGGTTCCAAAAAATCACAGGCACTGTCTATGAAACTTCATTTATTTCTTCTGGTACTGGGACTTGAACTTAGAGTCTGGGTGCTGTTCCTTAGCATTTTCACTCAGGGCTGATGCTCTCCTCCTTGAGCCATATCTCTACATCTGACTTTTTGGATCGCTCATTGGAGACCAAAGTCTCCTGGAGTTTTCTTCCCAAGCTAGCTTCAAAGCATGATCCTAAGATCTCAGCCTCCAGTGTAGCCAGGATTACAGGTGGAAGCCACCAGCACCTGGCCTGTCTATACTTTTTATACTTGAGAAAAGCTAGAATCACCATACCTCAGAGCTGCGATTTCACCTAGTTATCCTATACCTGCATCCAAGAGAAAACATAGTCATCAGATTGCCCACAGCCATGAGCAGACACTTAATACTTTTTGGTCTGTCGTGGGGTTTGAACTCTGGGCTTAGGCGCTACCCCTCAGCTCTTCAGCTCAAGGCGAGCACTCTACCACTTGAGCCACAGCACCACTTCCGGTTTTCTAGTGGTTCTATTGGAGATAAGAGTCTCACAAACTTTCCTGCCCAGGCTGGCTTTGAACCGGGATCCTCAGATCTCAGCCTCCTGAGTAGCTAGGATTACAGGCATGAGCCACCGGTGCCTGGCTTACACTTAATACTTTAAAACCCTGCATGCTTGGAATTCTTCCGGTCTCTGGCCTATGAGTCTGGGTGGTTCGCGCTCTCTCTCAAGGGGTAGTACACTCTGGGGTAGCCCTCAGCTTGGGAATTCTGCACTTGTCTTTCTGCAACCAGCCCTACCTTACCTCAATCACCAGCCTGACTAACTCAGGCTGCAGCTGCTGGGAGCGGAGTCTGGGGCAGGGTACAGCTGTGCCAGCTGTTGGGGAGAGATTACACGCTGAAGCTGGGCTGTGACTCACACTCCAATAACAGGGGAAAAGCACAAAAGTTATACACCATCTTTGGGGTGCCAAAAATCATCTTGGTTTTGTCTTACAAGATGTTCAGCTTGTGGAGCGTGGGGTAGGCAGAGAGATGGGGGGTGGCAGGGGAGATAGGGAGGCAGAGCTGTCTCCAGTTGATTCTGCCTGTCATGCACACACACACACACACACACACACACACACACACACACACACACACACACACTATGGCTTCTAATAACAACACTCAGCATTTAATCAGCCCCTTTGTGGAAGCTAGCAATGTCACACTCGTTAATTAGTTAATCCACACAGCCCCCCTGGGAGGAGGGGCCATGTTATTATCCCCACTGAGACTCAGAGGGAAACTGAGGCCAGCGTGAGAATTTGGCATGGAGCTGAGGGAACACAGTCTGGCAGCTGGACCAGAACCAGTCTCTGATTTGCCTTTGGCTCTTGTCCTTCTCCTCAGCTACAGTCTGCTCACAGCTCTGGTGACTAGCTCCAAAGATACCTGATTATGCTGGGTCAGAATTGGGCCAGAAGGTTCTTTGAGGGACAGCCAAGCATGTCGGCTGCACCTGCTCAGATCCCCAGAGAGTATATGCTCAGAACCAGCCACCCTTTATGGACAGTTCCTTCCACAGGATCTCAGACATGGGGGCGGAGGGGATGTCCATATCTTCTATGGGCACGAAGTCTGCTTCCTAGGCAGGCAGCTCTGGGGTCTGGTTGTACAGTGGTTTTAGAATAGAAAGCTGGGGGCAGGGGGATTGGCTGGGAAGGTGGCTCAGTGGTAGAGCGCTTGCCTTGCATGCATGAGGCCCTGGGTTTGATTCCTCAGCACCACATAACCAGAAAAATCTGGAAGTGGCGTTGTGGCTCAAGTGGTAGAGCGCTAGCCTTGAGCTGAAGAGCTGAGGGACAGCGCCCAGGCCCAGAGTTCAAGGGCCATGACTGACAAAAAGAATGGGGGGGGGGGGGACATTTCCAACAGGAAGCCCAATTGTAGCTCTACCAGATTGGGAACTGGGACTGGTACATGGACATTTGGGGATCTGGAGACAGGACAAGAAGAGGAGAAGAAGGAGGAAGGAGAGAGGGGAGAAGGGAAAGGGGAGAGACGAGAGAGGAGGGAGAGAGAGGCCAAGTAAAGAGAATAAGGAGAGAGAGTGAATGAGGACAGGGAGAGAGAGACAGAGACAGAGACAGAGAGACAGAAAGAGAACAGGAACAAACAGATGGAGCCCCAGGGCACCATGGAGTAACTCCCAGGTAAATGTGGCTGAAGCTTGCTGGAGATAAGGCTCCACTCTGAGGCATAAAGACTTAGGTCATCCTGCCAGGCAAATAAGATGCAGGCGGGAAGTACTCTCAAGTGGGATAAAGAGTCAGGGAAAGGAAATCATGCATACCTTAGGAGTTCACAACAAGATGCAAAGGTAGGGGCTGGGAAAGTGGCTTAGTGGTAGAGCGCTTGCCTTGCATGTATGAAGGAGGCCCTGGTTCCATTCCTCAGCACCACATAAGCAAAAAGAAAAAAGCCGGAAGTGGCGCTGTGGTTCAAGTGGTAGAGTGCTAGCCTTGAGCTGAAGAGCTGAGGGACAGCACCCAGGCCCAGAGTTCAGGCCCCATGACCGCCCCCCCCCCCCCCCCCCGCTAAAAAAAGATGCAAAGGTAACCCCTCTAGCCTCCTGCCTTTCCTTGCTTGTGAATAGAGTTCTGCCAGTTAGTTACTGATATTGTTGAAGATTACTACATAATTAACCAGTCTCATTCTCCTTTTCTTTTTCTTTATGGTGTTTCTTTATCCAGGACCTCAGAACACATAAACCACACTCTGCCACTGAGTTACACCTTCTTTGTTTGTTTGTTTGTTTTTATACTAGGGCTTGAACTCAGGCCTGGGCCTTGTCTCTTTTTTCACTCAAAGATGGAGCCACACATCCACTTCTAGTTAATTGGAGATGTGAGTCTCGTGGATTCCACCCCAGCTGGCTTTGAACTACAATCTTTAGATCTCCGCCTTCTGAGGAACTGGATTACAGGTGTTAGCTGCAGGTGCCTTGCTTGGACTTAACAACTTCTGAATAAGAATGCTCTCAATTTAAAACCTTTCCCCCCCCACCCTTATCTTTCCTTTTCCCCCTGCTGCTTCTTCTCAAGTTTTAATGTGCCTGGGGATTTGGGGCTCAGGCTGCATTTCTTGCAAGTTCCTGATGATGTCAGTGCCCCACAGGGAATCAGAAGAGTTCAAAGAATATGTTGGTAATGGATAAGCATGAATGCACAGATGGCATCTCAGAAGAACTGCGGAGGGCTGGGCATCACCTGAAAGACCTCAAAGACTCGTGTACCACATCAGGAGGTGGCTGAGCCAGGGACTCGTGGGGACTTGTTTGGTAAGGACGAATGGATGACTGGAAGGGAGGAGGTGGAAGGATACATATGTATGCATGTAGGCTGGTTGTAGGCTGTAGGCATGGGGCAGCTAAGGTGTGGACTGGAGCAGACAGTCTTGGGAGTGGCTGTTCTGGTGGTAATCTCTTCTTTGGGGAGAGAGTGGATTTGTATTTCTGCTCTGGCTGTAAGTAATTCACCATGGCCTATGCTGGACCAATACCATCCATTCTTCTAGAGATCTAGTCGCCTGACTGTTTTTGCTAGATGTGGTGGTGCACACCTGTAATCCCAGCACTCAGGAAGCTGGAGCAGAAGGATTGTAAATTCAAGGCCAGTCTGGGCCATATACCATGTTCTAAGTCATAGTGAGACCCTATCTCAAAACAAACAAACAAAAATCTGGGGCTATAGCTCAAGCAGTAGATAGATCAAGTGTGAGGCCCTAAGTTTAAATCTGAGGGCTGCAAAAGAATTTAAAAAATATAATACCTAGCTGTTTTTTTTTAAGATGGTTAATTGCAATGTTCTAGAAATAAGGCCTCTGGGCTACAATTGCCAGTCAGTCCTGAAGCCTTGTCTATTTTCTGCCCTTCCTGGGCCCTAGGAGATCCACACCTGCAGCTCCCTGAGGGGCCTATTCTCTTCTTAACCTAAGCCACATTGCCTTAGAAATGACCACAGGTCTTAGGAAGGCGAAGAGAAGCCAGTGCTGGACACAAGGTTTCACCTGCCCAGGTAATCGAGGGGGTGGAGGTTCCACCTTCCCTCCTCTACACACACTTTCCTGTATTCCCACTCCTAAGGAACCGCAGCCACCACCCTGACGGCTTGGAGTGACAATGACAGCATAGGAAACATTTTAGAGGCCGTTCCTGCCTGAAGCAGGTGACTTCCCTTTCTGATATCATGAATTTCAGGCCTGGCTGTCATTTGTGACCACTATACTCTGAACTAGATTCAATAATCTTCTTCTTCTTCTTCTTCTTCTTCTTCTTCTTCTTCTTCTTCTTCTTCTTCTTCTTCTTCTTCTTCTTCTTCTTCTTCTTCTTCTTCCTCCTCCTCCTCCTCCTCCTCCTCCTCCTCCTCCTCCTCCTCCTCCTCCTCCTCCTCCGTCTCTTCCTCCTCCTCCTCCTCCTCCTTCTCTTCCTTCTCCTCTTCCTCCTCCTCCTCCTCCTTCTCTTCCTTCTCCTCTTCCTCCTTCTCCTCCTCTTCCTCTTCCTCCTCCTCCTCTTCCTCCTCCTGCTCCCTTCTCCTCCTCTTCCTCCTCCTCCTCCTCCTCCTCTTCCTATCCTCCTCCTCATCTTTCTCCTCCTCCTCCTCCTCCTCCTCCCCCTCCTCCTCCCCCTCCTCCTCCTCCTCATTTTCCTCTTCTTCTCCTTCTCCTTCTTCTTCTTCTTCTTCTTCTTCTTCTTCTCCTTCTTCTTCTTCTTCTTCTTCTTCTTCTTCTTCTTCTTCTTCTTCTTCTTCTTCTTCCTCCTCCTCCTTCTCTTCCTCCTCCTCCTCCTCCTTCTCTTCCTCCTCCTCTTCCTCCTTCTCCTCCTCTTCCTCTTCCTCCTCCTCTTCCTCCTCCTCCTCCTTTCTCCTCCTCTTCCTCCTCCTCCTCCTCCTCTTCCTATCCTCCTCCTCCTCCTCCTCCTCCTCATCTTTCTCCTCCTCCTCCTCCTCCTCCTTCTCCTCCTCTTCCTCCTCCTCCTCCTCCTCATTTTCCTCTTCTTTCTTTTCTTTCCATTCTTGGTGCCAGCACTAGGGCCTGGGCACTGCCCCTTAGCTTTTTCACTGGTGCTCTACCACTTGAGTCACACCTCCACTTCTGGCTTTGGGGCGGTGAATTGGAAATTAGTGTCTCACGGGCTTTCCCGCCCCGGTTGGCTTGGAACCTCGATGCTCAGGTCTCAGCCTCCTGAGCCGTTAGGATTCCAGGGTGAGCAGCCAGTGCCCCGGCTTCCGTGACCTGGCTAAGGGCGGTGCAGGCGCTGTCTGGGCCGGGCCCAGCCTAGCCTCCCTCGGCAGCCTCCCTTCCCCGGGAGGACTCGGCTCCTGGAGGGCAGGGGCCCCGGGGGCTGCTTCTCCTGACACCCCCGGCCCCGGGGTTGCGCACAGCTCCTGGACGCAGCGGCGGGCCTCGCCAGAGAGCAGCTTTCAGGAAGGCGTGTTAAGTAACTTGCAGCGTGAATGAATGGGCGTGTGTGCAGAACGGGAGGGGCGGTTTTCTTCTTTTACCCCAGATTTCAAAATCGACCAAGCCCAGCGCCCCTCCGGATCCAGGCGCGAGCCCCTGCGCGAGGGGCGGTGGAGGGGAGGGCGCCGAGGCGAGGATGCGCCCCGACTCCTCAGGGAGCGCCCTCACCCCCACCCCGGAGGTGGAACCCATCTCTCTTCCCTCCTTCCCCCAAATGAACCAGTTCTGCAGGGCTTCTACTTGCTATTTTTCTTCTCCCACGCTAAACCCGGTCACGAGGGGCCTGAAGGAGGAGGGGGAGACTCAGGCAGCTCTCATTCCCGCATGCAGTGTGGTGGGTCCAACTCCTCCCATCTGCCCACGGAGCCCCCCCGCCTAGGCCGGGGCCCTGCGCCCACTGCCCCCACGCACCGGGGCCCCGCGCGCAGCCCCAAGGCTCGGGGCTCACCCGGGCCTCGGCGCCGCTCCCCTCCCCGACGCCAGGGGGCGCTGCCGCGCCGCGGCCGTCGCCATGGTCACCGCTGGCAGCGGAGTGGGTTTTACGTAAAGGACGCAGCGTCCCCCGGGGGGCGGAGGCGGCCTTCGCGCCGGCGCCGGCGCCCTGCGGAAGCGGCGTTAGTGAATCGGGGCCTTGGGGAGCCCAGGATGGAGGTGGCGGTCGCGGCGGCGGCGGCGGCGGCGGGCCGAACCCTGCGGCGGGCGGGAGGTAAGGGAGACCTTGGGCGCGGCGGGCCCTGAGCCCGGGGCGCGGGCGCGGGCGCGGTGCGAGCGGCGCGGCAGGCTGGGCAGCGCCCGGGGCGCGCGGTGCCCGGCCCGACGGGTCCGCGGGCGGAGGTGCAGCTGCCACGCGCGCCCGTGACAGGTGTGAGGTCCGCAGAGCCCCTGGCAGCGGGCTGGGGATGGTGACACGGTGGCACGGGTGTGGGCAACGTGGATCCGGCCCGGGCAGCGTGGTTTTCCGGGCAGGCGTGTCAGGAGACTCACCCCCGCCTGGGCGTGAAGCGGGCGCAGCCCCCTGTGCAGGTCGGTGATGCGCACGGCGCTGGGGCTGGGTCGGAGCCAGTGCCCAGTGTGGGGGGGGGGGGAGGCGTCGGGGGGAGGGCCTGCCGTGGGTACCCGCGTGTGGAAAAGTGCTGCCATTGCTTGGGTGTCGGGGTGGTTGTGGCCTTGGGTCTTGACCCGGTCTGGAGTCACAGCTCCGGGGAGGGGGCTCGAAGGACCCGTGTGCACGGCGTGATTGGAGTCCTGAGAGTCACTAGGAGGAATGGCTTAGACTTTGTGCAATGCCAGGGGCCGCCTGGCGCGGTGCGTGGGGCAGAACTGATGGTCCACAGACCCTGGTGGAAGAAGGGATGGACGGCCCGCCTGCCACCACCCTCCACCCCCAGATGGCGAGGGCCATTGCTACTGCCACGGAGCCCAGCTTGGGCACACCAGATTGCAAGAAGGCTGGAGAAGGTTGGTGTCCCTATACATGGACGTGAAAGAGGAATACTGGGAGATCATGGTGACCCAGCACAGAGACCTAGCCAAGGTAGTGTGTGTTGTTTGGGGGTCTCACGAATCCATTCCACTTTAGAGAAGACGGGAGGGGTGAATGGCTCTCATTGGTGGTCCTGGTCCGCAGAGATGTCAGAACCAAAAAGGTACTGAGAAGTGACATTGAGTCAGCAGTTTAGGGGACCGTGTGGCACATCCAGTCTGTCCGTGGGCCCCTGGGCTCTGCCTACTCGTTGGGTCGATGGGGTTCACTTCTTCATATCAGGAAGTTGGGTCTTCTTTTGATGCTTGGAAAACCTTTGGGTCCATAAGTCCGCTTGGGGAGGGGGGGGGGTCAGGATGTTTAGAAAAAGAAGCTGCAGTGGCCAGGAGCATGCTGGGATTTTGTCCATCCTCACCAGTCCTCTGGGAAGGTTTGGCTGAGATGTCACATGGTGACCTACTTCACAGAAGGGCCATTTCCAGAGCCCCCCAGAGACATTTTAGGGTGTGGAGGAGATCTTCCAGTCTTTGTGGATCTCTTAGAAAAGTGGTATTGGGTGGGTCTGGGAAAGGCATTTAGCAATGCCTAAGAAGGCAGCGGGTTTTTGGAGAGGGTGGTGTGGTTGCTCTTTTGCCAAAGTGATCCTACCAGATTTCCTCAAGCTGGCGCATGGTCCTAGGCATTTGGATCCAGATGACTTGAATTCCAGTCTTGCCTGTGTGACCTTGAGCGGTTGACTTGACCTCTCCCAGCCACTTCACCTGGCTGTCGGTGGTCACTGAGAATCAAAGGGGAGGGTACACGTGGGAACCCTCTGTAAACAGAGGCAGTGTGCAAAGGTCAGGGATTCACCTCAGGTAGAGACCAGGAGGCTGTAACACGTGGCAGCGTGGAATATGACTGGGGAAGAAGAGAGCCGAAGGTCAAGGGCCTGTCGGGAGGAATTAGAGGCCCTGAGCGGTCTTGCTTCTGGATGGAAAAGTGGGATCTGTTGACACTGTGAGTCAGCTACTGAGCTGGAGCCAGGCCCTGGGTCTCCCGAGGACGGTTCGAGCATGGCCATCGTTAACTGTGGAGTCCTGCAGGAGTGGCCCGAGCAGGAGGGAGCCCTTGGCCCCTGGGCTGCAGACAGGCTTCATCATCTGGGAAGGTCTGGGAGGTGTCTGCGGCTGACAGATCTAGGGTACCTGTGTGGGAGGGAGACTTGGGAAGTGTGTGTGTTTTCTCATGAGAATTTCCCTTGGCTCCTAGTTCTAAGAATGGTGGGGGTGGGAATAGTCATATCAGCAATTGGGGGGGGGGGGGAGGCTGCAGCCCTGAGGAAAGTGAAGTGGGTCAGAGCATCTACCCAGTGAGCTCAGGGCTTGGTGGTCCTGTGAGGGAGGTTGAGGGGCCCAGACACACGGGGGCTGGGGGTGGGGGGGTGGGGGGTGATGAGCCTCCTTCAGAAGGTTAATCCAACAGGTGCAGTGGGCATTCTCATGACACCTCCCCTGATGTGGTCCAACATCTGGCTGAGGGCCCTTCCCAGGAGGGGAAGACGGGCCTGCCGAGTCAGAATCACCCCCATCCATGGTAGCTTTGGTGCTGGGCAATCTATTTCTGCTAAACCAGGCTCATTTCTCAAATGTTCCATGTGATTGTCGGCTGTAGACAGCGGCCCATTTCACAAGCTTATTCCCTGAGGCAGAACGTACTCGCCTTGTGTCCAGGCTGCAGTGTCGACACCCCATGAGTAGAAGGAGGACGTGGGCCCTGCCAGGCCCAGGGTGGTGTGCCACCGACTTGTTTCCCCTGCACGGGAGACTCGCCCTGTCCCAAGGGCTGCCAGTAGGACAGACACAGCCTGGCATGGCAAGTGTTTTGATGGTCACGCCCGGGCGGGTGCAAAGGGTGTTTTGGAAGCCCTCTTCGTGCTCTTGAGGTGCCTTTATATGTCTTGGGGGAATGATTTGGCATTTCAGCTCCTCCTGGAAAGCGCCAGAAAGGAGGAGTCCACAAAGGAAGAAACCTCCAGCCTCCCTGCCGTGAACATTCAGTGTTCAGGTCTTCTCAGCTCACCCTCCACACCTCCGCCTGTGTGTTCTGATTTGTGGCTCATCCTTATGGTCTGAGGCTCCAGGAACCCTTTGCAGCCACCCCTTGCCATCTGCTTGGGGTATTGGGATTCTGCCCAGCTCGGCAGGCGGGGCTGATCGAAAGATGTGGGGAGGAGGAGTTGGCCTCAGTTCCCCCAAAGCAGAGAAGCTTCCTGACCTAATCGTGATGGTGAGAGGGGTCTGAGGCAGTAGAGAACCCAGCCAGATGTATCCAGATGTTAATGTGGACAGATTCAAGGGGCTAGTGACATGGAGTGGACATCGAGGTCATGTTGCCCTCCCAAGCTGAGATGTTCTTTTCTTTTCCTTTCAATTCTATTCCTCTTTTTTTTCTTTTGGGTCCATGTTTCTCCAAAAGTTGCTTTACTCAGCTTCTGGCAACCTTTTCTTCCTCAGCTGCCCCATAAATCATTATGCCAGGCTGTTCTGCTTGAGGGGTGCCAGGGAATCAGGCAAAGCCGGCCAGCGGATGCTGATTAGAACTGGGGGCACCAGGTCAGCTGGCTGTGGTTGAAGGTGTGTCCCCAGGCCAGAGGGAAACCTCAGCGGTTAATCACCTGTTGGTCTAGCCTCCATCTAGGGCAATTCCTCACCAGAATGGCTTTCCATTACCCTCCAGCCAAGCAGGCAAGGAGCGCTGGGGGAAATATCAATGAGTCTGTGGTCAGAGAAAGATAAATCTCTTGCAACCACGGAGCCCAGGACAGGGGAGGATGTGGTTTCTTCCCCTGAACGCAGGGCTGAAAACTCTTCATCTTGATTGTCTCTCTTCCTTTCTGAGACAGACATGGGTTACGCTTCATCGTTGAGAGGTGGGTGGGGAAATGTAAAGAGTAGGGGGTGGAGTTGGATCGGGTCTGGAAGACCCAGAAAGTTACTCAGAAGTCCTAGGGAGAAGGATGTAGACGGAAGCTGGTTGACCTGTGGGTGAGGATGTGAGAAGCCCAGACATGGGCTGTTCCTCCACAAGGGTGCATGTGTGTGAAGCCACGCATGTCCATGGGGTGTGAGGGCTGAGGGGGTGTGAGCGGCTGCTGCCGTGGGAATTTGTGGGCTCCAGTGTCTGGCTGGCCTGGTGTCAGTGGGTGTATGTGGAATGGGGTGTTGCTGGGCTCCCAGCAGCCACTGGAGGGAACAGCAGAGCCCAAGGAGGGGGTGGCCTTGTCATTGGTGGGATAGGGATACAGTTGGCGGGGGGGGGGGGGGGGGATCATAGCTCCTGAGATTGTCTGTATTTCTTTTTGTGGTTGTTGATGAGGATGATGATGGTCATGGGGCTTGAACTCAGGGGTTCTGTCCCTGAGCTCTTTTGCTCAAGGCTAGTACTCTACCACTTTGAGCCACAGCTCTACTTCTGGTGGTTAATGAGTGATAAGTCTCACAGACTTTTCTGCCTTGGCTGGCTTTGAACGTTGATCCTCAGATCTCAGCCTCCTGAGTAGTTAGGATTATAGGCATGTGTTACCAGCGCCCAGCCTTCTCTGTATTTCTTAGAAGGAAGCCCAGGCTGGAAGCGTGGCTCTGAAACAGCCATCTATGAACTACCCAGGGGCAACTCCCACACGCCCACCTCCCGCAGACAGCTGAAGATCAGACGGATAGCAAGGACCCAGATCTGAGTCCCCCGTCCCTTTCCACACCTCAGTTTCCTTATCTGTCAAATGGGGACAGTCACTGCCTCACCACACCCCAGCAGACTTGTAAGAATTCCATCAGGCATTGTAAGAATTCCACCACTGAAGTCTGGCAAACAGACGTTCTGATCAAAGCAAGCACTCAGAAGAGTGCTTTGGGCTCTGGCAGCCAGAAGCCTTTTTCACAGAAAAGGGTTACAACAGGATCAGCATAGTTTAGCTCAGAGGTGTGATGCGTCCTGGACTCCACCCTGGCCTGGAAGTAGAATGCCGCTTATCTGTCAGGTAGGGTTGCAAAAGGATAACCAGTTCCTCTCGCTGAGCCTCCACGAGATCCAGAGGCGGTTATTTCTGGAACACCTGCCTACAAGCCTGGAGCTAGAAGGCATAGATTCTGCCCTCAAGGGAAGACACAGTATTTCTAGAAGCGGATGCTACCAGAGGTCAGACAAGAGAAAGTTGAACCCGGGTCATCTGGAGAGACTTAGGTGACCATGCATGGCCTTTGACCCAGTTCCCTCAGGACCAACAAGAACAAACACCAGAAAAGATGGTCCTAGAGGAGGTGGGGGGTGGAGGCCAAGGGGGAACCACGTGACTGGGAAGGCCAGCCGCAGTGGGAGTTCACGTTGGAAAGGTGGGCAGAGCCGGGTCCCCAGGGTCGCAGTGGTAGGACCTGAACTGTCCTGAGCAAGGGGGTGGGATCGGATGCCGGCCCCAGCAAGAGGCATCTGGCAGCAGGTGCCAGGGCTACTGGTGGAGGGGACGGGAGAGGGGATGGCAGAGGGCTTCGCTGAGGAAGCAATATGCAAAGCATGGCAAGCTGCAGAGGAGAGAAGTTAGAAGGGTCAGCAAGAGGTGGGCATGGGAAGGGTAGGAGGCAGGGCCTAGATCCTGCACTGGTCCGCCTGGCCAAGGTACTCTGACCTTCAGCTAGTGACTTCTGTGATACCAGGCCAGAATGTGAGCTGGGGGCGGGGGGGGGGGGGGGGGGGGAAGGAAGGAGGGTATCTTTCAAAGATTCCCTACAAGGCTGTTCATCCCTGAGGGCCACAGAGGGGTTCTGATCTTCCTAGCACTGATTTCCAGTCGTCTGATCATTTTCTCACCAAATTACCCCCTTGAAATTTTGCCTGCCTGAGTTCAGCCCAGGAGGTTACTATTCTGGGAAGTTTCATCAAAACCCTTTCAACGGTGGAGTTCTCTGAGCTGGGGGCTGGGTAAGAGGGAGAACAGGACCCCCGCCTCCCCCCAACCCCCTTTCGTTTGGGAAGGGAAGACCTTGACGGGAAGGGAAGACTCATTCCCAGAGGGAGCTGCACCTGGAGGCCTTCCTGGCAGAGGAGCTCTTGGGGCCTTGCTTGGGGCCAGAGAGTGTAGCTTCTGAGGCCAGACACCAGCTTCTAAGTCCTCCCCAGTAGGCTCATTGTTTTTGTCTCTTATGGAGCCATTTAATTAATTTATGATTGATGTTCCCGGACTCTTACTTAAGGTTAATTCATTATTGATACGCCTTCATGATGTCCCCTGCCCCTCCCCCTCAGGGCTGCCCTGGTGGACAGACCTCCTGGAGGGTGGACTTGGTGGGGACAGACCTCTTTGCCCCTGGCCCAGGAGCCCCATGCTTGGTTTTTGTCAATCCTTTCAAGCTTGAGGTTTAAGAGGACAGCAGGAGTTTATCCATGGGAGTCTTTGCTTAGCCACACAATAATGATGATAACAATCATCGAAACGGTAGTTTCCATCTGTGAATGCTTAAGGTAGTTTCCATCTGTGAATCCAGATGAAGGAGAATGGACGCCCTCTGCACAGCCTCCTCTCTCTCTGACCTCATCTTGTAGAAGTCTTGGAGAGGTTGAGTCAACACCTGCTCAGGGACACACAGAAGTCTGGTGGAGAGCCAGGGTCTGAGTAGGCTGCATTTGGTCCAGTGTGGCAATCACACCTTGCTGCTCCGCTGGGCCCTGCTCAAGCCTCCTCCAGGGAGCCTTCCTTTGTGTCCTGCTGGGCTGTAGCGTGCCAGAGTCCTGGGGTCACCATGAGAGTGCGTGTGTGGCTCCCTTCCTCCCTGAAGAGCAAGGACCGGGGTAACAGCGCTTGCTGAACACAGATGCCAGTGCTGTGCTAAACTCGTGCCTTCTCAGCTCCCCTCGGCTTCTCTCACTCTCTTAAGCACCCCAGGGGAGCAGGTGGCACTAACCCATTTTATAGATGACGTTTAGAACCGTGCCCAGCTGAGTGAGGTGCGGCAGGGCTACACCCACCCGCTCCCCTGGGATTTTGCCTCTCCCCCCCCCCCCTCTCCTGCTTATGTGTTTATGTGTCCAATCTTGCTGTTTACCAAGCATGCATTCCCTGTCTCCTGTCTGGCCCGTGTCAGGCTCCCTTCTTTGGGAGTGAGGGGGGATTAGGGGGGTGGGTTAGATGTGCCCACTCCCATAGGGTGGGTGATTTTAGGGAGAGGGTGTGGAATGTGGGGAATGTGGGGGCTGGATTCTGCCGGGCACTGCTGGATGTGTGGTTTATCCTTTCAAAGCCTCGGTTGTGCTGTTTGTATAACAGCAGCCGTGATGTTTATTCTTGCTGGCTGCCTCATGTTCAAGGCTGGCTGGAAGGGACTTGGGGAAGACGCGTTGGCCAAGGGTTCAGACTTCGTGGCATGCAGGCCAGGAATGCGTTGAGGCCGGGCGCACAAACCCAGGCCAAGGCATTTTATACCCACCCACCCTCCCATTCACCCTGGACAGGTTGCAAGAGAATTCTGTGGTTCGCCAGCTGCCGACAACATGCCCCAGCACCCTGTATAGGACCAGGAGAGGGGCGGGAGGCCCCTAGAGTGGGTGCCAGGCCCTGGCTGGTATTCTCCTTGCCTGAGCCATGTCTAGATGCCAGGGGACAGTCCCCTCCCTCTCTAGAAGCACAGAGGGCCCTCTGGGGGTTCTGAGCCCTACTTCCCCTCGTCTCCCATGCTCCTCTTAACTAGGTTGATGCAGGCTGGGTTTGGAGAGGAAGGAAGACGGATAGCTCACGGAGCAAGCAGCAGCTCTCCACCCCTCCAAGCATGCGGAAGCCTGGTGAAGAGGTGAGTCCAGCGTCCATTCAGAAAGCGAGACAACTGCCAGCCTCCGTGTGCGTGGCAGGATGCCCAGGGCAGCCGCTAGGAATCTACTGCCTGCTCCTCAGAGCTCCACCCAACCCCAGCGCCAGGGCCCGGGAGCCAGGGAGCACCAGGGAGCACCATCGAGTGCCTGGCTAGGGCTCAGGGTAGCCACACATGCTGCAAGGCTGCCTGACTCCTCCTGATCCCCGAAGAGGGCTCACCCCTGACTCAGGGTGGAGGTGGGGCAGGTCTGGCGCTGCCATTGGAAATCTGTGGTCCGGCGGCCGGGCGGCCGTTAGGTGACGGTTTGTTTCACTTCCCAAGTTTCTTCCTGCTGCAGACTGGGATTACATCAGACTCCTCTGGCACACCCTGCAGCCAGTCACCACTCCATCCAGCTCCCCACTGCCCCTGCGCCACACGCCCTGCTGCAGCTTCTGGGGCGACTCTGGAGGCCTTCCTCCCCCCAGGTCTCAGCTGCAGGCTGAGATCTGCAACCCGCAGTGTCTCCAAGAACCCACTGCCCCCTTGGGGTGCTCAATCAGAGGCTTCTGGTTTGTCCTCTCCCCGCAGAGGCCTGGGGACAGGGGCTCCCCACAAGGACACAGCTTCCTGTGAGTCTTTTCATTATTGGGGCAGGCTCCTGACTGCTGTCTGTGTTCTCATCTCCCACATGGGGGTCTCGCCTTGGTCCTCAGTACATGCTAAGCGCTGTCAACTCATTGTCAGGACTTGGCTTGATTGTTCTCGCAGACCAGGTGGGTGCCAGGGTGGAGAGACTCTCCCTTTCAAGGCACCAGGGCTCCTCCCCAGCCAGGCCAGCCTGCACACACACACCCCCCCCCCCCCCCGCCACTCCTGCCAGGCCAGGCCCCTTAGGCATCCCTCCCCTGCAGCATCCATTCCACTTGGAAAAGCTGGCAGCTGCCTGCCGCCCTCTGGCATCTCCCCGGCTCACGCCCAGCCCTCTCGAGGCTGGCCTTCCCAGCCGGTCCTCCCCTCCCCCAGCTCTTTTTTGGTTCCTTCCCTTTGGCGCCTTTTCCATCTGGCTCTTTTCCTTTGTCTAACTTTTCCTCTCCTGAGGCCTACTGCGGGAAGTCAGTTTCTTCCCAGAGCCCCCAGTGAGCTTCCCTGGGCAAAGCTGCTCGGCCCTCCTCGGCTGTCCTGAGGGCTGGGAGACGATTGCCCAGGGGTCAGATTGTGCGTCCTAGAGACTGGGGGGCAGGGGGTCCTGAGCTGACCCGTCACAGCCAAGAACACAATCAGCCTTGGCAAACCAAAGTCCGTCTCTCATGACCGAGGAAGGATGTGAACCCCGCCCGCTGGTGGGCCACCGTGGCACAGGCAACTGAGCCTTGAAGCTCTAGACGTACAGCAAGGCCTCCTAGCTCAAGGACACCGGGGAGAGGCCCGGGAAGGCGGTGTGTTCTGGGGAGGCCAAACACCAGCCAGGTTGAGACGCTTCCTCTGGCCGGGTCAAGGAACTCTTCTCGTGGGTCCTTTCACTTTTGTACTTTGGAAAATCACTTGGCCTTCCTCTGTCACGGCCCGGGGACGGGGCCAGGCGCTGAGGAGCCCAGACTAGTTCTGTCACTTCCAACTTCAGTTAGCGACTGGACCGTGAACGGATGTTATAGCCACGATAGCAACACTTCCTGGAGTGTCCACCCTGCTTCTAGAGTTTCAACACTTGACACAAAGAGCAGTGACACTTTCCCTGGGCCCTTGGCTCAGGACAGTCCCAGGCTGCCGCTTCCCGCCCCGCCCCCTCCCCCAAGGGGTACATGTGTGCCACATGGGACACTGGGCAGGACCTCAGCTTTCCTGGAAAATGGGGGGGAGGGAATGTTCTAGAAGCCTTGGATTTACAGCTGGTGTCCCTCTGGCCCCTGCTTTCAAGGTTATTCCTTCTCACCCTCCCTTATCTCACAGTGGGGAGCCTATGAGCCATTGGGGAGGACAGGTCCCCACAAAAGGAAGGCCCTCTTTGGTTACCCAGCTTCCTTCATTCCCTGGAAGCCCCATGTCCACTGCCTTCCCCCCCCACCCCACCCCCCCGCCCACCCAGAGGCCACTCCAGCATTTGCCTTGCAAGCCCAGCCCTCCTCAGACCCCACCCCTCCCTGGCCCTGGCAGGTGCCTTTCAGACTCACACAGGATAGTTCCTTACCCCGCATGCCCCCTGCCAGTGCCACGGAGCTGTTCCAGATTGTTCTCCTTGAAGCCTGCCTGTTATACTGTGCAGTTTAATAAACAGGCTGATGGAAGCCCTGGGCACCTCAGGAGCCGCCTTCTCTGTTTCTTGGCCCCTTTAGAGAGCCTTCCACCCTCCCCTCCCTTCCCCAGGTGAACCCCATTCAGCAGGCTTCTGGGAGCGGTAACTAAGCCAGGCGCCTGGCCCACCACCTGCTCAGTACTTTATAAAAGTTTAACCTTAATGGTGTAATGAACTCCCATCATAAAGCAGCTGGAGCAGTGCATCCTGGGATGTATAAATTATAGGAGCCCTCTGAAGTTGTAATTGGAAATGGCAGCAACTGGAACGTTGAAAGAGGCCGGCCTCACTGGGCTGAGCACAGCTATTCTCTACTTCCTTTCAAAAAGGCACACAGAACTGGGGCTGGCTGTGAAGAAAGAATGTCCTGGACTAAACTGAGCTCCTGGTTCCTCCGCCCCAGATCCCACTTCCTGCCCCCCACTGTGCCGTTGGGCTTTGGAGGCGGCGGACCCCCAACCCGGGCTGCAGACTGCAGACAGAGCGGAGGCCGCTGGGAATGAACTTGGCTTTGCACAGCCAATGAGGTCAGCTCCAGCCTGCTGTCCCGGGGAGAACCGCGCAGCACAGTTGTCTGCAGCCTGATCTCCAGGTGGAGAAGGCGGCCTGCCAGGGAGGGGAGGGAGGTAGAACAGACACTGGCCAGGGGCATGCGCGCTGATGGGGCATTAGGCCAGTCTGGCTTCCTGTCACAGCTCCTGCTGTTGGTGGTGGTGAGTCCCTGAGCGAGTCATTTCAGTTCAGCTGCTGTCCCCACCTGCACAATGGGGACACTGTACAGTCACTTGGCCAGCACTCCGCGTGGCGCTGTTTCGACTCTGGCATATTACAAAGGAAGCTACAGCTGAGGTCACACGGACTTCAGTCTGTACTTCTAACATGTGCCGGGTTAGTTTGTTTCCTTCTTTCCTTCCTTCCTTCCTTCCTCTTTCTTTCTCTCTCCCTTTCTTCCTTTCTCTTTCCTTCTTTCTTCCTCTTTCTTTCTCTCTCCTTCCCTTCTCTTCCCTCTTTCCTTCCTTCCTTCCTTCCTTCCTTCCTTTCTCTTCTCAGTCATGAGGCTTGAACTCAGGGCCTGGGTGCTGTCCCTGAGCCTCTCTGTGCTCAAGGCCAGCGCTCTACCACTTGAACCACAGCTCCACTTCCAGTTTTTGAGTGGTTAATTGGAGATAAGCGTCTTAAGGAGACTTTTTCTGCCCTGGCTGGCTTCAAACCACGATCCTTAGATCACAGCCCCCTGAATAGCTAGGATTATGGTATGAGCCACCGGCACTTGGTCTGCCCTCCCTCCCTTCCTTGCTTCCTTCCTCCCTCCCTTTCTCCCTCCTTCCCTTCCTCCCTCCCTCCCTTCCTTGCTTGCTTCCTTCCTTCCTTCTTTCCTTCCTTTCTTCCTTTCCTTCTTTCTTTTCCTCTTTCTTTCTTTCTCTTTCCTTCCTTCTTTCTTCCTTTCCTTCCTTCTTCCTTCCTTCCTGTCTTTCTTCCTTTTTCTTTCTTTCTTTCTTTTTTTTCCTTTCGTTCTTTCTTCCTTCCTTTCATTCTTTCTTCCTTCCTTTCTTTTTTCTTTTTTTTTTCGGGGGTCCGGTCGTGGGGCCTGAACTCTGGGCCTGGGCACTGTCCCTCAGCTCTTCAGCTCAAGGCTAGTGCTCTACCACTTGAGCCACAGTGCCACTTCTGGCTTTTTTCTTTTTGCTTATGTGGTGCTGAGGAATCGAACCCAGGACCTCAGGCATGCAAGGCAAGTGCTCTACCACTGAGCCACCTTCCCAGCCCCTCTTCCTTCCTTTCTTTCCTTATTTCTTCCTTCCATCTTTCTTTCTTCCTTCCTTCTTTCCTTCCTGTCTTTCTTCCTCTTTTTCTTTCTTTCTTTCTTTCTTTCTTTCATTCTTTCTTTCTTCCTTTTCCTTCCTTCTTTCTTCATTCTTTCCTTCCTTTCTTCCCTTCCTTCCTTCCTTCCTTCCTCATGCTAGTACTGGGGTTTGAACTCAGAGCCTGGATGTGGTCCCTAAGCTTTTTCACTCAAGGCTGGTGCTCTACCACTTGAGCCACACCTCCACTTCTGGCTTTTTGCTGGTTAATGGAGAGGACAGTCTCACAGACTTTCCCACCCAGTCTGGCTTCAAACTACAGTCTTCAGCTCTTAGCCTCCTAAGTAGCTAGTAGTAGCAGGAGCTATTAGCCAGGCTTGTGCCTGCATTTCTGAAAGGCAGTGGGCTGCTGCTGACCCATGGACCATACCCTGAGAGGCAAGTGTATAGTATTTGATGCTTAGCACATGCTTGCAGTGATAAACCGTGCCCATTGACTGCATCTGCTCAGTACCAGCACCGGCCCAGGTACACACCTGGGTGCTACTCAACTTACAGCATTGCCCAGGAACAGACAAGAGATGCAAACTCTCCCTCATTCCCCATCCTGTTGGCTCTGAGAAGGAGCCCTGAGTTCACAATGTGCCCAGCCCTGGGAGCCAGGCTTTCTGCGAGCGCAGGTGGGAGCCATGGCCAGGTTCACCTCTGGAACAGGATAGTTGTTTTTTGTTTTGTTTTTTAAACCAGGCATTGGGCTTGAAGTCAAAGCCTAGGCCCTGTCCCTGGGCTTCTGCCTGGACAGTTGAGTCTTCTGTTGAAGGTTAAGCATTTAGAGGCTATTGTCTGAAGCTTTGCCTTCTGGGACCTGAAGCGTACTTTGCAAAGTCTTCTTAAGTTATCTGTTACCTGTTGATCGGCTTAGTGTCGCATTCAAGTTCAAGTGTGAGTGTCACTGGGAATCACTTCCTTCCTGAGAGCTGTGGTGAAGAGCAGAACCCCTACTCCCTGCTCCCCAACCTTGTGCATAAAGTTTGACCACTGCCAAGAAATACCCAGACTTTGGCTTGGTTCTGACATTGAATTCCAGAGCCCAGGCCTACCTGCAGGGAAGAGGGAAAAAACCAGGGAGTTGAATGAATAAATTATAGTGATTCTACTATGAGGCATAAAGATGGTGATGGGGGGGGGGTTAATTTTAAACAAGGAAGGCATTTTTCCAGTTCTGGGGGGAGGGAGGGAAGTGGTAAAAATGGCTTGGACAGAGAAAGAAGAAAGACCTAGAAAAATGTGAATGGTTTTCCTAGAGAGATCTCAGGTGATGTCTGTGTTGCTCTTTTTTCTTTTGGTTTCTATTTTCTAGCTAGAACCTCATTTTGTAGTAAGAAGGGAGGAAAATGTAAGCATGAGTATGTCTGGTCCGGCATTGTGACGTCACGGCCTGAGGCCTCTTGCAGCCTGAGTCAGGCCAGCCTCCTAGCCCGCTGCACTCAGAGCTGACCTTCAACTCTGTCTCTCACCTCCAGGCGGTCCTACGACATACTGTCTCTTCTGCCTTTTCCTCTGTGCAGATGACAAGGGGGGAAAAATCAAAGCAAGCTAGCAAGACTCTTGGAGGCAGAGTGCTCATTTCATTATGGTGTCACTCCGATATCCAAACCTAAACTCCAGAGTCTAGGCTTGTAGGATGTGTTTAGGAGGTAATGGTGGATGAATGAGGCTGTCAAAGAACAGCACAAAGCCCCAAAGCTTTGTGACCTTGAGCTGGTCAGTACACTGTTTGGGGCTTGGGGTCCTTATCTATAAATGCTGGGGGATCTGGGAGGCCTGGACTCTGGTCTTCCCTGGTCTTTCTGGCTCTGACCTTCTGGGGAGTCGCTCACCTTCAGATACCTGCTACCCTGCCTGGTTTTCAGAGTAACTTCTACTCACTGAGACCACCGCTCCTCTCTCCTCTGAGTGGCCACTGTGGCCAGGCCCTCCTGGCAAAGGCTTGAGCAGCAGGGACAGCCAGACTTCCAGGCTTATGGCAGGATGGAGACAGTGATTTTGGGACGTATGTATGACCCTGACAGCAGAGGGCTGGGCACCTGAGCCATCCTGGGCCTGAGGTTGCTCTCCCCCACCCCCACTCCATTCTCCCACCCGCACCCCTCTGCGGCCTCCTGGTCAGGTGTCCGCCTTTCGTTCTTTCCTGGCCCAAGCTGCCTTGTGAGCTCCCGCCAGCCTTTGTGTCTGAGACCCCATTCCATCAGCCCCAGCAGCCTGGAGTCTCAGCCCTTTGCGCTAATGTTTTCCATTGAGTGCCTCTGTGAGGAGGGAGCGAGCGAGGGAGGGAGGATGGGAGAAATCCATTCAAGCATTTGTTTGAAAGACATTTAAGTAAACCCAGGAGATTTGTGTGGTCACATGTTTTCAGTCTTCTTTCAATAGAGCGGATGGGTTTCTGGATCTCTCCCACCACCCACTTCCTTGCCTGAGAAGTGCAAGAGGCCTGGGCTTCAGGAAGAATCACAGGGAGGGGAAGAGCCCAGCCCAATCCTGAAGATCAAAGCTGGTGAGGAGCTGGAGAAACGTGAGCATGAGCTCTGGCTGCCCAGACAGCACCAAGAGTGTGTACCTGCAATGCCAGAAAAGCACCCCACGGACCTCTGTGCACCCTAACCTGTTACCATCAGAGGCAGCCCAGAGCAGAAGTGGGGAGCTGTAGTGGTACTCAGCACCCAGGTCCAGGGCTGCGGCATGAGGCAGGCTTTTGTTGGCCAAGGGCCCTTTACATAGGACCCTCACTGCCCACCTGACACTGGGGCAGGAAGGGGGTTATAGCTGGGGTGGAAGGAGGTGAGAGGGACGAGCCATCCTTGCCTTCCACTTGCTACACACCATGGTCAGCTCTGTTGTAGATCTTCTCCGACAGTGTAGCTGAGCAGCCAGTGGGTCCCACCCTGGCATTGGATCTCTGGCATTGGTCTCAGGCAATGGTGCTCCCAGTTCTGCTTTCCCACCCTGGTCTTTGACTTTGGAGCACCCCATTAACCTCACTCTCCTCACATATACGATAGGAGGAATATGGAGTCATGGGAAGGAGGAGGGCAAAACCATTTCTAGGCCAATCCAGCCACAGCCACCAAGGACAGCAGTGTCTCTTCTGTACACCTCAGGCAGGGCGCAGGGAGCTGGCCAAGTGGCCGCTAGCACCAACCGGTCTGGCTGGTTTGCAGACCTGGCTATTTCTCCTATTTCTCCAGGGCCAGGATGTCTTGCTATGAGGCCTCATGCCTGTCTCTCTAGAGCCTTTCTTGCCACTTTGTTGGTCCTGGCCTGGGCTTCGGACCCCTCTCCATCCTGTCCTTCTCTGGGTCCAAGACAATGTACAGTGGGGTGTTGGGTGCAGGCAGCACATAAGTCCTGGCCAGGGAGGGTTTGGGGTGTCTGTACCCTCATCTTCTGAGACCATTAGGGTACCAAAGCCCTGGAGGCCAGGGTGCCAGGCACCATGGGGTGCAGGGAGCTGGTAGGGGCTCTGGCTGGTGAGCTCACGGTCCCAGCTCCACTGTGACTTCTGTGAGCCCTCACCCGCCTGGCTCCCCTGTCAAGGAGCAGGAAATGGGGGTGGGGGAGCCCGGGTGTTCCTCTCGCCCCCTGCGGGAGGGGCTGGACGCCCCCTCGTAGGTGTCAGCGGTGGGTGCGGGTGCTGGGATTTCCCTGGCTGAGTCACCCTCGGCCTGGCTGTGCCTCAGCCGAGGCAGGAGTTATTTGTGAAGGTGTCTGTGGTGACAGCGACTCACACAGAGTCCCGGGAGCGGGGCGAGCGGGGTGTTGGGCTCCACTTCCCTGGCAGGCTGTGGGCAGTCCCTCCACAGAGCTCCCAGTACCTCTCACTCCACTGAGCCCGCCACCCCCACATCCCAGCCCAGGAGTGAGGGCCAGGGTCCCCAGCATGGCGCGCTGCTCCCACAGACCCCCTGGGCCAAATGCCTTCCTTCTTTGGCTCCAGCCAAGAGGCTGAGGGGAATAGGGAAACCATGGATGGGCCCCTGGAGGAAGAGGCACGTCACAGACTGGTGGCCCAAGCCAGGCCCCTGTGAGAGGCAGGAAGTGGGGTCAGCATGGCGACCTGGCCAGGGCCAAGGACCCCTGAGAGGAAGCGGAAACTGGAAGCTCCCCCTTCCCTTCCCTCCCCCTCTCCCCCGTTCCCCTTCCCCAGCAAATCCACCCAGGTCTGTGTGCACTGGGGGCATGCAGGCGCAGTCAGTAGGACGTAGGACGGAGGTGTCGCAATCATGGCGTGGGGGGGGGGCGGGGGAGGACGAGCAGACAGAACTGGAGTGCTTGGTGGCTCCCTAGCAGGCCTGTGGGGGTGGCAGCAGCACTGCTGGGACAAGCTGGGGGTGGGGTGGGATGTGTAGTTCTGGGTGCCTGGCCCCAGAGTCTCTGCCTCCTCCCTGTTGCCAGTGAGAAGGGAGGGTGGCCCCCTGGTCCACTGGGTTGGATGGCAAGCCTCCCCGGGTGACATTTGCAACCCTGGCACGGTTTGGATGTGGCAGGCTAGCTTCTCAGCTTCTACCCCACCAGCCTGGCCTGGTGAGAAACGCTGCTGTTTCTCTTGGCCCAGTGCCAGGGGGCAGCTGCTGTGACCGTGACAGCAGGGTGTCTAAATGCCCGCCAGCACATCTGGCCAGCCGATTGTGCTCATTCCTCTGCTGCAGGCGGGCGTAGGGAAGGGTGTCCCGGGAAGGGAGCAGGGCTGGAAGGCCCTGCTCAGCCCTCTGAGCCCTGCCTGGTTCCAAGCTTGGCACACTGTATCGGGAGCACCAAGCCAGCAGCATGTGTGTGCCACAACACGGTTGGGGGGGTGGGGAGATGTCTGATGAACTTTCCAAGATCCTTCCCACTGGGAAGGGCACTGTTTTCAAAGGAAATATATGGAGGCACTCAGTAGGGCTGAATGGCACCGAGGACAAGAGGAGAATCAAGTGGCTGTGGCTTTCTCTGGACCTGCATTTCTTTTGCCTCTGGGAATGATCAGATGATGCCTGATAATGGCCAGAACTTCCCACGACTGGGAATACACAAACACACAATAAACAAATAGACAATAACCAATATTATTATCCTTATTGTTTTCATGTTTAAGTTAGCATCGTTACTGTGGACTTGCGTGTCCCAGCTGATTCCCTGGTCCCCCTCTGGTAGAAACAGGTCAGGCAGGGGCAGCCAGTGGGTCTGGGTGGGTAGGACAGGCCCTGGTCCCCCTCCGTGGCCTCTGCCGGTTTGGTTGAACCTCCCACTCCCATCTGCAGAGGGGCGGCGCCGTTGGCTGGGAGACCTCAAGTGAGGAGCGCGTGTTCTCCAAGCATCTTGCTCACAGCAGATGGCAGCCACAACTGCCTTTCTCCCTGCAGTTCCGGTGCACTTCCCTTCTCTTGCTCACCCCCTGGTTAACTTTGCCTTCTGTGTTTGGGAGACAAGGAGGCAGCCTGCAAGCCCCAGAGCCTAGTCTGGTTGTGGTCAAGCGTGGTGTACGTTGGGTGGACAGTTTCTAAAGGAGTGGGACCCTGGTACTTGGACCAGCTTCTTCAAGGGTGCTTAGTTTACCCACTGGCCGACTCTGAGGCTCTATGACCTATGATATGAGCCAGGCAAGGAGGCTGGGCTGGGCCTCGATTGATGTTTCTCATACAGCTGCCACGCACCAGGTGCTGTGTGAGGTGCCAGGGACAGGGAGATGCAATGTATGCAGCCATGCCTTCTAGTGTGTGTGTGGGGGTAGCCTGGAATAGAAGACACTGATTGGTCCATCTGGAGTAGGGGCGGGGCTGGGGAACTGGTGTATTTGGGTTAAGCCTGGAAATGCTGAAGCGTTCCCATTGAAAAGGGCATCTTGGGCCAAGAACAGCCCGTGCAAAGGTACGGAGGCATGAAAGCACTCTGCCCGCAGAGTACTCAGCTGTGGACATGCCATTCACGTTCCCTTCAGGACAAGCCCGGGTGAGGGTCATCTAAACAACGAAGACCCAGACAGGTCCCATGGCAGCCCAGGTTTTTCTCAGCTAGAAGAGCTCTGGCCTGGGTTTTGGAGCAGCCCTGCCAGCTCTCCTTTTCCTCCTGGCTGGGTCTTGCAGGGGTGGGGAAGAGGAGAAGTATGCCTTGGAGGGCCACTCTTGGCCCCACATCCTGTCCCGGTTCTGCCAGCATCCACATAGCGGGTGCTTGTCTGCCAAACCCTGTGCCTTGGGCCCCACACAGGTGTCATTTCCACAAGCCCAGCCCCAAAGACCCAGGCCTTGCTCAGAGCACTAAGCCCAAGCCGACCAGCCAGCCCAACTCCTTGTTGGGTCCCTGGATCTGTCATCTTCCTCTAAGCAAGGGTGTGATTGGTGAGGGAGGGGCATGGCCTGGAGCCCGGGCCCTGGGCTTCTTCTCTCCTAGTCACTATCTGGCCCCTCTTTGGGCAGCGTGATGGGAAAGACCAGCACATTCTTCCCCAGCAAATCCCATCCCCCAAAAGACAGTGGCCAGATGTGATGGGTTCCAGTGGTGGCTGCATGCAGGACCGCCTGGGCACATGCCCTGTGCTACCTCAGCTGGCAGAGCAGAGGTCCCAGTGTTTGCTTTTCCCAGCCCTACATCTGCTGTGTTTCTCACCCCTGCCTGACTATTTGCCAATGACTTGCCCTTCTGGAAGACGGGTGGAGCTGAGTGAGGATAGTAAGCAGGTGCCCCATTGCTTCTGGGCACCCAACATTTCTGCAGGCTCCATACCTACTGCCCCATTAGTACTATGCCCACCCCCTACTCCCCACCCCACCCCACCCCCTTCATGGCCAGTAGGGCCTGCCCTCGCCCACATAGAGCATGTGACCTTGCAATGCCCGGGCCTGGCATGCCTTTCATGCTTGAGCGGCAGCAGCAGCAACAGCTGGACTGTCAGTTAGGAGCAGGAGAGGCCCCCAGAGCCCCAGCCCATGGGGGTGAGAGGCGGCATCAATGGGACTTTTGTATGGCCAGGGCTGAGGACCACATGGCCCAAACCAGGAGCCCGAACACACACATCTGCTCCTGGCTTTCCCAGAGCAGCCTGTGTACAGGCCCTGGTCCTTTCTCCCAGCAGGAGATCCTGCCTTGATTCAGCGCACCCCAGCCCTGACCTCCTTTTCACCCCTTTTCAGATGAATTAGCCCCAAGAACTTAACACTTGAATTCCTCCAGTGCCAAACCTGCCTCTGAAAGCCTGGCCTTCCAGTACCTCTCCCATGGCTGGCAGCTCATCGCTGGTGACTCCTTGAGATCTCTGGTTGAAGGCAACAGATTAGGCAATAGCACCTGGAGAGATCTGGAAGCCCAGGGCCAAGGGTGGGGTGGGGGGGGGGGGGTGAGGGACTGTTTCTCTCACAGCTGGGATCCAAGGTGTGGCTTGCATTAAGCAGACAAGGAGCTGAAGCCATTTCTCCCTGAAGCCATCCTGCCTGTAATCAGCCTCATGGGTGGCTCTGGTCCTATTAGAAAGGAATCTTTTTTTTTTTTTTAATTGTGCTAGTCCTGGGGCTTGAACTCAAGGCCTGGGCATTGTCCCTGGGCTTTCTTTCAAGCAAGGCTAGCACTCTACCACTTGGGTGGCTTTGTTTGTTTTGGGGGGTTGCGGGGGAGGGGGTTGGTAGTGTAGTGGAGATGTGTCTAACCAACTTTCCTGCCTGGGCTGGACTTGAACCACCATCCTGAGATCTCAGCCTCCTGAGTAGCTAGGATTACAGCCATGAGCCACCAGCACCCAGAAGGAGGGAACTCTTCAGTACCACATTGGAGTGACACCCTGCCTTGCACATTGACATTCGGCAAACCCAGGTCTGTGGCCAGTGTCCCCTTCCCCAAGAGCCAGGGCCGTACCCTCCATGGATGAAGAGTTCTATAAACAGAGGGAGAGAACATGGTGACAGCTTTCCCTGATGGGCACTGTGGCAGGAGGCCGCACGGTCACTCCCAAGCTGGCCCAGCTGCATGGGCTGGGATTGAGGAGGCAGCCGGGCCTTGTGCCTGGGAGGAGACGCCAGGTGCCCCAAAACCACCCCGGAGCAGAACAGGAGGACTTGGATGAAAGAGCGTTCTGGTCTCCCTTCTTCAAGTATGGGGGAGAGCTGAATCGGGACACAGACTTGCACATAGATAGAGGGTCAGCCATTGCAAAAGCCTCTTCAGGCCTTTCTTCCTCTGGCAGCGCGAATGCTGCCCCCACCCCCTCCCCCATGTGCCTCTCCCGTGTAGCTGGTGTCCTTGCCATCCGTGGCAGGTAAGAGGAAACCCAGCCTGAATGCTTCTACCAGCATCACGCACATGTTGTTTATCCCCCTCTCTTGTAGGAACTGGGGTGCAGAGAGCCCCTACCTGTGAAGTGGCCGGCCAGCTTGCATCCTCTGACCCCCAAGCCCCACGCCTTTCCCACTCAGCTCCCGCAGTCAATGCTAATAAATAAGCACTTAATGCATAATGAATCCCACCTCCATCCCTCTGGCCTTTTCTCTCTGAGGCGCCCTGAGCACTTCCCAGACGTGATTTCATGCATCCTGCCAGGACCCCAGGAGAGCTGCAAGGAGGGCTTGTTCAGTGCCGGACTGGCACTGAACAGGCCGCAGGGACTTAAGACCAGCCTCCCCCCACCCAGGCTCAGCCCGGACACCTGCCTACTGCCCTCCCTCCTTTGGCCCTCTGCCTCTGGGTAGGCGGTGCTTGAGCAAAAACTCCCCTGCTCTCCTCCCCTGGCCTCCTCAGGATTGTGCAGGTGGGAGTGGGAGGTGGAGAAGCTGGGGGCCAATGGGGAGCTCAGGATCAGCAGGAAGTGGCTGAGGCTTTCAAGCCTCTTGTTAAGAACCCGCCTGACAGCTGCTGGGCCTCACATGGGGTGGGGGGCAGCTGGAAGACAGGAGATTGGGATAGTGGGGAAGGAGATAGAGTGAGCACCCAGAAATCAGCCCCCACAAAACTTCCTCCCTTCCCTAGGGGTCAAGGAGGCAGCAGGTGCTTCTCTTTCCTGGTCATTATATGGAGAAAGGATCAGGGCTTAGAACCTCACCCAGGTTCCATGGAATTGCTGAGGGGATAGGTCCAAGGATCTGCAAAAAACAGAGCTCCTTGCCAGGTGCAAGTGGCTCACGCCTGTAATCCTAGCTACTCAGAAAACTGAGATCTGAGGCCAGATCTGGGAAGGAAAGTTGGTGAGACTCTTATCTCCAATTAAACACCGGAAAAAGCCAGAAGTGGAGCTGTGGCTCAAAGTGGTAGAGTATGAACACTGAGCCAAAAAAGTTCTGTTCAAGCCTGAGGAACACACACACACACACACACACACACACACACACACACACACACACACACACACACACACACACACGAGATCCTGATAAGGCTGGGCCACTTTGGTGATTTCTGGCCATCTATTCCCCCCCCCCCCCCCAAAGAAAACATGGCAGAGTCTCTGAGAAAGCCAGTAGTTTGCTCAGCCTCCATATTTTCTAGAAGCAGGAGGAACAAGCAAATCCTAGGAAGACCATCTGGTCCACCCATCACTCTCCATGGGAAGAACCCAGGCTCTCAGAGACAGTCCTCTTCTTCCTTGCTTCCAGAGGTGGCTGCAGTCAAACTTGCTCAAATGCCTAGGACAGGGAGGTAGAGGGGAGCCTGGCTGGCCACTTCTGGGGAGACCTCAGGTCACAGGACCTGATTCCCAGTGTCACCACAGACCAATCCCCCAATACCCCTTTCTGCCAACATTGCCTCCTCCCAAAGATGAAGACACTGTTTATTCCCTCCCTGGCACAGGGTGCTGGCTGAGCACCAGTGCCTTTACTGCATAGCTGCTGCAGGGCAGGGCGGAGTTGGGCTTTGGATCTCAGCATCGCATTGGGTGATGGGGAAAGAGCTGGAGGCTGGCAGGCCGGAGCCTTGGGCTCTAGGCTCTGCTCTGTACTGGCTCCTACATGTGATCTGACTCTACCCCTTGGGACTGTGTTCAGAAATGGTTGCCCCTCCAGCTGCAGAGACTTGGTGAACTACTGCCACCTGCCAGGTCGTTGGCTAGGCTCTGGGGACACAAAAGGGAAGACAACAAAAGAGACCTCTGCCCTGTGGAGCTACACCCTGATGGAGGGGGAACCACAAAATTAACAAAGCAGAGCTAGTTAGATGGTGCAAAGTGCTGAGAGGAAAATGAAACGAGTCTCACCAAAGAGAGGCCCTGGCTGTGTGAAACAGGCGGAGCTAGGAACTGAATGACAGCTGGGAGCCGGACTCAGACCTCTAGGGATGAAGTGGATGTGGGGTGAAGGTAGAGACATTAAGAAAGACACACTTGGCTTATTGAGGCGAGGGAGCAGGCTGTGTGCTTGGGAAAGAGGTGAGCAAGGGCAGAATGGAAGGAGGTGAGGGAAGGCAGCGTAGGGACCCTCTTAAGCAAGCTTAAGAGGGAAATTGCTTTGTGATGGACATTGTGGATGAGTGGAAATGGTGTGTGTATGGGGGGGTGGATGTATGGGTGGATTGACGGATGAATGGACAGAGCTTGAGTGACTGAATGGATGGATGGGTAAGTGGATAGTTAGGTGGATGGATGGATGGATGGATGGATGTTTGAATGGGTGAATGGATGGATAGATGGGTGGATGGATGGATGGATGGATGGATAAATAGGTAGGTAGGTAGAGGTAGGTAGATGAGTGGACAGATGGATGGTTGGTTGGTTGACTAGCCAACAGATCCATTCTCTAGTCACCTCCCTATGGGGGCTTCCATTTGCTCAGATTGTCCTTTGCCTGAGGTCATTCCCATGGTCAGGTGTGGGTTCCTGAAGAGCAAGGAATCGACTTTCAGGAGAAACATCTCCACCCCCAAGCATGTCAGGAGAACCCTCAGCTGTGGGAACTGAGCTCAGTGCCTAACCCTGAATGGGTACTTGAATGGTGTCCTGGCTGCTTGTGCACAGGCTAACCTACGTCAAGACTCAGCTGAACTGGAACTCTTGGGGGAAACATGTTGCTTGGGAGGTAGAGCAGGCAGCCCCAGGCGTCTGTTCCAAAGATGTCCCACCAGAATCGGGTCCCCTCCGTCATTCTGCTACCCATCACACAGGCCAGAAAGCCAGGGTTGCCCTTGACACTACCCTCCTCTGCCACTGTTTGTTCAGATGAATCTCACTCTGGGGCCTTCCACATCCCTCCAAGCTCAGGTCCAAGACCTGGCCCACAAGGACCTGCCCAGGCTGCCCTACGAGGCTTCCAATTCCCTTTCTCTGCTCCTGGCCACTGGCCTGGGCTTGCCTCTGCCAGCCATGTCCTGTGAACAGGCACCTGTGGAGGTTCATCTTGTCCCTGTCATCCACTCCTGTGGCCCCTGTGCTCTGGCTCAGCTCCAGCCCCAAGACATCTGTCTTCACCTCCTTCTTCAGACTCTGATGGGAGCTTCCATGACCATAGAATGCATCAGGAAATTTCCTTGTGAATGGAGATTAGGTGGAAATCTGTAGGCTCCATGGGGCCTTTGGAGGCTGGTGTGGGGCTTTCTGTATTGCTACCTCCCAGGTTCCTGGCACAGAATAGGCCTGCTGATTGTCCAATGGGTACAGGATAGCTGCCTTTAGCCAGATTGCATCAGTGTTCAGATCACTCGGGGCCTGCCCCTGGAGCTCTTTCCTCTCCCAGCCGGTTCCTTATACCCCAAGTGTCCTTACACCCACCAGATCTGGGGACCACCCCTGCCTGGTGTTCCCAGGCCAGCCAGGCCCAGGGCTCGGGGCCTGGGTTGTCTTAGGCTCTCAGAAGCAGGCCGAGCCTTCTCATGGCCCCTGTCAACATAGAACGTGGCCCAGTAAGGCTCCCACAGTGGTGGCAAGTATGGAAACCAGGTTGAAACAAGAATCCCAGAGGAATCTTGAGACGGAGAAGGCAGTGAGGGTTTAGGGTCCAGCGACTTTAGGGCCTTCGCCCCTGAGCAGGGCTCTGGTGAGAGCCAGAGATGGGGGCTCTGGTGGGTGGTGGACCAGCGGGGGGCAGGGGGGGTCCCAATGGTCAGTCAGCCATGTCTCCTTCCAGGCCTCTCAGGCTGGCCTAGTGCCCCGAGTCTTCTGTCTGTGAAGTGGGTAGGAATCCCTATTGGAAACTATTAGAGAACCACAGCACTGTCCCCCAGGACTGGAGTTTCTTTTTACTTCTGGGCCAAGGCCCTGCTCTGGTTGGGGCCAACTGACCAACTTTAAGGATGCCCTAGTCAGGCAGGATCCATTGGAAACAGGGAGGGAGGGGCCCCCAGGAGGCCTCAGAGCCCACGATTCTAGGTCATCTCCTGCACCATCCAGAGACAGGAGTGGTATTTATAGCTGCCAGCGGCCACTGAGGGCGGAGAAGTCAGCACGGGCTATGACGCAGGCCAGGCCTCCCCTCCCCACCACCATCCCCCACTCCTGGGAGGCGGAGGGAGGGCTGTGCCTGCTGAGGCAGCAGGCATTGTCACATTGCTGCCCCGAGCCCCGGAGGAGATGAGGTGCCACTT